>NW_025111152.1:2788333-4182500 GCF_015476425.1 Leptopilina heterotoma
CTTATATACTAAACTCGAGAAATTTTCTGAACTTGTGAGAAAGTGATATTTTCTCCATATTTTGTTTAAAAAAGTTCTTAATTTATTTTACATTATAAATACATACTTTTGTATGCTGGGTCAAAATTTTATTCAGAAATGTTTATCATAATACTGTTTTTAAAATTGTTTGTTTCTGGAAAATGATTTTAAATGCAGTTTCATTCCCAGTTTTCACTTTCCATATTTTACGAATGTTTTTCGCGTTATCACGGGTGGGACATATTTTTATTTATTAGTATTTTCAGGTTAAACTTTCGTTTGACACTTGAAAACCTAACCTATATTGAAAGTTGTACCAAACCATGTTTTTTATTAAGAAATAGAAAAAGAATGTTTATATTGTGTGATGTTGAGATAATTTGATTCAAATAAAGAAATGAAATAATAAAAAATTCATATTATCTTCAAAAAATGTCCAATTTTTTATGATTGTCAATGGATTTGTTTATAAGTTCATACTAAAAGAAAAATATACATTCATTGAATAATTCTCACTCTAAATTGTGATAAATCATAAAATTTGAGATTTCTAATATCATTTTCAGGCATAAAAATACGGATTCTTCACACTGATAATATATGCGGATTAGATATAACTCTAAATTTCAGTTTTAGAGATCTGTTCAAATCACACATAATTTAATTTTTTTTAAATTTTATGGAAGTTTAAATTATTATTAACAATTTATTTAAAAATTTTTTTTATTTTATTTTAAATAAAACTCCGAGTCCTCGACTTGGATTGATCGGTATCTTCAGGTTTTACAATAATATTCTTAAAAGTTATTGAATTTCAAAAGGTTTAAATTTGAAACTTTTGAAAATCCTTTTAGTTAAAAATTCTAGAAAATAATAATTGAATTGAAATGATGAATATAATTTTGAAGAAGCTACAGTAAAAATATTTCTTATACCTAGTAGAAAATAATGATCTTATCACTCGGTCATCTTTAATTATTATAAATTGTTGAACTTCAAAAAGATTTGAATTTGAATGTTTTGAAAATCTTAATTCCTATGGAAAAATAATAATGATTAAATATTTTTTTAAAAAAGAAGTTATTGCTGTTTTCGAATAATTTTACAATTAAAGAAATTCGTTAATAAATGTAATAGAACATTTTTTTGAGTATCTAATCATTTTTATAGAGTACATCAGAATATTCTTTAAGATCAGAGAAAAAGCTAAAATTTTGTCTGGAAATCAGGGAAAAGTCAGGGAAAAACAAAATTAATTTTTTGTGGCAACCCTGTCTCTGAAATTTTGCGCTCGCTATGCCTCTAACTGCAAATTACACTCGTTGGAAATTAACAATTTTCCTCCATAGATGCACAATATAGTATTTTCCAGGACTTTTTTATTAAAATTTTTAGAAGCATTCGTGTTTTTTGTAAAGAAAATTATTAAAATCTATGAATAACCTATTTGAAAATATTGGAATTTTACAAAAGCTTATTCATACCTATATATTGCCAAGGAAAAAATGTAAATTTTCCCTTCCGAATATTATAAATCATATATAATCGGAATAGATAATTCCCAATAGAATTTAGAATAAAAGAATATTGACACGATAAGTTTAAGCAAGTAGGCAAGTTCTCGGTTAATCGGATAATCTTGCATAACCTGGGATGCTGAAGTCGGCGAACTTTGAATGTAATAACGAGGCGAATACGAATGAGGAGACGGCCCAAGAAATAGTTGGTAGCTGCCATTATATAGACGTCCGCTTTTCCCTTCGAAAGAGGCTGAAATGAAATGAAAAAAGGGAGGAAAAAAAATTGAGAGAAGAAAAATGTTAGAGGAAAAAGAACGATGAAGAAATAACGGAGAAAAGAGAGATGAGAAAAAAAGAGAGAGGAGAAAAATTTCTCGAGCCCGGAGTTTTCCTAGCAATCGCGCCATCTTAGCCTCTAGGAAACGGTGATTGAATTTCTTGCTCCTGTTTAAGTTTGAAAAAAGGTCATTCTAACCGGAAATTCTTTTATTAATTCTCGTTTTCTCTCTGTCTTTCTTTCTGTCTTTCTCTCCCTTCCTCTCCTTTTAACTCCCTTTTCCCTCCCTCGAACAATTTCTAGAATATACCACTTTTTCGTTTTGAATTACACGTCTTCACTTTTTATTGTTTCATGCCCAGACAGGTCTTCTTTCATATATTTTATTCAGTCTAATAGAATCTACAATTTTTTTGTATGTTTCGTATTTCTTTTCTTAAGGAAAAATTTCTTTTATTTTTCATAATTTTATTAATGAGATTTTTAAATTAACTATGTATAAGAATCTGATAATTCTGTCTATTCATTCTGTCTGCAGTTTGAAGTTAGTTTTTGTGTATGCTTTTTTTAAATATTGTTTAGCAAATCGAAAGTATGCAGATATTTTTTCATGATTAACTAGGGGAGTATAGTCTAGGTTGGACCACTGTCAAGATAGGCCATTCGCGATTTTTTGGACAAGTTCACTAGCGCCACCTATGCGCATGCTTGGGGAAGCTTGTCTTAGTGGCACCTAACTTTTTGTTATATTCCATTTTTGGAAAATTAAATGTAGTGTTGTTTTTTATGAGCTCCAGTACAAAAAAAGCTCAAAAAAAAGTTTTGTGCATCACGTGAAAAACCATTAATAAAATATAAAAAAACATGGAATCGTCAAGGCAAGCATGCAGAAGTATTGTTGGATTCATGATTGAAAAAAAAATAAAGTGAAAAATCGAATCCGGAAACGTATCTCTTTTTGATTAGAACAATTCGACAATGGTGCATTTTGTCAATGTCGAACCACCATTTATAATACATGAACTTGACAGATACTTTTTTAATAAATATACAAAAAAACATTGGTACACACACATACTCACACATTTTGCAAAAGATATTAGAAAAATAATATTAAATCCTGTAAATTTTGTTAATTATTTCATTAAGTAAGTTTGAACTGTTACGCGTTACTTTTTTGTAACAATAACCATGGTTGCCACACAACCTGGAAAACCTGGAAATAGCATGGATTTGAACAAATTTCTGGAATTTTTTTTTTTTGGTTAATGAAAGATATTAAGAAAAATTCCATTCAACATGTTATTTTTCTTTAAAAATTTTAACATACATACAATTTTCCTTTTCCATGTTATCTTCTCTTTAAATTAATTTAATTTTTCTTTTTAATTATTAACTAAAACTGTGAAAAATGTTGTTAAGATTGTTCTAAAAAAAGGAATTTATATCTTTATTAGTATTACGATTGTCAACATTTTTTGTTACTAGTTGTTTTTTGTTCAACATTTTGAACAAAGTTTAAAGATAAAAATTATTAAATTTAGACATGACTTGAATGTTCTAATTATGACTGATTCTTCTGAAAGTGACATTTTTGATGTCTCGATTAATTTTATAAAATCTACTCTCTAATAATATTATTAACCATTTTTATAGTAAAACTTTAGCACTTAGTTATCATTAAAAAAAATTAAACAATTTTATTCAACTGAATTTATGCAATAACTAAAATAATTTCATCTCCAAAGTCTTTTTATCATTTCTCCAATAGGACTTCTATAAGAAAACTAAATTTTTATGGTTTTTTTTCAAATTCTTAGAAATTTTTTAAAAAAAAGTGCCAGAAAATACAATGTTTTTTCTATCATTATGTGCATTTTAAAAATGTTTGGACCTCCGTTTTATATGTGGGAAAAATATTTAAATTTTGTCTTCAATTAAAGTTAAAATTACATCATGATGATTAATGATGTTTTTATACATTAAAAATATTCTAAAAAAAAATTTAATGCACATTAAAATAAAGTTTAAGATCTGATGTTTAATTTTTCCATATATATTATTTATAAAAAGGAGGAATATTATTGCTTTTATAAATATTCAAATTTTACATATCGGCCCGAGTAAAATTCAAAGAAGAAAGGCTTTAATATTTTCAAATTAATTTTGCGCAACTTAAATTTTCACTCTTGAGTATGAAACACAGTAGTTTCAATAGAAAAAATCATATAATTTAAAAAAAATAAATTGAAAAATCGAATATCAAAAGTAGCACATTTAGAAAAATCACCCTTACAATATAGGTAAGTGTGTATTATTGTCTCACTTTGACATGAAAATGCCTGTGATTTTAACTGTTTAAGGGGACATTAACTTATAACTACATAATAATGAATATTGTTAACACTGTTTTGTAAAATACTTGTTTTTTCATCACAAATAATTCCTAAATTTTAACCTGGAATTTTTAATATTTTTGACCTGGAAAACCTGGAAAAAGCCTGGAATTTTGAAATCTAGATTTTGTGGCAACCATGCAATAACGTTTTTTTTTTTTGTTTTTTGTATTTGTAACTCTTTACAAGTTGTAAGTAATAAAGAATACATTTATCGTAACGCTAAAAATATTATTCTATTTTTTAACGGTAATGCCCTTTGAATTTCAAACATTGTCCGACCTTGACTTTAAGGGCCAATCTGGACTACAATTTTTTTTTCAAATCTTTATAACTTTTTCATTTTAAAACCAATCAATTTACTTTGTACAGAAAAAAGGTTTCTATTAAACAGAACTTTCCAACAATATACTTCAATTGACCAAATTTATTTTTAAAAAAAAGTCAAAAGGTGGTCCGACCTCGACTATGCTCCCCTATAATAATCTTCGTATTTCATTCTTTCATTTTGTCTGTCCGCACTTTGAAATTAGTTTTTGTGTATTTTTTTTTATTTATTTGTTTATACACCCGTCTTAAGCCTACAATCTTAGCTATACAAGTGTTTTACAACCGTCGAAAATTTTTCCTTACAAATAATTCTTAAATCACTTAATACTAAATTTTGCGCCTACAGAGCGACTTGAAAATTAGGAGTACTCGCATCACAGTACATGCACTTGGCCGCCAAGCGGAGACACATTCGCAGTAGTTCCCCTAACCTCCACCAGAGCGCGCCAGCAGTCAACACACGTTCAAAACACGTATTGTATTTATACAATTTCGGTTTGTTATTGTTATTTATTATCGACAGAAATATAAAAAACAATTAAAATATATTTTTATTACAAATAATATATATATATATATATATATATATAATGTTCCAACTAGTAAAAGTAAGAGTGTGTAATGGCCTAACTCGTGAAAGTAAGTAAGCCATAACACATTCTTACTTTTACTAGTTGGAACATTTTCACTCTTGCCTTTACGGGCTGGATCCTAAGCGTCTTACTTTCACGAGTTGGGCCATTACACACTCTTACTTTTACTAGTTGGAACATTTCCACTCTTGCCTTTATTGGCTAGAACCTACGCGTCTTACTTTCACGAGTTGGGCCATTACACACTCTTAGTTTTACTAGTAGGAACATTTCCACTCTTGCCTTTATTGGCTAGAACCTACATGTCTCACTTCCACTAGTTCGGCCATTACACCTTTTTACTTTTACTGCTGGGACATTTTTACTCTTTTCTTTATTGACTGGACCTAGAAAATATTTTACAACCTTTAAATTCTCCATAGACAAGTTTTATTTAAATTTTATATGAATTTTAGAAATCGGTCGCCATATTGGATCCGCCATTTTGAATATTAAAAATCTGATGTTAGATTTGTGTTCAGAGACCCTAAATACCCCTGAGAAACAAGTTTCATGTGAATTCAAGCACTTTTTTAATACTTCTTCCGCCATATTGGATCCGCCATTTTGAATTTTTCATTTTGCCATCTTGGATTATTGAGAAGATGTAATTATCTGATTCTTTAAACCAACGAGATAACTTTAGAACACAAAAAAATCCCATGTAATAAGTATTATTAAAGTTTTATATGATTTTTCGAAATCTGTCGCCATTTTGGATCAGCCATTTTGAATATTAAAAATCTTATGTCAGATTCGTGTTCAGCGACCCTAAAAACCCCTGAGTGAAGTTTTAAGTGAAGTTTTATGTGAATTCAAGCACATTTTTTTTACTTTTTCCGCCATATTGGATCCGCCATCTTGAATTTTTTATTCTGCCACTCAGAATATGAAAGCAGATGTAATTAACTAAATTTTAAGTACTCATACAACTATTTCCGTTAAGACCAATTATGGGGGCGAGGGGTCTCTCGTTGGCGTGGAATGCCCCATATATATATATATATATATAGTGATTTGATCAACCTTGTCAGTCTATATATATATATATATATATATATATATATATATATATATATATATATGGGACATTCCACGTCAACACGGACAGAGCTCTAAACAAAAATTGCTTTGATGGATTTAAACGTTCTAGGGCTTAAAAGATTTCTACGTTCATGTACTTTAAGATGCCGATGGGCGTTTTTTGCAAAATTCCATTTCCGATGCCAATAGAACTGTCAAAAGTCAAAAGGTCCAAAAATCTCAAAATACTTTTATGAATTAAAAGCAAAAAACGAGGTAAATTATTCTGTTACTCATTCTTTATCAGTTTTTAGGGTTCCCGAATATAAATCTAAAGTTTTTTTTTTCAAATCGAAAATGGCGAATTCAATATGGCGGACAAAATTCAAATTTGATCAGATTCGATTAAAACTTGTTACTCGGGGGTTTTTAGGGTCGCTGATTACGAATCTGAAGTCACTTTTAAAAAATTCAAAATGGCGGATTCAATATGGCGGAAAAAATTTTCAAATTTGATCCGATTCCCTTAAAACGTGTTACTCGGGGGCTTTTGGGGTCGCAGATTATGAATATGAAGTTACTTTGTGTTTGAGACTTCAAATTCATAATCAGATACGCTAAAAACCACCGAGTAACACTTTTTAATTAAATCTGATCAAATTAAAAAATTTGATCCGCCATTTTGAATTTCTACAAAGTAACTTCATATTCATAATCTGCGACCCCAAAAGCCCCCGAGTAACACGTTTTAAGGGAATCGGATCAAATTTGAAAATTTTTTCCGCCATATTGAATCCGCCATTTTGAATTTTTTAAAAGTGACTTCAGATTCGTAATCAGCGACCCTAAAAACCCCCGAGTAACAAGTTTTAATCGAATCTGATCAAATTTGAATTTTGTCCGCCATATTGAATTCGCCATTTTCGATTTGAAAAAAAAACTTTAGATTTATATTCGGGAACCCTAAAAACTGATAAAGAATGAGTAACAGAATAATTTACCTCGTTTTTTGCTTTTAATTCATAAAAGTATTTTGAGATTTTTGGACCTTTTGACTTTTGACAGTTCTATTGGCATCGGAAATGGAATTTTGCAAAAAACGCCCATCGGCATCTTAAAGTACATGAACGTAGAAATCTTTTAAGCCCTAGAACGTTTAAATCCATCAAAGCAATTTTTGTTTAGAGCTCTGTCCGTGTTGACGTGGAATGTCCCATATATATATATATATATATATTTACACGGAAAGAAAAAGTCCGTCAACCATTAATGGATTAGTATATTACTTTGAGACGGGACACTTTTTCCGTTGATGGTTACTTAACTTTACTTAACGATTGAAAACGAGTCATGGATTGATTAGAATGCCAGTATGTGACCAATTGTTTTAGATTTAATGCTGAATTGTTATCAATGGCTGTTTGAATGTTTACGAATCATTAGTGAAAGTTTGTGAAACGTTAGTTGACTCGTATTCTAAATCGGCGCTCTTCACTAGCGCATTGTTGCGCAGTGTACCGATGCGCATTTCTTCCGGTTTCTCTATAGTCCATGTGTTTTTGCTGTCTGCTATACATATCCCTATATACTATTATGTGTAATGTGAATATTTAACTTAACTAACAATTTGCAGTTGAATTGCGTCTAGAAATTGACCTCGATGAAAATATATTTTCTTTTATATTTCTCGCTAATTAAAAAGTAGTTATTAGTGCAAAATCATTTCTCACAAGTTGTGAAAAATTTTGTTATTTGGTATATAAGAACAGTTTGCTTCTAAACTTAAAGTGTTATAAGTGTGCGTTTCTACGTGTAGTTATTATAAGTGCGAAAATGTGTTGGAAAATGTGTTGGTCTAAAGCGTCTAAGAGTGTAAATAAAATATCGGAACTGTGCAACGAAAAAAATGTGTTCATTCTGTACCAAATAGTGTCTAAAATTAGGGATAATTCTGAAAGAAGTTGAATTTTTTGAATGCTTTTGATAGTCATAGAAAATTTAATAGACAGTTTTCTAAATTTTAGTGAACGAGTTTTATATATTGATGACAGTTTTCTAAATTTTAGCAAGCAACTCGTCACTGATTGTGACTCAAAGTATGTTATCCATTGAATGATTTTGTGTCCCGTCTCAAAGTAATATACTAGTCTATTAATGATTGACGGACTTTTTCTTTCCGTGTATGTTTTGTGAACATATGTGCAAATTTAAGAAAAAAGAGAACCATAAATAAGTGTATAAACATAAAAGGAGTGATTTAACTTCCAACTCTTTGACAGCTTTCAATCTATAAATCGAATAAAATTACACAAATAAGCAGGATATCAAGGAATATTATTAAAGTAAGTAACAAATTTAATATTTTTTTGAATGAGTTTTATTTTTACTAAAAATTATATACACAATTATATTCCGTCTTTCAGTATAAATAGTGACACTGTAAAAAAAATTTCAATAAGTTTACAATTTCGTTATGGATATTTATAGAAACGTGTAAAATTACGTCTTTAAAGTAGCGAATTTAAATTTTCTTTTGTAAATTTAATACTTTTAATATGTCAAGATATAACACATTTGTCAGTAACGTCTAAAAAATAGTAAATGCATCCAATATTTTGAACTATTAAAGTTTTTCTTATTTCAGCACAAGACGTTGATTTTAAATATTTAAAAAAATCTGATATAAAATAATTATATTTTAACGTTTATATCATTTTAATATTTAATGTTTAAACTTTTATTTTGTTTCATATGCACGATCGTCTGCAGAAGGCATTTCTGAGCACGACTATACTTACTGTCGATAAAAAAGTTTCGATATTTAGGCGTTTCTGAAAATAACCACATTTCAAATGTGTATTTATCGTAAAAAGCTAACCTAAAACTGTCAGTTTGCTAAGTTCGCTAGAAAATTAAAAATATGTGAACAAAATTTAAAAGAACTAAATAACGTAGTTTTAAATGTTTCTATAAAATTTTATAACAGAATTGTAAGCTGGAGAAAATTTTGTTTACAGTGGACTTACGGAACGACAAAGTTAAAGTAAATTCAAAACGATATGTACACTGTAAAAAAATTTTTCTGTAGATTTACAGTTTCGTTCAGAATTTTACAGAAACTTGTAAAATAACGTCTTTACACAGTAAAAACAAAGTCTTAAATTTAATGGTGGCTAGTTTTAATTTTTGACTTATCTTAAGCTATCAACTTTATTTAATCATAAAAACTAACTGAAAATTAAAGTTAGTTGTACTCTTACTTAAATAAAACTCAGTTTGTAATTTATTTGTAATACACCGGACTTAATTTCAGATCCAATGGTATTAATAAAAAGTTGGATGAAATTAACTTCTAATAAGGTACGCTAACAGCTGACTGTAAGTCTGGCGAGGCTGAAAAAGTTGATTGTGACGTCACAAGGGACGCAATTTGCAAACGTGAAAAGTCTGAATAGCGCGTCGCGTCGCCGGTTTACTTTTGACTCGTGTTTTATTAATAATATATAAGTCCATAAATTATATTTATAATTGGTGAATCTTAGACAGAAAGTTTAGTTTTATTAGTATGTTAATATTTTAATTCGATTATAAACAAGTTTATAAACAGTTTATAATCTTAATTTCACCTAATGTATATGTGCATTAGCATTTAATTCTTTATCTTAAAGAGAGAAATTTCCACTGATAGTTTTAATAATTGTTGTTTGTTATAAGAAATTAAATGTGACATATGTTTATTTTAATAAAATTCAAGAATATGAACATACACTGTAAAAACAAAGTCTTTCTTTAAGGCGGTGTCAAAGTCGATTGGATTTTTGCATTGAGCTTCAATGCAAAAATCGCATCGACTTTGACACCGCCTTTAAGCTCGAAATTTGTCTTTTTTCAAGGTGTAAACGGAAGACTCCCCAATTGATACAAGTAAGGTGTTAAATAAACTGAAATTCAACTGTAAGCTTGTAAGAAGGCTAAAATTTGGCTAGATGGTTTGGCTGAATTTTAGCCTTCTTACTAGCTTACAGTTGAATTTCAGTTCATTTAACACCTCACTTGTATCAATTGGGGAGTATTCTTTTTAAACTTCTAATCATTACTGACATTCAGCCAATATGGTCTACTTCCGTTTACACCTTGAAAAAAGACAAATTTCTGGCTTAAAGGAAGACTTTGTTTTTACAGTGTAAAAGTAGTGAATTTAAAATCCCTTCTGTAAAATTAATACTTTTAATGTGTCAATTTTACAATTTTCTGTAAATTTACTACTTTGAAAGTAGGTAATAAAAAGACAAAAATATTACCTAGTTTCAGAGTAGTAAATTTACAGAAAATTGTAAAATTGACACATTAAAAGTATTAATTTTACAGAAGGGATTTTAAATTCACTACTTTTAAAGACGTTATTTTACAAGTTTCTGTAAAATTCTGAACAAAACTGTAAATCTACAGAAAATTTTTTTTACAGTGTATTTGTGTTCATAATTGTCCGTATTTTTGCAAGTACTTATTAATTTGCATTATAGTGATTAAAGTAAAAGATTTTGGTTTCAGACTAGTACACTTAAATCAATCCCATGGAAAAATCAGGTCGACTGGATAGGATTCCTTATACAGCGCATAATGACATTTTCAACATTCGAAGTGAGAAAATCGCAGAATTAAAATCGTCACAAAAATAATTGTTTTAAGATCGAAATTAAAAATTGAAACTGAAGGTAAACGGTGTTAGTAATATTCACGAATGTATTGTGGAAACTTAGACTTCGATAATTTATTTTTAATTTTTTCAATTTGTCAATAACGAATTGTGAGGGTATTGTGATAGTATCGATGAAGTAATGATAAAAATGTGCTGAACGTTCAAAATAAATATTTAAAAAAATTTCCGACTTTTATAAGAAACAAAAATAAAAACTAAACATTTAGAAAATGGATGATTTATTTTTTAATACTTGACAGATTAAATTAAATATATAATATTTAAATTTGATAAAAAAAAGAAATTTTGTTTATTTGAACGTTCAACACTTTAGGAAAATGCAAACCTGAAATGACACCAATCTGTCAATAATTGTGACAAACGTTTCTTAAATTTCACAACTTGTAAAGTAAAAATTTTACTTAATTTTAAAATTACACGATCGCTTTATTTTTAGAAGAATATAGAAAAACAAAATTAAGGTGGTCTTCTAGTGCACGTTAAATATTATTTTCTAAATATTGCTGTCAAAGTTATATTTATAATAAAAAAAATGTTTTAGAGCAATGGAACCTCGAGTGCACGGTATGAATTGGAGGAAGTGTATTGTCCCAAACTGTCAATCGACCGGCGTAACGACATTCCACGCATTTCCAAAAGATTCCGTTCAGGGCCAAAAATGGTTGGAAGCAATAAATAATCCATCATTAAATAATATTTCTTATACTGATATTTACAAGAAGAAGTTTAAATTGTGCCAAGAGCATTTTGATGAAAATGCCTACATGGGAGGCATTTTACGTCCAAGATTAAAAGCAGATGCTATTCCAACGAAAAATTTACCGCCACCAGAAACATATGAAAATGGGTTAAAGGAAAAAATTATTTCATTGCCTCTCGAAAATGAAAATTATCAACTTGGCCAAACGACATCTTTTGTGACTTCACACATATCACCAGGTTTAACGTATTCATCAATTCGTACACACTCGGATGATATTAGAAAATCATCTTTGATGACACCGAAGAAGCGCAAACTCGAAAATACAATGATCGATAAAGAGTCAGACAAAAAAGCGTTTTTAGAATTACGAGGAATAAATTATCCAATTTATAGTCAAAATATAGAAACGGAAGAAAACGTTTTACACACGGAGAAAAAAATGCTGTTGAATCAATGACATATGGGTTTGATTCATTGAATAGTGTCATAACGGGCTGCCTAACGTATATGCTGTTGTTTTGAAAGCACCGATTCTAATGATTCGATAGTATCACTTTCTTTGAAACAAAAGCATATTTCTCAAATTGACAGCATACTATGTTAATTCGAAGGTATTCCTTTTGAATCAATGAACAAAATTTTTTAATTTAACAGTATATGCTTTTGAGTCAATGACTATAACTTTTAAATTTAAAAGCATCATTTTTATGATTCAAAAATTTGTACTTTTAATTTTTTTAGTTGTTGCTATCGATTGAATAACACCATACTGTTAATTCAATTCTTTTATGTGGTTAAATATATACTAACGATAAATTGAAAAAAGGGAATTTTTGTTCACATGTTTTTTATATACTATAATTAATTCTCACACCTTTAACACAACACTTTTTATACACATATTTTTTTCAATTTTTCACACTAACATATACATCTTTATTATTATTTTCATTTTTTCCAACGGCTAAACACACACACACATACACATTCAAACACACTTATCTTTTTTAGTCAGAAAAATACGGCTATTCCCAAGCGGTCACCCATCCATTTAGTAACCGCGACCAACGACGCTTAACTTCCGTGATAGACGAGAACCGCCGCGCTGCAATGTAATACATCCGCTTCTCAACCTTGGGCACTTACTTTGTGGTTAAATACCGTGTTCGAGATTTTTCGCGTATATAAGGGAATTTATATAGTGAATTTATATTTAACTAGTCATTAATTAATTAAAAGAATTTAAATAATACTTTTTTATATTGGAATCTCAAAAACGACAGGTTTAATAAACATATAAATATATGTGGGTAAGTATTTCAATAAATTTAGTACCTGTCAATGTCTCAAAACATAGTGTTCTTATTTTTATAGCATATGCTATAGGCAGTCCGCAATAGCACCACTCATTGAAACGAAAGCATATGCTTTCGTTTTCAGAGCGTGCTTCTTTGGAGCAAACAATTTTTCATTTGATTTAAATTCACACGCATTTTCTTCAAATTTATCTATTAGATGCTTCAAATGAATAATGTCAAAGAAGCAATAAATTATTCTGTTGCTATATATAGATGAACTATAGAAACAATTTGCACAATATCATTAATTCTACAGTACCGTACTTTTAATTTAAACAGTTTCATTTTTTCGTTTTAAGCAATATACTTTTCGATTAATAAATGTGTCATTGAATCAATGACGGGAAATTCAATAGCATGGAGATATTTGATTCAACAGCACTTTTTTTTCAGTGCATAATTTTGACGAACCAAATTTACAAACATGTGCGGAAAATTATTTTGATAGCCCAGTACCTCCTACAAAGAAGAAGAAATTTTCTCTTGGCAAGCCGTATAATATTCCATTGACTCCAATTGCCAAAAATATCTACACAATATAAAAAAAAAATTAGAAAATGTAGAGTAGAACGGGGTGAAATAGCCATGGTGCAAAAAAGCCATTTGACTTTTATTTGAAAACTATTAAACCGATTTATCAGCTATTTAGAATATAAATACTATCAGTTAATACGCAACTTTTGATACTAGTTTGGATGTTGTACCTATATTAATATAATTTTTATTGTAATTTTAATTTTTGAGTTGCTCTGCGTATAATATTTCGATGAACTTTTCGAACATATTACAACCTGTTTAAATGAACGGGTAATAAAAGTAAATGTTTGTACATAAGGAGAAAACTATACTCAAAACGTATACAATGTTAATTTTTGGAAATTGAACTGAATTTAAAATTTATTTTAGCTCTTAGAAAAACTGGTCTTGGGGGTGAAAAAGCCAGGGACAAAAATCCATTGAATATTATGTGAAATTCATTTGTTTTCTACTTAAATTAACCTTCTAATTTTACCAAATTTTCGCGTGTTTACTTAATAAAATTAATTAAACACGACGAAAAAATAGTATAAAGTGCGTTAAAAAATAAACAACGAAAAAACGGTTGCAACAAAATATGGCATCTGTGGTAAAATTTAAGGAAGACTTTAAAAAAAGGTACAAAAACTTGGCAGTGTAAATCGAAAACAGGTAAACTTAACATAATATTCAATTTTCCTTGATGAAAGCTCTTTAAAATTTATTAAAATATTTTAACCCGGCGAGTATGTGGCGCGAAACTGTTACACCGACTATGTGGTGGGCATGACATACCCAGACTGTAAATTTGCTTATAAATGTTACATATGGCTATATTAAGTTAATTTATGGTATTGTCTTTGTCTTAATATTTATCATATGATTAAATAAAACAATAAAATATTTAAACTTTTATAAAATGAAATTTTCACTTTTATAAAGTTAGGACTTTAAACAGTATAGAATAAGAAGTATAATACTGCTTTTTAGAGTATATTACGATTCAATTTTCTTTCATTTAAAGGCAAAAAAGTCTCCCATGTTGTGCACATATAGGCAAAATGTTATGCCAAAATGAAGTTTACGTCCAAGTAATTTAAGACATAATTTGCACAACACTATCACCACATCACCATCTTCTCTTATGAACCCATAACTTCAGCTACTCGAAGTGCCAAAACGATATAGTGAAAATTTTTGGATTTAATAAGGTTTAAGTAAGTGTGGGGCATGACATGCCCAACCTCATACTCGCCGGGTTAAAAATAAGATTATTTGTCATGTAAATAAAGGAAAACTATAAAATTACAAAAATTAATAACATATTTTGATAAAATCGCAAGGTGGCTTTCTCCCCCCACCAGGTGGTACAAAAAAGCCATTTGCAGAGGTTTCGTAAAACTCTTATAACTAAGTCCTTTCATGGGATAAAAAATATTTCCGTCAAGAATATTCAAGCTTAATAACTAAACTTTCAATCCCATTTGGAAATTTGAGAAAAAAATTTTTAATTCAGATTTTATAAATTAAAATGTAAAAATGTGGCTATTTCACCCCGTTCTACTCTATTAATGCCATTCAACGTCTAAAAAGGTATGAAATTGAACGTATTTTTTCAACAAAGAAATTATTTTTTTCAAATCTGCTTAATTAAGGTTCATTTAACTTAGAATTTTAAGAAATAGTTCGAAAATTATTCAATTTTAAAATGCTAAAACTAAAGCAACCCAGTCTTATAGCATTTGGAAAAATTTAAAAAAAGCGATTTTATAAAATTTGTAACTCATACACATTTAATTATTAAACTTAAATTCTGACTTTTATGTGCAACTTAACTGATTGCAGAAATTCAATTATTTTCAAAAGAAATAAAATTCTTCGCAGAAATTCGATTATTTTCAAACAGTTTTAAAAATTCTCATCAAAATTTCAATTATCTTTAAAAATATTTAAATTCTTCTCCGAAATCCAATTATTTTCAAAAAATGTTCGCAATTCAATGATTTTCAATATCTATTATTTTCGTAAAATTTTCTAAAAGACTTCAGTTATTTAAAAAAAATATTAAAAAGATTTCAGATTAAAATCTTTGAAAATTTGATACTTGATAAATTATTTAAAGTTTTTATTTTCCAATACATATTTAATTAAAGAATTTACGAATAATTGAAATTTTGTAAAATTGAATTGTAAACAAATGAATTTGAAAATTTGAAATTTATTTGTAGAGCTAGAATGAAAATTAAGGAATTGGAGAAACAACTGCCATCCAATTTTGAAAAACTTACTTCGATGCAAAATGATGTAATTGATATGCAACTTAGAAATGCAGGGAAAGAAAAAAAAGGACAACGATTTACAAAGAGCCAAAAGGCACTTTTTTTATCTCTTTATAAGGTGTCCCTAAAGGCTTATCGGTTTTTGCGGAAAATAATGATTTGTCCATCGATAAGAAGCTTGAGGAGATTTATGTGCAATCTCACATTGCATACAGGAATTAATGGGAACCTAATGACACATTTAAAGTCAGAAGTTGAAAATTTTGATTCTGACCAAAAACTGACAGAAATGATGTGGGACGAAATGTCACTCATGCCGCACGTGTTATATGATGCTCAAAGAGATTTAATTCTTGGATTTGAAGATTTTGGTTCTAAAAGAACCAGTAAGTTTGCGGATCATATCCTCGTATTTATGATTAGAACTTTGAAGACCGGCGAGAAGAAACCCTTTTCATACTACTTCTGTAATTCTGGAACAAGATGGGAGCAATTAGTCGTATGTATCAAAGAAAATGTAAAAGCAGTTAAAGGTACTGGTCTTGAACTCATATTAACAATATGCGATCAAGGAACGTCCAACGTCAAGGCAATCAAGGAGCTTCAGCAGCAGTATAAAGAGCAGTGTCTGAGAAACAATGTAAATATTGGTAAGTTGAATTTTGAATCAATTTTCATTAATTAAATTATAATTATTTTGTTGATCGATACTAGTTTAGTTATTAAATTACACCAACCCAGTAAGAAGTAAGGAATTAATAAGAATTCGAAATTTTTAATTCTTTTGAATTCTGTTTGTGACCAATTTTTTTCATTTTCATTTGGAGAAGCCGAAAAGAAGCTAAGTTTATTCTTTTGAATACCGTTTTAATATCTTAAGCGAAGAAAAATTTGACGGTTCGAAGATTTGAACCGTCAAGCTTCATTGTCGGAGACAAACAGCTTGTCCGCTCAGCTATTTAAACTGTACTATGACTACCGAATTTTAGAAGCACTTATCTCAAAGTGTTGCAAACTTCAAAGGAATTAAAAAATTACAAAATATTAAAACGGAATAGACAGGAATAAAACTTACCGAGTATCACACAGTATTTCGGAATTCACAAAAATTAAAGAAATATTAAAACGGAATTGATTGGAATTCACTTTCAAGAAATCTTTGTCTCAAAAAGGAATACATAGGAATTGGACAGAAACGGAATTAATAAAAATTGATAATTTAACATTTTCTGTAAAAAGTTAAAAATGTCCAATTCTTCTCAATTCCTTACTTCTTACTGAGAAGCTACTATTTGGATACTTTTTTAGATTTAACCCTCCGTTCCACACCTAGGGAGGGATTCCCTCTACGGTTTCAGTATTTTTTAAATAACTTTTGTTTTCCTTATTGAAAATTAAAATTAGTTTCTATACCTTTCGACAATCTCCTCCTCAACACATTTCTAAAAAAGCATTTAGTTTAAACATAATTAATCTTTAATTATGAGGCTTAATTCAAAGCCAGAAAAAACTTGAAAAAGTGAGGTTATGTTAAGTAAAAAAAATCAAGTTTTCAAAATATTTATTGTTCCATTTTCGGTTAATGACAAAATTATATTACAAATATAATTAAAATGAATTGTTTAATGATTTTTTTGCTTATTTGCTTATTCGCATTTCAATGATTTTTTATATCCACTATTTTCATAAAATTTTCAAAAAAAATTCAATTATATTAGAAAAAATTTTTGTAAAAATCTTGGTAAGAATTCACTTATTTTTATGATTAATAAAAATTTCTCTGGAATTTAATTATTTAAATTAGAATTTGCATAAAATTAGTCGAAAAAAATCAATTATATAAAAAATTTTATAAAAAATTCTTCGCAAGAATTAAATTATTTTGATAAATATTTAAATTCTTTTATGAATAATAAGGGAAGTGTTCCGGTTGTGGGCACCCTTTTGTTTTTGCCTCATAACATTTGTCCATGTGCATATTATTCAAATATATGTGTACGAATTTAAAGCTAGAGGTCTAAGGTGACTGTCAGTGAAGGAATTAAATTGATTCCTTTAAATAAAAAAGTTTTATTAGAAATTTAGTGAAATGGGAATTTTTTGACAAAAAAAATTTTGTACCCGGTTGTGGGCACCATTGAAAAATCCGCTAAAAATGGAAAAATATTAAAGGAAACCAACACAAATAAAGAAGAAATGAAAGTTTCTTTATTTTAAGAGAATTTGCCGGGATAAAGAACAAAAATGATGACACGTTTTCACACTATGCTCATCGCTAACAAAAGCATAATGCTTGCATGTGAAGTAGCTAGTACGCATACCATAACGCACTTCTAATGCACTGAACGACTATATTCATCGCATTTAATGGAGTTTGCGGCTGTCACTTTCCTTGGCAGAAAGTTTAGATAGATGAGACAGTAGTCCTCATCATTGTCAGATGGTAGAGCCTCCTTAACATAAAGGTGCCCACAACCGGGAATGACAGTCATTTTTTAAAAAGACCAACACATTTTGTGATGCAGGATTTTGGTTAAACACGAAGGTAAATCACAAAATATAATGACAACACTGCAAAAAAAAAATTAAACCCTTTTTTTCTGAACGAATCTACATCCATATGTTGCTCTTCGAAAACAATACAAAATTACTTTTTTATTTATTTAATGCAAATTTTCTTTATTATGCTCACAGCTATTACACAAATGCATATATTTGTCTCGTTATCAATACGAAAAGTCCGTATTGTCAACGAACACGACTTGCAATACTTAGTTCAGTAAAGTCTGCTTGCCGTCGAAGTTTACGTAGGGGTGCCCACAACCGGAGGGTGCCCACAACCGGCGCACTTCCCCTAATAAAATAATAATGAAATTTTCTAGGACATCCTGTTGAAGTGGAAGTAGTAGGTGTTAAAATAATTATGGTCTTCGATCCTGTCCATGTCTTCAAAAGTGTCCGAAACAATTTTTCTGTTAAAGACATTGTCACAAATTTCGTTGACGCTAGTCGAAATTTTCCTGTGAAAAGAAAATATGCATCTTGGGATGTGATTGAAGATGCATTCGATATGGACCAGCATTGCGATTCACTGCAACAAAACTGACTGAAGAACATATACGACCCGGCAAAATTAAAAAAATGAAAGTTTCTGTATGTGCACAAACGCTCAGTGAGACTATGGCCATACATATTTTGGAAACAATTCGCCTTGGTGGTACAGTATTATTATTATATTGATAATTTATAAAAGAGTATTATTATTAACTATAATAATCGTCGTATTGTATCCACACTTGAAGTTAGACTTTTGTTTTTTTATATGTTTTGACAGATAATATTACACCTACTTCTAATACCTACTACTAATATTATTACCTACTATTTTTTAATTAAATAATATTATCTTTTTTGCAATTAATTCAAGAATTTTTTAAAAATTGAATTTTGACAAGAATTTTATTAAAAGCTTTAAAAATAATTTTGTAAAAGAATTTAATTACTTTTGAAAATAATAGAATTTATGCAATCATTTATAATTTTTCCAAAATTTAATTTTTTTTTAGTGTTCTTGAGAAAAATTTGTCAATAAATCCACTATTTTTAATAATTAATTAAATATATAATATTAAAAAATTTAATAAATATCAGAAGAATTTGTTTTATTAAAATTTTTGAAAACCTGAATTAATTTTTACGAATTTTTACTTTTTGAATAGTCACTTGTACGAATTATTATTGTTGAAATCTGATATTTGTCATTTTTACGAATTGTTACTTTTGCCAAAGGTCATTTGTAATTATTATCATTTTTTCGGGAAAATGCCAATTCCCAAAAGTGCCAATTTGTAAAAATGATATTTTATATAACTGACAATTCGTAAAAATGTTGTTTCGGATAAAGAATCTTCATGTATAAACAATAAACAATAAAAAAAAAAAAAAAAAAATATATAAAACTCAAAAAAATGTGACATTTATAACGTTGTTTTTCTCTTATTTTTTAATTATTATTGTATACATAACTTACATGTTATAATTTTCATTAATTATGTTTTATTTTCTTACAGAAACTGTTCAAACGCCAAGAGGCCCAGGTGCGATTTTTTGGTCGGCCCATAGTTGGGCCAACTTTTACAAAGTCGGTCCAACTTCTCGTGCCAGAGGTTGGGCCAACCATACAGATGATAACGGCGACCGTCTAATGGCGACGATGGTTGGCCCGACAACACATAAGGAAGTTGGCCCAACTTACAATGCATATGTTGTGCCAACTATACATTTCAATGGTTGGTCCAAAGACTGACGCCAAAGTTGGCACAACTTTAGATGCGTAAGTTGGGCCAACCACAATTTTCAAAGTTTGGCCAACTTCAACAGCCAAAGGTAAAAAATTATTAAAAAACTACATTATTTAAACAATTAACACGTTATTATTAGCGGGAACATCAGATATAACCTTTACCTATTATTATTAAACACAATCTCATACATACATTTTCGAAAATATCTATCGCTCGCTGGGATCGAACCCCTAACCTAACGCACCGAAGACTTATACACAGACCACTACGCTACGCTCACATGGGAGTGCATAACGCAAAATGTATATTTAAGCTGCAACAGTCGGGCCAACCGTGGCCCAGAGTTCGCCCAACCAAGAAAGTTTAAGTCATTTAAACCGCATTTGACAAAGTTTTGCCAACCGTTGAGCCAACCGTGGCCCAGAGTTCGGCCAACCAAGAAAAATCAAGTCAATTAAACTGCGTTTCACAAAGTTTTGCCCACCGTCGGGCCAACCGTGGCCCAGAGTTCGGCCAACCAAGAAAATTTAAGTCATTTAAACCGCATTTGACAAAGTTTTGCCAACCGTCGGGCCAACCGTGGCCCAGAGTTCGGCCAACCAAAATAATGTAAGTCAATTAAACTGCGTTTCTAGAGTTTTGCCAACCGTTAGGCCAACCGTTGCCCAGAGTTCGGCCAACCAAGAAAAATCAAGTCAATTAAACTGTGTTTCACATAGTTTTGCCAACCGTTGGGCCAACCGTGGCCCAGAGTTCGGCCAACCAAGAAAAATCAAGTCAATTAAACTGCGTTTCACAAAGTTTTGCCCACCGTCGGGCCAACCGTGGCCCAGAGTTCGGCCAACCAAGAAAGTTTAAGTCATTTAAACCGCATTTGACAAAGTTTTGCCAACCGTCGGGCCAACCGTGGCCCAGAGTTCGGCCAACCAAAATAATGTAAGTCAATTAAACTGCGTTTCTAGAGTTTTGCCAACCGTTGGGCCAACCGTTGCCCAGAGTTCGGCCAACCAAGAAAAATCAAGTCAATTAAACTGCGTTTCACATAGTTTTGCCAACCGTTGGGCCAACCGTGGCCCAGAGTTCGGCCAACCAAGAAAGTTTAAGTCATTTAAACTGCGTTTCTAGAGTTTTGCCATCCGTTGGGCCAACCGTTGCCCAGAGTTCGGCCAACCAAGAAAAATCAAGTCAATTAAACTGCGTTTCACAGAGTTTTGCCAACCGTTGGGCCAACCGTGGCCCAGAGTTCTTCCAACCAAGAAAGTTTAAGTCAATTAAACTGTGTTTCACAAAGTTTTGCCCACCGTCGGGCCAACCGTGGCCCAAAGTTCGGCCGACCAAGAAAGTTTAAGTCAATGAAACTGCGTTTCTAGAGTTTTGTCAACCGTTGGGCCAACCGTGGCCCAGAGTTCGGCCAACCAAGAAAGTTTAAGTCATTTAAACCGCATTTGACAAAGTTTTGCCAACCGTTGGGCCAACCGTGGCCCAGAGTTCGGCCAACCAAGAAAAATCAAGTCAATTAAACTGCGTTTCACAAAGTTTTGCCCACCGTCGGGCCAACCGTGGCAAAAGTTCGGCCGACCAAGAAAGTTTAAGTCAATTAAACTGCGTTTCACAGAGTTTTGCCAACCGTTGGGCCAACCGTGGCCCAGAGTTCGGCCAACCAAGAAAAATCAAGTCAATTAAACTGCGTTTCACAAAGTTTTGCCCACCGTCGGGCCAACCGTGGCCCAAAGTTCGGCCAACCAAGAAAGTTTAAGTCAATTAAACTGTGTTTCACATAGTTTTGCCAACCGTTGGGCCAACCGTGGCCCAGAGTTCGGCCAACCAAGAAAGTTTAAGTCATTTAAACTGCGTTTCTAGAGTTTTGCCAACCGTTGGGCCAACCGTTGCCCAGAGTTCGGCCAACCAAGATAAATCAAGTCAATTAAACTGCGTTTCACAGAGTTTTGCAAACCGTTGGGCCAACCGTGGCCCAGAGTTCGGCCAACCAAGAAAGTTTAAGTCAATTAAACTGCGTTTCACATAGTTTTGCCAACTGTTGGGCCAACCGTGCCCCAGAGTTCGGCCAACCGAAACTGAAAGTCTTTTAAACTACGTTTGGATAAGTTGTGCCAACCTTTGTCGCCAAAGTTGGCCCGACGGTTGGTTAAACTCTGCATTTAATGGTTGGCTTGCAAAGTCGGGCCAACTGTGGGCACAAGTACTTGCTAAAGTTGGGCAAACTCTGGCAACCAAAACTTTGTTTGCTAAAGTTAGGCCAACCTTGGGCCAACCTTCAAACTGTGGCGGCCAACCTAAATTCGCACCTGGGGGGCCTTTAAAATTGACAAGCGATGCTAAGGAGACTGCGTTATTTTGCCTTTTTCAAGACAAACTTTTTGACTCCATTAATGTTTAAGACATTGACCTAAAAAAGCCATTACGAGGCGTGATTTGTAATGGCAGTCCTCATATCAAATTTTGGAAGGAAGCAAAAAATACCTTAAGTCAAATGAAATTTGTCGACAAAAAGACGCACGAACCACTACCAGATCCTCCCTGCTTAAAAGCATGGCCTCAGATTTTGGATGGTTTCCAAAAAGTTTGGGAAAAATGTGAGAAAAATGGATTCTTTCACTTGAAATTGGGCTTGATGAATCAAGATTGCTTGGAAAATCTTTTCGGAATTTTTAGAAGCCATAGCGGTCGATTCACAAAATTAAATTGCTCTCAGGCAGATTATAAATAATCTCACATCTCCACATGCTATTGGCGCTAATTGCAAAGAGGACTGTGGATCCTCACTATTTTCATTACTTACAATTGTAGACAGTGGTGGAAATAAAGAGGCAGATCGTGCGAAAGTTGAATACGCAGACGATGAGCCGGAACATCCGCCGAATCCAAGTTTCAAAAAATCTCGTTTAAGTTTTAAAACTAACTTACGCAATGCTGCATCGTTTGCGAGATCACTTCTGCATAAATATAACTGTCAAAACTGCTCAGATTGCGAAAAAGTGTTCTTTGTTGATGAAAGAAGTGAAGACAATCAAATCAACATAAAAACAGCTGCGTTAGATTATTTTGAACGTGGCTATACGCAAGCCTGTAATGTCATCTACAGGAAGTTACTAAGAATTTGTTTTCAGAGAAACCTTGGTTCCACTCTGGTAGCTTTTCTTACAAAGAGTGGCTTCGATTTCGAGTGGCTTCAATGTACCAAACATAAAGACTTAGGGTGAAGTCCCATGGCAGCGTTTTGCGTTGCGTTTTGTAACTAGGCAATGAGTGTGAGAGGGATAGAGATATACGTTTGCTATATTTGCACTCATGGCCTAGTTACAAAACGCAACGCAAAACGCTGCCATGGGACTTCACCCTTATTAGTTGACAATTATATCTGGCTAATAGTCAAACATGTAATTAGTCAGTGGTGTCAACATCTTAATAAAATTCTTACGGGAAGTCAAATGTTACATGGAGACAGTATTGTTGAGAAACACGCTAGAGAAATGTGTTTAAAAATACACTCGAGAAATATCGGAGTCAATAAGCAGTATGTATTTAGGGCTTTGTAATAATATTTAATAAACACTATATAGTATAATTTTTGTCACATCAATACAAATATTTTATTTTTTAGGAAAGGATATAAACCATAAATAAGACAGGCCAAAATAGATTTTTGGCGTCTACAATAGTTACAAGTCTGGAAATTCTTCACTTCAATTCATTCTCTTCAATTCTTCAACCAAAATTACATTTCTGTCTGATTTGTTATTTTTAATAATATTTAAATTATGTTTAACATAAGTTAAATCAAAATTATTATATTATCGCATTAAATTCAATAATTTAAAATAATTCAACATTTTTACGATTCATATTTTTATAAACAAAGCAGCTTGCTTATAATAAATATTGTTCTTCATAGCTCAATCGCTATGATGATTTATCTAACCTCACTTTTATTGCACTGCTTAATATATTCCATTTCTTAATGTAAGCTCATTAATGTTTTTTATTATTAATATACGTTGTACATATCTCCGCAATTTAAAACTTAATATTACACTGTATTATTAAAAAAGATTAACGAACTGTGATAATTAGATTTAATAAATAAATAAATGTAAATAACAAGATCACTTGTATCTTTTTGGGAAAAAAGAAATTATTTACAAAAATTATTATTGAGAAAAAATATTAAATTTAAAAAAAGTGCTCTAAATATCGAAAAAAAATTATAATCCGAAAATGCAAAGTAACAGGAAAATACATAATAAAGAAGGAAATAGAGTACAAGTAAATTAAGAAAATAAAAAATGAAAGAAGTCAAAAATAAAATAAGGAAAGAAAATAAAAAAAAAAGAAAAGCAAATAAAAGGTAGAGAAAATGAAAAAGTAAAGAAAAATAAATGAATAAAAAACAATTTAAGAAAAAAAATAATTAGAGAACGATATTAAATAAAAAATAAAAATAAATAGAAACAAAAGTAAATAAAAAGAAAAAATAAGTAAAAAACGAAACTAAGTAGAAAACAAAATTAATTTAAGAATTAATAGATACTAAAATAATTGAAAAACGAAATAAAGAAAAAACAAAATTAAATAAAAAGCAATAATAAATAGAAAACTAAAGAAATAAAAAATAAACTTAAATAAAAAACAAAAATAAATAAAAAAACAAAATTAACCCTTAAACCGCACCCTGGGTGTGCGACACCCATATTCTAGCTTTTTACTCTAATATTTCGGTTAAATTCGTAAAAATTGAACATGTGTCGTTATTGGACGATACATTTTGTACTTAAGTTTATGTTCCGTGAGGGACATTAGTGTTTTTGTGTATTTGATAACTTTATGAAGTTGTCGGCGAAAAATTTCTGCTTGTTTGACACCTAGTTTTTGGTTTAAGGTAATTTCAGTAGTTTTAAAAAACTCTTTTTTAATTATTAAAATTAAATAAATCATTATGAAACTTATTTTCCTTAAAAATAGATGTACTGAGCTATATAAGATAATTTTTCCAAAAGATAATATCCTATTCCAGCTTGAAGAACACACTTAAAAGTCCCTGGGTGTCGCACACCCAGTGTGCGGTTTAAGGATGGATTCGGCAGTGTGCGGTTTAAGGTTTAAATAAAAAGCAATAATAAATAGAAAACGAAAGAAATAAAAAATAAACTTAAATAAATAACGAAAATAAATAGAGCAGAACAGGGTGAAATAGCCAGGGTGCAAAAAAGCCATTTGACTTTTATTTGGAAACTATTAAACCGATTTATCAGCTATTTAGAATATGAATACTGTCAGTTAATACGCAACTTTTGATACTAGTTTGGATATTGTACCTATAGTAATATAGTTTTTATTGTAATTTTAATTTTTGAGTCGCTCTGCGTATAATATTTCGATGAAATTTTCGAACATATTACAACCTGTTTAAGTGAACGGGTAATAAAAGTAAATTTTTGTACATAAGGAGAAAACTTATTGTAGGTGTTTTTTTTATAAAAAAGTTTCACTTCAAGTCCATGAGAATCATAATTTATTTTTTGTTTTTCCTTGCTTACGTTTCGTTTAGCAAACACTAAACATCCTCAGAGCAACCATAAACTAAAATAATACAAATAATACATTTTTTAATAAAAACTCAACTAAAAAAAACTCAACACTAAAACACCTACAATAAGTTAAATTGATTCACAAGTCAAAACCAAATTAAGATCCAATTAATATAAGGAGAAAACTATACTCAAAACGTATACAATGTTAATTTTTGGAAATTGAACTGAATTTAAAATTTATTTTAGCTTTTAGAAAAACTGGTCTTGGGGGTGAAAAAGCCAGGGACAAAAGCCACACTGAGAAAACTGGAGAGTCAAATTCAGAGGTTCAAATTACGACAAACCTATTAACTGCAACTTATAAAATTTTATTTTCATGTGTTTTCACTATTAAAGAAAATGTTTTAATCGGAATTCTCTTTTACAAAATTTATTCCTACGCACTTAATAAAATTAAATTATTCTTAAGATAGTTTTAATATCGAGAAAAGTATGTAATTTTCAACCTGTACTTACCATAATAATACGTATGTTCAAGTAAAATATATTTTAAGAAGAAAGAAGCTTTATCCGAATCAAATTTTTACTAAATAAATTAAATATCTTAAATAAATCTCTGTAAGCTCTTAGATTTCATATGTATCGACAGCACAACTGCCCGAATACAGAAACCTGCTTAATCTGAAAAATATTTTCGAAATTAATTAATAATTTCAAAATTATTAAAGAATCCAGAAAAAAACGGTAGCATGGTGGGATACGAGCCCACGACCTTTCTATTGCCGGTAGACTGCTCTGACCACTGAGCTACATGCACCCCGAGATTCTCCGAATTCTTTGACATATACTATCCCTGTTGATACATATGAAATCTAAGAGCTTATAGAGATTTATTCAAGATATTTAATTTTTTTGTATAAATTTGATTCGGATTATTGATAGCTTTCTTCTTAATATTTAACTGCCGAATGAGAAATTCACTTTCTATAATTATAATTGCCTATGAATTGAAATACTAGGCTTACCATCTTTAAGAAACTTCCTACGTTATCATTAAAATAACGTAGGAAGGGAAAGTATATGTCAAAGAATTCGGAGAATCTCGGGGTGCATGTAGCTCAGTGGTCAGAGCAGTCTACCGGCAATAGAAAGGTCGTGGGCTCGTATCCCACCATGCTACCGTTTTTTTCTGGATTCTTTGATAATTTTGAAATTATTAATTAATTTCGAAAATATTTTTCAGATTAAGCAGGTTTCTGTATTCGGGCAGCTGTGCTGTCGATACATATGAAATCTAAGAGCTTATAGAGATTTATTTAAGATATTTAATTTATTTAGTAAAAATTTGATTTGGATAATTGATAGCTTCTTTCTTCTTAATATTTAACTGCCGAATGATAAATTCACTTTCTATAATTAAAATATATTTTCTTTTAAATAATACTGCAACTATAATCTAACAATATTTCGCACATATTTCAAGAAAGTTAATCGATATTGAAGAGTATATTGTATCCCAGTAACAAAATTTACAGCTGTTATAATTGATTGTTATTACCAAAAGTATAAATAAAGGCGTTTGCACACCACCCCGTTTATAAGTATATCCAGAATCGTCCACTTTTGATTGGCTATGCTCTTCGAGAATTTACAGTACCGTCCGCAATTGTCAGTCCACCTATTTTTAAAGGAATGACAAAAATTTTTTAACATAAAATTCATGAAAACTAAAATTTTTTTTGGTTTATATTTTGAAAGACGATAAAATTTTGAAAAGAATAAGACCTTACAGAAGTCATTTGGCCAAAATTTGTAGAAGATATTCCTAAAAATAGTCATTTTCAATGTTTTACAAAAATTTAAATAACTTCTAAAATAATGAACGCTTTTTAATAATCTTAGGCTTATTTTAAAGGTCTTTTTCTACGGAATAAGAATTACTTATAGGCATTAACCTGTCATTTTTAACTTGGAATAAGCATGACGTCAAAATTGGACAAAAAAATTGGAAAAATTTAAAATCAATTTTTTGTACTAAAAACTATTCTAGAACATATATAAAACATGATATGGTGTAGATTTTTCAAGAAAATTTAATAAAAATATATGTTTGAATTTCAAAAATTATTTTTCTTTTCATAATATTATTTCAAATTTTTTGAATTTTTTTGTCCAACTTTGACGTCATGCTTATTCCAAGTTAAAAATGACAGGTTAATGCCTATAAGAAATTCTTATTCTGTAGAAAATGGTCTTTAAAATAAGCCTAAGATTATTAAAAAGCGTTCATTATTTTAGAAGTTATTCAAATTTTTGTAAAACATTGAAAATGACGATTTTTAAGAATATCTTCTACAAATTTTGGCCAAATGACTTCTGTAAGGTCTTATTCTTTTCAAAATTTTATCGTCTTTCAAAATATAAACCAAAAAAAATTTTACTTTTTATGAATTTTATTTTAAAAAAATTTTGTCATTCCTTTGAAAATGGGTGGACTGACAATTTCGGACGGTACTGTACGAAAAGCTTTAAGTTTTTGAAGTTCCCTATGAGCATAGCCAATCAAAACTCTGTACGTTTCAGAAACGGGGAGGTATACAAGCGCCTTAAGGGGATGTCAAAGTCGATTGGATTTTTGCATTGAGCTTCAATGGGAAAATCGCATCGACTTTGACATCCCCTTAAGGGGATCCCACATATTGACAATGCAGATCAAAAATGGTTAAAAATCTGCAACGACAGTTTCTTGAAAAATATAAGATATTATGACCTATAAATTTGGGAAAGTCATTTTTTATCATAAATACATAGGATGAGTATTTTATTTGTTGTATTAATTAAAAAAAAATATATTGTTAGAAAATTAAATATGGGCAGTTTCCAAGAGCCCAAACTGCAACGACCTTTTCTTGAAAACAACAAAACAAAATAATTTTTCCATTTGGCTAACTTAATTTTAATAAAAAATGCACATAATAAGATTCATTACATATTTGAAAACAACAATAAAAAACTTTAATTTATGTAAACTGTTTTGTATATAAATTTGCAACAAGAACACATGTGACAGATGTTTAGTAGTTTATAGAACCAAGAGATGGCGCCAAAGGTTCCAAAAGTGACAAATTTTGATCATTTTTAACTTTAAATTAACAACAATAAAATATAATGTCTTCTTTTCGAGTGGAAATTCATTAGTGATGAAAGATACACAATGTGAGACATTTATTTTGTTCAAATTGTTAAAGAAAAATTAATGTTAGTAAATTAAATATCATGTGTCACCGAACAACTGTCACATATACACTTTACAAAAAATAAAGTTTTTATTTATTTCTGCATGGCAAATGAGTCTCATCCTCTGTATTTTCCTACAAAATTAAATTTCCCAAATGGAAAAATTATTTTGTTTCGTTGTTTTCGAGAAATGGTCGTTGCAGTTTGAGCTAGTAGTCAAAGATTTGTTACAGGGGAACTGCCCATATTTAACTTTCTAACAATAATTTTTTTCAAATAATTACAATAAATAAAATACTCATCCTGTGTATTTATGATAAAAAATGAGTTTTCCAAATTTATAGGTAATAATATCTTATATTTTCCAAGAAACGGTCGTTGCACATTTTTAACCATTTTAGATCTGCAATGTCGATAAGTGGGATCCCCTTAAGGGGATGTCAAAGTCGATGCGATTTTCCCATTGAAGCTCAATGCAAAAATCCAATCGACTTTGACATCCCCTTAAGAGTACGGTCACAGCTCGTAAAGCAAGCAAGATGCATGCAAGCACCGTGCATGCTTTGCGAGCTGTGGTTGAACCCTAAAGCTTCTCAATGAGCTGAATGAGATAGTATGGTACGACATTAAGTCAGACTGAACAACCGAACAAGAATGTGCCTTTTTTATAATGGGAAATACTTTTGCTAAAAATTTATATAAATATAAATTATCAATACATATATAGGTGTTAGTTTATCGGCGCCCTCCGTAAACTGGCGCCCTGTTCGAACGAACGTGTCGAACACCCCTCGAACCGGCGCTGCTTATACCCTCAATCCTTAAACGACCGCTAATGCGAGGCATCTATCCGACTGAGCTAATCTGTCGGTTAGTTTTTGTGTATGCTTAATACTAGAGTTGTGCAAAAAGCTCGATCGAGTATTTTAAGCTTTTCGTTTTTCTAGCAGAGCTGAGCAGAATCAATCCGAACTTGAACCAAATTCCATCCAACACGTGCAGTATTAAACCTAAAATAATTTTGAGCACTTGAACTTTTCGAGCACTCAAATATTTTTGAGTAACTAAAACTCGAGCCTGGCTCGAGTATCGAGCCCGGCTCGAGCTCGACCATGCTATTCGAGCTTTTTGCACACCTCTACTTAATACTTTTAATAGAAATCCCTGAACTTTCCCTGAATTTCCTGTCTCAGAATATATGATTATTATAGTTATAATAGTATTAAAACTATATTAGAATTCATACTTTACTTTCATGAAAAAGGATTTGAATTAAAAATATTCAAATTTTAGGGTAAGTTCCGGGGGAGATAGCCATAGTGTTTTTAAAGAATTTAAATAAAAGTCACTTATGGCAATCTTACCCAATAATACATGACAGGAGTAAACATCAAAATATTAAATAAATAAAATAATTTTTCCATTCATTTCTTGTGTATATCAAAGCGTAATTTATGTACTACTCAATGAAATTTAAAATGAAAAATTATCTTAAAAAATATTAATATAACAATAAGAAATCTGAATTTCTCAAATTTTTTTTGGGACCATGCAAAAAAAAATGAAGAAGGATTCTACTTACAATTTTATTATTTTTCAACTAATTATTTTTTATATTTATTATTAGTCACAAAATGTTGAAGAATAACCAATAATAAGTGATATTTTTTTTACAAATTCTGTAAAATATTTAAACTGGCCATCTCCCCCGGACTTACCCTATTATTTTTAAAATAGCTAATTTTATTTAAAAAAGTATGAGAAAAGTTAGCCGCGAGCGTTAGCGCGCGAATTGTTGCTATATACTATAAAGTTCTTTTTATTTATTTTTATTTTGAGATAATTATTTACGGACTTTTAAACAATTATTTGTAATAAATTTTAAGGTTTTTAGACCTATTCTAAATTTTATCGAAGAAAGATGAGTTTACTTGAGCAATAGGTCAGGGCTGAATGCTATCTACACTTTGAATTTAATTATTTTTAAAGGTTAAGATGAATTATTTTAAGCGCCAGGATATTTTTCTTGAAAATATCCAAAAGATTAATTTAGTTAATTTCGATTATTTTTGCCAGGCTAATTCAGAAATTATTAGGAAATTTCCTAATAAACCGCGGAGAGGGGAGGAGTAAGGAGATCAACACAACAATTAATTACACAGTCACTGAATTTAATTATTATCAAGATTTATTTTTATTCAATTAATGTTACCTTAAAAATTTAATTTTACCTTTTAACAATTGTTATATTTGGCTGAAGGCCGAATTTTCGGAATTGAATTTCCGCATGACAATGCGGTGACAAGCATCACTCTTCGATTTGCAAAACAATATTTTTATTATTGCCAATCTGGCAAGAAAATGAATATTTAACTTCACTGGGACTCACCATCTATGCGACGCCGACCTCGCATTGAGCCTCGTCTAGACATTGCACACTTTTTATTTTTAAAATAATTTTTTTTTAATTATTAACAAGATTTAATCTGGCGTGATGCGCCTTTTACGACTATCAAAACGAGAATGAATAAAATGGCCTTGTGTCTGGCTACGAGAGCGTCGCTACACTTGCGCTTCTTTTTAGTTTTGGGTGAGTCCCCGACATACTATTTTTTAAAACTTATTCTACTATTATCCGCCCGAGGTAAGATCTCCGCCGCCGATAATGTAGAGCACCTACTTATTAGTCGCTGTCGTTCGCTTCGCGTTGGCCTTTAAATCAAGATGGCCGCAGTCAATGTTTTGACAGGCCCAAAACAATTGATCTTCGTCTTCCTGGTGCTCTTGAATATTCGGGAATCACTTCCAAATATATACACCAGGAAGCACTTCCCTTGTTGATTACGAATAATTAATAATTCGCGATGGACCGGCGAATTATCAGTGGAGAATTTTCTTGTAGAATATGAAAAACAAAAGCAAAATACGAACGGCAGAAAATGTTCCAATATTTCAAATTTCCTATGACAGTTGATCTGACGAGTTGGCAATTGAAATAAGTTCAATTATTTATTAATTGAATTTTCGAGGTATAATCTTTTTAATTTTATTAAACTTGTAAATTTCAAAATATTAATGCTAATTTTTATTTGTTTTAGGTAAGAAGATTCTCGTTTTGATGGAATTTCTATCAAAACATTTAACTTTCAAATTCTAATTTTAACAAAATTTCAACTAATTATTGAAAATATTGTGCAGCCCCCTATTGCTTACATATAAACTGTGGTTGCTTAGTGATTATAGTTTGCGTAGTTCCCGCGAACAGCAACAGATGGCGCCGCTCGCGTCCTGCTCTATGAATACATTCAATTCAAATGAATTAATACTTTTAAATATATTAAAAATATAGTATTATTGTTAATATATAACATTTATTTATTTATCTTTTTTTTTAATATTTCCTTTTGTTTCATTTTACCAACCCAACATAACCTTGGAGTGCGGAATTCTAGGTAGGCAGATTTCCCAAAAGTCCCTAAGCAAAAAAAAAAAAATATTATATATTCTTAAATACATTATTATTAATATATTATTATTTAAAATATATTATGTGAAATATATTTATTAATGTATGCAACTACATATTCTGCAATGCAGGATTAAAGAAAATTCAATTTTTAATGTTTAAAATGAAATAATTTATTATTATTATCTTTATTTAGTTAAGCTTATAAAGAAAAGACAGATTTCATTAAATTATTATTAAGCATTAATTTAATTACTTTAAAAAATAAAATCCTCAGTATTGCAATTTCTTTCAATATAATTTTAGTAAAATATCCTAAAAGAATTGAATTCTTTTATTTTAATAAAATCCTCTTCAGAAATTAAATTATTTTTAATACCATTTCAATAAAATTTCTCAAAAAAACTAAATTACTTTCATAAATTAGAAAATTTTTTTATTTTTAATAGGTAGGGTAGGGTGGGGCATTACTATTCGCGGGGCGTAACTATTCTTTGTCCTGGAGAGAAAACTATTCATCCGATTAAAGTTTTTTTTACACTGTATACTTGTCATGTGAAATGAACATTGTACGCCACATTTGAGCTTCTGGCGCCATCTATCATTGGAGTTAGGTACCCAAATGTGATTTTGATATACTCGCTTACTTGTTTTCACTCATTTAGTCTGCCATTGTAAATAGTGATAAACGGTCGGAAAAATTATCGGAAAAATTATTTCTAAAGTCAAATTTAGTGCTGAACACGAATATCATAATGGATTTTTGATATTCTATTGTTCAAAAATTTTACAAGTGTTTTTTCAAAAAATGGGCGGATGGGGCGTAACTATTCTTCCACTGATGACAGCAAAAACTACAAAACAGTGTATTTTTTTGTGTGTGCTTGTTTCTAGGTTAGAATTGTAAGAAATTGGAAGAAAAAAACCAGAAAAAATCCTCCAATTAACAAATTAATTTATATATTTTTTTAGTATTATATCATTAATAGCTGCAAGAATAGTTACGCCCCTCGTTTTTTTCGACATCAAAAAAATTTTTTTTTCGTAAAATCGCTGTAGTTCGGAACAGAATCGAGTTACAGCAAAATGATACATGGCAAAATTGTAGCTAAGAAGTCAAGCTTTCAAACGGTTCTACTCATTTTTTTATTTTTTTTATATACATTTTATAGACTCAAAAATCCAAACAAGAATAGTAATGCCCCACCCTACCCTACCTATTCTGTATTTGAATTAAATTATTTTTGAAAATTTTAATATAAAATTCTTCAAAAAAATTCAATTATTTTAAATACTCTCAAAAAAATTCAATTATTCTTGAAAATTTTTATCAAATATGTATCAGAATTTAATTATTTCCAGAATTACAAAATTTTTGGAAGTTTTTTTGGAAAACTTTTAACTAAAATTCAATTATTTTAAATTTTTTCGAAAGAATTCAATTACTTTCGAAAATAAAATTGTTTGTAAAAATTAAATTATTTTCAATACAATTTTTAATAAATTTCTTAAAAGAATTCAATTACTTTCGAAAATAAAATTTAAACAGTTATTCAATTTTTTCAATACAATTTTATAAAAATTTTTTAAAAAAATGTATTGTTTTTATATTGTTAATAACATTTTTCCAAAGAATTCAATTATTTTCAAAAATATATCATTTTTGAGTGAGTTTTTCACAAATTACTTGTAAACTTTTGACAACCAAATTGGCACGATAAATGGCTTTTGACATTCCTTCTTTCCCAGTCGGGACTGAAAACATGTGGAATTTTTCCTGTTTTCATGTAATGTTCACAAAAAGATTATACCTAAATCACAATTAAAGAATTAATTTCTTCTCTAATACTACATTGCATAATATGTAGTTGCATACATTAATAAATATATTGTAAATAATTCAGGAATAATGTACTACTCTACTATATTACGCGATTTCTATTTTTTGGACAATATTTCATGTAATAATATATTTTAAATAATAATATATTAATAATAATGTATTTAAGAATATATTAATAATAATACTATATTTTTAATATATTTAAAAGTATTAATTCATTTGATTTTAAACAATATCCCATTTGAATTAAATGTATTCATAGAGCAGGACGCGAGCCGCGCCATCTGTTGCTGTTCGCGGGAACTACGCAAACTATAATCACTAAGCATCAGGGATGGGTACGTAACATACTTCATGTATGTTACCCGGGTTTGTTACGTATGTTACGCATGTATGTAACTCGTTTGGTTTGCTACCCTACGTATGTTACATTTTATGACGTCAGTCAGAAGTAAACATAACCTCAATTTTTCTGGTTGTCGCCAATCCGGCACTTGGCCTTGTTTATTATTATTCTTTTAATTAATCATAAGTCCTGGAAATTATTGTTTTAAAAATGAAACGAGGTGGAAGGCCTCTTAATAAACCCTTTTTTCAACAACTTAGTTTTACTCCTACCAAATTAGAAAACGGGAGAGTAGGAAAGTAGTTTGGATTTAAAGTATTAATAAATTTTTTTAAAAAATAGGACTCCACAACCGTAAATGGAATGTTGCATCCAAAAAAAAACATTCCCAGACTAAAGTCTTCTTTTGATAATTCCATTTTAGATTGTTTTCCTGTTCCTAAAAATATAAAAAATCCGTTACTTAATTTATACGTTTATAAGACTTTCTACAGGATCAAATATCTATTACATTAAATTTTTATAACTTAATTTATTGAATCCAAAATCATTCTACTGGAAATTTATATACTTTATACATGTAACTATAAATTATTAATTTTATAATTATTTTACAAAAGTGAGGTTATGACGCACCTTTGATGTTTGCTACGTTTGCGACAATTTGTTACGTATGTTACTCATTTATGTAACATACGTAGAAAACCTCGAGTTTGTTACATTTACCCATCCCTGCTAAGCATACCTGAGTCTCTAATGCTAAATCCTGGAAGTACTATAGGGGTGATATTGTGCGAGGCAAAATGCCGCGTCACAATACTTATCATATAGAGAAAAACGGGATTTTAATAATAAGAAAAATTATGGTTTCAATATGGTGGAGATTATTTACGAATAAGGTAAATTGATAGTAAAAATGAATTAGGAATTTTATGAGAATATTTTCTGTAAAATGTAGTTTTGTTAAAAAATAATAGAAACCATTGAATCGATTGCAATGGAAAGAGAGTGTGCGGAGGATGGAAATTCGTCAAATGTCTGATTCACTCACGTGGTCAAGTATCCTTGAGACGGTGCAATTGAACAGCTGACTCTGTCTCGGTTCCGTACTGGGACACCTATAAGTGTGACGTAGTGCCTTGCTATTCCGGTCATACGATGACGTCGACAGTAAGCTCAGAAATAACCCGCAAGATGCCAAAATTTAAAACCAGACGCGACTATATCTGTTTTTACACATTTTCTCTCCTTTTTCTCTTTCTCTAACAATTTATAATATTCTTTTTTTTCATTTTTCTGACAAAAAAAATTCATTTCTTTTGAAAAGAAAACGAAATTACGTCACTGTTTACTGCAATGCAGACCTCGAGTCACTGTAATACAGAAAGACTTTGAGAAAATTATTAATTGGTCCGAAATTTATTGGTGCTTTCTTCGTTCTTTTCTTAACAATAATAAACACCTCGTAGACTTTTGAAAAAGAGTTAAATTTTTTTGCTTCTCTGCAAAGAAATTTTTTGTTGATTCTCAGCTTATTATGTTAAATATTAAATATATAGTGAAAATAAATCGACGCTCGCGGGATGAATCGAACTCGTAGCCTAAAGGAAAAAACCTGGAAAAGTAAGGAAATTTTGATCGGAATCCTGGAAAATTATTGTTTTCTAAAGTTATTGTGCTTTTTCTTAAATATTTCAAAATTAATTCAATTTTAAAAAAGTTGCGTTTACAATTTTCATAAATAGATAAACTTCAAAAGGTTGTAATTTGAAATTTTGTAAAATTTCAATTTTGAATTAATTAATTAAATAATAAAAATTACTCAGGAATTCTATTATTTATAAATTCTTTATAAATTTATTTGCAATAATTCAATTATTTTCATAAATAATAAAAAACTTTATAGGTTTTCCATTATTTTCATAAATAATAAAACTCATCAAAGAATTTCAAACAGTTTTAATACTATTTTAATGGACTTTCTCGAAAAATGTAATATTATTCTTAAAAATTTTATTAAAATTCTTCAACGAAATTCAATTATTTTAAAAAGCCTTCCTATTATTTATTTATTTGAATTTAAGTATTATTGTCCATACATTTTTAATTAAATTTCTTGAAAGAACTAAATTATTTTCAAAAATTTTAATGAAATTCTTTTTAACAATTCAATTTTTTTCAAAATAATTTTAATAACATTTTTCGTAGAAATTTAATTAATATCAATAATTTATCAAAATTTAATTACTTTCAATATTTACTATTTCAATAAAATTTTACAAAAGAATTCAATTTTTTAAAAAGAAATATTAAAATTCATCTCAATAAGAATAAGTCCTGTGTGAATTTCAAAATGGGATCTGCATAACTTTCTGAGAAAAAAATAAAAATGTAGAATGCTATGGATCACAGTTTTTACTTTATATCATGCGAATATGGCTCAATTCCGAGAGCTTGAGGCAAATTCTTGTAATTGAGATTACTTCATAACGTTTGTGAATTCTTGTCATTATTTTGGGGTTACTTGCAAGATATTGTTTCACAGTTTCTTTTCTCATTTTTGAATTGTAATACGTTTGATTTTCGTTGAATAATGAAAAAATTGTAACAAAAATGTTTTCAAGTGCTGTTAATTGTTCAGAGCCATTTACAATCATGGATAAATAAACGTTTCTGATTTGTTAACTTTCCTGTCAAAAAATTTAACCTATTTAGTTACTGCTACCTATAGGGGAGAGTAGGCTACATTGAACCAGCGTCAACAGTGAACCACTTCAATTTTCTGAGAAATGACTGAGTGAAATTTTTTCTTATTTAATATATAAGTTAGTTTTACTGAAACAAACTATGTCCAAAAATTTCGGGCACGTAGGTTTATTATTTACAAAGAAAAACTAAAAAAACTGTTTTTCACGTACAAAACAAAAAATTTGGTGGAATTATAATGACGTTTTTTTATTCAAATAGGAAGTTTTAAAAATTAGTAAACTTGCGATTTATTTCGCTTAGGGTGTCAACTTCAATATTCCGATGTGATAAAGAACTTTAAATCTTACACAAATTTATTATAAACAATTTTTGTTGTGAATGTCATGTGAATACAGTGAGTGCGGCATCATTGAACCACCCGAAAAAGCAAAGAATTTTCAATTTTAAGAGTTGTAAAATTGTCTGCTCTACTAATTAGTAAGAAAAATACTGGAAGACATACTTTCATCACAATTGTGAACGAGATAAACTCAAACTGTCACTTTACCTACCTAACCTGACATTAAAATACATTAATCTCCTATATTAACAAGTAATAACAATTAAATAACAATTTTCTATTTTTTTGAGTGGAAAATAAGATTTTTTACAATGTGTAAGTGGAAATATTATTTTTGAAGTAAATTGTAGTGTTTTATTAGAGGTGGTTCAATGTAGACACACATCCTTCAAAATAAGAAAAGTGTGACTTGTTAGAAAAAAATTAAATTTAATTATTTAATCATAATAATTTGTGTTTGTAACGTGTGTATTAACTAAAGGAGTACTTCAGCTTAATTTTGATACAAAAACCTGATCGAAATTAGTAAAATTTAATTAGTTCTTGGACTTTATAAAATACCCGGTTCAATGTAGCCTACCCTCCCCTAGCGCAAATTTCAAGCCCTACGACAATACATTTTTATTTTTTTCTCGGAAAGTTATGCAGATCCCATTTTGAAATTCACACAGGACTTAGAGGTAAGTATATACTATTACCACAAAAAAAAAATGAACCAAAAAATGGAGTTTTTTCAAAAATCGAAAATAAAATTATTTTTTTTAATATCAACTAAGTATTAAATAAAAATTTTTTAACATAAAGTGTTCTTTTTTATTAACAATTTAAAAAAAAGTAGACCTTAATATCTTTTGCTGGAAAAGAGTTATGCGGTTTTAAAAGAAAATGTTAAAAAATTACGAAGTTGCATATCTACTATGTTTGTGAATATTTTTCCAAAAAACCTTCACTACTTTCTTAGTTACATTCAAGGGAACAATTAAACATATTTTCATTGAAATCCCTTACTAGAAGGAAATTTCTATGATCACTTACCATGGAATTGCTCTATGGTCAAAAGTTTAAAAAAAATTCTCTTAAAAATTTCAATTATCTTTATGAATATAATAACATTTTTCTCCAAAATTCAATTATTTTCTAAAATTTTAATAAAATTCTTGGCAAAATTTAAATTATTTTCAAAAACTTTTCTCAATTCAATCAAATTTTTTTACAGAGATTCAATTATTTTTAATACAATTTTAATCTAATTTGTTAAAAGTCAGTTTTTGGATCATAATATAATTCTTGTTTTGAAGTTTAGGCCAAAGAATCCAAATTTTTCATTAAAAAATTTTGAAGACAATTTTTAAGTTTGTCAACATATTTATTATTAATATAATTATCTAGACGTTTCGATGGTAGCCACCATCCTTTTTAAGAGAGAACATTCTAAAAAATTACATTTAATTATAAAAATTATAAGTTATTAATTACAAAAATTATAAATTACAACAATTGAAAAAATTTTCTTTCTATAACAGAAACGTGAGAATACATACACGTAGTAAAGCATGTTTAATTTGTTTTAGGAGTTGGGAAACAAATCCTCACCACCACCACCACTACATATTTAAATAAATAAAATTAAAATAATAAAAAGTTATGATTAATCAATTCATAACCGTTTTTTTTATAAAGTCTCTCGGAATGAAGTTAGTAGCTGATGATTACCATAGATTATGAATTTATGAGAGAAGTTAGACTTAAATAAAATTCAAGTTTTGCTGAATATTTGAATTTAATTTATAATTAATTAATTTTAAGTTAATGAATAAGTTACAATAACAATATTCTTATAATATACAATAATGATTTTATCTCTTGGTCATCTTTAATTATTAGAAAACATGAATATATCGATTCCCGTGTAGAAATTTAACCATGGCCCAAATCGGGGCCAGATCTTTTGATCATTGTGTAGGCCATAACATGGCAATTTCTACACGAGTTGCTCCAATCCGAAGAATCGGAGTGATCGATTTCTTCATGTTATATAACAATTTTTTATAAGTTGTTTAATTTCAAGAAGGTTTGAATTTAAAATTTTTGAAAATCGTAATAATAAAATAAATAAATTATATCATGGTTTATCAATATATCACACCACGAAATTATAGATTCGTCCAATATACCATCTCTGAGAAACGCAGGGTGGCCAACTTAGGACCACTCTCCCTTAATGATTAAATATTTATTTAAAAATGATAAATATAACAATGCGGAATATAGTATTAATATAAAAGTTCCATGTATTTGTAAAAATTTATTGGAATTATTTAATTTTGTAAAATATAAATGTAGTTTTAAATACCTGGAAAAATTTCGTTTTTTAACGTAGAACTTCTTGATGATCAAATTTTTGAAGAATTTGAATTATAAACAGGGCCATGATTTCTCAAAAATTTTAAACCCCTTGACAGTCCATGGCCCATGTATGGCCACGAAAAGTCGTGTCACCTTTGCGTCTGTGGCCATATATGGCCTCCCCAAAAAAAGTACTAAACATAATTCGATTTGAGTGGCGAAGTATATACTAAGGTTTTTGGGATCGCTGAATCCGAATTTGAAGTCAGATTTAAAAAATTTAAAATGGTGACTACAAAAATTAAAAAAAATTTTAGATTCGCTTGAAACTCGTTACTCGGGGGTTTTCGGGATCGCTGATTACGAATATGATGTCAGATTTTCAAAATTCAAAATGTCGGATCTAATATGGTGACCCAATATGGCGGATAATTTCAAGATTGATGCGATTCGAGCGACATTTGTTTCTCGGGGGTTTTTCGGGTCGCTGAATGCAAATTTGATGTTCGTTTTTCAAAATTCAACATGGCGGATTTAATATGGCGGATAATTTCAAAATTATTGCTATTCGATCAAAATTCGTTTTTTGAGGGTTTTTGGGGTAGCTGAATTCGAATTTGATGTTCATTTTTCTAAATGCTAAATTGCGGATTCAATATGGCGACCAAGTTTTCTGCATGTTGACGGATTTTTATCAAAAATGTTTACTTAATCTTTTTAGGTTTTTTTTTGTTTTATTCAAAAATTCACAAAAATAAATGTTTATAGACAAATTCATTAACTTTTAAAAAAGTAGGTCGCCATATTGGATACCTCCGTGAAACGAATTTCAATCGAATCGCATCAATCTTGACATTATCCGCCATATTGGATCCGCCATTTTGAATTTTGAAAATCTGACATTATATTCGTAATTAGCGAACCCGAAAACCCCCGAGTAGCAAGTTTCAAGCAAATCCGATGGATTTTTAATTTTCTCGTCCGCCATGTTGGATCCGACATTTTGAATTTTGAAAATCTTACATCAGATTCGTAATCAGCGACCCCAAAAACCCCCGAGAAATGAATTTCCGTTGAAACGCATCAATTTTAAAATTATTCTCCATATAAGGTCGACATATTGGATCCATCATTTTGAATTTTACAAAACTGACCTCAAATTCGAATTCAGCGACCCCAAAAACTTTATATATGATGAAAGCATATTTTTTGTAAACTTTTTTTCGGACCGTTTTTGGACCACAAGCGATTTTTAACTAGACTGTGAAGGGGTTAATAAGTCCAAAAAGTGAATTATGAATTTTAAAATTTATTACAAAACAATCCTAATAATTAGTTTTTAAAAATATTTTATTAATGTAATTTTTCGAAAATAGTTGTGTTTCTTAAAAGAATTTTTGTATAATTTAAAAAAACTAAGGAATTTTTTGATGAATTTTAATTAAATATTTTGAAGATTATTGTTTTCTCCAAAATGTTATTATTTTTGGAAATATGTAATTGAAAATATTAAAAATATTGAATTTTAAAAAATTAGAAGCTTATTTTCATTTTTAAATTTACCTTAGTTAAAGATTTTTTATTAAAAATTTTGATAATTCAATTATTTTCAAAATTTGCAATTAAAATTCATCAAAAGTTGATTTTCAAAAATTGTAACAAAATACTTGAAATAAATAAATTATTTTCAATTAAATTTTACAAAATTTTAACTATTCAAAAACAATTTTTGAAAGATTTGTTTATAGTTATTTTTTGCATTATAAAAAATCAAAATAAGTTGCACTTTTTTTACTAAAAATTGAGGAAATTTGGTTGCAATGTTTGGAAGAAAAGTCGAAAAAGTCCTAATTTTCTTAATTTCTCTGACAAAAAATTTTTGTCATGACATTTACCTGACTTAACTGACAAAAATTTTGTTTTAATGTGTCATGGAAATTTTATTATTTATCACTTGGATATCATGGAAGAATCATGGAATTTTATAAAGAGAAATTTGTAGAATCCCTGAAAAAAATTGCTTTTTTATAAATTTGACAATCCTTTTAAGAAACTATGTCCATCTCCCCCAGACTTTTTCCTATTAAATTAAAAAACAATGTTAAGCTACTTTTTTGAAAAATTATTTTTCTTAATTATCTTAAGCTCTAAAAAATGTCTATAAATTAAATTTTGAAATTCAGTGAGTTACACAAATAAATATACACATACACATATTATGTTTTTATGTATATATATATATATATATATATATATATATATATATATATATATATATATATATATATAGTAAGAGTAACTAACTATGAATCGCCCCTAAGCGTGAGTGCGAGTGAGCGAACATTGATCGCCGCATAAGAGTGTCCTCTTCGCACTCGTGGACTGATGCATAGTTAGATATATATATATATATATATAAAATAAATATGAGAGGGAAAATTAGTTTTCTCGTGTGAAAATTTAATTAAATTATCCTATATCATACTTTCTGCAATATGTGTTATTTCGAGGTCTCGTTAGTGAATTTCCTAAAGCATGGCAACTGTACAACTAATTTACTAATTTCTGTTTTATAAGAGAAGAGTAAATCCAGTCAGAGAATGATGATTCAAAAATAATGAACTTTTTTTTGTAATGAAAAAAAATTTATCCTCCTTTTTTTGCACACTTCAAAAAACTCTTGATTTCGTTTTTATATACTTTGTATTTGAATGGGAATGTCGTTCATCAGTAGTAGTCGTTGCCTGTTTTAAATAGATAAAGAAACTCTCAAGTTCTCGGTTATCGTCCACAAATGTCTGATGCTGAGTGCGCTTTCCTTTATCTTAAAACCTCAAGCAGTCGGCTGCATTTTCATCTTAAGTGAATACATGTGAACAACTTGTGTGAAATAATTTAAAAAAGTGAGTAATAATTTTGTGTAAAATGATTTTTTTATTATCCAATATTTTTTTTATTAAGTATGGATGTTCTCATTGGTTATTAATATAAGTTTATTATAATGAACTTGTTAACTTATGTTAATTAACGCCTGATGCGCATAAATTGCAACAGAAAAAAGTTAGTGTGATTTTGGTTGCGTGTTAAATTAGCCAATGTTAAACGACATAGAATGTGGGGATAGCGTCTGTTTAATAACTTGTTCCTTACAACTTGTTTCTTGTTGAGTGTGCAGTCAGGTCACGAATTCAGTTGTCGAAAAATTTAATTTTCTGTTTCTCTGACTTGATTTCTAAGAAAAATTTTTAAATCTTTCCTCTTCTCCAAATAACAACTTTAATTTTAAACAGGGTTTCCACAGGTCAGAGAATGCAGGAAAACGTCAAGGAAAGTATAGTATATAATTGGTCAGAAAATTCAGAGAAAAGTCAAGGATTTTTATTAAAAGTACTGAAAGTAATTAAATTTTTAGAATTCATAAAAAAATTCGGAATTTTAGTATCTTTTTTGTTTTCCACATAAACTATGAAATTACCACGAATTCTAAAAAGAAACCTTAAATTTTTTCTATTTTTGACTTAATTCTTGAAAAACTATTATAAAATTATTATTTATTAAATTATTTAATAAATCATTTTACTTAAATATTTCAAAATTAATTGAATTTTAAAAGATTTGCGTTCACAGTTTTGATAAGAAAATGAACATCAAAAGGTTTTAATTAGAAATTTTATATCAATTTTAAATGAATTTATTTAGAAATTTTAAAGAATTTAGATTTTAGAAAAATTTTAATAGGGGAACATAGTCGAGGTCAGCCCACTTTTTGACTTTTATTTATAACTTTTTTAAAAATGAATTTGGACAATTGAAGTATATGGTTGGAAAGTCCTGTTAAATAGGAACATCTTTTCTGTACAAAGTAAATTGATTGGTTTTAAAATGAAAAAGTTATAAAGATTTAAAAAAAAAATTGTAGTCCAGGTTGGTCCTTACAGTCAAGGTCGGCCATGTTTAAAATCCAAAGGGCATTAATCGTTAAAAAATAAAATAACATGTTCGGAGTTACGGAAAATTGATTCTTTATTGTTTACAGTTTGTAACTTAATGAAATAACAAAATAATAAAAATAAACAATGTAAAAAAATAAATATAAATAAAAAAAAATTTTGCACTGAAATATTAATAAAATTAAATAAAAATATTAATAAGATGATGAATTATATTATGAGTTATACAGAATTGCAGTTTTTGCAAATGAAGTAGCTCGTCCTCATCTTTGCGCATTTTAAACACAAAGTGGCCGACCTTGACAGAAAGTAACATTACCGAATTGTTGCAACCAAAAAGAAATACGTTTCGGGATTCGATTTTTGACTTAGATTTTCTTTCAACAATGAGTCCCACAAAATTTCTGCATGCTTGCCTTGACAATTCAATTTTTTTTTATCTTTTATTAATGATTTTTCACATGATGCGCAAAACTTTTTTTGAGCTTTTTTTGTACCAACGTCACAGAAAACACAATTTTCAAATGGCCTACCTAGACAGTGGTCCAACCTCGACTATACTCCCCTACTTAATTCAATCTCTGCTGAAATTACTTAATTTTTTTAATCGGCATATATTTAATTACCTTATTGAAAATATTGCATTTATAGAAGAATTTCAGTTAAAAACAATAAAAAAATTGAATTTTGGATTCGATTCGACAAAATTTAAATTGCCTCTATAAATAATAAAATTTTGTTTCGAAATTTAATTATTTAAAAAAATTTTAATAAAATTCATGGCAAAATTTCAATTTTTTTCAAAAATTTTCCTCAATTCAATGATTTTCAATATCTAGTATTTTAATAAAGTTTTGCAAAAGAATTCATTTATTTAAAAAAAATTTTAATGAAATTATACGTTAACATTTAATTACTTTTATGAATAATAAAAATTTCACAGGAATTCAATTATTTATAAACTTTTTATTAATTTCTTCGCAATAATTCAACTATTTTCCAAAATATTAAAATTCCTTTTAGGAATTCAATTATTTTTATAAATAATAAAACTCATCGCAGAATTTCAATTATTTTAAATATACAATTTTAATCAAATTCCTCGAAAAATGTAATTATTTTTAAAAATTTTATTAAAATGCGTCAAAAGAAATCAATTCTTTAAAAATTTGTTGATAAAATTCTTTATGAAAATTCAGTTGCAAGAAATATTTAATAATTCAATAAATTATTTGTTTTTGTATTTAAATAATTGAATTCTCGTAGAATTTTCTAAAAAAATTGATTTAAAAATGAATTTCAGTTAAAATTTTTGATAATAATTCTGTAGAATTAAGTGTTTTGGAAAAGTTTAATTGAATTTTTTTAAAAATTATTTCAAGTTTTTATTTTCTATGAATAATTTATTAATATTGAAGAATTTTTCCGAATAATCGAAACTTCGTAAAATTGAATTGTAAAAAACAGTATTTGAAAATTCTCAAGGAACTTTTGGAAAAATTAGTAAAAATAGTTGATAATTGATAATTGATTTTTAAGTTTTATTGAAGAATTTTAATAAAATTTTTGAAAACAATTACATTTTTCGAAGAATTTACTTAAAATTCTATTAAAAATAATGTAAATCCTGTGAAGAATCTTATTATTTATGAAAGTAATTGAATTCTTGCAACGAATTTTATTACATTTTTTTTAAATTGAATTCTTCTGATTGAAGAAATCCTATGAAAAATTTTATTTTTTTTAAAACAATTGAATTCTTACACAGCGAATTTTATTCCTACATTTTTTTATTTAATTGAATTCATGTGAAAAATTTTATTACTTGTAAAAATAATTGAATTCTTGCTTATAGTTTTTTAAAATTTTTGTAAATCGGAGGGATCGATATCTAGTTTTGTAATGATATTCTTATAAATTGTTGAATTTCAAAAAGATTTGAATTTTAAATTTGTTGAAAATCTTAATTCCTATGGAATAATAATTTAATGATTAAAGATTTAAAAAAAAGAAGTTATTGATGTTTTCGAATAATTTTACAATTAAGGACATTCGTAAATAAATATAATAGAACAATTTTGTAAGTATCTAATCATTTTTAGAATGAATCATGATATTCTTTAGGGTCAGGGAAACAGTCAAAATTTTGTCTGGAAATCAGGGAAAAGTCAGACTAAAACAAAAGTAAATCATAGTTATTTTCGCTTTATGAAAATCGAAATAAATGACCTTTTATACTAGAAAATGTAGTGTTTTGTTGCAATATGTGGAAGAAAATTTGAAAAAGTCGAATTTTATCAAAATACATCGAGAAAAAAGTAGCATTTTTTGAAAATTTAGAAAAGTACAATTTTTTTATATTTTTGTTCGAATTTCCAATTTATACGATTTGAATTTACAATTTTTAAGGAATAAAAAGTGTTATAATGGTGCGAAGTTTTATAGTGCTGACATTCGTTTTTCATTTGTGTAAAATTATGTATGTAGATTATTTCATATTCCATTGAGTACTCTCTTGGATGATTGCAGAAATGCATTTTGACGGACACAATAGTTGCAAATGATTTAGACATTGTTCCGAGTATTTCTTTGTTCGCGAGGTTTTCTAAGATATTTGCGCACCTCTCTGAAATCTCGACTTACTTTTCAAACACCATTCGTTATTTTGTTCTTTTCATTCTTTTTATTTTGCTACATTGTAATTTTAATTTAATTTTTCAAAATTTCTTTACGCAGAGAAAAATTTTGTTTGCTATTATTATTTTTATCAATTTTTATTATTTGCGAATAAAAACCATCTGCTTTTTGAATCAATAAATTTTCGCATATATGTAGTGAAAGTTAATAGAAAGTTTAGATATTATAAAGTTTAAACTATTTAGTCTATATTTTTTGGTGCGTAAATTTTTGTTTTTCTAAATAAAATATCTCGATATTTGCCATCTTAAGGGACATTAATAAAGAGAGAAATTGAATTTCTATTTTGATCTTGAGGGTCGCTTCTTCTTGGCCATTTTCTCATTCTCCCTTTTGCTTCTTCTATTTCCGATTTATTAAGTCCCAGCGAAGAGAGGGCTGATTAAGCCCCCACCCTTTTTCCGGATATGACTGCTTTACGTGACGTCATAGCTCACACAGAAAGAGAAATAGAGAGAGAAAGAAGGAGACCAACTTGACGATGTGGGTCAAAATGAAAATAGTCCTATTACTTTCTAACGGTTGTAACTCTTCACCCCAGGACAATAATATCCGGACTTTTATCAAGCGCTTCTTACACTAAATTTCGTAAAATGATCTGTAAGTAATTTATATTTCTTTCCCCTACCTCTATTCGATATTAAATGTATTTTGTTCTTTGAAGAAAATTTCTTTTATTTCTTCATTTTTAATTTCTTTCTTCACCTCATCCTTATGAGGTCTTTTGATAACTACACTGAAAAAAAAGGTATTGAACCAAGAAAATTTTTCTTGGTTGAAGCAAATCGTGGGATTGAATACGACCAAGACTATTAAAGTAATGATTGAAGAAAACGATTTTCTTGACATATGATATTTGGGAGAAGAACATATATTCTTGATCCAAGAAAATATGGAATTCGACCAAGAAGTTAGTCTTCTTATACGAAGTATGAAATGTATTAAATGAATAAAATATTTTCTTGTTCTAAGAATATATATAGTTAATTGAATTATTTTATTTGATTCATTCAAATTTTTGTAACGTTCGTTCAAGTAATTCAAGATTTAAATGAAGAAAACATTTATTTTGTGAGAAGAACAGATATTCTTGATCCAAGAAAATATGGAATTCGACCAAGAAGTTAGTCTTCTTATACGAAGTATGAAATGCATTAAATGAATAAAATATTTTCTTGTTTATATAGTTAATTGAATTATTTTATTTGATTCATTCAATTTTTTGTAACATTCGTTCAAGTAATTCAAGATTTAAATGAAGAAAACATTTATTTTTTGAGAGAACGCAGATATTCTTGATCCAAGAAAATATGGAATTCGATCAAGAAATTAAGTAGCATGTAAGAAATGCAGAATATATTAATTCAAAATCATTTATGTATCAAATCAAGAAAGTATGTTCTCTGTCCGAGAAAATATTTTCTTGATTTGAGAAAATTTATAGATTTCAATCAAAAAAATACTTTCTCAATACAAGTAAATTATTTACTTAAATTACCCCCCCCCCCTTACCCCCATCCCATCTTTTCTAATACTTAGGCCAAACATTTTTATTATTTAATTAATTAACATTTATATTTTTTATTTAAATAATTAAATAATTGTTATTTTACATATATATTTACATTTAATTATTACTTAACACAAATACAACAAATATACCTTGAAAGAAAATTTTCCACGGTCGGAGGAATTGAACTCGGGTTGCACGCACCAGAAGCCGTCACGCTACCACTATGCCATCCTAGCCTCAATGGACAGTTTTCATAAACTGATATTTAAGTTGCATATACATTTGAAGAAAAATATTTTCTTGGATCAAGAACACCGGCATTGTGTTAAGTAAAAAAAAGTTTCAAAGCAAATAAATAAAATGATTCGATTCAAGAAACATGAATTCTCCACACAATACTTTATTATTTCGCTTAAGAACATGATATTCTAGATTCAATACTCTTTTTGGTACTTCGGAAAAGTAAAATATTTGGTTGAAATAATTACATATTGAGTTCTGACAAATACTAAATTGTTAATTCAAGAATTCTGTTCAATGCTAATAATTACTTGACACAAGAAAATGAATTTCTTTCTTCAAATAAATATGGGATTAATTGAATATAATTTTTAATCAACTTGAAACAAATATTTACTTGTATTAACCTTCGTATTTTCTTGAATGAGGATTATATGAGCGTTGAATTAAGTAAAAACTTTTTTAAAGGAAACAAAAGAATGATTTAATTCAAGATCTTACACTTAATTGAATTGAATAAATAAAATATTTCATTCCAGAAAATATAATATTCTCGCAAGAAATTAATGATTTTGAAACATGAGAATATAGAAATGCTTCAAGTAAAAGAAATGCTTAGATTAATTAATATTTCTTTGAAACAAAATAATTTTTAATTGAGTTGAAACAATTATTAACTTGTATTAATCTTCCCATTTTCTTGTCTCAAGACTATGGGTGTTGGATGAAATAAATAGTTGCTTTAAAGGAAATAAAAAAATTATTTGACTCAAGATACCAAATGACTCAAGGTAAATTACTTGACGTGAGAACATGATATTCTTGATTCAATACTTTTTCGAGACTTGGCGCATGTAAAACAGTTCGTTTGAAACAGTAAGATATTTACTTATGTCAAACCCATATTTTCTTATTTCAATAACTTTGATCAATGCTCAAAATTACTTGACACAAGAAAATAAATTTCTTCCAATAAGAAAATATGGGTTTGTTTCAAATAAATCAGGTCAAGAAAATGCATTTACTTGATTCAATGAACTTTTTTTTTCAGTGTAATATTTAAAAAGTTATCTCAAAAGTTAATTGCTAAATGTTTAAATGTTAAGAAAATATAAATACTTCTAGTGGAAGTTACAAGTAAAGAAAATTGTTAAAAAAAGAAAAAAATTCATATAATGAGCGACAAAACAATAAGGTTTAAATATTGCGGAAAAATGACCATATAAATAGGAAAATTTTGTAGAGGGGAAATAATTGTATAGGAAGGGTTCAATTAGTATCTTAAACTAGTAACATAGCCGGACAAAAAGTAAAGTTAAATGTGTTAAAGGGAGAGGGACGCGAAGTGCTTATATTACCCCAAAAGTGGTAAAACCACTAATTACGCTGACGTAACTTTGTAGGGCGGGCGGATGTGTATAACGTGAGTGTATTACAAGATGGATATGCAGTGGCAAGTAGTTTATATGTTCAGTAACAACACACACACAACCATCTACGAATATATATATATATATATATATATATATATATATATATACTCTGTAGAATCGAGTAATTCGTGTTCAAATGTTTTATAGTAATTTCCACCATTTCTTTTAAAAGTCATAATTTATTTTTCTACTGCATCCATACATTTTTTTACATTTTACGCCACAAATTCATCTACTCAGACAATTTTGCACCATAATTTATAACTCAATTTCAACAACATTATACATTTTTACAAAAAAAAATTTTTATATCAAGATATTTATTTTTAAGACTTCTATGAAGTTAACGTCGACGCTGAGCGTCGAAAAGAATTTTTTTTAGGAAATCGACAAATTTAAAAGTCTTTTTACTTTGTCTATGTTCAGAGCCTAAAAAATAGTGTTCTTAACGCTTATACACGCCTCGGATACCTATTATGACTTTTTCAATTTATTTTCAAAAAAATACAACTTTTTCGAATTATTTTAAAAATTTTTTTTAAAATTTCTATTATTGTGAAAAATAACTATAACAAATCTCCAAAAATTGTTTTTGAATTTTTCTAATTAAGTTTTTGAAATATACGCAATTGAAAAGATTTTGATTAATTGAAATTTTGAAAAATTTAATTGAAAATAATTGATTTTTTCAAGTATTTTATTACCTACAATTTTTAAAAATAAACTTTTGAAGAATTTTTATTGCATATTTTGAAAATAATTGAAATGTAAAAAATTTTATTGAAAAATCTTTTAGTTTACCTAAATTTAAAAATGACAATTAATGAAAATTAGTATCTAAAAATTATATTATATTTTGAGACCACAGCATGGATTTTTTCTCAAACACTAAAGGGGTAAACATTTTAAAATTATTTTTAACATTTTGAAGAAAACAATCATATTCAAAATTTTTAATTTTTCTTAAAAAATTTAATTATTTTTTTAAATTATACAAAAATTCTTTTAAGAGATTCAATTATTTTTTATAAATTAGGTACATTCAATGATTTTTAAGAAACTAATAATTTTTGGAATTGTTTTACCATGTTATTTTTTAAGGATCAATTATTACTAAACAAAAATAGGCTTCCGTTTCCGGTACCGTTTCGGTGTACACGCTTTTGGAAAGAGTTAAGATTTTTTTGAGAAATTTAAAGGTTTTAAAAAGGGTGGGTAGTGCAGAGTGTTGAGTGTGTAGTGTAATTGGCGATAGTGTAAAGGAAAAGTATGTTTGTATAGAGTAGTGAATGTATGAGTGATAAAAAAGGTAAAAAAGAAAAGTGTGTTTTGTGAGGTTAGGTTGCTTGAAGTGAAAGAGAGGAGAGAGAGACAGTGGAAAAATTTTGAGCATTGGAGGGATAAGGTAGATTTCTGGAATGGCTGAGTTTGACTCAAGTAGTGTTAGCGAGAATGAGGAAAAGGCGCGAGTATTTGAAAGGGGGATAGGAAAGAATGGAAAAAAGATGACGTGAGAGGATTGCATGGATTTGTTGGAATTAGTATGGATGTTGAATGATGCGATGGATGAAGGAGCTAAAAGAGTGAAGGGAAATTTGATGGATATGTATGAGGATGAGGAATCAAGGGACAAAGAGATAGTGGAAATTGAAGAGAGGTTGGAGAAATTGCAGGAAATGTGGAATGAATGGGATAGTAAGTGGAAAAAGGAAAATGAAAGCATGTGAAGAAGAATGAATGGATTGGAAAAATTTATAAAGGAAGTGAATGAGGGGACTGAGAAAGTTAAGGGAAGTGAATATGAGAGATTAAAGTGGAAAATGGGAGATTTGTCAAGACGAGTGGATGTAGTAGAAAATGAAAAAAGGAAAAAGAATGTAGTGATCAGAGGTATGAATGTAGGTGTGTTGGAGGGTAAAAGAGCAGTGGAAAAAGTGTTGGCGTGGGTGGGGGTTAATGTCTCAGTGAAAATGGTACAAGCGTTAGGAAGGGGTGAATATGGGGTACCAAAGTTATGGTTGGTGGAGTTGGGTAGTGAGGAAGAGAAAATGGAGGTGATGAGGGTGAAAGGAAGACTGAAAGGAAGTGTAATAAGAATAGATGAGGATAGATGTTGGAGAGAGAGAAGAATGATATGGTTATTGAGAGAAAGAGCGGGGACGGAGAGAGTGATTGGAAAACAGGTAAGAATAAGTAAGGATTGTATTTGGGTGGATGGGGTAAAGTATGTTGTGAGGGAGGATACGGGTGGAGGGATGGAAGCGTGTAAAGTGTGATAGACGCAGGGATAGGCTGAGAATGAGGTGAGAAGATTTTGCTTGGGTGGATAGATGTATGGGTAAAAGTGGATGAATGGAGGGTGTAAGAGAGGTGAGAAAGGAGTAGAAGGTTTTTGAAAAAGGGTGGGCGAATTGGGTCGAAGCCAGCATGGGCATAGAAGGAACTGGAAACGGAAGCCCGGCACTGGCGATAGGTTAAGAGCGTAAGGTTGAGAGCGTGGAGAGAGTTGAGTTTAGGTTAAGTTGTATTTAGAGAATTTAATTTCATAAAAAAAAATTGATGGAGACTCAACTGGTTCCGGAGATATTGAATTTTTTGTAAAAAAAAGCGTCGCCGCGCCATAGCACCAAACTGCACAAGTCGCGTAGTACGTTACCGCAGTCGTGCATTGCTGCTGTAACTATGACTATTTTTTACAAAAAATTCAATATCTCCGGAACCAGTTGAGTCTCCATCAATTTTTTTTTATGAAATTAAAGGTGAATTCATAAGGAATCCAAATATGTTAATAACATTTTTCTCAGAGAGGAGTAAATAAACAAAAAATTGTTTAAAAAAATTTTTTTTAATTTTTTCATTTAAAAATTATTTTTTTTTATTAACTTTATTTGCATTTCTAAGTACATACTTTTACCTGAAAGATGTGTAAATTTCGTAAAAATCCATAAACAATATTCCGAGATATTCAAAATTTTATAAAATTAATATTAAAATTCAAAATGGCGTATCTTGAACAATTTTGAATTTTTTTTGAAAAAATTTGGGGGAAAGATGTCTTTTATATAGAACTATAATCCCACGAAGTTTTGCGAAAATCGGCATACCCTTTGCAAATCGTGATATTTCTGACGTGAAATGACTCATAATTAAAATTTTTCAAAAATTTGATTATTTTTCTCTATACCTAGGGGAGAGTTGTCAGAGTTGGGTAGGGTTTAGGGTTGAGCCACCGCGTTTATTTCGTTTTATCGCACTAGCGCCATCTATCTTTTTACGAAAATTCTTGCTACAAATGTCAGCCATCTTTTCATATGAGTCGCAGTTAAGTATACGAACCTATACTTGACCAGCGTACCAATTTGTGATATAGGCTCAGCAAAAACTTTTTTGTGGTGTCAAAAAAAGAGAACTAAATGTAGAAGAAATGTGCCAAAGACAAAATAAGTTTACAGAAATTGTTCATGAAGATGATATGTGGAAATGTGTAAAGTATTTTGGTGTGTGTGTCACGCGTTTGTGTTCTGTCCCCCTATGACGCAAAACGACGCGTGAGTCAGAGTTGGGCCATGAGGGAAACTTTGCAATTACAAAGCGTACTTGCAACAGAAAATAATTTTTTCACTTAAAGAGGCGTTAAAAACTTCATTTCCATTGGAAAGAGAGGAAAAAAAAAATTTTGATAACCTTTTTTCATTTTTTCAATTTTGTATTTCGTTCATGCAGAATAAGTTATCCAAAGTTATATGAAAATGCATAATATGGGATTTTATTTTAATTTCATGGTTCTCTTCCTCATTCCCAAGTGTCATTCTATCATTTGAAGGTCATTTTTAATCATTTACCTAAATATTTCATTGATTTTCTACAGTGACCCAACACTGGCGACCATGATCAACTCTGACAACCTTTATTTTTTTTTAATTGCTTATAACTCTAAATCTTTTGGTCAAATTTTTTTTACAAGGTTCAGCAAAAACATTGCATTTGAGTTGATCTTTCCAACAATATTCGCGAAATCGCGAAATTCGTATGAACAAAAAGTTTTGAACGTTCAAATGAACGAAATATTTTTTGTTAAAAATATTTTCATAGATTATTGATTACAATTCAAATTAAAAACTCAAATTTTACATTTAAAAACATTATAATTAATTTGCTTAATAGTGACGCAAAATTATAGCAATAACAATTTAATTTAAAGAAGAAATAAATAAATTTCGTTCATTTGAACGTTCAAAACTTTAACCTCCTAAATTCGTTCTGCAGGGGAATTCAATTATTTTAAAAATATTTTGAAAAATTTCAATTATTTTGATATTTTTCGATATTACCTTTGTAAATAAGAAATAGTTATTTTCGTATCAAGGGCGCAAAATAGGTGATTGCGACGATGGCGAAATGAAGGGACCGATGGGATACAATTTCGCGCCCGAGGCGAAGCCGAGGGAGCGAAAGTGTCCCCGAGGTCCCCAAATTTCGCCAGAGTCGTAATCACCTTTGCGCCCATGATGCTAACATAATTTTTTGTCCTAACTGCATGGAAAGTATGTCATTGAGGGCACGAACGATTAAACGCTTATATTAATTAAAAATTAAACCCTATATTGTTGAATTTTGTATTCGAATATGATTGCGATTCGCGGGTGATTTTAATACGCCATCTGGTAGTACATTACATATTGAAAACTATTCTGTTCTGTTCTCTTGAATGTATTTTAAGTGCATTGCCTGCATAGTGAAAACTCTTTTTAATATTTGGAATCAATTAATAAATCCTTAGTGCTCGTTATTGAAAACCTGATTGTTGTTTTGCTCATTCACCACTGTGATCTGCTCAATATATATAAATGTTAACTCTTTAAAGTCTATAATGATAGAAGTTTTAATATAGAAATAAGACAACAATGTATTTAAAATTGACAATTTTTACAACCGAAATGGGAACAAAACCAAATTTGTCATAATTTTTTTAGAGAAAATCTAAAAAAAATTACACATTTTTATAGACAAAATAAAACAAGTTAAAAATGTTTCCATTTTTATAGTTAACATAAAAAGAAAGTCGAAAATATCGCATTTTAATGAAGAAAATCGAATAATTAACATGCGGGCGCAAAATACTTTTTGTCCTACATGCGCGATAAACTCGACTTTCCGTGCATGCAAAGCGGGCGGAAAGTAAGCTTTTGCCGCCCGACTACCAACAGCGGGCGGAAAAACTACTTTTCCGCCCGCTTACCAGCAGCGGGCGGAAAAATCACTTTTCCGCCCGCCTCCATGGCCTTAGCGGGCGGAAAAACGACTTTTCCGCCCGCTGCTTTAGCAGTATTAAATAAATACTACTAATTATTATATTATCACTTTCTATTACTTCAAATCAAAACGGAGTCAATTTTTAAGTAAAATTTATCAAAAATATTCGGACTCGCCTTAAGGCGCTTGCACACTTCCAAATTTTTAGGCGAGCAGCGAATTTTCACGGCCTTGAAATGCACATTACTAAATATGATTGGCTCTGCCTTTAGGCTTAATAAAAATGTTTCATACACATTTAATAATTAGTGCATATTCATTTTTGAATTTACGGATATGTCTTGTTTATCGCGCATTTGGACAAAAAATATCGTGTGCAACTCGGGCGGAAATGTCAATTCTGACCTCGTACGATTGCCGCCCTCGCTTCGCTCGTGCGGCAAATTTCGAACTCGGTCAGGAATTGACAACTTTCCGCCCTTGCCACACAATATACTATTGCGCCCGCTTCCCTTGCCCTTGGGTGGGAATGAGATACTTTGCGCCCGCTCTAAGTGCCCGAAATAACATACTTTCCGTGCAGGTAGGACAAAAAAATATTTTTAAAAAATTAACATTAAGAATTTCTTTACTATAATTTTTTGAAAATTATAGGTATCTTAATGACTTGAAAAAATACATTTTAGAAATTATTAAATTGAGTAATTTGATACGAAACGATCAAGTAAAAAATTTTATTTTCTGGGAATATTTTCAGTTAAATCGTTAATAAGCTTGATAGATTTCAATTTTTTATAGAGAATTTTAAAGCATTTTTGTGTTTTTAGCGAAATTGTTAAGGGGTCGTCCATAAATTACGTAAGACATTTTTTGGGGGGGGTCTGCTAAATCTTACGAACCGTAGAAAAAATGGCGCTAATGTATGTAAAAAATCTTACCAAGGGGAGTGGGTGGTCAAATTTTCCAAAAAAATGACTTACGTAATTTATGGACGGCCCCTAATTTCAAATTAATATAATTTCGATAAAATTTGATAAATTTCAATTTTTTATAGAGAATTTAAAAAAATTTCTTGTGTACTTTTTAGTTCAAAAACTCATTTTTTAACCCTTCTTTTAAAAAATAAACCATATTTTTCAATTTTTACAAAGATTACCTCTTTTTAAAATTTTTTGTCATTTCCATTGGAAAGATGAGATTTCTACCAATAAATTATGTAAATTTTAAAAATGGGACATCAATATCTTTTTAAGAAAATAAAAAACAATTTTTAACAGGGACTTTCACGAAAAATTCGTGTCGTGCCCGTGCCGTGCCAAGGCACGACACAAAGTTCGCTTGGTAATTCGTGCCGTGCCTAGACACGACACGAAGTTTGCTTGGTAATTCGTGCCCGTGCCAAGGCACGACACGAATTACAAAACGTTTTACGTGTCGTGCCAAGGCACGGCACGGGCACGACACGAATTTTCGTTTTTTTTGTGTCCGTGTCGGGCCCTGATTTTTAAACACTTTTTGTAAAAAATAGGTTGTTTCTGTAATAATTGAAAAATAAGGTATATTTTTGAAAAAAGGGGTTAAATAATTTTTTTTTAAAGAAAAAGTTGTAACAACACTGAATTAAATAAACGACTTTTTCTATTTTTAATCGATTAAAGCAACTGTTTTTGCTCCTTGAAGTCGATCCAAGGTCTGCGCTTAATGTTAAAAACTATTTTTTGTATTTTTTGGTGTTGAAAACAGTGATATTTGTAGTATTTTTATCACTAAAGAAATATTTTTTAAAGTTTTCGAAACTGAAATTTTAATATTTCAGTTTCCATTATATGTTCTGTTGGTAAAGCAGACGCAGGAAACGCCACTCTGTGAAGTATTCCTCACTTTCCTATAAAAAAAAAAAATTTTTGATTATTCTCCAAACTTTTATTAATTTCATAATAGAATTTATTGTTATGTTTTTTAAAGTTAGGATCAATTTCATAATTCTAATATGTGTTGGTATTGAAAAAATATTTCGACTATAAAATTTCTTTTTTTTTAAACTAGATAAAAAAACAGAAAATGTTTAGGACATAAAAGTTAGAAGTAACAAGTGCTCATATACGGTTTAATGAAATTTTGTAACAGGGTCAGAAAGTTTTCTCGCCATTGTTTCCAGTTTGCAATTTTTATTTCATTCTTTGCTGAGCTGGGAAAAAGCGTTGAATTGCCTTGTACTTGAAGATAGGGAAACTGTACTGTTTACGAGAAAGAGGAGACACGCGTGTAGAAAAAGAAAAAAAAGAGAAAATTGTGAAGATTGCTTTCTATAGTTAATTACTAAAATAGGTTTATAAAATTTTTATTCCCTTTTTCAATGTCTCGATTATTTTGTGATTAATTATGGTCTCATTTTGTGTTACAGGTGAGTGCCACTATTTTCTGGAGCATATAGAAAAAAACATGTGGGAAGAAAATGTACAGCAATCAAAAAGACGTAATTGGAATACAGGTATTTAAGATAGCTTTAATAAATTTCTCAAAAAGTTCTCCTCGAAATATTAAATAAATGCTAAGTTGGATCAATATAATGCCAAAAATTTCGATCTACACATTAAAATGTGGGCCTGATAGGGTACTGGACAGTTTTCCCGATCTCTGGTGTGGCTCTGGGTAGAGAAACTGACCAGTGCCCGACTAGTGTGTGACGCTGTTCCCGACCAATGCCCTACTTAGGGAAAAACTGGTCAGGGCCTCGTCAGTTTTTCTTAAAATTGCCCTATTTTGTGAGGTTAATTTTATTCAAAAGAAATTACAATAAAATTACTGTAATTAAAAATATTATTATATTAGAAACATAATGAACACAACATATTTATACAACATATTTATACATAACATAATGAGGTATTATAGTCATTTTGACTAATTTAAAAGTGAAAATGATAAAAATAATATAATTTCAAGAATAGAAAAACTTAAAAATTTTTGAAAAATATAATTTTTGGTTTTATGATTAATTCATTTTTCTTTTGGAGGTTGTCGCTCCTTTCTGCCTCCTTAAGGGTTCATACCACTTTGTCATCTTAAAAAAAACAAAAATTTTTTTATTATGCATTTCGTAAGTAAAATATGTCAAAAATGTGGTGTAAAATTTTTAGAAAGATCCCAGCACTCAAAATATATTTTTTTCAATGCTATTTGAGTGCGTACACGGCTATGTAAGTATAGAACACAAACTTTAAACGCGTTTTTCTCAAAACCACATTTTTCCATGCTGCGGGATGTTTTTCTCGGAAACTACTGGACCGATTCTCAAAATTTTTTTACGAAAATCTTCGTCACATGGGTGGGTATCGCCGGAACTAGAATTATTTAAAAATATTAATTTTTACTACACGGAAAAAAAAGTTCACGAATCTCTCGTGAACTAGTATATCACTTTTGGATGGGACACAAAATTTTAAAATTTTCATTCACTTTTGATTAGAAATGGCGAACGTCAACGAAAAACTGAAACAAAGTTAATGAATTTTTGATGAACTGTTAATGAAGAGTAGTTCGTCAAAAGTAGAGGTACAAGTTCACGAAAAAATCGTGAACTCGCGAGTGTCAGTAGTATGCGCAGTTCGTAATGCGCATCAAATATGGCTGATCAAGCATTCATCATTCAGTCGGTGTCATCGGTGTTTACATTCGGGAAAATTCTTTGATGAAAGTTATTATTTAGAATCATTGTTTTTTATTACTTAGTGAATATTTTTGTTTGCTAATTTCCTTTGTGAAACAAATAATTCATAAAATGAATTAAAAGTTACGATAAGGGACTTTTTCTACTTTGCACGGTCCTGAGTTTTACAGCAGACAAAGCTAATCGTTTCGTTTGTCGAAGGACAGTGTATCTAGATTTAGCCGTGGCGGTTAGTTGTTAGAAATATTATGTTATAGGGTATAGGTACTAGGTTCGAATCCCGTGAAGCGAATTACGAATTTTAATGGCGATAAAATTGTGTGTTCTGTGTAGTTGGTGCGTAATAGGCGTCAAGTTATCAAATAAAGTGAAATACTATAAAAAAGTAGTGTCTGGAAATTATTTTTTCTTGTTTTTAGCATTTTTTAAAAGTTCACGAATTTTTCGTTAACTTTGACGAAAAGTTCGGAAACCGTACTATGTTTCTAGTGAAGGAATTGATGAAATTTTGACAAACTGTGTTTGTTGATTTTCAAGAATTTTGTGTCCCATCCAAAAGTGATATACTAGTTCACGAGAGATTCGTGAACTTTTTTTTTCCGTGTATTTTTTTAAACCGAAAAACTGCCAAAAAAAAACTTTAATTTTCGAGAAAAAAAAATTTAGAATGCCGCCATTTTGTTATTTTTGCATAAAAATTAAAAATTCTAGTTCGGGCGATAGGCACAGTCCTAGTGAAGATAAATCAATTTGAATTTTGTGTTTTAGATTTTTCTAACCTGAGAAATCAATCCCGCAGCTGGCATCGGTATTTTTAGCAGTTCTAAAATTATTGTTAAATTTTAAATAAACAAATAATATTTTTTTTAATAAAATAAGGTTTTTTATAAAGTAAAAGAGTGTATTTATTGAACTAAAAAAAATGCAGATTAATATAATCTATAGGAATCGTAAAAAAAATTCTAGAAAATAGCTTCATTTTCAAGCGTGTAAAGTGGTATGAACCCTTAATTTTATAATATTAATAAAGGTTATAATTTTTGTTTTTAAATGTATAAGTAATAATTAATATTTATTTAATAAATATTTTATTCAAATTTATTAATTATGTTTAAAAAATAGTTATTAAATAATGAAGGTGTTAAATTTAACAATCTCTCCGAATCATTTTCTCACTTTAAGCTAATATAATATAAAATAATTATTATTATTAAAATAATATAATGTATATAGGGGAGAGTAGGCTACATTGAACCAGCGTCAACAGTGAACCACTTCAATTTTCTGAGAAATGACTGAGTGAAACTTTTTCTTATTTAATATATAAGTTAGTTTTACTGAAACAAACTATGTCCAAAAATTTCGGGCACGTAGGTTTATTACACTGAAAAAAATACATGAGACATTTTCAACTACATCCCCTTAGTAGAGTAAAAAGTAATAAAACGAACTACTTTTTTAGTTAGTCTGGCTACTTTTGATACTTATTTTAACTGTTTTATGTTGTTAAAAATTATTAATTAAATTAATGTAATTTTATAGTTAACTTTGTAACTGCAGGTATGTTACAGAAATGACTACAGAAAGTAGTAGATTCTACTACTTAAAGTAGTTCGATAGACTAATTTTGTAGTAGTTTTTACTTCTTCTAGGAGTTGAATTATTTTCCATGTAATTTATGTTATAGGTTTTTATAGAAGATTATCAACTGCGAAAAGTTGTAAATGCAACTACTTTAAGTAGTAAAATTAACTACAGTTATCAGTTGAACTGTGTCAGGAATGCCTTTAAGTATTAAGCAACTCATCGAAGCGGGCGAGCGTGGTTAGGTGGTTGGGTTATCGGTTTACGAATGTTAGGGTCGAGCGTTCAACTCCCGACGTTTAGAGATTTTTCTCCGTTAGGTATATAGACATTAAATAAATAAGGTATAGGTAAACAAAAGTGGGTAGGGGGAAATATAAAAAAATACAACTCGATAATATTTATAATAAATTATAAATAATTTTATTTTACCATTTTCAGTAGTTGTCTTTATTACTGAGTTATCTTAGTAACTTTAACTACATATCAGCAGTTAATTCTACTGCAAAACTGTCATTGGTTCCTATTTAACTAAGAAAAGTAGTTAATGCAACTGTATTATCACTTCATTCAACTACATATCTGATAATTAATGTAAGTTCAAAATTATCTTTGGGGACTTATTGAACTAAGGAAAGTAGTTAAAAAGTAGTCAAATCTACTAAGAATTTTTTTCAGTGTATTTACAAAGAAAAACTAAAAAAACTGTTTTTCACGTACAAAACAAAAAATTTGGTGGAATTATAATGACGTTCTTTTATTGAAATAGGAAGTTTTAAAAATTAGTAAACTTGCGATTTATTTCGCTTAGGGTGTCAACTTCAATATTCCGATGTGATAAAGAACTTTAAATCTTACACAAATTTATTATAAACAATTTTTGTTGTGAATGTCATGTGAATACAGTGAGTGCGGCATCATTGAACCACCCGAAAAAGCAAAGAATTTTCAATTTTAAGAGTTGTAAAATTGTCTGCTCTACTAATTAGTAAGAAAAATACTGGAAGACATGCTTTCATCACAATTGTGAACGAGATAAACTCAAACTGTCACTTTACCTACCTAACCTGACATTAAAATACATTAATCTCCTATATTAACAAGTAATAACAATTAAATAACAATTTTCTATTTTTTTGAGTGGAAAATAAGATTTTTTACAAATTGTAGTGTAAATTGTAGTGTTTTATTAGAGGTGGTTCAATGTAGACACACATCCTTCAAAATAAGAAAAGTGTAACTGGTTAGAAAAAAATTAAATTTCATTATTTAATCATAATAATTTGTGTTTGTAACGTGTGTATTAACTAAAGGAGTACTTCAGCTTAATTTTGATACAAAAACCTGATCGAAATTAGTAAAATTTAATTAGTTCTTGGACTTTATAAAATACCCGGTTCAATGTAGCCTACCCTCCCCTACAAACCAAATGATAAATTCATCCTATAAATTAATAATTATTAAAATTCATTAAGTATAATTTGTTAATAATTGTTTATTAATTATTATTTTTTAAATTCATAATTTTTATTTTAAATAAATGTATAATAATTAATTATTTAATAACTATTATTATTCGTTATTTATAATTTAGTTGTTATTATTAATAAATAAACTTTATTATAATATTGTACTTAAAGGAAAAAAAATTATATGTATTTTCGTTTTTTAAATATATTACCATAATTATTTTATAAAGTGTTTTAAAAGAACACGCTTTTTTAACTTAAATAACTGTATTAAAAAAGTTAATTTTAAAAAATTAAATTTATTTACATGCTTTTAAAACGAGGAAAACTGTCGAGGCCCTGATCAGAGCCATATTTCATATCTAGTGAACACCCCACTTAGGGTTTTGGCCAGAATTTCTGGTCAAACCCATAAAATAAAAAAAACCTTAAAAATGTAGTATAATTACTCCGTTTAATTAATTTCTTCAATTGTTTATAATTTTATTATGGGAACTAATTTAAAAAACTTAATTCATTTACACTTTATTCAAACGAGGAAAACTGTCGAGGCCCTGATCAGAGCCCTATTTAATTTCTAGTGAACACTTCACTTGGGGTTTTGGCCAGAAATTCTGGTCAAACCCACAAAATAAAAAAATTACTAAAACAATAGTATAATTATTCCCTTTAATTGTATTCTTCAATTGTTCATTATTTTTTATTAAAAGTAATTTTAGAGATTTAATTTTTTACACTTTATTTAAGCAAGGAAAACTGTCGAGGCCCTGATCAGTACCCTATCTAAAATCTAATGAACACCCTACCTGGGGTTCTGGCTAGGAATTCTAGTCAAACCCCTAAAATAAAAAAATTATTAAATAACTAAAATAATGATTGCCTTTCATTGTTAATAGCTTCTACAACAAAAAGGAATTCTAAAAACTTTATTAAAAAAAAAATTTTAATAGGGAAAACTGTCGAGGCCCCGACCAGAACCCTGTTTTAAATAGGGCAAAGTGGGGCATTTTCTGCACGGGCTGTTAACAAGAAAAATGAAAAAAACGCATTTTTAAGTTTAAAACCACTAAAAATTTAAAAAACGCTAATTTATCTGTTCCTGATACATTAATCGTTTGTCCTCGATTAGTCCACGTTTGTCCAACAAAATTTTTTATTTGTCCACCTTCTGTTAAAAAGAAAAAAGAAAAAACGCATTATTAAGTTTAAAACCACTGAAAATTTAAAAAACGCTAATTTATCTGTTCCTGACACATTAATCGTTTGTCTAGAGTAAGTCCACGTTTGTCCAATAAATACTTTCCTTCTGTTATCATTTACATTGTCAGAAATTTAAAAAAACACTTTTTCTGGTGAAAATCAATAAAAATTTAAAAAATGCGAATTTAATAATTCCTTCTATACTAATCATTTGTCCATGGTTAGTCCAAATTTGTGCAACAAACAATTCACTTCTGTAATCATATTTAATAAAAAAATGAAAAAACATTTCTCTTTCAGGCAGTAAACGATCAATTTTAAGAGTTAGAGAATCAAACACAGAATCTTAATAATTTTTTAATTCAATTTTTTAGACAGTCTACGTCAAGGAAATCTTTAATCAAACTGATTGCACTTTTTTGCAATTTCGAAGTTTGGACAATCGTTTTTAACAGATGGACAATGAAAAGCAGAATCTTAATCATTTTTTAAGTCAATTTTTCAAACAGTGAACGTCAAGGAAATTTTTATTCAAACTGATTGCACTTTTTTGCAATTTTGAAGGTTAGACAATCGTTTTTAACAGTTGGACAATCAATTTCAGGAGTTGGACAATCAAAAACAGAATCTTAATTATTTTCTAATTAATTTTTTTAAACAGTCGACGTGAAAAAAATCTTTAATCAAACGGATTGCACTTTTTTGCAATTTTGAAGGTTGGACAATCGTTTATAACAGTTGGACAATCAAAAACAGAATCTTAATCATTTTTTAATTCAAATTTTTAAACAGTGAACGTCAAGGAAACCATTAATCAAACTGAATGCACTTGTTTGTAATTTTCAAGGTTGGACAACCGTTTTTAACAGTTGGACAATCAATTTCAGGAGTTGGACAATCAAAAACAGAATCTCAATCATTTTTTAAGTCAATTTTTAAAACAGTGAACGTCAAGGAAACCTTTAATCAAAATATCAAATTATGATTTTAGGATATATTTATATCTTTAGAAAAAATTGAACAAAATTAGTTAATATGTGAATATTTCTATTCATATTGATAAAATTTATTTAATTTATAATATAAAATTGTAAAAAATAAACAAAATATCCATGTATGTATATAAATAGATTGAATGGGCTCTTTTCATGCGGACGTACAAATATTCTTATTTCCATAGACTCTACGGGTCTTAATGTTTACATTTTTGAATGGTGAAAGTCACTCTCTAAAAGAGTCACATAAGACTTTGCGAGTGACTCTCTTGGGAGTTCTAGTGTAGTAGTTCAGGATACTAGGAAGTTGCTGTAATAGTTTTTTTAATCAAAAACGCATGCTCTATCTTTTATAAAGCATAAAGCTTGTAAAAGAAAAACTTCATCTTTTTGTGAATATTGTTGTATTGTTATTAGTTATAAAGCGAACGTTACTTTTTTTATTATTCTTTAATTTGATGTTTTATGCTGTGTATATACACGTGTTTTTTAATAGCGGATGCACTAAAAATGTATAATTTATAAAATTCACTTTATTGATAGATTAGTGAATGGATATAATTATGATCTTTTGATCATAATGTATACATGTCACGCACCGACAGATTAGCTCGGGCGGATAAATGCCTCGCTCGGCGGACGCTTCAGGACCAAGGGTACTTGGTTCGCGCCCATTAGCGTTAGATTTTTCGGCGCGTGATAATTTGAGAGGGAGGTTTGACGTGGAGGTATAATGATGTGCACTGATGAAACTGAAGTTACCAACGTTTGTTCGACGAAAAATATAATACGTAATAATTTCCATTTCCCCGCCTCAGATCCAATTTTTTTTCCACTTTTATTATAAATACTAATGTTAGAAGCCATTAGAAATTATTTTTAAGTGGAACCAGGTCGGGGAGGGCAACGATTTTGACATTTTTTTGTTACCGATTTTTCGAAAATTCATAAATTTCGAAACAATGTCTATTTCCCCGCCTCAGATCCAATTTTTTTTCTACATTTATTAAACATACTAATGTCAGGAATCATAAGAAATTATTTTCAACTGGAACCAGGTCGGGGAGGGCAATGATTTTGACTTTTTGTCACGGATTTTTTAAAAAATCCGAAAAATCCGTGCCAAAAAATCAAAATCGTTGCCTTCCCCGACCTGGTTTCACTTGAAAATAATTTCTAATGGCTTCTAATATTAGTATCTATAATAAATGTGGAAAAAAAATTGGATCTGAGGCGGGGAAATTGTTACGTTTTATAATTTTCGACGAACAAACGTTGGTAACTTCAGTTTCATGTGCACTGTCGATTATTGTCCGATACACACCATTAGAACTCGACTGTCGATAAACCGGTTGTACTCAGGAGAGGTTTTCTACAGTTTCCCTCTCGATTGGCGAGAAAGACAATTAGACGGGTGGTCCAGGCAAATGCGAGTACTCCTAATTTTCAAAGTCGTTCTGTAGGCGCAAAAATTTAGCATAAGTTAGTATGTACACTGTAAAAAATTTAGGGAGTTAACGGACTCGGGAGTTGGGAGTTAAATTTTTCAAGTTAAAAATCAACTCCAAAAGAGAGTTAATTTTTAACTCCCTTCATTCAACACCCGCGCGAGTTATTTTTTCCATGGGGAGTTAGCATTTGGGTGTTAAATTTTAACTCTCTTTATTTAACTCCCCTGGCATTAACTCTCCAATGGGTGCGTCACAGTTTGTTCAAAGCATTTGTTCTAAAACTGTGACGTCATAATGGTTTAAATTCTCTTTAGAATCGCAAATTTAATACTTTTTACTTTACGTCGGTGAAGTTCGCAACGTTTATGATCAACGATTGAAAAAAAAATTATTTTCCTACGAAAAAGAATAAAATTTTTTGTTCACAAATATTTCTTTTATAAATCATTATTCAAAAAACTATCCAAAATATTTTCTATACAAAAATTAATAAAAATTTGCTTAAAAAAATATTTTTCTTATGAAGTCGTTCACGGAGAAAAATGGAGTTTGAAAAACTGGGAGTCAATATTGAAAAAACAGGACTCAGTCCAGTAAAAGTACATTAATTTATTTCCATCAAGCATCTTAGGGTATTGCGTATAGTGTATAGATGGCCTTAGTTCCAAATTTCACTGTAAACAGCATTGAAACACAGGCGAAGATTATAAGGCGCGCTGCAGTGTGCATAGTAGAGAAACTGGACTCAGTCCCCTACTTCGAAATTTTCACAATAAGGTAGTTCAAGTTGGGTGGGGGAAATCCAATATGGCTGACATCAGCTGATTTACCGGAGGACAAACAATACATTGAATTCAATGGGAAAAATCAGTTTTTTAACCATAACTTTTTAAATATTTATTTTTGAACCATAGTGTTATGGAAAATTATTCTTTATTTATCGAAATCTATTTTTTAAAACAATAAAACCAAAAAATTAAATTTTATTGTTTTAAAAAATAGATTTCGATAAATAAAGAATAATTTTCCATTGCACTATGGTTCAAAAATAAATTTTTAAAAAGTTATGGTTGAAAAACTGATTTGTCCCATTGAATTCAATGCATTGTTTGTCCTCCGGTAAATCAGCTGATGTCAGCCATATTGGATTTCCCCCACCCAACTTGAACTACCTTATAAGGGAACGCAGGCGCGGAACCTGTCAAAATAAATGGCCGACGCGACGCGAAACGAGTGTTTCTTTTTATTCACTTCGTCAATTTTATATAAAAAAAACAATAACCTATCATTAAAAAAAAAGAAAAATATGTTAAGTGCACTCTTTATATATTCATATTCATTAATTCACAAGTTTTATTCTTCCCACATCTTCATACTTACAATTAACAACTAAATGCATCGGAAAATCTTACAATCATACGGGATTGAACACCTACCTAACCATACAACTAAATATACGCATAATTATAAATCGCACGCTTTTACATTAAGCCTCTCGGCTACGCAATCGATGGGGGAAATTTCCTATTTAAGAAACGTCCCTTACCAATGAAATAAATTAGATCATGCGTGAATTTTACTTTGTAATTAATGTAAGTATGGATGTCAACAATATTCATAATATTGAATAAATAATATTGTCAACTAGTTTAAATTTGATACGGTTACTAGAATTTAATAATAAATAAATAAAAAACATTAATTTTTTCTTAACCTTTTTCAAGTTTGACACTCCTCATGGTAAATTTGATTATTCTTTTTTTTTCGTGTACAAAATAGTGAATTGACCTTGAATGAAATATATAATTAATTATTCTCACAGCAATATTTAATAATTTAATGAACTTAACTGCACTGCATAATAGTTGAGAGTAGTAAGAGTAAGTGAAACGGTAAGATAAGTGAACGACCATTAGTGTGAGAGAGAGAGAGAATAACTTGTGGTTTTCGAGTAGGTATCTACTTTATGTGCACGGCGTTCATTTTTCGAAAGAACTGGACTGAGTACTATTTGTTCAATATTCGCTTCTATTATTGACTTGTGTTTTGTACACTGCCGCATTCTTTTAACAATTACATGAGAAAGAAATTTCTCATTCCAATTTTTTATACTCTTATTCCCTCTTAGACTATTTAAACAGTCTTGTTTAAGCTGATGAATGGGATAACTTGTGTTGAGTCCCAAACTGTTCAGCTATGAAACTTCTAATACTATACCCAGATAACAAAATTGCCGCCCGTAAGGTGAATATATGCCTGACCGTGTGTGTAAATAATTTGTAAATCAAAAGTGCTAATTAATTATGTTCGTTTTTATTTATTAAAACTATACAACATTGTTTTGTTAAGAACAAAAATATTTTATATTTTTACAAAACATTATTTTATGTGTTTATTAGTTAGTCGTTTCAAACAACAATTTTTAAAATTATGAAAAAACCTTATTAAATAATATGTATATATGGACTATAAACAAAACATATATACTTAACAGTCTTTTAAATAAAATCATATATTAATTTTTTTATCAGAGTCTTCATCCTCGTCACTGGCATCATTAGAAAAATCGTCTTCCTCATTATTATTATCGACATCATTAGTTGATTCATCTTCTTCTTGAACGCGGTTTTCAATTTCTTCTTGGTTTGCATTAGCTTGTCGGCTATTTTTTATTTTGTTTCTATATCTTTGCTTTGTGCTCTTAAGCACTTCCAACATGGCCTGCTTATAATTTTCCTTGTTAGCTGGCCCATCAAACAAAGGGCATTTTGCAGCAGCACCTATAAAATATATAAATCGTTTTTGACTTTATTAAAATATTGAGGAAAAGAAAAATACAATTAGTGATTTTGATAACTTACGAAAAAATATATTGGAAACTTTAGTATCTCCGAATTTCTCTGAGTCCTTTTGTTTATGCCACGTAAATTTAGCAACTAACTGATCTTCCATTACTTCCTTTAGAGCACAACTTAGGAATTCTTTTAGTTTAGAGCCGCCTAGCTGTTTTAAATGATCATACTGAAAAAATTATATACAAAAGATAGTATTACTTGAAAGAATGTTATTTACGTTAAATGAAAACTTGAAAAAGTAATTAATATCTTATTATTAATTAGATTAATTTATTATGATTAATAATAATAATAATTATTATTATTATATCATTATAATTTAACAGGGTGGTCACAAGTTTCAGTTTATCAATTTCCCTGACAATCTACTGACATTAAAATTATTTTCCCCGACAAATTATTTTTACAGGAAAAGATGAAAGTTTACAAAAAATAAGTAAAATTTATGAATTTTAATAATTTATAAAAATTACAATTATAACCCTACCTGAATTCAATTATTTCTACAATTTTTAACTAAACTTCATCTCTGAATTAATTAATTAATTTAAATAATTTTCCAAAAGTTCTTCTAGAATTCAATTATTTAAATACAAAAACTCAATTTTTTATAATAATAATAATTGTAACTCTCCATAGTTTTTTTTTAAAATATTTAAATTATTAAATTAAATTATTTATTATTATTATTATTATTATTATTATTATTATATTATTATTATTTATTATTTAATTAAAATTTTTTTTTAATTTTTCAATTTTCTAAACAATTAAAATTTGGTGAATTTTTTTAAAAATAATTGAATTCTAGAAAAATATAAATGATCAAATTTTTGAACAATTGTAATAAATTATTATAAAACAATTCGAATAATTAGTTTTTAAAAATATTTTAATTACATTTTTCGGAAATAATTGAATTTTAATACAAAATTTTAAACATAATTATTTTCTCCAAAATGTTAAAAATAATTCTAAAATGTTATTATTTTTTATGAATTTAAATTTTTAGAAATATGTTATTAAAAATACTGGAAATATTGAATTTCAAAAAATTAGATAATAATTATCATTAATTTTCATTTTTAAAAGATTTAAATTTGTACATAACAATTTTTGATATTTCAATTATTTTCAAAATTTGCAATTCAAATTCTTCGAAAACTGATTTTTAAAAACTTTAAATGAATACTTGAAATAAATAAATTATTTTGAATTAAATTTTTCCAAATTTCAACTATTCAAAAAAAATTTTATTATAGATACATTTAGTTTGAAAGAAAAGTCGAAAAAGTCACAATTTTCCAAAAAAGTTAATGTAGTCTCAATTTTCTTAATTTTCTTGTAAAAAATTTTTTTCCTGACATTTTCCTGACTTTACTGACATGTAGCCACCCTGATTTAATTAATATTATTTAAATAAAAAAATGAAAATAACTAAAAAACTTACAATTTTTTGACGAATTTCTTTACCCATTTCTGATTCTAAATTTTTGAAATCCTCTATAGTTTTTATAGGAAAACCGGTCAAAGGTTGATACAACGTTTGTTCGAATATTTTTAAGAATTTGAACGCATCTCAGTTAAAATATTCAGAATCATTCTATTCTGTTCTTCTATATTACTATTTTCGAAAATACAATATAATTAAAGAAATGTATGATGAAAATTATATGAAATATTCAGAAAAAAATTAACTCACTCTAATCTTTGCAAGACTGTATTGAAATCAAACTTATGTAAGAAACCTTGATTATTTTCTCCCTCATCTGAAAGATTTTCTAAGGACTCATTTAACTCATTAGAATTTAGCGTGTTAGGTGCAATCGCATTTTGTAAAATCATTCTGAAAAATATAATATTTGTGTTAATCTCTTACTAATTTATTAATTAATTATCTAACGTATTAAACATGTGACGCGATCTGAAGAAAGGGACCTTAGAAGCAAAAAATTATAGGTTATGTTTGCAATTTTTTAATTGAAAATACAAAAAAAGGATCAACTGTCAATATAAATCATTGAAGTTTAAGTCTTCATTAAAACTAAAATATTTAATAAACACTGATTTTAATTCGAAATAAGTAAAAAGAAACTTTCAAACAAGAAAAAAGTAACTCTAACCCAACCTTAAAATGATTTGCTTCTAAGGTCCCTTTCTTCAGATCGCGTCACACATATTAATAACAAATATTGAAGCATGAAACAAAGATAATAATTCTAAATAAATTTAAATTTAAGAATATAAATAATACAAATTGTTCGAAATTAATATTTACAATTGTGGAAGACTGTTCCTTTCCGTTTCAACTTGCACAGAAGCTGAATTTATTAATGCCAGTGCTGCCTGCAACTGACTTTCAGAAATTGCATTTTGAATAGGAGGTTCATTTAATGTCCTAAAAATATGTAATAAAAGTAAGTTAAATACATACAGTTATATTATAACTAAAGATATAAACACAGAAACAATATTCAATTTAATTATGAAAATTTAGTTAGTTAAATTTAGTTAAACTGTACTCACAAATTTTTAAAGTCATTTCTTTCTTGAAGTAACTTCATGTAGGGAGTATCTACTGTTTTTTGAACTATTTGTTTTGCGGAATTCTGTGACCTGAAAAACATATATTCCATAATTTACTTGAAAAAACCATTGTCCCAAAAATTTTATTTTTCTTTCTCTTTGCTGATTTCCAGACAGAATTTTGACATGTTTCCTGACCCTAATCAATTTTTTTTAAATCTTTAGTGAAATTGTTTAACAAATTTAATTATTTTTCCTTCAATTTCATAAAGTTTCAATTATATCTAAAAGAAAAATAGAAAAAAAGACCCTGATTATTATAAATTATTATAGAAATTCTAGAAATTTAATGTTTTCCATTACTTTTGATAAAATTCCTTAACATTTCCTTAATTTCCCTGACCTGTGGTAAATCTTTTATTTTGTCATAATAAATATCGCGAAAATAGAATAAAATAAGGCTCTAACAGTTAGATGGATTTAACTTGTATATTGTCAATAAGAATATTATGATTAAACAAATTGACAATATTTTGATTAATATTACATAAAATCTCTACCCAGATAGCACGCAAGCTTGCTGCAAACTTGCAGAAAACTTGCACTGCAAGTTTTGCAAGATTGCAGTGCAAGTTTGCAGCAAGCTTGCGTGCTATCTGGGTACTCACAAATTTTGAGAAGTACTATTAATTTTTGGCTCATCTTGTATCTGATATGTGGTTCGAAGGATTAAATGTTTGGAAGGTGGATGAGTATCTGTAGAACAGGATGGACTTGAAGTCTGCAATTCTGAATGGTGTGATCGATGTATCCTATAAAATAATTATTTATTAATATCAACATTATGCGTTAGAAATGGCTATAAAATTATTTTTACTCTTTAGGTTTTTCTATTCGCAAACTCTTCGCCAAATCCCTAAGATCTTGTAAACTTTTCTCAACAGTTACTTTCTTTTTTGGCACTTTATTCTTTATTTCGTCTTCGGAAGTGCTTAAAAGTCCTTTAGGAGTTGTGATTATTCGTCCTGAATTTGACACTCTAACTGCTTTTTTATTAAACATATTTTTTATTGCACCCTGTCTTTTTTTTCCTTTGCCGGATTCCATTATCTACAAAAAAATATTGTTATTTAGTGATGCTGATTAGAATTTTGAAATTAATTGTTTTCATATTAAGGATTAAAAACTACATATATTATAAAAAAATTCTTTAAAATGAAAGTAATGAAAATATTTTTTAATAGTTTGAAAAATATTTTTTCAAAAAATTAGAATTGTTCTTTTTAGTTACTAATGACAGAAACAATAAGTTTATTTATTAAATAACCATGATTTCACACTGCAAACTTTAATTTTATCTTCTACAAAATAAGATTTTGTCAATCTTAAATTTGTAATTTTTGAACTTTATATAGGGGTATAAGTTTCTTTTTCCCATGTATTTATATATTATGTACGTACTTACAAAATACATCATAAAGATATCTTATACCTTGAAAATGTGATTAAGTACATAAGATATCTTTAGCACGACTTTTGGACTGACATGGAAATCTTAAAAACATTTTATGTCCCCTTGCAAGCTGGGATCTCATACTATTAATTTTCATTACAATCTTAGAATTCTGCTTTAGTATAGCGAAAGTTAGCTTTTAATATTTATCAAAACTAAAACTTACATATAAATTATGTGAAATTAACGCTCGAATGTTATTATAAAAGATATTAATGTTGAAAGCTTTCATGTTCACTGAGTAATGTAGAACATATCCAGTTATCATTTACTACATTTTCTTCTTGGCCTGACACACTACTCCAAACAGGCATTCTATAACATTTTTTATCAACTTCGTTTAGCGAAATAGTATCATTTGCAGCTAATAAGTGTGAACAAAGATAAACTCCAACAAATTCAGACGATATGCCGACGTTGTATGCTGCCTCTTTGTTTCGAAACGATTGAAAAACAAGAAAGAACTCATTTTCTACCTTTAGAATGTTTCTAATTATTCTAATTCTTCCATCTGTGAGTTGGATGCAACTGTCACATACATTATTGGCCAGTGTGAGTTTTCTAATTTCTAATTTATTAAACTGTAGACAATTTTCACCAGGAATATTTTGTGGAATAGGACCGTCTGCATGTGGCAATGAAGCTCGAATGCGCATGGTATTGTCAGGAGGCAATAAATTTAAATTATTTAATTCTTTACTTCTCTTATAATACTGTTAGAAGGGCAAATGAGGTTTGCGCAACAGCTTGCGAAATTCCGGCATGTTATTTTCATACCCGAAAGCGCTAAAAGATTCTAAGTCACCAAGCGTTTGAACATCGGATACTATATGGAGCAAGCAATTAACATTGTAAGACATAAATTGTTGACCATATAGTTCTTCGCAAAGAGAGAAAAAAGTTTCCAAAGCTTGTTGAGAAAATAATAAAATTTCCTGCAATATTCTTTTTTGCATTAAAAGACGAAAAACGAGGTTTAATATTAACCCCTTCAGTGTGTAGCTAAAATATAACAAAATGGTCCCAAAATGTGTAAGACCTTCTTGTAAATAAATTTTCATGACAATAGGTACTAAGGGGTTTTTGGGGTCGCTGATTACGATTCCGGTGTTAGTTTTCAAAAATTCAAAATGGCGGATCCAAAATGGCGGACACGATTTTGAAAAATTCATTGGATTCGCTTAAAAATCGTTACTCGGGGATTTTCGTGGTCGCTGATTACGAATCTGACATTAGTTTTTTAAAATTCAAAATGGCGGATCCAAAATGGCGGACACGATTTTGAAAAATTCATTGAATACGCTTAAAATTCGTTATTCGGGGGTTTTCGGGGTCGCTGATTACGAATCTGTTATTAGCTTTTCAAAGTTTAAATGGTAAGAATTATTAAAAGAATTTATCCACTTTTAAAATTTTTGGCGACCATTTTGGATGAAAAATTATTTGTTTTTAAAATCTTACTTCAGATTCGTGATCAGCGACCCCAAAAACCCCCAAGTAAAAATTTTTAAAAGAATTTATCCATTTTTGAAATTTTTCAAAATTTTTGGCGGCCATTTTGGATGAAAAATTATGTATTCTGAAAATATGACTTCAGAATCGTGATCAGCGACCCCAAAAATCCCCGAGTAAGAATTTCTAAAAGAATTTATCCACTTTTGAAATTTTTCAAAACTTTTGGCGGCCATTTTGGATGAAAAATGATTTATTTTGAAAATCTGACTTCAGAATCGTGATCAGCGACCCCAAAAACCCCCGAGTAAAAATTTTTGCGAATATACGTTAAGATGTTTTCTTGTTCGGGCCATGACGTGTATACACGTCATCCACTGTTTGGGCCAGTTTTTTTCATGACGTGTATACACGTCATCCACAGTCAAGGGGTTAAGAAATGATTATAACATTTATCGTCAAAAACATTTTTTAATAAACAAGGCATAGAATAAAGTGCAATTTGCCTCAATTCTGTTGCTTTGAAGCAATTAAATGCGCTCAGTTTGTTCGGTTTTCGATTGAAATCTGTAGGACAGTACGTTCGTAACTCTTTCATCCTACTATCAGCAATAGTCATCTTTCTACCACCTACTCTTCGAATATCATATGTCCCTTCAATGTTTGCTGAAAGAATTTTTTTGGTAATTCCTAACCAAAGAGAATGCATTCCCTCGAACGGTACTTGGGTTACTAAATTCAGCACTTCAGATAAGGGACCTCTTCCTTTGTTATGATCTTCATCTGTCGCATTCCGATACTCTTCATCTGTTCGCAAAAAATTATTAAATCCTGTGTAAGTCATTCTTCCCATGAAATGAAAACCTTCAATCTTGCATTTTGAGCAAGGTTTAAGTGAGTTGTGGCCTGAATGATTTAAAATAAATGCCCATGCGGGGGCGTCGGCGATAAAACAGCGTATTTGTAAAAAAATTGTTTTATTGTTGATGACAATTCCATCCCTACGAATTTGAACAACTTCCTGTACTCAAAAAAGTCAAATGCATTGTTTGGTTTATGATCACCTATAAAAATACCTGCAATTATAGGTCTGTTATCCCCAATGTTGAGTATTCTATACTGAATAGGCCAAAATGATTTTAAGCCTTTATTTAATTTCGCACCGTCAGTGCTGAAATCTATTATAACAATCGGTGGTAACATATTTGGATCAATATTTGTCAATTTTTTCTTAAGAGTTAATCAAAAACCAACATGAAGATATTCACCACCAGCAATGCGTTCTATTAATCCAGTTACAACAGTAGTTGGAGTTTGTAAGATGGTTCTTGCATCTTTCGGTAGGAAAATTAAATTAATTGGAAAGTCCCTTAAACATTTAAGAAGGATGTTACACTGAGTGTGCTTTAAATTGGCAGATAAAAATGCGTTTTTTATTGAACGTTTTTTAATTTCAACTAAGTTTATAGGGTCGTGATCATCATCTTCTCCAGAAGTAATTATATCAGCTCGATCTTCATCTTCTGCAATTTTCTCGGATACATCAGTTAGCGTTCCAGTCTCACTATTTTCTTGAGATGGTCCTGAACTATCATCAGCGTCACCATAGTTATCAGCATTATCAGCTTCATAACGTATATCATCAGGCATATTACCTCCGTTTTCTGAATTACTTGGCAATAAATTTTCAACCTCATTATTTTCATCAGAACAATTCTCACTATCCGATGTGAAACCAAAATCATCGAAATTTTGCCTATCTGCATCATATTTCCGACAACGAACAGTTTGTAAACGCCTCCTTTTTTGGCATTTACTAAGATTAAGAAATCTTTTACTTCCTCTTTCCTCCATAATTTCCTTTACGTAGTATTGCACAATCTATTTGGTATTAAAAAAAGTCTTTATTCTTTATGTGTGGTAAAAATTGTAAATAAAAGATATTGAAAAGAAAGATAAGAAAAAAATTTTTTAAATTAATCAAAAACACAAATGAGCGTTTCGCTGCAATAATCGGTCGCGCTGTCGGCTAGTCGCTGTAAAGATAGTCAGACGTTCAAAATGTGAAAGAAGTCAGAATTTAAAATTTGGTTTTTTAAAATATACAACCTTATAGAAAATAAAGAGGCCGATATTTTTTTCTTTGAGATTTTTGTATAGGACGAGAACTTAAAAAATAAATGCAAAAACGAGCGCGCGACCGATTATTGCAGCGAAACGCTCAAACGTTGACACAAAATTATTATTTTCAATTTATTAAATTACATGTTAGAGGAATGTAAAATGAAAAATAATTAGGTAAACCCACTGATGCCCATGCGACAATAAAAGCAAATATAGAAAAATAGATATTCAAATCATAGCCTAAGCTCTAATAATAATTTTGGAACTTAAGTGTTTTACAAAAAATTTAATAATTTATTATATACAAATAAACAAATTGTAACTTTTAAAAAAACTAACAGCGCTATTCGATTTTACATAAAAAATGAATAAAAGTATTTCATGATAGTTTTTCAGTCTAATAAATTTTAATTTTAATAAATTAAAAATTTATTTTCATGAAGTGTAATAACAATTCATCATTTTTTTATAACTAAATAATCTTATTTAGTTTGTCTTGTTCATAACATTTAACTCAAAATGAAATTGCTATATAAATTGATAAATATTTCATTAGTTCTTTTGATTATCATAAAGTTGCACTCTAAATCTGAATCAGTGAAAATTTCACTGATTTCAATTCAGTGGCCCAGTTTTCTTTGATGAATCAGTGGAATTTCACTGAGAATCAGTAAAAACCACTGATTGTCAGTGAAATCCCACTGATGAATTAAAGAAAGCTGGGCCACTGAATTGAAATCAGTGAAATTTTCACTGATTCAGATTTAGAGTGTGAAGTATTACCGTAGAAAATTATCAAATTAAACCAACTACTCACATATGTGTAAACACTCCAAGTCTCTAATGTGACTACTTTTTAAAGTTATAGTAAATTATATACTAATTAATTTAATACATATGAATCAAGGTTCCCCAATCATGCCCATCTCAAGAAATAATTGATTGAAGATTGGATAAAATTTTCGATAATATCACTTTCTTAACTTACAGACTTCGCACTCGATAATTAATTTTGAAAAAGTAGCAAAAACTAGCTTACAAATTAAAAAAAAGTAGTAAAAAAGAAGCAAAAAAATTTACAAACAAAAATTAATTCTTGCGAAGAATTTTATAAAATTTTTTTTAAATAATTTCTTTCTCTGGACTAATTTTATGCAAATTCTAATTTAAATAATAGAATTCTTAAAGATTTTTTATTATTCATAAAACGAATATTGAATTCCTTAGGAACATTTTTACAAAAAACTTTTTAAATAATTGAATTCTGTTTGGAAATTTTGTAAAGATATTAGATATTGAAAATCATTCAGTTGCAAAAAGTTTTTAAAAATAATTAAATTTTACAAAAAAATCTATTAAAATTTTTGAGAGTAATTGATTTCTTGTGAACGACTTTATTGGAATTTTTTAAAATAATTGAATTTTGCAAAGAATTTTATTAAAATGCCTCGAAGAAATGTAATTTTTGGGAAGAATTTTCTTATTTATCAAGATAATTAAAATATGTCGAAGAGTTATTTATGAAAACAATTGAATAGTTGCTAAAAGTTTTATTAAAATTTTCAAAACTAATTGAATTCCAGAGAAGAATTTTATTATTTATGAAAATAATTGAATTATTGAGAAAAATTTTATCAAAATGTTTAAACAGAATTGAGTTTCTTTGAAAAATTTAGTTATGTTTGAAAATAATTGAATTCTTGTTATAAATTTTAGTTATTATTTACGAAAATAATTGAATTTCGTAAAGATTTTTATTATTTATAAAAATAATTGAATACTTTTGAGAAATTTTATAAAAATTATATTGAAAGTATAATTGAATTGTCGTAAGAATTTTATTATTTATGAAAATCACTAGCTGTCGTACCCGTCTTCGACGGGTTTTAGTTTCTACTAATATATTTGAACAGGTGTCTACCAATTGGGAATTTAATTTGACTGGGAAAAACTAATAATTAGTTACCATTAACTATTTCATTATCAAAATATTACCATTTGAATCAGTAAATGACTTTTTCTATCAAATAGTATTTTCAACTAATTCAGATTTACAGAACAGTATTTGTCAATTTGTAGTACTTTATGCGTTCGTAGTATTTTAATTAATGCATTAATAATTAATACTAATTTTCCACCAGCTTTTGGAGTTATATGAGAGTCTAATTCGAACTAATTGTATCGCAAGTAGACCCCACGTTACGACTGCTAAAATCAAAAATAAGACCTATATTGTAATCTGAAAGTAGGTCTTAAATTTTGACAAATAAAAATATTACATCAATAGAAATTAAAGCAAAAACAATTTTTTTAAAATGAATTAATATAATAAAACTTTTTTTAATTAGATAAGAAAATTCCCGATTTTTCTATGCGAATTAAATTCCCGGCTATTTCTCGGGATACCTTTGCGATTAATAGACACTCTGTTAAATGTATTAGTAGAAATTATAACACGTTTTTGATTCCCACATGGGAAATCTACATGGGATCCACTTTTATAAAGGAAACCATATTGATTCCTATGTAAAACCGTATGGTATAATTTTTCCATATCCCTATTAAAAATTTCCACATGGGATTTTACATTTTACCCGTTTTTGCGTAATGCCCGCATAGAATTTTGGAAAGCAACAACATACCCCAAACATTTCTAAAATTCAAGAAGAACAATTTTAATTCATAAATAGGAATTTGTTATTTATTTTCAAAGCCATTTCTAAAACATTTCTTAAATTAAAAAAAAAGAAAATCTTGATTCATAAATCCCAATTTTCTCTAATGGCATCTTAAGGACTTTCTGTGTCCCAGTGCCCGCTAAAGTCAAATTTCAGTATTATTGATACTCTTACTGTATACTCTTTATATTGAACATAAATATTTTATTTTCTATGTTAAATATGACAATACATACTATGAAATTTTCAAACTTAAAACCTGAAAATATCAATATAGAAATTGTTTGCAAACTCTCACGTTAATTGATTTTAGAAAATTTGTAATCGGCATCAAATTCATGACTCTAAACTTTTTAATAAAATAAATGTAATGAATGTAATTAAAAATTTAAAAACATCAATCGATATCACTACCAACTTAATAAAAAATTAAACAATATTCAACAAAAAAAATTAATTAAGAATTTTGTCGAAAATCAAAAATATGATTTTGGCTTAAAAATTCGGATTAATTATTTATATTTCATTTTTATAGTAAAAATTAGTTGTATTTACATTAAAAAGTAGCTACAAAAAGTGTCACATCAATTTGACAAAAATTTAAAAAATTTGCATTTTTTTGATTTTTTGAATTTTGTGAAAAAAGCTATAACTTTCGTTCAGCTTAATATTTTTCAATCGGATATGGCTATAAATTTAAGTTAGACTCAGACCAAAGAGACTGTAAAGTTTTGTTTTAATCGGTCAAGTATCCTTTGTGTTTATCCCGGACAAAATATTGCGTACAGACATACATACATACATACATACATACATACATACATACATACATACATACATACATACATAATTTTTTTTATTGTCATTTTTGGAATTCTTACTACTCGAATAGAAAAACTAAACATGAAATTTCAAATTCTATGCAATGTACAGACAAAAGTCTGATCTTATTTATAAAGATTCAATTTCTATGAAAATAATTATAATTCTTTCGAACAATTTGAATTCAATTTTTTTTTTGAATTTGAATTGAATTCTTGTCAAGAAATTAATTCAAAATTTTAAAAATAATTTAATTCTTAAAACCAATTTTGTAAACATTGTTTTAAATAATTAATTTTTTCAAAATATATTAAATATTATAAAAATTTTATTTTAAATAATTGAATTCTATTAGAAAATTTTAAATGTGAAAATAATGGAATTTTTCAATCAATTAATAGAATAAAATATATATAATATAATAGAATATATAAAGAAAAATATGTTAAAATACCATTAACATATCTTATATTATTTCATTATTTTCAATTGCAACTCTTTTTATCATTTTATAACTGTTTTTCAAATAGTTATAAAATAGCAAAAGAATAGTATATGCGAGGGGCAAACAACTAAGGAATTGGGTGTACACCTACTACAATAATAATGTAGAAATTCATAGTAATTCACAGTTGTTCACCTCTTGATTATATGTAAAATTTAATTAATCAAAAATCATATCATAGATTTATTATTATTTATTATTTATTATCAATAATTTAACTAAAGTGTAATGTTTAGAAATCACTTACTTTTACTTAATTAGAATATAAAAAACTTAATTAGAAAATAAAAATGTACCTTAATGAAAAAATAATAGTAACAAAGATTTTAAACAACAGAATTTATATATTTTATCTTGGAATCTAAATTCTGCACTATATTTTTTATGTAGTTTAAAGTTTAGTAATTAATTGCCAAGAAAAAAATTACCATACAAAAATTGTAAATCTCAAAACGAAAAAGTAAAACTATTGTTTTACTATCATTGTTATTATCATGCTTTTAAAAGGTTAACTTTAGAAAGGTCAGAAAATCTCACAAGTCACTATATTGTCAGAGCAGACTTAAAAAAAAATTCTAACCTCAAATTTTTGAAGCGAAATAAAATACCATGCAATTTTATTATGCGAAATAAGATAAATTATATAAATAGAAAAAAACCCCACTTGTAGAAATACTTAAATCAAATATTTCCTGTAAAGATGAAAAAATTAATGAAATTTTAATACTTAAATATTAACGTGTATTCCTGATTATATTAATTAAAATATCCGTGATTATAACTAGTATATCCGTGAACAAAAATTTTATAAAGTAGAACAAAAAGTTCTAATTCAAATAAATACACAATTAATTAAAATTGTTACTAAAACTTTCACATCGGAGAGACAATAATATTGACGCGGCTATCGAAAACGTGGTCAGGTTGTATAAATTTTAGGTTATAACCAAAATGGCTTGTGTAAAGGCGGAAATGGAAATATGATTCACCGTACGCAACTTTTGCACACCCGCGCAATTTGAAATTAAATTTGTCATATTTTACAATAATGAAAAGTAATAAAACATATTAATATTATATGTGATAGATAATTTATTATAAAAAATAAAAAATGAATAATAACAAATAAATATATAATATGGTTATATTTTTGATACAGTGTTACATAAATAATTTATCTTTGTTAATAATTCTTATTAAGGTTCATAAAATTTTAAACAAATAAATACCGACATATTTTAATTTGTTGATAATAAATAAATAAAAAATTATAAATAAATATGAAAATATACAGTGAAGTCAACAGTCCGGCATATTGCAGGCATGCTTGGTCTTAAGAAACATTAAGCGGCACAAAAGGTGCGCAATTGCCAGCACACGGTCCGGCACCCGTCGTGACTGTTACGTGCCTGGCACGTTTGTTATCTGGGTAGTGTGTACCTGTCACATATTATTCTATAAAGGAGTACTACACTAACTGCATAAATCATTTTTCCATTTTTCTCCGTGTTGATTATAAACGTTGTAAACTTCAGCAACGTTTTACTTCAAGAATTTGATTTTTTCCTTGACCAAAAAAGTTAATTTGACTCACACTACTGTAACTTGTTTCCAAAAAGTTTTTTTGAAGATTTTAATTTAATTATTACCTAGAATTTTTAATAAAAATTCTTCTCTGTATCAATGAAGTACCAATTTTTTTAATAATAATTTATAAAAAAGGTTTTCGAGTTCACTCACTTATTTAAAGACAAATAAAGTTCTTTTAAAATAACACTGAAATCCACTTGTTTACAATACTCCATTTTACAAAATTTCTAACAATTTTCTAAACAATGAAATCCACTTGTTTACAATATTCCATTTTACAAAATTTCAAACAATTTCAAAACACTGAAATCCACTTGTTTACAATATTCCATTTTACAAAATTTCAAACAATTTCAAATCAATTTGAACAAAGTTTTTTAAAAAAATTAACTTCTTCAGAAATTTGTATTACAATTATTTAAAATTTTAATTTTCTAAAATTTGAAATTGAAACTTTTTGCAATTCAATTATTTATAAAAGTTGTAAACCCAGTAACAATTTTCTTTTTTTAATTTATTGCTACTAAATTTATTTTTATAATAAATTTTCATAAATCTGGTTATAATAATACCACCCCATATCTATCTACATGTCGTTTTCCATTGAAATGCGTTAGTTCTTAGTGATTCCACATGGAACTAAACCAGCAGGTGGCGCCACATCTGTGGTGTCCGCAATTTGTACATAAACTCATTAAAATGATTATAAAAATGCAAATAATTATTTTTTTTAAATTTTGGGACAGTTTCATTTGACATTAGCATAATCTACATTTTTTTTTACAATTAATGGGATAGTTATTTAATTAAAGTATTATTTGAAAAATATTAATAAATCGACAAATAGTTGAATAAAATTTTATTTTGTATTTTTCATGTTAAATTTAATTTTGTTATAAATTTGAAATGTAATAAAGAATATTAAATTAATAAATTATTAATACTAATTAATAATAGTTAATATTAATAAATTATTAATAATAATTAATTATGAGACTTCAAAGCCAGAAAAAACTCGAAAAAGTGAGGTTATGTGAAGTAAAAAAATCAAGTTTTCAAAACATTTTTTGTTCCACTGTTGGTTAATGACAAAATTATATTATAAATATATAAGTAATTAAAATGAATTGTTTAATCATTTTTTAGCTTATTTTTATTTTTACATGTAAAGTGGAATTCCTTCGAAGCAGATGTGCATTCGTGTAATTAATTTTTATTTTTGAGACCGAAAATTAATTATATTAATTTTATAATTTAGAATAATTTACTATATATTTGTATGTTTGTGTTAAAACTAAATTTTTGTTGATTCCTTCGTTTATGTTGTAATGTCGCTTATTTATATAACAATGTGGTGAGGGATTTCCTCTAAACGTGTGTAATAATGTAATTATTTCTAAGGTGTGTGACGGAGGGTTAATAATAATTGACATTAATAAATTAATTCTTTTCATATTAAAATTTTTTAAATTCAACAGTTTTAAATTAAATTATTAAACAAATTTTAAAGGTGAAAGGATAAGATTAATAAAATATAACAGATTTTTTGGCAAATTTTGTAACCCGAGTTACAATTAGGAACAATACATTTGTTTCCTTTATTTCGGCCCATATTGTCATATCGTATCTATCAACAACTATTCTTACTTTATTCTCGATTTAATTAAATTAATTTAATCTATATTTAAGAAATTCAACTGTCAAAACTGTTAATAAACATAGCAGACAACCGCGAAAAACATTGTAACCTCGGACACCACAGATGTGGCGCCATCTGCTGTTTTAGTTTCACGTGGAATCACTAAGAGCTAACAGAAATCTATGCACATCTACAGGGGTGAATAATACATATATTTATTTTTACAAAATTATAACCCTTATTCATGTTAAACAAATCAAATAAATGAGGAACTTCGTATAAAATATGAACATTCATTCATAAAAATATTGATTTAAAATTTGTTCCAATTCAATATTAGACAAAACATCATTCGATTTAACAATAAATAAACGAGGAGCACTTATCACATATGATAGTATGGCAGTAGGGATAATCTACTCGAACGCTTCTTAATCACGTAGGTGAAGTTTGCAACGTTTTTGCAATAAACGGTGATTGGAAGAAAAAATCATTTTTTACGCAGAAAACACTAATTTTTTTGTTTACAAATTTTTCTTTTTTTAGTTGTTGATTAAAAAATATTGTAAAAATTTATTCTTTAAAATAAATTCAATTTCATATTCTGTAAAGTTCATTTAGTGTTAAAAATAGAAAAAGCTTTTAACGAGGGGTATTTCACTTCCGAATCATGCAGGTATAATGTTTGAAATCATACGAATAAAGAATTATTTCTGAAATGACAGTAATTATTGGTTTAAATTATTGGTTTAAAAAATTGTATCACCGACCCTAAGATATGGGCAGTTTAGAAATCACAAGATGGACACCACATTGTACAATTAAATCTTATCTTCAGCCTAATTTGACTAAAACCATATACATTAGAAATATTTTTAACTGCATTATAACCTTAAAAATATGATTCTAAGTCCTGTAATTGACTTAATCTAGTTTTAAGCATAAAAATAGGCTACTTTTTATTTATTCTGATTGTAATATGTAAACGGCTTCAGACTTTGTTTTTTATATTCTTATTTACTTTTGTTTTCGATTATACACAATCTTCAATAGTTTTGTGAGATTTTTTAAACATTATTAAGAATATGTCCATCTTGAAGCCAAAAGATACCCAATATATTGAACTTTCATTCAGTATATTACAATTTAACATATCTTATTGTGTTTGGATTCTAAAGCATTAAATCGAAACTATGATTTTTAAACCTGAAGTATTCGATGTCTGCTACAAAATATTAATAGTGTCACTAGAAAATTGTCACAGCGAAAAGAAAAGAATATGTTGGCTTATTCTTTTCTTTTCGCTGCGACATTTTACTAGTGATTCTATTAATATTTTGTAATAAACATCGAATAGCTCAAGTTTAATAATTTGTTTGTTAAATGGAATAAAAATTTTTTCTGTGTATTTGGTCTAATAAATGTCTTCAGCATATTTGATGCTATTGATCAGTATTATTGTTTATTATTTGTAATGGTTTGTTTCTTAACTTCTCTATACTTTTGCCTTCCCTTTTTCACTTTTTATATAATTCATTATAGACCATATTGACATACATTTTCAATCAAAACTTGTCGAAGAATAAATATTTGCTTCAATAGAGGCGCTAACATCTGTTATTCCGTTTAGCGGATTGCACGATTGTTTTTAAAAAAAGTGCAGACTGCATTACATATTTCTGCTGTATAGTCAATGAATCCTAAACTTACTTTCAACTTATTCATTTAGAATATAATATTAAGGAAAAGAGTTTTTTTCAAAAATAATATTGAAATGTAATACAGAGGATGAGAAATTTGTGGGAAATATGACAAAAATAGAATACTATTTATTCGGTTGTAAAGGTAGATTGCTATATTAAATGAAAAAAAAGATTCAACTTGAACTGAAAGATTCGCTTAACTTCAATAAGTAATTTCACTCGGAAGTACTTAGTACTTTCTATTCCTTTTTCTTCTTATCTGATTCACCAGAAAATATTCCGTTAGCGGTAAGGCTTTTACAGATAAGAGAGAAAGCAGCATTGCACCTTGGATCTCTTGAGGGCGGTGCAGGTAATTCGAAATTTTATTTCATTCAGGAAGCTTTGACTTTTATAGTAGCATATTGGCTACTCTCTTGATATTTTTCGAAGTACTCTCATAAACTGAATGGTTCGATACATATTGCCATGCTTGTACCGATGGTCGATATTAAATTTATTTCATACATATAAGTATTATTTCATTCACAAAAACTTTTATTTTTTCAACACTGAAAAAAATGTTATTTGTCAAAATTTATTTATGGAATACATTTTTTTCTCAATTAAATGCTTTATAATTGTCTAATATTCAATAAATCTGTATTTGAACTAAATAATTGTTTACTTGACCTAAATTTTTTATTATATCGTGCCAAATAAATAGTAATTTGTACATTTAATTACTATTTTCTGGCTTTAATAAATTATTTGATGGAAATTTATTTTTTTTGTGACGCGTCGCTAAGAAAGGGACCTAAGAAGTAATATTTTAGGTTAGGTTTTTTATGTTTGAGCCAAAAAAAATATTTGAACCAAGTAAATATTTCCGAATATTTCGATTTAATTGTATCAAATAATTTTTTTTTGAGTGTTAAATAATTGTTAATCTTAACAATAAAACAAAACTTGTAAATAAAATGAATTGAACTACTTGTACTGTTTTTTGTCATAATATTTAATAACACGCCATTCGAAAGGAAGAAAAAAAATGAAATAACAAAATTTCATTACAGAGAAGAATATAAAGATGAACTATACTCGATTAGATAAAAAAATGGCTCCATTTGAACTCGACGAATATCAAACTCATAAAAAGTACTGAGAGGTACTTAAATATGTTATTCAGGATCGGATAAATCTCGCAATAATCGATTTATTCGACATGCGATAGAGTAAATGGCAGGCAGGAAAAAGATCTTTCTTCAGAAAGGTGACAAATGGCATCCTAAGATAGTGGGAGAACTATTGTTCCCTTGAACATTTATCTCGATTCATGTCGAATAAGGAGAAACTTATTTTCACTCGATTGCCGAATCTTTGAAATTTTATGATTTATCATATAAATGAGAATAATTTTTTAATCGAATATTTGTGTTTGAATTTTTATACATTATATAAAGGTGGTTTGTTATAACTTTAAATTGTAAAGAAATTTTTAACACAAAGTAAAATAATAATTAAAGTTAATATCACCTGTGTTTAGAATTTGAGGTTCTGTAATATTTTAAACAAAATTTATTTTTGAAGAAAAGTTTTTATTTGTTAATTATTTGCCTTTTTGCTGTCTGTAGCAAAAAAACATGCTTTTTCCATAAAGTTAATTAAAAATTGCAATATTAATCAAATTTTTACATAGAGGGGCTCATTTTATTCTTTGAAAGATTCTCTCTAAATTTTGAATTAGTAAAAATGTTTACTAATTTGAATTAGTGACTGATGACTTCTTACTTTTGAATTAGTAAATTGTTGCTATTTGCCAACTTTTTACAGAATACACCTAGAAAGGTGCAGTTTTTTCCCTAATTTTGCAATTTACTTAACTCTATATGATTACAGATAAAGAATAAAAATTAAATTATTATTTAAACTAATTAATAATTTGTTTATAAGTTGTAATCTGTAATCATATAAGGTTTGGTAAATTCCAAAATTGTGAAAAAACTGCAACTTTTTAGATGAATTCTATAAACAGTTGGTAAATAACAACAATAATTTTTTTAAACAAATAAAAAATTCATTGTAACATCAAAATATATTGTATTTATTGACATAAAGCAATTTTACTGTAAAACTTTAAATATTTTATTTTTTTGAAATATACAAAATAAACACCCGGGCAATTTTCAGTAGTCTCGTACTGTAACAAACTTTTCCTCTCTCATGGTAAAAAATATTAAGAAACATAAAAATTATAAAATGATCAATTTAAAATTACAAATATAGACAAGATTCTAATTACAAATAATAATTCGCAAAAGTGCAGTTCGGTAAAATGACATTTCGGAAAAATGACATTTGGGGAATAATCATGCGTCCCATCTAAGCCCAAAGTTAAGCTATCCTTAGATCAAAAGTATAAAATTTTTATTTTTTCCAATAAAATTTTTTTAATGACGCGTGTTGTCATGACACTCTGACTGATTCATAGGTACGTCATTGGCGGCGTATTACCGTATTTGCCTAAAAAGTGGCGCTAATAGGCTCTCCAAAATTCAAAAGGATCATCTTGCCCCAGGGGATCATCTCCCCAGTAAAAAAAGAAGTATTGAGTGGAGCGTTTAGGAATTGAGTGAAGCTCTGAGCCAATACGGATTCGAGTAAAAACCGTATTGGGACGTTTGACTCAATCTTTTTTTCATCCGCCGAATACTGTCTTATTTTAGCATTAAAATTAAAATCACATGACCAGAGTACACATTATAAATTGAAAGCACAATTGTCCTGGAATGTAAAAATGCCAATTTCGATAAGAAACAGTGAATATTTGTTAAAAATTGGTAAAAGCAAAGTTTGACAAGCGCGACTGAATTTACCATGTGAATAAATGAATTGGTAAGTTTAAATGGACGAAAAGAAATCTACTGTTGCCGACAGAAAGTTCCTAGAGAATTGTTAAACAATGAAATTTCATTGTTTTGTTGAATTTACCACAATTCTCTAGGAACTTTCTGTCGGTAACAGTAGATTTCTTTCAGTCCATTTCGTCCATTTAAACTTACCACTTCATTTATTCACATGGTAAATTCAGTCACGCTTATCAAACTTTGCTTTTACCAATTTTTAACAAATATTCACTGCTTGTTATCGAAATCGGCATTTTTACATTCCAGGACAATTGTGCTTTCAATTTATAATGTGGACTCTGGTCTTGTGATTTTAATTTTAATGCTAAAATAAGACCGTATTCGGCGGATGAAAAAAAGATTGAGTCAGACGTCCGAATACGGTTTTTACTCGAATCCGTATTGGCTCAGAGCTTCACTCAATTCCTAAACGCTCCACTCAATACTTCTTTTTTTACTGGGTAGTACACCTTTCCCCTAAACAAGAACAAATATAAGAAAAAATTAATTTTTTATCCCACATGCACAAAAATGGCGCTTTTAGATAGCTGACGACAAGGAGTAAAGTCACTCATTTGTTCGACCATATGAAAATGGCGTCCATTTTCTCCCATGTGCTAACATAACCGCTGATCCCATGCGTTATTTTTGCCCAAGGGAGAAAACGGCCGCCATTTTCATATAAGTCGAACAAGTGACTGACTTTTATTCTCTCGACCTCCACTCGTGTCACAAAAATCACCGTAAACAAATGGCTGCCTTTATACCCTTGTTGCTTAATATACTATTTTTTATTTTTCGAAAGTAGATAAAATTTTGTTCAGTGACTTAAAATCGCGATTTGATTGCTGCAAAAGTCGAACAGATTTACAACATTATTTATTGCTTGGCCACCCCAAGTGGCAAGTCGCACAGTGGGGCAAAAAACACGGCCTAGGACAAAACAACTTACAGGCCGCAATTTTTAACCACATTTAACAAAATTTTGTTTTAATTAAAGCTAAATAAATTGCGCATCGATTCCTCGAAGCCGATTTTTAATAAATAATATCTGAAATTTTTTATTTGTTAATAAAAATTAAAAAAAAAATTTCAAACAACAAGGGCTAATTTTTGTAAAATTTACTATATTTATTAGTAAACTAACTTAATTAATTAAGAAACTTCTCCTGAACATTTTCCAAAAATAGAAAGTTAATTAAAAAATTTTTCTTATTTGTTATAAACAATTTAATGCAGATAAACTTTTTTATGCAAGTTTTTAATATTTTATTGTTTCCAAGTAATATTTATTTCTTACAAAGTACCCAGTAAACGAAAACTAATTGAAATGAATTAAAAAGAATTCACAAAGAGCTTTCGTGAATCCCGCTTTGTGACAAATACGAATTGGAGCCATGATGCAATTTTCCTGAATTCGTGAAACTGTATTGAACTTCCGAACCTTCTATCCGCACCAATTCACTGGACAAGTTTTGAGCCTTTAATTTTTTTCAATTCGTTAGCACGAATTCAATGCATTCCTGGGCCATTTCTTTCGAATGCGAATTCGTTTGGACAGATTGGTACATATTGAATTAAATTCAATTGAATATACAAAGAGCTTGAGTGAATCCCGCTTTGTGACAAATACGAATTGGAGCCTACCAAAAATGTTAATTCGTTTCAATTCATTTGAATTAGTCTTTTTTACTGGGTTAATAAATAATATCAAATTATTATTAATTTTTAGTATTTTAATAAGTTTTCTTATTAAATATACTTTGTAAGAAATAAATATTACTTGAAAACAATAAAATATTAAAAATTTACATAAAAAAGTTTTTTTGCATTAATTTGTTTATATCAAATAAAAAACATTTTTTAATTAACTTTCTATTTTTGGAAAATTTTCAGGAGAAGTTTCTTAATTAATTAAGTTAGTTTACTAATAAATCTAGTAAATTTTACAAAAATTAGCTCTTTTTGTTTGAAATTTTTTTTTTAATTTTTATTAACAAATAAAAAATTTCAGATATTATTTATTAAAAATCGGCCTCGAGGAATCGATGCGCAATTGAATTAGCTTTAATTAAAACAAAATTTTGTTAAATTTGGTTAAAAATTGCGGCCTCTAAGTTGTTTTGTCCAAGGCCGTTTTCTTTGCCCAACTGTGAGTTAGTAGAGCGGAGGTTAAAAAGAAATTAAGTATTGTCAGAAAAAGTAAAAAAATTAAAGGTTTTGTATTAGAATTCGTGGTAATTTTATAATTTATGAGACAAACAAAAAAAACAAAATTTAGAATTTATTTCTTATGAATTCTATAAAAATTTTTTCCAGACGCATCTGGACGGTCTAACTGTATTCTATATGGGATTTATCTGGACGGTCTAATCTAGACTGTGTAACTGTATTCTATATGGGATTATTAATTTTTGAGTCGTCTTTGAGTTTATCTCAAAATGTTGAGCAAATCTGTCAATTCTGACTTCGAATTCGGCGTTAAAAAATACATGGAAATTTACTAGTGTAGTGTCATACAAAAAAAAATTATTTTTTTTATTTTAATTCGGTTTTTTGAGTCTTTTTTTGGGTAAAACTCAAAAAAAAGAACCAATATGACAATTCTCACTTCGGATTCGGATTCAGCGTGCAAAAAAATACATAGGAATATACTACTGCTGTGTCTCGGTCAAAAAACTTTTTTTGTGTGCCTGTGTTCTTTATGCGTCGGTAAAGTAGAAAATTACTCAACCAAAAATTGTACCCCAAGAAATTTAAATTCTTTTGTTTACCAATTATTAAATAATTTCTTTAGTACAGTTGTCTCTTTGAACTTATAATATGTGACGCTCCACGAGAGAAGGGACCTTACGATTTTCAGCTATGCCAGGCATCGTACGCAAGCGACCCCCACTCTCGCGGTTCCATATGAGCACACACACATTCATACGTCTAGTTTCTGCTCTCGTCGGTGAGCCTCTTTTTCGTTTTCGTCGTTTTCCTCGGCTTGCTCGAAAAATGAGGCGCGAAATTTGAAAAGAATACTTCTCAGAGAAGTATTATTTCAAAGATTATTATAAAAAATTCAATACCTAATAAATACATAATTAATTATTAAATAATTTATATGTTATTGAATTTATTTTTTATCAGTCTATTAAGTTTTTTATTTCATAAATTATAGAATTTTAGTATAATTAATTAATGTTATTATTATTAATTATTATTAATTAATTAATTATTAAAATGAAATTAAATAAAATAATTATATAATGGTAAATAACATTAATAATAATTTAAATAAAATTCATTAAAAATTATTAATCAATTAGAATAATTAATTCCTGTAGAAAAACTTATTAGCCGATTATTAATAATTATAATTATTATTATTAAAAAAATTGTCAATTAATAATTAATTAAATTGTAAATATATGTCACGCTCAGAGAAGGGACCTTACGGATTAAAGGTAAATTACTTTTATAATTATTATTATAATTATATTATTAATATATTAATAAAATTCTTAGCATGAAAAGAATTTTTTTGAATTTACATGCAATATATTAATTTACAAGTGCTAAATGTGAGCAAATAAAAAACAGTTTAGAAGAAGTGTTTTAGTGTTTTTGAAAGAAGACCATAGTAAAACAATTGTCAGTCTTAAATAGTGTTCTTTACAGTGAAAAATATTTTTTGAATTTTTTATTTGTTTTTAATATATTATATGCAAGCTGTATACTTTCTTTGACGCTGAATATTTTTTTATACACAATAGTAAAGAAATGTTAAATTAAGCCTTTGAATTCAATAAGTAGCTCGACGATCGAACGCACGTTCTAATATCAGCCGTATGCAGTGAGCACGTCTGGACCTGTCACCGCTAACCGACTGGTATTAGCGAGTACCTTTGACAGTCGGGTGAGTTTTATTTAATCACTAATATGATTTTCGATTTCGAATATAATTCTGTAGTTGAAGAAAACTACATGATTTCAACCAACGACGATGAGAACAATAATTTTACGGTAAAAACAATTAAACTAATTTTATAACATAATATGAATTATTAATTTACTAGCAGATATTTCTGTTTCTGTCTTTTAATACTCAAGACCTTATTTTATTGTGTGTATATAAAAATGTAAGACCTTATGATCCGTTTTTTTCTTTTTCTAAAATATTGGAAAAAGATTACAATTTTTTTTGAAGAATTAAAAAACATAAAACACGAAAACCAAAAATTAAATTTAACACACTGAGCTATATTGTAAAATGTTTATAAAACGTTAAGGTAATTACAGATTTTTTCAAGATAATAGAAAGGTTTTTTCGCAAATAGAATTAACATTACCAATTTGTTGAAATTTGTACCACTGTTAGATAAAAGTTTTTAAAAAATGTAGTTAAATTTTTTAGACCTGTGGAGACTTGTAAAAAAAGTTATAAGCGTCTTTGTTTTTAACTCTTAACATTGAGTTTTGTGGGAATTGAGTACATTTTCAAACATATTTACTCACCACAAAGTACTTAAAATTAAGAAATTATTAAAACATTTTTTAATACGAGACAGATATATAATGGTTAAATATCTGTTTAAAAAGTGTCATTAGGTACCTGTGAGAGTTGCAATAAATTAATTTGTAAAAAAATTTCATGTTTTATACAGTATATTGGACAGCTGTTTGAACATCTGGAAACATTGCACACAATTTTCTACTCAAAACTAAATGTAAACAAGTCGTACCAAGCATTTGCAACACGACTAAAGAAATGCTGTGTTGCCAGACGTTTCAAAGTACCAAGCAAGTCAAATTACAAAATAATGGTTTTTGTTTTGATTAGTTCAGTTAAGCGATAGAAAAACTTTATATATATTAATTATACATCAGAAGAATTATTTCATTGAAGTATTCTTCCTTCTTTGTCAAAACATTGACACCGAGATTTATTAATAGTCATGATATAAGTCGAGGTATAAGCCGTCCATAAACCACGAGGACAATTTTATATTAATTTTTGACCCTCCCCCCATCCAATATGGAACACAAATTTTTACTTTATGCAATGGATCTTAATTTTGTCACTCGGTGGTTTTTAGGGACGCTGATTACGAATTTGATGTAAGTTTTCATAAATTTAAAATGGTGTATTCAATATGGCAGAATTTTTTTTTAGATTTATGCAATTGACCTTAACTTTGTTACTCGAGAGTTCTAATACCAGTCAGTTAGCTGTAAATGTCATAGGAGCGCTCACTGACAATTATTTTAGCACTTGCGTCGATTCACGACCAGCGAGCGTGTATAGAAATTTTTTTTTAATTTCTCTTTCCCATATTATATTAGTCATTTGAAATTTTGAAAACAAACATCGCATTCGTAATCAGCGACCCTAAAAACCACCGAGTGACAAAATTAAGATTAATTGCATAAAGTAAACATTCTGTTCCATATTAGATCCGCCATTTTGATTTATGGGAAACTAAAATTGAATTCGTAATCAGCAACCACAAAAATTCCCGAGTGACAAAATTAAGGTTTATTGCATAAATTTTAAAAAATTTTGTTCTATATATTAAATCCGCTATCTTGAATTTCTTAAAAATAACATTAAATTAGTAATCAGCGACCCCAAAAGCCTTCGAGTAGGAAAACTTAGGCGAATTTAATTACATTTTAGTATTTTGAAAAATAGTCACCACCCCTTTCAAAGTTCCCTTCATATTTTAGGCCATATTTGGTCCGCCATCTTTAAATTTTACATTCTAATTTACTTTTTTTAAAAGTATACAATTTTTGTGCCTCTATGGATGAGAATTGAATATTATTCACGCACGTTTAACTCCTTAGCAGAGTAGTCAAAATAAAGTTTTCGTGTCACAACTTTGCTAAATTTTTTTATTTCTTTTAATGCCAGATATCATTATATTTTATGTTTTTGAGGTTACTGAATCCAAATATTTGGATGGGTAAATGGGTAAAAAAATAACCAATTTTGAAAAAATGAAATTTCTTTCCTGTTTTTAAAGATAAAACCGCTATATTTAATTTTTGTTTTAAACGAAATTCTTTTTTTTCACCCCGGAATCGAAAAGAGCACACTCAATACCTATAAGAAACATACTTGCGGTATAAAATATAATCTGTTTTATTTATAAAAGTATAGGTTGAATTTGCGCAAAGAATTTTCTTATTTTAGGCGTTAATGGGTTAATTATTAAAATAATATTATAATATTTGGGGAGAGTGGGACATACCGTCCAGATGTCAATATCTCCGAAATGGCGAGATTTTTTTGTTCATAAGTTTTGAAATTTTTTAAAAAAAATCATCGGATTTGCTTGAAAATCGTTACTCGGGGGTTTTCGAGGTCGCTAATTACGAATATTGAATCAGATTTTTAAAATTCAAAATGGCGAATCCAATATGGCGGACATTCTTTTTTTTAAATCATTGGATTTGCTTGAAAATCGTTACGGGGGGTTTTGGGGTCGCTGATTACGAATATGACATAATTTTTTAAAAATTAAAAATGGCGGATACAATATGGTGGACCAAAAAAAAAAATTAAACAAAAAAAAAATTAAAATAAAAAAATTTTCTTTTCCGTCATGTTGGATCCCCCATTTTTAATTTTGAAAATTTGATATCTAATTTTTGTTCAGCAACACCAAATACATTTTTGTTTGTCTTTTTTAAAAAATGCAAATGAGAAAACATTTAAATCATACGATTGCTTATCCGCATACAAAAACATCTTTGACATGGCGAAGAATAAGGATGTATAATTTTTGTTTTACTTCGAATTTTGCAATATTATTTTAGGAGAGTATTCTTGACACTATAAAAAATCCAAAAATAAAAACAAAAAAAAATTTCTGGGCCCGCATTTTATTTACAAAATAAAGCTATATTTTTGTTAAGCGCCATATTATTCGCCATATTGGATCTGCCATTTTGAATTTAATTTTAATTAAAATTTTCGAAATTATGTTTCAAATGCTTAATAAATAAAGCATTAACAAACAAATTGAAACCAATTCAACGCATGTAACGCGGCAGTGCAACCGCCCGTGAAACTGCACGCTCCATGTCTTTTTTACAGCGCGTAACAGGCTTAAAAAACCATCGGTACACTTCAGAAAGCCTTACCCATTGTTCGAAGATAATTGAATCTTAAATAATTATACGAATTAGTTTTTTTAAATATTTGCGATTGTTCACAACTGGAGGCGGGGTGGGAGTCAAAAATTGATGAAAAATTGTCCATTTGGTTTATGGAACAACGATAAAATTATACCTCTCACTCATACCTCGTTCTCGATCTGCCTTTCTTTTAGTCCTTAATCTATCTGTGAGTGAAAAAAGAAAAATAATTAGCCAATAAGGAAATAAGACGCCCATTTCGTATTTTGGCTTGAAAGTAAAATTCCCCTCCCTCTCTTTCTCTCTCACTGTGAACAGAGTATATAAGGAAAGACTAACTTAATATATATAGATATAATAATAATATTCGCCTCTCTTTCGCTCCTACTCTAAACTAAAAGGACAGGCGATACTTACCTCTCTTTCTCTCTATCAACCTTTCTCTCTCACTGCGGACAGAATGTACACGCTCTGGACAGACTGAATGAAAGAATACGAAGATTATTATAGTTAATTAAAAATAAATTAAATACGTTTATAAAAATCAAACATTTGTTATTGGAAAATGTATGTTTTTAGGAAAAGATTTAACTTCTTTTAAAAAATTAATTTTCATTTAATTTTTATTATGTTGCATAAATAAGGAAAATTAAAAAATATTTTCAATTGATAAATTCATTCATTAGTTGAAATCAACATATTCAATTTCAAATATTGAAAACTAATTTTCACTTAATAGAACAATATTAAAATATAATTTTTACATTACTTTATCTTAATATTTTAGTTAATATTTTTTTTAGTGTTCAATAGTAAATAATTATTGAATTAATAATGAATTTTAGAAAATTTTTTTAATTTACATTTTGTGTTGTAAATTTTAAACCATTTACTTTAATAATTTTATGTTTACATATTTGCGTTACAAAATTAATTAATTATTTATGTAATTATTGTTTAGTTCAAAGATTCTAAGAATGTAGAAATTTTTGAAGCAAGAAAAATGGATGATGACGATGAAATGAGTGTAGAAGCATTTTACACCTACCCTTGCTGTGAAAAGAAATGCAATGAAGTGATACCAATGAATGAAGAAATTAAACAGAGGTTAATAATTATTTTTAAATATTACTTAAAACAACTTATAATTTTAATTGAAATTGTAATTTATAAATGAGGAGCAAGTTTTAAAAAAAAGATGAAACTATGTTTAAAAAAAATGGAGATATAAATTTAATAGTTTAAAGATCTTACAAAAAAATCTTTTAATGTTGATTTAAAAAAAACAATTTACTGACCATGAATTTTTAATTTTAAAACTTTATGCTCAATTGCAACATTAATATAATTTAATGTATTTTAATTTAGCCTTTGCTTTTCTTAAGAAAATAAATACATGTTTTTTTAAACATTTATCAGCTTAGTATTATATTCTATTCTTTATCGACTTTTGATCAGGCCTTAGATTGACTTAAAAATGTGAAAAAATTCGCTTTAGTCAATTAAAAATAGTCGAAATAGTCATTAATTTTTTTAGAATTGTCGCAAAAAGTTTCAGTTTGCATTTTCCTCATCCTTCACTGCTTTCTTGATTTAATTATTAAAAAATTAAAAAACTATGTTAAATAAAAATATTTAAATGTCTACTTATTAGTTATTTTTCCACAGGAATTTTAATTTTATGAATTTCAATTTCTTCGATAATTGAATTATTTGAATACAATAGAATAATTGTAACTGCCAACGTCTCATGATTTATTTTTAAAATTATGAATGTGAATTTTTTATTTATGTATTTATTTAAGCCTGGATAACAATAGTGTTCTCAACAAAAAATATATTTCAAAAAGTCAGCAAAATATTGAAAAAAGATTAAATTTTGAAAAAATATAATGAAGAAATTCTTAAAATTGGTTATTTAAAAATGTTTTTAAATAATCTTTTAATTACAATAGAGTTTTTAATTATATAAAACTACAAAATTTACAAAATTATAATTTTTTATAAGTTTTTATAACAACAATTAAATTTTTTAAAAGCATTATTAGAAATTACAATGTAATAAAATTACAATTACAAATATTTAAAAACACGATTTTTCCTAAATTGTAATAAAAAGTTTAATAAACTCATTTTTTGAAATTTTTTTCTTGTAGACCATTTAAAAAATCAATAACCTTTTTTAAAAATTTTAATTAATTTTCTTAGATATTTAAATTTTTTGAAATGTGTGTCACGTCATCGCGACGTATTTATATTATATCTAAAACATTTTCGTAAAAGTCTTAATACCGGAATCCTTTGTTCATATGGAATCTAAACCATATTGATCCAAGTGCGCGCCCGCATCAAGATTAGCGGATGTGATTAGCATAATGATCGTATACGATCGTAAAATTTTTACTACCCTTTCTGTGACATTAATTCCCTTCGCAAGGGAATAGTATAAAAGGAGGCACCCTTGCCAAAATCGCTAGTCCAGAAATCGCCACCAAGTTAAGAAGTCATCCAGAACTCGTTAAGTACAACAAACCTCTTCGAGTAACAAGTCAAAGTTCTACGAGTATATTATACATATCATTGTTCCTGCCTATTTTAATATTTGTGGAAACATCGACAACGAGCCTTTCGCTGTGCCTTCTTACGATTTGGATCGTAATTAATTATACCTCGAGGCGCTTCAACGACTGGACTCCAGACCACATGGTGGTTGGCCCGAAAACACTACGCTGAGGTTCCCTTCACTTTTGTCGTCAACAAATCTATTTTTCCTGGGTCATCGATCCCAGGTTAAAAATAAGGTATAACATTGTAACCACTCACAAATACTCTCCTCTCATATAGTTCCCTCACGAATTTTAATTTTGTTCCAGTAACGCACCTGGATCTATTCTTTCTCTCCATTCATTTGACTGAGGATTTCAAAATAAACGAACAAGTATAATTTAATCGTATAGTTTCTTCTTTTCTAAAAACCTGTCCCTTAAGATCAGAGTTCGACTCTGTGAATAAATCAGGTATTGAATCACCGATGCCGGACAAATTAAATAAGTAATTATTTGGAATATGTTTTGTCATTAAGATGTAACATATGTAATAAGAGATATTAAAAATAATTTAATTCTCAAAAATAGTAATGAAGAATTCTAAAAATTACTTTCTTACAATAATTTTTAAATATTACTTTCTTTACGTCCAAAATAATCTTTTATGGAGTGATGAATCATACTTACAATTAATTTTTTAATATATGTTCTTCAAGTTAATTTTCTTTTATTTTTTAATAAAATTTTTAAGAATTGAATAATTTTAAAAGTGTACCATTAAAATTTTTCAATATCAGGATTGCCACAAGTCAGGGAAAAGTCAGGAAAAGTAGAATTGATCAGGGAAGATTTGAATTTATAAGCACATACTCGCAAAGAATACTTTACCTGAAACAAGTATAAGTTTGACTACATTAGCGAAAATTTTAATTTTTTCAGTTAAGATTATCGCTATTCCACAGAAACTTGTAGCTATTCCAGCTGAAACTTTTTTTCCGTGTATCATTTCGATTGAAATACTGGAAAAAATAATACTAGACAAATAATTAAAAATGTAATTTTAATTACTTTTTCTAAGATAAATTAATTTTTGAAGTATATAATTAGAAAGGTTTTAAATAATTCAGAGTTTGTAGAATTTTATTGTCAAAAATTAATTTTTTTAAAATTTTATTAAAATTTTTGAAAATTAGAATGTCTAGGCTATTCTTCCTTGACTTTTCCCTGATTTCCAGGCCAAGTTTTGACTTTTTCCCTGACTCTAAAAGAAAATAAATGATAAGGATAAATGATGAGGCAACTCACATACAAACAAATTTTACGATCGACGAGGAGGATAAAGTGGGGAAAGGTGCCAATGCAGTTATCAGCATGTTACATTATTATTTTAAGAATAATGAAGTTGAAAATCTTGCTCTCTTTGCTGATAACTGCACTGGGCAAAACAAAAACAACGCACTTCTCCATTATCTTCTTTGGAGAGTTATGGGTAAAATGAATAAATCTATCGAGTTAAATTTTCTACTGACAGGGCATACAAAATTTTCCCCCGATAGTAATTTTGGAATCGTTAAAACGAAATTCTCAAAATCAATCGTTGACTGTCATGAGGATTTCATTGAGGTCATCAATGCGTCTTCTTCTAATAAATTTAATGTTGCCGTGCCTAGTAAGGACCCAAAAACTAAAACCCGTAATGTTTTTTGGGCTCAGTGGGATAAATATTTACAGCAATATTTCAAACCAATTCCCAACCTAACAAAATACCACCATTTCAAATTCTACGAAGACGGATCAATAAAAGCAAAACTTTTTGCAAATTCTGAAGAAGTAGAAATTCGAAAAGCAAAATCATTAGAGTCAGATGTCCTGCCATTGAATTTTATCGAACCTGATGGAATATCTGAGCAAAGAGCATGGTACCTATTTAATGAAATTCGACCTCTTTGCTATAAAGAATCCTGCAAAGATCTTGTTGCACCACAGTCAAAAGAGCCAGAAACTAAATCGAAACAAAAAAAAGCAGCAGAAACAACGATAGATTCCGTGAGTCAAAAAACAAAAGCAAAAATAACGAAAATAGATCAAAAATCCTCCAAAGTTGCTATTGATAAAAAGTCAAAAACCTCAAATAAAAAAGAATGTAAAAAATCATCAGTAGACGTCGTTGACGAAAATCCAAAAACTTCGAGGGCGAAAATTCCGAAAGCAAAGGAAGCTAAGATTGATTAAAAAAGTATCAAACACATAATTAAAACAAATTTAGTCAAAATTTCATTCATTTGATTTTTAAATTTAAAAAAAAATCTAATTTTTATTCGTTTTGGTGGAAAAGTAAAGAATTCAATTTTTATCATTTAAACAATTAAAAGTTGAATTAAATGAAAATTACAGTTTCGTTGTTAAAGAATATTGAAATGGAACTTTTAATCGTTTAAAATGTTAAAAATTAAATTTGTGTTACCCTTCCACTCAAAAAACAAATTAAAAAATTTAATTAATGATTTCTCACACATGGAAAAATTCCATAGAGATTAGGAAATCCCCCATGGAATTTTCGTTAATTCTTCATGGAATTTCTGCAGAAAGAAAAAAGTAATTTCGTGTTATGAGGAAGAATCCTTTTTTCTAATAACTGCTTAATTTATCCACTAAAAATAAATGTATTCAATTACATTAAATAGTAAATTTATTTATTTTATTATTTATCCTGAATTAAATGATTTTGACATCAAAATGCTCAAAATCCAAATGCGAGACTACTTTTCTCTGAGTGCAGAAATGCCATGAAAATTCTAGAGAAATTCCAAGGAATATTTTTATAGAATTTCTCCACATGGTATTTTAAACTTCGAAATTATGGTATTAAACTAATTTTTTTACTGTCAGTCAGATTATTTCTTAAGTGAAAAGAAACGGACACTTAAAAAAAATTTATTGTAAGTTTTAAGTAAATTAGAGAACATACTTTTTGTAACAAGAAATAATTCGACCGTGTTTGCATAATAATCGAATAATTGTTATAATTATTTAAAAGACTAACGAAAAAATTATATTACTGAGAAAAATTACATTGAAAAGTACCTGATAATAATAATAATAATAATCGCATAATAATCGTATAATTGTTATAATTGGTTAAAAGATTACCGAAAAAATTAAATTATTGAGAAAAATTACATTGAAAAGTATCTGATAAGAATAATAATTGCATAATAATCGTATAATTGTTATAGGGTAGAAGTACCGTTTGTGGCCACTGCACCGGTTGTGGCCACTTTCAGATTTATGTTGGTATTATTGAATTTTTTAAAGTTACTAGTGAATTATAGATACTTTCATAAAATTCTAAAATAAGTTGGCAACACTGTGTTCACTTGTTTTTGACAGAAGTTCAGCTGATTTAATTTAAAAACACACATAACTGTACAAATATTTTGACAGTGGCGAATAAGTTCAGTTTTTAGTAGATGAGTTGAAATATCACTGGTAAGTAAATGATTGTTTTTCGACATTATTATCAATATTTTCATATTCTACTTTTTATATACTATTTCTAGAGGATAAATATCCATATAAAAACAAAACTTTTAAAATAATAACCTCAAATATTTGTGAAAAAGCCCGTGTCCAAAAACGGTACAGCAAAAATATAAAAACCCCGTTTTTGGCCACACTATATTTTATCGGTTAAATTGTCATGATTTTAGTTTGATTATTAGAAGTTTTCATATTATAATTATCTTAATAAATGAATTCATTTCGAAAAATATTTTGAAGTATGACTAGTATTTATTTTACTTCCATTGAAATAAACTGAATAAAAATAATAATTTCACGTTTAAGTAATACATTTCTTGCTGTTGTATTTTCTAATTATTTATCCTCTGTAATAGTTAATTAATTAATTTTCTGATTTGAATTATGCTATAATTATTATATTAAAAGAGTGGGTAAAATAACAAAACTTTTTTTTTCTTAAAGGCAAAAATGTTAATAAAAGGAAAAAGGAAGATTAAAAAAAAATTCAGTGCAAAATCTGCTGCAACAAAAACAAAAAGAATATTTTTCCAATATTCAGAAATGGATTTAAAAAATGCTTTAGACGCAATAAAAAACGGAACTCCAATCACGACAGCGAGCAAATTATTCAACGTTCCGAGAACTACTTTACGTCACAAAATCAAGGGAAAAGCTCCTGAAACTACGGGTCGAGTTGGTCCTGAGTCTGTTCTTGGCTCGTGCATTGAAAATAAATTAGAGGATTGGTTATTAAGTTGCAGTAGAATGGGATTTCCAATTAATAAGGATTGCCTTATCCATTCTGCAAAACAAATAGTGGAGGAAGAAAAATTACCAAATTTGTTCAAAAATAATGTTCCTGGAAGGAAATGGTTTGATGGCTTTCTAAGACGTCATCCACGCGTAAGACAAAAAAAAGCCGAACATCTTTGTAAAGCTCGAGCAATTGTTACTGAAAACCGTATTCGATCCTGGTTTGCTCATATCGTAGAGGAGTTGGGTGAAAATGTAAAAATCTTAGAAGACGATCGTCGTATTTTTAATATGGATGAAACTGCGGTATTTCTTTCTCCTAAAGGTGGTCTGGTTTTGGCAGAAAGAGGAAGATTAGTTTATGACGTTGCTGGGAACGATAAAGAAAACGTTACTACATTATTTGTTGTTAACGCTGCAGGAGAATTCGCACCACCATTGACAATATATAAATATGAACGACTGCCTAAAATCTGCGTTCAAAGTGCTCCAAAAGAATGGGGAATCGGAAAATCAGAAAATGGGTGGATGACATGCGAATCATTTTTTGAGTATATAGCCAATATCTTTTATCCGTTTCTGCTGAAGAGTAACATTGAACTACCAGTCATAATATTCCTAGATGGCCATGTTTCTCATTTGTCTTTGCATCTCAGTAAATTCTGCAAAGACCATCAAATAATATTGTGCTGTTTACCTCCTCATGCCACCCATATTTTACAACCGCTCGACGTATCTCTGTTTTTTCCGTTGAAGCAAAAATGGAAAACTCTTGTTCGAAATTGGCGAATTGAAAATGAAGGCGAAGATGTTCAAAAACATCAAGTACCTTCTTTTTTAGCAAAAATTATTAAAGATGGAAACTTTTCAAATACTGTAAAAAGTGGATTCAGATCATGTGGATTATATCCATTTGATGCAAACGCGGTTAATTATTCAAAGTGTATTGAAATAAGAAAAGATCAAGCTATCGAAGATACAAACAATACATCGAATTCAGAGAAAGATTTAAGAGTTTCGAGTCATCGAGAATATTTGGAGAGTAAAATTGATGCTGATATCTTACAACGTTTTAAAAATGCAAAATCTACAAATATTGGTTGGGAAACTGATGACAAGTACGAGGCTTTGTACGATTTATGGATAGAGAGTTTAAAAGATGAGTTAGACCCAGAAAATGAGTTACAAACTTCTCCTTCTCAAACCACAAAAGACAAAGATTCTGCACCTCCATCTTTGAATGATAATGTATAATTTTCATTTCCTGAGTATTTCTTGGATGAAACTAATGAATGTGCGTATGAATGACGAAAGCTTAACTGAACATTTCTTTAAATATTGACATTTTTAGTAAATTATTTTTTGACTTTTTGATAGAGTTTTTATTCACGTTTTAATTTTTGTATGTGATTTTGATATTTTTTAGGTGATAATCCTTCGCAACCTATCATGTTGAATAATCCAGACCAAAATTCGATTTGTGACGTTCCTCTTTTGATTCCTATCCTAGACGAAAATGGCGAAAATCTTTGTGACGTTCCACTAGTGATTGACTTATCCATGATAGATGAAAATGGTGGAAATCTTCGCGACGTTCCACTAGTGATTGACTTATCCATGATAGATGAAAATGGTGAAAATCTTCGCGACGTTCCACTATTGCTTGATTTACCTGTGATAGATGAAAATGGTGAAAATCTTCGCGACGTTCCACTACCGATTAATTTGCCCGTGACAGATGAAAATGGTGAAAATCTTCGCGACGTTCCACTACCGATTAATTTGCCCGTGACAGATGAAAATGGTGAAAATCTTCGCGACGTTCCACTACCGATTAATTTGCCCGTGACAGATGAAACTGGTGAAAATCTTCGCGACGTTCCACTACCGATTGATTTGCCCATGACAGATGAAAATGGTGAAAATCTTCGCGACGTTCCACTACCGATTGATTTGCCCATGACAGATGAAAATGGTGAAAATCTTCGCGACGTTCCACTACCGATTGATTTGCCCGTGACAGATGAAAATGGACAAAACCTAAATTCTGATGAAGTAATTACTCTAAATAATGAAAACACTATCCAATCATCAGTTGTTCCTACTTCATCAACTATCTCAATTCGTGAAAAATCGATGAATCAAGTTTTTAATGAAATTCTAAAATGGCCTAAAAAACAAACTAATCAGCGAAAACGTAAAGTGGAACATTTACCTTCAGTAATAACGGCTGACAAATGGATAGAAATAATGGAAGCTAAAGAAAAAGAAAAAAAAGATAAAGAAGAAGAGAAGAAAATTAGAAAAATCGAAAGAGAAGAAAAAGCCGCGAAAAATTAAGCAAGAAAAGCTAGAAGAAAAAAAGGCAAAAGCGGCAATAAAAAAACCTAAGTCTAAGAACAAAATTAAATAAATTTATAGTTTATATTCTTTTTAAAAATAGTGTTTAAATTATAAATTTAATTTATTATTATAGTCAATAATAAATAATCTGTGATAATTCATTCTTAAAAAAATGAACTGTGATTTTAAATAAATTAAGGATTCAATAATAAAGACAATAATAAATAATCTGTGATAATTGATGTTAAAAAAGTAAACTGTGATTTTAAATAAATTAAAGATTTATGAAATTTAATTAATTCATTCATTTCCTTTATAAATTTACTTAATTACTCTACACGATAGATTTACTAATTCTAATTATTTATTAAAAAAATATAATTCCTCAATATCCTGGTCACACTTTTTTAAGCAGTGGCCACAACTAGGACAATGGTGGCCACAAGTGGGGCTTGTGTGGCCACTACTGGCGAAACAGGTTTTTTAAAGCAATTTGTTTTTTTTTAATAGAAAATATAGCTAAAAAACGTTATTGAGTTTGAAAATCAATATAATTGACTCCATTAAATATGATATAAAAAAATTATAATGAAATTCAGTACTCTAATAAATTTATTTTCTTACTAAAAGACGACTAACAGCTTAAAATGGCCACAACTGGTACATCTACCCTATTTGATTAAAAGATTAACGAAAAAATTATATTATTTAAAAAAAATACATTGAAAAGTACCTGATAATAATAATAATCGCATAATAATTACATAATTATAGCATAATTGTTATAAAGATTAACGAAAAAAGTATATTATTGAGAAAAGTTACATTGAAACGTACCTGATATTCATATTCAATGTATAATTATGTTTGCGAATGTATCGTAGTATAATTGAATATACTGAGTTACTGTACTTGAAGAATTAATGTTTTAGTTAGAAAAAATAGAGTAAATGCTCGTTTATGAGACAACGCATTGGTATGTTCTGTGATTATAAATATTGTACCAAAGATGTTAATCATTAAGTAATAACAACTTTTGTTTCGCGAATCGCAAATAAAATTAATATTGTAATTTTATTTATTAGTATGTATTATTGTTATTACTTATTATAATATTTATTATTTACAAAGTACAAAAATATATAATAATATGACTTTTTCGCATGTGTCTTATGAATTTGGCTTCTAATTAATTTGATAGTAATAACTTATTTTCACACTTTAAAACATATTTAACTTAAATCTTCTTATTAAAAATTTGAATAAATTAAAAACTGATTAAAATATCTGCGTTATATTTTAATATTAAATATGTCAAAATTTAAACCAATTGAAAATGTAATTTATAAGTTTAATTTTTGAAGTTATTTTAGGAAAACCGTATTTTTTAAATTTTGATATGAAACTATTGAATATTATTATAAACATAGTGATTATTAGTAAATCAAATAAGTACATAAAAATAATAACTTTTAACTTAAAATATTATAGATTTAGTTATTAAAGAATATTTATAAAATAAAAAACCTAATAAACTGATAAAAAATAAATTTAATAATATATAAATTATTTAATAATTAATTATGTATTTATTAGGTATTGAATTTTTTATAATAATCTTTGAAATAATACTTCTCTGAGAAGTATTCTTTTCAAATTTCGCGCCTCATTTTTCGAGCAAGCCGAGGAAAACGACGAAAACGAAAAAGAGGCTCAGCAGAAAGACGAGAGCAGAAACTAGACGTATGAATGTGTGTGTGCTCATATGGAACCGCGAGAGTGGGGGTCGCTTGCGTACGATGCCTGGCATAGCTGAAAATCGTAAGGTCCCTTCTCTCGTGGAGCGTCACAATTATACCTAGATACTTTTAAAATTTCGAACAAACATTTATTTGAATTAAAAAATAGTAGTTTTGCTGTTAGATAAAATATTTTCTTATGAATTTTTTTTTACAACTTGATTAGTGGGGTGGATAAAAACAGCATTTCACGCTTGAAAATTAGTCTCCCACCACTCCCTAGTGCATCATGCGTGGACTAATGAGACAATTATTTAAGCGAGACAAGAGAGACTTCTCCCCTGGCTCTCCACTGATAGTAGAACCATGACGAGTACAAACTAGCCAGAAGCAAAACAAAAAAAACCTCTAGATCTCACACAAATGAAAGATAACGGAAGAAGGAAAAACCAGAGAGAAAGGCGAGTAAAAAATTTAAAAAAATGTAAAGATAATGATAGAATAGAATTCGACCTTTCAAATATGCTTTTTTTAAACTAGTCCAACACACGGAGAAACTTTTTGTTCTAATATTGAATATATTTGGTTATCTTTATTCTAAAAGTACGTTAGAATGTTAGGATTTTTCGTGCGTTGTGCTAATAATTTCAACATTAATACGAAAATATGATAAGTTCGTTATATATTAAGCAACCTTCGGTGTACAAAAATTACTATCTGCATTAGAAATAGTCTTATTTTTCTTTAGAAAAGAATAAAATGCTAGTTTTTGTTTGTGAAATAATACGGTAATTCTAACCTTTTTTCCACATATAGATAGAATATATAACAGACATTCTAACGTAACATACCAATTTTGGAAGGACTGCGGGCGGACTTAACCGATTTCGCCCGAGCATCACCGAGTCCATCACCTGACGTCGCGAACTAACCCTAATGTTTTCGAAGTTGAAATTCACACGTGTATGAAAGAAAAAAACCTTTTATTAATAAACGTGAATGTCTCCTCATGCCAAATTAAATTCAAGAACTGTTCCTCAATATAACATAATTTTTTTCACGACTTTTACTTATTTACATAATTTGATTAGTAAGTTATTTTAAAAAATGCTCTCTCTCGAAGGCACATATTTTTCCACTCGTTCAATATATAAGGACGATTCAGCTGTGTACTTCTAACGAATCGTGCGATCTTTCGGTTTCCGTGACCAATCGTCGTGTCTTTACTTGCGTGTGCGTGTGTGCGTTAATAATATAGGTTAGGTTCTTACGTCGTGTTAAATATATTTACCTACAGTTACAGTGACATACACTAATGCCATCTACCATCAGATCCAAGTATCACTATCGTCTCTATGAGTATCTATAGACAATTAATTTGTTGTGTTTCTTTTTAATTCATGGCTTTCCCAACTTTGCAAAAATTATTATTTTCTTTCTAAAACAACATACTAATTTTCGTTAGTTTCCTTATGAAGAACTGTAAAATATATACTGAATGAGTGTTTTTGATAGTCTCAATAGCAATTTCTATAACCTATGTCGTTTTTCCCTTGAATCTAACCTAACATACTAAAATGTCTCACCAGTTTTAAGAATTAGTGGTATTAAAAGTTTCTCCGTGCAGGAATTAAATATCTGTGTGAAATTTCCGTCAGCTAGAAATAATTTTTATGGTGATAAAAATCTGAAAGTGGATTCGAACTCATAAGAACGTTATTACCTAACGAGCTTTTTGTTTACTTTTCCTCTTCATAATGGATTTTAAATTTCTTTCTCTGAGCAGAAGAAAAATCCGAATTTATGAAAGCGCTTTTATTTAATGGAAAATAGAAGGCATTTATGATGAGAAGAGAAATGAATAATTATGAGGGAATATTCAATTCCAACAATTTTTTTTGTTTCGAGGAAGAAAATTAAGTTTTTTATGTGTAATATTAATTTTTGTCAGGTCTTAAAGTTTTGTAATTTTCTGGAATTTTAGTTACATTTCGAATTTCTTTCTCGAATTTTAAATCTATGTTCTCTCGTTAATGCTGGAATTTAGGGGCGAAATTCAAAATTTTATTTTCATATTTTTTATAAATTTGGTTTTTGTTTTTATGAAAAAGGAAATTTAAAAAAAATGTTATTATTAGTTTTCATTAAGACCAGGCGCTGATCCAGGGGGGGGCACAGTGTCATGCCCCCCCGAGAATTCAAACTTCCTGGAATTTTTTAAACAAAAATTTCATTCCTAATAGGTCATCAAGCTAGCAACTAGCAGATGACCCCCCAAGAACCTTGTCTGGATCCGCCCCTGATTAGGACTTAGAATATTTAAATAGTATACGATTTTACTTATTACTTTCATCGTAATTTCTTTCTTGACTTTATCTAATCTGTCTTCTGTCGGTAGAGTAGAAATGGAGGCGCGAAATTAAAAAATACTGGCTTTGTTTTCATCTGATTTTACATTAAAACGCATGGTGGCCATCTTAGGGCCAGGACGAGAGTTTCTAAAAGTTATCAAAAAATTTTATAACACACAATTTCATCGATATTAATTTGTAATAATATTGTATTACATCTAAACAAAATTACCACAAAGTTTAGAACTTTTAAACTATTAACTGTAATCACAGTATCACTTTAAAAACAATGCTTTCAAAAGTTTTGTAACCGAAATTTAACGATGTCTCTGTTAGAAACAAACGTGTTTAATTATCCACGTCTAAACATAACCAAAAACTTCGTCTTAATAAACAATGACAGTGACATTCATCTCAGGAATTCAATTATTTTTAAAAATTTTAATAAAATTCGTTGCAAAAATTCAATTTTTTTCATAATTAATAAAACTCATAGCAAGATTTTAATTACTTTTTAAATAAAGATTTTAATGAATTCTTTTAAACATGCAATTATTCTTGAAAATTTTATATAAATTCTTCGAAAGAATTCAATTATTTAAAAAAATGTTGATATAATTATGTTCTTTATAGGAATTTAATCTTATGAATATTCAAATATTCAATAAATTATTTATTTTTTGTATTCAAATAATTGAATTCTCGAAGAACTTTCTAAATAGAATTGATTTAAAATTGAATTTAAGTTAAAATTTTAGATAATAATTGAATATTAGACGTGTTATTGTAAATTTTTAGAAATAATTAAATTAAAAAAAAATTTTAAATTGATGTCTAAAAATTTTTATTTGTTGTAAAACTGTAATAATGTTTAAATTTTTATTTGAAAATAAAGTGTGAAGTAAGTTTTTCAAAATTCAAAATGGCGAATCTAATATGTCGGACGAATTTCTAAAAATGGGATCAAAGTTCTGTAACCTCCTTTTTGTTGATACCGGCAAATTACAGACTCTCAGAAACATATTTTTATAAAAATCCAACAAGTTTTTAAAATTCGTTCTCTATGTTGAATCCGCCATTTTGAATTTTGAAAAACTGACATTGCGGATTTGTAATCAGAGACCACAAATACCACGAGTAATAAGTTTCAAACGAATCCGATTAATTTTTAAAAATTCGTTCGCCATATTAGATCCGCCATTTTGAATGGTGATAAACTGATATCGGATTCGTAATCAGTGACCTCGAAAACACCCAAATAGTCAATTTCATTAGTTTAGTGTTATTTAATTTTCAATTTTGTAATTTTGTTGTAAATATTGCCATAAACATTCTTTTTTTATTATTGTCATAATTTAAACAATTTGCGTTCATTTCATGACCATTTAGCTTCCTCAATATATAAAAATTGCGGTTTTGCAAACCTTTGAAAAACTATGTACAAAAGGGTTCGTCCAGAAGATTTGTTAAAAATAAAATTATATAAATCATTTATAAGTTGTTATATAAATATTTGTTGAAATTTACACTTTCATTTGCCAATTGCTTCTTTTTTATGATAGAATAATCATTTCAAAATATTAATATTAAATAAATTATGAAAAAAATACAAAATTTGAATTTTTTGTGAAAAAGAAAAATATTTATTAATTTTATAAATTTTGATAAAATATATACTTTGTATACATCAATCGATTCGTTTTCTTGTCAGGAATGTAATTTTAAGAATAATTGAGGGCTTGGAACGAAGAACCGACGCTTGTAAACGCACAAAACATTGCGAAGCGTCGGTTCTTCGATCCGAGCCCTCAATTAATGAAAATATTAACAAATAAAAAAATTATTTCAAAAAATACAAAAAAAATTTTTTTCTGAATTTTAAAAAAATTGTATAAAAAAAAATTTTGTAGATATTTTCGAAAATCCTTGTGTCAGATTTTAAAAATCCATCAATAATAATCCATCAAAATTTGTCTGAGATAATTTGTACACAATTTTTTGTGACATATAGGTACACACACATACATCTGGACATTTGCTCATAATTGAATATATACATATGTTCTAGATGAAAATGAGTCCATATAACCTTTTAAACAATTGAAAATCGTCACCAATGCAAAGCTTCCTCATGAGGAAGCAAAATTGATAATTCTTTATTGCAATATAAATTTTTTCACAAAGAAGAATATATTTGTGTTTGGAAATGAAAAATATTCTAATTTTTGTCAAAGTTATAAAGGTTTGATGTTTTGTTTTCGAGTGAAACCGTTGGGTTTAAAAGGGTTAACATATTTTAATTCCTGTGGAAAAATAAATAGCTATAGTTATTTATTTATTCCAAAAATAAATAGCTATAGCTATTTATTTATTCCAAAAATAAATAGCTATAGCTATTTATTTTTCCATAGTTAGTTAGTTAGATATTCTTTATCATAAATAAGAAAAAAAAATATTTTCAATTACGAGCTTCTATATATAAATATGCAGGAATAGAGGCTCGTAATTGAAAATATTTTTTTTTCTCATTTATGATAAAGAATATCTAACTAATTTTTTTTTTTAGTAAACCGACTTTTGGATAAAAAAATTCTTTTGCCAGGAGAGAAAGGTGAAATTTTTCTGGAATATATTTGGTTATACCTGGTTTTATTGTTTTATTTAATTTTTTTGTGCACTTTCTACGGCGGTGGAATAGACCTTGGACGTGAAATATAGTGAATAATTTATGGGCGATCCCGTTGGTGCCATTTACACTCTCTTGACGACTAATCTGGTGCATGTGAACTGGGGTGCAGTGCCGGGTTCGCCTCACCCAGGGAACCATCACTAGTGCAATTGCACCCGGGTACTAGAAGGAGGAGGAAGAGGATAGATTCGTAACGCACCCCTGAGCACTTTGCGTCGCGTCGCCTCGCCTCGCGTGCTTTATGAGCACACATTGTCATCAGACGCTCTAGTGCTGGCAAATGACCATACTATGCCACTCGACAGCAGCCCAAGCTACGCGCGAATTACTGCCGTACTGCACGTCTACCATATACTCCCAAGATTAATTCCATTTTGTCGTCTTGATGTCAAAAAATTCAAAAAGAATCACACAAAATTCAACTCTATATATAGAAAAATAAAAGCTCTCGTTTAAATGTTTTCTCACTCTCCTTTCATTTTCCACCGCCCCTTTTCTTTTTCTCTCATTTATCGTATTTTATGTCCCAGAAAATAATTTCCGTTTTGTCGCTCAAATCATGTACACAGAGACACACACAATTGTCTGTGAAGAGAAATTAAAAATATTATTTTCCAAAAGGTAAATGGTTTAAGAGAGGGTGTAAAAGAAGATTATATATATGTACGAAAAATTATGCATATTATGAAAGGTTGAAATTTTAAAACGAAAATAGTTGTGAATAGAAAAATTAACATATTTGGAATATGCAAAAAAATTATTTTTTCTCATTTCAATTTATGTTTTAACTAAAAACTATTTCAATACAGAAATAAATATTAAAAACCTAGTTCGGCATTGATAAAATTATTAAATACTTTATTAATAATAACAGTTGGTGCGAAATATTTTTCCACGAGTAGAGTAGAATGTAGAACGGGGTGAGGCAGCCAATTGCTTCTTATTTCTGCATAATTTTTTCAAATCGTGCGCTATTGATAATGTAGACTGCTTATGCTGCCGTCCTTTTTAAAAAAGACACTATCTACATTTTAGCTCAATCGGAGATATTGAAGGAAACGCGTTTGCATCTGGATCTCTTAATAAAATTAAAAATTTTCTAAACAAACTTATATTCTTGACTAATTCGGACACGCTCTTTTCATTGACGCAGACAAATTATTAATTTTAATTATTTATTAATAAAACTGTAGATAGTGCACATTTTTTAGCCGAAAATTATGGAGAATACATGAAAAGTGCACTATGTGGTAGATAGTACGTTTAAAATTGCTTTGTCGGTCCACTTTCCTGTCTAAAGCGTCACTATCTACATTATTTTATAACACAATCCTTTATTTCTGTTATATTTTTATTATTATTTTATATTTTATTTATTATTATATTATATTTTTTAATTTTGAAAATACTGAACGAAAAATCACGAACAATAGAGAGGCTAAAGTCTTACGACAGTTCCGAGGGAGGGTAAAGGGCTCCAAAAGAAGGGTTACGGGTTTTAGTGGGTCGGGCTGGTAGCAGGTCGCCAGTTTATTAAATTTATTATAACATTTATTTATTTATCTTTTTTTTTAATATTTCCTTTTGTTTTATCATACCAACCCCACATAACCTTGGAGTGCGGAATCCAAGGTATCTGTAGACAGATTTCTCAAAAGTCCCTAAGCAAAAAAAAAATAAATAAAAAAATAATAATAATAATAATGAGGGGAAACTCTGTGAAGAGATACCAGGATGCACTCCCTTTGCGGAAACTTCTGCTATCTTGGAGAGACACATCGACCTCCACGTCTGAACATACATGTTCACGTGCCCTTGGATATCATAGACGTCGCATCAATGCTCCGGCAATGCTATAACGTCTATGTAACTAACGGAGGCGGTTCAGGGCCCATTCTGGCCAGATAGTAGTACCCTGTTTAGGCCCGATTGTCCCTCGACACGGGACACAGTAATAAAAAAAATGAAATGGACAAAAATATAGATATTTTACTCCAAGTGGGTACCTCGCAAGAAGGTAATCCCACCACCGATTCTGATCGGGTGCAAGCCCCGGTAGTCTGTGTAAATGGCTCCAAGGATTTTGGAGGGAGCCAAAACAAAAATTCTGCGGATAAGGGACTGAACAGTTTCCAAAAAAATGTTGTAGAGCAGGTCGAACTAATGCCTAAAATACTCGAGGGCATGTGGCGTGCCTGCAGAAAGCAGAAAAACATTAGTAAGGACGTCCAGGACGGAATGGTGGCGTTAGGAAAGGTGCACGAAATAATTCGCAGTAACATGCGATTTATCCCCGAGCCCTTCATAATCCCAGAGCTAACAAACATTAGCCCAAGCAAGCCAGGTCCAAATCCAGGAACTCCTAGATCGATGTCGCACGCCGCATCCAGCGAGTGCAAGGCCATTGACCCAAGGAAGCGCCCTAGAGAGTATGAAGGTCCGGAGACTGATTCTACTGTGACCACTCCCAAGGGTAAGAGGGTTAAGAGCAAAGAGACCAAGGCAAACCCTACTGCTATGGAGACGGAGGTGAGTAAGGCTGCTTCGGCCAGGGTTGCATCTTATTCGGAGGCAACTGTGGAAAATAAGCGTGAAAACGAAAAAGACTTCGAAACCGTCTCCAATAGGAAACGGGAGGCCCGTAAGAGAAAGGCCTTGAAGAAAGCAGAAGAGAGGGAGAGACTTCAGAAGCGCCCCCCAAAATTAGAACCACGGAGGCAATAAAAATTTCGGCCCGGAATCCAGAGACCTACTATGATCTTATAAAACTGGCAACAACTTCGGTAAAGCCAGAGGAAACAGGCACCGAGATTCTGAAAATTAGGAGAACTCTTAAAAAGGAGGTTCTTGTTGTGGTTAAAAAGGGGTGTGAAACTTCAAAGTTAGCTGAGAATCTTACCTCCGTCCTTCAGGACAAGGCCGAGGTTACGGCTCTTGTCAGTAAAAAGACCCTCGAAATTCGGGAACTCGACGAAACAACTTCTGAGGTGGACGTTTTAACCGTCTTAAAGGAAAAGTTGCAAAAACCCGAATTAGCTGTGACTTGTCGACTTCTGACACGTTTTGGTGGTACGAAAGTGGCACTAGTACGCTTGAGTGAAACGGACAGCGAGAGTCTGCTTAAGCTAGGCAAAGTGCGTATTGGTTGGATAAACGCATCTATCCGAACGCACTTAGAAGTGACAAGATGTCAATATTGCCTAGCCTATGGACACGTGACCCGAATTTGCAAGGGCCCCGACAGAACAAAAACTGTCGGAGATGCGGCGAAGCGGGACAATTTGCCAAGAGTTGTACTAGCGACAAGCCAAAGTGCATTACGTGTACAGATTTGTGAAAAACGGAAGTTAACCATATCCCTGGAAGAATTTCCTGCCCGGTTTACAAGGAGGAACTGGAGAAACTTAAAAGGGCAAATCCCTAAAGCTCCTTCAAGTCAACCTGAATACAAGTAAGGATGCACAGGTGCTCCTGATGCAAACAGCTAGGGAAAATGAGGTCGATATCCTGTTCTGCAGTGAGCAGTATCAAGGAAGCGACCTCGCACCTTGGTATCAGGATAAGGCGAAGAGAGCCGCCATCAAGCTGTGCAACCCAGAATTGCGGGTTGACAAGTTCTTGGAGACAAGCAGCGGGTTTGTGTGGATAGAGGTGGCTAATATACGTATGTATAGCTGCTACTTCTCACCCAACGACCCACTGACCACCTTCGAAGCCAATATAGAAGACCTAGAATCGAGCCTCATAGAATCCAAGCTGGATGTCATCATCACTGGCGATTTTAATGCAAAATCGCCAGAGTGGGGTGAGACGAGGCTCGACAAGAGAGGAATTCTGATTGGAGAAATAATCTCCAAGAACGATTTATTAGTTGTAAACCGAGGAAAAACCTGGACATTTAGACGAGGTGCGATCGGATCGATTATAGATCTAACGATCGCATCGTCTAATAAATTTAACCGCATAAGCGACTGGCGGGTCTCTGAGGAATATACAGCAAGTGGCCACCAGTACATTGAGTTCTCAGTCTCATTGGAAGACACACGAGGAGGAAAAAGACAGGAAGCTCCTAGTCGCAAAATCTTCGAGCGGTGCGAAATATAACCGTCACCGCTTGCAATGCGTCGATGCCACGTCGCAAAGGGGCCTTTCCAAGGAAAAAATCCTTGCACCTATGGTCAGAGAAGCTGGCCTCCTTGAGAAAGGAAGAACTCTTCACACTTAGTGAACTGTAAAAAGCAGGCAAAAGATTGAAAACAGTCAAGGCGCCTGGAATCGATGGGATAAGTAACGAGATCCTAAAGTTGGTAATCGACACTTCACCTCAGATTCTGCTTTGATGCTTCAATCTTTGCCTTGAGAGAGGAGAGTTCTTCCGCGACTAGAAGCGACAGAGGTTGGTCCTCCTAAAGAAAGGTGAAAAACCTCTAGATAAGGTTTCATCGTACAGGCCTATATGCCTGCTAGATACGATGGGTAAACTTCGAGAGGATATGGTTCTGCAGAGAATGCAAAGCCACTTGACCGAAGAGAATCGTCTATCCGATCACCAATTTGGCTTCCGTAAAGGCAAGTCCACAGTTGATGCCATCCAGGCAGTTGTGAACATAGCCAAAGCAGGAAAAAACAAATTGGGACCTGGAAAAAAGAAGAGCTTCTGCGCGTTGGTATCAATTGACATACGCAACGCGTTTAATTCCGCAAGATGGAAAAATCTCATCGAGTCGATGAAAAAGAAAAACATGCCGCCCTACTTGTTGCGGATAATGGATAATTATCTTAGCGACAGGTGGGTTATATATGAGGGAGACACCTGTACTCTCAGGGAAGAGATGCAGCGTGGGGCTCCTCAAGGCTCGAGGGTGGGTCCATTTGTATGAAATGTATCTTATGATGATTTTCTGCGAATGGATCTGCCCGAAGGTGCGGTGATCGTCGGCTTTGCGGACGACGCGTTGTTTGTGTGCACTGCCGAAAGTGAGGAGGCTCTTGGGACATTGGTGAACGAATGTCTGCGACTAGCAAAAAGCTGGCTGGATACCAGAGGTCTTGAAATGGCCCTGGAAAAGACCAAGGCACTGCTGGTCACAGACAGACGTGGTTATGAGCTCCCACGAATCGTGATAGACGGATTCGAGGTCAAGTGGAGTAAGCAAATTAAATATCTTGGTGTGGAGTTAGATGGAAGGTTAAACTTCCACCACCACATGGCTACGGCGTCAAATAAGGCGATCGAATGTGCGGCTAATCTTTCACGGTAAATGCCAAATGTAGGCGGACCCCGTGAACGAAAAAGAAGACTGGTGGGAAGTGTCGCTCACGCTAAAATGCTCTATGCATCACCAGCGTGGGCCCCATCCCTGAGGAGTAAAAGATGTGTGACCATCTGTGAAAAGATACTGTCGGCGCAGAGATCGATAACTACGCGTATCATCTCTGCATATAAGACGGTATCTACGAGTGCTGTGCAGGTCCTTGCAAGTGTCCCGCCAGCAGATCTTTTGGGGAGGGAAAGGAAAGAAATGTTTCTCTTTTCTAAAGAAAGCAGTTCCTCGGATGAGGAATTAAGACCAAGCAAGGGCCTGATACGCAAAGAAGCGAGGCACAGGCTCATAGAAAGATAACAAGAAAGATGGGATGGTGAGGAAAAAGGTCGATGGACTTATCGCCTTATTCCGACACTCGCCACCTGGATAAATAGGAAACATGGTCAGGTTTCCTATTATATGACTCAGGCGCTCACAGGTCACGGGTGTTTTAACTCGTACCTGTGTCGCTTTAAATTACGCGAGGACGAGGTGTGTGCATATTGCCGGTTCCCTGCGGACAACGCGGAGCACACCCTCTTCTCATGCAGAAAATGGGACTTGGAGAGGCGGGCCATGTTCGAAGGTGTAAACAGTCAAGTTACACCGGAGAACATCGTATCGCTGATGACCCAGTCAGAAGAGAATTGGCGGCAAGTCGAGAAGTTCATAATCTCGGTTATGTCGAGGGAAGATCTCGACGGACGCGAAAAAGCGTAATTTAAACAGCTTTTAATTTGTTTGTTTGTTTCTTATTAATTTATTTTGTGTTTTATTTATCCTTATACAATTTTAATTCATTATGTGATTTATTTGTCCTTATACGTTTTTTTCTTTTTTAATTTGTTTTATCTTTGTATTTGTCTTTATACAGTTTTATGTATTCAATATTATATACGCGTTTATTTTTTCTTTTTTTATATATCCGTTTACAATTTTATCTTTTGACTTTTTTACACTTAATTAAACATTTATTTTTTTTTGTTATTGTTGTGCTGTTAATTCCGTTTTTATATTGAAATAGTTTTAAATTTTTAACTATTAACGCAGGATAACCGCAGAGAAAAGCAGAAAGTCGCATTAGCGACAGAGTTGGAGCGCCTCCCTCGAAGGCTAAAGTCTTACGACAGTTCCGAGGGAGGGTAAAGGGCTCCAAAGGAAGGGTAACGGGTTTTAGTGGGTCGGGCTGGCAGTAGGTCGCCAGTTTATTTAATTTACTATTTTATATATATTTATTTTTCTTTTGTTCCATCATACCAACCCCACATAAACTTGGAGTGCGGAATCCAAGGTATCTGTACGCAGATTTCCTAAAAGTCCCTAAGCAAAAAAAAAAAAAATAATTATGGGAGCAAAAGTAGAATAATTGATGACTTGAGAGCAAAAACGGGATAAAATGATTATGTAATTTCTTGATAAATTAATTATATTAATGCTTAAAAAATATTGTCAATATATAAACAAACTTATTTTATTTGAATTAATATTTTGTGCAACACCTGTAAGGAAAGTAATACTTTGCATGCCTGTAAAGTAGGCGCAAAACAATACTTTGCTGCACTAGTGCGGCAAAGTTCTTAAACTTTTGGGTGTATTTGGTGATATACATAGGTATTTGTTTTCTATTTGTAGAATGCCTGTTTTTTACAGAAATATACGCGTAAAAACCACGAATATTACGTGCGGTAACATACGTTCCAAACCCTGCTAAACAGTACGTATGTTGGCGTCAACTAGCGTTTCCAAACAGCTTTTTTTTATCAAAACCAAAAGGTGTTGCACAAAGTACTGTGTGCAACACGTACAAAAGAAGATTTTCCAACTTCGTGCAAATTGCTGCCCTCGCTTCGCTCGGGACAGCAAACTTTGCACTCATCAGAAAACAGCTTCTTTTTGTACTTGTTGCACAATATACTATTGTAATTATTATAATTAATTTATCAAGAAATTACACAATCATTTTAATCTGTTTTTGCTTCTAAATCACTTATTCCACTTTTTCTCCCATTATTATACCTATCCTGAACAATTTTTGAAATTTTTTTTTGTAAATTTGCATTATAATTTTTAACAATAAACTACTTTATTATATATCTAATATTTCATAAAATAAAAATATTTTTGGAGAAAATTATATCATATTTCTTTAAAAAAATTACTCGGGGATTTTTGGGGTCGAATACAAATCTGAGGTCAGTTTTAGAAAATTCAAAATGTCGGATCCAATATGGCGGACATAAAAATTACTATAAATACTGCCTGAATTAACTTGATATAAGTTACTCGAGGGTTTCTGGGGTCGCTGAATACGAAACTGAAAATAGATTTTGATGATTCAAAACAGTTAAATAAAAATGAAAGATGCTTATATGTGGCATTCCACGTCAAGTGATCCGGGTCCAAATTTACATGGAATATTTGAAAAATTTGTAGTTTCTTTAAAAAAAAGGAAAGGAGTTTTCTATTTTTCGGGTTTTTAGATGTTTTTATTCACTTTCAAATGTTGTAAACAAATTAAAAAAAAATGTTGACCTTAAAAAATTAAATTAAAAAATAAAATTTCATTTTTGTATCAAATGGACATTTTTTATTTTTTAAAAATTTTTTTCATAAAGGTGAGGTTTTTTCCTAAAAAAAATGTTTAGATCAAAACGTGGGACAAGAACTTTTAACTAGTCAAATTAAGTATTTACTTCTTCAGTGCACCGGCCCACAGTGGAATTTTTTTACATTTTACTATTAAAAAATGTCTACAGCTTACAATTTTTAACCGATTTGAGTGTTCTTTGTCCTTATTATGAAACGAGTAGATATGCAAATTTGGTAAAGAGAGACATTCTTATTTATATAGCCTTTAGAGAAAGAGAGAAACCAGAGCCTGCGTTACTGGCGCCGTTACCCAGACGTTACCTTTTGTGTTTCAATTATAAAAGTATATATATATATATATATTGACTTTTATCTATAGTTTTCCTTGCGATGAAGGAAGAAAGAAAATATTGTTACCTGGGACCCTCATTTACAAGGGCTATTGTTCAAGGGTTCGTATTGCTTGTGGTAATCCTTCGTAGGGTCTAATACAGGTGTAATCTATATGTCGTAGGCAAATAGAAGAATCCGTCATTTAGCTAAATGCCTAGGCGTATAGCCTAGCGGCGCCGAATAGACGAATGGACTTGAGAAATGATTAAATTCGTCTATTTGCCTAAAAAGCTTAGGCGTTTAGCGAAATGACTAGGCAATTGTCTATTTGCCTAAAACTGTTCAGGCAATTAGAAGAAAATATCTATTACCAACAAATCGTAGCTAGCGAAATTCTCCATTTATTTTTTATGTAATAAATCATCCTGTCCCTTCCACCGTGTCCAGTTTGAGTGTGAGCCTCCTCTAATTTTTCAAAATAATCCTCAATTGACAAAACATAAATTAACGGATCGTTTTCGTTTTTTCTTTTTAAAATAATAAAAAATATTTTATAAATATAAAAGTTAAAAGTGTAAATAAATTTCGTCATAATCCATAAACAAAAGATCAAAACAAAATTACTTTAGTAACTTGAATATTCGTTAGAAAACATAATTTAATTTAGTATCTTCATACTGCTCGTACACTCGAAATATAAATTAAAATTAACGTGCAAACGCGAAATTTAATTGAAATCTAGATTTTTTTCTTATATAAAATGAGTGTAAATCGAAGTGATTTTGAAGAAAAATTAAAAATATTGTACTCCGAGCAAAAATGTAACAGAACAATATGGAATAAAAAACGGCTACTCGAAGTTATTCAAGTATTGTCAGAATTCGAAGGAGTGAAATCGACGAAAAGTGGTGCATATTATCATTGTTTTAAATTATATGAACTCGTAAGACTTGGTGGTGAGAACCATGTAATTTTAAAAAGAAAAAACGAAAACGATCCGTTAATTTATGTTTTGTCAATTGAGGATTATTTTGAAAAATTAGAGGAGGCTCACACTCAAACTGGACACGGTGGAAGGGACAGGATGATTTATTACATAAAAAATAAATGGAGAATTTCGCTAGCTACGATTTGTTGGTAATAGATATTTTCTTCTAATTGCCTGAACAGTTTTAGGCAAATAGACAATTGCCTAGTCATTTCGCTAAACGCCTAAGCTTTTTAGGCAAATAGACGAATTTAATCATTTCTCAAGTCCATTCGTCTATTCGGCGCCGCTAGGCTAAACGCCTAGGCATTTAGCTAAATGACGGATTCTTCTATTTGCCTACGACATATATATATATATATGTATATATATAATATATTTTGGCCTCAGAATCGATCTACCAGTGCGAAAAGGATACTCACGCTTAGGGCCTACCACCTAAATATAAGAAAGAAAATGTTTTTTTTATTTTTTTTATTTTAAAAATCATATTGTAGATTATTTTCCTTGGGACACGTTCTACGTGTCTTCAACGAAAATTAAATTAAAAAATCTTTATAATTCACTGGTGAATTCACTCACTATATGTGAGGGAATATAAAGTTAAATAAGTGAATTATTAGTGAATACTTCGTGAATTAGTAAATAGTGATTTAGTGAATATAATATAGTATTAGTGAATATAATTAGTGATAATAAGTGAATAGTATATAAAAATAGAATTACATTAAGATACTGTTTTCTAAATTTTTTCAATCATTAAATAATTAATTGAGTTGTGTTTTGTTTTTGATGTTAATTATTAATAACGTTAAAAAATTTGTTATATTTTTTTTATGTTTATTAATAAATTTAAAATTTTGTTATAATTTGGAAATTGTCTGTAATTGGATAAAGGCAAAATTAGAAATTGGTTATATTGGATAAAAGGAAAAATTGGAAATTGGTTATTTTGGATAAAAACAAAGCTGGAAATTGGTTAAATTGGATAAAAAAGCTGGAAATTGGTTAAATTGGTTAAAAGGCAAAATTAGAAATTGGTTATATTGGATAAAAGACAAAATTAGAAGTTGGTTATATTGGATAAAAGGAAAAATTGGAAATTGGTTCTATTGGATAAAAACAGAGCTGGAAATTGGTTAAATTGGATAAAAGGAAAAATTGGAAATTGGTTATATTGGATAAAAACAAAGCTGGAAATTGGTTAAATTGGATAAAAGACAAAATTGGCAATTGGTTATGTTGGATAAAAACAAAGCTGGAAATTCGTTAAATTGGTTAAATTGAATAAAAGGAAAAATTGTAAATTATTTATATTGGATAAAAACAAAGCTGGAAGTTGGTTAAATTGCAGAAAAGGAAAAATTGTAAATTGGTTAAATGTTGGATAAGAGACAAAATTGGAAATTAGTTAAATTGGATGAAAGACAAAATTGGACATTGATTATATTTGATAAAAGGAAAAATTTGAAAGTTTTGAATACGGAGAGAATTGTTAATTTGTTGTTATTTTCTATAAAAGGCAAAATTTGGTAACAGTGGATAAAAGGAAATTATAAAATTAATAATTAAATGTATAAAACTGGATGTTAAAATTCTAATGTAATATTACTATTTTTAAAATTATAATTCCTTGATATAAGTAAATTTTATAAAATAAAAGAACAATGTCTAACAAAGGAGAAACTGTTAATTAGACTACTCATGATTTAAGTATTGTTGTCACTGAAGGAGCAATGCTAAATGATGATCATATGTATGAATTTCAAAAGCTATTGGGAAGATAATCAATTTTTTTTATAATATGCAAAATACTTTGTGTTTACAAACAATTAATTTGATAGTTTCAATCGAGAAAAGTAAGCAGCACATTTAAATACTTTTTAGTGGATCTTATAAATCTGGTCATAGGATTTGTACTTATTATGATGGAATAAGCCTTTTCATTTTTGATAGTCTTAATAGAAAATGTTTAAATCATGATCAAAGAGATTATTTAATTAGATTATATCCTTTTGAACCACCAGTAGTTTTCACAACTGTTGATCAACAACAAGAATACAGTCTTTCTTATGGAGTGTATGCAATAGCATTTGCAACATCGTTGTTTTTTAATATTCTGCCCCACTCTGTCAATTACTATTATTGTAATATTAGAAATCATTTAATGTTAATGTTCGAAAACAATAGTTTATGTAAATTTCCCTCTGTACAACTTTCTAATAGTAGATCTTTCATAGTTGTGTATGACTGAAAGTGCCTTTTAAATAAAAAAGATATTCAACTTCAGTATGGAGAATCAAACTTTTCTAAAAACTCAATTAAAAAAGAAATTTCTTTCTCGAGAATAATAAATGAAATAAATGAAGGAAATATTGCATCAACAACACTTAAACAAAGTAGGGCTGAAATTCAAAAAAGTTATCGTGAGAGGCAAAAATTAAAACGTACATTTTATAACGTAAATTAATAAGTGAAAAACACACTTCAACTAAGAACAAACTTCAAGTCAAATCCAAAATAGAATATGCTGAGAAACTTAAATTAAAAAATAAAAATAGTAATACAAGTTCTTTGTCAAAAACAAAGAATACTCGATGTCAAAGAAATTATTGTGAAGGAGCATTAAAGCATCAAATTCCAAATGAGTTGAATGTTTAAAATTATCTAGGTCTGATAAATAATTACTGCACACATTGTCAAGCTAAACATTTTAAAGATGAAAAAGTTACTGGTAAAAAAGTTAGTTTTAATGACTGCTGTAGTCATGGAAGTGTTGAGTTAACTTTAATACAATATCCAGATGAATTAAGGCTTTTGTTAGAAGGGTTTCGTAAAAAATCAGGTCATTTTAAAAAGAATATAAGGCTGTATAATAATTCTTTTTTTTTGCATCTTTAAATGCTAATGTTATTAATTTTAATGGCAGAAGAAGAGGACCATTCTGTTACAAAATTCAAGGTCAAATTTACTATCAAATTAATAGTGCTTTATATCCGGATAAAGATGAGGATCCATGTTTTGGTCAATTATTTATTTATGACCCAGAGGAATCAATCATATACAGATTAAAAAGTAACGAAAATTTGGATGAAGACGGTTTAAAATCTATAAAAAATATTATGAAAAATTCTAATGCATACACAAAATCTCATGATGTCAGAGGTAATTCAAATAGAAGCTGAATTAGCAAGACAAATAATGAAGAAATTCCTGAGTTACAATTACTGTTCACGTTGAAAAAAGGCTTTGATAAAAATAGATACAATTATCAAAGTTTTAATGAAGTTGCTGCAATTTTTAATACAAACTCTGAAGGAGAAATACCAGAATCTTATGAAACGGTTTATAATAAATCTACAAAGGAATTAAAATTGGTTAGTAATTTAGATCCGAATGTTTAACCATGGATTTATCCCATATTTTATCCACTTGGAAATAAGGGTTATAATATTAATATGATTCGTAGTGATGGTGATTACAGAATTGAAAATCATATTATTTCTAGGTCTGCCTACATTAAATACAAAATTGCTGTAAGAGATAAAGAATTTAATCAACTTTTATATGGAGGTAGATTGTTTCAACAATTGGTGGTTGAAAATTATGTAAAAATAGAAAAAGATAGATTAAGATTTTGTGCAAATAATCAAGTTCAAGTGAGAAGTGAAAGATATAAAGGACTGATGGATTATTTACACAATCATGTGTTGGAAAATGATGTACACGTGTGAAAAACGCTTATATTGCCTTCTACTTTTATAGGATCACCTCGCAATATGATGCAGCAATATCAGGATTCGATGGCTATTGTTGCTCGTCATGGTAGACCAAATTTATTTATCACAATGACGTGTAATCCAAATTGGAAAGAGATACAGGAAAATTTATTCCCTTATCAAACTGCTGCTGATAGACCTAATATAGTAACTAGGGTTTTCGCATTAAAAGTTAAACATCTACTTAAACCTATTGTTGATAATAAATTATTAAGAGAAGTCAAATCTTATGTTTATGTTATTGAATTTCAAAAGCGAGGATTGCCACAGATTCATTTGTTAGTTATATTGAAAGAAAATTCTAAAATATTAACAGTTGAAAGTGTTGATCGTTATATTTCTGCAGAAATTCCTGATGAAAATATCAACCCTTTTTAACATAAAATAATAATGCAAAATAATATTCACGGACCTTGTGGAGATTGGTGTTTAATTGTTGGGAAATGTTCAAAAAAATTTCCAAAAAGTTACCAAGAAGAAACTACAATTGAAAAAAATTGCTATGTTCATTGTCGTCGAAGAAATAATAATAAAGCGAATGAACGACCAAATGGATTTATTGTTGATAATTCTAATGTTGTTCCGTATTGCACTAAACTTTCAGAAATATTTAATTGACATATTAATGTAGAAATAGCATCTATTGTTATCACAAATGCGAATGGTGAGGTAACTGTTAATCATAATGAAATACATCATTATAAAGAAAATATATATGTTGGTCCAGTTAATGCAGTTTGGAGAATTCTAAGTAAACCTTTAGAGAAAAAGAGTCATAGCGTTAATAGCTTACCCATATATTTGCCAAATGAACAGAATGTTATTATTCGAGAAGAAAAAGATAGTAACGGAATTTCTTTCGATTTAAATACAAAACTTTTGGATTATTTTAAACTTAACCAACGAGATAGTAATGCTCAAAAGTATTATTATTCAGATATACCAGAGCATTATACATGGCACAGTGGGGCAAAATGTAGTAAGAGGCGTCAAAATTCTGTAACCACGTCAATTTTTATTGAAAATGAATGCACCTTAAGGCATGAAGCTTCAAGTATCACATAATTTGAAAACCCTTGCCGCATTTCCAAAATTCAAAATGGCGTCTGTGCTGTAAGTGCCTAAATTTGGTTATTTTCGTATTTTTTAAAAGTTATGAACATTGAAACTGAAACAACTTGCACAAATAAATTCTAGAAATGTTGCTAAAGGTATATTTTGGGACTGAGGCCTATAGTCGTTAAGAATCTGCATTGCAACTTTCAAAATTAAAAATGGCCGATCCAATATGGACGATCAAACGATAAAAATCCTTATAAATGCATATTAAAAGGAATTCTTTTCATGAAAGTCTATACTCCAAGGTTATTTTCGCCGCTGATTACGAATCTGAGGTCAGATTTTTTAAATTCAAAATGGCCGATCTAATATGGCGGTCGCAATTATGAAAATTTAGTCAAATCATTCTGATACTCAGTATTCCAACAGTTTTCAAGTCGCTGAATACGAATCTGAGGTCAGATTTTCAAAATTCAAAATGGCCGATCTAATATGGCGGTCGAAATTATGAAAAATTAGTCAAATCATTCTGATACTCAGTATTCCAACAGTTTTCGAGTCGCTGATTACGAATCTGAGGTCAGATTTTCAAAATTCAAAATGGCCGACCCAATATGTCTGTCGAAATTATGAAAAATTAGGCAACTGATTCTGATACTCAATATTCTAACAGTTTTCGAGTCGCTGATTACGAATCTGAGGTGGGATTTTCAAAATTCAAAATGTCCGATAGAACATGAAGGAAGGATTTGTTGAGTATTGATATTTGTTTCTAAGAATCAGTTTCTGCACTAATGGAGGTTGTCAAGCTGATCTTTGTTACGTTGTTTGAGTACATCATTTTTATTTGTTGCATGAATAACAAAAATTATAGATTCAAAATTCTTAGAGTTGTATACAGATGAATTTATATTCTAATTTTTCCATCAGAATATCTTCCGATATTTTTTATTTTTAATTCAAAAAACAAAATACAAACAATAAAAAGTAAGCAGTAAACATTGAGATGCTTCACTTTGAAAATAAGATAATTCCAAACTTTTTTTTTTTGCTTCGGGACTTTTGGGAAATCTGCCTACAGATACCTCGGATTCCGCACTCCAAGGTTATGTGGGGTTGGTAAAATGAAACAAAAGAAAATATTTAAAAAAAGATAAATAAATAAATGTTATAATAAATTTAATAAACTGGTGACCTACTACCAGCCCGACCCACTAAAACCCGTAACACTAATTAAAGATAGGTTGTAATTAAGAAATAGCATAAATGAGAAAATGGAAAATAAAATTTGAAAACGTAAACAGCATCAACAAAGTCAACTCTAGTTTAACAAAAAAGACTGTCTGAATACATGAAGTTTCATACAAATAAAAAATAGCTATCAAGACATTCTTTTTTTTCACTTAATTTGTTATCATGGTGAAGCCATGATTTTGAATATCCGACCTTAGATTCGTGATCAGCGACTCGAAAACTGTTGGAATATTGAGTATCAGAATCAGTTGCCTAATTTTTCATAATTTCGACAGACATATTGGGTCGGCCATTTTGAATTTTGAAAATCTGACCTTAGATTCGTAATCAGCGACTCGAAAACTGTTGGAATACTGGGTATCAGAATGATTTGACTAATTTTTCATAATTTTGACCGCCATATTAGATCGGCCATTTTGAATTTTGAAAATCTGACCTCAGATTCGTAATCAGCGACTCGAAAACTGTTGGAATACTGAGTATCAGAATGATTTGACTAATTTTTCATCATTTCGACCGCCATATTAGATCGGCCATTTTGAATTTTGAAAATCTGACCTCAGATTCGTAATCAGCGACTTGGAAACTGTTGGAATACTGAGTATCAGAATGATTTGACTAATTTTTCATAATTTCGACAGCCATATTAGATCGGCCATTTTGAATTTTGAAAATCTGACCTCAGATTCGTAATCAGCGGCGAAAATAACTTTGGAGTATAGACTTTTATGGAAATAATTCTTTTTAATATGCATTTATAAGGATTTTTGTCGTTTGATCGTCCATATTGGATCGGCCTTTTTGAATTTTGAAAGTTGCAATGCAGGTTCTTAACGAGTATAGGCCTCAGTCCCAAAATATACCTTTAGCAACATTTCTAGAATTTATTTGTGCAAGACGCCATTTTGAATTTTGGAAATGCGGCAAGGGTTTCAAATTCTGTGATACTTGAAGCTTCATGCCACCAAAGTGCATTCATTTTTATTAAAAATTGACGTGGTTACAGAATTTTGACCCCTCTTAGTACATTTTGCCCCACTGTGCATGGGTAACAAAATCTCTTGAATGGAAACAAAGAATTCGTAAAGTAAAAGTATAGGGAAGAATGTATTCAGTTAATTCACATCAATTGGAGTTATTTCATCTTAGATTATTGTTGCTTACAGTAAAAGGAGCAACTTCTTTTGAAAGTTTGAGAACAGTTAATGGAGTTGTTCATGAATCTTTTACAACTGCTTCTTTGGCATTCGGACTTGTAGAAGATGATAGTGAGTGGATTAGGTCAATCGAAGAAGCTGCATTATGGATGATGCCTCATTCACTTCGCCAATTATTCACAAGAATTTTAATTCAATGTCATCCTGTACATCTGGATAAACTATATATGGGAACAATTTAAGGGTTAAATGTCAGAAGATTATTAAAAAATAAACGACACTGAAGCTGAACAAAGGGCTTGTAGAAATATTAAATCAATATTATTCAACGAAGGATATAATTTAACTGACTTTCAGAGGTTATTAGATATACAAGATGAAATTTTTACTAAACAAGTTAATGATATAAATATTGCAGAACATACTTACATAGGAGAACAAAATTATGCTAAATTAAATGTAAAACAAAAACTTGTAGTTGATTATGTACTTGATGTCCTAAAGGATTCTTCTTTTGATGGTTCTATGGCAATTGTTGAGAAGTAAAGGAATAAATGTTTGCAACATGGCATTTACAGGTATAGCTGCGACTCTGCTTCCTAATGGAAAAACTTTTCATAAAGTTTTAGGCTTACCCGTTCCATTATACAGTGATTCATCTTCATACATTAAAATTCAATCTTTAGAAGGCCTCTTTTTAAAAAATATAGATGTTTTTATTTTGGATGAAGCATCAATGGCTCCAAAATATGCTTTAGAAATTATGGATTATCTATTCCAACGAACCTTTTGGTGGTAAAATTGTAATTCTAGGCGGAGATTTTCGACAAACTTTACCAATTAAAGAACGGGGTACTAAATACAGCCCAGAAACGCGCAGCGGCTGTGAACTGCAGAAGTAAATGTTTATTTTGACCAGTTAAAAGTTCTTGTCCCACGTTTTAACCTACACGTTTTTAGGAAAAAATTTTACCTTTATGAAAAAAATTTTAAAATTAATAAAAATATCCATTTGATTCAAAAATGAAATTTTATTTTTTAATTGAATTTTTCAAGGTCAAAATTTTTTTTTTAAATTTGTTTACACCATTAGAAAGTGCTGAAAACAGCAAGAAAACCCATAATAGAAAACACCTTTCCTTTTTTTTAAAGAAACTACAAATTTTTCAAATATTCCATGTAAGACCAAAAATTTAAACGGTTTTTCAAGAATTTTTTTTGACGAAAATATTGAAGATAAGACATTTTTATTGTTTTTTAATACATATTGTAAGCTATGTAAATGCGAAATAGTTTTTAAAAAAATTAAAAATGTCGGAGATACACGCATTCCAGTGCATCAGTACATTTCTTGGTGGTGGGCATGATTGGCATTTTAATTTTGATCTGAAACAAGTAAAAACACATTTTTACTAAAAAGTGGTAAATTTCGAATAGAGTGACGTAACCGTTTTGAAAAAAAAATTGTTTGTGTAAATGGGAGCACTTTAAAGTTACACTCCCGCTCAATAACTTTTGCCCACCCTACAGCGATTGAAGGCTTTACAAAAAGTTTTGTATTTTGTTTATTATTAAAGATAAAAAGCTCAAAAAGGTCTCTTTTTAAAGCTCTTTTCCTGAGCTTTAACACTGTATAAAACAAAAATTAAAAAAATTAATTTGTTAATGTTTAAAAAATGTTATTGCAACATAAAATTTTTCGTTTTTTTTTGTTTTTTTTTAAAGTGATACAGTTTGATAGGAAATGGTCGCATTTTAATCCCACATATATTTTCTGAAAGCTAGTTTTATCACCTTTAAAATGCATTTTTTAAAAATTTTATACGATAATTTTTAAGAAAAATATGATTTTTTGTTTAAAAAAATAGCCATTTTTTTCAATTGTTAATAACTCAAAAACGGTTACTTTAGGAAACAATTTTTAAGAACATAAATTATTCCTTTTTATGTGCAGAATTAGAAAAAAAATATTAAAAATTTTTTTTTCAAAAAAATTTTTTTGACTTTTTTTGAAAAAAATTTTTTTTTTCAATTATTTATAACTCAAAAACGGTTACTTTAGGAAAAAATTTTTTAGAACATAAATTATTCCTTTTTATGTGCAGAATTTGAAAAAAAATATTAAAAATTTTTTTTTCCAAAAATTTTTTTTGACTTTTTTGGAAAAAAATAATTTTTTTTATTTTTTATATTTTTTAGTTTTAATTGTAGAAACTCGCTTTTTACACTTACTACAACAAGCATTTTTTTTAATTCTGCACATAAAAAGGAATAATTTAAGTTTTTAAAAATTTTTTCCTAAAGTAACCGTTTTTGAGTTATCAACAATGGAAAAAAATTCTTTTTTTCAAAAAAAGTCAAAAAAATTTTTTTGAATAAAAAATTTTTAATATTTTTTTTGTAATTCTGCACATAAAAAGGAATAATTTATGTTCTTAAAAATTTTTTCCTAAAGTAACCGTTTTAGAGTTATCAACAATTGAAAAAAATGGCTATTTTTTTAAACAAAAAATCATATTTTTCTTAAAAATTATCGTATAAAATTTTTAAAAAATGCATTTTAAAGGTGATAAAACTAGCTTTCAGAAAATATATGTGGGATTAAAATGCGACCATTTCCTATCAAACTGTATCACTTTAAAAAAAACAAAAAAAAAACGAAAAATTTAATGTTGCAATAACATTTTTTAAACATTAACAAATTAATTTTTTTAATTTTTGTTTTATACAGTGTTAAAGCTCAGGAAAAGAGCTTTAAAAAGAGACCTTTTTGAGCTTTTTATCTTTAATAATAAACAAAATACAAAACTTTTTGTAAAGCCTTCAATCGCTGTAGGGTGGGCAAAAGTTATTGAGCGGGAGTGTAGATTAAATGTTTTGATAAAATACAATCTAACTTTAAAGTGCTCCCATTTATGTACGTAAAAATTTTTTTTTTAATCAGCTACGTCACTTCATTCAAAATTTATTACTTTTTAGAAAAAATGTGTTTTTACTTGTTTCAGATCAAAATTAAAATGCCAATTATGCCCACCACCAAGGAATGTACTGCTGCACTAGAATGCGTGCATCTCTGTCATTTTTAATTTTTTTCCAAAACTATTTCGTATTGACATAACTTACAATATGTATTAAAAAACAATAAATATAAAAATGTCTTATCTTAAATATTTTCGTCAAAAAAAAATTCTTGAAAAACCGTCAAGTTTACATGCGTTCAGGGTGGCGCACCTTAAGTGCCTATTAGGAGTCCAGTGATATTTTCTACTTACTCTTTTAAAGAAATTGTAGTAAAAATTACAAAGACAATTATTTAAAAATCTTCAGGTACTTTACATAAAAAAATTATGAGACTAGTTTATAATCAAAGGAGGCAAATAACTATTATTAGCACCCCTGCGAAAGATAAAAGGAGAAATTGTTTTTTGACAAAAAAGGTAAAACTAGAATATATTTTTACAGCAAGTGAAAAAATCATTTAGAAATTCTGCTTGTCATTGATAAGTAAACTGAGAAGACAGTTGAGAGATATATAATATTTTTCTGGAAGAAGAACAGTTGTTCTTCTTTGAGGTTATACTCAGAATACGCACATTTTTTAAAAATATTAATTCTAAAAAAATACAATATTTAATGAATCATATGAACCCATTATTATACTATAGAATTAAAAAAATAGATAAAATTATGTTTATGAGAGTTGTTTTATTTTATAAAATTAATATGTTTTGAATGCTTGATATGAAATCCAGCAATACACAAATTTTCAAATTGTTTTTGTTACATTTTTGTTAATCATTAAGGTTATTTTGAAATTCCCATTTTTATTAAAAACTGTTTAAAAACTCAATTAAAAAGAAAATTCTTTTACAAAAATGTGTAAATGGATTCACTTGATTCTTGAATTGAAAAATTTTAATTTAGAAACATTTGTGCTTAAATCCTGTTTTTATGCTGCCCATTAATTCTTCGTGCTTGGATGTAGAAACTGTTTTAACCTCTTAATAATAGCCTTATATTTCGTAAGTTAACTTGCCTATAAAATTAACAAAAAATCACCAGAATCTTGAAGATCTTCTAGTGCTTAATTTCTAATTCTAAAGGTTACATTCCCTGAGAAATTTAACAAGAGATTTTTTCCCGAGATAATCTAGGAAATTTCCTAGGAATAAGTCCCGAGAATTTCCCGAGAACATTTTCACGTCTTTTGTTTAGTTTTCAAAACGAACAAGTTAGGATAGGTCCGATTTAAAAGTAATCTTATTTTAGGACACTAAAGTTCTGAACGTTCAAATGAACGAAATTTTTTTTTTTTAATTTCCCGATTTTTTTTCAATAATCTTATTCAAAATAGTAAATAAAACAAATATCCATTTCAAAATTACAGAAATTTTATTATTAGGGGTGAAAAACATCCCCTATGTAAATAACACATATAAGTAATAATACAAATCGCTATTTACTGTTCGCCTTTTTGGCCAGAAATATTTTTAAAAATTCCCTAAAAATATACCAAGTCATTTCCACTTTGTTAGATGCGGCGCGCGAACCCCCAAAAACCACCCTTAATTAATTAATATTCTCAATGGCCAGAAACAGCTATTTACTGTTCGCCTTTTTGGATAAAAATATTTTTAAAAATTCCCTAAAAATATACCAAGTCATTTTCACTTTGTAAGATGCGGCGCGCGAACCCCCAAAAACCACCCTTAATTAATTAATATTCTCAATGTCCATAAACAGCTATTTACTGTTCGCCTTTTTTTATGAAAATATTTTTAAAAATTCCCTAAAAATAAACCAAGTCATTTCCACTTTGTTAGATGCGGCGCGCGAACCCCCAAAAACCACCCTTAATTAATTAATATTCTCAATGTCCATAAACAGCTATTTACTGTTCGCCTTTTTTTATGAAAATATTTTTAAAAATTCCCTAAAAATAAACCAAGTCATTTCCACTTTGTTAGATGCGGCGCGCGAACCCCCAAAAACCACCCTTAATTAATTAATATTCTCAATGGCCATAAACAGCTATTTACTGTTCGCCTTTTTGGCCAGAAATATTTTTAAAAATTCCCTAAAAATATACCAAGTCATTTCCACTTTGTTAGATGCGGCGCGCGAACCCCCAAAAACCACCCTTAATTAATTAATATTCTCAATGGCCAGAAACAGCTATTTACTGTTCGCCTTTTTGGATAAAAATATTTTTAAAATTTCCCTAAAAATATACCAAGTCATTTCCACTTTGTTAGATGCGGCGCGCGAACCCCCAAAAACCACCCTTAATTAATTAATATTCTCAATGGCCATAAACAGCTATTTACTGTTCGCCTTTTCGGACCGAAATATTTTTAAAAATTCCCTAAAAATATACCAAGTCATTTCCACTTTGTTAGATGCGGCGCGCGAACCCCCAAAAACCACCCTTAATTAATTAATTTTCATTATGGTCATAAACAGCTATTTACTGTTCGCCTTTTCGGACAGAAATATTTTTAAAAATTCCCTAAAAATATACCAAGTCATTTCCACTTTGTTAGATGCGGCGCGCGAACCCCCAAAAACCACCCTTAATTAATTAATATTCTCAATGGCCAGAAACAGCTATTTACTGTTCGCCTTTTTGGATAAAAATATTTTTAAAAATTCCCTAAAAATATACCAAGTCATTTCCACTTTGTAAGATGCGGCGCGCGAACCCCCAAAAACCACCCTTAATTAATTAATATTCTCAATGGCCATAAACAGCTATTTACTGTTCGCCTTTTTTTATGAAAATATTTTTAAAAATTCCCTAAAAATATACCAAGTCATTTCCACTTTGTTAGATGCGGCGCGCGAACCCCCAAAAACCACCCTTAATTAATTAATATTCTCAATGGCCAGAAACAGCTATTTACTGTTCGCCTTTTTGGATAAAAATATTTTTAAAAATTCCCTAAAAATATACCAAGTCATTTCCACTTTGTAAGATGCGGCGCGCGAACCCCCAAAAACCACCCTTAATTAATTAATATTCTCAATGGCCATAAACAGCTATTTACTGTTCGCCTTTTTGGATAAAAATATTTTTAAAATTTCCCTAAAAATATACCAAGTCATTTCCACTTTGTTAGATGCGGCGCGCCAACCCCCAAAAACCACCCTTAATTAATTAATATTCTCAATGGCCATAAACAGCTATTTACTGTTCGCCTTTTCGGACCGAAATATTTTTAAAAATTCCCTAAAAATATACCAAGTCATTTCCACTTTGTTAGATGCGGCGCGCGAACCCCCAAAAACCACCCTTAATTAATTAATTTTCATTATGGTCATAAACAGCTATTTACTGTTCGCCTTTTCGGACAGAAATATTTTTAAAAATTCCCTAAAAATATACCAAGTCATTTCCACTTTGTTAGATGCGGCGCGCGAACCCCCAAAAACCACCCTTAATTAATTAATATTCTCAATGGCCAGAAACAGCTATTTACTGTTCGCCTTTTTGGATAAAAATATTTTTAAAAATTCCCTAAAAATATACCAAGTCATTTCCACTTTGTAAGATGCGGCGCACGAACCCCCAAAAACCACCCTTAATTAATTAATATTCTCAATGGCCATAAACAGCTATTTACTGTTCGCCTTTTTTTATGAAAATATTTTTAAAAATTCCCTAAAAATATACCAAGTCATTTCCACTTTGTTAGATGCGGCGCGCGAACCCCCAAAAACCACCCTTAATTAATTAATATTCTCAATGGCCATAAACAGCTATTTACTGTTCGCCTTTTTGGATAAAAATATTTTTAAAATTTCCCTAAAAATATACCAAGTCATTTCCACTTTGTTAGATGCGGCGCGCGAACCCCCAAAAACCACCCTTAATTAATTAAAATTCTCATTGGCCATATAAAGCTATTTACTGTTCGCCTTTTTTTATGAAAGTATTTTTAAAATTTCCCTAAAAATATACCAAGTCATTTCCACTTTGTTAGATGCGGCGCGCGAACCCCCAAAAACCACCCTTAATTAATTAAAATTCTCATTGGCCATAAAAAGCTATTTACTGTTCGCCTTTTTTTATGAAAGTATTTTTAAAAATTCCCTAAAAATATACCAACTTATTTCCACTTTGTTAGATGCGGTGCGCGAACCCCCAAAAACCACCCTTAATTAATTAATATTCTCAATGGCCATAAACAGCTATTTACTGTTCGCCTTTTTTTATGAAAATATTTTTAAAAATTCCCTAAAAATATACCAAGTCATTTCCACTTTGTGAGATGCGGCGCGCGAACCCCCAAAAACCACCCTTAATTAATTAATATTCTCAATGGCCATAAACAGCTATTTACTGTTCGCCTTTTTTTATGAAAATATTTTTAAAAATTCCCTAAAAATATACCAAGTCATTTCCACTTGGTAAGATGCGGCGCGCGAACCCCCAAAAACCACCCTTAATTAATTAATATTCTCAATGGCCATAAACAGCTATTTACTGTTCGCCTTTTTTTATGAAAATATTTTTAAAAATTCCCTAAAAATATACCAAGTCATTTCCACTTTGTTAGATGCGGCGCGCGAACCCCCAAAAACCACCCTTAATTAATTAATATTCTCAATGGCCATAAATAGCTATTTACTGTTCGCCTTTTTGTCCAGAAATATTTTTAAAAATTCCCTAAAAATGTACCAAGTCATTTCCACTTTGTTAGATGCGGCGCGCGCACCCCCAAAAACCACCCTTAATTAATTAATTTTTCTAATGGTCATAAATTTTAGTACAAAAATTTTAATTTATGACTAAAAAATACACAAGATTAAAATATTTTTCGTCTTCCTGAACTTTATTTTTTAATGCATAATTTTAATAAAAATATAGAAAAATCTTCATAATTTTAAATTTCTGATAAAATACATACTTTTTAACAAATTTTAGTTTTTTATTCAAAGAAATGAATTAAACTAGCATGATTTATATTAGGCAATTACAATGTTTATTACAGAGTATTAGTTTTTTTAAAAAGGAAAAAATTTGGAATAATATATTTTTTCTCAATAATTACATTGTTAACAATTTGTACAATTTTCTTAAATTCAATAAATTTATACTTTACTAATGAACACGATTTATATCTCAATCAAAGGCTTTATACCCGTAAATGCAAGAAAGTAATAATATATTTGACATAGTAATTCTCTGCAAAGTCTGACTTAAATGTAAAAATGCGTCAGAGTGGGGAGGCATTTCCTCCGCCAAACGGCATCTCTGCTAGCGCAGAAAAGCAAAAGAGGCTTAGGAACAAGAGCAAAAGTATGGCTAATGGTTGTATGCCTAATAATGCATGGAAGAAGCAGGGCACGGATTGTGCGACTTTTTCTACTTTTTTCGACTTTTTTGTGAAAAAATGCGACTAATCGACTTTTTTGACTTTTTTTTAGTAAAATGCGAATTAAATTTAAATTTTTTTTGAAATTTAAAGGAAAAAGTTTGCGTCAAAAAAATGTTCTGTTACATTTATTTACAAATTTTTTGAAAACATCAATAACTTTTTTTTAAAATAAATATTTAATTATTATTTTTCCATACACGGAGAGAAGAGAATAGTGAAGGCGACTATCGGTTCAGTTCCGATAACTAAACAGTCTTGTTAATTTTCGACGCACAAATTTAACAGTCGCATCTACTATACTATAGTAGGAGCGACTGTCAGTTTAGTCAGGGAAACTAAACAGGAACTAAACCGCCAGGGGCGCTACAATCGCTCTCCATGTGTTTCTGCTACTAAACGCGTTTTGTTGTCACGACAATAACTCTTCTCTCAGTGTAGGAATTAAAATTCTTCAAAAGATTTAAATTCAAACCTTTTTCAAATTAATCAACTTTAAAAAAATTGTTATTAAACAAGAAGAAATCGATCACTCCGAGTCTTCGACTCGGAGCAATCGATGTCTTCATGTTTTATAATAATTAAAGATGACCGAGTGATAAAATCATTAATTTATATTAAAAGACTTCAAAAAAAAAATTTTTTTAAATTATTTTTTATGCAAATAATTGAATTATTGGGAAGAAATTTATAAAACATTAGTAAGTAATTGAATTTTGCAGAAAAGTGTTGATATTTACAAAGATAATTGAAATTTTGAAGAGAATTAAAAAAATTTTTTGAAAATAATTGAATTTCTGTGAAGAATTTTTTTACTATTGAAGATAATTGAATTTTGCAAAAAAATTTGATCACAACTTTTAAAAATAATTAAATTTCCAGTATGAATTTTATTATTTTTGAAGATAATAAAAATTTTAACGAGAAATTAAAAAAAAATTGAAAATAATTTAATTTCTGCGAAGAATTTTATTACTTTTGAAAATAATTGAATTTATAGGATAAATTATATTATTTAAAAAGATAATTGAAAATTTGACAAGAATTTTATTAAAATTCTTTGCAAATAATTAAATTTTAGAAAAGAATTTTATTACTTTTGAAAATAATTGAATTCATGTGATTAATTTTATTAATTTTGGCAAATAATTGAATTTCTGTGGAGAATTTTATTAAAAGTTATGAGAATAATTGAATTCTTGCAAAGATTTTTATTAATATTTGAAAAAAATTAATTTCCCGTAAAAAATTCAATTTAATTTTGAAAATAATTAAATTTTTGCGAAGAATTTCACTAAAATTCCTTAAAATAATTAAACTTTCGCGAAAAAAATTTTGTATTAAAAACAATTTAATTCTTATCATTAATTTAATTAAAATTTTTCAAAATAATTGAATTTCTTTAGAAGTATTTTAGTAATATAATATTTTATTGAAAATAATTGAATTCTTATGATAAATTTGATGAATTTTCGAAAATAATTGATGTCATGCGAAGAGTTTAATTATTTTTGGAAAATAATTCAATTATTCCTGTGAAGAATTTTATTGATTTATAAAAAAAAAATTACTAACAAGAATTTAAAAGTTTTTAAAAATAATTGAATATTCTTGTCAAGAATTTTATTTTAATTTAAAAAAATAATTGAATTCCTGTGAATAATTTTATTAATTTTGGCAGATAATTGAATTTCTGCGTAAAATTTTTTTAAACGTTTTGAAAATAATTGAATTATTACAAATATTTTTATTAATATTTGAAAATAATTGAATTCATAAGAAGTATTTTATTTCAAATTTGTGAAAATAATTGAATTTTTGCGAAGAATTTTATTACTTTTGAAAATAATTGAATTTCAGAGAAGAATTTTATTATTTATAAAGATAATTGAAACTTTGACAAGAAATTCATTAAAATTTTTGTCAAATAATTGAATTTCGGAGATGAATTTTATTATTTATAAAAATAATTGACATATTAAAGAGAATTTTTTAAAAAAATGTTAAAAATACCTAATTAAAATTTTGCTATGAATTTTATTTAATTTTTAAAAATTTTATTGATCATTATTTGATATTAATGTATCTGTTGTCGAGAAATGTGTTTTTTTTTTACAATATTGACAATTTCGTATTTCCTTTTTGTCGTTTTTCCTAAAATTTCATGCGACTTTTTTCCGACTTTTTTTGGAAATTTTATGTGACTCTTTGTGACTTTTGTTGTAAATTTATGCGACTAAAGCGACTTTTTTTGAGTTTTAAAAACGATCCGAGCCCTGAAGAAGCAATTTGACCGCGAGAGTGGGAGCCGTTTGCCGCCGCTGTCTGTCACAACAGCTGGGAACAGAGCGGAGTGGGGAGACTTGATTTTGTCGAGACTTCGAAAGGCACGATGCTCAAGAAAGTCCCGTGAAGGAATCGAGAGAATGTAGCCTTCCCCACCATGCGGCACACGTTGATTGTTGAAAGCGCTGACGATTCTCCTTTCACTTCGCGGTATATGTGAATGAGTCGAGGCGTTGAAGCCGACAGAAGACGAGATTTGCCGAATATACTCGAAACAGGACACAATATAACTTGAGTGCGTTCGGCAAAGCTTGGCTCAGCTTCAGGTTTTTAAAGTCGCTGCATTCTCTCAGTACCAACTCGGTTCAATAAAATGCTTTTCTAATAAAAATCTTCATAAACTTTTCTTTTATTTAAAAATATATTAAAAATTATTGTTGAAAATTTTTGAAATATATATTATTTGATTAAAAATATTAAAATAATTGACTTAAAATTTATTTAAAAATTTTAGAGTAATAATTAAAAAAAATTTAGGAATTTAAAAACCTAATTAATTTTTTTTAAATTTAAATTGAAAATTATGAAAATAATTATTACAAATGTTAATAACAGGTTTTATAAAAAATTTGAAATTAAAACAATTTTGAAGTAATTATTTAGTGCAGATATTCAAAATTTAGGAAATTTGTTATTTTATTTCATCTCATTTACTTTTAGTAGAGAAATATGTATTAAAGTCCGTTTTCTTTAACATTTAACATATAGGATTCTTTGTAACTTAAGGGGAGGTTCTCATTGCAGAGGCCAAAATAAACACAAACTTTGACAATTTTTTGCAAAGAACGGCTATGACTTAGCGATTTAGTTTTTTTTCTAAATAAAGATACATTCTTGAACTTTTACAACATATATTTCATTTTCAAAAAAATGCAAAATGGCGGCCAATATGGCGCATCTAGAAAATAATGTTTTTTTAAATAAGGAAAACGGTGGGCATTCTACACTGCGCAATTTTTAGTCTAAAACAGAAACTCAAAATTTTTTATAAAGATGACATCCTAAAGAATAGGTTATACCTATAAAATAGTTAAAAAGTTAACAAAATGACAAAATGGCGGACACATTTTTAAAAAAACTGCGTTTTTGCATTATTTTTCCATATTTGACCTCTTGTAAAAATCTGTATTGTTAACAATTTTATCATATTATAGGTATAACCCCTGTAGAATTTAGTTACCTTTAATAAACCACAAACCCGAAGTTGATTGATTAAATAGTTTAGACGCTACGATGCCCACCAGTTTAAAAAATCTTGTTTCGAGAAAAACGCGTTTAGCTTGAAAAACATTTTTGTGCAATAATTGTATTCTTTGCAATTCTTTGTTCAATTTGCGTATATGATAAATATCTATAGGTATTTAGGGTCTCTCTTTACGATTCTGAGGTCAGATTTGCAAAATTTTTAAAAATTGATGTGATTTGCCTGACATTTGTTACTTAGTGCTCGGGACGTCATTTAGTTCAAGACTCTATAAAATCGAAAATATTCTTCGGATCAAAAAATCGGTATACACACATATTCTACATATATATAGCTTTCAAAAAATACAATAAAAAAGAAATCAATTTTTTTGACTCCCGCGATGGGAACCTCCCCTTAATGCATTTCCATGAAGTTGGCTTCGACGCTCGGCGTCGAAAATTTCGTTCTCCTCAAATAACATTGCACGTTATTAAAATAAGGCGAAAAAAGCCACAAAATTATAGAAAACTAAGAATATTCAAAACAGTTAGAAAAAATTACTTCTCAAACTTTTCAACCCCAAAAAAATAGTAAAAAAAAATATTCCAAAGACTAGAAATTTTATCGATACCCAAAATTTTATTACAGTTTTTCAAAGATTATAATACATAAATGCTAGAAAAAAATATAAGCCCTATCGAGATAGGGGAATATAAATTTTTGAGCCCTTAAAATGCCAAAAATCAAAAAAATATTATTAAAAAATTCCAAAGATACAAAATTTTCTCGTACCCAAAATTTTATAACTGTTTTACCAAGATTTTGATCTAAAAAGACAAGAGAAAAATACCAGCCCCATAGCGATAGGGGAACAAGAGTTTTTCATCCCTCAAAATATTAAACTAAAGAAGAAAAAATCAAAAAAAATTCTAAATTCTCTACTTTTGCTCGATACCCAAAATTTTATTGTATATTTTGGATCATTATGATCCAGAAAGACGAGAAAAAAAATATTAACCCCATCGAAATAGGGGAACACGATTTTTTCAACCCTTAAAATGCCAAAAAACATGAAAAAATCGAAAAAAATTCTAAATTCTCAAATTAATCACACAAGCAAATCTGTTTAATAAAAAATAAAATTCAAACTTTTCTAAACACATTTTCTTCGAATCTAATCTTATCTTAATTTTTGAATAATCAAACAGGTTTAGAATTTTTAAATACAATTTATTGATTCAATTATTCAAGTTTAACTGGTTTTTCAGTTATGTTTTACTGAATTCGAAGTCTGTATTTCGAGAGGAGCATTAAATTTTTTGACTTTCTTTCCGCGCTCAGGCATTGCAGCGAGTCTTTAAATTCATTAATAAGCCGAGCTATGCCGAACACACCCGAAGTAAATCTTCTATACAATACACTCAACGTCGCGTCGCCCGTTCTCTCTGCGAACTTGAGTGGCTTTCCTATAGGGTCCTAGCTCGGGTGCGTTCGGCAAAGCTCGGTTCACCTTGAGATTTAAAACCTCGCTGCATGCATTGCCCAGCACAATGAACGAAAATCGGAAGGAGACAGCGAAATTATATTTTGGACAATCAGCCCTCACATCGATAGCGCGACAAACTGCAACTCTTTGAAAAAAATTCTGTTGTAATTATTGGTTCTAAAATTTATATTTTCGTAAATTTTCAATTTTAAAGTATTAATAATAATTTATTTTTATTTAATTATAATAATAAATTTAGAGATATTGATATAGCATTATTCAAAAAAATGTCAATATAATTTTTATTGATATTCATTTGATAGTTTCATTTTTGAACATTTTTTATTTGATAAGGGTGATTCTCTAGAACGATTCACTTTTGTTAGATGAAAATCAAGAAAGGAAATAAATTATTTTTTATTATCGTTGAATCATATTTAAGGTCTGAAATATTAAAAATTTCTCTATCGTTTTCATGCAGTATTAAAAATATTAAAAATTAAGTTTTTTTATTTTAAAGATTAGAAGAAACAAGGGAATCGTTTAGGAATATTACTCTTATTTAGTGAAAAATCATTCTTCAAAAAATAATAATTTCAAAAAAAATAATTTAAATAATTTTGAAAAGTTCTTTGAGAAATGAATTAATTATATACTAACGAAAATTCAATGCTTTATAATAATTTGTAAGTGTTCATGTTTTTTTTGTTGTTTATTAAGGTATAATATTTTCAAAAAACAAAAATAGTCAAATGTTTAAAGAATTCGAATCATAAAAATAACTATAATTTTTCCGAAATTTTAATAAGTCTAAAAATTTTAAATTTTTATTTGCCTTATTCAAAGATAATTAAATTTTTAAAAAATATGTTAAAGAAATTCTAAGAATGAAGTAGTTTTTAAAAATATTTTAATGTAATTTTTCGAAAACAATTGAATTTCTTAAAAGATTTTTTGTATGTTAAAAAAAAAACTAATTTAATTGTTTCATGAATTTTAATGAAATATTTTGAACATGTTCTATGAACAAAAAGTTTTGAACGTTCAAATGAACGAAATATTTTTTGTTAAAAATATTTTCATAGATTATTGATTACAATTCAAATTAAAAACTCAAATTTTACATTTAAAAACATTATAATTAATTTGCCTAATAGTGACGCAAAATTATAGCAAAAAAAATTTAATTTGAAGAAGAAATAAATAAATTTCGTTCATTTGAACGTTCAAAACTTTAACCTCCTCATGTTCTCCAAAATGATTAAAAATAATTCTAAAATGTTATTCCTTTTTTGTAATTTATTTGGATTTACGGAAATATGCGTAATTAAGCACTAAAGATACTGAATTTTAAACAGTTAGAAGCTACACGGAAAGAAAATTATATTAAATTTTGTAAAAGTGCTTCTCAATTTAGGGAAAAAGTGCACCAAACCGAAATTTTGGTATAAAAAATACGAAACAGTAAAAGGAATAATATGAAATTTAGTATAATAATATCAAAAATCAAGAATTGAAGGGCTACATAAAATAAGGGGACGAACGCGTGGTTGAAAGGGATAATATCAGTCAGGTAGCAGCGAGCGGCTCAAGGCTTGTCACTGCTACCCGACTGGTAGTATCCCTTCCAAGCCTCGCGTTCGTCCCCTTATTTAATGTAGCCCTTCAATTTTAATCTAACTTTACTAAATTTCAAATTATTTCTTTCACTGTTTATTATTTTTGATACCAATATTTCGGTTTGGTGCACTTTTTCCCTAAACTGAAAAAACTTTTACAAAATATATATGATATGGGTATATGATATGGTATATTTATGTGTCATAAATTTTCACTCCGTGTAATTTTCATTTTTAAATTTACGTTTAAAGATTTTTCATTAAAATTTTTAATAATTCAATTATTTTGAAAATTTGCAGTTAAAATTCTTCAAAAGTTGACTTTCAAAAATTGTTCTAACAAAATATCTTGAAGCAAATTAATTAGTTTCGATTAAATTTTATAATATTCCAATTATTCAAAATCTTATTAATTGAAGATATATTTCGAAAATTTAAATATGAAAAAAATTTGTTTATAATATGTTTTTCGCAACGTAAAAATAGAAATGAGTTACATTTAATACTAAAATTAGTATATTTCGTAACGAGTGCGAGCAGTTGTCAATTTTTGAACGAGCGAAGCTTCGCTTCGCCTACAGTTTGTTCCAAAAAAGTGCTCGTTCAAAAATTGGCAACTGCTAGCACTAGTTACGAACGATATTTTTCATAACAAGGTGCAAAAAAGGGCACTATTAAAAAAAAAAAAATATGAAAAAAAAAGATATTTTATATTTTTTGTTTTAGATTAAAAATAGAAAAAGTCGCAATTTTTAAGAATAAGACGGAAAAGTCTTAATTTTATAAATTTTCCCCACAAAACTTTTTTCCTGACATTTTCCTGACTTAACTGACATGTGACCACCCTGAATAAAAAATTTAGATAAATCGCATTATTAAAAAATATTTTAATATAATTCTACTGCTCAAAGTAAAAACCCAGTAAGTCGCATTTGCCGTTGAGGCGAAAGTCGCTTGAACGGTAAGCGATTTTGAACCTTATGGCAAATGCGACTTACTATATTTTTACTTTGGGCAGAAGAATTTCTGGATGATAATTTTTATTGACAATTTTTTTGATATTATCATTTTTTGAAAAATGATTTTTCACTAGATAATAGTGATATTCCAGAACGATTCTCTTGTTTTTTCTACATTTTAAAATAAAAAATCTATTTTAATATTTATTATAATATTTATTATACTGCACTGAGAAAACATTGTACTTCATTTAAGTAGAAAAATAATTTTAACTGATTTTGTTTAATTGAAATTAGTTTGTATGCTTAACCCTTTAACGCCCAAATGGACAAAATTTTGGCATAAAGTTTGAGGACTTATTTCGGTACTTAAAAATCAATAGAAAAATTCACGAATCATCATTTCTTATGTTTTTATATGCGCTCCATTGAATGTCCTTAAAAAAAGTCAAAAATTTATAAACAAAAATGTTATTAATGTTTTTTTATAAAAAAAGTCAGATTTTTTTCCAATTTTTGTTTAATTTTCAATTTTTTTTACTATAAAATAGCGGAAAAATATTTCTAAATGTTACAAATAACGTGACATAGATATATAACCTAGAAGATAGAACTATAAAGAAAATTAAAAATTAAAATGGCTGCTCAAAAATGGAGTTTAAAGTTCAAATTTTTTTTCAAAATTAGATTCGAAAGTACGAAATTGTTGACAGTGTTTAGATCAGCTTGAAATTTCATACTCGGAGGTTTTAGAGGTCGCTGATCACGAATCTGAAGTCCAATTTTAAAAATTCAAAATGGCGGATATATAAAATATAGGGGAGACTGGGGCGAAAAGTTAAACTGCCAAAACCGTTAAAATTCATTATCTTTCGAACGGGAATAGTTAGAGCATGGCAATTTTAATTATAGAAGGGTGTTATCACCCTAAATACTTGTCCGGAGTTGTGTGCAATTCTGTTAATTTTTGTGGTGTCTATATTGAATGTTTTTTTTCAACCTACTTTTGAAAATTTTTTCGAAAAAGAAAATATCAACTTTTAAGTATATTTTTTGCATTTATCCTCACCGCGATTTTTTTACTTCATTATTTAGGTCCCCTGAAGAGATACCTGAAGGTATTTGCTAAATATCTCTAGTCAGATTTTTTATATTTGTTTTTAATGCCAAAAACGCACCCTGGGGCGAAAAGTTAAATGTATTTTTACATGTTATTAAAAAATTTTTCTTAATTTTTTTTCATTTTTTGGGTTTATTTGTTTAAAAATTATTTATTTAACATTGGGCAAGTACTCTGTCAAAAAACAAGACCGTTCACATGAAAAAAACCAAAAAAATTTTTTTTTTTTGAAATTTCAATTTTTTAACTTTACAACTATTCTAAAGCTTTTGTTAAATAAACAAAGATCTTTTGTTTACTAAATTACTTGTTTACGTTTACTTTAACTTATCTACTACTTAACACCTATCAGAAAATAGTTTTAGTAGGCTAAAAATAGAATTTAACTTTTCGCCCCAGCATGGGGCGAAAAGTTAAAAAAAACAAAATTTTCATAAAAGGACAAAACATGTATTTTTTGCGAAAATATCAGGAACTTTTTTATTGAAAGTTGTAGGGGACAAGTTGCCCTACAATATTGATATACAAATATTTGCATCTAAGCGGATTATATTGCCAAAAAAAAATCATTTATGCAAAATTTGACTTTTCGCCACAGTCTCCCCTATATATTTGGGGCCTTCATGTATATTAATTAATTAAGAGTGGTTTAAGGAGGTGCGAGCGATGCATTTAACTAATTGGTAATGACATGGTATGTTTTTAGGCAATTTTTAAAAACAGTATTATAAAAAAAGGCAAACATAAAATAGCGATTTGGGGGACTTATGTACATTAATTAATTAAGGGTGGTTATTAGGGGTTCGCGCGCCGCATCTAACAAAGTGGAAATGACTTGGTATATTTTTAGGGAATTTTTAAAAATATTTCTGGCCAAAAAGGCGAACAGTAAATAGCTGTTTATGACCATAATGAAAATTAATTAATTAAGGGTGGTTTTTTGGGGTTCGCGCGCCGCATCTAACAAAGTGGAAATGACTTGGTATATTTTTAGGGAATTTTTAAAAATATTTCGGTCCGAAAAGGCGAACAGTAAATAGCTGTTTATGACCATAATAAAAATTAATTATTTAAGGGTGGTTTTTTGGGGTTCGCGCGCCGCATCTAACAAAGTGGAAATGACTTGGTATATTTTTAGGGAATTTTTAAAAATATTTCGGTCCGAAAAGGCGAACAGTAAATAGCTGTTTATGACCATAATGAAAATTAATTATTTAAGGGTGGTTTTTTGGGGTTCGCGCGCCGCATCTAACAAAGTGGAAATGACTTGGTATATTTTTAGGGAATTTTTAAAAATATTTCGGTCCGAAAAGGCGAACAGTAAATAGCTGTTTATGACCATAATGAAAATTAATTATTTAAGGGTGGTTTTTTGGGGTTCGCGCGCCGCATCTAACAAAGTGGAAATGACTTGGTATATTTTTAGGGAATTTTTAAAAATATTTCGGTCCGAAAAAGCGAACAGTAAATAGCTGTTTATGACCATAATGAAAATTAATTATTTAAGGGTGGTTTTTTGGGGTTCGCGCGCCGCATCTAACAAAGTGGAAATGACTTGGTATATTTTTAGGGAATTTTTAAAAATATTTCTGGCCAAAAAGGCGAACAGTAAATAGATGTTTATGGCCATTAAGAATATTAATTAATTAAGGGTGGTTTTTGGGGGTTCGCGCGCCGCATCTAACAAAGTGGAAATAACTTGGCATATTTTTAGGGAATTTTTAAAAATATTTCTGTCCGAAAAGGCGAACAGTAAATAGCTGTTTATGACCATAATGAAAATTAATTAATTAAGAGTGGTTTTTGGGAGTTCGCGCGCCGCATCTAACAAAGTGGAAATGACTTGGTATATTTTTAGGGAATTTTTAAAAATATTTCTGTCCAAAAAGGCGAACAGTAAATAGCTGTTTATGACCATAATGAAAATTAATTAATTAAGGGTGGTTTTTGGGGGTTCGCGCGCCGCATCTAACAAAGTGGAAATGACTTGGTATATTTTTAGGGAATTTTTAAAAATATTTTTATCCAAAAAGGCGAACAGTAAATAGCTGTTTATGGCCATTGAGAATATTAATTAATTAAGGGTGGTTTTTGGGGGTTCGCGCGCCGCATCTAACAAAGTGGAAATGACTTGGTATATTTTTAGGGAATTTTTAAAAATATTTCGGTCCGAAAAGGCGAACAGTAAATAGCTGTTTATGGCCATTGAGAATATTAATTAATTAAGGGTGGTTTTTGGGGGTTCGCGCGCCGCATCTTACAAAGTGGAAATGACTTGGTATATTTTTAGGGAATTTTTAAAAATATTTCGGTCCGAAAAGGCGAACAGTAAATAGCTGTTTATGACCATAATGAAAATTAATTAATTAAGGGTGGTTTTTTGGGGTTCGCGCGCCGCATCTAACAAAGTGGAAATGACTTGGTATATTTTTAGGGAATTTTTAAAAATATTTCGGTCCGAAAAGGCGAACAGTAAATAGCTGTTTATGACCATAATGAAAATTAATTATTTAAGGGTGGTTTTTTGGGGTTCGCGCGCCGCATCTAACAAAGTGGAAATGACTTGGTATATTTTTAGGGAATTTTTAAAAATATTTCGGTCCGAAAAAGCGAACAGTAAATAGCTGTTTATGACCATAATGAAAATTAATTATTTAAGGGTGGTTTTTTGGGGTTCGCGCGCCGCATCTAACAAAGTGGAAATGACTTGGTATATTTTTAGGGAATTTTTAAAAATATTTCTGGCCAAAAAGGCGAACAGTAAATAGATGTTTATGGCCATTAAGAATATTAATTAATTAAGGGTGGTTTTTGGGGGTTCGCGCGCCGCATCTAACAAAGTGGAAATAACTTGGCATATTTTTAGGGAATTTTTAAAAATATTTCTGTCCGAAAAGGCGAACAGTAAATAGCTGTTTATGACCATAATGAAAATTAATTAATTAAGAGTGGTTTTTGGGAGTTCGCGCGCCGCATCTAACAAAGTGGAAATGACTTGGTATATTTTTAGGGAATTTTTAAAAATATTTCTGTCCAAAAAGGCGAACAGTAAATAGCTGTTTATGACCATAATGAAAATTAATTAATTAAGGGTGGTTTTTGGGGGTTCGCGCGCCGCATCTAACAAAGTGGAAATGACTTGGTATATTTTTAGGGAATTTTTAAAAATATTTTTATCCAAAAAGGCGAACAGTAAATAGCTGTTTATGGCCATTGAGAATATTAATTAATTAAGGGTGGTTTTTGGGGGTTCGCGCGCCGCATCTAACAAAGTGGAAATGACTTGGTATATTTTTAGGGAATTTTTAAAAATATTTCGGTCCGAAAAGGCGAACAGTAAATAGCTGTTTATGGCCATTGAGAATATTAATTAATTAAGGGTGGTTTTTTGGGGTTCGCGCGCCGCATCTAACAAAGTGGAAATGACTTGGTATATTTTTAGGGAATTTTTAAAAATATTTCTGGCCAAAAAGGCGAACAGTAAATAGCTGTTTATGACCATAATGAAAATTAATTAATTAAGGGTGGTTTTTGGGGGTTCGCGCGCCGCATCTTACAAAGTGGAAATGACTTAGTATATTTTTAGGGAATTTTTAAAAATATTTTTATCCAAAAAGGCGAACAGTAAATAGCTGTTTATGGCCATTGAGAATATTAATTAATTAAGGGTGGTTTTTGGGGGTTCGCGCGCCGCATCTTACAAAGTGGAAATGACTTGGTATATTTTTAGGGAATTTTTAAAAATATTTCGGTCCGAAAAGGCGAACAGTAAATAGCTGTTTATGACCATAATGAAAATTAATTAATTAAGGGTGGTTTTTTGGGGTTCGCGCGCCGCATCTAACAAAGTGGAAATGACTTGGTATATTTTTAGGGAATTTTTAAAAATATTTCTGGCCAAAAAGGCGAACAGTAAATAGCTGTTTATGACCATAATGAAAATTAATTAATTAAGGGTGGTTTTTTGGGGTTCGCGCGCCGCATCTAACAAAGTGGAAATGACTTGGTATATTTTTAGGGAATTTTTAAAAATATTTTTATCCAAAAAGGCGAACAGTAAATAGCGATTTGTATTATTACTTATATGTGTTATTTACATAGGGGATGTTTTTCACCCCTAATAATAAAATTTCTGTAATTTTGTAATGGATATTTGTTTTATTTACTATTTTGAATAAGATTGTTGAAAAAAAATCGGGAAATTAAAAAAAAAAAATTTTGTTCATTTGAACGTTCAGAACTTTAGTGTCCTCTTATTTTTTTATTCTTTGTAACACTGTGTTATAAGTAATATTTCCTACTGGTGTTATTCATTACATAAATATTTATTATAAATTGTATCTATATCGCACTTTTTGGATCGTTTGTCGTGAAACAGTTTAGCTTCTGTTACGGAGCCAAGAAAACGAATAAGTCAATGTCACCGAGCAAGTTCGTCGTCGTTTGTGTCACGTTTGTTAAGTCACGAGGTAATCTGCTGTTACTTTTTTCTCCATTCCCCTCTATTATTAACTTTGTCAAAAAGAAAAAATTGTAATAGACGAAGAAAAGACCATTTTGTAAATTTATTATAAAGGACTAAAAATATGGCAAAATTTCACTTACGTACAATTTACACTTTACTTGAATCAATAACATGCATATATATATAGGTATATAATATGGTATGATCAAGAAGACTAGAGACAGGAGGTAAAACTTCGCCGCAATAGACCACATGGACTTCTGCGCATCTAAACACGTAAACACGGGAAAATATATTCTATACAAATACAATATGAAATATAAAAATTTATATTTTTAAACATCTTTTAGTTATTAAAAAAAAGTTTCAAAACCAAAAAAATGTGTAAACTGTAGCATGAAGTGTATTAAAAGTTAACAAAAAGTAATAGTCATAGTGTTGTGTTTATCTTTCTTCTTGTTACAACTTTTCACACAGCACGTTTTCGGAATTTTTAACTATTTGAATAACACTTCATCTAATAGTCACTCACATTATTTCTATATATATATATATATATATCCGTTATGACACACATTGTTTCTCGATTGCACTTTAAAGTTAACCTCAAATTAAAATCATATCATACACATGTGAAACACACGGTATACAAGAATTTGAATGTGTGAGTGATGTGCAGAAGCACCGCGCCGGCGACTTTTCGAAACGAAAAACGCCTGGTTAAAGAAAGGCTCTTGACTCATCCCCACTACCGAAGTTTCACCTCCTGTCTCTAGCCTTCTTGGGTATGATATAAGTATATAAATATATACCTATATCATTTACTGTCTAATTAAAAACTATTTATTACTCAAAGGAAATATTTTTTTCATGTAATTTTATAGAAATAATTTATAATACTAATTATTCACACTCCTTTTATACTTAATTATTAAATTTTTTCTCTAAATTAGAAAATAAATTAATTAAAACATGTTTGGTAAATTATTAATAATTTTGTGTTGTTAAAAATTCCACAAATCAAGCAAATAGCAGATTTGGACGATATTGATCAGACAGAAAGTCAAAACCATGTAGATGCATCACTCTCAATCAGTTGGATTACAAAAGTACAGGATTTATGAAAGCACACGATACCTCTTCATTTTAATTTCAAGTCTCTAATTACCGATGAAAATATTCACAAGACAAAAATTTTGTTTCGCTACCATCGTTATTTCTTTTATTTTTTTCTAGAGGAAATTTTCCGAAAATTTTATTTTATTATCTATATGTTTATAAAAGGAAGTCTATAAATAGCTGCGGAGAAGTGGAGAAAAATTTGTGTGAAACGGTAGAATTTTTTTTGTCAAAATGCAATAGTTGGGAAAATTTAGATTTAGGTATATAACTCCTTTATAAAGATGTTATCAATGTCACTAACAAGATTTTAAATTCAGTAGTAGACCATAACGAAATTTGGAGAATGGTTCTCGGCACGTCATGAACTTCCTTTCTGGAGTAGAAATGTCCTGGAAGACTTATCGAGCTTTTGGGATAACTGGTTCTATTCCCTTTGGCTAACTGCAGTTGGTTTTCGTATATATATGTATATATATACATATATATATTAAAAAGAAGGTTTAGTGCGAGAACGGTATCGTTACAATCACCATGCCAGTATCGTCTTATCGATCTCGAAGAAGCTTGGCACAAAATTCGCTCCAACGAATTTATTCTAGTTCTCTGGCTTAACACTCGGGTCGTTAGAGAGCGTTCACGTGGGAGTCGAATTTATTGGTGAACTTCTTCACGTTTATCAGAGACCACGAAAGGTGCATTGGAAGACGAGTCCGTAAGCTGTGGAACAAGGAATGTATTGATTACAATCTAAAAAGTCGTAATTCATGTACAGATTGAAGAAAATCTTAAAGATTTCGACAAAAATTCTCTTCTCACATAATAGGTTTATAGCGAATTTAATGAAAATAAAGTATCGGAATAGTTCGACGATTAAGGGTGTTTAGAAAGTATTAAATTTACATCGCAAAAAATTAGAATTTCTTTATTCTCTTCCAGAAGAATCATTTAATGAATGTATAGGAAAAATGTAAAGCGCTGATTAGTATATAAGTAGAATTCATTTATTCTTGCTGTTTGGTTGTCATTAGTAGAAAGCCTCGCCACTTATACAAGGTCTACCGAACATACCTATGATGCACATGATTTTGGAAATATTGAAATAATGGGACGCATGAATAATCTCTAAAAATTATTAGTTAGAAGTTTTAAATGATTGAATTTCATTTATTAGAATTTTCTTTTAGCAGAATTTCATTTTTTTCGAATTTTTGTTTAATCGATTTTAAATTGACCCGAATATTTACATTAACAGATTTATAAATACTGGAATTTTTATTTATGAGAATTATCATTTAACACAATTTCCATTAATGGTACTTTCCATTAAAATGAATTCTTATTTATACGAATTTTTATTTACAAGAACTCTTATTTTACATTATTTCTACTTAGTCTAATTTTGAAAATCTAATCTTTATTTGTCCAAATGTTTATTTTCATGAATTATCATTTGACAGAATTCTTAAAAGAATAATGGTTTACTTCATTAAAAATATAAATATTTCTTAACTTATAATGTTCGTTAGAATTAAATGAATAATTTATAGTATTCCCATTTCATTAAGGAGTTCTTTTTTATGATAGTAAATATAAAAAAAAGGAAAAAATTTTGTTTGATGAAAAAAGCTAATTAGCTTTTTTCATCAAACAAAATTATTTAAAAATTTTTTTTAAAACAAAATTATTTGTTAAAAAATGAAAAATTTGTTTATAACAAATGTAATTGTTTAAGCAAATAAATTTTTTAAGTTTTTGAAAGAATGTACATATGATATAAATATTTAAAGTTTGAAAAATGACGAAAATGTTTACAAATACAAAAGGAAGTTGATTATTGTTTATATAATTGTTAATATTAATGATAATTTTTAACTGTAAAATAGTTTTTTACTAAATTAGACATAAATTTTAACTTGTCTGCAAAAAAACCAATTTTTTTTATGAAGAAGGTGCGAAGTAATCTATTTGTTAATTAATATTGTTTGCAACAATTTAAATAAATTGTATTATGCTTTATTAATTGTCCGGTAGTCATACTAGACTAATTTAAATTGATTTCGATCATGTGTAATGGAAAAATAAAAAAACTAACATGATTTTTTCTAAAAATATTGTAATTTGTCAAATTTTTGAGTAACAAGAAAAAAATAAACAATTAAAAATTCAAAAATCGACTTTGATGGATCTCTTAGTAATTTTAAATCAAGAACATCAACATCCGATAAAATTTGTAGTTTCTAGACAATTTTCAATAGTAAGTTGAAAAAAAATCCCACTGTTCATCGCGCTGGAGTGCGCGAGCGGACGGACAAATTTTACTTATTACACTATATCTTTGGCAAATTGTTTCGGCCCATTTTCAGACTTATATCTTCTTTTAGGGGAATTCCCAAGCTTTCATTTGAGATTATTAAAAAGAAAATAAAAACTACCGAACTTGCACAAAATTGCAAAAAACTATTTATTTTAAAAAATTTTTGCAAAAAAAATTTTTTTTTTATTATATAAATAAAATATTTTAAAAGTACACAAAAAAACCTTTCTAAAACACTACTTACTTTTTTTAATTGAATAATTTAAGTAGAAACTACAAATGTTTAAAGAATGCATGTTCGAGTTGAAGCTGAAATTTCAACCCCCCACCCTTTTGATTGGGGTGGGGGGTTGGACCTGTAAATTGGTGTAGTAACTTGTACCTACTAGGGTAACATATTTCCAAAGTATAAAGGAAATCCAAAAACTTTTTTTTATTTTTGGGGCAGTTCAGGAATAATGCCTCGTATACAGTGTAAAAAAAACTTTAATGGGATGAATAGTTTTCTCTCCAGGACTAAAGAATAGTTACGCCCCGCGAATCTGTTATATAAACTGTAAGTAAATAATTTTATCCAAAATATTTATCTTCAATAAAATTCAATTTTTTTTAGTCTTTACTATCGGCTTTTCATTATGAATAAAATTAATAATCATTCATGTAAAATTACTACACATATAAATGGAAAATTTATAAATATAAAAAGAAATCACAGTATATAAATTTTAACAAGATAAACTTTAATCGAAAATTTATATATAAAAAGTTTTTCTAAGACAAACCTGATCTCTCTTATGGAGCGATTTTCTAAAATGTTCTAAAAAAAGTGACAACGAACTAATAGTTATTTTTAAGAATAATTAAATGAAGTTAGTAAAAAAAAGAATAAATGTTAAACTACCGTCAACCGGGGCTATTTTGTGCACCAAATAGCTTTTTTTTACTCAAAGATTTATTAAAATTCATAATTAAATGAGTAAAGAAAATCAACTTTTATATGTTGTGGACATCCTTCTGAAGGTTTCCTATAAATTTGACAAAGAAAAAAATTTTTTTGTCTTAGTTGTAGTCATTGAAACTTGTGCACACAATAGTTCCCGGGATGGGGCTATTTTGTGCATCAAACTTTGTCTTTCTATAATGTTGCGTAAAAATTTTTTTTAATCGTTTCTGCTTCATTAAATCTTTTGTGTATATATATTTGAGAGTAAATTAAAAAAAGAATGACCTAGTAAAATTTTTTTTTGTAGATATTATACAAAAAAATGTAAAATAAAACACTAAGATTTTGCTAAAACCTGGATTTACTAAAAATTAACAATCTTTCTTTAAATTGTATATTACGCAGATATTAAATAACATTTTTTTCTTTTTTAATATATATTTTATAATAATATATTAATATAATTATAAATTGATCGTTTAAACACTTATAAATAACTTTAAAACATCATTTCAATAGGAGCTTTTTTAATGGTTTTGAATGATATTTTTAAAAAACTTGAAATAAATATTATTAAAGTTAAATAGATAACAATTTAATATCTAATATACTTTTCAAGTTATTTTAAGAGAAACGAGAAAATAGTTTTAAAACTAATTTGAAAAACTTATAAATATTAATTAAAGTTCATTTTTTGAGGTTACGTTGCGCACCGGTTGAGGTTTTAATCGTTTTAATGATTTTAATTAACATATTTACAGTCTTTTGACAGAAAAGCAAGACAAAAATATATAAAAATGATACACAGAATCTTCTTTACTTACTAAATAAAACATTTATGAAAAATATTTGATTTTTTTAAGTGCACAAAATAGCCCCATGGAATCCTGGTTTTTCAGTTTTTTCCACTTTTCTCTTAAAATAATGAATAAAAAGTTAGCGCATTACGTATGTATCATCACAACACAATTGACAACAAATATCTAACTCAGTTTATGAGATACATTAAAACTCTAGAAGATCTGGTATAATTTTTCCGAACTTTCAAAATTTTTGACACAAATTTTCCGTTTTTAGGAATTTTTTTCTCTTAATTGACAAAGAATTAAATAATAACATTTAGTGCTCTCTATTACCAAGACGCTTTTAGTGTCTAAGACACCAAAAATGTCTCTAATCAAGACACCTCTTTTTGCAGTGATTGTCATGTAATCAAACTTTAATTGTACAAAATACCAGATTAAAATAATTCATTTTAATAATTTTATTCATTAAAAAACTCGCGTGCACAAAATAGCCCCCGGATGCACAAAATAGCCCCAGTTGACGGTATTTAAAAATGACATCTGCAATGTGGCTCCATATTAGACTCCCTATTCGATACTCGTTATTCGAGGGGTTTGAGGTCGCTGATTATCAATCTAACAAAGAGCTGACATTGAATAACTCCTAATCCTTATTTGTTACTTGTTACATAAAAAACAACAGGTAATCTATAAACATTTTTAGCTTTAACATATCATTTATTATCTTTCATTTTTGTTACATGTGGTCAAAAAGTTACAACCCACATAGCATCGAAACTTTTCAAAAAATTGAAAATACCTTGACTGCAATGTTCAAAATCTTTAATTACGAGGCTCTTTAAAGTTGAAGTAATTCTTTAAATTTCGACTGTTTTTCAATGTTTGACGCGAAAATTGACTGAACATTGAATAACAGCGGACATTTAAAGAACAACTTCAAGTTTCATAAGTTTTCCAACTAAAGATTCCAAAGGTTGCAGTCAAGTTAATTTAAACTTTCAGGAAATTTTCGGTGCTATGTGGGAAAAAACTGCAGAGCATTTAAAAGTAATTTTCAAAAAGTCTCTTTTCGTTTGAGATTTTACAATGTTTTGTACTATTCTTGACAAAAATTTAACTTTCCTTTGAGACGAGACTTTCTCTTTTTTAATTCTTCTTTCATATTCATTCTTAGTTATTCTTTTCATCAGCAGCAAAGATAGTGAATTAATTTTAGTTTTTATATGTGGACGTCCACATGAAAGAAGAAGACTTTGGCACTATTGGACTTATCTATATGGGCGAATTCCTTGCAAAATTTGAAAAATTTTGAGTGGTCTTAGAACCTTTTTGGTAAAAAATTCGATGAAAAGGTTTTGAATTTTTCCGTCCCTCCATTTTGCAACACATCAACAAAGTGGTCCCTTTTTATTTTTTTATCTAATAACGAAGTAAAATACTTAAAGTATCAATAAATTAATTAAAAATGCATGATTCGACGTGTGAGACCCTGTAGATTAAGAAAAAAGAATAAAAAAAGTTTCGATATTTTTTTCAAAATTAGTAAATTGCGATTATCTCCGAATCTCCCGAGTCGAACTTTTAGACCTGCTTACCTCCTGGTAAGTATAATTTAACCCTAACCTGCACCTAACAAACCCTTGGTGTTTTTTTCCTCCTGCGTAAGTTCTATTTAACTCTGACAACTCCTTTTTAAGTCCTAATTGAACCTTAAACCCTGTATTGCTTCTACCACATTCTTACGCAATAGGAAATGTTACGCGCGGTACAAGATATTCAACTTATTATTGTTTTGCAAATTACAAAATTTTTTATTTTGAAAATTTCACGAAAGAATTCAATTATTTTCTAAAATTTTAATAAATCCTTCGAAAAAATTCAATTATTTTTATAAATAGTAAAATTCTTCCGAAGAATTTAATTAATTTTATAAATAGTAAAATTCTTTGCAGGAATTCAATTATTTTCAAAACAATTTTAATTCAATTCCTTAGATGAATTCAAATATTTTAAAAATATTTTCATAAATTGCAATTATTTTCTTAAACTTTAATAAATTCTTCGAAATAATTCAACTATTTTTATAAATACTAAAACTCTTTGCAAGAATTAAATAATTATGAACCCAATTAAAATAAAATTAAACGAAAGAATTTAATTATTTTCAAAAATTCCCATAAAATTTAGTTTCAACAAGAATTTAAAATTTTTGAAAAACAATTTAATTATTCTCAAAATATTTTAAAAAAATTCTATATAAGAATTAAATTACTAGCTCAATACAATTTTTGAATATATTCGTCAAAAGAATTGAAATAATTTTATTATTTTCGAAAAGTAATTAAAATTCTTATGATGAATTCAATTATATTGAATATACTTAATTTTATAATAAAATTCTTTAAAGAAATTCAATTATTTTCGAAACAACTTTAATTGAATTTTTCGAAAAAATTTCATGATTTTTAAATATTTCTATAAAATTCTTCATAAACAATTTAATTATTTCTTAAAATTTTAATAAATTCTTCGCAAGAAATCACTTATTTTGAATACAATGTTAATAAAATTCTTCTTCATAAAATTCAATTGCTTTCGAAATTTCCAATTAAAATTATTAAAGAAACTCCATTAGTTTAAAAAAAAATTCAAAGAAATTTTTCAAAAAAATTTAATTAGGATTTTTAAAAATATTAATAAAATTCTTTGCGAGAATTTAGTTATTTTTCTAAATAAAGAAATTCTTTGAAGGAATATTCTATTATTATCAAATTTTTTGATAAAATTCTTTGCAACAATTCGAAGATTTTCAATACATTAATTTTAAAATTAAAAATATTTGAAAAGAAAAATTAAAAAAAGATTAAGAAACTAAAATGTAAACAACAATTAACTTCAAACTGCGAATAGGTTACCGAAACATGTACTTTTTTATTATTAATTTATAAATATTATTTTTAACTGAAATGTTTTGACATTTTTTTTAAATAATAAAAATATTAATTTATGAATGTTTAATGGTTATTATTATTAAACAATTTATTTATTTGCTGTAGTGTATTAGTGTCAATTAATGCTTAATTAAATCACTCAACAAGTCACTGAAAATAGAGCGCCTGTGTTCAGTTAGGTTCCGTAGCATAGTGGTTAGGGCGTTAGTTTCGTAGTCCGTAGTTCGTAGGTCGTTGGTTCAAGTCTCGCGTGCGTTAGATTTTATTTATTTCGTAGGTTTGCATTTATTCCGATTTTTCTGTATTGTATAGGTATAAGTATGCAATTTAATGATTATATGCACCGTTAAATAATTTAATTAACAAATATTAAATTAAAATTTTTTTTATATATATAAATGGATATGTATTAATCCCCACATATATACTAACATTATTTATGAATTCGCTATTGGTCACGATTAAATTAAAAAAAAAGTAAAAATCATTAAATAATAATGCCATTTATTAATAATTAAAGTTATTATAAAAATTAGTTAAAAATGATCTCAAATATGCTATGAGCAGTTTTTCCAGGGTTTTTGGAGAGGAAAGAATTCTGTAAGTAAGGGTCAAGCAGTATTTAATAAGGTTCTAGGAACACCTGCTTTCCCCCTTTTACCATCTAAATTTGTCGCTAACCAGGGGTTTGCAGGAGGTAATCAGAGTTAACTTGCAATGCAAATAAACTCTGCTTTCATCCTATTACATCCTTACAAACCCTCAGTTTTAAGGAGGTAAGCAGGTCTAAAAGTTCGAATCGGGCTAGAACCGACAAAGTGGTTCCTTTTCATGCGGACGTCCACATATTATTCCTATTACCTCAAATATAACGAATATTTTCGTACATTTTACTGACATAGATTTCAGTTTTATTTAATTTATTTATGTTACGGTCTTCGTCATTCAACAAATCATTTGACTTTTCATTAGAGAATTTCTCTACTCTGTCATTTAATATTTTTATTTCTGTATCTGGAAACAATACGTCTTCGGTATCATGCAAGCAAACTTTTGTTTTTGCTGCAAATGAGAAACCTACAACCTGGAGAGATTTCTTGTTTATGCTGCTAATGTTATTATGGGCAAGAATTTATAAAAAACCAAGTGAAAAACCGAAGATTTCTGAAAAATGCTGTAATGTATTTATTATTGAATTTTGTTAATTTTTGACATGAAAACAGTTAAATAATTATTATGTTTTTAGAAATGAATGTCATTCGTTTTTAGACAGTCGATTCACGGCTTTTAAAACGCAGGAGATGCTTTAATAACGTCTGCATAGTATTAATAGATAATTTCCCCAAAGCCTCTCTTCGTTTCAGATTTTTTAAGGTTTTGTATTTTTTCTGACAAATCTCTAATTTTCTTTCGAGACGAGATGTTGACAACTGTAATTATTTTATCATAAGTATTCTTCGTAATGTTTTTCATCAGCAGCAAACATAATAAAATTAATGTCTTGATCTTTGTATATGCAACATTGACAAGAGCTTCAAATCCGTAATTTAATATTAATATTTTATTTGACTTTAATATAAAAGCACTAAATTTAATTAGTTTTATTTTATTCGCATAATTTTTCTTCACAATTAACTTTTTCAAACTAAAATCAATTCCTTCCAAAATTTTAATTTTAACCTGTATATCAGAATCATTATTATTAACACTAGTACGAATGTTTCTGTGCATGTTTCTAAAATAGAGTTTAGTTTCCTTTAATTTTTCTATGTTACGGCCTCCGATATTCAACAAATCATTTGACTTTTCATTGAAGAATTTCTGTACTCTATCATTTAATATATTTATTTCTGTATTTGAAAACAATACGTCCATGGTACTATACAAGCACACTTCTGTTTTTGCTGACAAGGAGAAACCTACATCCTAGAGAGATGTATTGTTTATGTTTCTGGTGTTTCTAATAGCTTGAATAATATTTTCATCGATAGAAGAATTCACTTTACCTATGACTTCTGCGTTCCTAAAGAAGGCAACTCGATTGTTATGATTTACTACATGTTGTATAAAGTCTTTTGAATCTTTAGATAGATTAAATTCAGTTCTTGATTGTGATAATAAATTGTTTAATTGGTTGTTTATGTATTCATAACGGATTGGAAATCCACGGAGATTGTAAGGTGCTCTTGAGAAAATTACTGATATACTTGGAAAAATTTTGTTAAACTTGCCATTGAAAAACTTTTCCAGATTCTTCAAAAGACTTAGAAAATTTTCTATGATATCACTTTCAATGTCATAGAAGTTAACAACTAAAATGAATTTTACAGATTTCATTCTTCTTGTCAAACGGTACAGATAAAAAGAATTTTTTAAATCTTGAAGTGGGCCTCTAATGTCCTGAAATCCAGAAGTATTCCAGATTGTCAAATTCTGTAATTCTGTCCTTTTTGAGTTCCATTTTGAGGGAATATTAGTCACTGGCAATAATCCACTACTAATTTCTGGTCCTGTAGAATTTACGTCAAATTTTCTTATTATTATTCAATCATATCGACTAGACCCTCTGTAACCTGCCAGTTGATTGCCCATTAAGTAATTAATTAGTGTAGAGGAGAACGGGGCGAGGCAGCCAAGACTTACTTTTATTTTGTTGGTAAACTTCAAAAATTTACATTTGAATTATATTATAATAATAACATTAATTAAATTCAATTTAACATTTTAAGGAAATATAAATTTGTTATTCTTAAAAAATGGTTCCTAAAATTCAATGTTAAGTTTAAAATGTATTGGAGTAGGAAAAAAAGAGAAAACATTTAGAAGAACCAATAAAGTCAACACAAAAAGGCGAAAAATTTAGTGTTGGCTGCCTAACCCTAAGAGTACTTTTTTAAGAAAACATCCACAAAACCCGTAATATTAAAAATATCGCAATTTCATTAACACCATCGTCTTCAGCACTAAATTCTGCATTAAAAATCACTTTACAAGAATTTTATTCGTGTAACTCTATTAACTAAAATCACCAAAATAACTCTTAGAAAAGTTACATCCAAAAAGTCTGTTTTCATAAATGATACTGTCATTGCTAAACTGCTGCAGCAATAATGCCCATCTGTTAGCAACTAAAGTAAACTACCATAAGCAGTGTAAATTATCAATAGCGCACGATTTGAAAAAATTATGCAGAAATAAGAAGCAATTGGCTGCCTCGCCCCGTTCTCCTCTACTTTTTCCACTCATTGCGGTTCCAATGACAATTGCCGCATTTTTCCTTCCACCTCGAGATTCTATTTCCATTTGCTTATCCGCATCAACAAAAGCTTGTTTTAATTCATTCACCTCATCAATACTGAACTCGCATTTTCGGCTTCTGGTCATTGAAATTAATAAGCGGATTATTGCTATTCTGATCATGATTGATAAATGATAAGTTGTAACGCTTTTCTGTTGGTATTCAATGTCCTGAAACGTTGACAAAGATATTAGCTGAGCCGTGTGAAAAAATTTAGCTGTTTGTTAGGTATTAGTCTGTCTTAAAATATTAACCATAACAGATTAAGTGGGGGAAAGGCTTGCAGGTTGCCATATCTAAGAATTGCATTAAAAAAAAGAAAAATTATTTATATTAACATACCATCAGAAAGAGGACCTAAATAGCTACAAATTTGGCCAATAGATAATTTAAGGAGGAACTGGATAAATATTAGAAATTCTCAGAAATTCTTGAAATTTTGAGGTTTTTTTTCTTTTGATATAATAAATAAGTACCAAAAATTTCAGAATTTTTCACTGCATAGTTTAAAAGTTATAAAATTATAAATTTAACACGGTCTCTTATGGAGGAACCAACAAATTGAATCTTAACAAACGAAAAAATACTGTTTAAAAATCTCAACTTTTTTAAATATCTTTATAAATAAGATAAGACTTTTGTCTGTACATTGCATAGAATTTGAAATTTCATGTTTAGTTTTTCTATTCGAGTAGTAAGAATTCCAAAAATGACAATAAAAAAAATTATGTATGTATGTATGTATGTCTGTACGCAATATTTTGTCCGGGATAAACACAAAGACTACTTGACCGATTAAAACGAAACTTTACAGTCTCTTTGGTCTGAGTCTAACTTAAATTTATAGCCATATCCGATTGAAAAATATTAAGCTGAACGAAAGTTATAGCTTTTTTCACAAAATTCAAAAAATCAAAAAAATGCAAATTTTTTAAATTTTTGTCAAATTGATGTGACACTTTTTGTAGCTACTTTTTAATGTAAACACAACTAATTTTTACTATAAAAATGAAATATAAATAATTAATCCGAATTTTTAAGCCAAAATCATATTTTTGATTTTCGACAAAATTTTTAATTAATTTTTTTTGTTGAATATTGTTTAATTTTTTATTAAGTTGGTAGTGATATCGATTGATGTTTTTAAATTTTTAATTACATTCATTACATTTATTTTATTAAAAAGTTTAGAGTCATGAATTTGATGCCGATTACAAATTTTCTAAAATCAATTAACGTGAGAGTTTGCAATCAATTTCTATATTCATATTTTCAGGTTTTAAGTTTGAAAATTTCATAGTATGTATTATCATATTTAACGTAGAAAATAAAATATTTATGTTCAATATAAAGGGTATACAGTAAAAGTATCAATAATACTGAAATTTGACTTCAGCGGGCACTAGGACACAGAAAGTCCTTAAGATTTATGAATTGGGATTTATGAATCAAAATTTTCTTTTTTTGAATTCAAGAAATGTTTTAGAAATGACTTTGAAAATAAATAACAAATTCCTATTTATGAATTAAAATTGTTCTTCTTGAATTTTAGAAATGTTTGGGGTATGGTGTTGCTTTCCAAAATTCTATCCGGGCATTACACAAAAACGGGTAAAATGTAAAATCCCATGTGGAAATTTTTAATAGGGATATGGAAAAATTATACCATACAGTTTTACATAGGAATCAATATGGTTTCCTTTATAAAAGTAGATCCCATGTAGATTTCCCATGTGGGAATCAAAAACGTGTTATAATTTCTACTAATACATTTAACAGAGTGTCTATTAATCGGAAAGGTATCCCGAGAAATAGCCGGGAATTTAATTCGACTAGAAAAATCGGGAATTTTCTTATCTAATTAAAAAAAGTTTTATTATATTAATTCATTTTTAAAAAATTGTTTTTGCTTTAATTTCTATTGATGTAATATTTTTATTTGTCAAAATTTAAGACCTACTTTCAGATTACAATATAGGTCTTATTTTTGATTTTAGCAGTCGTAACGTGGGGACTACTTGCGATACAATTAGTTCGAATTAGACTCTTATATAACTCCAAAAGCTGGTGGAAAATTACTATTAATTATTAATGCATTAATTAAAATACTACGAACGCATAAAGTACTACAAATTGACAAATACTGTTCTGTAAATCTGAATTAGTTGAAAATAGTATTTGATAGAAAAAGTCATTTACTGATTTAAATGGTAATATTTTGATAATGAAATAGTTAATGGTAACTAATTATTAGTTTTTCCCAGTCAAATTAAATTCCCAATTGGTAGACACCTGTTCAATTATATTAGTAGAAACTAAAACCCGTCGAAGACGGGTACGACAGCTAGTAAATATATATGAAAGCTAAAGATGCCAGTTTTAATAAATAATTAATTTTGTGTGTCTTCACAAGCTAGTTTAACAGAAAATAATAAAAATACGAAAAGAAACACAAGTTTCTCAAAAGTTTTAGTAGAAACCAAGAAGACTAGAAACAGGAGGTAAAACTTCGGTAGTAGGGGTATGGCAATGCTGAGTCACTCAGCTGATGTATGGTCAGGCGTTTACTTTCAAAAAAGTTTTCGCCGCAATAGACCACATGGACTTCTGCGCATCTAAACACGTAAACACGGGAAAATATATTCTATAGGGTCAAACCATTTTATTTCAACTAAAGTGGTCGCGACCTATTTTTTAAAAAATTTGGTTTTGAAATATATTAAAAAGTAATGTTTTGAGATTATATTTCTGGTATTAATTTTTAAAAATATTTAATAGTTTATTCAAAAATTAATTTTTTATCTTTGGAGGTTTAGAAAAATGTCAAATTTAAGCACATTTTCACTAGATTAAAACTGTTTAGAATAAGATAAAATTAAATTAAATTTATACTGTATCATTAAAAAATGATTAAATTTTTATTTTTGACTAATCAAAGTGATTCTAATAACGAAATAAATAAAGAAAACTTAAATTAAAGCAGAAGACAAAAGTGTCGATTTAGCCACATTTTGAGAGCTTAATTTAGAGCAATATTTATAATTTTTTAAATTGAATTTTACCTTTTTGGATGTATTATTTATTGAAATTTTAAGATTTCTTGGTTTTATCTTTTAAATTGCAGCTGAAACGAAGAAATTTTCGATAAAAAAGTCACTCATTTGGAGGTTTTGTCAATTTTGAAATCCTTATATCTCTTTTGGAGAAAAATGAAAAATCCAAATTCTCTTGCCATAATTAAATCAATTCTTCGCTTATTCTCTTCTAAAGTTTGACGTTGGTCCCAAAAATAGTTTTTTAAATAAACGCATTTTAAAATTTGTGTTTTGATTCTGCTTTTAACAGGTTAAATTATCACTTGTTTTCAAACTGAAGTTTGCTTTTATATTGTCGTTTTATATTTTCAATAAAATTCAAATTTGTAAGATAATGAAAAGGCCTATTTTACGGTTTGTTTAGATAACATTTATTTTGAAATCCCAACTAGTTTCGAACCATACATGGTTCCTCATCAGGGGATGAATAATTTTCACAAATACATTATCCAAAATTAAGACAAAGCACAAAAGATTTCAAAAAGGATTAAATTATAAAATGATCTGAAAAAGAAAAATTAAAAAATTGTTTCAAATCTAATTGTAATGTATTTTAAGGTTATATTTTAATTTATGAAAAAGAGAAAGTAAAAAAGTTTCTTACCCTTTAGAAAAAAAATAAGCATATAATAAAAAATTTTTCAAAAAATTTTTTATAATCCATATTGATTTTTTTTAATATATAATTAATAAATTTTAAAAATTTTGTAGAAGCACATTTTTTTAGAAATGTGTTTCTATGATTAAAGAGTTTTGACAGAGAGGTTGGGTTATGTAGTAGGGTCCAGGTATTGTTGGTAAAGAAGAAATCTATGTTATTGGACTTTTTAAATTATGTTTTATAAGAAGTAATTAAATTATAATATACTTTATCTAAATTATCAATATCTGTTCTATAATTAATACTATTAGTATTATTTTTTATATAGAACATTTCTAAATTTTTTCTTTTCCAATTATTTGTTTCAATATGTAAAATATTTATATTGTCAAAATCAAAAGAATGTTTATTATCAAAGGTATAATTAGTTAAAGCATTAATATTTTGGTTGTGAGTAACGTAACGTTTATGCTCTTTTATTCTAGTTTTAAGATGTCTTAGAGTTTCTCCGATATAACAACTATTACAATTTTTGCATTGAATTTTATACACACATCCAACCTTCTGAAATTTCTCTGTTGGATCTTTAAAATTTGGAAAGATACCATTTTTTAAATTATTAGAGTTAGTGAAAACTAAATTGAAATTATGTTTTTTGAAAATATTAAAGAGAATTTCATCAAAATTTTGAATATATGAAATGCTTATAATTTTTTCAATTGGAAGATTGTTGTTGTTTATTTTTCTCCTATGTGAGTAATTAGTAAGAGCACTATACCTCTGTGAATCTTTCTATTTAACAAATCAATTGGGTATCCGTTAAGTAGTAAAGTTCTTTTAACAATATCAAGATTTTCGAGATGGAATTGTTGATCTGACAATTTTATAGCCCTATCAACTAGAGTATATATAATGCCAATTTTATAACTTAGAGGATGATGTGAATAGAAATTCATATATCTGCCAGTCCAGATAGATTTACGAAATTAATTTGTTATAACAAAGTTATTACTGTCAATTGAGAGGGAAAGATCTAGAAAATTAATTTTATTATTATTATATAATTCTAAAGTAAATTTTAGGTGTTTATCGATGGAGTTAAATCTACATAATATATCATCCACCTTATTTGAAGGTGCACAAATTAATATATCATCAATATATCGAAAGTAAAAAATAATTTTATATTTAATTTTGCTTAAAATTTTATCCTCAATACCCTCCTTGACAATATTAGCTGCACTTGAGGATATTGGGGAACCCATTGGTAAGCCAAATATTTGTTTATAAAATTCTCCTTGAAATTGACAGTATGCAGAGTTTAAACATAGATTTAAAGCTTCAAGAAAATCACCCTGCGAGAGGTTTGTATGTTTTTCAACTTCTGACCATTTGTTTTTAATAGTGTCATTGATAAGTGTCCAAGATATGTTTGTATACATGGAAACAACATCGAGTGAAAAGATAGTAAAATTTGGTGGAATAAAAATATTGTTAATTTTATTTTTAAAATCCCAGCTGTCTTTAATATAGTGATTATTATCAGTATTTAGGGATTTTTTAAAAATATTTGATAAAAGTTTTGATAAATTATATATTGGATTGCCTAAAAAAGATGTAATTGGTCTCATAGGAATGTTATTTTTATGTAACTTTGGTAGTCCATAAAACTTTGGAGCGACACCGTTTGTGCAATTAAGAAAATTATAAGTACTTTTTTTAAAGTATTCTTTATTTAAAAAGGATTTTAAAAGATTTCGTAAACAATTTTGAATGGAGATTGTAGGATCAGAATTCAATTTTTTGTAAGTATTCGTATCAGTTAAAAGATTAAGTGTTTTCAAAATATAATCATTTTTTGTTATAATGACAGTTTTGTTACATTTATCGGCCGTGGTTACAATAATATTTGTATTTGAGTTCAAAAATTTTTTTGTTTCATTAATATTATTAATTAAATTTTTTTGTGTGCAATTAAGATTAGATTTATTAAAAATTAAGTTTTGTAACCAATAAGAAACATTTCCTCTAATGGTATTTTTAGTATCAGAGGGAATATTTCTCATGCCGTATTCTATATTTGAAATTATATTGGGAACTGGTATTTGCTTCGAAGAGTATGGAAATCCAAAGCTACCTCCCAGAGCCAAAATATTAGAGACATTTTTAGGTATATTTAATGAAGTTAAATTTTCAATCTAATTTGCGTTTGTTTTTATTTTAATAATTTGCTGAATTTTTAATTTTTTCGATTTTAAGTTTTGAAAAATTTTTTAGTTTTAATTGATATTTATTGAGATTCAAATAAACTTGTTTTTTTAGTTCTGTAAAAATGTCATTATTAGTTAATCGTAAAATTTTAATGTTGAAAAAATGTAAATTTTTATATAAATATTTAATTTCACTTGATATAGTGTTTATTAATTAATTAACATTTAATTGTTCGAATTCAAAACGCAAAAATTAATTTTTAATTGAAACATCTTCATATAAAATTGAAGTGGAAACTCTTTTCATTCGAAGAATGGAATCTGATATAGGTGTCAAACTGTGATTGTTTCTCGTTCCTGGAATTGTACGAGCTGAATTAAATCTTCGATTTAGGTGTCTTTCGTTCCTTTTTACTTCCTTTTCATCGGTTTTAATAAAATATATTCCACGAATGTTAGTGTTGCAAAACTCGAACATTTCTTCGACATTTAAAATGCATTTCCCATTAGTCATTTGCAAGCTTGCTTTTCTCACGAGACGTTTAACAGTCCCACCTACCCCATCGCATGGACTTTTACCGTGGGATGTTCCAAAAAAGTTCCATGAAGCTCCAATATTAAAATCTTCTTTATGAAATGCCAGATTAATAAAATTTTTCCTGTTTTTATATTGACTAGCGGCTCCGTCAGAGAAATAGTGAATGAACTGTAAATTTGGAAATGTTGTTTTTAAAATATTTAAAATTTTTGTCTGGAACGTATAAACGGCGCTGGTTGAGTGGTCATTGCAATCTGAAAGAATGCAGAAACTGTCTGTTTTGGTTATATTTTCTTCCTTATAATATATAACAAAAGGATGTAAAGTCGCTTGATCGTTAACCCAGTGTCGTGATTGAATTTAGTCTTGAATAAGAAAAGAATAATTTTGTGCAAAGTCTAAAAGAACAATGATATGATTTTCCTGAAGATTTTCTTTCAGCCATTTAAGATAGGATGTTTGAGATTTTTATACATACTCGTGTTGCTTTAATGAGAGAAGCTGTTGTCTTAAGGACTCGATGAACTCTAGGCGAGATTGAGAAACAGTTACCAAATCAGCCCTATATACGGTAATCCATTGTTTATATTTAAATACCTCTTCGTTACTCATTGACGATTCTATTACACTATAAACATCTTCAAACCCAGGACAAGTTTCACAATTATTAATCATACATTTTTTATTTCCGACATCACATACGCCCAATTTTAATAAATCATGAATCGTAGTTTTTTCTTTCATCGCGATTAACATTAATTTAACGTTTTCATGCTGCACGCAGACGCAAACAGAATGTGTATTACTTGGTCTCAATTCTGCAAATTTCGAAACCCCTATTTTTCCATTTGGCTCTATTTCTTTAAATCGAATATATAACTCCTTTAAATTTAGTCAAATTAAACGCTTCTGTTTCTTCTCTTTTTCTCCCAATTCATTTCGAATAGACACATAGTCTTTTGCACCCGGACAAAGTCTACTATTTTCATCGCTTTGGTAAGATTCAATTGCTTTAGATTTTATTTCTTCCTCTATTCCACTACGTTGTTTATGTAAAACTTCTGGTAACACACCGAGATCTTGCGTCAACTTTCTGGCTTTCTTAGCTTCGTATTCACTAATATTAAATTCCTCGCACAAACGATTAATTGTCCAAAATTTAGGTGTTAAACTCAATATCTTTATTCTTTCTTCCATTCTACTACACAATTTAAATTTCGCTTTTAAATTTTCTATTAAATCTTTGTAACTTTTAGCCAGTAAACTTTCTTCCGAGTCTAGGTTCGACGTTTCTAAATCAAAAGATTCATTTAATTTTTCTCTCATTGATAATGATGCATCATTTATTGCTTTTTCAATAACCCTATTTCTTTTTTCTAAATTCATTTTACGTATTTTAGGTAAACTTATTCCCAACGATATTAACATTTCATCTTGGCCAGTTTTGTCTGATAGTTTGTATGCAGGATCATTTGAAATTTGTAATTCGAAATTTTTTTCACTTACTTGAGAATAAATTTTATTTCTACATCTGGCACATAAACTTTTACCGGGAATTAATTTAATAAAATCAACACTATTTGAAAATGATAATGTTACTTCTCTTAAAGATTTTGTTATAGGTTGAGTATGAGAATCAAAAGGATTGCAACAATTTTTTCCAAAATACTGGTGATATTTTTGGAGATATTTGTATTCGTGTCCATCACAGATTATACTGATAATTTCTTTAGTTCTTAATTTCAATAATAATTTATCATTTTCAGTAAAATCTCTTATTGATTTAGTTAATGGGTTTAATGAACTTTTACAGGGTTCGTTAAAATAAAGACCAATAGAGCACTGCATTTTTTAAGTCGTCAATGAATTAATCTACAGGCATAAATTTATATTTAAAATTTTACAACTGTCACATAAAATAAATGAAAAGCATAAAAATTATTTTTGAAATTAATACTTCTTTTATTTTATGTGATAGTTGTATTGAACGATGCTGAAAAATGGTCAAAATTTGCCCCCAAAGGGGATTGTAAAAGAAGTATATGTTTTTATAGATTTTAACCTGCTGAATCCGAAAATCAACCTAAGAAAGTTCTAAACCTTGGGGAAAGGGTTGAAAAACCACCCTTAACTCAGAGACACAATTTTCAATAAAAAATAGTAAAATATGATAAAATTATTAAATAAGAAATGTTTACACTATAGTTTAATAAACTAAGGTAACAGTAATAATAACCGCATAATTTAAATCACGATTACGACCCTTGCAGTTTAAAAAACTACCCCCTCATACATCAACACTTATGCCAAACCCCCAAAAAGGTATAAAACGGCAATATATTGATACATAACAAAGCAATAATTAATCCTTTAAAAATAAACAACGTTTACCACTACTGCAGGAATATCGGCCACCCTAAATATGTTAAAAAACCACCCCTAAACAACCAAAACCGAAGAAAAACTTAAAATGTTATGGACTAAGTTTCTAATGTTTTTGTTAAAGAGTTATCCCTACCAATGACAAATAAGCCACTATTGTTACATCTACCATTAACTCAACAACCCTTAATCATGATCAGAAACTACCCCTATATCATCTTCAAAAAATAACCTCCGAAGTTACAAATTACAAACCAAATTATTTTGCTATTTATGACACTTAAAATATATTTATTTGATATGATGATAATCAATTTATTGCAATTAATAAAGAAAACACATAAAATATTCAAACCTTGAAGGTACAGTCTTTGGTGGTCCAATCAATGAAGATCAGGGTCATGGGACCCAACCACTGAAGGTAAAAAACATTGTTGACCACTCAATGAAGATCAATGTTATCAGGTTCAACCACTGGAGGTGAGAAACATTGTCCAATCAATGAAGATCAGGGTTAACAGATTCAAACCACTAAAGGTAAGATACATTGTTTTCCAATCAATGAAGATCAGGGTCATGGGATCCAACCACTGAAGGTAAAAAACATTGTTGACCAATCAATGAAGATCAGGGTTATCAGGTCCAACCACTGAAGGTAAGAAACATTGTTGTCCAATCAATCAGTGGTTGGACCTGATAACCCTGATCTTCATTAATTAGTTAACAATGTTTCTTACCTTCAGTTGTTGGATCCCATAACCCTGATCTTCATTGATTGGACAACAATGTTTCTTATCTTCAGTGGTTGGACCTGATAACACTGATCTTCATTGAGTGGTCAACAATGTTTCTTACCTTCAGTGGTTGGACCTGATAACTCTAATCTTTATTAATTGGACTACAATGTTTCTTACCTTCAGTGGTTTTATCTCATAAACTCTGATCTTTATTAATTGGACCACCAAAGACTGTACCTTCAAGGTTTGAATATTTTATGTGTCTTCTTTATTGATTGCAATAAATTGATTATCACCATATCAAATAATTATTTAAAGTGTCATAAATAGCAAAATAATTTGGTTTTTAATTTGTAACTTCGGAGGTAATTTTTTAGGAATGATATAGGGGTAGTTTTTGATCATGATTAAGGGTTATTTGTTATTGGTAGGGATTACTCTTCAACAAAACATTAGAATCTTAGTCCATGACATTTTAAGTTTTTTTTTCGTTTTTGGTTGTTTAGGGGTGGTTTTTTTTAACATATTTAGGGGTGGCCGATATTTCTACAGTAGTGGTAAACGTTGTTTATTTTTAAAGGATTAATTATTGCTTTGTTATGTATCAATATATTGACGTTTTATAACTTTTTGGGGTTTTGGCATAAGTGTTGATGTATGATGGGGTAGTTTTTTAAACTGCAAGGGTCGTAATCGTGATTTAAATTATGCGGTTGTTATTACTGTTACCTTAATTTATTAAATTATAGTGTAAACGTTTCTTATTTACATAATTTTATCATATTTTACTGTTGTTTATTGAAAACGGTGTCTCTGAGTTAAGGGTGGTTTTTCAACCCTTTCCCAAAGGTTTAGAACTTTTTAAGGGTGATTTTCGGATTCAGCAGGTCAAAATCTATAAAAACATATACTTCTTTTACAATCCCCTTCGGGGGCAAATTTTGTCCATTTTTCAGCATCGTTCTTTATTTTAAATATGAATTCATGACTATATATTAATTCACTGTCGACTTAAAAAAATGCAGAGCTATATTAGTATTTATTTTAACGAACCCTGTATAAATTTATCAAACCAATTAACAAAATCAGTAAGATATTTTACTGAAAATGACGATTCATTATTGAAATTGAGAACTAAAGAAAATATTAGTACAATCTGTGATAGACACAAATGCAAATATTTCCAAAAATATCACCAGTATTTTGCAAAAAATTGTAATCCTTTTGATTCTCATACTCGACATATAACAAAATCTTAATTAGAGGTAACGAAGTACGAACTATCAGAGAAAATTGGCCAAGATGAAATGTAACAGAAAATTTAAAAACGAAATTTAAATTGTGTTGTAGAAAGGAAGAAAGAATAAAAATATTAAGTTTAACACCTAAATTTTGGACAATTAATCGTTTGTGAGAGGAATTTAATATTAGTGAATAAGAAGCTAAGAAAGCCAGAAAGTTGACGCAAGATCCCAATGTATTACCAGAATTTTTACATAAACAACGTAGTGGAATAGAGGAAGAAATAAAATCTACAGCAATTGAATTTTACCAAAGCGATGAAAACAGTAGACTTTGTCCAAGGGCAAAAAACTGTGCCTATTCAAAATAAATTTGGAGAGAAAGAGAAATGACAGATCGTTTTGAATTCGAACAATTAAATGTTAATTAATTAATAAACACTGTTCCTTTGTTTAAAAATCGATAATTATTTGTCTTTTAATTAAAAAAAGAATATAATTTGAATACAGAAAAAATTAATTCATAAAATTGTTTAAATATATTTGAAATTACAGTTTGAATGGAATTATAAATACTTGGTTTTAATTTAAAAATCAATAATATGTGATTTATAACTAAAAAGGGGGAAGAATTTAAATAAGAAACTTATTTCTAGAAAATTTTTAAATATCAATTTGAAATTAAACTTTGAATTTTATTGAAAATATAAAACGACTATATAAAAGCTAACTACAGTTTGAAAACAAGTGATAATTTAACCTGTTAAAAGCAGAATCAAAACACAAATTTTAAAATGCGTTTATTTAAAAAACTAATTTCGGGACCAACGTCAAACTTTAGAAGAGAATAAAGGAAGAATTGATTTAATTATGGCAAGAGAATTTGGATTTTTCATTTTTCTCCAAAAGAGATATAAGGATTTCAAAATTGACAAAACCTCCAAATGAGTGACTTTTTTATCGAAATTTTCCTCGTTTCAGCTGCAATTTAAAAGATAAAACTAAGAAATCTTAAAATTTCAATAAATAATACATCCAAAAAGGTAAAATTCAATTTAAAAAATTGGACAAGTGCGAGTTGAACTCGCACTGCAATGGCGGGTTCCGTACACAAATATTAAAACAATACTTGCAACATTTATCGGTAATTGGTAGAATTAAAATAAACAATTAAAAAAATATATTAATATCATTTGATAAAAAAAATAAATTAAAAAATTAAAGTATTGTATATATCTAATATTGTAAACAATAATAAGTAGAGGAACAAAAAAATTTGTTGCTGTTTTTATTGTTTTATTTTTAAAGTTTTCTAAAAAATTTAAAAAAAATGTAAAAAAAAATTTTTTTGTTAAAAAATCTAAAAAAACATTTTTAAAAATTTTTTTTTAGATTTTTAAATATATTTTTTGTGATCAGACTGTAAAAATAGACTAATAAACCCATTTTTAGTTAATTAGATCAAATAATGTTGAAATTAGAAAAAAAAATTTCAAAATTTTTTTTAGTTTTTCCTTGACAACGCTATGGACATTAATACATAGCAAGTTCTCTATATTTTTCCTGTAATATTCGCGATAAAATACACCACTATGCCAAATTTTAGCCCTCCATGTTGAATAGTTTAGAAGTTAAAGGGGGGGGATTGGTCACTTTTTATGCATTTTTGGCCAAAAATCTTGTTATTTTCTTGACAACGCTATGACCATCATCTCCAAACACATTCTCTATATTTTTCCAGTAATCTACGTGTGAAAATACATATCTGTACCAAATTTGAGCTCTCTAGGTCAAATAGTTTACCCGTTGGGGGGGGGACACGATTTGGCTGCGGACAACAGAGTCTCACCAATAGGGTTCCGCCGATACACCGTAGGTGTACGGAACCCTAAAAATTATAAATATTGCTCTAAATTAAGCTCTCAAAATGTGGCTTAATCGACACTTTTGTCTTCTGCTTTAATTTAAGTTTTCTTTATTTATTTTGTTATTAGAATCACTTTGATCAGTCAAAAATAAAAATTTAATCATTTTTTAATGATATAGTATAAATTTAATTTAATTTTATCTTATTCTAAACAGTTTTAATCTAGTGAAAATGTGCTTAAATTTGACATTTTTCTAAACCTCCAAAGATAAAAAATTAATTTTTGAATAAACTATTAAATATTTTTAAAAATTAATACCAGAAATATAATCTCAAAACATTACTTTTTAATATATTTCAAAACCAAATTTTTTAAAAAATAGGTCGCGACCACTTTAGTTGAAATAAAATGGTTTGACCCTATACAAATACAATATGAAATATAAAAATTTATATTTGTAAACATCTTGTAGTTATTAAAAAAAAGTTTTAAAACTAAAAAAATGTGTAAACTGTAGCATGAAGTGTATTAAAAGTTAACAAAAAGTAATAGTCATAGTGTTGTGTTTATCTTTCTTCTTGTTACAACTTTTCACACAGCACGTTTTCGGAATTTTTAACTATTTGAATAACACTTTATTTAATAGTCACTCACATTATTTCTATATATATATATATATATATATATATATATATATATATCCGTTATGACACACATTGTTTCTCGATTGCACTTTAAAGTTAACCTCAAATTAAAATCATATCATACACATGTGAAACACACGGTATACAAGAATTTGAATGTGTGAGTGATGTGCAGAAGCACCGCGCCGGCGACTTTTCGAAACGAAAAATGCCTGGTTAAAGAAAGGCTCTTGACTCATCCCCACTACCGAAGTTTCACCTCCTGTCTCTAGCCTTCTTGGTAGAAACATAGCAACGTCGCAAAAAAATACAGATAGTTGACGATAAAGAAAATCGAACCAATCATAATGATGCGCGTCAAATTTTAAAACAAATCTCTTATGAATAATATTGAAAACGAGAGTTTAATGAATTTATTAATAATAATTGAAATTTAAAATTATTTATTGTACTAATTAAGAATTTAAATAATTAATTAATCAAATTTAAATATTTTTTAATTTTAAATTATTCGAAAATCTAATTATTAGCCATTTTGTTTTAATTTTCGTTTCTTAATGGTGTTCCGCAGTGATCGCCTTTTAAAAATGGCTGCTTAAATGTATACTTGATTTGAAAATGATTTTTCTTCCAATTCGGGCAGTTATTGCAAAATCGGAGAAAATACAAGATATCCTGAATATTTTATCTTTCATTTGCGCGCAAGAAGTAGAAGATTTATTTAGATTTACAACGACAGGAAGTAAAATAGGAAAAAGTTAAACAAATGCGCGATACATAAAATTACCACCAGAGGGCAGCACCTAATGGGCACATCTAATTTTCTCATTTTACTTCCTGAAGTCGTGTATTATATTGGATTTTCAATTTCTTGTGCACAAATGAAAGAACAAAATTTCAGGATAACTGGTATTTTTCCCTATTTTGCAATAATTGTCCAAATTGGGAGAAAAATCCTCTTCAAAATATATATAAACACTATAACTTAGAAAATTGAAAACAAATATCAATTATTTTCATATCTCTCATATTGCGCTTGCGCTTGAAGTTGCTTTCAGTTGAACTGTCGCATCGCCTCACACTTGTGTAAAAATAGTGCTAACTCACTCGCTCATGCAGTTACTAGACTATTCGACAATGCTGCCAACGTTTGCAAAAAAAAGTTTTCAGATTGCAACGTTGCCATGTTTTTCAGTTGATTAAAAAGTTTCTTAATTAAAAAATTACAATAAAAAAAATCATTATATAGCATAATATGCTATATTTTAACTAATTAAACATTTTAAAAACATATTTACAGCCTATTTCCTAATAGATTAGAAATTATTTTTTAGTAACTTTTATTTTCTTAGGTTATAAACTCGTACATTCTCGACCAAAAATTTCATTCAGCATTGTTAAGAAATATGAATTTCTTTAAAAAAACATTTTAATTATTATATAATTGATATTTTTTAGACATATTCAATTACTATTTTATTTATTCGCAACATTTAGACATTCCTATATTGAATACTTTTAGAAATATATATTTTCCCTAAATGTCATAAACTTTTTGCCCGATTCACCGTCCAGTTCCTCCTTAAGTTGTCAAAAAAGAAAATTTTTACATCAATTTTTAAAAATGATGTAAAATCAACGTTTCGAAATTTAGGCTTGCAGGTTGAGCCACCTTGAAAAATTGGTAATAATATGGAACAACTTTAATAAATTTATTAAATATCATTTATATTTAATGTTTCTGAACATAATAATTTGAATTCAAATTTTTTAAACAATTTATTAATAAATAAATTTTTTTTTAAATAAAAAATATTTTTGAACAATAAACAATTTTTTTTCAATTGAAAATTAATCGAAAATCAAGATATGGGAAAAAAGATGAAATTTCGAAAATCGTGTAAAGGTAGTATTCGCGCTGCTGGCTCTGGCCAAAAGTTTACCGGGCCGCTTACCAGAGTGGGGCAGTGAGAGTGAGAGAGACAGTTTAACTCCCTACTCTATTCGTTCGTATGAAAATTCGTATAATTTAGTTATTTTTTTAACTTTCTGTCAATATATTTATAGTTTGGTGCGGTCAAAAAATGTCATGTTTTTTCTATTCATTTGTTTCATCTAATTGAATACTTTGGTAGTTTTATTTCAAAATCTGACGATTAGTTATCATATAAATAATTATTAAACAAAATTAATACATGCATTGAGTGCTCCCTCCATGCAAAATGTATGAACTTTGAATTCATTTTTTTAAGCTTTGAAACGGTCAAAATTAATGAAATTGGTCTCATTCTGTAGATAAATACTTCAGGAATAAGTATGCAAAATTTGAAAAAAATCTGACAAAAACCATTTTACGCGACTAATACCTTAATTTACTCCAAATTATCATTGCGGATTCGCATTTCGAACCTGCAAACCGTTAGGTGAGTCAACCTGCAATTTTGAAATCTATTTTTAAATCGATAAAAAAAATATTAATTCATGATATTTTGAAAATTTTTTTTTGATTATCAAAAGTAATTAAAAAAGCAACTCAAAAAAAAATTGTAACTTAAATTATCCATAAAAATATTTCATTTGTAAACACATGAAAAAGTAACATTTTTAATTTTTCCACAAGTCAATTTCAGAATTTGTTTAATAATAACAATTTTATTTCTTCTTTTTGCTCCAAAAGATGATAAAAAGTAATAACTAATCATTTGACAACAATATCAGTCGCGTTTAGTATATATTATTAAAATAACTATGACATTTATTTTTAAAATTTCTTTTACATCCACTGAGAGACCTTTTGAACTGTAGCGGAACAACATATGCGACAGCATTTCCACTATGGTTTTTGGTGCGCTGCAGTACAATTTTGGGCGCGTGACTGTCCAAAATGTTGGTGAGCAGCTCACCGAAGTAGTAGGGATGCCGCCTTTGGTTTGCAGCTCAACAACTTTTGGACTGTTTACGCGCCCAAAATTGTACCGCAGCAACCCAAAAGTATAGTCCTGTAGCATACCACCAAAATGGTCAGTAGCAGCCTATCGAAAGTCTGCTACTTACCCAAAGGTCTCTCACTGTGTGACAATTTATTTAAGAATATGCAAGAAATTTTTTTTTATTTTTACTTCAAAATGGCGGCGATATACGCCATTTTCAAAAATGTCCATTTTCTATGGTAAGATCTTGGGTAAGATCGATTCTAAACTTTCTAAAACAGATAAAACCAAAAACGAAGTGACATTCTCTTCGTTAGATATTTCTTTAGTGTAAATTATACAACAATCTTGTAAATAGTATAATGTCAAATAATCTGACTGACAACCAGGAAGTTCAAGTTCACAACGTTGATCAACGAAAACGGTTTTTTAATTTATTCAAATATTATATTTTTGTAAAATATACAACAATTATTATAAAACTTTTGAAATGACAACTATTTTATAGAAATACTAAAATTTGTTATACTAATAAATTTTTACTCCATGAGTATACAAGACAGATGTATAGTAACTAAAAAGATTGATACACAAATGAAAAAGAAATATTGAAGCATTTTATATGTCTAATACACTGGAACTCCCAAGAGAGTCCATCGCAGAGTCTTATGTGACTCTCTTGGAGAGTGTCCTTGACCTTTTGAAAATGTAAACATTAAGGGCCGTAGAGTCTATGAAAACAATATTTGTACGTCCATATGAAAAGGGCCCATTTATTCTATTTATATAAATGAATATAAATTTTTATATTTTTTACAATTTTATATTATAAATTAAATAAATTTTATCAATATGAAAAGAAATGTATAATGTTTATTTATAATTTAAAACTTGGAGTACAATATTCTTAAAAAAAACGTGTGTTTCACATATTTAGGATCAGAGAGTATAAAAACAGAATTTTATTATTATTATTATTTAAATTAATTATTCTTCAATTAACAATTTATTTATCTCGTCCAGTTTTTTCAAAATTTTTTTAAATAACAAACAAATTTTAACAAATTTTAACAATTTTAACAAATTTTATGTTCAAATAAAGTATATTATTTGCATTAATTAAATAAACCGTTTTCTCAAAAATATTAAATAAATACAAAATTTGATCAAACTATTACTAAAAATTTGGATTAAATTATAAAAAAAAATGTTTGGTATCAATTCATTGCAATTTGATCAATTTTATTTAACAGTGAAAAAAAGTTTGAAACAAAAAAATCTTAAAAAAATAGGATTTAAATATGTAAATAACCAGGGCCTTGAAGGAACACTTAAAATTTTCACTCCTGCTTTTCGTTAGTTGATTTTGACCCCGTCCATCTGTACCCCCCTGACGTCTCTAAACGCCGCGACCACAGCTGGTGACTCTCTTGGGTCGGACTCTCTTGGGAGTTCCAGTGTATTATAAGCAATAACACTGTAAAAAGAAAGGTTCTAATTTAGTACCAATTTTGGGTACTAAATCGTCATTTGATTCTATTTTAATACCGAAAATCAGCTCTAATTTAGAACCTTTTATTTACAGTGTAAGTAAAGGAACTAATTTTAAAAATTTATTCCTTTACTTATTACATACTTTAACTTACAATATTAGATATATAATACATACTTCAATATTTTACTTTCATTTATGTTTGTGTACCAAAAGATGTTCCTATTGGTGTACGGTAGCCAATTTTTTAGGGTTCTACCTAAACCATGTGGCCGTCGACGAGATTTCAATTATTTGGGTCTAAATCTAAGGTTTCCGTGGTTGCTGATTACAAATCTGACCTCAGTTTTTCAAAATTCAAAATGGCAGACAACAAAACAAAAAATTAACCGGATTGGCTTAAACACCAAGTTTCCAGCAAATTCAATCATTTTAGAAAATTCGTCTGACATATTGGATCCGCCGTTTTGAATTTTGTAAAACTGATGTTAGATAAATACGTCTACAGCTCACAAATAATTTAGAGGTTATGTGAGCGAAAGTACTGAATAAAATGGAAAATTGTGAATATATATTTAAAAATATTCAAGAATGACATAAAAATATTTTCTTCATCCATAAAAAGACATGAAACTATACTTTTGGAAGGTAAATAATTGTTTTTATTTTCGACTATTGATATAGCCGATTTTTTAAACACAATTGTGACTTTTTCTTATTTTTCGGTAAATAAGAAAATTGCGAGTTCCATGTAAATTTAATGAATAATTTTTATTGCAGCGTTTATCGACATAAAGTAAACTTCCTTCCGTAACCGCAGTAACTTCTGAATTTTGTTAAAAAAAATGATAAATATTATTAATAGCTTTTCTAATATTTTCTTTTATTTTATTCAAATATTGCAAATACTATTGACTATTTGTTTAAAAAATATATTATAATAATATTAGGATTATAGCATATTTTCGAGCTGTCAAGGAGACAAAACTACACTCCGTAACCACCGCCAGAACTTCGGCCAGAACATTTTTAAGTTTTTGGTAAAAGCAAATAAAAGAATATAATAATTAATAAGTCTTGAAATAATCTTTTATTTATAAATAAGGAATTGCAAATACTATTAGCTGCTTTTTTAAATTATTTTTTCATTATCAAATTCTATTTCGCATTTTGTCTAAGAAAGCAAAAATGCTATACTCTGAAACAACCAAAATTGTTTTAGTTTCTTAGTAAGTAAATAATTAAATTTGAAACTCGTTGTACAGGGGTTATTGGGGACGCTGAATACGAATCAAGTATTAGTTTTTTAAAATTCGAAATGGAAGATCCAATATGGAGAACAAAATATTTAACATAAACGCCTGTCTATATCCATATCCACAGACACAAAGGTGACACGATTTATTCTGACTTTATATTGGCCATGGACTGTCAAGGAGTTAAATAAAGTGCAGGGAACTCTACAACACTTTTAAAACTACTCAGAACTTATACAAATAAATTTATTTTTACAAAAGAGAGGGATGGCGTAACGTTGTCCCCCAGGAATAAATTGACTTTTCATCATTTTATTATCATTTGTGTAAAGTGCAAGGAGCTATAGAACTATGTAGAGGAAGTTAAAACCCTAAAAAAATTTAATTTTTTGTAAGTGGGGGGCCAATATCACAAGCATTAATCAACCACTATTGTAATTGACACAGGGATTTTATGACCAGAATAGTAAAATGACTATTTATGAATTCAATACCTATGTCAAATTGAAAAATACAAATTTCAGAAAAATTAGGATCTAAAATAATTCTAAAAGATTGTATTCAAAATTTATAGAGAACAGTTAACTATTAACTAGTAGGAATATTTAAATATATAATAATTAGTTTTTTAAAGTAGTAAATGCTTACCGTCTTCCCGTCAAACTTATTTGTGTATTTAATACAAAAGAACAATCAGCTAACTTTAATATATGTTTTAAACGGAATGCTACGTCCTAAGAAAATAATGCAACGAATAAAAATATTTCGTAATTTTGAAACATTATATTACTGTTCACCTTGAATATTATACTTTAAAAATATTTCTAATTCTTATGTACTGTCGACGAATAAAAAAGCTACAGGTGCAACGTGTATAGATTAAAAGAAAGAAATTTTTTTATTAGTTGGTAAAGTGAATCATAAATTGAAAACAATAAAGTTTTTATTTCAAAATTTGAGACTTAGAACTGAAAGTTATAATATTGCTTCCCAAGAAAAATTTTATTTGATAGGAGAGACGGCTAAATGTTAAACGCAGTCAAAACAGTTAGAATTCATTATCTTTCGAACGGAAATAGTTAGAGCATTGCAGTTTCGACTATAGAAGGGTTTTAGCACTCTAAATAAATGTCCATAATGTAAATGTGTTTTAGCCCTACATTTGTAAATTTTTACGTAAAAGAAAATTTTAACTTTTAAGTATATTTTTTGGATTTATTCTCATCGCGAAAAGTATTTTAGCCTATTTGGGTCCCCTGAAGATGTAACTAAAGGTATTTGTTCGCAAGAGTACGGTTTATTGTGGAGTTTTTTCACCATAAATTAAGTTTGAAATCAATACCGTTTTTTATAACTATTGAATCCGTAATTAGTCTGGTTTAGTCCGAAGTTAGTCAGATCATATGCAACTAGTAAATGCAGAAGTAATCCAGTTGGTTTAACCAGTGAATCCGCAGCTAATCCGAAACAGTCTGCTTATGGACAGGTTTTTTCGCTCGGAATATGTCCGGATAAATTCAAACCCAATGCGGTTTGTGTATAACCATCAGTTAATCCGGAGTTAGTCCGATCTAGTCCGAAGTTAGTCTGATAATACACAACTTGCAAATGTGAAATTATTAAATCCGGAATTAATCTGGTTTTGGTCAGGTTTTTGTCATAGAAAATTATAATTATAGTTATAATTCATTTTTTAACTGGATTAAATTCGGATTATTGCGAACTGATTTCGTATTCTTTACATATTGATTCCGGATTATTCCGTATTTATTTTAGATGAGTTTTTTAACGGATATAATTTCGGATTGTTGCGTGATAATTACGGACTTAATTCAGAGACATTTAAGATTACACCAGACTGATTTAGGATTCACAATTTCACTCGGATTAATGTTAGATTAATGCGGATAATTTTCGTACAATTATCGGACTAATCCACACTAATATACCTGGATTTAATCCGGATTAGTCCGACATTTTTAGCAGGGATATAATATGATTCGAGTGGCCGATTATTACCGGATTCTTAGCATACGTATTCGAATGTAGGTTCGAATCCCCAAGCGTTAGAAATTTTAAGTTAATGTAAGTAAAATTGCGATAGGTATATCGAAAAATATGTTGAATCTACCATAAAGTAATAATAATTAATATGTGTAACTTGTATAATTATTTTTCTATTAACATTCATTAAATTGTCCGGTTTAATTTTTGACTATTTCGGACTAATTCCGGATTCACTAGTTGTATACAAACCGTATTGATTTCAGATTTATCTGGACTAATCTCGGGCGACAAAAACCTGACCATAAACCGCCTATTCATTAATATTAAAATAGTTTTATACAGCACTCAGAGCTCTGAGAAAATTAATCATGACTAGAAGCAAAATATTCAATGCTATATTCAGAGCTCTAAATAATTTGTTTTTTTCTTAATGTGCGTAAAAACTCTAATAACTGTCAATGAGAGTAGTGATTAATTTCTTCACAGAAATGAGTAGGGGAGATTAGTCTGGGTTGGACAAAGTTTTGACGGGGCGCATGATTATTCCCCAAATGTCAGTTTTCAGAAATGTCAGTTTTCAGAAATGTCATTTTACCGAACTGCACTTTTGCGAATACTCATTTTTACGAAAAGACATTTTTGTGAAATGTCATTTTTGCGAAAAGCTATTTTTGTGAAATGTCATTTTTACGATTAGTCATTTTTGCGAAAAGTCATTTTTGCGAATTGACATTTTTGCGAATTGTAATTGTTACGTCCCAAAAATAATAAAATTATGGTTCGCAACAGTACTTTGTTTTTAAATTTAAATAAATATTAAATTTTAATTAAATTTAATTATGTTTTATTATTTTAAGCCTAGACTTGCGTTCAATAGCTTGGGAATACTTTCAATTATTACCTCTTTTAATTGATTCAATTAATGAAGAAATGATAACAAAATTAATAGAAATAATTCCATACATTCGCATAAGACGTATGAAACTTTTCTGGAGTTAGGAATGTTTTAAAGAAAGAAGAAAAAGAAAGAACACAGCAAGATTAATTTTGTACTCACTTTTTAATATAATTAAAGTTCAATCGCAGAATTGAACTGGAACTGGAACAGAGATGAAGTCGAGATCCATTGAGTAAATTTTAAACTTTGATAATTTTAAGATTCGAATTGGAACTTGATTTGAAAAGATTTAGAAATTGAAATTGAAGATTTAGAATATTTGAATTTGAAGATTAAGAATATTTTGAACTTGAACTTGAAGAATTAGAATATTTTGAGAGAACTCTTATTTGAGTTGATAGCTTTTCGAGAACTGACTTTTCCTTAAGGAACACGTATATTTATGTCAATGTTCCCACTACCGATTTTCTTAAGGGAGGAAAATTCAGGGAAGGAAAAGTTATAGAAAGGGAAAAAGAGGTTGAGTATTTTTAGGATTGGTTTAAAAAAAGAAAATAGAGGAAAAATGCATTAAGAAATGGGCCTGATAGGCGAATTTTGGGTCTGTCCCATTTTTATCAGTTTTAAGCGTAGGAGGATCTTTGAAAAGGGACTGAGTCTTATCGTTCCTCAACTTCATCTCCCTTCCAACTCCAATTTCTAGAATTTACAGAAATAGCATGTTTCCTTAATTTTAACATATTTCTAAATTTTAAATATTTAACATAATAATATACGGTTGTTTATAATAAATAATTTAACAATTGCAATTATTATTATTAACAATTATGAAATTATTAATTATTTAGTTAATACAAACAATTCGATGAAATTTACGTTATTCAATAATTGTCTAATCAATTTGTTAATTAATACAATATTTAAGTATTGATTGTTAATAATTTGTTTAAACATTCATAATTATTAAAGTTAACAACAATAAAATCAATGATTACAATAATTATTTGTTAATTATAACTAATTCGATAACATTTCGATTATTATTTTATTACTTAATAGTTATAATAATAATTTGTTAATTAACATTTTATTTAACAATAAACTATATATATATATATATATATATATATATATATATATATATATATATATATATATATATATATATTGTACTCTCCCAGCTACAATCATGCAGGGTTCGAGGATCCTTTTTACATTAATTTCTTAACCTAACTTAACCTATTACATCGTCGATATTCTGCTTACTTAAATCTATCATCTTACTATTAACTAATCTTATCTATCTATATTAATCTATATCGACCAGTGCCAGGGCTTCCGTTTCCTGTTCCTTTATGCCCTTTATGGCTTCGTCAATACTTTAACTTTAATTATTTAAAATTACTCAATTTCCTTTTTGCTTCTAATTCCCTCATCCATTCCTCCCCTTGTCCAAATTCATCCAAAATCCATCTCACTCTTTCATCCATTCCCATACACTCTTCTTCTTTCCTTTTGCATCTATCTAACACATGTCCCCAATCTTCCAGTTCAAATGCACACACTCTACACAGTTTCTCCTCTTCATTCATCCAATATCTACATTCACTCATACCCTCACCCATTCTAAACCTTATTACACTTTTCCATTTACTCTCTTTCCAACTTCTCCTCAGGTACTTCTGAATGCCCACTCCCTTTACCATCCGGTACCACCTGTTGTACCTTGACTTCCCGATTTTCTCCCACCGATTTTATCCCTTTTTTCCACCTTAATTCCATTACCCCCTCCACCCCTATTCCATTTTGACCCTTATCTTTTCTCACTTTTCTTCTCATTTTCTCCCATCTCGTCATTTCCTTTGCACCCCTTGCCTCCCTTTCCTCTATTTTCTCTAAACACATTTTTGCCAAATCACTTCCTCCTCCCTGTCTCAACTTCTCTTCAAACCTCCATGCTCTCTTTCTCTGTCTTACAACCATTTTCTCTTTCTCTAACTCCTCTCTCAACATATACCCCGGACAATACATACTCACCCCCATCACCCATCTCAACAATCTTTCATGCATGCTTTCCACTTTCTTTTATTCCTTCCATTCCCACACTTCCGCTCCATAACTCACTATTGACCAAATCAGTACATCAAACAACCACACTCTCCTTTTCCAATTATCCTTAAACCTTCTTTCTCCTATTCCCCATACTTGCCCCATCACTCTACTCGCTCTTTCCACCCTTCTTTTAACATTCAATTCATGCGTTCCATTCCATTCAAACCAAAAACCCAAATAACAAAACTCATCTACCTCTTCTACTTCCCTTTTATTCATTTTCCAATCATACTTTTTCCCCCCTCTCCTCTTTCTAAATCTAACTACTTTCGTTTTTTCCACATTCACACACAAATCTTTCTCATACCGACAGATTAGCTCGGTCGGATAAATGCCTGGCTCGATGGGCGGACCAAGGGTACTTGGTTCGCGCCCGTTAGCCTGGGATTTTTCCGGCACGTGAGATAATCTGAGCGGGAGGTTTGACGTCGAGGTATAATGATGTGCACTGTCGATTATTGTCCAGTACACACCGTTAAAACTCGGCTGTCGATAAACCGGTTGTACTCAGGAGAGGTTTTCTACAGTTTTCCTCTTCTCTGGCGAGAAAACCCATTGACGGGTGGTCCAGGCAAATGCGAGTACTCCTAACCTCAAAAAGTCGTTCTGTAGAAACGCAAAAAGTAGTTGGTATATAAGAGTGTGTGTTCTGACAGTTGGCCTAGCTTCAAGTCATTTAAGAAAAAAAAAAAATCTTTCTCTCTTGCATACTTTCCAAACTCATCCATCAATAGCCTCATAGCCGCCTCGTCATCCGCCATCAGCACCACGTCATCAGCATAAGCCAATGAATACACCCTTCCTGCTCCCAACACTACTCCTCCTTTTCTTCTCCTTTTCAGCTTCTCCAACAATAAACTATGGATAATTTGTTTAAACATTCTATTTATTAATAAAACAAATAATCAAAATTGTTATTTAATAATTTCGGTTTTAAATATTTAAACTGTTTAACAATTAACTCTAATTGTTGTTAATTGTTTATTGTTAATTATTTGTTTATAATATTCAAAACATCAAAATTAATGAATTAATTTATTTCAATTTTATATAGTTAGAAATATTTGTAATTTGTTAAAAACAATTATTTTGTAAATAATTTTTATTGTTAATAATAATAATTAATTAATTTGACATTTTGAATCTTATTAACATTATTCAAATTCAAACATAATATATTTTTAAAGAATGTAATATTATTTTCATGAAAACATATTTTGATGAAGTTGTGTAAAAAGGGACTGTTGTAAAAAAATAAGGTTTATCTTAAAGGAATTTTATCTTCCTTTTAGCGGTATAGACTAAAAGAACATAGTTTCAAGAAATATCTATTTGTGTGTGGAGACGAAGATAGTATACTCTAAGATTAAAACTCCAAATTTCAGAGTATTGATTTTTAGGCTTACAACTATCTTCTCTCAGTTTAGATATTTTCCTGAAAATATGTTTTTGTATAAAATATAGAAATTCGAAATATTTTGAATATGACATCATCGTTACAGTACGTTACATCATTTTTGAGAAATGTCATTTTTGCGAATTGTCACTTTTGCGAATCGCCATTTTTACGAATTGACATTTTTACGAATTGTCATTTTTGCGAATAGTCATTTTTTCGAAAAGTTATTTTTCCGAAAAGTCATTTTTGCGAATTGTCATTTTTACGAATTGTCAAATTTCCGAAAAGTAATTTTTGCGAATTGTCATTTTTGCGAAAATCCCTATAGTGAATCTATATATGCATACAAGTTTACTATAGGAATTTTCGCAAAAATGACAATTCGTAAAAATGACTTTTCGCAAAAATGACTATTTGCAAAAATGACAATTCGTAAAAATGGCGATTCGCAAAAATGACATTTCTCAAAAATGACAATTCGCAAAAATGGCAATTCGTAAAAATGACTTTTCGCAAAAATGACAATTCGCAAAAGTGACATTTCGCAAAATTGGCTTTTCGCAAAAATGACTATTCGCAAAAGTGCAGTTCCGTAAAATGACATTTCGGAAAAATGACATTTGGGGAATAATCATGCGTCCCCAGAGAATACAGACGTTTTTGAATGTCAGCTCGCTATCTGTTTACTAAACGTTTGTTTTAAACTTCTTAAAATTAATTAAATATCTTGTGAACTTACTTTTTACGGCTTTTATGTTAACCACTTCGGCGGCATGGCGTTCCAATTGGCGTTCCATGAGTAAGTGGCAGAAGCGGCACAAAATGCGAAAATGGCGTTCCTACTTGAACTCGATTTTAAAAGTCTGTAGTCAAGTTAAACTTGCCAAAATTGAATATTCTTATTATTTAAGATAAATGAAGATGAATAGACCAAAAAAAATTATTTTTTGGAGGTGTTAAATGGTTTTATAAAGGTTTTAATGTAGCCAATTTTTAACACTTTTTACGAATGGCATTCCAATATTCACCCAAAATAGTTCACAATATTGGATCCGCCTATTTGAATTTTTGAAAATCAATTTAAGATTCATAATATCAAATAATAAAAAACATTTGGTTTGGTAAACTTAATTTGTTTACAGAGTTTAGAAATCAAGTTTAAATTGGAACGCCATTTTCGCATTTTTTGCCGCTTCTGTCACCTACTCACGCGACGCCAATTGGAACGCCATGCCGCTGAAGTGGTTAAAGCAATCTGTCCTAATAAGGATAAAATATTTTTTGTTGTTGTTTGCTTGTGAAAGTGAAAAGTTGAAAAGTGCAATAAATAAAATTTTACTGTTACTGTTTTTGTTTATAAGTGCAGAATGTGAAGTTTTTTCTGTGATGTGTTTGTTTCAAGTGGACCTAACTATATGTTTATGGAATTTCGTACTCGATATTTTATTTAAATTTGTTTTATGGACAAACGGGTCATTTATTTTCTTTTTGAATGATTTTCGCCTGTCTGTAATCTGTGATTCTGGTTGATAAACTTCTATCACTGTCTCTGGTGTTTACATTGTCAACGGCCTTGTCGTTTACTAATTGTGAAAATGACCCAAGATGAAGAGAGATGGGACAAGTTGTTTTCGACTATAACTAAGATTGAAAATAATCTTTCCTCATTTGAATATTAACAGAGACGTGAAAACATTGTTCTTTTTAAATTGGAGGACTCTGTTATCATTAATACACTGTAAAAAAAGGAGTTAAATTTTAACTCCCCAGGGGATTCTATAAAAGTCGCACCCATTAGGGAGTAAATAAAGAGAGTTAAAACTTCACACCCAAATGCTAACTCCCCAAGGAAAAAATAACTCGCGCGGGTGTTGATGAAGGGAGTTAGTAAATTAACTCTCTTTTGGAGTTGATTTTTAACTGAAAAAATTCCACTCCCAACTCCCGTGTCCGTTAACTCCCTAAATTTTTTACAGTGTAATAATCTGTTTACAACTGTTTAAAATATTTTTACAAAAGTGTGATTAATAATCCCTGATGCAGCTTTCGATGAGATCTTTCGCTTAGGTAAATTTCCTGGAAATTGCCTGGTATTGATTAAATTTAATGGGGAGAGATGGGTGAGAAATGTTTTTTCGAAAGTCAACAAAGTCAAAAAATTAAATTACATTATCATCAATGATCGATCGAAGGAGGAGAGGGAGATGCGTCTTCAGCTACACTCAAAAATATAGTTGCGTGATGCTGGTCATAAGGTGTCTCTTAGAGGTAATAAAATTTATCTGAACGATTTAATAATTAATAAAGAGAAATTGGAATCTCTGTTAGACTCTGTAGGACCACCAGCGTCAACTGCTACACCTGGAGCTTCTCATTCCTCGGATTCGACTACTACAACGCTAACTAAGAGAAAAGGTCGTTCTTACAAAGACTTGCTTTTGAGCAATGGAAAATCTCCGATTACTAAGACACTGGAAAATTATTTTTCTCCTGGAGTCTTGACTAGGACTGGGGATGGAAATGCCACAAAACAGCGCACCTAAATGGAAGAGGATTCTTCATCAGAATTGTAGCAGCGATCTTCAGCTTTGCCCCTGGGGTATTCTAGAGCCTTTTCTTCTTCTGCTGAGACTAAGACAGATTCTGGGGAGGCGAGGATAATCTTTTAGAATGTTCATGGTGTTAGGAATATTTCAGACATCGTTAATCAAGTGAATAAGGGTGATATTTGTGAAACGTGGTCTATTAAATCTGACCTTAAGTGCCAACAGCTTTCTGACTTTGTTTCAATTGTTTCACCGGCGATTAAATCAAAAATTCTTGGAAGAGCAAAAGGTGGCCTTTTGCTTTTATTTAACCCTAAAAGATATCAGGTAACAAAGATATCTATTTGTGCAAGTCATATTATTGTTAAAGTACGCTCGTTTAACATGTGCTTTGTGTTAGGTCTAATTTATTTTTCTCCGTCTGATAATTTTGTAGAACTTATTGACAATTTTAAAACTAAATTAAATTTTATCATTCAGACACACCCCGAGCTGCCGCTTAAAACCCAGGTGAAACTTAAATAACGTCTGCACATTGTTGAAAAATAAATTCCCAAAAGCCTTTCTTTGTTTCAGATTTTTCCAGGTTTTGTGTTTTTTCTGATAAATCTCTAATTTTTCTTTGAGACGACTTGTTCACATCTGTAATTACTTTATCATAAGTATTTGTTGTAATGTTTTTCATCAGCAGTAAAGATAATGGAATTAATTTCTTGATTTTTGCATGTGCAACATTGAGAAGAGCATCAAATAAGTAATTTAATATTAATATTTTACTTGATCTTAATATAAAAGCACTAAATTTAATTAGTTTTATTTTATTCGCATAATTTTGCTCCATAATTAATTTTTGCAAACTATAATCAATTCCTTTCAAGCTTTGAATTTTAACCTGTATATCAGAATTTTTATTTAAAGCAGGACTAATATTTTCGCCCATTTTACTTAAATAGATTTTATATTCATTTAATTTATTTATGTCACGGTTTCCGATTTTCAACAAATAATTTGACTTTTCAATGAAGAATTTCTTTATTCTAACATTTAATTTTTTTATATCTGAATTTTGAAACAATAAATCTTCGGTATCACGCAAGCAAACTTCTGCTCCTGCTGAAAATGAGAAAGATACATCCTGGAGAGATTTCTTGTTTATGCTTCTGGTGTTTCTAATAGCTTGAATAATATTTTCATCGATAGAAGAATTCACTTTACCTATGACTTCTGCGTTCCTAAAGAAGGCAACTTGCTTGTTATGATTTACTACATGTTGTATAAAGTCTTTTGAATCATTAGATAGATTAAATTCAGTTCTTGATTGTGATAATAAATTGTTTAATTTGTTGTTTATGTATTCATAACGGATTGGAAATTCACGAAAATTGTAAGGTGCTTTTGAGAAAATTACTGATATACTTGAAAAAAAATTTTTAAACTTGCCATTGAAAAATTTTTCAAGATTATTTAAAAGACTAATAAAATTTTCGTTGATATCACTTTCAATGTCATAGAAGTTAACAACTAAAATAAATTTTACAGATTTCATTCTTCTTGTCAAACGGTACAGATAAAAAGAATTTTTTAAATCTTGAAGTGGGCCTCTAATGTCCTGAAATCCAGGAGTATTCCAGATTGTCAAATTCTGTAATTCTGTCCTTTTTGAGTTCCATTTTGAGGGAATATTAGTCACTGGCAATAATCCACTACTAATTTCTGGTCCTGTAGAATTTACGTCAAATTTTCTTATTATTATTCGATCATATCGACTAGACCCTCTGTAACCTTCCATTTGATTGCCTATTAAGTAATTAATTAGTGTACTTTTTCCACTCATTGCGGTTCCTATGACAATTGCCGCATTTTTCCTTCCACCTCGAGATTCTATTTCCATTTGCTTACCCGCATCAACAAAAGCTTGTTTTAATTCATTCACCTCCTCAATACTGAACTCGCATTTTCGGCTTCTGGTCATTGAAATTAGTAAGCAGATTATTGCTATTCTGATCATGATTGATAAATGATAGGTTGTATTAACTGTTTTCTGTTTTTTTTCAATGTCCTGAAAAGTTGACAAAGATATTAGCTGAGTTGTGGACACAAAACATATCATTTGATGATGAAGTGAAATGTAACATCTAAACAGCAAAGAAGTCTAATTTCGACATGTCAAAAAGATTGTTTTTAAAATATTTGATATTTTAATTAATTTAGGGCATTCTCTGTAAAACGGACTTCCCCCCCTGCCCAAAATGGGTTTAAGAGGGTAGTCTGGATGTTTTGCACGTATTTTAAAGAATTTTTTTATAGTGAAATTTATTTAAACATTTTACAATTTTTACATGTTATTACACATATATTAAACAAAATATAAAAAATTTCTTTCTATATTTTTTGTTGTTAGTAGTAAAGAAATGGCAACTGTAGAAGAAATCTCGAAAATCTGGTGGACATGATATCTCCAGTCAGAGCAGACAGAATCAAAAAATTCAAAAGGATTATTAAAATATAGGTAAGTGGTTACAGCCTGAACTAAAATAAAAAGTTTTCATTGAAAAATAACAAAATAGCGGACTTTTTACTTTTTTAACCATTCTTTTGCAACTAAAATTGTTTAAAAAACAGGTTAAAAATTATTATTTGAGTTCAGGCTGTAACCATTTACCTATATTTTAATATGCCGTTTGAATTTTTTGATTCTGTCTCTTCTGGCTGGAGATATCATGTCAACCAGATTTGCGAGATTTTTTTACAGTCGCCATTTCTTTGCTATTAACCCTCACAGGCTCGAGTTCGATTTTTGAAATGCGCGCACAAGGTGGGTCCGAGGGACCCGGATGTTTCAATGCAATAAAAAATAAAATTTAATAGCAAAGTGCTTCATATTTTCCATATTTAGTACAATTCTAATGATATAATTGCATAAAACATTTTAAATATTAAAAAGTAATCAAGTTATAACTAAAATTACTTATTAAGATTTTTCTAATTTGTATTTTTTGTTCTATTCAATTCACTGATGTATTAAGCATATGTAATCACCCAGGTAGAAATTGACTATAGGCACATTACTGGTTCAGTACGAAAAAATTTTAACAAGTATTGACTTTCATATTGGCCTATTACGTGTCCAACATCGGCAGGTAACGCTTCTGGCTTGGGCTAAGTACTGAAAAGATTGGGGTACAAAAGATCCAATCCGAAAGATCCAAGACGAAAGGTCTAATCCATAAGGTCCAAAAATTTTTTTATCCAAAGTACAAAAAATCCAAGAGTACAAAAAGTCCAAAATTGCAAATTGTCCAAAATATGTAAAATTATTTAAAAATGCAAATGGTGTCCAAGCGCTTTAATGTAATCTATTTCTCGATTTTCATCAACGTAATTTTGATACTGTGATACAATACTAATAACTTTTTCCTCCATCTTTTGAAAGTGCGTTGTAGGTAGTGTTCGTATTTTTTGACCCAGATTGAGCTGATTAATCATGCATTCTGTGTCGCCCTGTTCTTGTTGTAATTCATTTAGAAAAGCATAGAGACTAGGATGATATCGACCAAGAACAACTTGAAATCTGTTATGCCAGCCCTCTGACGCGTTATTAGTTCTTGAAATTCTTTGATTGACAGCTTGATAATGATTCCATAATATAGGGGCATATCGAACGGAAACGGCTTTCCTTCTGCCTCTTGCAGGTTTTCCACGAATATACCACACCTAAAGAAAAATTGCAATGTATTAAATAAAATATTTCTTTAATTTAATTTTTAAAATTCAGATTTAATTTTTAACCTCAAAGTATTCCGCTATAGGTACAAAATCCTCCGGTACTTGATCCAAGAACAAGTCAAAAACTGCAGGCACATCTTCCGGTCGTACAAACGCCAAAGCGCACATGCTTCGTGACGCTTCTCGAATACTATCGTCGTTTGGATTGTTGTACATTTCCTGTAACATTTCTCCTCCAGAAACAAGATTCAATGTATGTCCGGTAGTAATTGTAGTTGCTCTTGCCCCGCACTGACCCTTACTTCTACATCGCCAATAAATTTTTCCTTCAACGCCACTTGAATGTTTTGTATATAAAAAACCATTTACATGTAAATATCGAACTCTACCCTTCATTATTACTTCAACTTCTAAATTTTGACTCGCAGTAGCCATTTTAAAAATAAACTAAAAATTTGGAATATGTAATGTTCAAAAATGCAGACTACAAATTTAATGACATTCAGATTACTTCTGTAACAACTTCATACCAAAATAAAAACAATAGAACATATATTTTTTTTGCAATTTTTAAATTAAAAAAAATAAAATAAAAACAATAGAAAATATTTTTTTTGTTTGGAGTTTTTGTCCTTTTGGATTTTTAATTTTTTGGATCTTTTGGTTTGGATCTTTTGCATTGGACCTTTTGTACCAGAACGACTGAAAATCAATAATGTAATGGTACGGATTTTCTGTTCCGACCAGTAGTAGACCAGTAATAAAGCAACGCTGCGCTGGAGAAACATAACCCCTAAACATTCACTATATAATTTCGAAATCTAAAATTTGGAAAGAAAAATTAGAAATAGACAAATTAGGAAGTTGGAATTTTAATTTGAAATAAGAAATAAAATTTACTTTTAAGGATTTAGTCTGTAATTTGATATTAGTTAACAACAATAATTATGTATTCACATGAACTTGAAATGTGTTAGAATAAATAGTTCTGTTTTACTTTTTTTCATGCGAATTCGTGTTAATCCATTTATTTTGTAATTTGTATATTTATTAAATAATAATTTATCATAATATTTGGAAACGGTAATAGGTAGTAAAGATTTTCTACCGAATTAAATTTACATATAACCTAAATTCTAAACTATGATGGGATTAGAAAAACATTGACATATTTAAAGAATTGAATATAGAATGTTATTAAATAATAAATTAAAGTTAAAGTAAAATTATTTCAATTTGATGTAATCATATCAACTTATCAACGACTGTATTAGTAGTTTAACCTTAAAACAGTCATAATAGCAGCTGTTTTACTACCGCATTGCACGTACTGAGCCAGTAAAATGCCGGAGTTCCTAATAGTACAAGTTACACGGAAAATCAGTACTGTCGAACAGTATTATACACTGAGAGACCTTTGGGTCGGCGGCGGAACTTCATGTTAGACTGCAGCGCAACTACTAGTTTCGGTGCGCTACGTTCCCAAATTTTGTCGCGTGACTGTCAAAAAGTGAAAGTGAGCAGTGCGCCAAAATAGTGAGTGGGCAGCTGTCAAAAATTTTTGCCCAACACTGAACAAAATTTATTTTAATCAGAAAATTTAAATTATTTTTTAAATCTTGTAAAAAAATGTTGTATAACTGAGAGGCATTTAAATATTGTTCTGTACATAAAAGAATGTAAAAATGTCTAGCTAAAGTTAATAACAGATAAATTTTAAATAGAAATATTAGATAAAATATCATAAATTTAGTCAATTAGTTAAAAATATAGTATATTACATTATAAGGGCAGAAAGTTCGAAATTCCTGCACTGCGCGAAATGATGCCCGAGGCGAAGCCGAGGGCATTATCGCGTAGTTTAGGGCTTTCGAATTTCTGCCCGTGTAATGTATACTATTTTTCTTTATATACGGTCGAAAGTACGCTGGGTAATTTATTTTTTAAGAAAATTGCAATCGAGTTTCATTTGACAGCCGGCCATCTTTATTTACTTTTGCTCCTCGCTTCAACGCCTCTAGCGGACACTCGTGAAGCTCTGGTTTTTTCTCTGTCTCACTCTTGCAAACAATATTCGCCTGCCCCGACATTTGATGCACGAGCGAAGCGAGTGCTTCTGGTCGGGGGCAGGCACGAAAAAAAATGTGAAAGATAAATTAATATTATATTTTCAAAAGAATTTTTCTGGTGGTACAAAATTAATTCTATGTTTCTAAAATTCTAAACATTCTAATGAAAACACTTTCATTATTTCTTCAAATTATTACAATTTTATAATAACATTTTGGCACGTATTAAAAAAGAAATTACAAAATTATTAATTATTTTATTTTTGTTTTTAATGTTTATTAAAATAATTTTTGAAAATAATTATATCAGCAAAAGATTTCGTTCATTTCAATATTCAGAGCTTGTGGATAATAAATTTATAAAGTATAAAAACTTTTCTTGATAATTTTTTTTCTCATTTTATATTGCGATAACAATTACTCGTTAAATTGTCATTGAACTCAAAATTTTCTTATTTACCGACAGTGGTGTTTTTACCGACAGAGAATTCTTTTACTCCCGCTGTAATAGAGGTTGGGTATGAAAATCAACCAAAGCACAAATGTTTGACTTTCTGCTGCGAAATCGCAGCGGGAAATACGTACTTTCGACCGAGGTATGAAGAAAAATTTATTTTTCAATAATCCATTTCAATGGTAGTCAATTTGTTATTATACCGTACATATTAAGACTTACAAACACAAAAAACACATGATTTTTACACACACATACTTCAATAACATACATACATACATTTACAAAATATGTTTCGTAGCAATAAAATGAACTTTATTTTGAATAAGAGACAAACAAGGATCTATAAACATTAAACTGTCACATTTTATAAATTTGTTTTGGACATTCGCCTTAGTCACTACGTATGCGTGAAAGTGTTCATCAAACGATATTTCTTTAAAAAATTTTAACTCGAAAAAAGTATAATTATCTTTATTGAAAATTCTTTCAATTTTTCCGAATTCTTTTTTACTATCTGCTATATCTGTGACTAATACAGTTCCAATTTTATAAGAAATACCATTTACATTTACTTTTGCAGTAGACTCATTTTCGCTTTGAAGATCTTAGTTTTCGTATTCTAAGTCAGTTTCGTCAAAAGTGTCAAGATTAATTAGATCTCTAAATTCTAGAGAATGAAGAATTTGACAATTGTAAAATGTCTGCTTAATAGCAACAGTTTTTAATAAATTAATCCTATTATTTGATGATAATGCATTCAATTTTATTTGTCGATGAAATGCCTCAAATCTCATAGACGAAAAATAAATGCACGGTCCATTCTCTAATAATATTCTAGAGTAATGCACGAGATTATGAAATTTAGGTTTTAGAAAACCGAATAGGTTTAAATACATTTTCAGAAGATTTTCTATAAGTGATTTCAAATTATTAATATCCGATTTGATTATACGCGGAGATACTATAATATCAATAATCTGTCGCAGGCATTTGTATAACTCCCAATATTTGTCATCTGTAGGAATTTTGTCACCAATAATTAACCCAAAATACCTAACAAGAGTAAGCATTTCAGACGCTGACATTTTTAAATTTAATTTATTTTTTAAACATGAAACTGAAATTTTTGGAGGCCTATTGGAATTGTCAGATAAATTGAAATTCTGAATTCTAATATTTAAAAACTCTAATGTAAAATATTCACATTTATACACAAAAATATAAATAATTGAATGCATTATATATAAACATACGCCTTCAAAAAGATTGTGCATAACATCAACACTTAAATTTTGTGTTAAATGAAAATTTTTTATCTCATGAAATGCACAAAGTTCCTTTATTCCAGTGGTGGATACATTTTTTGCAAGAACATCTTCTTCATAATTTTTTTCAGTTGTCAAATCCTCTTTTTTTCTATATTATTTATATGTAAATTATCGGAATTGATTTTACAAAATCTACAAACAAAGTTTGCCTTAAAAGACTCTGTGAATCCTAATATGCTGTTCAAACCTAAATTATCGCCTAAAATTAGGACGAGTTGGAATTTGACAGTATGAATTACATTATTTATATTAATTGTAATTCCTACCTCTCGAAGAAAATTAATTTCTTTAATCAAATGTTCAAAAACTTTCGAATTTTCCGTGTTTTTTTATCTTTGACATAAAATAAAGTTGAAAAGAATATTGTATTTAACTTAGAAGCAATGCACTGGGGCAAACAGGCAATGGAGGCATAAACTGCGCTAAATATATTTTTACCTGAATGGCTACCTAATGCATTACCTACTTCTAGATCGTCATAGAACAAGAAAAGGGGTAGTATTATTTCATTATTAAGTTGCATTGAATATCTTTGTTTCCATAAATTACCTTGAACAATATTGCTTAAGGAGGATGATGACTGTCTTTTCGGGGCAGGCGGCGAGAGGGGAATTCACATGCTTTTATATGGGATTAAAACTGCAAATACCAACTGTTTTAATATATATTTTATAAGTGAAATATGCAATACTTAATATATTAGACATAAAAAATAGTATTTTTAATAATTCCAATTCATTATTCTTAAAAAATATTTTAAAAAATAATTATTTAATTAAGTAAAAAAAATTTTGTAAAAATATTTTATGAGCATGGAGATCGTGACAACAGCGCATTCCATATGCATGCTAGAAACAGTGTTGGTAACACTGAATAAGATTTAGAGAGGTTAGAAAATCTGTAATTTTACGTCAGTTTTAATGTTATTTCTAAAAATCAGGACAGTCGGTTTACTCAATTATTTTTTTAAATTATTCCAAAAGTATTAAACTTTAAAAGAGTATGATTTTTAAAAAAAGTTTAACTTTTTTACACAATTTATTATCAAAATAGTGCACTTCACATAACACTCCCCATAAGAGCCCATATAAAAACCTGAAATTTCAACAATTAAATTCTCAAAAACGGGACAGTAAAAAATTAAAAAAAAAATTGTTCTATAATTTAGACATTCTTAACAACGAGTTTTTCCAAATTTCAAAAAATTCTTAACATTTTTATTTGAGTCACCATCCTCCTTAAAACCCGTTCTTCTTTATAAGGAGATTGTATATTTTGTATAATTTTAGGAAATAGACCAGGTATTTCTAGAAACAGTTTCAAGGTTTTCCTCAAAGGAACACAAAATGCATATAAATTTTTTTTTAAGATCATTTGATTTCCAACCAGATCCTCTTTGAAAGTACTTCCAATTGCAACTTTTTCAAAATCTATTAAACCTTTGTCTTTCAAAATGTTGAACCGTTTTTTCTTTGAAGTCACACTTCCAAACATATTAACATATTTTTTAAAGCATTGTTTTATTTCATCTGCAGAAGTTTCAGTGATCTTTTCTTGACTTAAAATTTGTGAAATTTCACTTTCGAGAGAAGGTATATACATATTTTGAAGAAAATTATGGATAAAAGTAATTACCACTTGAACTATCTTACGAGAAAGAGAAGGTTCACCATATAGGAGTAATATAAAAGATATAATTTGATTATATAATAATTGAAACTCCGTGTTTGATTAATATATATTTTTCAAATTATATGAATAAAATGTATATAACAATTATTACAACAAGATTTAAAATTTATGTATTGAAGAGTCTGTTAACAAAATTTTAAAAGACTTTATAGTAAAGCCATTTTAAAATCAATCGTATACAATATTTAAAACGATTAATTTCAAAAAGATTAAACTTTTCCTAGCTGCACTACGAATTTACTAACACTTATTGGGCAATTAGTAGGTTGAAAGAAATTACCATCCGCATAGATTAACTTGTGGATGAAATTCCATATGTGTTCACAAGCATACGGCAATGAATTTAAAGCAACTAAACATTGGAAGCAATTTTCAATCGCCTCCAATGGATCAGGAATAGAATAAGTTTTTTTTTTAAAACAACTAAGGCTTGGTTTATTTGGTCTATTTTACCACAAAAAACTACGTAAGGATAAACAACTTGTTGCTGACATTCAAGCCAAGATTCGTAATTTTCAATCTCACTCAATAAGTTTTTGCCATCCTGAAATAAATTAATAATACAATGATTAATATTTAACATAAAAATTAAAAAATTTAAATGAATAAAGTTTCAGAATTTAAAAATAATTATTATTGAATTTAGATCATATAAATATTAAAAATTCTTTTTTATTTCATTTAATAAAAAAATAGTAATTTTATATTCATAAAATAGAATAAAATAATGCATAAAAATTACCTCAATATGTAATATAAATGTTTTCGAAATGTCATATTTCGAAAAAGAGACAGATTGATTTCTTGCTTGCCTTTTATTTCTTACAACTGTCAGGCATAACGGCAGTAAAAACAGTGCTAGAATTGCATCATGCTTGCCTGTAAAACGACAAAGTTTGAATATTTTAATTTCTTGAATAATTAAATTAAATTTTAATTAATTGAATTTTAATTAAAAAATTTTAATTTAATTAAATTTTAGTTAAATTAAATTTTAATTCTAAAAATAAAAGTAATGTACTTATATTTCTTACCTTCATTAAGTAAATTTTCGTTTTCAAAAAAAAATTCCTTGACCTCTCTTGTTTTTAGACTGCTGCAAATTTTAATTATTTTAGAAGCCCATTTAGGCCACTTTGCAGAAAATAATGTTGTATATTTAGTGGAAAGATTTTGTGTTGGAAATGCTGCTTTTATAATGCGTTTGAAATCAGACTGGAGCTGCAAACAAAATTTTTAAATAATTATAATTTTAAATCTCTGTAGCAATAAATCTTACATTTATTCATCGGAAACATAGAATATCCATAATTATAGAAAAATTAATATTATTACCAAACTGACAACAAGCGGAGCATTCAAGCTTGGAAAACTATTCAGATATGTTTGCAATGAAGCTTTCTGATCTTTTTTATTTTTCGATAATGTTAATTTTTTTTGTCTTTCTTCAAAATCATCTTCCCAATTTTGAATTGATTGAGTTGTAGAACATTCGTTTGAAATAGAAAGTGTAGAGTTTAATGAATTGTACATTTCTAGATAAATATTACAAAAATGTAAATAAATAAAACAATAAAAAATATTTTTCTACAGTTAATTAAAAAACATCTAACCGATATTAGATTCTTTACTACGTCCTGTTAATATACCACTTTTGCGTAAATTGTTTCTAAAAAACTTATACGCATTATACAAGCTTCCCTGTGGACCAACAACTTCCTTTTGACTTTTATAATAAGGAATGTAAAACACATCCCTCTCCTCAGACGGAAATAATTCAATAATTTGATCTGTCAGAGTTTCAAATCACGATGGTTCAATTCTATATATAATTAAAAAAAATAAAGAAATCAATAAATATAATAATGGCAATAATTAACAATAAATATGTAATATTTATACAATGTAAAAAAAATTATTTGATTAAAATAACCGATTGACTATTATCAATTAAATATTTACTTGAATCAAATAATATTTATTGGAGTTAATTAAATGGTATTTGAACTAATAATTTCAGTATTTGATTTAATTAAATATTTAATTCATAATAGTCAAGTAATCGGTTATTTGAATCAAAATAAATTTTTTTTCATTGTCATATATAACAAAAAAAAAATAATAATTTTTGGTTTCAAATTTTAAATTTATAAAATTTTGTATACATATCTTTTTATGTATAGGAAGTCATAACTTACTTGAAATTTATCGGATCTTGTAATAATTCATTAACGAGTATAACTTCTTTAAGGGCAGTTCCTTTTTTAACCCATTAATGGTCATGGGCACAGAAACGCAGGTTTAAAAAGTAACTATTGGGATCCTGGCATATGGTCTAATAATAATTTTTAACGTTAAAAATTAAAAAAAAAATTTTTTTGAACAATTTGTTATAAACAAATGAAGAAAAATTGATTTTCATAAAAAACTGATAGGTCCATTCGATTCGACGCAAAAACTATTACGAGAACGTATATAACACAGGTAATTTTTAAAAAAAGACATATTATTGTAAAAATGTTATAAACAATTAGCCTGCATTTATACTGTATGAGGTAGAAGAATCGTTTTTTAGGTAAAAATTTTGTTTAAAAAATTGTTAACGTCAAAAACTCTCCTAATTAAACTAATTTGGTTTAAAAAAATTTTTAACTTAAAAAACGATCCTTCTATCTCATACAGTATAAATGCAGGCTAATTGTTTATAACATTTTTACAACAGTATGTCTTTTTTTAAAAATTATGAAATATACGATCGCGTAATAGTTTTTTGCGTCGAATGGAATAGCGCTATCAGTTTTTTATGAAAATCAATTTTTCTTCATTTGTTTATAACAAATTGTTCAAAAAAATTTTTTTTTAAATTTTTAACGTTAAAAATTATTATTAGACCATATGCCAGGATCCCAATAGTTACTTTTTATATTATGCGTTCCTGTGCCCATGACCATTAATGGGTTAAAAAAGGAAAATAATGTTTATAAAAAAGTTAAAAATATATTGTTAAACTGTTTATAATAATAATATATACGTATATAATTAATAAATGTATTAGGGGCGAGCAGTAACGGTCAAATCATCTTTTAAAATACACTGATATAGGCGCTGCTTAGTTAGCGCAACGCACAAAAACTCGTAGCGCAAACTTCAAAAATTTTTTCTCAAAAATATCAAAAATCACTTCATTAAAAATTTAACCACTTATTAAGGAAGGTTCAAATTTTGAGAAAATAATTTTTCTAGAAAATTCCATGATGTCCTTTGCTCTTTTTTTAACAATAAAAAATTATTGTTTAAACAAATTATTGAAAAATTAATTTTTCTTATTTTTTTTAATATTATAAAAAATTGACATTTTTTCTACAATTTTGAATAAATGACTTTTTCTTGTAGAATCAACAGTTTTCAAAATTAAAATTTTCAAAAAAAGTCATTTTTTTCAGTTTCCGATTTTTCAAATCTAAATATCTTGCAAAAAAAATTTTTTTTTGCAAAACTGTTTGGCACAGTTCTTTAGTACCCCAAGTACTACAAAGTTACAAACTTTAAGAAAAATCGGTGATCCACCATTTGCTTTTCGTATGGAACTGCCCTTAAGTCTGATATAATCCAAAACTTTCGTTAACTTATATTTTCCTAAGATCATTTTTCCTACTAAATTATTTTCTTTGTTTAAAAATCTAAACAATTCATTATTTACAAACAAAACATCTGTAAATAGTATTTTGTTATTAACAGCGAATATTTATTTCATTTTTTTAATAACCGTTTAATTTACAATACTTAAAACAAAATTAGCTTATTAAATAAATAATTATTTGCTTTATTATTCTTTCGAAATAAAATTAAAAAGAAAAAAATATATAAACAAGAATAATACTATTAAATAAAAAATAATAAAAATAAAATAAAAATATCAGCTAACGTCACATACTTTCATATTCTGTGCATTCGATTGAATTTTCATTCTGTGTGCACAAACGTTTATTATTTTGCACACTTCTTCCATCGTCGTATAAACTTCTTTTGGATCGAAACATTTGTTTTTCCACATTTAATTCTGAGGAAAAGTGTGAATTTTGAGGTGATTTGTTATTATTACAATATTTATCCTCAAAACAATCACCTGAACAACGAAAATACATTTTTAAATATCTACAATTTCAATTTACCGATTTCTAAATTTGATTAAAATCCGATTTTTAAACAATTTTAAAATTCATAATTAAATATGTAATATTTAATAATAAAAAAATGAAATATATAATTATTAATATTAATAATAATTCTTATATTTAAATTTAATTAAATTCCGATTTTTAAACAATTTTAAAATTCATAATTATATATTTAATATTTAATAAAAATAATAAAATATAGAATAATAATATTAATAATAATTATTATATTTAAATTTAATTAAATTCCGATTTTTAAACAATTTTAAAATTCATAATTAAATATGTAATATTTAATAATAAAAAAATGAAATATATAATTATTAATATTAATAATAATTCTTATTATTACTTATAATTATAAATATGTAATAATAATTATTATTATTAAATAATTAGGTGCATTTGAAAAATTAATGTTATTATAGAAAAATAATTATATTAAATTATTATTTTGGTACTTACTTTCATAACTTTCAAACGAATCCATCGAAAAATGCTCACTTTATTTTCTTTCACTAATATTTGACAGTATGGCACAGCTTTCCCAAACGTTTGTTCTGTCACTGTCCCAACTCTATAGTTAGCTATTGCCCCCCACCATTGTTCCGTAGCTGACTAATTTTTGGTCTGTCACGCACCCAAAATTTTACCGCAGCAGTCCAAAAGTATAGTCCTGTAGCGTACCACCAAAATGGTCAGTAGCAGCCTATCGAAAGTCAGCTGCTGACCCAAAGGTCTCTCAGTGTATTAGTAGTGGATCGGACGTTAACTACGGCTGTTTACGAAAATTTCCGCCTGAGCACTTATTATAGCAGTTATTGATAAAAATACCATAAAAAAATCCAATATTGCATAAAAAATGGAAAGAGTGACGCTAAATTTAGCCCATTTTTCGGACCGCGAATTTTTAAATCAAACATATTCTAAAATGCGCCGTATAAAGGGATATTAATTTCATAACCATTTTGAGTGGAGCATATACTTTGTTTTTTGGATATAGTGTTAAAATGGGGGTTTAGAGGGGTTAAAAGGGGTTAAAATACAAAAAATTAAATATGCTCAAATTCGCTGGAAACTGGTTACTCGGGAGTTTTTGGGGTCGCTGATTACGAATCCAATGTCAGTTTTTCAAAATTCAAAATGGCGGATTTAATATGGCGGACAAATTTTTTAAAATTGATCAGATTCGCTTGAAATAAATTACTCAGGGGTTTTCGGGGTCGCTGGTTACGAATCTAATATCAGTTTTTCAAAATTCAACATGGCGGGTCCAATATGGCGGACGACTTTTTTAAAAATCACATCTTATTGCCATTTTGAATTATGAAAAACTGACATCGGATTCGTAATCAGAGATCTCGAAAACCCCTCAATAACAAGTTTCAAGCAATAAGATGTAATTTTTTAAAAAGTCGTCCGCCATATTAGATCCGCCATTCTGAATTTTGAAAAACTGATATTGGATTCGTAATCAGCGACCCCGAAAACCAATGAGTAATTAATTTCAAGCGAATCTGAGCAATTTTAGAAAAAGTCGTCCGCCATATTGGATCCGCCATTTTGAATTTTGAAAAACTGACATTGGATTCGTAATCAGCGACCCCAAAAACCCCCGAGTAACCAGTTTCCAGCGAATCTGAGCATATTTAATTTTTTGTATTTTAACCCCTTTTAACCCCTCTAAACCCCCATTTTAACACTATATCCAAAAAACAAAGGATATGCTCCACTCAAAATGGTTATGAAATTAATATCCCTTTATACGGCGCATTTTAGAATATGTTTGATTGAAAAATTCGCGGTCCGAAAAATGGGCTAAAAAACAGGTGTTTTTAGCGTCACTCTTTAAAAATTCTTTTTCATAGCCCGGCTCCCTCGGACCCGGCTTGAGCCTTTACGTATGTTCCACTCACAAGGTAATTTTACCAGAGTATTTTATAAATAAAAAATTGTTTATACTGGTGAAAAATGTGTGTTTTTACGTCCCCAAGCCTAATGTGAAGTTGATTTTCCAATAATATTTTCTTAACCGGAAGTAGATCAAGAAACTTTCCTCCGGGTCCAAGGGACCCGGCTCGAGCCTGTGAGGGTTAACAACAAAAAATATAGAAAGAAATTTTTTTTATTTAGTTTAATATATGTGTAATAACATGTAAAAATTTTAAAATGTTTAAATAAATTTCACTATGAAAAAAAAAATTATTCAAAATCCGTGCAAAAAACCCAGACTGCCCCCTTAAAAAAGTATTCATTTTTTAGATTCGCCATAGGGAAGAGTGGGGCAAGACGGGGTACCGGCCTTATTTAAGGTACTACTACACTTTAGAAGGCTCTTAAAAGACCAAATTTAAAAAAAAAATTCTTAGGTCTTTTATTACAAATATTTAAAAAACTTTTTTGCCTATATTAGTATACTAGCTCCTCCGACGGCCGCAAGCGGCCGTCTACGGTGCTAGTTTTTATATGTCCATTGTCCAAGTTCATTATTTCATTAATAATAATATTCAAATTTTTTCAGTTAATAATTTTCTTATTTATATTTGAAATGTTGACGTTTTTTTTGACAATGCAAAATAAGATTTATTATGAGTACTTTCTCTTAACAAAAATAAAATTTATATATTCGCGCTCTTTTTAAATAACATACGACTGCAGCGCCACCTTCACATGTACAAACAATTTTAAAAACACCCTTCTATTAAGATTTTACATTCTCATTGCCCATTCTTTACTTCGATACTTTTCGATACATTCGACCTTTCCACTCCATGTCTTTTTTAAGAAAGGATTTAAGAAAGGATATTTGGAGAATGAAAATAATGGTTTGTTTTTAATTTTTATTTAATATCATAATCTGCAGACATCATTCAGATCGAAACTCCAAAAAGTTAGTTGTCCAATTGCGGACAGTTTATCTCAAGATTGACAAATCGGAAACAAAAAATCCAAATTGCTTTTTAAAAAGGAAGGTGTCTTGCATAGAAATCCTCCACCAATAATGAAAAATCGACTAAAATAAAAAAATAGCAGATTTTGCAGTATTTTTCTAGTCTGCAAAAATGTTTTTTTTAAATTTTTTGACCATTTTCTGGTAAATTGTCACACAGGACATGCTAACAAACAAAACAAGTTATCATTTATTAAAATCGGTTCAGTAGATTCAGAGATAAACTGTCCGCAATTTGAGAAAACGTTATTTTGAGAAAAACGCGTTTAAACTTATATGTATCGTTAGAGGCCATCCATAAATTACCTAAAATTCTTTTGCAAATTGAAACCCCACCATTTTTTTATGTCAGACTTTTATTTTTTACAATTGGTTATAAATACTTTAGGAGGTGTTTTCTGAAGTCATAAGGAGTTAAAAAATACAATAAAAAAAATAAAATTTTTTTAAATTCTAAAGTGTAGTAGTACCTTAACAAACGAATTAACCAATCACGATTATATTTTACATAATACTGCACCGAGACAATAGTTTCTTGTTTATAAAACCTAAAAGCCATGAGAACAAATCTTTTATCTGTTTTTTTAAAAATCTGTTTTCGACGATTTTCTTGTCATTTTTTCACTTTTTTTAGGATGTGTTTATTATTTAATAATAACAGTTAATGAACTATATTAAATTTTTTATAACTGTCAAGGGTTACAGAAGAATTAAAGCATGTTTTTTTTCTTTGTTGAATCATAAATTGTAGTAATTAATCTTTTTTTTCAATTTCGTAGGTGCGGGCAAGATGGGGTAGGGGAGAGTGGAGCAAGACGGGGTACACAAATTAAGCAAAAGAAAAGAGAAATAAAAGAAGTTAAGAAAACTACTAAAATCAAGACTGAATAAAATAAGAGTGACCAAAAAGAAAAAAGCTTGTCAGGTTACATCATCAATTAGCGATGGTAGAGTGGAAAATACACCTTGTATCTATTGTAATGGTTATTATTTAGACTCAAATGAAGGCTGGACTGCTTGTTCTGTCTGCGGCCAATGGGTTCACTGCAGTTGTGCTGGTGTCGATGACGAAGATGAAGATGCAACTTTTACTTGTGAAATTTGTCGACAGAAATAGATTGCTTTCTTGAGTACCCCATTTTACCCCTTAGGGTACCCCATCTTGCCCGCCGGTGGGTCAAGATGGGTGGGTCTCAAAGATGATAATTAAAAAAAATAATAAAGTATATATTCGATAATTTTCGTTTTTTGCGCTTTAAAACTTAAGTACCCCGTCTTGCCCCACTCTCCCCTATTGGACGCAATTTTTTAATTTTTTGAAAATGAAAAATATTCTTTAAGATTTCGAGCATTTGCTTGAAACTTGATACTTGGGAATTTTTAGGGTTTCTGGATACACTGTTGAAAGTTTTTGTTCCAAATTTTATACAAAAATGTTTGAAGCAATTAATACACAATTTTATAAAAACACACATTTTAAATTTAATACAAATTTTCTTATTAAATTTTCAAACTCATTTTTTAAAAATTTTAAAATTATTCTTTTGAAAATTAATACAAAGTGTTCGAATGAAATTTCAAATTTTTCTTTTGTTTGTGCAACGCTGGGAGCAAAAGTTTTTTTTTAGTTTTTTTCTACACTTTTACGAATTTTTTCTCAAGGAAATTCTGAGAAAATCGTGTAATATTTCTAAATATTAGGTCTTAGGTTTTGAAGGTATACAACTCAGGAATATTTACCACCAAAAACTTTGATGAATTTGCAAAGCGGTTTTTTAAACAAATATTAATTCTCAAAATAGGCCTGTGGGGCAAACCGGCCATAAGATATTTTCATTGTATCAGAGTTTCACGAAAATTATTATTAATTAGACTGTTTTTTTCATTAAAATATTTACTTTTAATGAAAAATAATTATCTTCTAATGAGAATTATACTCTTTAATATTGTTTCCCTGATAATTTCAAACATTTTTGTTTTGTTATTAAAAAAAATTATTTACTTAATTTAAATTCAATCCTGTAATATTATTTACATTATTATAACCATTGTCCACATGATTCTTTATGTTTATTGTTATTGTAGATTATACAAATGCAATATTGTATATAAGAAACTCGACTGGCCGGTTTACCACAGGGGGTGGGGGCAAACCGGCCAGTTTGCAAATTTTTTTAAGGGGTTACGTACACTTAGGATTTTTAAAAAATTGATTTTTTTTAAATGCATTTTCTAAATGTATACCATTTCAAAAGTATTCTCTGAAAATTTGAGACAAATCGGACTATTATTTATGGAGATATAGAATTTTGAATGGAGCCGTCTCAGCCGTTACTGTGGCCAGGCGGCGGTATTCAAAACTTTGAACTCGTTTTTCTCAAAATCATGTTTTGGGAGTCGGTGATCACTGTAGCTTGAAAACGGCTTTACCGATCATTTTCGGTTTCTTCTTCACGATTTGATTTTAGATAATCCAGTCAAGAGATAGCGTGATCACCGCGAAACCATTTTTATTTAAGGAGCTCACGCAAATGTTCTATAATTTGCATATTTCTTTATATTTATGGACTATAATTTTAGAAAATTTTCTTGAAATATATATATTTTATGTGGAAAAAGATTTGTTATTAATTATTTTAATGTGTGGCCACGAAAAATTCCTAAAAAACAGCTTTTTTTGAAGCTCTAACTGTACGTAACCCCTTAAAGTTAATACAGCAACTAATCAATAAAATGCGAATTAAATTGTCTTTCAAACAAGCCATCGAAATTTTATGTACGATTTTCTGACTAAAGTAGTAAAATGACTATTTATGAATTCAATATGTCAAATTTAAAAATCCAAATTTCAGAAAATTGAGATCTGAAGTAATTCTAAAAAATTTTATTCAAAGTTTATGGACAGTTCACTGTTAACTAATATGATTTAAATATATAGTAAAGTGCTGTCCATAAACTACGTTACTAATTGTCCATACTTCTTAGAGCCCCTCGCTCCCCTCGTTACCATTGCGTTAAATGCAATTTTACAGATTTTTGAAACACCCCCTAAATTGATAACGTAGTTTATGGATGGCCCCTAATTATTTTTTTTATAGCAGTAAATGCTTACCGTCTCGCCGTCGAACTTATTTGTATATTTAAAACAAAAGAACAATCAGCTAACTTTATTTGTTTCAATCTGAATGCCACGTCCTAAGAAAATAATGCAACGTATAAAAATATTGCGTAATGTTGGAACATTATTACTGTTCACCTTGAATATTATACTTTAAAAATATTTCTAATTTTTATGTACTGTCGACCAATAAAAAATTATAGATTAAAAGAAGGAAATTTTTTTATTAGTTGGTAAAGTGAATCATAAATTGAAAACAATAAATTTTTGTTTCAAAAAGATTGTGACTTAGAAAATAATTATTATTTGTCATTCTAAATGAAAATTTATCCACATTAATCTGTAAGAAGATTAACACTGAATAACACGACCTTAAGGGGGAGTGACACCTTTGAGATGTCTTTTAAACCTGTTTTTAATGAATTTTTTTAAGACACTGAAATAAAGTAAATAAAATTTGTTTTTGAGGACTTTATTTGTTAACCTTTTAAGTTTACGAAAATATATTTATACGTAAAAAAAGTTTCAATTTGTTGATTATAGAGGGCACCGAAGTTGGCCTCGTTTCTTTGCAGAGAAAATCGGTGGTCAAGATTCTGGTTAGACCGTTTAATCTAAAACAAAAATTCAAATGTTTTCTGAATCTGTGATAGATTTTGCTTTTAAGTACGTAGGATATTTTAAAAATATTAATTTTTGTGTATTTGGCAGTTGTTTGAAGCAAAAAGTCGATTTTTAGGGCGACATTTTTTCAAAATACTTATCTATTATTGAAAATGTTATAATTATCAGACAGTCGATTCACGGCATTTAAAACCCAGGTGAAACTTAAATAACTCTTCTTCTCCACTCGAATATTCATTGGTGGTTACAGTGTTTTTTCTGAAAAAGAGTTAATGTAATTGTGATATTGCAATGGAATTATATTCTTATTACATAATATTTTGAAATCTTTTAATTTTGCATTTACATGAGACTTTTCTTTTCACTAGAGTTTCGAAATCTGAGTCAAATGAAGTTTTGTAAAGCAGCTAGTTCTGTTTTTCATGAGATGCTAATATTTGTTTCAACTTTGAAATTGGTAAAGATTTCGTTTTTGCTTAAAATAAAAAATCATATAAAAAGTCACATTTATGACTTTATACTGTGGTTTTGTAAGTTTGGCTGATTCAATAATATTACTCCAATCATTTAGAGTGAACATTTTTCGTCCCTTTGCGTGCCTTTTAATCGTGGCATGTACAGAATCTCCTTCGCTCTAAATGTGGCCAACCTCTAAAAAGGAGTGTTTAATGGTAATATTATATTTAGATGCAGCATAAACGGACATTGAAAATATATGTTTGTTTCTGTATTGGCCACCGCAGTTATCCGACCACAAGAAAAAGTCTTTAATGCCCACAGAAACTTTTTTTTCAATGTAATTAAGTAAGCAACTAGCTACTTTACTTGGAACCTTTCTTCACGTCGTTTCCAGTCCATAGATAGCAATATGCTTCGTAATCTACATCATAGATACGGTAAAATTGTAGATGGACAGTTTGCGCTTATAGTATAAAGTACTGACTTCTGTTTTTGAAGTATAAAGTACTTTTTGAAATCGCATATAATCATACTGGATGAGTTTTTAGTTTCCTTTGCAAAATTTTTATCAGCTTCTTTAGTAATCCCAGGTAGACATTTCAACTCTATAATGACCAGTCACTGGAAAGCTTTTCTAGATTCTGGCCAGTGATTGAACTGTTCAGTTTCTGTGTCCGCAGTTTCTTTTTTTGATACACGGAGAGAAAAATCAAGCTTTTGTAGTAATTAAGGTAAACGCAAGTTTACAATGAGCAAATGCAGAACACAAGTAAAAAAGTCACAGATAATAAACTCAGGAGAGCACTATAACATAAACAAAGATACTCCATCGAAAAAATAAACCGAACATGAACCGGTTAAACTGAATAAAACAATCCGAGACACACTCGAACATGTGCTAAAAATATATTTTATTAGTTATTTATATTTTGTATTATATCATTCTAAATAGTATAAATCTTCGATTCATCAAATTTTTTAAAGCATTTATACAAATAGTGATTATAAAGAGAATTATGTTTTCTTCTTATTAAAAATATTTAATTTTAAAAAAATAGTAAAATTTATTTTTCAATAAAAATCTCCAACATCGAGTCAAGTGATTTCAACTTGATATTTGAAATGTACGAAGTAATGCATTTGAAGTAGATTTGCAATTTCTTTAACAAAAAGAAGAAAAAAAAGCGTATCATGTTTTTATCGGCTTGAAGAGGGTTTTTCCTCTCTCAGTGATGTTTCTCTATCAGTAGACCGTAGCTTAAAAAGAAAGAAGGAGGAATCAGTCGACTCAAAGGGTAGAAAGTTTATAGAAAGCGCCAAACTTGTAAGTGCTTACTGTGAAACTGTGAAGAGAGTAAGAGATGCCTGTCGGGGAAAATGTGCGGAGAACGTGTTTAATGCATATGATGGAGTGTGAGTGGGGGAGGGTTCGATTTTCCTTTAACTCTTCGTATATCCTCTTCCACTTTCATTGTAATTTCAATAAAATTTTCCAAACTATGAGTAAGCGAGACTCTAAAATCATTCTGGAAAAATTTTCTTCCTTTTTGTTTCTAAAAGTTAAATATCTTGAAATTTTTTCAAGGGTATTTATCATAGTTTTGATATTTTAAATCTAAAATTTTTAAAGTAGATGTTTTTTAGAAGTATTACGTTTTTATTTAAAATAATAGTAATCATTGTCAGAAGTGGCTAAAAATTTTCTTGCTAGTTTGTAAGTCTTCCCAAGATAAAATTTTTAGCCAACTTTCAACAATGATTTGAACCTACAACTCTTCATCCCTTAAAATATTCATTTTAAACCGACTTATAATAGATATTTGCTTCTAACAAAGTTTTAATCAGGCTAAAATTTGTCACTTTTGTACAGTATTTCCTATTTTCTGGTTGATTATAGTGGTGTAAAGTTTATTTGGCTATAAATTGGCTTAAATAATACTACTATAGTAACATAAATTAACACCAAGTATTTTATCAAAATTTTTAAAAATGGCGGAGATACGTGACCTTTTAATTTTAAGCAACTTTTTTTTTAAACGCTATAACTTGAGTTCTAATTATTAAATTTTTATTTTCAAAGTGGCTAATGATTTGTTTCTAGATAAACTATTAAAAAAAATTAAAAATTTTTTTTTTTGAAAATTTTGGAGGTAAAATAATAATAATTTATTAGAAAATAATATTGAATTTAAAAAGATTGATAAAGAAAATGCCTTTCTTTCTTTGAATTCTTGTTTGCGAATTCTTGGAGAAAAAAAAGATTAATTTCTCTGAAATAAAAACTAAAAAACAAAAAAAAGACATTTCCAAAAAAGTATGTGAAACACGATTCAACGAAAACTTTTTAATCAAATTATCGAAACAAAAGATGACAAACTTATAACTCATTTGAAAGTATGCTTCAAAACACTGAAAATAAAGATAAACAAATAATTACTGGCAATTTTACCGAATAGTTGGACAATAAGAAGGAGTTTACACCGTAAGCCTTAAATATAAGCCTCCGCCCAGGAGGAAAAGTCGGACGAATGTCGGAGTTTACAACCGCCTGGGATCCGCGCCCGTGCGGACCGCCAGTACCGATGTTTTGTACCGATTCGGATCCCAAAATTCAACCGGCGCGGAACAGATTAGGCTCAGAATTTTGGATCCGCCTTTCTACTTTCGTCAGTACTGGCGTGGTACTGGATTTGTTCCGCCTTCGGATTTCATTCTTCTAAGGGCGTCGGAAGAATGACGGATGTTAGGTCTGTACTGGCTCGGTGCTGGGGCGGATCCGACTGCGGATCTCGTCATATATTGTTATAGTTCACATTATCAGTATAATCATAAATTTATTTTATTATATATATCATAGCTAATTAATTATTACAATAAATAATTGCATTTATTATAATAATATTATTATTATTATTATTATTTAACCAATAAATAAATTAATTGTATTGATGCAAAGGAAGAATATAAGAAACTTAATTTTTTCATTATATTTATAAAAATCCAACTTTATTAATGTTCAATTAAATAAATAATTTTTAATAAATAATAATATTAACTTGAAAGAAAATGTGTTCAATATATAATAATACCTACAATAAATAACACATTAAATAAATATATAAAAAACAGATTATTGATTAATTTATTTATTGTTAATTAATTAATAATCTCTTTTTAATTTAAACAATATATTAAGTAATTATTTATTGACACTTTTCTGCAAATTAAATAATTAAAAAAATGTGTTGTGCATTCAAATTTCATTCAATTATTAATAATTACGTAATAAAATATTAAAAAATATAATAATAAAATAACAATTTTAACAAGTTCTTTTTTAAACGAAATATTAAAATATTCATAAATACCGGTATAACATCAGTCCGTATTTGAAAATTGTTTATTGCCGCGTAGTAATTTTACAATTTTCATTTTAGCTAGTAAGACTTGAAAGCATTTAAGATTTAAGAGTTCCATGCGAGCGTAGCATAGTGGTTAACGTGCGAGATTTCGGTGCGTAAATATTCGGTTAGGCGTAGGTTCGTACCCCCAAGCGTTAGGATTTTTCAAATGTGAATATAAAAAAATACCGTTAAGTGTATAAAAAAATGTGTAAAGTGAACTATCAATGAATTGTTATCAGTATTTATCTTTTGCAATTAATTATTATTTTTTGTATTGATATTTGTTGAAATTATCATTTGGATCCGACCCGGTTGTCAGTCGGTAGAATGCCAGCATTGCCAGCGCACATCTGGCTAGGAAATGAAAGATCCGCAGTCGGTACAGTGCCGGGTCCCAGCCGGTTGAATTATACACGGAACGGCTCTTCGCGCCGGTTACCGGGCGGTAGAATGCCAGTTCCGAGACGGATGGCCAGCCAGCTCCTGGCCAAGTCATCTTTTGGTAGAATACCAGTTCTCGGGCGGTAGGCAGGCGGTTCCCAGCCAGTACCACTACTCCGGCGTCGGTACAGGCGAGGATCCGCGCCGGTTGCAAATTTCCCACTGGGCGCGCGCATAAACGGATATAGCTCCAGGAGCATATATTTGCGCCTGCGCGAACACGTGGTCAAGGCTAACTCTTTCACAACACAGCTGCAGGCAAACACTTTGCGCAGACGCGAGTATATGCTCATGGAGACATATCCGTTTATGCTCGCGGAGGCTTATATTTAAGGCTTACGGTGTAAACTCCTTCTAAGAAAGATTGAACGTGAATTTGAAACTTTATTTCATATGGGTTGTAAATCGAAAGAACTGATTGAATCTAAAGGCTTTCTATCAACTCCAGACCATAAAATAGGTAAAACTTTGTCAGATGAAAAAGTACTGAATGTTGAAGCTTTTTATAGACACGATAACAACAGTGGCATAATGCCCGGTAAAAGTGATTGCGTATCAATTAAAGTTGATGGGCAAAGAAAAAATGTTAAGAAGCGTTTAATTGTATGAAAGTGTTTACACCGTGTGGTATAAATTTATTCTCTACGCGCATAAACGGAAATATTCTCCACGAGCATATATTCGCGTCTGCGCAAAATGTTTAGGGGAGAGTCTCCAGTTGTGAGACGGGTTTTAGTTTTGACCCGTAAATTGTAAACGGGTAAACGAAATTGTAAATAAAATACACCGTTCGAAAGGTAACAGAAATACGCAACTTTTATTAAAAGAAAGTGTAGTGTTTCGATGAACTCAAAAAATTTTACGATACATTTTCCGAGCACATCGCTTTTTTCAAAAAAAAAATGTCTCCAGTTGTGAGACACTCATTAAAAATTGCTAAAATTTAATAAGTTTAACATAAAACGTTATGTTTAGTAGAAATAATTAAATATATTAATAATATATATTATTATATACTAAATAATAATATTTATTCGCCAAAATGTGACTATCAAATAAACACAATTTAATAGCTTCAACAAGAGCATTAAAATTGATTTCTTCTGAATCAATTGACTTTTTTCCACTTGACATGCCTAAAAATACTAGAAAAAAAATCAAAACAACATTTAAATAGTATGCCTGCAAAGTCGTATTTTTTATGCTACCCAGATGGGTGTTGACACCGTCTCACAACTGGTGATATGCTGTGTCTCACACCCAGAAATTGGCGCTATTTTGAAAAAGGAAAATTAAATTATTTTTAACTGTAGATTGGAACAATGCAATATTGCATCACAAAATATAAGGAAAACACTAAAAGAAAATGCATTACATTTGCCTTTTCCAATTAATTAACTTGGAAAAAAAGTACTTTGCATTTATTGAAAAAACGCTTTTTAGTCGATTATCACACACAGTGTTGGTATTTAACAAAAACAGTTTATATATTCGCTTCGGCGTACACGAAAAAGTTGGCTCATATAAAAAGAAATGTTTTTATATAAACCAATCGGCTTTTAACTATTGCATGTTAACAAAAATTGACTGTCTCACAACTGGAGGTGTCTCACAACTGGAGACTCTCCCCTACTTACAGCTGTGAAGTGAAAGGCTTTGTCTTGACCACGTGTTTGCGCAGGCGCGAATATATGCTCGTGGAGAATATTTCCGTTTATGCGCGCAGAGAATAAATTTATACCACACGGTGTAAACACCTTGTATGTAACTTAAGAGAATTGTATGAAGCTTATAAGATGACTTATGCAAGTACCAGTGAGCAGTTAGAAAGAATTAATAGAACAGAAAATGAATCTATTTTTACCGGTAAGGCTGGAATCCCATGACAGCGTTTTGCGTTGCGTTTTATAACTAGGCCATGTGTATGAGAGAGATGGAGATATATGTTCGCTATATTTGCACTCATGGCCTAGTTACAAAACGCAACGCAAAACGGTGTCATGGGACTTCACCCTAAGTGACGTTGAATAAAGTATCATTAGTTTTAAACAACTCAAAAGATATTTTATTGAAAATACAATGTTTTGACGCATCTTTTATTTTTATGTAGTATTTTGTTCCACAGTCTAGATCCTCTGATTGTGAATGACCCCTGCATTTTACAAGATTGGTACTATTCAAGGATTACGTAAGCATTTAAGGGGGAAGGGGGTCTAGCTTTCGCTTACTTTCATTATAAAAAATGGCGCTAATGCATATAAAAAATCTTACAATGGGAGAAGGGGGGTCTAAAAATCTTAAAAATATGAGATCAAACAGATAACTCGGAGATTTATGTTGAAAACTGTTACAAAGTAAGTTTCCAAACATTCAAAAGTCCAGATTTAATCCAGTATTCAGTAATATGCTCATTCTACGGGTAAATTATATATCAAACCAATACAAGCATTTAACCCGTTGACTGTCGCTGACGCATATATGCGCAAAACTAAACTGGCCAACAGTGGTTCATGACGCATATATGCGCAACTTAAAAAAGATGATTAAAAACTTCTTAAATGTTCCTGAAACAGGTTACTCGGAGGTTTTCGAGGTCGCTGATTACGAATATGACATTCGTTTTCCAAAATTCAAAATGGCGGATCCAATATGGCGGACAACAAAATAAAAAATTGATCAGATTGACTTGAAACGTAATACTCGGGGGTTTTTGGGGTCGCTGATTACGAATCTAATATTAGTTTTCCAAAATTCAAAACGGCGGATTTAATATGGCGGACGACGAAACAAAAAATTGATCAGATTGGCTTGAAACTGAATACTAGGGAGTTTTTAGGGTCGCTGAGTACGAATCTGACATTAGTTTTTCAGGGTATTTATCGCAATTTGATTTCACCAAAAATTATCATACTGATGTCAGATTAACCAGTTTCAAACAAATTCAATAAATTTTACAAAAATTTCCGCAATCTTGGATCCGCCATTTTGAATTTCGAAAAACTGATGTCAGATTCGTAATCAGCGACCCCAGAAACCTTAGGGTACCATGTTTCATAAAAATCCATTAAAAATTTTTTCAACACACTTTTGGCCCAAACAGTGGAAATCTCGTTGACAGCCAAGGGGTTAAGGCCCTTTAAAGTTTATTATTCAACTCTCCTGAGATATCGTCATAAGCCACATAATAATAATCAAAGAAGGTCAGAACCAATGACTTGACAAGAAGTAAGCGGGTTGAAGTAGGGAGAGAATCCTTATTCCTGTTTAATTGCTGAAGAACAATGTATATCTTACGCGAAATGCCAAAGACATGGTCCCTCCATGATAGAATAAGATCCAATGTCAGACCAAGATCCTTGACTGTCTTACCAAATAAAATGGGAGTTCCTTCAACCAGCACTGGGGGGATAGATGATTAGAAATCTAATGAAAAGTTAGTAACAGAAAAGATTATCGCTTGCGTCTTATCAGGGTTAAGACGCAAGCCATTCCTTACCCTGTAAAAAAAAAGTATTGGGAGGTACGGGATTCCGCATTGCGAGTGCCAACCTGCCAATGCGGTATTCGCGAATTACCGCATTGGGTGTCGTGGTGAATACGGAAATCAAGGGGTCCCAATGCGGTGCCAGTTTTAAGCTTTAAAAAAACGAAAATACGTGACAGGAGGAAATAATTAGTGTCAGTGGAGAAATATGCGAGTTAAAGGAATAAGAAAATAATAATAGTGAGTGTAAAAATGAAATTTTAAGAAAAAAAGGTAAGTTGAACTGTCAAATATGGGCCCAATGCGGCATAGGCTGATTTCAATGCGCCACAGCAAAAGCAACTTTGACTGGTTTGAATAGCGTGAAATAGGTAAACAAACATTTTCTAACACATTTGTTTCCGTACACAGACACTTTTCACTAAATCTGCCAACGTACAATTGGTAAGCATCTTCTAAATTACAATAATCGAAAATATTGTTTAGATTCATGCAGAAAAGTGGTTAAAAAATAAAAAATTGGAAAGTAATGTAATGCAAATCATATGTCAGCTGGGCCATTGTGTTCGCTCGATTCGCTCTGCTTGCTTCTGCCCTCTACTGGCGACTTGCACTATGTACCGATTGTGTACTGTATTGAAAGCAGCCTACGCCGCATTGGACTCATATTTGACAGTTCAACTTACCTTTTTTTCTTAAAGTTTCATTTTTACACTCACTATTAGTATTTTCTCATTCCTTTAACTCGCATATTTCTGCACTGACACTAATTATTTCCTCCTGTCACGTATTTTCGTTTTTTAAAGCTTAAAACTGGCACCGCATTGGGACCCCTTGATTTCCGTATTCACCAGGACACCCAATGCGGTAATTCGCGAATACCGCATTGGCAGGTTGGCACTTGCAATACGGAATCCCGTACCTCCCAATACTTTTTTTTTTACAGGGTAGTGTTCACTATTAAACAATTTTAATGTCGTATCTCGTATTAAATATTTTTAAACAAGTTTGCAATATCAGATTGCAAACTTATATTTTATTTAGTCAGAAATAAATAAGTTAAACAATAGAGAAGAAAGTGATGCACCCTGTGGAACACCACACTTAACTTGGTCCCAGTTCTAAATGTTGCCATTACCGTCAATAACTCTTTGAGATCGTAAGGTAAGGCACAACCCAACGACATACAGAGTTGGACATATTGAATGAAGCATGTTTATTAATCAGTAGTTGTTAGTCCACAGTGGGAAACGCCCTTGAAAAGTATATAATATATACTAGAACAAACTCTGCGCGCTACGCGCGCCCATTCAAATTTTTTTAACTATAAACTTCTATGCTACAAATTAAATTTTATACCAATACCACAACATAATTTTAAATTTTAAACATTTTTTCAGGTATTTGATTATTTTTATAAAATATAATAAACTCATTCAGAGTAATTCAACTATTTTCAAGAATATCAATATTCGTCACAAGAATTCTTTTTTTTCAAAAGTAATAAAATTTTTTAAAGAAATTCAATTATTCTTAAAAAATGTTATTCTTAAAAAATTATTATTATTTATTATATAATTATTACACAGGTCAACAAAAAAAGACTTACTTTTTTTTTATGAGATAGCGGAATGGTTTCCTATGTATTTTTGGACGCTGAACACGATCCCGACTTCCAAATTTGCCCATCACGTCAGGATTTTGAGAAAAGTGGGGGTAAAGACCCCAAAAACGCTTTTTTGAGGATTTTCAACATTTCTTTTCTCTTTAACCTGACGTGCTAGAGACTTCCACAAGGTCTTAAATTAAAGCTTATAATGTGCACTAAAAGACCAATATCCATAAAATAAAAAAAATAAAAATTTTTTTCAAAAAATGGGATTGAAGACACCAAAAATTTGTGTTTTTGGATTGCTTTAATAGACTTTTTGCAATTGCTTGGATTCGCATGAAAATGGTTACTTGGGGTTTTTGGGGTCACTGATTACGAATCCGATATTAGTTTGCAAAAATTAAAAATGTCGGATTCGTAATCAGCGACCCCAAAAACCCTGAAATAACAATTTTCAAGCGAATCCAAGCAATTCTTAATTTTTACATCTGCCATCTTGGTTTCGCCGTTTTAAATTTTTGGAAACAAATATTGGATTCGTAATCAGCGACCCCAAAAACCCCAAGTACCCATTTTCAAGCGAATCCAAGCGATTGCAAGAAGTCTATTAAAGCAATCCAAAAACACAAATTTTTGGTGTCTTCAACCCCATTTTTTGAAAAAAATTTTAATTTTTTTTTATTTTATGGATATTGGTCTTGTAGTGCACATTACAAGCTTTAATTTAAGACCTTGTGGAAGTCTCTAGCACGTCAGGTTAAAGAGAAAAGAAATGTTGAAAATCCTCAAAAAAGCGTTTTTGGGGTCTTTACCCCCACTTTTCTCAAAATCCTGACGTGATGGGCAAATTTGGAAGTCGGGATCGTGTTCAGCGTCCAAAAATACATAGGAAACCATTCCGCTATCTCATAAAAAAAAAGTAAGTCTTTTTTTGTTGACCTGTGTTATTATTATTAAGAGTCTAGTCTCTTTCAGTATAATCAAGTTATATCTTTTGGTGTTGTTAGCAGAGAGAAATATTTGTATTTTTTAAAATTTACACTGATCTTTCCCTTCAATGTAATGTTTCACATTTGAAATCCCAAAGGAATTCAACATAACAAAATAAACTAAATTAAGAAAAGTCCAAAATTTCTCTATAAACATAATTTTTTATATATATATATTACTTCTATTTTCTCCTAAAAATATTTTTACGGAATCAAATGATTTTACTCTTGATAATGCAACATACATCTGACCATGATTAAAAACATCTCGTCTTAAATCAATGAATATTTTATTAAATGTTTGACCTTGAGATTTATTAATGGTCATTGCGAAAGCCAATTTTATAGGAAACTGTCGTCTTTTAAAAGTAAATGGATATAAGTTTTCACAATATAAAGTTACTCGATGTAAAAAAACAATATTTCCACTCTTATCTCCGGTTAATATTTTACATTTAATAACATTATGTGATAAATCTAAAACAATTAACCTTGTTCCGTTACATAATCCTTCATTAATACTAAGATTTCTAATAAGCATTACAACAGAATTAATTCTTAAATGTAATTCATGTGGTGGTAAAGAAGGTGGAGAGAGAGTGTTTAAATATTCTGGTAATAAAACTTCAGAAAATTTTCCATTATCACAACTTTCAGTTGAATCAATACTTTTATATATTTTTTTACCTTTACTGTCTAAGAGATTTACCACCCTCTTATTAATATCATCAACGTCAACATTTCTTGGTGCTAAAATTGCACACATTGACAAATCTTTAAATTTTTTCTGTTGTATCAAATGACTATACATTTCTTCAGCAATATCTATATTTCCTTGTTGAATAATATGTTCTGGTAATTCGATGTTATCATCTATATCATTTAATTCGCCATTACCAACTTTAAGTAGAAATTCTACAAATTCTGTTTCCTCTGGTAAAGCTCTCATATTTTCTGTTAATGTGTATTTTGTGAAATGTTGCCATAAATGACTATTTTTTATTGATAAATTTATTATTTCTGATCTAGTACCTCGTTCTTTTATCGGTAAAATTTGTCGAAAATCTCCTCCTAGAATTACAATTTTTCCACCAAAAACTTCATTTGATTTCATTATATCTCTTAATAACTTATCCATAATTTCTAAGGCATATTTTGGAGCCATTGGTGCTTCATCCCAAATAAAAACATCAATATTTTTTAAAAATTGTCCTTCTTTTGACTGAACTTTAATATTTGAAGATGAATCATTGTACAATGGAACAGGTAAGCCTAAGACTTTATGTACAGTTTTCCCATTAGGAAGCAGTGAGGCAGCTATGCCTGTAAATGCCATGTTGCAAACATTTATTCCTTTACTTTTTAATAAATGCCATAAGGTAGTATATAAAAAAGTTTTTCCAGATCCTCCACAACCATTAATATATAAGCATTTAGAACTATTAGAAGAAGAATCTTTTATTACTTCAAGTATATAATCAACTATATTTTTTTGTTTAACATTTAATTTAGTATAATTCTGCTCTCCTATTTTTATATGTTCAAAAATATTTATATCATCAACCTGCGCAGGAAAATTTTCATCTATATCTAATAAACCCTGAAAATCGGTTAAACAATATCCTTCATTCAATAACATTGATTTTATATTTCTATAAGCTATTTTTTCAGCTTCAATATTGTCAATTTTTGAATAGTCTTCTGACATTTGACCTTTAAATTTCTCCCAAAGTTTTTCCGGATGTACAGGATGACAATGAATTAGAATTCTTACAAATAATTGTCGAAGTGAATGAGGCATCATCCATAAAGTAGCTTCTTCCATTGTCCTAATCCACTCACTATCATCTTCTATAAGTCCTAATGCCAAACAAGCAGATGTAAAAGATTCATGAATAACTCCATTAACTGTTCTTAAACTTTGGAAAGAAGTTACTCCTTTTACTGTAAGTAACAATAATCTAAGGTGAAATAATTCCAATTGGCGTGGATTAACTGAATACATTCTTCCCAATACTTTTTCTTTACGACTCCTTTTTTGCCATTCAAGAGTTTTTTTATCCACGTATAATGTTCTGGTATTTGTGTATAATAATACTGACGAGCAGTACTATCACGCTCATTAAGTTTAAAAAAATCGAGCAATTTTGTATTTTTCTGTAAATCAAAAGAAACATTGTTATTATCTTTCCTTTCGCGAATAATAACATTCTGTTCATTTGGTAAATGTATGGGTTAACGATTTATACTATGGCTCTTTTTCCCTAAAGGTTTACTTAAAATTCTCCAAACAGCCTCAACAGGACCTACATACCTATTTTCTTCATAATGATTAATTTCATTGTGATTAACAGTTACCTCACCATTCGCATTTGTAATAATAATGGATGCAGCATCATGACCCTTGAAAATATATTTATATAGATATTTAACAGATTTAATACTTGAAACTATTTCCACATTTATATGGCAATTAAATATTTCCGAAAGTGTAGGGCAATATGGAACCACATTAGAATTGTCAACAACAAATCCATTTGGTCGCTCATACGTTTTATTATTATTTCTTCGACGACAACGAACATAACAGTTTTCTTCAATTGTAGTTTCTTCTTGGTAACTTTTTGGAAAATTTTTTGAACATTTACCATCAATTAAACACCAATCTCCACAAGGTCCGTGAATGTTATTTTGCATTATTATGTTATGCAAGGAAGGATTGATATTTTCATCAGGAATTTCTGCAGAAATATAACGATCAACACTTTCAACTGTTAATATTTTAGAATTTTCTTTTAATATGTTACCGGTCACCGTGTGAAGGGAAGGGACCGGGCAAAGAGCGGATTGCTATTTTCGTAGCACCTTGGCAGTGACGTCAGAGTAGCTGGGCCTTAGGGGAAGGCAGCTTCTCCGTAGCCGGCGTTAAACAGTGACGTCAGCGATATATCGATCTCTCGATGTTCGATAATCGAGAATCGATCTCTCGAAGTTCGATAATCGATAATCGACTGGGCACTTCGAGATTTAAAGACTCAGAAGGAGGCCGAATTTAGAGGTTAGCTTTTCTGTCAAAACAAATGCGTCAAGTCGATGTGGAATTTAGACACACAAACGTAAACAAACTTGAAGGTTAGAATGGTTTGTTCACATTTCTGGGGTTGGAAATGTGCATTTACACAGAATTAATTAATAAATCTGTAAATGGATGTTGGTTAATGGTTCACTTATTAGAGTAGTTCAAAATTAAGCAAAGTCTGAAAGTTAATAATTAATTGTTATTAATCATAAAATTCAGGAAAAGTTTACAAATAAAGTTGTGTACTGTAGTGGGAAGGAAGAGAGTTACACAATAGTCATACTGCTGTCGTCTTGAGAAATTGCCTCCTGCACAGAGCTCAGAACAGGAAAAATTCCCGCAAAGTTCTGTCAAAGGTGGTAGTTTTTCTCAGTGACGTCAGACCCATTAACCCCAAAAGCCATCGTCCCGTTCGACCACCTCACGCATTAAGCAGAGCAAGGAATTTCTTCCCGTAGTGCTATAATCAGTGTGGTAGTAAATTGGGGTTAAATAGCTTGTGGGTGTAAGGGTTTCGTCGAAAGTTTGCCTCCTGCACAGAGCTCAGAACAGGAAAAAAATTCCCGCAAAGCACTGTCAAAAGTGGCAACTCTCAGTGACGTATGATTGTGCGTAACTCTCGTACGGGGTGAAATGAGTACTATAGTACCGACTCACGCGCAAAATCAGGAAATAAATCCCGTATAGCCAGTGTGTACGGTAATAGTGCAAGAGCTGGTGTAGTAGTGTAGGTAAAAGAAAAAGGGACAACAGTTTAAGTTGGTCTTTAAAATTTTATTTAAAGTTTTATTTAGGAGGAGACTACGGAAGTAGTTCCGTTACAAGGGTTGGCGGCGAAGTGACTCTCTGACTGGGCATTTTCGTCGCCTTTTATACCCAATAACTCTATGCATAAAAAATCTGCCTCTCGGAAGGGGAAGATTTTTTATACATGTAAGAGGGATAACAAGAGACGAACTTGCTAGTCAGCTTACATATAACTAACTTAATATTAAAATATAAAATAAACTTAATTAAACTTAAAAATCTAATTTTACATTCATTTTACCCTAATTGAGACATAATAATGCATATAATTTGCATAACGTTGTATAATTATATTATAAATAAAGGAATATATTTATCTCTTTATTTAATTTAATATTGATTTATTAATTATTTAATTAATACTAATTTATTTATTAATTAAACAATTAAACAATAATCGAAATTATTACTCAAGATAATATAAACGTATTACTAATAAAATTATTATTTTTAAACATTAAAAGAATTATTTCTCAAAGCCAAAAAATAATTAACATTAACTTGTTAATAAAAGTGAACAACAATTCAATAAAACATAACAATGTTGATAATATTAACAGTATTAATAATACCAACACTCATATAATAATAATTATAATAATAGGAATAATAATATTTATACTTAATCAGTCAAATATTGTTAAACTAATTCATAGTAAAACAATATAAGTATAAGTATAAATGATTAATAAATCATTATTACAATATATCCTGTTAATTTCAAAATTGTTGAAACGAATTTTAACTCGAAGCATATATATATATATATATAGATATAGTGGCTGCTGGGCCCTTTGAATCTTTGCTGGGGAGGAATGCGAAAGAGGAAAAGCGGAAACGGAGAGTAGAGAGAGACAGAGATAGAAAAGACAGAGAAAGGCGCGCGGTCAGGGAAATCGACGAGTAAGGCCCAGCTAGACTAATTTTTTCTACATGTCGATGTCGAAAAAGTCAACCCAAGGGAAGATACCACATTTTCACGAAGTTGAGACCTTCAAAAAGAAGGGTTCTCAACTTGTGCAGTGGTGTTTTTCTTTCGCGGAATTTTCACATACATGTGACCGGTATCAAATATAACTAACAAATGAATATGTGGTAATCCTCGCTTTTGAAATTCAATAACATAAACATAAGACTTAACCTCTCCAAATAATTTGTTGTCAACAATAACATTTAAAAGTTGTTTCACCTTCAATGCAAAAACTCTAGTTACTATATCAGGTCTATCAGAAGCAGTTTGATGAGGTAATAAATTTTCTTGTATCTCTTTCCAATTTGGATTACACGTCATTGTAATAAATAAATCTGGTCTACAATGACGACCAACAATAGCCATGGCATCCTGATATTGTTGCATCATATTACGAGGTGATCCTATAAAAGTGGAAGGCAATATAAGCATTTTTCCAACATGTACATCATTTTCTAACTCATTATTTTGTAAATAATCGATTAATCCTTGATATGTTTCACTTCTCAATTGAGCTTGATTGTTTGCACAAAATTGCAATCTATCTTTCTCTATTTTTACATAATTGTCAACTACCCATTGTTGAAACAATCTTCCCCCATATAAAAATTGATTAAATTCCTTATCTCTTATAGCAATTTTGTATTTACAATAGGCAGACCTAGAAATATTATGTTTTTTACTTCTAAAATCACTATCACTACGAAGCATATTAATATTATAACCTTTATTTCCAAGTGGATAAAATATGGGATAGATCCATGGTTCAACATTCGGATCTAAATTACTAACTGATTTCAGTTCCTTTGTAGACTTATTATAAACTGTTACATAAGATTCTGGTATTTCTCCTTCTGAGTTTGTATTGAAAATAGCAGCAACTTCATTGTAACTTTGATAATTATATCTTTTTTTATCAAAACCTTTTTTCAACGTGAACAATAGTTGTAACTCTGGAACATCTTCATTATTTTGTCTTGCTAATTCAGTTTCTATTTTAATTACTTCTGACATCATCATGTAAGATTTTGTGTATGCGTTTGAAGTTCTCATAATATTTTCTATATTTTGTAAAAGTTCTTTGTCCAAATTTTCGTTACTTTTTAATCTGTATCTGATTGATTCGTCAGGGTCATAAATAAATAATTGACCAAAACATGGATCCTCACCTTTATCCGGATATAAAGCACTATTAATTTGATAGTAAATTTGACCTTGAATTTTATAACAAAATGGCCCTCTTCTTCTGTTATTAAAATTAATTACATTAGCATTTAAAGATGCAAAAGAAAAAGAATTATTGTACAGCCTTATATTCTTTTTAAAATGACCAGATTTTTCATGAAGCCCTTTTAGCAAAAGCTTTAATTCATCTGGATATTGTATGGAAGTTAAAACAACACCTCCATGACTACAACAATCATTAAAACTAACTTTTCTACCAGCAACTTGTTCATCTTTAAAATGTTTAGCTTGACAATGTGTGCAATAATAATTCATTGGACCTAGATAATTTTCAACATTATTTGACTTAAATGTTTCATTATCATCTAAATCTATATTTAATATTTTCTTTGGAACAGAAATATTCAAATTTGAATTTATACTATTATTTACCAGTTTCAACTCATTTTGAATTTGATGATTTAATACTCTTTCACAATAATTTCTTGGACATAGAGTATTTTTTGTTTTTGACAAAGTACTTCTATCACTGTTTATATTTTTTAATTTAAGGTTTTGAGCATATTCTATTTTAGATTCAACTTGAAGTTTTTTCTTAGTTGAAGTGTGCACTTCACCTGAATAATTTACATTATCACTTTTACATTTCAGTTTTTGCCTTTCGCGATAATTTCTTTGAATTTCAGCCTTACTTTGTTTAGGTGTTGTTGATGATTCAACATTTCCTTCATTTATTTTATTTATTGCTCTCGGAAAAGAAAGGGAAGTGTTTGCTTCCTCTGAATAATTTGGATTATCAACTTTACGCTTCAACTTTTGCCTTTCGCGATAATTTCTTTGAATTTCAGCCTTACTCTGTTTAAGTGTTGTTGATGATTCAACATTTCCTTCATTTATTTTATTTATTGCTCTCGGAAAAGAAAGGGAAGTGTTTGCTTCCTCTGAATAATTTGGATTATCAACTTTACGCTTCAATTTTTGCCTTTCGCGATAATTTCTTTGAATTTCAGCCTTACTCTGTTTAGGTGTTGTTGATGATTCAACATTTCCTTCATTTATTTTATTTATTGCTCTCGGAAAAGAAAGGGAAGTGTTTGCTTCCTCTGAATAATTTGGATTATCAACTTTACGCTTCAACTTTTGCCTTTCGCGATAATTTCTTTGAATTTCAGCCTTACTCTGTTTAAGTGTTGTTGATGATTCAACATTTCCTTCATTTATTTTATTTATTGCTCTCGGAAAAGAAAGGGAAGTGTTTGCTTCCTCTGAATAATTTGGATTATCAACTTTACGCTTCAATTTTTGCCTTTCCCGATAATTTCTTTGAATTTCAGCCCTACTTTGTTTAACTGTTGTTGATGCAATACTCCCTTTATTTATTTTATTTATTATTCTCGGGAAAGAAATTTCTTTCTTCATAGAGTTTTTAGAAAAGTTTGATTCTCCATACTTAAGTTGAATATCTTTTTCATTTAAAAGGCAATTCCAGTCATTCACAACTATGCAAGATCTACTATTAGAAAGTTGTTCAGAGGGAAATTCACTTAAACTATTGTTTTTGAACATTAACATTAAATGATTTCTCATATTACAATAATAGTAATTGACAGAATCAGGCATAATATTAAAAAATAACGATGTTGCGAATGCTATTGCATATATTCCACAAGCAAGACTGTTTAATGGTTGTTGATCAACAGTTGTGAAAACTACTGGTGGTTCAAAAGGATATAATCTAATTAAGTAAGCCCTTTGATCGTCATTTAAATATTTTTTATTAAGACTATCAAAAATGTAAAGGCTTTTTCCATCATAATAAGTACAAATCCAATGACCAGACTTATAATATCCACTAAAAAGTATTTGAATGTGCTGCTTATTTTTCTCGATTGGAACTATCAAATCAAGTGTTTGTAAACACAAAGTATTTTGCATATTATAAAAAAAATTTGATTGTCTTCCCAATAGCTTTTGAAATTCATACATATGATCATTATTTAGCATTGCTCCTTCAGTGACAACAATACTTAAATCATCAGTAGTCAAATTAACAGTTTCTCCTTTGTTAGACATTGTTCTTTTATTTTATAAAATTTACTTATATCAAGGAATTAAAAATTTAAAAATAGCAATATTACAGTAGAATTTTAAGATCAAGTTTTATACATTTAATTATAAATATTATAATTTCCTTTTATTCAATGATATTACCAAATTTTGCCTCCTATAGAAAATACAAACAAATTTCCAATTTTGTCTCTTATCCAATATATAACCAATTTACTATTTTTCCTTTAATCCAATTTAACCAATTTCTAGCTTTCTTTTTATCCAATATAATTAATTTCCAATTTTGCTTTTTATCCAATATAACCAATTTTGCCTTTTATCCAATATAACCAATTTACTATTTTTCCTTTAATCCAATTTAACCAATTTCCAGCATTCTTTTTATCCAATATAATTCATTTCCAATTTTGCTTTTTATCCAATATAACCAATTTTGCCTTTTATCCAATATAACCAATTTCCAGCTTTTATCCAATATAACCAATTTCTAATTTTTTATTTTATCTAATATTCCTGTTATACAATTCATCCAATTTCCAGCTTTTTATCCAATATAACCAATTTTGCCTTTTATCCAATAAAACCAATTTAACCAATTTCCAGCTTTTTATCCAATATAACCAATTTTGCCTTTTATCCAATATAACCAATTTTGCCTTTTATCCAATATAACCAATTTTGTCTTTTATCCAATAAAACCAATATAACCAATTTTGCCTTTTATCCAATAAAACCAATGTAACCAATTTTGCCTTTTATCCAATATAACCAATTTTGTCTTTTATCCAATAAAACCAATATAACCAATTTTGCCTTTTATCCAATAAAACCAATTTAACCAATTTCCAGCTTTTTATCCAATATAACCAATTTTGCCTTTTATCCAATATAACCAATATTTATCCAATATAACCAATTTTGCCTTTTATCCAATATAACCAATTTTGTCTTTTATCCAATAAAACCAATATAACCAATTTTGCCTTTTATCCAATAAAACCAATGTAACCAATTTTGCCTTTTATTTAATATAACCAATTTAACCAATTTTGCCTTTTATCCAATATAACCAACTTCTAATTTTGCCTTTGGATTCCAATTACATACGATTTCCAAATTATAACAAATTTTTTAATTTATTAATAAACATAAAAAAAAATTTTTTAACTTTATTAATTAACTTCGAAAACTAAACACAACTCAAATACATAATTATTTAAATGATTGAAAAAAATTAGAAAAAAGTATTTTAATGTATTTCTATTATTATTTAATATTCACTTATTTAATTATATTCACTAATACTTACTATTCACTAAATCACTATTTACTAATTCACGAAGTATTCACTGATAATTCACTTATTTAACTTTTTTATTCACTCACCTATAGTGAGTGAATTCCCAAAAAAATTGTTATACTTCAATTTCGTTGAAGACACGTAGAACGTGCTCCAAGGAAAATAATCGACGATATGATTTTTAAATTAAATTTTCGTTCTTATATTTAGGTGGTAGGCCCTAAACGTGAGTGTCCTCTTCGCACTCATATATATATATATATATATATATATATATATATATATATATATATATATATATATAGGCCTGTATTCGACCCTAAGAAGGATTACGAACCCTTAAACAATAGCCTTTGTAATGGGGATTACCTCGGAGAACCCAGGTAATATTTTCTTTCTTCCTTCATCGCAAGGGAAATATAGAGAAAAGTCTATTATATGTATATATATATATAATATATATAGTAATAGAAACTCCAAAGGTAACGGTCTCGATAACGTCTGGATAACGGCGCCGATAACGCTTTCTCTGGTAACGGCTACCTTTCTTTCTTTCTCTAAAGGCAATGTCAATAAGAATGTCTCTCTTTACCTAATTTGCATATCTGCTGATTTCATATAAGGACTTTTGAAAATACAGTAATGTATTTAGCATCCATAGCAAGTTTGATATCAGATGTAAACTTTAAAGCAGCCGTACATGTACTATGCATTTGACGGAAACCAAATTGGAGTGGTTCAAATAATTTATTTTTATTGAAATATAATGTTATTTGTTTACAGACGAGGCGTTCTAATAGTTTATACAGAGCACAAATTATTGAAATCGGTCTAAGATCGGATGGTTTCTTTGGATCAGTTATCTTGGGAACAGGTCTGACATATTGCTTATCTTATAAATATCAGGAAAGAACCCAGTCTGTAGGGAACAGTTATATACACACTACCGCCGGGAATTATCGGTACGGCTGCAAACGCACGGCCCAAAAACATACCAATCTTTAAATCACGATTTTTTTGTAAATACAAATGTCAGAAAATTAACAAATATACCATTCGAAAGATTATTAAATTCTACGATTAATGGTATATAACTGATATACAAATATTGCAGCAATTGACAAATTTGACAAAAAAATTTTAAAAATACAATTTTTTTGAAAATTTTTTCAACCCCTGCACATTTTTTGAAAATTGCAGAAAAAATTTGAAACTTATATAGGTGTGATCATTCAAGTCTCATCTTTAATTTAAGATCAAAAGAATTCAAAAATCTTAATCGGTTAGCGAGATATCATTATAAACGGACGAGCATTTTCAGCCAAAAACCGTTCAAAATCGACTAATTTCTACTAATTTCTACAATTTTTAAAAAATGTACAGGGGTTGAAAAAATTTCCAAAAAAATTGTATTTTTAAAATTTTTTTGTCAAATTTGTCGATTGCTGCAATCTTTGTATAAATTATTAAAATTTTCAGTTATGTACCATTACACGGAGAAAAATTTATTCGTACTGATTACAATAGTCTATATTACTGCTAGGATATGTGACAACTTTTTGTTATGATTACTATAGCTGTTGTAAGGAGTACAAACATGAAGGTATCCCTTACAACAGCTATAGTAATCGTTCCTACTAAATTCTTAACACATTACGTAGTCTTCGTAATCATTCCAAAAAGTGGTCACATATCCGCGCTGTAATGTAGACTATTGTAATCATTAAAAATAATTTTTCTCCGTGTAATCGTAGAATTTAATAATCTTTCGAATGGTATATTTGTTAATTTTCTGACATTTGTATTTACAAAAAAATCGTGATTTAAAAATTGGTATGTTTTTGGGCCGTGCGCGTGCAGCCGTACCGATAATTCCCGACGGTAGTGTATATATATATATTAATATTATAAATATGTATCAAAATGATTCAACTGATATATATATATATATATATATATATATATAGGGGAGAGTCTCCAGTTGTGAGACGGGTTTCATTTTTGACCCGTTAATTGTAAACGGGCAAACGAAATTGTAAATAAAATATACCGTTCGAAAGGTAACAGAAATACACAACTTTTATTAAAAGAAAGTATAGTGTTTCGATGAACTCAAAAAATTTTACGATACATTTTCCGAGCACATCGCTTTTTTCAAAAAAAAAAAAATGTCTCCAGTTGTGAGACACTCATTAAAAATTGCTAAAATTTAATAAGTTTGACATAAAACGTTATGTTTAGTAGAAATAATTAAATATATTAATAATATATATTATTATATACTAAATAATAATATTTATTCGCCAAAATATGACTATCAAATAAACACAATTTAATAGCTTCAACAAGAGCATTAAAATTGATTTCTTCTGAATCAATTGACTTTTTTCCACTTGACATGCCCAAAAATACTAGAAAAAAGAATCAAAACAACATTTAAATAGTATGCCTGCAAAGTAGTATTTTTTATGCTGCCCAGATGGGTGTTGACACCGTCTCACAACTGGTGATATGCTGTGTCTCACACCCAGAAATTGGCGCTATTTTGAAAAAGGAAAATTAAATTATTTTCAACCGTAGATTGGAACAATGGAATGTTGCATCACAAAATATAAGGAAAACACTAAAAGAAAATGCATTACATTTACCTTTTTCAATTAATTAAATTGCAAAAAAAGTACTTTGCATTTATTGAAAAAACGCTTTTTAGTCGATTATCACACACAGTGTTGGTATTTAACAAAAACAGTTTATATATCCGCCTCGGTGTACACGAAATAGTTGGCTCATATAAAAAGAAATGTTTTTATATAAACCAATCGGCTTTTTAATATTGCATGTTAAAAAAAATTGACTGTCTCACAACTGGAGGTGTCTCACAACTGGAGACTCTCCCCTATATATTCTTAAATTAAGAATATTTTTTTTCAGTGTTGGTCGACTTAGTTGTTGTGTCCAGAAACTTTCTTATTCCAAAAAACAACTCTTTGTATCATTATTTATTCATACGATCAGTCTGTCATGAAAAATTTTGTTATTCTAGCTCACAAAGTATATATTTCTAAACATATTTCCTCTTATAAGTTATATAACAAGTGTAATTTTAGGATCTTATTTATTTTATTTATTATTAAAATATATTTTACGTCAAAATAAGAATAAAAATAAAATAATCTTAATCATAAATATAAAAAAAAGTTTAATGCTTTCAATACAATCAAGTGATAAAGACCTGGTTTTGAATTTTGACGTCTTCTTTTCTTAAAATAATTTTTAAAAACACAGAACCCTGCTAGTTAAATTTTGTCAAAAACATTCAATATTTAGTGATTAAGGCGTACTTGCGTTTGCGAAGGCAAAAAATGGGCCCCACATAAATATTTTTTTTTCACAGTCATTTTATTTAAAATATTAAAAACGATTTTTGCACCTTAAAGTACATTATAAAAACTAAAAAAAGAAAAAATTGTTTCGTTTTTTAACCGTTATTTACGATTCGTAGAGTGCCCCAAAAATTGTCGATCTCAAATTTGTAAGAGTTTGCGGTGCCCCGCATAGAGCCTCTCCTGACTGTCTAAAACCAAACCAACCAAAATTTATTTTTTAGTATACATTAATACCTAGTGGACTAACCTGATGAAATTAAAAAAAAGTAAAAGAAACGAAAATGCGGTACTTTTAAAGTCAAAAAATCAAAAGATCAAAATCATCATTTCTTAAAAATTGACTTTAAAAGTACCGCATTTTCGTTTTTTTTACTTTTTTTTAATTTCATCAGGTTAGTCCACTAGGTATTAATGTATACTAAAGAATAAATTTTGTTTTTTTGATTTTAGACAGTCAGGAGAGGCTCTATGCGGGGCACCGCAAACTCTTACAAATTTGAGATCGCAATGTTTGGGGCCCTCTACAAATCGTAAATAACGGTTAAAAATCGAAAAAAAATTCTTTTTTTTGTTTTTATAATGTACTTTAAGGTGCAAAAATCGTTTTTAATATTTTAAATAAAATGACTGTGAAAAAAAATATTAAAGTGGGGCCTATTTTTTGCCTTCGCAAACGCAAGTACGCCTTAAAAAGATGGCAGTGTGTAAATCGAAACCGTATTTAGACTCAAAAGTTTTACATCATGATCCTCATTATTCTGAGTATATTAACTTGTAGAATTTCTTTTAAATACAGAATTCGTCGACACTAATTTGAACAGACTCTGTGATAAAGACAAAAGAAGGACCTCTGTCGGATGGGATAAGGTCTTTGGTCACTTGGTCAGAGAACAGAAGAAAAAGAAGACAAATCCTAAGAGGATTTTTCAAATTTTATGTATTCGTCCCAACTAGTTGAAAAGAGCGTAAAATGGTAAATAGACAAATCACATATTAGACAAATTTGTTAAATTATTATTAAAGTAACAAAAAAAAGGATTTTTGGATTACATAAAAAGTGTGAGCAATTTTTGAGACAGAGATATTGACAGTTAGTTAAACTGGCGTATGCACTCTCGCACTTGCATAAATTACGCAGTAGTATTCATTATTCCGGCGGCAAATCGTTTGTGAATAATAACGGCTATGAATCTTTTTGGTGGACGTGACCGGTGCATTCGACAGTCGAGCTTATGCTTTTTCTTTTTTTTTACCAAATGTGTCGTTTTAAGTAACTTTTATAAGTAATATATTTTCTCTTTTATAGAGTTAGTCTCAGTTGTTTATTCCCTTTTTTTATTTCATCTTTTTTTTCATTTGGCAATGTAAGAAGAAAAGTGTGGAATTTTTCACAGCAGTTGTTTCTCTCGGAAATTATATTTAATTATTTTCAAACAAAAGGTTTCTATCGTGTAAATTATCAAAGTTGTTACAACGATCTAAAGTCTCCTTAAAACATTACAGTAATTCAATTTTTTTCATTTATTTCTTTATTTTTTAAGAGAGAAAGGCCGTAGCAGTATAAGCATGTAAAAAGTGCCCCCTCCTGGATGAAAAATAATTGTCGACCAAATTCTTACAAAAATCCCTCTGCAGGGAATCCTTAGACAACTTTGTTAATGTGGGGCCAACCAACATTTCCCATGATACTGCTGAAGTTCAATCTAATGCCAAAAAGTTAGATTTTGATAATCTGAAATAGCAAAGTTATCCTGTCCAGCATACAACAAGTAAGCATTCTATTATCAGCTCTTCCGACACGTCTGCTCATTTTTGCTGCGATATCATCTTCTGGAACGTTCACGGGATTAAGAATTTACCGGATATCAGCGAATTCATCAGCTCCCAAGATATAATTTGCTTGTGCGAAACTTGGGCGGAATCAGATAATTTACAACGTTTCATTGGTTCTAATTTTGGCTATGTTGTTGCACCGGCTAAAAGATGTCGCAGCAGGGGCAGAGCTGGAGGCGGATTAGTAATTGTATTTAATTCCGATATATATAATGTGACTGTTCTAACTACTTCTTACAACTATATTTTTGCCAAGGTTGATCATGTTTCTGGTCTCAGCGAATTTATATTGGGTGTCGTGTATATGGCTCCTACAGAAGATCTTGACTCTGTTTTAGATAGTCTTAATTTAAATTTTACTTATTTAACTGAAAATTTTAAAAATATACCAATTATAATGGGGGGAGACTTTAATGGCAGAATTGCAGACTTGAATCAACTAAGTCCAGATATCCTCAATTTTGTATCTTGTGTATCCGCGGAAAGACTTTCTTTAGATAAAGTAGTTAATTCTAGGGGTAAGATTATTACTAGTAACTTCGAGTCCTATGACTTTATATTATTAAATGGTCGAACACGTAGTGATTCCCCTGCTAATTTTACTTTTGTGTCTTCGCAGGGTGAGAGTGTTAACGATCTGGTCTGGTGCTCATCTGAGACCCTTCCTTTTATCCAGGACCTACAAGTTAAACAGATCGCTACCTCCTCTGATCATTTCCCGGTTTTCTTGAGTCTGATCTCTATTAAACATAAGGATGAAATTAATGATTCTGTGAAATTTCTTTTCGACTCGCATCATTCGGACTTTTTTTCTTCTTGTATGTCCTGGAGGAGGGAAGTCGGGAATATTTTTGATGAGATGGATGAATTGAATGATAATATTATTGGAGTGATTAAGGATGTAGCCACGTCTGCCGGTATGTGTAGATATTCTCATTCTGTTAAGAGTTTTTCTCGCAAACCATGGTGGGATAAGGATTGTAAAGAGGTTAAAAAGAAAGTTACACAGACCCTAAAACTTTATAAAGACAGTAGTTTCTCCCCTCTTTTTAAACCAATATACCTTTCAGAAAAGAAAAATTACAAGCTATTTATCAAGGAAAAGGAGAGGAATTATTATCTCGCTAAAATTGAAACAGTGAACAAATGTAAAAATCCTTCACAATTTTGGAAAGCCATCGGTACCTATCGCCGCAGAGAATTCTCTCAATCTTGTATCGATGACCAAGCCTGGTTACTTTATCTTAAGAAATGTCACCCGATTTCTGCCTCCTTCCTTGGAGCTTCATTTCTCGTTAATACTAATCCCTTATTGGATGACCCTATTACTGAAAATGAATTAATTAACTGCCTCACGAAATGTAAAAATGGGAAAGCCCCTGGGATTGACGGCATTAACTACGATTTTTTTAAAAACTTACCTCAAAATTGGATATTGTATTTAGTTCAATTCTTTAATAAAATATTAAATACAGAAGTAGTCCCTAAGGAGTGGGGCAGATTAAGTACAATAATGTTTTTTAAAAAGGGTGATCCTAAGGACCCTGATAATTATCGCCCTATTACTCTGATAAATTGTTTAGCTAAGATTTTCACTCAAATTTTGGGCAATAGACTTAGAGACTGGTCTGTTGAACACGATCTGATTCCGGAGTCTCAGGCTGGTTTTAGAGAGGGCAGGGGCTGTATAGATAATATATTTAGCCTATATGCCATTATAAGAATTCACCTGAACACTCCGAAATCGGTGGTTTACGCGGTATTTATCGATTTTAAAGGGGCTTTCCCATCAATTTCACACAAATTATTATGGAATAAATTGTCTGCGCTGGGACTTAGTTCAAAATTCATCAATATAATGATTAACTTTTATTCTCAAGCATACACATGTATTAAAACTAAACACGATTTTACTGATAGTGTAAAGGTAACTCAAGGTGTACTCCAAGGGGAGGTTTTAAGCCCTATGTTATTTCTTTTATTTATAAGCGATATGGAGAAATTTTTTGTCATGCACGGTTGCAAAGGTCTTTCGATTAATGAATTCACAGAGATTCTAATACTCGGTTACGCGGATGATTATGTGCTTCTGTCTGACTCTCCGGTAGAACTCGCGAAAAAGCTAAAAGTATTAAAAACATATTGTGAATCGAATGGTCTGTGTGTTAATACCAGCAAGACTAAAATAGTTATTTTTACAAATTCGCCCAATTCTTCCGCGCATAAATTCAAAGCCTTTAAATATGGAAACAGTAGCATAGAAGTAACTAGTGAATATGTTTACTTGGGGGTTACTTTTCACAGATCTTGCTCTTTTGCTTCAGCTGCTAATAAAGCCACTAGCGCGGCCAATTCCGCAGTTGGGGCCCTTCGCAAGACACTATCAGTTGCCAAAATCGATTCTTGGGAGGTTTGCTCTAAGTTGTTCCGTAGTCTTGTGGTCAGTATTTTAGCTTACGGCTGCCTGGTCTGGGGACTAAACTTTTTGGAGATGATTGAAAAGGTACAGCTCTCTTTTATCAAGGGGTGGCTTTATTTGCCTTCTTGTACGTCCAGTTTCGCAATTAGACTAGAAACAGGATCTAAGCATCTGGCCTACATTGTTTTCAAACAAGCACTTGCTTGGATTAATAAAATTTTTAATATGAATGATACACGGTACCCCAAGCTGTGCTTTTTGAAATTAATTAAGTTGGCTAGAAAAAATCCGAAAAACAAACTTAATTGGTTTAACCAACTAAAGTTTTCCTTTTTTGAACCTTGTGGGTTGCTGGAGTACTGGAATGGCATTAATTCAGAAACATCTTCCTTAAATGAGAGGGCCATCCTCGATAAATTTGAGCTTTTCCTTAGAAATAGAGACGAAGATCGACTGAATCACTCAAGAAGTCTGTTAATACTCTCGAGCTTGCCCCATAAAGCTGTCGCGCAATCCTATTTACTACTTCGCATGCTTATTTTTTATAAAAGAATTTTATCACAGATCAGACTAATCAATCAACATGTATGTAGAATTACTTTTAACCGAAAAATAATTACTTTTCACTCGGACTCTTTATGTAAATTATGTAGAACCGACTATGAATCCCTATATCATTTAATATTTTATTGCCCGGCATGCAGGCATTTATTTGCTGGTATTAGCTATCAGATCGGAAACGATCTTTCTACAGAAGAGCAATTTTTGAAGGTTTTGTATTCTGAGAACAGAGGAAAGTTAAAGATCTTAGTTAACACCCTTGTTAAAGTTTTTGAGGCTAAAATGAGGTGCGAGGACGTGGCTGGGTAGTGTGTGATTTTGTGTATTTGCGGATCTTTCACTAATTATGCGTTACTCCCTTGTATTCACGACAGGTGAAAAAACAAGTGTAATAAAATAAAATAAAATAAATAAAAAATATTTAGGAAATACTTTTGACCTATTATGAGACTTATTTTCACCAAGTTTCAACTCGAAAAAAATTTTGTTTTTGAGTTAAACGATTTTTTTTTTGAAAAATTCAAAAATTTTGATTTCCTCCAAAATGGTTGAACCAATTTTCATGAAAAAAATTTGTTTGTATAATACAATATGAACAGTTGAAAGGGTACTTCATACTTAAAAAAACCCCGATTTTTGGTCCCTAAATAGTACAGTTTCCTATATAAACGAGGGGCCAACATTTATTGATTTTTTAGTCAACTTTTCGAAAAAATTTTCAAAAAAGTAAAGCTGTCACTGCTGACATTCGTCAAACTATTCCCGTTTGCCCAAGGTACACCACGAGAAGGTTGTCAGTCAGATTATTTGACTTTATACTATATTTACAAGATTTTTGTATAAAAAACAATAGTGTAAATATATATATATATATATATATATATATATATATATATTACAGAAATATTTATTTACAAATTGTAAATACTACTCTCTAAATCTAAAAAAGCGTTAACTCAGTGAGAAATTTCTCACCGGTCTAATATCGGTCCACACGGAGAAAAATTGTAGGTTATACCAACTGGAGACCCCGGTTTAAACTACTTGACAGACACAGGCGTTAACATAACCTCTGATACCCAAGTTAGCACAATTTGACCGCCAGGCAGTTTTGGCTTGGCTGCCTCAACCCAAGTAGAAATGTCCGGAGTTAGGACGGAGTTAAACACCGACATGGTACTGACTCAGTACTGACCGTCGGTACTGACTTTCGGAACCCGATTAGTACTGGGAATATACTGACTCCAAAACCGAATCAGTACTATGTCGGAGTTAAAAAAGTATTAAAATCAGTACTGGCAGAAAACTGGCATAATACCAAATCAGTACTGCGAAGGAGTTAAAAAACAAACAAAATTTGTTATAATGTAATTAAACATTAAACATCGTTTGATTTATTAACAATTAAAATATTTTCAAAGATTTGTAAAAACATTATTCATCAACAATAATATCAAACGTTTTACACTGAGAAAACTGGAGTGTCAAATTCGGAGGTTCAAAAAGTGTATGTTTCCTTTGCTTATGAAGAGAATTAAATAGTCCTTCTAAAATAAATTTTGAATTGGTAATGGAAATCTACTTGTATATTCTCTCCCATTACATCTGAGGGTTAAAAGTTGCGCAGAAAATATGTACGATCTGATGCGCGCGAAATTATTTTTCTGACATTTTATGTATTTAATTTAGGGGTTAGGTTGCCATATTTATTCATTTCGCGCCGGATAAGGAAGGGATTTCTCAAGATGGTTAATTTGTCCCTCTGTTATAAACTCATTTTCCCTCCAAGAGAAATGGCACGAATATCTGTCAATGGTGTATTTGAACATTTAGATTGTTATCCAATAGCTAACTCTCAAATATCAACGATTTGTCCCTCCAGATGTTTAGTCCAATACTCCAGTTTTCTCAGTGTATTAATTTATTATTAACTAATAGATATATTTTAATAATATAATAATAAATTATTATTAATTAATTATTTTTAGAATTATTACGTATTATTAATAATAAAAAAAATTTTATTTTTTAAAGCTGTATATATATTTTTATTTATTTATTTAACAAAAATTTTTCTTAAATAAATTTTTTTTATTATTATTTTAATAAATAATTAGATTATAAATAATAAATAAATAATTATATTAATAATTTTTACCATATTATTATGATGTATCTATTAATTACTACATAATGACTTGATAAAATGTATATAAAGATATATGTATAATAATTTTTCTTGAAATAAATATAATATGCAGTGGATTTATTATTAAAGCACTGTATATATCGGTCCCACAATTCAAAAGGAAGTTTATGCGAGATAACTCCCGAGCTTGCGTGGCTATGCGGTATGTGTATTCGACTTGCGTCCTCGAGGTCTAGGGTTCGGTCCCCCGTGCGTGCGATATTTTTCCGTCTTAGTTTTAAGTGTTTTGTGTATAATTCTTGACAGTGTTACATAAAGTATAAGTTTAAATAATTAATAACCAGTAATAATAATAATTTAGTCATTAATTTAAATAAATAAGATTTAAATAAATAATGAAAAAATAAGAAAAATATTTTTTTAAAACTTATTTTAATAAAAGGAATTCTGATAATTAATTAATAATAATTAATACTAATAATAATAATTATTAGTATTCAATTAATTACTCCCCGCATGCTTTAATAATTAAATAAGGAGCTTATACTGACCGCCGGTAAAAATCAGTACTGGACAGCGTTACCAGCCAGGGTTTTCCCAGTACTGACTTAGTACTGGAGTCAGTACTGCAATACTGGCAGTCAGTACAAGATCAGTACTATGCCAGTATTACATTTCTACTTGGGAAGTAGTGTCAATGGCTGGATCGATATCAGTAGTAAATTGACTGAGATAAATAAATAGGTATATATTATTAACTATTTTAAAAATTTAATTTAACTATTAATTTAATTTTAAAAAATGTTGGCCCCTCGTTTATATAGGAAACTGTACTATTTAGGGGCCAAAAATCGGTTTTTTTAAAGTATGAAGTACCCTTTCAATCATCTTGCAAAAAATATATGTTACTTTTAAAATTACACTTATTTTATAGAAAAAAATGGCGGTGGTGTAAAAAAAATTTCAACCAAAAAAAATGTTTAAAAAAAAAAATTCTTTTTATTGACTTTTTACTGACTTTTTGGTAAGAATTTGGTCGACAATTTTTTTTATCAACTGTTCATATTGTATTGTACAAAAACAATTTTTTCATGAAAATCGGTTCAGCCATTTTAGAGGAAATCAAAATTTTTGAATTTTTCAAAAAAATTGTTTAACTCAAAAACAAAATTTTTTTGCGAGTTGAAACTTTATGAAAATAAGTCTCATAGTTGGTCAAAATTATGCCCTAAATATGGACCCAATCCAGGAGGGTGCACTTTTTACATGCTACTACCTTTGTTTTTCGATATAAAAATTCGTGTTCTCTAAATTTAAATGAGAATAGAAATTTAACTCATTTTCAAAAACTGAAGGCGTTTTCTATTCTAATTCAGTAATTTTTTTTTAATAATCAGTAAAATTCCAGTAATTTATTATAGAAAAATATTGCCAAGAATGGAACTAATTTACATCTTTTGAAAAAATTGTTAGTATTTTACTTCCGTAAAAAGAATATTCTTTACGCTTAATGTCGACGCTAGCATCAGTTTTGAGTCATTTCCGAAAATTTTATCACTTTTTTTTGTAAAATTGTCCCTGCTTTTAAAAAATTATTGTCCCTTCTTTTAGAAATATTTTTTCAGAATATAATTTTCATATTTAAAAAAGAAACAAAATTCCTTTTCTCAAACACTTGAAAAAAATCCCTGTCTACTAAAAAGCTTTTGAAAAATTTCTCCCTAAATCCTTATTTTAAATTCTCGTGCTCATTTGCCAGGAGAGAATATTGCATATAAAATCTTTTCTCTTATAAAAAGAAAAAAAAACTCTTATTGTAAATGGGCGAAAAAAAGAAATTTCTCCTTTTATGTATACATATATATAATTTCTACAATTCGTACAACAACGAAAGTTTTTGAATCGTTCTTTGTAACACTATTATCATAAATAAATGTCGTCCGTTGAAGTTTGTGAAATCAGACGAAGAAAAGAGAGAGAAGGAAAGAATGAAGAGTACGCGTCTCTAAAAATCGCAGGTGCAAAAGCGCCCAACTCATTTTTCCAACAAGTAAGAAATGTTTACCTACGATGCCGTCAGTTTGAGTTGTTCCATCCCTTCGTTTTTTTCACACTTTCAAGAAAAGTTTCGTTACTTACTATGTATGTATATATATATATATATGTGTGGCACTCGTTGGAAAAGCTAAGAGTGAAGAGGCTGTGCGCCACATCGGAAGCTAGAAGAGAGAGAGAGAGAGAGAGAGAGAGAGAGAGAGAGAGAGAGAGAGAGACGTTAAAAAAAGTAGTCGTGTCGAGAAAGTTACGCGTTTGCAAAAGAGGGGTTGAGGTGGGGAAAGAAGGGGGAGGGATATGAAGTTGGAAATAAGGGAGAGAAGGCGGCTTACTCTCAAGATTGAAAGTAAGTAAAGTACGATGATACCTATAGCCTATACCATTATATCCGTGAATTTTGACGCCACTCCCAAGGGATAGATGGATCAACCCTTATATATACATATATGTATTTTATTTTAGACGCATGAAATATTCGAAATAAATTTTCATTCCTTCAGATTCGTTCAAAAAAATGAATTTCGTTTCAAACAAAATTTGAATTTCGCGCCTAAAAAGTGAAGTAGAACGGGGTGAAAAAGCCAAGGTGCAAAAAAGCTATTTGATTTTTATTTAAAAACTGTTAAACCGATTTATCAGCCATTTAGATTATGAATACTATTAGGTAATACGCAACTTTTGATTCTAGTTTGGATGTTGTACCTATAGTAATATAGTTTTTATTAGACCGACAGCTCAGTCGGATAGGTGCCTCGCTTGGCGGACATTTTAGGACCAAGGGTAAGTACCCTTGGTTCGCGCCCATTTGGCTTGGTATTTTTCCGGCACGTGAGACAATCTGAGCGGGAGGTTTGACGTCGAGGTGTAATGATGTGCACCGTCGATTATTATTGCCCGGTACACACCATTAGAACTTGACTGTCGATAAACCGGTTGTACTCGGAGAGGTTTTTTACAGTTTCTCTCTCCACTGGCGAGAAAACCTATTTGACGGGTGGTCCAGGCAAATGCGAGTACTCCTAACTTTAAGCCGTTCTGTAGACGCAAAATTTAGTATTAAGTTTAATAATTAGGAAATTTGTAAAGAGAGATACGAAAAATGTAAAAACACTTGTATAGCCAAGTATGTAAGGCAATGTAAGGTGTATAAACCAATAATATAGTTTTTATTGTAATTTTAATTTTTGAGTTGCTCTGCGTACAATATTTCGATGAACTTTTCGAACATATTACAACCTGTTTAAGTGAACGGGTAATAAAAGTAAATGTTTGTACATAAGGAGAAAACTATACTCAAAACGTATACAATGTTAATTTTTGGAAATTGAACTAAATTTAAAATTTATTTTAGCATTTAGAAAAACTGGTCTTGGGGGTGAAAAAGCCAGGGACAAAAATCCATTGAATATTATGTGAAATTCATTTATTTTTTACTTAAACTAACCTTCTAATTTTGCAAAATTTTCGCGTGTTTACTTAATAAAATTAATTAAACACAACGAAAAAATAGTTCAAAGTGCACTAAAAAAATAAACAACGAATAAACGGTTGCAACAAAATATGAGGGACCGTCCATAAATTACGTAACACGTTTTTAGTGAAATTTTGAACCCCCCCTCCCCCTATATAACAAGTTGTAACAAAATCGTTTTATACCCCCCCTCCTTATCAATGTTACGTAATTTTTAAAAATATTTTTTACTAACGTTTTTCGAAACAAATTTGTTTATTACTGTTATTTTTAGTATTTATATCGTACAATAGCAATACAAAATTAAGTTAAATATAAAAAACATTTAGAGGAATAATTTTATTAATCATACTGAACAACCAAAAATATAACATTGATTTTTTAACAATAAAAATTGTATATTATTCCCAAGAATCGGTTCGCGAAATGATTCGATTTTTACTTATATTGAAGTGGCGGCAAGGGACAGCTTTTCAAAAATTTATCCATTATAAAGAGATTAAGTTCCTTATAAATATTACGTAACAATGATGATTGACCCCCCCCTCCCATGTAACATATGATAACATTTTATCGAACCCCCCCTCCCCCCTAAACGTGTTACGTAATTTATGGACAGCCCCTGACATCTGTGGTGAAATTTAAGGAAGACTTTAAAAAAAGGTACAAAAACTTAATAGTGTAAATCAAAAACAGGTAAACTTAACATAATATTCAATTTTGCTTGCTAAAAGCTCTTTAAAATTTATTAAAATATTTTTAAAATAAGATTATTTGTCATATAAATAAAAGAAAACTATAAAAATACCAAAATAATAAAAAGCCACTTGCAGTGCTTTCGTATAAATCTTATTCCATTTGTAACAACTGCACAGCGTAATAACCGCACCTAGTCTTCCCTAATTATTATTCTTGAAAATTTCATTAAAATTCGTCGAAATAATTCAATTATTTAAAAATTTGTTGATAAAATTCTTTATAAGAATTCAATTTTGAGAAAAATTAAATTATTGATTAAATTATTTATTTTTGTATTTAAATAATTGAATTCTTGTAGAATTTTCCAATAAAAATTGATTTAAAAATGAATTTCAGTTAAAATTTTAGATAATAATTATTCTTTTTGAAAAAATGTAATTGGATTTTTTTTGAAATTTTTTCAAGTTTTTATTTTCTAAATATTTAATTGAAGAATTTTCTAATAATCGAAATTTCATAAAATTAAATTGTAAACAAATGGATTTTAAAATTCTCAAGGAACTTTTGCAAAAATTATTAAAAATAATTGATAATTAAATTATTTCAAAGAATTTTAATCCAATTTTTGATAATAATGATATTCTTCGAAGAATTTACTTAAAATTGCATTAAAAATAATTGAAATATTGCGAGGAATTTTATTATTTAGGAGAAGAATTGAATTCTTGCAATTTATTTTTATTACATTTTTTTTAATACCTAATTGAAATCCTGTGAAGAATTTTATTATTTATTTTTCGAAGTTATTACATTTTTTGATAATTACATAAAAACTGAGTGTATAAAGAAATTGAAAATGGTGAATCCAATAAGGCGGACCTAAAATAGCGGTATTTTGAAAAAAAATTGTTCAGATTTCCTTGAAAACTTGTTACTTCAGGGGTTTTCGAGGTCGGTGATTACAAATCTGAGATCGGTTTTTAAAAATTCAAAATCTCGAATTCAGTATGGCGAACTTGAAAATTAAAAATTCATCGCATTCACTCAAAAATTGTTACTTCGCGATTTTTTGGGTAGCTAAAAAATATTTATACTTAAAAAATATTATAATTAAAAAATATTACATACTTTAATTTAGAAAAATATTTTTTTTTGAAATATTAATATATTTCAGTAAAAAAATTTTCTTTCAAATTGGCACACAAGTTACGTCACTGATAAATTGGCGAGAAATGGGGGTTTCGGTATTGAACTGATATTCGGCTACCCTGAATTCCCAAATTCCCCAAAGGCCAACTTCTTTCCTCTATGGTAACAGATCGTCTAGACGATAATCTTCTTCTTTAAATAAATAGAGTTCCTGTAGAAAATGTAGTAATTTTTTTTATGAAAGATAAAAATAATTTACATGGGTACAAAAATATTCATTGTATTTTCGAGAATGTAAAATAAATGTGAATATTAATATAATAATATAAATATTAATGTATGTCTATTTTATTTTCGTTCTGAGTACTTTATTTCCCAATTTAATCTTGAATTGAGAATATTTTAAAATCACAACTATTAATATTGATTCCTCAAAGAAACATTGTTTTACCGAAAATGTTCAATCTTGATTTTTTTTTACCTTAGGGATTCAAAAATCATATTTTTAAAAAATGTTATTCTCGAGATTATAAAGACCTTAATATAAGGGATGAATTTTTTTTAATTTTAGGTCTTATGTGAGGACATAAAATTAGAGTGAACTCATGTATTTTTTGAAGACCATTGTTATCCGAACACTTGTTTGACGGATCCCTCTAAAGTCATTAAATTGCCTATGAATCCTGTTCTACTTTATAATACACGTGTAGTTTTTTATAATTCAGTAAACTATTTATTATTACAATTTGTTAAGTTGTTGATTACTGTTTGTTGTTACAATTTGTTGATATATGTCAACTACAATTCATTGTTATTATGATTTGTTATTATTTATTATTACAGTTTTGTTATTATTTGTTAATTATTGTTTGTTATTACAAATTTGTTGATTGTAAAAAGTTACAATTTGTTATTTTACAACTGAACTATTAGTTGAAACAATTATAATTGCATATAGTAACCCATTTATGGTCCCCATGGACTGCGGGTAAGAAGTGTAAATAAATAAATATATAATCAACAATATGTGAATAATAATTATTATTTGTTGTTAATATTATTTGAAAGTTAAAAATAGGTTTATATTATTTTTTTAGAGTTTTTAAACGTATAATTTTTTTAAAGAATGTAAAATATATTTAATATAATTTTACTTAACTTAATTTTACTATTTCGAAAGTTAATTTTTGTATACAAATTTTTTCAATGCTGTATAAATTGTTATTAAATATTATTATTTGCAGAATAAAGCTGAAACTCACACCCTATTATCATTGCCACTTAATTTTGTAGAGTAAATTTTATTACTATTGTTTTATAATAATTCTAATATAAAGTATTTTTTTCTTTTTGTTTATGTTTCCTGTTGAGTATATTTTGTAAGTAAACTTACATTTGACGCTCTCCCAAAAGAGGTACCTAAGGAAAAAAGATTTAGGTTATGTTTATAATTTTTGGAGTAAAAATACAGAAAGAAAATCAGTTACTATAACACATTATTGATGCTGAAGTATTTATTAATATCAAAAATATTCTATAAAAACTGGTTTCAAATTTACATAATTAAAAAGGAACTTTTAATCAAGATAAATTTAATACAAACATAACCTATAATTTTTAGGTTTCTTAGGTAATTTTCATGGGAACGCGTCACAAATATATAATTAACTATAATAATTTGAATGTTCTTTCATTCTTTCATTCATTCACTTCTTCTGTCCCTCACACTCTGAAGTTGTGTTTTGTGTATACTTTTGTTTTTTGTTAACTTTAGATAGATTGTATTATATTATTATACCATAATTATTTTTATTTTATAATTAATTAAAAATTTTAATAAGAAATAGAAATCATCAGAATTTTTTTTCATTTCTTTTCGTTAAAAGACTATAATTTTGTTAAATATTATGTGTTTTGTCAAATCGAAATTATGCAGATTTTTTTTACTTCTTAACAAAATTAGAAAATTTACTTATTATTTTCGAAAAAAAAGAAAAAAACTTATATTTTTTATTCTGGTTTAATTACATTTTTCAAGAAAATCTTAAAAGTTTTTTTTTAAAAGGAGTGAAAAACTTGCAGAACTTATATTTTTGAATCACGATTGTTATAGAAATTTTGATTTTTTGAGAAAGTAAATTCCGACCAACTTCGTTATTTTATAAGAACATTAGAATAGTTAATAGACATTATTGTTAAATATGTATTTACATAAAAATCAGAAACTAAACTGCTTATTTTAGCTATTTCTAATTAAATTCATTGAAAATTGAAATTTTATAGAATTTCGAATTAAAACCTTGTGAAATTAATCTATTTATGAATAAATTGTAAACGCAACTTTTTTAAAATTCAATTAATTTTGAAATATTTAAGTAAAATTAAAAATTTTTATTTTATTTTTTAAGAAGTGATAGTTGTTCAAGAATGAAGTTATTTAAAAAGAAATTATTGTCAGAAAGAGAAATAAATAGAAGGTTTTGTATTAGAATTTGTGGTAATTTCATAGTTTATAAGGCAAACAAAAAAGACCCCAAAATTCAGAATTTTCTTATGAATTCTAAAAATTTAATTTTTTCAGTACTTTTAATAAAAATCCCTGACTTTTCCCTGAATTCCCTGTCTTAGAGTATATTATTATTATAGTTATAATAGTATAAAAACTATATTCCAATTCATACCTATATTATTTTTATGAAAAAAAATTTGAATAAAATATTTTTAAATTCTATTATTTTTAAAATTGCTAATTTTATTTAAAAAAGTATATATTTAAGAATTTAGCCGCGTGCTTTAGCGCGTGAATTGTTGCTAGTTATATATTATAGGTAAAATAAATTTATCAAAGGAATAATTTAAAAATTTTAATTTTGCTATAATACTAAATGCTATAAAATGAAAAAAAAGAAATAAGAATTTTTTTTATTTATTTAATTTCACATTACTATAATCTTATCAAGGGGGATAAAAAGGGATCACTGATATATTAGAATCAAAAAGTTATATATAGTGTGAGATAAATCTCCGCTTTCATTTGAACAGCATAATCTTCCAACTTGGATAAAGAATCACACCGCGAGATTTTCAGTGCAAAAAGAGAAAAGGAATATCAGTTTTAGAAATCGCGTTTTGAAGCAGGATGATACGACTTTTTGTTTGCGAGAATAGAACGGAAAGTGAATCAACTTACATTTTCCACTTGACTCCTTCAGAGAATGTAAATGAAAAATTCGCCCTCCCTTCTTTATATTTAATTTCACGGTATTACTTATCTGATATTTTTTTAATCTCACTTTTTCAATTAGTTCCGAATAAAATTAATTTTTTTTTACATTAACGATTTTTATAACATTCTGTTTTCTTTTTTCAAAAATAATTGAAAAGAAAGTTTATGAAAAATTCGTTCAATTAAATGCGAAAGTTTTATACAAGAAAGGGTGAAAATTTTTATTTCCTTCTCTTTTGATTTAGGTTTTGTAAAAGTTGTAAGAATTCGACCTATATTTCTTCTTTTTTATAGTTTAACTATGTACTCGAAGATGAAAGGGACTTGTTTATTGAAGATCGAAACGAACTTGAAACGATAAGTCATGAAAAGCACAGTTTCTCACTTAAATGAAAGTTTCTACGTGATATAAATCAATTTTAAGATAATATTTTGTTGTGCTCTTTTCACGAGGACAAAAAAAATTATTTTCAATAAAGATATTTTTTTCTAAAATTTTATTAAAATCATTAAACTTTTAAAAAAATTTCTTTTAACATTTTATTAAAAATATAGGTCATAAATGCCACTAAATAAACACAATATAGTGGGCAACACCTTGAAAGCTATTTGCGCTGAAAAATATAACAATATTTATATTTTAACTATAATTTATGCGTTAAAAGTGGGATGTAAACTTTTTAAGACTTTTAATTTTTATTACTTCAGCCCTGTTTTTATTAGAATATCGTAAATGTTTTATTTATTGTTATTAGTCATTCTTCTATATTCATTTTAAATGATAAATCATTCGGCGCATTATTTTTGTTTTAATTATATTGACAAAATAATTTATATTATTTCTAGTTCTTCTAGAAATTTATTCAGACGAGAATTTTTTTTAGTCCAGAACACCTTTAAGATGAATAACCAAAATTTTTTATATTTACCTCTTCCTCTCCATTTTTAAAATAATTTGGATTTGACAAAATGAACCATTTTCTAAAAAGGCTATTTTTAATTAATAAACCGGGGTTTATGTTTAGAAAAAGGAAAAATGAATTAGACTTTTAGAATTAAAGATGAATAAGAATTTTTGATTTTATTACAAAAATTATAATTATAATTGAATAATTAATTATTATAATTATTAAAAAATTGTCTCAATAGTTGTGAAACATGAAACAGTTTTAAATAAAATTTTGTCAGAGTTGATCATGGTTGCCAGAGTTGAGCCACTGTAGAAAATCAGTGAAATATTTAGGTAAATGATTAAAAATGACCTTCAAATGATAGAATGACACTTGGGAATGAGAAAAGGAACCATGAAATTAAAATGAAATCCCATATTATACATTTTCATATAACTTTAGATATTTTATTCCTCATGAACGAAACCCAAAATAGAAAAATTGAAAAAAGGTTATCAAAATTTTTTTTCCCCTCTTTTTCCAATGGAAATAAAACTTTTAACACCTCTTTCAGTGAAAAAATGAATTTCTGTTGCAAGTACGCTTTGTACACTACCATCCAAAAGTATCAGGACGATTACATTCGACTCTATGAAAAAACATGCCATCACTTTTTCAATCATATCTCGGAAATAAAAGGAGATACAAAAAAAACTTTAATACGGTTAGAAAGCTGATTAAATTCTGCGTAAAATAAGCTGTCTTTGAAGTCATTTCGTCAATTATTTTTTAAGTTGTAGAGTAAGAAAAAAATAAAAAAAATAATCAAATTTTATCATTTTTGTCTCTTGACTTCAACTTTTTCAAAAATCTAGAAAAATTTTTCTAAAAACACAGAAATCTTCGTTAGAATTTCAGCTTTATAATAAGCCTTCGAAAATTAAAAAAGGTTAATCCGTCTTCGATATATCATTGAAAATGTGAAGCCGTGTTTCGACCGATTGGTGCATTGAAATTCAACTGTGACGACTCGATTGTGGCTTCGCGCGGCAGCGAATGAGAGAGAAAACAGGGACGAATTTATGCGGGAGAACAATAAACCTTCCAGTTTCTTTATATTACTCGTAAAACATATAAAAAAAGCATGGTCTGGTCAATACTTCCTTTAAAACAAATTTTGTGGTCCTGTGTAATTTTTAATGGACAGTGTATATGGGGCATTCCACGCCCAAGTCGGAAATCATTTTGCTTTTGCATCTCAAATTTTTCAAAAATAATTCTTTTCTTTCAGTGCTCGTTAAAATGAGCTAACATGATTTTTTTTCAAATATTTTCATAAAGCGATTTGAGAGATACAGATTTTTGAAAAATCATATTGAACGTGGGTCAAACCATTTTATTTCAACTAAAGTGGTCGCGACCTATTTTTTAAAAAATTTGGTTTTGAAATATATTAAAAAGTAATGTTTTGAGATTATATTTCTGGTATTAATTTTTAAAAATATTTAATAGTTTATTCAAAAATTAATATTTTATCTTTGGAGGTTTAGAAAAATGTCAAATTTAAGCACATTTTCACAATTGATTAAAACTGTTTAGAATAAGATAAAATTAAATTAAATTTATACTATATCATTAAAAAATAATTAAATTTTTATTTTTGACTAATAAAAGTGATTCTAATAACGAAATAAATAAAGAAAACTTAAATTAAAGCAGAAGACAAAAGTGTCGATTTAGCCACATTTTGAGAGCTTAATTTAGAGCAATATTTGAAATTTTTTTAATTGAATTTTACCTTTTTGGATGTATTATTTATTGAAATTTTAAGATTTCTTGGTTTTATCTTTTAAATTGCAGCTGAAACGAGGAAGTTTTCAATAAAAAAAGTCACTCATTTGGAGGTTTTGTCAATTTTGAAATCCTTATATCTCTTTTGGAGAAAAAAAAAAATACAAATTCTCTTGCCATAATTAAATCAATTCTTCCTTTATTCTCTTCTAAAGTTTGACGTTGGTCCCGAAATTAGTTTTTTTAATAAACGCATTTTAAAATTTGTGTTTTGATTCTGCTTTTAACAGGTTAAATTATCACTTGTTTTCAAACTGTAGTTAGCTTTTATATAGTCGCTTTATATTTTCAATAAAATTTAAAGTTTTATTTCAAATTTATATTTAAAAATTTTCTGGAAATAAGCTTCTTATTTAAATTCTTCCCCCTTTTTAGTTATAAATCACATATTATTGATTTTTAAATTAAAACCAAGTATTTATAATTCCATTCAAACTGTAATTTCAAAAATATTTAAACAATTTTATGAATTAATTTTTTCTGTATTCAAATTATATTCTTTTTTTAATTAAAAGACAAATAATTATCGATTTTTAAACGAAGGAACAGTGTTTATTAATTAATTAACATTTAATTGTTCGAATTCAAAACGATCTGTCATTTCTCTTTCTCTCCAAATTTATTTTGAATAGGCACAGTTTTTTGCCCTTGGACAAAGTCTACTGTTTTCATCGCTTTGGTAAAATTCAATTGCTGTAGGTTTTTTTTCTTCCTCTATTCCACTACGTTGTTTATGTAAAAATTCTGGTAATACATTGGGATCTTGCGTCAACTTTCTGGCTTTCTTAGCTTCGTATTCACTAATATTAAATTCCTCGCACAAACGATTAATTGTCCAAAATTTAGGTGTTAAACTTAATATTTTTATTCTTTCTTCCTTTCTACAACACAATTTAAATTTCGTTTCTAAATTTTCTGTTACATTTCATCTTGGCCAATTTTCTCTGATAGTTCGTACTTCGTTACCTCTAATTAAGATTTTGTTATATGTCGAGTATGAGAATCAAAAGGATTACAATTTTTTGCAAAATACTGGTGATATTTTTGGAGATATTTGCATTTGTGTCTATCACAGATTGTACTAATATTTTCTTTAGTTCTTAATTTCAATAATAAATCGTCATTTTCAGTAAAATATCTTACTGATTTTGTTAATTGGTTTGATAAATTTATACAGGGTTCGTTAAAATAAATACTAATATAGCACTGCATTTTTTTAAGTCGACAGTGAATTAATATATAGTCATGAATTCATATTTAAAATAAATTTACAACTATCACATAAAATAAAAGAAGTATTAATTTCAAAAATAATTTTTATGCTTTTCATTTATTTTATGTGACAGTTGTAAAATTTTAAATATGAATTTATGCCTGTAGATTAATTCATTGACGACTTAAAAAATGCAGTGCTCTATTGGTCTTTATTTTAACGAACCCTGTAAAAGTTCATTAAACCCATTAACTAAATCAATAAGAGATTTTACTGAAAATGATCAATTATTATTGAAATTAAGAACTGAAGAAAATATCAGTATAATCTGTGATGGACACGAATTCAAATATCTCCAAAAATATCACTAGTATTTTGGAAAAAATTGTTGTAATCCTTTTGATTCTCATACTCAACATATAACAAATTCTTTAAGAGAAGTAACATTATCATTTTCAAATAGTGTTGATTTTATTAAATTAATTCCCGGTAAAAGTTTATGTGCCAGATGTAGAAATAAAATTTATTCTCAAGTAAGTGAAACAAATTTCGAATTACAAAATTCAAATGATCCTGCATACAAACTATCAGACAAAACTGGCCAAGATGAAATGTTAATATCGTTGGGAATAAGTTTACCTAAAATACGTAAAATGAATTTAGAAAAAAGAAATAGGGTTATTGAAAAAGCAATAAATGATGCATCATTATCATTGAGAGAAAAATTAAATGAATCTTTTGATTTAGAAACGTCGAACCTAGACTCGGAAGAAAGTTTACTGGCCAAAAGTTACAAAGATTTAATAGAAAATTTAAAAGCGAAATTTAAATTGTGTAGTAGAATGGAAGAAAGAATAAAGATATTGAGTTTAACACCTAAATTTTGGACAATTAATCGTTTGTGCGAGGAATTTAATATTAGTGAATACGAAGCTAAGAAAGCCAGAATGTTGACGCAAGATCTCGGTGTGTTACCAGAAGTTTTACATAAACAACGTAGTGGAATAGAGGAAGAAATAAAATCTAAAGCAATTGAATCTTACCAAAGCGATGAAAATAGTAGACTTTGTCCGGGTGCAAAAGACTATGTGTCTATTCGAAATGAATTTGGAGAAAAAGAGAAGAAACAGAAGCGTTTAATTTTACTAGATTTAAAGGAGTTATATATTCGATTTAAAGAAATAGAGCCAAATGGAAAAATAGGGGTTTCGAAATTTGCAGAATTGAGACCAAGTAATACACATTCTGTTTGCGTCTGCGTGCAGCATGAAAACGTTAAATTAATGTTAACCGCGATGAAAGAAAAGACTACGATTCATGATTTATTAAAATTGGGCGTATGTGATGTCGGAAATGAAAAATGTATGATTGGTAATTGTGAAACTTGTCCTAGGTTTGAAGATGTTTATAGTGTAATAGAATCGTCAATGAGTAACGAAGAGGTATTTAAATATAAACAATGGATTACCGTATATAGGGCTGATTTGGTAACTGTTTCTCAATCTCGCCTAGAGTTCATCGAGTCCTTAATACAACAGCTTCTCTCATTAAAGCAACACGAGTATGTATAAAAATCTCAAACATCCTATCTTAAATGGCTGAAAGAAAATCTTCAGGAAAATCATATCATTGTTCTTTTAGACTTTGCACAAAATTATTCTTTTCTTATTCAAGACTAAATTCAATCACGACACTGGGTTAACGATCAAGCGACTTTACATCCTTTTGTTATATATTATAAGGAAGAAAATATAACCAAAACAGACAGTTTCTGCATCCTTTCAGATTGCAATGACCACCCAACCAGCGCCGTTTATACGTTCCAGACAAAAATTCTAAATATTTTAAAAACATTTCCAAATTTTCAGTTCATTCACTATTTCTCTGACGGAGCCGCTAGTCAATATAAAAACAGAAAAAATTTTATTAATCTGGCATTTTATAAAGAAGATTTTAATATTGGAGCTTCATGGAACTTTTTTGGAACATCCCACGGTAAAAGTCCATGCGATGGGGTAGGTGGAACTGTTAAACGTCTCGTGAGAAAAGCAAGCTTGCAAATGACTAATGGGAAATGCATTTTAAATGTCGAAGAAATGTTCGAGTTTTGTAACACTAACATTCGTGGCATATATTTTATTAAAACCGATGGAAAGGAAGTAAAAAGGAACGAAAGACACCTAAATCGAAGATTTAATTCAGCTCGTACAATTCCAGGAACGAGAAACAATCACACTTTCACACCTATATCAGATTCCATTCTTCGAATAAAAAGAGTTTCCACTTCAATTTTATATGAAGATGTTTCAATTAAAAATTAATTTTTGCGTTTTGAATTCGAACAATTAAATGTTAATTAATTAATAAACACTATTCCTTCGTTTAAAAATCGATAATTATGTGTCTTTTAATTAAAAAAAGAAAATAATTTGAATACAGAAAAAATTAATTCATAAAATTGTTTAAATATATTTGAAATTACAGTTTGAATAGAATTATAAATACTTGGTTTTAATTTAAAAATCAATAATATTTGACTTATAACTAAAAAGGAGGAAGAATTTAAGTAAGAAACTTATTTCCAGAAAATTTTTAAATATAAATTTGAAATAAAACTTTGAATTTTATTGAAAATATAAAACGACAATATAAAAGCTAACTTCAGTTTGAAAACAAGTGATAATTTAACCTGTTAAAAGCAGAATCAAAACACAAATTTTAAAATGCGTTTATTAAAAAAACTAATTTCGGGACCAACGTCAAACTTTAGAAGAGAATAAAGGAAGAATTGATTTAATTATGGCAAGAGAATTTGGATTTTTCATTTTTCTCCAAAAGAGATATAAGGATTTCAAAATTGACAAAACCTCCAAATGAGTGACTTTTTTATCGAAAATTTCCTCGTTTTAGCTGCAATTTAAAAGATAAAACCAAGAAATCTTAAAATTTCAATAAATAATACATCCAAAAAAGTAAAATTCAATTAAAAAAATTTCAAATATTGCTCTAAATTAAGCTCTCAAAATGTGGCTAAATCGACACTTTTGTCTTCTGCTTTAATTTAAATTTTCTTTATTTATTTCGTTATAAGAATCACTTTTATTAGTTAAAAATAAAAATTTAATCATTTTTTTAATGATATAGTATAAATTTAATTTAATTGTATCTTATTTTAAACAGTTTTAATCTATTGTAAAAATGTGCTTAAATTTGACATTTTTCTAAACCTCTAAAGATAAAAAATTAATTTTTGAATAAACTATTAAATATTTTTAAAAATTAATACCAGAAATATAATCTCAAAACATTACTTTTTAATTTATTTCAAAACCAAATTTTTTAAAAAATAGGTCGCGACCACTTTAGTTTAAATAAAATGGTTTGACCCACGTTCTTTTAACGAAAATTTTTGTTTTTACACGTAGTTTTCAATAAAAATATGAAAAAAAATTGTTAAAAATTTACAATAAGATTTAAAAATTTTTTAAAAAATTTTATTTTTAACAATGTATGTATCGATCACTTTTTTCAAAATTTTTTGTAAGAAACTAGTACTGAATTAACAATTTTTATTCTATAGAGTTGGAAAACCTGGAGAAGGCATGGAATTTCAAAATCGGACAGGGTTTTAACCCTGTCAGATTAATAAACAAAAATAAATAATCAAGACTTTTTACCGAACATTATAAATTGCGATTATCTCAAAAACTAGAACCGACAACATGACCAAAAGCTCGTAAGAATTATGATTAAAAATAATAAATAAATTTGTCTAAAAATAAGAGTATGTAATTAAATTTGAAAATTAAAATAATTGACGAAATTAAAATTGAATAATAATTGAATTTAAAATTGGAGGATGAAAGGAATTGAATGATTTTTTTTTAAATAAACACTTGTTTTGTGAAGCACATATGACCGTATGGGTTAAAGGAAGCATCGAAAATATAAAGGACATGTAGAGGCCATTTATTTGACTTACGGATATGAATACGAATTCGCAGTTTGTGCTGCTGCCGACGTGAATAGTGTATTCGAGTTTTCGGGGGCTTTTGCAAGAAGTTTTGGGAAATTTCATACTGAAGATAACGATCATACGTATAGTTATATATATATATATTTATATTGTGATATCATACGCCGAGATATTGAACGCGGTAGCAAATAATAATTCATCGCAAAGTTGAATTGTAAATATAAACGAGATGCAAACAATGACTTGCACTCTAATTATACAAAACAAAGAAGATCGTTAAGAAACAAATATCACTAAATGATCCATTAACATATTTTTTTAATCGCCATTTTTTCTCTTTACTCTTGCCCCCACCCCTTTCCCTTTTCTTCTTCTCCTTTCTGTTAAAACGTCGAATATAAATGATATTGAAGTTGTAAATGAACACTTGGCAAAAGAAGTGGAATTAAAAGTTTAATGAAAAACTCCGTTTCTGAAAATCACTCTTCCGGTGAGGGAGTGGAAGAGAAAGGGAGAAAATTTTCAAGAGAACAAATATCAGGGTAAAAGCATTTTATAAAAGTATTGACCTTTCTGCTACTATACGATTTCTTACTCTGCTTCTTTTATTTTACAAAACTAGAGTAAATATTCGTAATATATATATTAAATTCCAACTCAATTTTTTTTTTACGTTCAAATGAACAAAAGTTTTGTTCTTTTTTTAATATAATCTTGAAAAATTGTAGTGAAATGAAAGATTGAATAAATTTAATCATTTATGTAGTTAAGAATCAATTTTTGTTCATAAAAATATAAATTTTTTTTTAACCTTTTAAAAGATTTAGAACCACAATAAACTTTGAAAAAATACCTTAATTTTGTTTATTTTAGTAAATAATTAGGTTTACATTAAATAATTAAATTCTGTTATAACTTTCCTCAAGTTATTAATTTTAATTAATCTTCCAATGACTTTACTCGAAATCAATTCCATTTTTCAGAAGTAATTTGATTTTAGGTATTAAAAAAAAATTTCATGAAAATTTTAATTGCTATACAGAAATTAATTACAATAGAATAATTATTTTAGTGTTTAATATTATTTTATTTAAAAATCTAAAAAATTTTTAATTTATTTATTAATTTCAGAATGTTTTGAACAAAAATTTGATAAGATTCAATTAATTTGAAGACATTAATAATAATTAAATATTTATTTAATAAAAGACACTGGTTTACAATGAAACTGTCAATCGAACAAAACATTTTTTTTCGAATAGTAGGTGTTTTTTGAGTAAGAAAATCATAGTTTTAATTTTTTTCCCTCGTGCAGTTTTTCTGTAGTTTCAAATTTTGCATTTTCGACGTTAAACGTCACTTAAACTTACCTGTAGGAAAATTAGCTTGTCAAAATATAATAAATGAGGTATCATTGGAAAGGTTATTAAATTACCTTTCGATCCATAGTTCACAGAATAAAATTCAAAGAAAATTGAGAAAGTTACATTTGATTTTTTGACACTTAAGTAACTTCTACTATTTTTTTCTACATTAAACAGGAAAAAATGTTTTGGTTTTAATTTTTTTATTGATAGACTATATGATTACTGTTGGCATGCAGATTATTTAGAGCAGGATGTAGTCAATAAGAATACACAAATACGGATGAAATCGGTCGTTTATTAAGAGCTCGTTGACGATCGAGACGTTCACGGTCGAAGCGATATCGAGAAGTAGAAGGAGTGCGTGCGCACACGCCAGTGACGTAGAATCAACTACTGTTAGAGTCAAGCGAGATATTCGGCGCGAATATACAATATTCCAACACTCCCTCCCGAGATTGACTCGTTTACAATATAAATAAAAATTATCAATTTTACAAATTTCAAGCTAAAATAATGTATAAGTTTCTCAATTTATTTTAAATATAGTCGTTTCAAGTCCATCCTTTCTCAAATTGAATATTCTGGACACTTCAGCATTGTCGAATTTGATATATGGGTCAATCTCTAGAAATGAACAAATTCAGAATTGAAATTTCATTTTAAAAAAAGTTGAAAATTCACTTTTATTATTAGTCCTTTGGCAAAAGGAGGATCCTAATAAGCCTATAAAATACGTGGTTACAATCTTTATCAACATTATTATTAAAAATTAATGTTTTTTAATCAGAATTTTTGTTGAAAATTTCTCGCAGCTAAATGGGTTTCAAAATTGATGAAAATTAATTAAAACTCGTTACTCAGGGGTTTTAGGGGTCGCCGATTACGAATCCGATGTCAGTTTCTCAAAATCCAAAATGGTGGATCCAATATGGCAGACAATTTCTTCAAAAATTTAACGGATTTGCTTGAAACTCGTTACTCGGGGGTTTTCGGGGTCGCTGATTATGAATTTCAAGATAGTTTTTGAAAATTGAAAATGGCGGATCCAATATGGTGGACACTTTTTTCAAAAATTCATCGGGTATGCTTGAAACTCGTTATTCGGGAGTTTTCGGGGTTGCTGATTACGAATCCGATGTCAGTTTTTGAAAATTCAAAATCCCGAAATCCCCAGAGCGACAAGTTTTAAGCCAATCTAATTAATTATTCATACTAGATCAGCCATTTGCAATTTTCAAAAACAAACATCAAATTCGAATTCAGCGACCCCAAAAACCCCTGAGGAACGAATTTCTATCGAATAGCATCAATCTTCAAATTATCCGCCATATTGGATCCGCCATTTAAAATTTTTTTTAAACTGACCCAAAATTCGTAATCAGCGACCCCGAAAACCCCCTAATAACAAGTTTCAAGCAAATCCGATGAATTTTTCAAAAAGTGTCCGCCATGTTGGATCCGCCATTTTGAATTTTTAAAAACTAATAACAGATTCGTAATCAGCGACCCCGAAAACCACCAAGTAACAAATTTTATGCAAATCTGAGCAGTTTTGAAAAAAAATGTCGGCCATATTGGATCCGCCATTTTGAATTTTCAAAAACTGACATGAGATTCGTAATCAGCAACCCCGAAAACCCCCGAGTAACGAGTTTCAAGCAAATCCGATGAATGTTTTAAAAAATTGTCCGCCATGTTGGATCCGCCATTTTGAATTTTCAAAAATTATTATCATATTCGTAATCAGCAACTCTAAAAACCCCCGAGTAACGATTTTCAGGCGAATCCGATGATTAATAAAGTCTGTAATTTACGTGCTGTGTAATGGAAATATACCATGGGTAACGGAGGGGAGTTTTCTTCCATTATACAGCTTCAAAATGTTATGATTCTAATATAAAAGAAAATAAATATTATAAATAAATTAATGACAGCATTTGTTTTCTTTGTTTTTAAATAAAACAATGTTTTAAAGATTATTAAAAACTAGCAACATATACCTCACTCGCTAACGCTCGTTCGGTTGTATTTAAACTTATTAGTTTTTACTTATTTTTTTTTTTTTATTTGAACTAAGTAAATATTTACTGGACATAAATATTTTAATTTATGGTATCTATTAAATAGTTATTTGAACCAAATACAAATTACTTAAGTCAATTAAATAGAATAATTTAATTTAATAAATATTGCTTTAAATCAATTATAAAAATTACTTGATTAAATAATGCATAGTTTTTAATTAAAATAAATATTTATTTGCATCAATAAAATAATTTTTTTGAAATAACTAAACTTAGAAGGTTAGATTTTGAATGTTAGCCTGATTCTCTGAATAATTAGTAAGAAAAGGGCGAAGATACGTCCATTCTTTTCTTACTAATAGGATTTTCTGTAGGTAATGATCAGAGTGTTTTTTTGAAATTTTTACTGCACTATTCTTACGCATGTCACCGTCACCAATATTGTTACAATATATATTGTAACAATATTGTTACAACAAAGTCTAGACTTTGGGTTTTTGCAAGTCTAGACAATATAGTTGTATAATAATATAAATTTTTCTTTCTAAACCAGAATTTGAACATTTACAAAATTAAAACCTTATAGTGGTTAGAAAATGTAAAAAATTATTAATATTTATAAAAATATAAATTATTTTATTTAAAATCATTGTGTAATAAGACAAAAATTATGAAGTGACATTTACAAAAAATGTCATTGTACATTATACGAAATGTTATTTTTACGTATTCTCTTACTAAACCTTTCATTTTCGTCCGCTATCCTGGATTCGCCATTTTGTATTTTTAAAAAGTGACTTTGGATTCATAATCAGTGGAATTTTACTGAAAATCAGTTGAAAAGTACTAAAATATCAGTCATTCTTCACTGATTATTATTTTATTGTGATTTATTTATTAATATTGTAAATTTCTGTCAAACAAATAATTTTACTAAAAGTCAGTTGAAAATTACACTTACAGTAGTGTTTCATTCAAGCAACACGATCCGAGAAACGAACAAAAAACGATTTTCTTTTTGTTTTGATAACCAAGCTGTCATGTTCGCTCGTCTTATTGAAGTAAATTTTTATAAATGTTTATTTACATTATTCGAAGATAATTAAATCTTAAAAAATTACTATAAAAAAATTCTAATAATATTAGTTTTTAAAAATATTATAATGTTATTTTTCGAAAATAATTGAATTTCTTAAAATAATTCTTATATCCTAATTTACCTTTAAAAATTTTTTTTAAATTTTTGGTAATTCAATTATTTTCAAAATTTGCAATTAAAATTCTTCAAAAAATTGTAACAAAATACTTGAAATAAATTAATTATTTTCAATTAAATTTTGCACAATTTCAACTATTCAAAAAGGTTTCTATTGTAGACATATTTGAAAAATTTAATTGTGTTAAAAAATTATTCAAAGAAATCTAAGTATACTTATTTTTAATTATCTATAACTTAATCTATTGAATTTAGAAAAATTACATCAAGAGGACAAAACTTTGTTCTTTCGTCTACTTTTGAATAATGTTTAGAAAACTAAATTTTTATTAATGTTTATTAAAAAATTATTTTATACCTAAAAATGTTAAATTTTTTTAATTTAGGCATGATTACAATCACAGGCACACAAAAAAAAAGTTGTCTGTTCATTGAACAAGACCTACATGTCTTATAGTATTTTGGCCCCCTGAATACGAATATGAAGTCAGAATTGCTCCAGCACCCTCTGTTTTTTTAAATCGAAAAAACTACCCTTAAGTCTAAAATTCAAGAATTAAAGTAAAAAAAAAATAAAAACACGGCTTTCTTCGGAGTAGAAGAATATATTTGTGCGTTTTCTTCTTTCAACAACTCAAATAATGTCAAAATTGCTCCACCACCCCTGTTTTTTTAAATAGGAGAAACTACCCTTAAATCTAAAATTCAAGAACTAAAGTCAAAGAATGAAATAACCACTTTTTTGCGAAGTAGAAGAATATATTTATGCGTTTTCTTCCTTCAACCACTCAGAAATATTGTCAAAATTGCTCCACCACCCCTGTTTTTTTAAATGGGAGAAACTACCCTTAAATCTAAAATTCAAGAACTAAAGTAAAAAAATATGAAATAACCGGTTTTCTTAGGAGTAGAAGAATATATTTATGCGTTTTCTTCCTTTAACCTCTCAGAAATAATGTCAAAATTGCTCCACCACCCCTGTTTCTTTTAAATGGGAGAAACTACCCTTAAATCTAAAATTCAAGAACTAAAGTCAAAGAATGAAATAACCAGTTTTTTTGCGAAGTCGAAAAATATATTTATGCGTTTTTTTCTTTCAACAATTTAGAAATAATGACGAAATTGCTCCATCACCCTCTGCCCTTAAATCTAAAATTCAAGAATTATAGTAAAAAATGATATAACAGGTTTTTTCCAAAGTAGAAGAATATATTTATGTACTTTTTAAAAAAGCATCAGCATTGCTTCATCACCCTCTTATTGATTTATATTGAAAAAACTACCCCTTTAAGTATGAACCCAGAGTATACTAACAACAATAAAAACAATTAGTTTTAGACAAAAGCATACGTTCCTTTATTTTTGTTCTCATAACTAAAAAGCAGAATCAGAGTTAATTTATCATTATTTGTTGTTGAAAGAAGAAAACGCATAAATATATTCTTCTACTCCGAAGAAAACCGGTTATTTCATTTTTTTTCACTTTAGTTCTTGAATTTTAGATTTAAGGGTACTTTCTTCGATTTAAAAAAAAGTAGGGGTGGTGGAGCAATTTTGACATTATTTGAGTTGTTGAAAGAAGAAAACGCATAAATATATTCTTCTACTCCGAAGAAAGCCGTGTTTTTATTTTTTTTTTACTTTAATTCTTGAATTTTAGACTTAAGGGTAGTTTTTTCGATTTAAAAGAAAACAGAGGGTGATGGAGCAATTCTGACTTCATATTCGTATTCAGGGGGCCAAAATACTATAAGACATGTAGGTCTTGTTCAATGAACAGACAACTTTTTTTTTTTAATAATAAAAATTAAAAATAATTATTTTTAATTTTTATTATTTAAATACACAATTAAAAATAATAATAATACTCCGCAAAAAAGCCCAACTAATAGAAAAATAAAAAAGTAGGTTAATTTTAAATTTAGATCCAACTATTACAATGTTATAGATTTATTAAGTAATATATAACAAGTAATATTATATATATTTCTCTAAATAAAGATGTCTATTGACTTTTTAAAATTGATTTTCTTAAAAATTTCTTTATTAAAAGTATTAATATTTAAATTTTATAGTAATTGCTGTTTTAAAAAATCAATCCGGGAATATTTATTTTTGGTCCAGGAATTTAAAAATAATAATTCACTAGACACCTTGAATTAATTTTTAACTTGATATAATAATTTTAATTCACTAAAATGAATTTAATTTTAGTTTTTAATAGAATTAATAAAAAAGAATTTAAATGTTTTTGGATATCGATTTTTTTCAAAAAATAGGTTATTATTGTATTATTTTTAGTTGTCAGTTATGGGAAAGTCGAGAAGCAGTCGAGAAGTTCGGTCGATGACAATTAGAAAATTAGACGATACGATTTGACAATTAACAAAAGAATAAACAAGATGATCGTTTGAAAACCAAAGACGATAACCAAATAATCGCTCGAAAAAATGAAATTCGCGGATCGAAGTGAAACACTAACTTACAGAAATATAAGTCATTTTTCACTGATTATCCATTTAAAAAATTATTGTTGATGTCTGCCAAACAAATACAGGGTTGCCACGGACCTGGAAAACCTGGGAAACCCGGAATTGTCATGGAATTTTTTTTCAGTCATGGAAAACCTAAAAAATCTGGAATTGTCAGGGAATTTTATAAAGCCTGATACTAAAAGCTCAATTTTTTGTATTTGAGTCGTAAAAATTTCAAGTTTTCAAGTTGACATACAACTTTTTGATTTTAAATTTAGTGCTTACAATTGAAATCAATATGGCATTTCTAAATTTTAGTTTCTTTTGGTCTCTATCTTCCTTTAAATAATTTTTAAATTAATACATTTTAGAAACCCCAAAATGTTATGAAACTGAAGCTACCAACTTTTATGCAATGAAAATTTTTTCTTTTGCTAATTGTTTTTTAATGTAAGAAGCCCTTTAAAAAATTGCAATCGAAAAAAATTGCTTCTGAAGCAAGGAAATAATAATTTAGTTAAAATTTCGGGATATTTGGAAAATCTACGAAAAAATAATTAAAAATCACTAATTTCTAGAGTTGTGCAAAAAGCTCGAGGCTCGAGGCTCGAGCGAGCTTTTTCGAGCTTTTCATTTTTCGAGCCGAGCCGAGCCGAGCCTAATCAGTTCGAGCTCGAGCCGAGTTCGAGCCGAGTCGAGCTTTACAAAAAGCTCGAAAATTTTCGAGTACTCGAGTGACTTCGAGTACCCGAAAATTTCGAGTACTCGAAGTCAGTCGAGTACTCGAATTCAGTCGAGTACTCGAAATTTTCGAGTACTCGAATTCAATCGAGTACTCGACTGATTTCGAGTACTCGATTAAATTCGAGTACTCGTGTAAATTCGAGTGTAAATTAAATGTAAATATTCCAATGTATATAAATTCAGTTTTTCAGGCTGAATGACTACAATAATAGTAAGTAAGTTTTATTATTAAATTCTTAAGAAAAATTAATTAATAATTTTTACTGTACGATATTTCTGTTATTACTTAACATATTTTTCTAATGTTATACTGCGATCTTCACTTGTTTAAACAAATAAATGTTGCTATTTACTAACTCTCAACAAAAAGAACTTAGAACCTTGCAGTTTTTTTCTAATTTTGCAATTAACTAATACGATTGGTATGAAATGGAGATAATCTATGATTGCAACAATTTAGCGATTGTTTAAACAAATAAATGTTGCTATTTACTAACTCTCAACAAAAAGCACTTAGAACCTTGCAGTTTTTTTCTAATTTTGCAATTAACTAATACGATTGGTATGAAATGGATATAATCTATGATTGCAACAATTTAGCGATTGTTTAAACAATTAAATGTTGCTATTTACTGATTCTTGACACTATAACTACATAGAAAGTTTGCAGGATTTTTCTAAGTTTGCAGTTTATCAGGCTGAATGACAATAATAATTTTTTTAAAAAAATGTTTAATTGTTTATATCATAAAATATCTTCTTGCGTCATACTGCTTAGATTAGTTAATTGCAAAATATAAAAACTCCAAGTTTCTAAATGGTTTGTAATACGATTGGTATGAAATGAAGATAATCTATGATTGTAACAATTTTGTATTTCTTCAAACAAATAATTGTTGCTATTTACTTACTCTAACTATAACGGCATAGAATATTGCTGTTTTTCTATTTTAACAATTAAGTATGTAATACGAATGGTATGAAATGAAAGTAATTTATAATTTTAACAATTATTTAAAGAAATAATTGTTGTTATTTACTAAATCTTCACATGAACTACCTTCACAGTTGCAGTTTTTTTTCTATTTTTTCAGTTTATCAGACTTAATAACAACATTTATTTTGTAAAGAAATGCATATTTGTAAAAATCATAAAATATCTTCATTCCATTCTATTCAGCTTAGTAAGTTGCTAATTTTGAAAAAAGTACATGTTTTTAGATGGTTTGTGTTTCGAGTTAGTAAATAGCAACATTTATTTGTTTAAACAATCGCTAAATTGTTGCAATCATAGATTATCTCCATTTCATACCAATCGTATTAGTTAATTGCAAAATTAGAAAAAAACTGCAAGGTTCTAAGTGCTTTTTGTTGAGAGTTAGTAAATAGCAACATTTATTTGTTTAAACAATCGCTAAATTGTTGCAATCATAGATTATCTCCATTTCATACCAATCGTATTAGTTAATTGCAAAATTAGAAAAAAACTGCAAGGTTCTAAGTGCTTTTTGTTGAGAGATAGTAAATAGCAACATTTATTTGTTTAAACAATCGCTAAATTGTTGCAATCATAGATTATCTGCATTTCATACCAATCGTATTAGTTAAAATCCTTTAGAAAAAAAGACATGAGTGAGAAATCTCGAATTTAAATCGAAAATAATCGAAGGTACTCTCGCAGTTATAGCAATGAAAATGAAACATAGAAGGGCACACTCACATTTCCAAATCTAAAGAAATATTAGTACCTTAAAAACTCATACATAGTTAGAACATGGAGCTACAGTCGCTCTTTTCAATATCATTATGAAGTGTCAATTTTTATTTTATTAACTTAACTTTAGAGAAACTAAATAAAAATTTAGGTAATTTTAAATGAGTCACAATAAACAATTTAATATTAAATAAAAGGAACAATTTGAATAGAAAAAAAGAAGAAAGTAAAAAAGTCGACCGCGAAGCGGTCGACGAAGCGCTAGTTATACAAAATAATGCGAGTACTCGAAAAATTCGAGTACTCGACTAGATTCGAGTACTCGAAGTCACTCGAGTACTCGAATTTTTCGAGTACTCGATTTGGTTCGAGTACTCGAATTCACTCGAGTACTCGAAAAATTCGAGTACTCGATTAGATTCGAGTACTCGAAGTCACTCGAGTGCTCGAAAAATTCGAGTACTCGAGTGAATTCGAGTACTCGAACCAAGTCGAGTACTCGAAAAATTCGAGTACTCGACACTTCGAGCCGGCTCGGGCTCGGCTCGGCTCGGCTCGAAAAAATTGCGGCTCGGCTCGGCTCGAGTTTTCGAGCTTTTTGCACATCTCTACTAATTTCCTTGCCTTCCTTAGATCCTCTTACAATTTTTTTAAATGACTTGTCACATTAAAATAAATAATTTGTAAAAGAAAAAATTGCTTATGAGGTGAGGAAATAATAATTTTGTTTAAATAATATATGGATTTTTCGAAAATCTGTGTAAAAAATCAAAATTAATAATTTCCCCGACTTCGATCTTTTAAAATTTTTTAAAAGGCTTCTAACATTAAAATAAATAATTAGCAAAGAAAAAATTGTCATTGAATAAACGTAGGTAACTTCAGTTTCATAAAATGTTATTAAAATGCTTTTTAAAATACTGGAATAATAATTGTGAAAAATTCTAAACTTAACTAAATTTTTAAATTTAAAAAGATTTGCTCCTCATCTTTCTTCGGAGCGTATCTCAAATAACCTTACAAATTTTAACTTAATTTTTTGTTAATAATGAAATTAAAAATTAATAACTTATTTTGTTAACAATTTACTTAAAGGATTTTATACTTTTTGTCGTAATTAGCTAAAAACATACCAAAACAATTTTATTTCTGGTTTGGAATTTTTTAAGAAATGGTCTGGAAAACCTGGAAAAGTCATGGAATTTTAAAATCGATGTCTTGTGGCAACCCTGAAATAAATAAGTAAATACACAAGTAAATAAATAAGTTCCATTACAACACAGACAGCGCAGCATTAGCGAGTGAGGTATTTACGTATATTTAAAAAAATTTCAACAGACACTACGTGCATCAACGAACCTTAAAAAATTCAACAATTTATATTATCAATCGTTTATTAAATCTATACATATATGTGATTTGTGTATATGTAGGAGTTTATATCTGCATATGAGCAGTATACATGTGTATGTAATTTATGAACATGTGTGAGTATACATGTACATGTGATTAGTGTATATGTGTGAGTATACATGTGTGGGTGTTATGCGCGCATGCTTGATATTCATAGAACACTACTGCGCATGCCTGATATTCATAGAACACTACTGCGCATTCCTCACATTGATAGAACACTACTGCGCATGCCTGACATTCATAGAACAATAGTGCGCATGCCTGACATTGATAGAACACTACTGCGCATGCCTGATATTCATAGAACACTACTGCGCATGCCTGATATTTAAAGAACACTACTGCGCATGCGTAATATTGACAGAACACTACTGCGCATGCGTAATATTGACAGAACACTACTGCGCATGCCTAATATTGACAGAACACTACTGCGCATGCGTGGCACTAATAGAACACTACTGCGCATGTGTAATATTGTCAGAACACTACTGCGCATGTGTAATATTGACAGAACACTACTGCGCATGCGTAACAGTGATAGAACACTACTGCGCATGTGTAATATTGACAGAACACTACTGCGCATGCGTAACAGTGATAGAACACTACTGCGCATGCGTAACATTGACAGAACACTACTGCGCATGCGTAACATTGACAGAACACTACTGCGCATGCGTAACATTGACAGAACACTACTGCGCATGCGTAACAGTGATAGAACACTACTGCGCATGCGTAACATTGACAGAACACTACTGCGCATGCGTAACATTGACAGAACACTACTGCGCATGCGTAACATTGACAGAACACTACTGCGCATGCGTGACATTGTGAATATGTATACATTTGTGTTAATATTATTTTTAAAAGATATACATATATATATACGGCTAGGGTCGGTCGGTCGGTCGGTCGGTCGGTCGGTCGTTCTTCAACCTAATATAATAAGAGATTATTATTATTTACGTCCTAAAAACTAAATTTACTGCGGTAACGGAGGGGAGTTTTTATTGTGTCGATGAACACTGACAAACTAAAGATTCTTTTAAAACTATTTGTATTCATTTTGTTTCATCATTTTATGCAATAACCATAACTATACTGACACTACAAAGAGTTTTGATGTATTTATTTCTATTTTATCGTTTTTGTTTATATTTTATAATTATATTTGTGAGCGGTAACGGAGGGGAGTTTTATTTCTGCACAAAACTAATTTAATTCTAGGTAAAAATAACTAACAAATATTTTACTTTATTTTTCATGATTGAATTCGAAATAAAATAATAAGTAGATATTACCGGGCAAAAGATTTTTTTGTATTACAGAATTAATATAATACCTTTTCTATAAATGAAACTTACTTCATGAACGGTAACGGAGGGGAGTTTTTATGCTATATAAACACGTGTATCTTTAAATATTTCAAATTTTCGATTTATTTTTCATAGGATCCGATTAAATCATGATGAATGCTATTATTAGGACGTAAAGATTTTGAAAAATTATTATTATTTATTTTTAAAAATCTAATGTACGTGTCATGTGTCCCGATTGTGAGAATGACCCATATGTAATTTCTGTAAATCTTAGGACACCTTTCGAACAGCTCATCTACCAATCTACCAATCATTATGTCTGAGTTTCATTCAGTAACTGAAAATTATTCAAAATAATTAATTTCGTCATTTAAGTATATTTATTACCATCGTCACATATCGTATACTGTCGTGTATTTCAGTTGTTCATTTAAATTTTTCTTAGAAGAACTGTCGTTTAATAATTTGTTTATTTAAACTGTCTAGAAGAGAAACTGTCTCATATATATTTACACTATCGTACTTAACATATTATTTCATACTTTCTTGATGAACATCCGTCATGTCATATGCCTTAATTTATTTCGCCAATAGTTTTGTACATATCGTTGCAGCTTTATTATCATATTCAACTAGTCATTGTAAATAAAACTTTGTCAAACTTTTTCATCGGGAATTCACTTATCGTTATAATTTTGTTAAAATATTGACTTTCATCAATAGCAATATTCAATCTCAAATTTCAATAAACAATGTAAACTTGATTATTAGTATTTCTAGAGATAATGTCTTGAAAAAGTCGCATTACAAGAATCACATCTGAAAAACATTATTAATTTGTTATTAGCAAAAAACTTATGTTCAAATTATCAAACAGATAGTTTCGTCTACTTATGAAGTTCAAATATAATTTTAATTTCAGTCAAACGTTAAGTTATTCATTTGATCAAGTTCCACTCGTTTCCAGTAAGATTTTAATATAAATTTTATCTTAACTTATAGTTTTATCTACGTGATAGAAAACTAATCAATCGTTATTCTTTAAGAAATATCAAGAGCTTTTTCATAGAATTCTAAACTGTCATTTGTTTCCACGTTTCTTTTGTTCTTGATTTGATAACTGTTTTAATACATTTTTTGATTTTATAAAATTTATTAGCTGATCAGAATTTCGTTCACATCTGCTTCTTGTATAACTGTCATGCTTTTCGTCGTCTCTAAGTCGTATTTTCATATCTAACAGACATTCAGGTTCACATGAGTTTGATTAAGATCGTTATGTGTTATTGTTGTTAACACTGTTCGTATAAAAATTAATATTTAGATACTGTCGCATAAATTTATTTTAAATCATATAAATTTTTATGTTTTAAATACTGGAATTATTGACCTTGCTTTCAATTTAAGAGATCTTAAACTGTCGTATTTTCGATTGAAAAACTCATCTTAAATAAATATTTTGACTTTTTACTATTTTTAACTATCATTAGTTAATCTATTCCCGTGTAGAAATTGCCATGTTATGGCCTACACAATGATCCAAAGATCTGGCCCCTATTTGGGCCATGGTTAAATTTCTACGCGGGTTATAGAATATAATTTATACTTTGTCGTCAAATACAATTGGTTATTAATTCTTCTCAACCAATCGTTTTAATTTTTAGACTCTATCGTTTGTTTAACAGTCAACTGGTTTTCACTAATGTTAAATATAGATGTAAAATAAAATTTCTGTGTCTTATTTTCTGTTCTAATGAACTCGTCTTTTATATTAGATTCTTTAAAACAATCGTAAATTCAAAAAATTTAGTTTTTACTAATTTAAACTATTTTCTGACTATATGAGTCTCGTAATTTTCTCGTGTGAATTTAATATTTATTTATTTATACTTTTGTTCAATTCATCTCCCTTCGTTTCTAATAATAGTTTTTAAGGTTTAGTAAACTGTTCTTTATTTTATCTCCCTCCGTTTTTAATAATTCATCATTGTTTTTCTAAAAATTTACTGTCTTATCAATTTTATTTTAATGAACTAATCATTTAATGACAAATTCATTTATGGAATTGTTCTGCTTTAAGTATTTATTTTATCATCTCTTACTATGAACATTTTTTTTGTTATTGACAAATAATCTAAACATTTGAATCGTTTAATTTCATTTCGTTAAAATAATCGTTTATTATAAATTTACTTAGAGAAATTCGAAAGTTAATTTATTTATCGTATCATTTGGTTAAATCTTTCAAGGATTCTATTTGTCAAGAAATATCTAAATTATCAAACTGTCATATATATTTTTGTATTGTAAAAACTTTTTCGTATAAATTCTTACATATATGTATATATTACAATTTAGAAGACTGTCGTCGAAAATTATTTAGATTTTAGGCTTTTACTTTATTTCTATTATATTCCTCTAACTTTCGTAAATAACCAATAGTCATTTAATCAGTTTGTATACGCTACAATATAGCTTTATTTGTTTTAATAAAATCGTTATGAGAATAATTTAAATTCATCTAGAATATTGTTTATTTACGTTCGTTAATTTTCGCTTTATTATTGTAATGTAAAAATTTGAACTTTTGCAATTGCTGACATTTTGGAAACTTTCGTTAACCATTTTGTCATTGTCCTTTTGTAAAATTTGGCAAAAATGTCATTTTTAGAGTATTAATATAATTTTCAGTTGTTTTCATCAAGTTGTTTGTTGTACAATCGTTATTTCGGCTTTCACTTATTTTTGAGAATTTCGTTATTTTGATTCGCTTTTTTTTGTAATCTACAGTAGTGTCAAAAACAATACGAAGTATCTGAAGTGTTAAACCTATAAAGTTTTGTATATATAAGTTTGATGCAAACAATTCGTTCGTTTTAGGATTAAACTATTCACATAAATATCGTTTAAATAAATCGAAAAACCTGTCTAAAATAACAGTCGAAATGATTACTGTTTCTTTGAAAACAAATTCGTATACTTATATTTTTAAATCAATCTTGTGATTACTTTAGGACAAACTAATCGTTTATTATTATTTTTTTACTATCGAAATAATAAATATTATTTTCGAGACATATCGTTATAATTATTGCTGCATTTATAATCGGACTTTCCTATGGTTAAAGAAATAATTAAAAAAAAAAAGTTATTAATTTGTAAACCTGTGACATTTAAGTTTTTTATAATAATAATATATTTTAAATAAAATAATTAATTCTAAGCAAATCAGGTTTCTGAAAAATTTTAATTCTACTAACTAAGAATACTTCGATTTTTTAAAACCAATTTTGTTAAATAATTATCATGAATCTAATGAAAATAATTTAATTGGGTAAAGAATTTAATTAGAGGTTTAAAAATCGAATTTTTTGTAAATATGTAGATTTATTTAAAATTATTCATTTTTAGAATAACTTTCTCAAAGTAATGAATTATAATTAATTTAGAAAGAATTTTAGTTCAAAACTCAATTTTCAGAAATAATTCAAATTTCAGAAAGTTTTAAACTTTTATGAAAATTTCAATTGCTGTGAAAGAAATTAATAAGTAGGTAATAATTAATTACGTATTTTAAAAATTATTTAGTTTTAAATAAATTTATTGAAAATTTTGAAAAAAATAGATTTCTGAGAAATTTTACTTTAATTTTTTAAAGATAGATTTATTTTTTTTTAAATTTACTTATTACCTAAAAATTTATCAAAACCATCAAAATTTTTTGAAATTGACTTATAATTAAATTTGATAAAGAATAGGGGGAAGAGTGGGGCAAACCGACCCGGTGGGTAAACCCCCAGGTGTCAACATCTCCGAAATGGCGAAATTGTCAAAAGTGTTGTTTAGAAATTTGAAACAACCATGTGTAGTATACCTTATTTTTCAATTTGACATTTTTTACTTTTGTTTGTGCAACGCTGGGAACAAAGTTTTTTTTTAGTTTTTTCTACACTTTTACGAATTTTTTTTTAATTCTGAGAAAATCGTGTAATATTTCCAAATATTAGGTCTTAGGTTTTGAAGGTACACACCTCAGGAATATTTACCACCAAAAACTTTGATGAATTTGCAAAGCGTTTCTTTTTGACAAACATTTATTCTCAAAATGAGCCTGTGGGGCAAACCGGCCATAGGATATTTTCATTGTATCAGAGTTTCATGAAAATTATTATTAATTAGAATGTTTTTTTCATTAAAATATTTACTTTCAATGAAAAATAATTCTCTTCCAATGAGAATTCGACCCTTTAATATTGTTCCCCTGTTAATTTTAAACATTTTTGTTTTGTTATTAAAAAAATTATTTATTTAATTAAAATTCAATCCTGTATTATTATTTAGATTATTACAACCATTGTTCACATGATTCTTTATGTTTGATGTTATTGTAGATTATACAAATGCAATATTATAGATAAAAAACCTAGGTGGCCGGTTTACCCCAGGGGGTGGGTCAAACCGGCCAGGTTGCAAATTTTTTTAAAGTTAACACAGCAACTAAACAATAAAAGATAAAGTATAGGTGTCTCTAGGAAAAAGTTCAGCAATTAAATGATCTTTCGAACAAGCTATTGAAAAATGAAATCGGTTAATTCGTTTAGTCACAAGAGTAAGAAAACCGTTAGTATGGCCGGCTCGCCCCACTCTCCCCTACCTATAATTAGAAATTTTTAAATAATATTTAATTTTCAAAGAATTTTAATTTAATAATTGTTAAATAATTATTGAATTTTACAAAGAGATGAATTTTATTTAAAATTCTAAAAAATTAGATTTTTAAAATTTAAATATTTCAATTCCTTTTTGAAAATAACATTATCACATAGTAACTGGATTTTGATGTTAAAATAGACAACATTTAATTATTAAATTATATTTTTGCTTTTAAAAATTTTATTCTTTTTATAATATTAAAGTCCCATTGAATTCATTTTGCTTCCTCGTGAGGAAGCTTTGTAGTCGTTTAATTTACAAAATTTCTAAAAATCCTTTTAACAAATTTTCTTCTATATAGGACTATGTTATTTGAGACCCTGAACAATTGTCCGGATGTATGTATGGATGTGTGTATGTGTGTGTGTGTGGATCCCGATTTTTGTGAACACGATAACTCGAAGAGGTTTTAACGAATTTGGCTAAAATTTACCAGGTATATTTATCATAAAAATATCTCGAAATGGATTGATAGACTTTAAAAAATTCTCAGAAAAATTTTTTTTTTTTGACTTTTTTCTAAAAAATTTTTTTAAGTTGGTTATTGAAGTTAATATATAATAAAATCTTATTCTTTGCATCAAGACGAATCGATTGGTATATAAAAAGTATAAATTGTATGAGAATTTACAGAGTTAATCACAATTAAAGCTGAAAAATTCGCATTTTTATCAAAAAATGAGTTCTTTCCGCAAAATTATGTTGCCGTATAAGAAAATCTTACTTATTTATTTCTAAAATCTTATTCTTTACACCAAGACGGATCGATTGGTATATATAAAGTATACATTTTACTTAAATTTATAGAATTAAAACCAATTATAGACAAAAAATTTGCACTTTTAATAAAAATTCATTTTTTCTTAAAAATCATGTTGCTGTACAATAGAATGTTATTATTTATTAAAAAATAAATCAAAAATCTTATTCTTTGCATCAAGACGAATCGATTGATGTATATAAAGTATATATTCTATTGAAAATTATAGAATTAATTACAATCAAATTTGAAAAATTCACTTTTTTACTAAAAATTTTTTTGTTTATTTAGATTCATATTACTGTATAAGAAAATTTTATTTTTTTTATTAAGACGAATGCACTTTATTTTATAAATGTTAAATTGTATTAAAAATGATTTAAAAATGAAATATATTTATCGTTAATGCTTCCTCCACGAAGAAGCAAATTTTTTTTGCTGATCGTAAAGAGGAAGCAAAATGTTCATGTAATGAACGTCTGGATTTACAACTTGTTTATTATATAGTTAATCGGAAAAAGTCAAAATTCTGATAAGTCAGAAAAAGTCAAGGAAAAACAAAATCAAATTTATGTATGTCAACCCTGTCTAATTATTAAAAAAATACATTCTTTTATTTATTTAGAGGATTAATTTTACTTACACACGTAAATTCAAAATAATTTTCTAGTGGAGGAAAAATTTCCCTCATATTCATCATTGATCGTTATCATAATTTTGCCATTTTTTACCGACTATGGACTATATATGCGGCAAGTAAAGCGCACATTGTAAAAATATACTATATATAAGGGTGTAAAAATTCTCGTCAGACATTTCCTGTTAAAAAAAAGAATAATAAAAGTCAAACGAATTCATATTTTCTTCTGTTATTTTTTTTTCTATTTTTTTTAAAGAAGAACTTTATGGTCGCTTCGTGATTGCTGCTTTCATATATTTTAGAAAAATATGTTTTTGAACTATAAATGTGTTGAATCTTTTCCATGTGTTATTATTTATGTTTATGATGTCTTCGGTATATTTATGTATTTTGTGTATTTTTGCGCACTCAACCATCATGTTTCTTGTGATTTAGTTCTTCGAGGAGGATTTAAAAATTATTTTAATACTTTATTTTCGAGATTTCTACCTTTTGAAAATTTTCAATTGCAGTTTTTTTTACTTTTATATAAAGATTTTTTTTTTTAATTTTTAATTCAAATTTCTGTTGGGAAAAAATTTCTAACATTTTGTTTAATTTTTTCTTAAAAATTAAATATTAAAATGTTTAATAACTAAACTGTAGATATTTTCCCAAAAATACTGTAAATGAAATGGAAAATGTATTTTTTATGGAGTTTTCTTTCTTTTAATAAAATTGGAAGAAAAGATCCTTTTTAATAATCTAATTATACATTTGGTAAATAATTACTTCCCGGGTAGTTAGAGAAAAAAAGAAATGGTGAATCAATCGGAAGTGGAAGATGGTTGCAATGCGAAAACTGCATGCATCATCGATCCCACCGTCGCCATTACGTTTTATTCGGAAACTTACTCCTTGAAAATTTAGGTCATCCGTTTACATGTTCATTCACGTCAGTGATTCGCCGAAATTGTTATTTTCCAAAATTTATTTATTATTTTCTTTCTTTTACAATACATATGTAAGTAAATTTCACATTTTTCATTCTTTACGTTTTCACAAAATTTGATAAATTTAACCTTATAACAATTTTTTTATTCTTTTATATTTTATATTTGAGTCACGAACAAAGAGACCTAAGAAGAAAAATCTTACAACTTATGTTTGCTTTTTTTAGTGGTAATGCATTAAGAGGGTTAACTCTCAAATCAAACTAATTACCCGCGTGGTTTGACAAAATGTGTCAAAGTATTTCTAATTAGCGAATCCCATGGTTAAAGAATGGCAAAAATAAACATTGATTTTTCATTAAATTAACTAAAATAAACACAAAACCTTTCAATTTTTCTATTTTTGAACCAATTTGAGTTGGTAACAGTTTAACAGTTAAGTTAAGTTTAAATATAAAAAAAATATAATAATGAGGAAATAATATTAAAAAGTATAAAAAACTGTTACCAACTCCAATTGGAGTACAGGCTTAAAGCCTGTAATAATAAAATTGTTTACATTACAGAACAGTATGAAACTAGAATTCCTTATAAGTGACCCCCGAGTAACAAGTTTAAATTAAATTTGATCAAATTTGAAAATTTGTCCACCATATTTTATCCGCCATTTTTAATTTCTAAAAAGTGACTTCATATTCGTTAAAGAGTTAAATTAATGAGTCACAGAATAATTTACCTCGTTTCATGGGCCATAGTCTAAAAATATAAAAAAATAGTTTTTTTTCTTTCTATGTTTTGCCTTACTTTGCCCATGATTTGAAAATATAAAAAATAGCTTTTTTCTTCCTATGGTTCCCATACTTTGTCAAAAATAAAAAAAATGCAAAGTTCTCTCATTACAGGATGGCCACATGTCAGTAAAGTCAGGTAAATGTCAGTAAAACAAAATTTTTGTTAGTAAAGTCAGGGTAATGTCAGGAAAAAAATTTTTTGTCAGGGAAATTTAGAAAATTGAGATTTTTTCGACTTATTTTCAAAAATTCCGACTTTTTCTACTTTTCTTCCAAAAGATTGCAAGAAAATATATTTATTAGTATTAGGTATGTTTTCGTTGCCTGCACTAAGTGTAACTTTTACACCACCTCAAGAGTAGGTGCAGAAAGTGTAGCGAAATGTATGATAAAATTACGTCACATCTGGCAAAGAGAACATCATAGTGTAGGTTAGGTGTTAAAGTGTAAGAAGTTCAGGCAACGAAAACATACCTATTAAATGTAATTCATTTCGATTTTTATAGTGCGAAAAATAAGTATAAACAAATCTTTTAGAAAATAATTTTTGAATCATTTTTCTATTTAAATTTTTGAAATATATACAATTAAAAAGATTTTGAATTATTTAAATTTTGTAAAATTTAATTGAAAATAATTAATTTTTTTCAAGTATTTTGTTAGAATTTTTGAAAATCATCTTTTGAAGAATTTTAATTGCAAATTTTGAAATAAATGAATTATCAAAAATTTTAATGAAAAATCTTTAAACGTAAATTTAAAAATGAAAATAAATGAAAATTAGCTTCTAATTTTTTAAAATTTAGTACTTTCAATTACATATTTTCCAAAATTCAAATACATACAAAAAAATAACATTTTAGAATTATTTTAAACATTTTGGAGTAAAAAATATTACATTAAAATATTATTAAAAAATACTTAATTCTTAGAATTTTTTATCATAATTTTTTAAAATTTAATTATATTCGAATGAATTAAGCAAATAAAAATGTACTTTTTTGGACTTATTAAAATTTCGGAAAAATCATGGTCATATTTACAATTAAAATTCTTCAAAAACTTTTACAATAAAAGTAAGTGAGGTTATGTTATGTTTTTGTGTAAATTTGATATTTTTGTATTTTTATTTTAAAAACCTTGTAAAATTATTACTTCTTATTATAATGTAATTTTAAATCAAAATATCCACTTGACAACATTTGACATGTATTCATGAATGTTATTTTAAATGTAATTTGATTGTAAAAGTTTTTGAAAAACTGTTTACAGTTTTAGAATTTTTGCCTGATGAGGTCCATCGGTTATTAAATTTCATAAATTTTACTCATTTTCCGTAAACTTTTATATTTTCCTGTGAAAAGAATTTTGTCAGGGAAAATAATTTTAATGTTAGTAAATTGTCAGGGAAATTGATAATCTAAAACTTGTGACAACCCTGCATTAGCAATACTTTGACATACTTTGTCAAACTTACAATATTAGTGCCTTATTTCTCATAGTTTATCGCAGTTTAACATCTTTTACTCATACTTTCATTTACAGGCGGGATATGTTTAAATCTTGATTGGATTTAAGACTTGTAATAAAAATTATTTGTCATTTTATAAAATTAAAAAAGAATTATATGCAAGGTAAAAAGATAAAAATAACCTGTAAAATTTAGCTTTTTAGGTCCCTTTTTTCGTGATGAACACATTTTTTATCTTCTAGTATAAAAAAGCGAAAACTTTCTGAAAATTACACAATTTTACTTATACTTATCATAGATGTTAGTATGTTTTTAAAGTGATGCGACAGTTTTATGTAATTTATCAGTTGATGAGATGATGATGATGGTAAAAATTGTCGATGATGAACTATTTATTTAAAAAAACATGACGTCATTCATTGCAAGATTACGAATTATTAAAACTACACATATATTTTCTAATCACAAAAATTTTATGCAAATGTTTGTTCATCAAACACGCTATTATCGTCAATTATTATGATATTGCCTTGGAATATTTTTTTACAATTTTCTCGTTAAACTTGTGAAATTTAACGGTCGTCAATTCCTTAAAAATTAGTTAAGTATATGTAATTAGAAGTAAATTTAATTTACTTTCTAATTTACTTTTGTAAATAAGAAATTTTCTATTTTTTATTGTCAGAAATAGAAAATAATTTTTCCTGAAATGTTCTTGAATAATCTCTTCACTAGGTACTTTTGATTTGTGTTCATCTTTTCTCCAGTAATTCTTGAACCTCCTGCAGTGTTTTGCCCTTTGTTTCGGGAATGAAGAAGCAGTAGACAACTTGCAGGAACATTGTGATGGCGTAAAATCCGAAAACATATTCCGCTGGTAAAATATTCAAAAAGTCTTGATATGTTTTGCTTGATATGAAGGAAAATATTCCGGAAGTGACACTGGTAATTGATGCGGCATATCCTTTAATGTCGGGTGAGAATATTTCACTGATTATTGTACAAGGTACGGATATAATACCAATGCAGATGAAAATTTGAAATATAAAGACAGAAAGAATGGGTAACGATTGAATTTCTCTGGCTTCAAAACCATAATGAATTAGTGATGAATCGACGGAGAGTAAAATTAAAGATACACAAATTCCAGCACTCGAGACTCCTAATAGAATTCTTCTTCCGCATCTGTCTATAGCAAACATACCAAACCATCCGGCAACAATTCCAATACTGTTTACCATAATTACAATCGTTTTCGGCTCCATGATATCAACTTGTGCCTCTCGTAAAATAACTTCCATGTAGAAGGTAATCGTATAAAGTCCACTAATTTGCATGAAAGCGAATAATAAATTGGCTATTATCAATGCCTTCCTGTTTTTTGGTTTACTAAATTCGGCAACAATATTTTTGAAGCTATGCGAAATTTTTGTATTCAAAAATTGCTTAGTGTTCTCTAATTCCAAACTTGAATCAAGTTGTCTATGATACCATTTAATTGCACTCTCGGCCTGATCATAATTTCCCTTTTTCACCAAATAGTGAGGCGATTCGGGTAATAGTAAAAATGTCCCGACAAATATCACCGTTGGTATCATTGAAATAACCGATGTTTGCCACATGGGTAAATAGGCGCCCATTATATTGCCAATTAATGTTCCCAATGGTTGACAATTCATAATAAATGCAACAAGAGCGCCGCGAATTTTTGGATCTGACACCTCGCCAATGTAGAGGGGAAAGCAGACGAAAAAGAAGCCGAAAGAAATTCCTGATAGAAATCTTGAGATATAAATCATGAATACTGAATTTGCGACAGACAATAGTAGCCATCCGATTAATTGTGGAATACCAGCGAAAAAGGCCGTTTTTTTACTGCCGAATATTGCGACACCAATTGCGCCTAAAATTGCACCGAAAATACGACCTAAACTTAATAGAGCGACTATCCATGAACATTCATCGCGACTAGCCCAAAATGGTAAACCTTCCTCGCTTAATTGCGCTACGTAGGGCGATGTCCATCCGCTTATCAAACCAATTCCCAACGATAGTAGTCCAACTGTAAAGAGAAATATTTTTTCAGTAAATGCAAATTTTACAAAATAAAAATCAAATTTTCAAGAATTAATGTTGCTGAAGTCCGCAACGTTTTTAAAAACGAAAACGAGAAAATAATGGTATAGTTTTTTTCTTTTCTATTCTAAATAATGTTATTCTTTAATCATTTTATCTTAAGTAACAACTACTTTCTTAAAAATTAAGATAAAACTGAAAGATACCAACGAAGATTCAACGAAAAAATTTTTTAAAAAAATTTTTTCTAAAAAGTTTAGGATACAAATTTTTTTTTGTTTATATTTAACCCAAGTAAACCCTCCAAACCCTAAAATAAAAAAAAGGTGGGGAAACAGTTGTTCTTATTATTTTTCTTATAGATTTTTAAAAAATCACGAAATTTCAACTAAATTATTGTTTCCTCGCCTCGGTGGTAATTTTGTTCTTTTGATAATTACTTATTCTAATGTCAGAAGTTCTTTTAAAAAATGCAAAGGGTTCCGAGTCGGAAAAACCGTGATTTTGGTATTTTGTCACGGATTTTCCGAAAATCCGAGAATTTCAAGTAAATTAATAATTTCTCGCCTTGGTAGCAATGTTTTTCTTTTGATAATTATTTATTTAAATGTTAATTTAAATGGTCAATTAAAAAAAATTCTAAGTTCTTTTAATGTTAAAAGCCCTTTCAAAAAGATCCAAGTCGAGGAAAGCAGTGAGTTATTTATTTTAATATCAAAAGCCATTGAAAAAAAAATTTCAAGAGAATCCAAGGCGCAGAAAGGAGTGATTTTGATTTTTTTAAAATCAAAATCACTGTTTTCTCCGCCTTGGATCCTCATATAATTTTTTTAAGTGGCTTTTAATATTAAAATAAACAATTAGCAAAAGAAAAAAATTGCTTCCAAGTCGAAGAAACAATAATTTAGTTGAAATTTCGTAACTTTTGAAAACTCAGTGAAAAAAAATCAAAATTACTTCTTCCTCCGATTTGGATCATTTTGCAATTTTTTAAAGGGATTTTAACATTAAAATAAAAAAATAACAAAAAAAATGTCGTCGAATAAAAACATTGGTAACTTCAGTTTCATTACAAAATTATTATTTAAAATGGGTTGCTATAAAAATTTTATTTTTTCCCTGACTTCCAGATAAAATTTTGATACTTTTCGATCCTTTTTTCATCACATAAAACTACTTAGATACTATTTTTAAAAGTAAACAACTAATGGCAATTATTTTATTAAAAAAGCCACTAATAGTAGGGGAAGTGCGCCGGTTGTGGGCACCCCTACGTAAACTTCGACGGCAAGCATACTTTACTGATCTAAGTATTGCAAGTCGTGTTCGTTGACAATACGGACTTTTCGTATTGATAACGAAACAAATATATGCATTTGTGTAATAGCTGTGAGCATAATAAAGAAAATTTGCATTAAATTAATAAAAAAGTAATTTTGTATTGTTTTCGAAGAGCAACATATGGGTGTAGATTCGTTCAGAAAAAAAGGGTTTAATTTTTTTTTTTGCAGTGTTGTCATTATATTTTGTGATTTACCTTCGTGTTTAACCAAAATCCTGCATCACAAAATGTGTTGGTCTTTTTAAAAAATGACTGTCATTCCCGGTTGTGGGGACCTTTATGTTAAGGAGGCTCTACTATCTGACACTGATGTGGACTACTGTCTCATCTATCTAAACTTTCTGCCAAGGAATGTGACAGCCGCAAACTCCATTAAATGCGATGAATATAGTCGTTCAGTGCATTAGAAGTGCGTTATGGTATGCGTACTAGCTACTTCACATGCAAGCATTATGCTTTTGTTAGCGATGAGCATAGTGTGAAAACGTGTCATCATTTTTGTTCTTTATCCCGGCAAAGTCTCTTAAAATAAAGAAACTTTCATTTCTTCTTCATTTGTAATGGTTTCCTTTAATATTTTTTCATTTTTAGCGGATTTTTCAAGGGTGCCCACAACCGGGTACAAAAATTGTTTTGTCAAAAAATTTCTATTTCACTAAATTTCTAATAAAACTTTTTTATTTAAAGGAATCAATTTAATTCCTTCACTGACAGTCACCTTAGACCTCTAGCTTTAAATTCGTACACATATATTTGTATAATATGTACATGGACAAATGTTATGAGGCAAAAACAAAAGGGTGCCCACAACCGGATCACTTCCCTTACCATATTTCAACCCAGATTTTTAATATCAATTTATTTAGTAAGTAACTTAACCCTTAGACACAAAATCCTAAAAATATCGCAAATTACAGTAAAGGAAGAATCGAAATCCATTTATATATTATTATAAATATCAAACTATCTAGATGCAATATCTGATTATAAATAATTATAGAATTAAGAATATTGACGAACATTTTGAGTTAGTCTCTCCATGTTCTCAAGTGAAGAAATAGGACCACTATTTTATAAAAAAAAATTTGTTAATTAAAAAATGTTATTGTGAGAATAATTAAATTCAAAATTTCAGTGGAAACTTTGATCCAATCTTTAATTTACTATTAAAATGAAAAGAAATACTATTTTCGTAAAATTTATTTTTCTATAGAATTTAAAGAAAAATGTGTTTTAGATTTAGAGAATATAAGTTATATTCAATTTTCTTTAAATAATAAAAATGAAATGAAAAAAAAATTGAAAATAATAAATGAAATGTTTTAAAACCCAAATTTTGCAGAACTTTAAATGAAACCTTTCGAATAACTTTAATTTTTCAAAGGAATTTAAAAATTAAAGCTTTTTAAAATTAACTAATTAATAAAAATTTTAATTGTAAGTCTGAAATTAAATAATTTTAGATGCATTTTGGACCCTTTAATGTTGATTTGACACAAACAAACATGAAATCATTTAATTATTTTCCTTATTTTTTTCATAAATACATGAAAAAAATGACGAATCTCTACCGTTAAATTAAATTATAGCCCTCTGAGCAAAAGGATATCCCAGGGATATCCTAGAGATATCTCGCGGGATATTGAGATATCCCAGGGAGATCCCTGGGATATTTGTGACATCTCAGAGATATCCAAATTTCCATCCCATGGGAGACTCGCGCGGGATATCTAAATATTCTCCACACGGGATATGCTACGTGAGAAATAGTAATATGTTGAAAAATAATTAGAGCTTTAAAGAGTTGAAAAACCATTATTAAATTCTAACTAGAATGAGAAAAAAATTAGTTCAAAAATAAAAGATTATTTGACTAATATCAAAGTTATTTGTTTGTGATTTAATAAACATTAGTTGAATTCAATAAAATGTCTTTTTAACGCTAAACATTTATTGTGTGTGGGTTTAAAATAATTGAGGCTCCCAATTCAAGAACCGGTCGGACGCTCGGACGACACGCGCAACTGCCAGTCAGTGAGCAGTGAGCGCCTCTGGGCCACTCACTGCTACCCGACTGGTACTAGCGCGTGTCTTCCGAGCGTCCGACCGGTTCTTGAATTGGGAGCCTTAATTTTGGTCAATTCATATTGTCTATTACTGATAAATCATATGTAAGTTGTAAGCAATAGTTTCAGTTCCATACGAAAAGCAAATGGTGGATCACCGATTTTTCTTAAAGTTTGTAACTTTGTAGTACTTGGGGTACTAAATAACTGTGCCAAACAGTTTTACAAAAAAAAATTGTTTTGCAAGATATTTAGATTTGAAACATCAGAAACTAAAAAAAATGACTTTTTTGAGAATTTTTATTTTGAAAAGTATTGATTCTACAAGAAAAAGTCATTTATTCAAAATTGTAGAGAAAATGTCAATTTTTTATAATATTAAAAAAAAGTTAAGAAAAATCAATTTTTTAATAATTTGTTTAAACAATAATTTTTTATTGTTAAAAAAAGAGCAAAGGACATCATGGAATTTTCTAGAAAAATTATTTTCTCAAAATTTGAACCTTCTTTAATAAGTGGTTAAATTTTTAAAGAAGTGATTTTTGATGTTTTTGAGAAAAAAATTTTTGAAGTTTGCGCTACGAGTTTTTGTGCGTTGCGCTAACTAAGCAGCGCCTATGTCAGTGTATTTTAAAAGATGATTTGACCTTTACTGCTCGTCTCTAATACATTTATTAATTATATACGTATATATTATTATTATAAACAGTTTAACAATATATTTTTAACTTTTTTAAAAACATTATTTTCCTTTTTTAACCCATTAATGGTCATGGGCACAGGAACGCAGGTTTAAAAAGTAACTATTGGGATCCTGGCATATGGTCTAATAATAGTTTTTAACGTTAAAAATTAAAAAAAAAATTTCGGAACAATTTGTTATAAACAAATGGAGAAAAATTGATTTTCATAAAAAACTGATAGCGCCATTCGATTCGACGCAAAAACTACTACAAGAACGTATATAACATAGGTAATTTAAAAAAAAGACATATTATTGTAAAAATGTTATAAACAATTAGCCTGCATTTATACTGTATGAGGTAGAAGAATCGTTTCTTAGGTAAAAATTTTGTTTAAAAAATTTTTAACGTCAAAAACTCTCCTAATTAAACTAATTTTGTTTAAAAAAATTTTTAACTTAAAAAACGATCCTTCTATCTCATACAGTATAAATGCAGGCTAATTGTTTATAACATTTTTACAACAGTATGTCTTTTTTTCAAAATTATGTAATATACGATCTCGTAGTAGTTTTTTGCGTCGAATCGAATAGCGCTATCAGTTTTTTATGAAAATCAATTTTTCTTCATTTGTTTATAACAAATTGTTCCAAAATTTTTTTTTTAATTTTTAACGTTAAAAACTATTATTAGACCATATGCCAGGATCCCAATAGTTACTTTTTATATTATATGCGTTCCTGTGCCCATGACCATTAATGGGTTAAAAAAGGAAAATAATGTTTATAAAAAAGTTAAAAATATATTGTTGAACTGTTTATAATAATAATATATACGTATATAATTAATAAATGTATTAGAGACGAGCAGTAAAGGTCAAATCATCTTTTAAAATACACTGACATAGGCGCTGCTTAGTTAGCGCAACGCACAAAAACTCGTAGCGCAAACTTCAAAAATTTTTTTCTCAAAAACATCAAAAATCACTTCTTTAAAAATTTAACCACTTATTAAAGAAGGTTCAAATTTTGAGAAAATAATTTTTCTAGAAAATTCCATGATGTCCTTTGCTCTTTTTAACAATAAAAAATTGTGACGCATTCCCAAGAAAGGTACCTAAGAAGGAAAAAATTTGAGGTTATGTTTTAAATTTTTTGAGTAAAAATACAGAAAGAGAATTAATTATTAATTAAAAATTGTTGGTTTTCAAGTTTTCATTATATTCAAACTATTCAATTAATATTGGTTTAAAATTCAAATAATTAAAAATGAACTTTTAATCAAGATAAATCTAACTCAAATTAAAAAATAAATAACTAAATTAAATAACTAAAAAATAAATCTAACTTCTTAGGTACCTTTCTTTGGGTGGCGTCACAATTATTGTTTAAACAAATTATTGAAAAATTAATTTTTCTTTACTTTTTTTTAATATTATAAAAAATTGACATTTTCTCTACAATTTTGAATAAATGACTTTTTCTTGTAGAATTAATAGTTTTCGAAATAAAAATTCTCAAAAAAAGTCATTTTTTTCAGTTTCCGATTTTTCAAATCTAAATATCTTGCAAAATAAAATTTTTTTTTGCAAAACTGTTTGGCACAGTTATTTAGTACCCCAAGTACTACAAAGTTACAAACTATAAGAAAAATCGTTGATCCACCATTTGCTTTTCGTATGGAACTGCCCACATACATATAAAATTTTATTTCTTTCTTGTTTAAAGGGAAAAATATACTGGATTTTCAGTAATTAATCTAGTAATTCATGCATTATTTGTTTAGAATGTAGTTAGAATAAATATTTGAATAATTTAATATATTATCTACCAAAAAAAGTAACTAAAAAATCGTACACTTTAAGCTGAGTTTATAAATATATTTATTTTCCACTTTCGTTAATTTAATGCAACAAATATTTAAACAAACTTTTTCTAATTTAAATGCGTTAAATATAATTTCACAGCTCTTTGACACACACTCTTTGATACTTGGAAAGTTTCGTTCATTGTGCATTTCGTTTCCTGCACATGCGCTGACATATCCCACGCGGGATATCCCACACGGGATGACCCACGAAAGAAAACTTTGCATATCCCGTGAATATCCCAGTGATATCCAGTGGATGTCCTTGAGATATCCAAATTTCCGTCCCGTGAGATATCTCATGGGATATCCCTGAGATATCCTAGGGATATCACGGGATGGAAATGGGATAATCGCGGGATATCCCGTGCTGTGAGGGAGAATACTTGGTTGCACTGTTGTTTTCGTTGAAAATTAATATTATTAAAAATTGTTTTTTAAGAATGATTTCCAATTTTCTTATTTTTATTTTTAAATAATTTCATTCTGTAAATATAATATTGATTTGTGTGTTTTTTAATTAAAATTTATAATAATTGAAAAAATTAAGTTAGGGCATTTGAACCATTATGACATTATGGTTTTAGAACACATACTTTGTACAAACTGTGACGTTATAATGGTTTAAATGACCTTAATAAAAAAAATTGTAGTAATTAATTTTAATTTAAGACAAAATCCACTCGGACGTTAAAGACTTTATTATAATTTTAATTTAGTTGTTAATATTTATAATTTTACGTTTTATTATACAATATTGTTGTAACAATGTTTTATTGTAAAATAATTATTTTTCAATTTTGTCTATTGCACGAAAGGAAAATAAATTTGTACACCGTTTAATGCTACATAAACAAACATTATAATCAAAATTTTTCAAATACTAAAAAGAAATAAATTTCTTCAGTTCAACCGTTAAATTTTTTTTAATTAATAAAGAATTATTATTATATTATTTATATATAATATGTATATTATGTAATTAATAATTAATAATAAATTAAAATCTAGTAACTAAAACTTGAAAACAATTTTTCTTCAACACTAAATTAATATTTATGTACTTTTAAATACAAATAAATGGAAAAAAATGTCACTCACCTTCAACAGCAGCAATCCAATATGGTAATTTTGAATATTTGGTTAAGATATTTTCTATTCCTTGCAACATTTTCTTTTTGGATGTCAAATTGTTCCCTTTTTTTCTCCGTTGAAGTTAAGACAAACGTCTGCTTATGCGACCACTGAGAGACTGTAGACATCAATTAAAATGTTTCTATATTTCATAAAGTTTAGGGAACGATAAGATAAGTGTGGTAATGAATTTTCTAATGAGTCTCTATTGCATCATTTCTTTTCGATCTGCATAATTTCTTTTACTTCATTGTTTACGACAACTTGCAATTTTTCCATTTTATTATTATTTCTACAGTTTTCAAGATTACCTCTTTTTTAGTTCAGAAATTCCACGTGAACTGATATCCAAATCCAAAAATTTTGATTTTAAGTGGGGGGGTAAGGGTTTCAGCGTGAAAAAGAACACTGTTTTTGTGAATTTTTTATAGAAATACGGATAAATTAAATTCATTAAAACCTTTTGTACATTATTAAGTATCATTTTAACAATATTTTCCCATTTTTTTAATCGAAAATATCAACAAACAAGCTGGTGACAAAGCTCTTCCAAAAACGTATTTGAAAAAGTCGTTTTGAGAAAAACGCGTTTAACCGCATTACCATTGACTTTGAGTAGTCAGTTTTGTAAGAAAATTATATCAGAAAACATTCGAATATAACATCTCAAAAGCTCAAAATATTTTAGGAAATGTTTTACTATAAAAAAATTTTAAAAATAAAAATCGATTTTTTTCCCTTACCCCCCCCCTTAAGGGACATTGTTTTTATTCAAATTGACATAATTTCTAGAAAAATTCGGTGATTAAAATTTTTATATAGTGAATTTTAAAGAATTTTTTGGCTACTTTTCAAGTCCAAAACCCTTTCTTGAAAGAAAAATTATTAAACCCCTCTTTTTTCAAAAATAAACCAAATTCTTCAATTTTTGCAGAAACTACCTTTTTTTTATTTTTTTAGCATTTTTATTGGAAAGCTGAGATTTTTTTCAGTAAATTATGTAAAGTTAAAAAATGGGATAACAATGGGTTGTCAATAAAATAAATAAAAAGTGTTTAAAATTTTGATTTTTAAAATTTATATAATTTATTGGAAAAAATGATTGCGAAAATTCAATTATTTTTAAAAGTAATAAAGTAATAAAATTATTCGCAAAAATTCAATTATGTTCAAAATTTTTTTAATATTCTTGTCAAAATTTCAATCATCTTTATAATTAATAACATTCTTCCCTGAAATTCGAATATTTTCAAAAATTTTAATAAAATTCTTCGCAAAAATTCAATTATGTATTTTCAAAAATTTTCCTCAATTCAATGATTCTCAATATCTACTATTTTAATTAAATTTTCCAAAAGAATTCAATATTTCACAAAAAGTTCTAATAAAATTCTGCGCAAACATTTTATTATTTTCATAAATAATAAAAATTTCACGCGAATTCAATTATTTAAAAATTTTTTTATAAATTTCTTAGCAATATTTCGATTATTTTCATGAGTAATGAAATTTTTTACAGGGATTCAATTATTTTCATAAATAATAAAATTCTTTTTATAGGAATTGAATTATTTTTAGTACAATTTTAATCAAAATTCCTCGAAAAATGTAATTATTCTTAAAAATTTTATTAAAATTCGCCGAAAGAATTAAATTATTTGAAAATTTGTTGATAAAATTCCTTATAATTCAATTTTGAGAAACATTCAATTATTTTATGAATTGTTTATTTTATTATATAATTGAATTCTCATAGAATTTTCTAATAAAAATGGATTAAAAAATAAATTTCAGTTAAAATTGTAGATAATATTTGAATATTAAAAGCATTATAGGGTTTGAAAATGCTTAAAGAACTTTTTCAAACATTATTAAAAATAATCATTGATTTAAAGAAGAATTTTAGTTAAAAATTCTGGAAAACAATAATTGCACTGAAATGATGAAAATAATTTTGAAGAAGTTACAGTAACAATATTCTTATAATATAAAATAATGATTATAACACACATGATGACACTCAAAAGAAATGCTTTTTTCTCTATTAAAAAGGCAACTGGGCCGTAATTTCGCAGTAATTGGTGCACTTGCCCTAATTTTTTTCTTTAGTGAAAAATTAAAATAAAATATTTGCGTAATTTATTAGTTTTAATAAACTAATATATTTGAGAAGTCTAATGTTCCTTTTAGACATCTTTTATGGGACCTTGTCATTTAGTGGACATCAGAAAAAGATATAAGAAAAGTATTTTGGTAAAAAGGTGTTCCACAGGTTTTAGTAGGGAACATGAAATCGCATTCGTGTGGATAATCGTTTTCTGAAGGTGCCCATTCGTCCGGGAGGAAAACGACAACGACAACGACGACGAGGATGAAGACGACGAGAATTCCAAAGTGTTCTGGCATAAGGAACATCTATCACATTCACACAATGCAAAGACACGTATTTATCGAACATTCGAACATATCTTCAAAGACGAAGAAAGTATTCGTTTCACACCTCACATTAATGTTCATCCGATTACTGCATTCAGACTTTATCGATTCACAATTTTTTCCTTTTCATTTTCTTTTTATAATTTTAAACATTTTTTTAACTCCTTTTATTTATATTACGTGCACAATAAAATATCTTTAGTTTTATAACGTTTCGTACAAAAATATGCTTTTCAAGTTGTTACTTAATAAATTATAATTATTCTGTTCAAATATAAAACACATAATTTTTTTCCATTAAAAATTACGAAAAAATAGTTTTTTATTTAGTTTTCAGTTCTTTTTCTAGACTTAAAAATATTCTTTTCTGGAAACTTCTGTTCCAGTTTAACATTATATAATATAAACTTGAAATGTTTAAGATTTACAGGTTTATGAACTATATAGAAATCATTCGATCGTGCATGAGTTGTCATTTATTTTACATTTCTTATACCGCATGACAGTGCTAAAGTTTTATCTGTTTAAACTTGTATGGTAATGTCAACAATTTGATTACACTACTATATTTATTTATATCTTAATGTCTTTGCGCAAAGATTTTCAAAATTGATTAATACCTAAATAGAAATTTTTTAATTTTTTTTCACCAAAAAGAAAAACAATTCCTTAAAGAAAAAAAAGCAAATATTATAACGAATAACAATTATTTTCAGATAGTTAACTATTAATTATTATAATTATTATTAATAGTTAACTATCTGTAAATAATTGTTATTTGTTATAATATTTGCTTTTTTAATTATTAATAAATAATGAATGAATAGTTAACATTTAATAATAAATAATTAACAATTAACATTGAATAGTAGAAAAATAGTTGACAGTTAATAATAAATGGTTAACAAAAAGTTGACAATTAATACTATATAATAAACAAACAATAAACAATTAATAATAAATGATTAACAAAACTTAAAAGTGAAGCAATAATTAGCAATTAATAACAAATAATAAGAAAAATAGTTAACAATTGGTAATAAATAAAAAGCAAACATTTGAATAATTAATAATGAATAGTAAACAAATAGTTAACAATTACTAATAAATAGTTAACAAATCGTTAATAATAAAATGACATTTATAAGGTGAGAAATATTTTTAATAAATAATAAATAGTAAACAATTAATAATAAATTATTAACAAATAGTTAACAATACATAGTGAAGCAATTGTTAGCAATTAATAGCATAATTAATAACAAATAATTAACAAATAATTAACAAATAGTAATAATAAATAGTACACTACCGTCGGGAATTATCGGTACGGCTGCACGCGCATGGCCCAAAAACATACCAATCTTTAAATCACGATTCTTTTGTAAATACAAATGTCAGAAAATTAACAAATATACCATTCGAAAGATTATTAAATTCTACGATTAATGGTACATAACTGAAAATTTTAATAATTTATACAAAGATTGCAGCAATTGACAAATTTGACAAAAAAAATTTTAAAAATACAATTTTTTTGGAAATTTTTTCAACCCCTGCTCATTTTTTAAAAATTGCAGAAAAAATTTGAAACTTATATAGGTGTGATCATTCAAGTCTCATCTTTAATTTAAGACCAAAAGAATTCAAAAATCTTAATCGGTTAGCGAGATATCGTTATAAACGGACGAGCATTTTCAGCCAAAAACCGTTCAAAATCGACTAATTCAATGCATTTGTCAAAAAACATGCTCGGACGTTTATAAAGATATCTCACGAACCGAATAAGATATTTGAATTCTTTTGGTCTCAAATTAAAGATGAGACTTAAATGATCTCACCTATATAAGTTTCAAATTTTTTCTGAAATTTTTAAAAAATGTGCAGGGGTTGAAAAAATTTCCAAAAAAATTGTATTTTTAAAATTTTTTTGTCAAATTTGTCAATTGCTGCCATCTTTGTATAAATTATTAAAATGTTTAGTTATGAACCATTAATCGTAGAATTTAATAATCTTTCGAATGGTATATTTGTTAATTTTCTGACATTTGTATTTACAAAAAAATCGTGATTTAAAGATTAGTATGTTTTTGGGCCGTGCGTGTGCAGCCGTACCGATAATTCCCGACGGTAGTGTAAGTAAATAATTAATAATAAAATAATAAATATAAAAACAAATAGTTGACAGTTAATAATAAATAGTTAACAAATAATTAATAGTTAAATGACATTAATAAGGTGAGAAATATTAAAAATAAATAATAAATAGTAAACAATTAACAAATAGTTAACAATACTGAATAGTAAGGAAATGATCAACAATTAATAGTAATAATAATATTAATAATTTACTTTAATAGTAATTTAATATTGAAATATTTTTTAACTATTTCCATAAATGTGTAAAAAAAATTTTATTTTTATGTATTTCAGTATAGAAGTATTATTAAAAAAATCTGCCATAATTTAAGAAATCATTAAATATTTACAAAAGTTATTTCTATTTCAACATTACATATTCTAAAAAAATTGAACATTTTTTTCTCGCCTTGTAAATTTCATTTTATTGTCGTATTATGAATGAATGAAAAATTTTCTCATCAAAAAGTTTTTCAGATTGTTTCTATATTTTCTTTTTTTTTTTTGCTTCATGAAACAAAAGTTAAATTGTTTCTTATCTCAAAATGCGAGAAATAATTCTCATCGTTATTTGTAATTAACAATAATTGATTCTGATAATAATTATTCATTTCTAATTTCATTTACAATTTTATTATTTATTTGAATTGGCCTTTTTTATTATTTTTTTAAAATTAGAATTGGAAACAAGTTATACTAATATATTGTAACCAAAAAGATAAGCAATTAATACTTAATAAGATAAACTTTGTTTTATTTTCTTCTAATGAAATCAAATATATACGTGAACTATTGGCTTAATTAACATAATTGATTTTAATTGAACAGTGTATTGTGTTGGCAAATAACCAGCAGCGTGGTAATTAATTAACAATAATTAGAAATCACCAGTATCAATATTCTCAACGCAACTATCACTTATGATATCGCAGTTTATAGATACAGTGAGCTAGAGATTTGAGCATGAAACAATGTATATATGGAAAAAGATGGATATTTAAGGGTAATATCGAGATATTAAAATTTATTATATTTATCCTTTAACATACGAACAACTATCTAAATATTGAAATTTAATATATATATATATATATATATATATATATATATATATAAATATTAAAAAGAAATTCAACACATTGATTTAACTTAAAAATAATAGATTTTTTAAAAGTAAAAAAACAATTTTTTAAATCTATAAAATAATTTTTATAATTTTTACATTTGTTACTTGAATTTTTTACTAAAGTTAAAGTGTATTTTAAATTAAAAACAATAAATGTTAATCTTGCATTATATTAAATGTTCATCAAAAAATGAAAATATTTGTTTTCTAACGCTTCAAGTACAAAAATTATTATAATATTAGGGGAGTGTGTTTAGGTATGAGACGGATTTGTTTTTGACCTATAAATTGTAAATGGGTAAATGAAATTGTAAATAAAATATACCGTTCGAAAAGCAACTTAAATATGCAACTTTTATTCAAAGAAAGTATAGTGTTCAGATGGACTCAAAAAAAGTTATGATCAATTTTACGAGCACATCGCTTTTGTCAAGAAAAATATGTCCAGTTGTGAGACACTTATTAAAAATTGCTAAAATTTAAAAGTTTGACATAAAACGTTATGTTTAGTAGATATAATTAAATATATTAATAATATATATTATTATATACTAAATAATAACATTTATTCACAACTGGACACACTCTCCTAATAATTTATTTTCTTTAAATAAAAATTGTTTGTTTGAAGTAAATATTTATTAAATATTTACTTCAAGTAATCGATTATTTTATTTATAAAATATTTTAATTATATTTCACTGCGCAAAAGGCCAGAATTTTCTGTAAAAAAATTCAAATTTATAAGAATCAGCCTTCAATATGACTAATAATAAATTATGAAGTATGTTATATTCTCTGAATAATTGAAGTATTTATGCTTCTTAATGTTGATTTTTGTACGGCTTCTGGAAACAAAGAGAAAATCCCTTTTGAAAATTCGGTATGTACTACTTTTAAGGAGGCAAAGCTCGTAAAACGAATAAAGGCCATAGAGACAAAAGTACATATGTATAAACTGCAGACAATCCAAATGAGAGAAGCTTATGTCTTAAATGAAAATAATTTTAAATTCCCTTTCAAATTTATTTACTCAAGTGGTTGGAAACTATTATTTCAATTTTTGTTTCCTCTTAAGCATTACTATTATTAGTCAAAAAAAACACAAGCTAGAGCAATGATATTGATCATATTAATGAATAATTATACTAATTTAATTATATTAAGGAAGATCTTTAGCAATTAACAATCAATTTTTTTAAAATAGTAACTTTGTTAAATATGTATTTTAATTATTAGAAATTTCTATTTTTTTGAAAAATCAAAATGTTATAAACAATTTTATAAACAAATTAACAATTGAAGCTAAAAAATATAGTTATACTTCTTCCACCGACTATTATACTGTTTTCTTAACCCCTTGGCTCTGCCCTACAACGGAAAAAGACACATAAGCCACAAACAGGTCCAACGGAGATATTTGAGAAAAACCGTTTGCGTTAAAAACTTCATTTAGAGCTCATTTTTCATTAATAAAAATATCTTTATTAAGGTAAATAGCATGTGCTTTTTCTAATTGTGTAAAAAAAATTAATTATTTAAACAATCTCTGTTAATAAATGCACTTGTGAAGTTTTTTTATCGCAAATACAACGTAAAAAGAACACAAAGTCGCTTGCGGAGTATTTCGCTGTAAAGTCGTCGAGCGGAGCAAAAATGTCCAGCGGAGAACATACACAAAGCACTATAGAATGTATTATAGAATATTATTAATAGGTTTCAAATTAATTCATTATTTAAATTATTTGATTTATATAATTATTGATGCATATTTATATTATCATTTAATTTTTAATTTTATTAATCATAATATTAAAACACACATAATAATAATAACAAATTTTAATTAAAGTTAATTTCTATGTATTATAATTTGAATTTTTTATATTGATAAATCTCATTTCTAATTTAATTTTAATACGTCCAGTTTTAATACTGTAATCAAATTTTAGTTCAATTAAATTTGTTATAATTTTTAAGCAATTTATATTCATTTAATCAATTTCAATTAACTTCCAGGGTGGTCGCAAGTCAGGGAAAAACTGGAAATCAGGGAAAAATCAGGGGATTTTGAAAATAAAATTTTGTCGACACCCTGACTTAGAATTTTGCATCAAATGAAAATTTAATTTATCCAAATTTTAATCATATAAAACAAATTTTCGGAAAATTTTTATTACATCTTGGTCACATATTTCAAAAAATTCTTTACCTTCTCTCTTCATTAGAAAAAAGATACTCTTATCTCTTTAATTAAATATCAAATAATAACAAGTAATAAACAATAACAATTCATATTTTTTGGAGAAATATTTGTATTGCAATTAATCCTTATAAATATTAATTAACATTTTAAATACTTAAAATCACAGAATAATTAATTACCCAATAATTCTACGAGTAAAAACAGAAATTTTTAATTTGTCCATTTTTGGCAACATTATTACTTTCTGTAAATCAGATGAGTAATAAACTGTGTCTACAGATTTACAAGACTGCTCAACGTGTAAAGCATATGTTTCTCGTGACTTTTTAGCGTTAGCTTTATGAATTATCCACGACTGACATGTTGCACATTCGGGAGACAAAGAATCTTTCGAATGTTTATTATCATGAACCTCAAAAGCTTCACATATTTCGCACTCTTCGTGCCCTAATTTTGTAAAAGAAATGTTCATTTCTTGAAGAGCACTGCGGTAAAGTTCATAACAACATAATTGTGATGGATTTTTTGTTAAATAATCTTTATGCATGTCAGTGATGGTCAATTCATTCGACAAGTAACGTCTATTTGGCGCGTGACTACGACGATAGTGAGAATCGTTGGATGGAAAGACTCAATGTGGTTACGAATATTTTCATGCAATATTTCCGATTTTGGATTTTTTGATTTTCCTCGACGATCTTCGATATTCGGTATTAACGTAATGGGATCCATTGATTTCATCGTATTTCTAATAATACTGTCATTATTTGCTTTGTAACCTAATGTCCCTAAGAAAAATAATTTACAAACTTGTTTTTCAAAGCTTTCATCGGAGTTTGACAAATAATAATTATAATTAACGCTGCGGGTAGAATTTGTGTCAATTTTTCGTCGTTTTATTTCAACTGATTTTACATGATTAACTATGAAATTTCTTTTTCCTGTCCATTCTAATTCTAGAAATTTTTTATTTATTCTTTAACTTCAGGGTCAATAATATCCTTACATTTGAATCGACATGAATTTTTACATGGAGCACGAACGCCATTTTTTTCTGAAATTTTATCAGTTGTTTTTTCATCAATTATGACATTTTCTCTACTCTCATTAAATTTTACGTTTTTTTCTAATTGACAGCTATTCATTTCTTGTAACTTGACATTAACTTCATCGTTTATTAAAAAATCTTTATTTTCAAAAGTTGAATTATGAGATTCAGCTTCAGGAAAATTCGTTACTGCAGATACTTCGTTATTTGACCCTGAATAAGACTGGTAGCTAGAAACACTTGCAATGTTATTTTGCACACTGTTATTATTAATATTTTCAGTATTAGAAAAACCGGTCAATAAAAAATTTCCTAAAGCTGGTGTTTCGCTACGTGGTAGTGTTTGATAATTTGAATTACTACAAAATTGTTTATTGAGAGGTTCAAAAGTTGACGTTGAAGCTCTTTGATTGTACAATGGTGAAGGGTTTATAGTCATAAATTTTGATTGATTCGAAAAAGAATTGTTGGAAAATGCTTCAGAAGTATTTTGCATTTAAATTACTTGTATTATTTGTGTTCAAATAAGACTGATTTCTTTCGTCGCTACGAAAAAAATCTTTTGAAAAATAATTTTCGGAAAAGGTTTTATCATAAGTTAGAAAATTTGTTTGATAATCAGAAGAACTGGGAGCCTTGTCCATATTACTATAATATTTTGCATTTTCCTCGTTGAAACCCCTCGCCAAGTTAGATGATGATTCCATTGGTAGTGTCTGATACTCAAAGTAAGAGGAGTCCATATTTATATTATGTATAGTTCCAGGCGGGCCATCCATATTAGGCTTTTTCTTTTTCCCAATTTCATGAATCAAGTATTGCTCAGGAGCACTATTTTCTGAGTGTGTTGCTGAATTTTCTTAATTGAGAGGTTCACCACAGATAATTTTGCCAACAGCCACAAGTGAACCTATGTTTGAGTATTCAGGATTTGCTGAAAGAAATATATAAATTATCACTTCGAGTTTATTAAAATTATTAATAATTAAAATTATTAATAATTAAAATTATTAATAATTAATAATAATTAATAATAATTAATAATTAAATATTTATATAAGTAAATTCATATAAATTAATAATAATAATAAATAAACTTGTTTAAACTAAATACTTCTTACTAACAGGTTATTTTACTTACAATAATTTTCTCCCCACATCGTGTAAATCCAGATTCTGTTGTTATTTTACACTTTTGAAAAATCTTTATTGAAAGTGAAATCAAAAGATGATTGACATACAATTATAATAGATTAACCTAATAAATTTTACTGAAAATTATGTAAAGTTTTATGCTAACTTTAAATTTGGTTTCTTTTTTATTTACAAAAAAATTACCGAGCGTAAGGTTAATAAAAAGTATCAAAGCGGAAATTGTAAATTATATTCGTAATAAAAAAATGACAATAAAAATCCCAAATATATAATACAGTAATATAACCATTATTGTATGAAATAATTAAATGTTAATTACCCTATAATTTATATATTATTCATAATATATATTTATATTATATTCAATAAATTTATATTATTTAATAGATTTACATCATAAACGTTATTAACTATTTTAAAAAACTTGTAAATTTACACTTTATTCTTTCTAAACTTCATTGGAATTCCCATTTTTGTTCTATTATAATTTTTAGTCAAATCGAGACGCATAAAAAAATTTCACTTTATCGAAAAAAATTTAAATCTATTAAAATGTATACACGTCTTTTTTATTTAAAGTATTTTACACATTAAATACGAAATTCAATAAAAAGTTTTTTTAATTTAGTGTACAATAAAAGACTTAAAGAATACAACAAATTTAATAATTACATTGCCAAAATTCTAGACAATTTCATGTATTTTGAAAATGAAATTATTTGAATAAAATTAATTCTTACATACCTGATATTTTTGTAGTAAAATCAGCTAATAGTTATATTAATTATACAATATTATATTATTAATTAAAGAAAATTTCAGGTTAGATCACGTTTTTCTATGACAAGGCGCCATGACACTTATTTCCATGCTTGTGTGTTTACCGCGGCTTATTTCCGAACATTCACGAAACACTGTTCCGAGTTAAACCGATGTCGCTTGCGTATAGTTTCCGCTGGACATCTTTGCTCTACTCACTGAGTTTACAAACTAAAAAAATACATATGCGCCCTTGCAGATGTGGTTTCGCAAACGAAGCCCAGCTCGGCAGTATTTACAATGGAAAAAGAACGCAAACGACTTTGTGTGTATTTTCACACTGTATTTTGTGACGTAGTTCATGCCTTTTGCAGATTCTGGACTACGCAAAGTACCTCATGTGTCTTTTTCCATTGCAATTTCTCATTTTTCGCGAATTCCAATATTTTCAATATTAATTTTTTACAATAAATAATTTAAATTTTTTATTTTAATAACGATAGTTAGATGCAGTTTTTGATTACAAATCCATTGATACCAAAAACTTATTTTTCACCAAAATGTCGCTTACTATGTGTCTTTTTCCGTTGTAGGGCAGGGCTGTCAACGAGATTTCCACTGTTTGGGCCAAAAGTGTGTTGAAAAAATTTTTAATGGATTTTTATGAAACTTGGTACCCTAAGGTTTCTGGGGTCGCTGATTACGAATCTGACATCAGTTTTTCGAAATTCAAAATGGCGGATCCAAGATGGTGGAAATTTTTTCAAAATTCGTCGAATTTGCTTGAAACTTGTTACTCGGATGTTTTAAGGGTCTCTGATTACGAATCTAACATTAGTTTTCCAAAATTCAAAATGTCGGATCCAATAAACGACAACGAAATAAAAAATTGATCAGATTGGCTTAAAACTGAATACTTAGGATTTTCAGGGTAATCAGCGGATTACGAATATGAAATCAGTTTTTCAAAATTCAAAATATCTGGTTCAATATGGCGGAAAATTTTTTGAAATTTATTGAATTTGTTTGAAACTGGTTAATCTGACATCAGTATGATAATTTTTGGTGAAATAAAATTTCGTTAAATACCCTGAAAAACTAATGTCAGATTCGTAATCAGCGACCCTAAAAACCCCCGAGTATGCAGTTTCAAGCCATTATAATTACTTTTTTATTTTGTCGTCCGCCATATTGGATTCGCCACTTTGAATTTTGGAAAATTAATGATAGATTCGTAATCAGCGACCCTAAAAACCCGCGAGTATTCAGTTTCAAGCAAATTCGACGAATTTTGAAAAAATTTCCACCATCTTGGATCCGCCATTTTGAATTTCGAAAAACTGATGTCAGATTCGTAATCAGCGACCCCAGAAACCCCCGAGTATTACGTTCCAAGTCAATCTAATCAATTTTTTTATTTTGTTGTCGGCCATATTGGATCCGCCATTTTGAATTTTGGAAAACTAATGTTAGATTCGTAATCAGCGACCTCGAAAACCCCCGAGTAACCGATTTCAGGAACATTTAAGAAGTTTTTAATCACCTTTTTTGAGTTGCGCATATATGCGTCATGAACACTTTTGACCAGTTTAGTTTTGCGCATATGAGGCATTTTACGTGAAATGTCCTAAGTTGAAATTTCAACTTCTTGAAAAAAATTGAAACTCGAGGAATTTGTTGTTCTATCAAGTAGAAATGTGATCCAAAAAATATTTTTGATTTTTTCGAAAAATTGGAGGGGGTAGAGGGGGGTCAATTTGACCAATTTTGCCAACATCGGCTACTTTGTGAATTTTTTCTGAACATACTTGTAATGGGAAAAATTTTTTAGAATATGTTTCTGAAAGGTTTTTTCGTCCTCTTTCCAATGGTGTATTTTATTTTTTAATATTTTAAAAATTTACCCTAATTTTTGATAATTAATATTTAATTTTCAATTTTCCAAAAATCGGTCCGTTTTTTTTGAAAATAAATTATTGCAAACGAAAGCTGAGGTTTTTTCCTATCGGCATGTAAATTTTCAGAATGCCCTTTTTTTTTGTTTTTGAGTTATTGAATTTCAAAGAATAAATTGCGGCGCGCTGCGTCGCGGTTGCACTGAGCCGCGTGGCAACCCATGGCAACCGGCGTGAGACGAGGCGCCCGGGACGCTGCGCGCCGCAATTTATTCTTTGAAATTCAATAACTCAAAAACAAAAAAAAAGGGCATTCTGAAAATTTACATGCCGATAGGAAAAAACCTCAGCTTTCGTTTGCAATAATTTATTTTCAAAAAAAACGGACCGATTTTTGGAAAATTGAAAATTAAATATTAATTATCAAAAATTAGGGTAAATTTTTAAAATATTAAAAAATAAAATACACCATTGGAAAGAGGACGAAAAAACCTTTCAGAAACATATTCTAAAAAATTTTTCCCATTACAAGTATGTTCAGAAAAAATTCACAAAGTAGCCGATGTTGGCAAAATTGGTCAAATTAACCCCCCTCTACCCCCTCCAATTTTTCGAAAAAATCAAAAATATTTTTTGGATCACATTTCTACTTGATAGAACAACAAATTCCTCGAGTTTCAATTTTTTTCAAGAAGTTGAAATTTCAACTTAGGACATTTCACGTAAAATGCCTCATATATGCGTCAGCGACAGTCAACGGGTTAATGAACCTTTCAGATAAAAATTATTCAGCAAAATTATTTAACAACTTTATAAACAATTTCTATTAAACAAATTCTGAATTAGCAACAAGTGAAGGTGAATAGATTACGCTTTTTCATTCATTATTTTTTTCTAAAGAATTAATGAATCTTGAAACTTATGTTAACCTTCTAATATTTTTAATAAAGTTATAGGTAAACAATAATTGTTTATAACAAAGTACATATTAACAACAATTTAATGTGAAAAAAATCTTTTTTTTACCACTATTGTTAAATAATAAAGAAAATATGTCTGCAATGTGTTTTTCTTACTATATAAAATCTGAGTTATTTTGACCACCATTTTCGAGCCGCAATTTTTAATTTCAAAGAAAAAAAAATTTCTAATAATGCCTTAATAAAAAACCATTCCTTTTTGGACCCGATATTTAGTCATTACACATTTTTCCTGAAGCGATTTTCAATGAAAAATATAGTTTCAAATAAAGAAAATCCCAAAAATGTTGTCATAATTTTTGTTTAAACAATCGTAACTTTTTATTCTTAAATAAAAAGCTAATTTTTCTTGTAGATTCTGAAAAAGGACTAAATGATATGTAAGAAACACAATATGCAAATTTTTTTTGAGCCACCATCTTTAAAACTTTGAAAATGGAAATTTTTATCTGATAACTGACTATAAGTGATTGACTAAAAGTGTATTTTTAAGTAATATATGCTTAAAATTTTAATTTTATTGAGATAAATTTTATATTTGATAGAAATTTCTTACAATTTTTAAAAATAGTTTCGTCTTTGTAAGAAAAATATTTAAAAATTGGAAAAAATTATTTGAAAATCATTAAATTATTACAATTGTCAAAAACTTAAAAAAAATAAAAACATAGGTGGGCAAAAATTACTAATTTCAGGTTAGGACAAAATGAATGAATAAATAATGAAGGAACGACGATTATTATATGTAAAATAATAATTTTTTTCCTTTTTAGAGAAAAATTGATTATCAAAAAATTTGGATGATAACAATTTACATTCGATAAATAGTTTCAAAGTTGTTTCTAAGTATTGAGAAGTGAAAATAAAAATAAATGTTATTCGTAAAGGGAAAAATATATTTTTGAGGTGAGAAAAGAGAGACATCTTTTTGCCTACGTTTTTACGATTCCTTCGAGACAAACACGTGTAAATGTTCTAGACACCTTTCATTTCATTTTTACTTCGTTATACCTTTTGTATTCTCGAAAAGCCAACTTTTGCATTCACTTGCTCTTTTGAATTCCTTTGGAGTGGAAAAATATCAAAACACGAGAAATATATAGAATCTAAAAAGTGTACCGATATAATTTTTTTAGACTATTAAATTTTATTGTCTCGATTATTACACTCGCGGCTATAAATCCTAATGTCAAAATATCGGTTCGAATTGCTTTTTCAAATAATAGTTATAATTACCTTCGAGATAATAAAATTCAAAAATGTTTTGTATATTTAGAACAACAGAATTTATCAGTAACTGAAATTTTTTTAATATTAAATTTATTTTTAATTTTTTTTTATTTCTTTTTTAGCTTCTATAATATTTTTTTCTTTATTTTTCACTTTTATATTTTTTTCTTTATCGTTTAGTTCTTTTCTTTTTTTTGCTTCTTTTCTTTATTTTTTAAATGCTTTTTTATTTTTTTCACTTCTTTACCTAATTTCAGGCTTCACATTTCTCTACTAAATCAACTATTTACTACTTTTTTACAATTTTAATAAAATTCTTCTTAAAGACAAATCAAAAATTATTTATAAAATTATTTGCAACAATTCAATTATTTTTGAAAATTCAATTATTAAAAAAAAATTAATAATATTATTCTTCTCAAACATTCAATTAATATTATGAATAATAAAATTTTCACAAGAATTCAATTATTTGAAATACAATTTTCAAGGAAAATTTTCGAAGGAAATTAATTGTTTGAAATATTTTCAAAAAATTCTTTGAAAGAAATGAATTATTTTCTAAAATTTTGATTACATTTGTTTATGAGTGATAAATTATTATTTGAAATAATTGAATTATTCTTTTAAATTTTATAATGATTCAAAAAAATCCAATTGTTTATTTTTTTTTTTATTTTTAAAAATAATAAAATTCATCAGATTATTTCAATTATTTTTAATAAAATTTGAAATGAATTTCTCGAAAAATGTAAGTATTTTCAAAAATTTTTTTAAAATACTTCAAATCAAATAAATTATTTTCAAAAGTTTGTGGAAAATCTTTAGTCATAATTCAATTATTTTCACAAATAATGAAATTCTTTACTAAGATTCAAATATTATATTATATTATTTCACATGAATTTAATTATTTTTAATAAAAATTTTAAATAAATTCCTCGTAGAATGCAATTATTTTCAAAAGTTTTATTAACATTCTTCGAAAGAAATAAATTATTTTCCATAAAAGTATTTAATTTTAAGAAATAATGAATTATTTATTTTTGTATTTAAATAATTTAATTCTTGTAAAATTTTCTAATAAGAATTGATTTAAAAATGAATATCAGTTAAAATTTTAGATTATAATTGAATATTAATTGAATAATATAATTGAATTCTCGAAAGAATTATATTTATTTAAATTTTCAATTAATTGAAAATTTTATCAAATTTAATTGAAATAAATTGTATTTAAATAATAGTATTTCATAAAAATTTAGAATTGAAAATATTACCAGAATAAGAAAAAAAGTGAATTTTTTTATGGAAATGGGAAAATGTCAGGGAAATACAGAATCAAGTTTTTATTATTTTTGTCATATTTAATTTTTCGATAGCTATATTTTTTAAAGATTTTTTTATTCTTAAAGCTACTTTTTGCTACTTTTTTAAAATTAATTTGGTATTTAGTGCGAAACCTGTAATTTTTAAAACATTTTTCTTCTTGATTTTTTATTTCTTTTTATTATTTGTTTTTATTTTTTATATTGTTTTCACTTGTCTTCCTAATTTTTAAAATATATTTCTTCCGGTTTTATTAATTTGCTTTCTTTATTTTTTAAACATTTTATTTTTTTTCTGTTTTTTAATTTGTTTTTGCAAATTTTAAAAATATTTGTTAAAAATTGTTTAGAAAACTTAGTGAGATGTGTGGTATTTTCTAAAAGTTTGGTAAACAGATGATTAGTTTCTAATGACAAGTTCATCAATTGAATTTAATTAAACGTGCCAACGCAAGCACTTAATTATATTGAAACGAAGGCAAGCAAGGAGATGTTTCCCTCAAAGCCTCGATTCCTATAAGCAAGACTTTGGCAAATATTGAAGTTTGAGAATGGATCGCATAGAATTTCTTGTTTAGACAAACAACAGATCCAAATGGAAAACGAATAATCAAAGTTTAAAAGTCATTTCAAGTTGATTTTTTTACATTTTGTTTTATTATAGTTTCTCTAAAAAATTTGTGCCATTTTTTTGTGAAAATCTATTTTTACAACTCATAATAAAATTACAGACTTATATAAAAAATTGATACAAATGTAATAATAAAAAATAATTTTAATATGAAAAACAGTAATTTTTGCATTATACTAAATGAAACCTTTTCTAAAAATTATTCACAATAATTTTTTATATTTTAATATGCATATTTAAAGCAGCTGTAGTAAATTCCTTAAGGTCGTGTTTACGGGGAGAAAATATTTGCTAAAGGTCAGATGTACCCTGTCAAATTTTCCAGCAGAATAAATATACTAAAAAAATGTGTGAAAAATTTTTCTCCATAAAGATATGATATTATTTCAGAGTTTATATGCTATTCTGTTATTTTATTCTTAACAATCCTTTCATTAAAAACAAGAAGAGAGAGAGAGAAAATATTTTCCACTGAAAAAAATTTCGCGATATTTAAAATTATTCTTTTCAAAAAGTAAAAAAAAGAAAGTAAACAAGAGAGTGAAAATGAGGGTAGAATATATCATTCGTTATATTTATTATTATTGTTTATAATTTCACGTACCATTCGAGAAGCAGTGAATAATTCTTTCTGTTTCCTTCACTCGCAGATTGATATAATTGTAAAGTTACCCTACACTGTTTATTTTACTTTTAACTGAAATTTGATTTAAAAAATAATTTAAGTTTAAAGCTAGTATAGTTTAAATTAAAAAAGGACAAAATTGAAAAAAAATTAAAAGAAAGTTAACACAAAATTTTTGTTTTAATTTTTCCTAATTTACGTATGGAAATAATATTTTATAGAAATATTATCGTAGTGTTTTTGACATTATATAAACCAGACACAATGGAAGTTTTAATATCTTATATGTGGAACTTTTAGTGAAACTGATTCGCTTAGTCGGTCTAACGGGCCAAAAGATTACGGATTTATTCGCTTTTGTATATATCGACTTACGGCGAGAAAATGGCTCGAGTTTAATCGCACGAATGAGATTAACTGAGAAAACTTGAGTTCTCGCAATGCAAGTAAACAATTTTGAGAATAAACATTAGACATTCTTGAGCTGATATACTATATATATACACTCATAGAGAGAGAGCGAGATTACTATAGAAAGTCATTACTGGAAATTACTATTTTGCTACTGAACAATATTCATTATGCTTTACTTATCTCATTTTAAATTTTATTTAAAATTTTTCATTTTTATTCATTTTTTTAAAGTTATTTTTAAAAATATTTAATTAGGGTAAGTCCGGGGATGTTAGTCATAGATTTTTTAAAAAATTGTAAAACTTATAAAAAAGCGATTTTTGTCCAAACTTTTATTGATAATTAAACATTAAACACTTATAACTTTAAAATGATGAAAAATAAAATAAAAAAATATTAAAATTTACATTTTTTAAAAAGTGCATTTGGCCATCAAAAACTTAGTCTATTCTAACATCAAAAATAACAAAAAGCATATAAAGTGCTGCTACTTTATACCAAAATTTTAAACGAAATGTCCTTTTTTGGGGCCCTCTCCTCTACTTATTTTTGGGTTTTAACCTTAACTTATTTTTTAAACGTTCACATTATTTTTTTCGTTTTTTGGTCACATTTTGAACATTTATCATTCAGTGCAATTTTCATGTAGTCAAAAATGTCAAATGCTGCACTGAATCCAATCTTCAATCAATGTCGTTTGATTATAACTTTCGCCACAACCTAGATCTCCATCTCTAGTGTCAATTTAATAAATTTTTTTGTTAACAGAAATTTTTTAATTTGTTTTTTTTTCAATATTTCTTAAGTATCCAAAATTAACATAAAAAATTTTAAACAGCATGCGACTGTTAGAAATTTAATGTTAATTTTTCGACCCTTTTTCTCTTAAAATATTAAATAAATTCACAACTGAAATATAATAAGAAGTGTCAGTGAGATGCAAAAGTTTTAATATTTAAAAAATTAATTATTATTAAAATTTGTACAAAAAGCTAAGCTCAGAGAATAGAATTGTGTTAATAAATAATAATATAACAATAAGAAATTTGAATTTCTCAAAAATTTTTAGAACCATGCAAAAAAACTGAAGAAGGACACTTACTTCTTCATGTTGTTTTTAAACAATATTTATTGCTTACATTTATTTTTAATCATAAAGGAACGAAGAATAACCCATAATAAGTGATATTTTTGACTAATTCTGTAAAATATTTCAACTGTCCATCTCTCTCGAACTCACCTTAGTAGGTAGTATTGTGTGTTTTAAATAGTTAATGAATAAATTCTTTGCAATTATTTAATGTCAAATTATTTTTTTCTGTTTCAGGTGAGCTTTTATTGTATTTTGAATTTTAAATGAATGGAAAAGAAACGAATTGTTTCAATATTGAAGGTAAATAATGATATTGTTAAATTATTTAATTTATTTTATTATTATTCGTTATAATGAATGTGACGAGATTCGAAGAAAGATACCTAAAAAGCAAAAAAATTGTAGGTTATGTTTACAATTTTTTTAATGAAAATATACAAGGGGGATCAACTCTCAATGTAAACACTTATTTTGAAGTCTTCATTATATCTAAAATAACTAATAAAAACTAATTTTAGTTTTACATATGTAATTAAACCGAGTTTTGAATACATATTTAATTTAAGTGAAATTTTGTAATAACCTATTGAAATAATAGTATTTTCAGATTAACCTCGCTTCGGTTTATGATCTATAATTTCATTTATCCAAATTATCAATTATCAAACAGTTAATTATCAATTTCATAATCAATTAATTCATGTAATGGATTAATTTAATATTGTCAAATTTATTAAAATTTTAATTATTTTAACGTATTTAGTTTATTAGAAATAACAATAGGGTAATGTCACCTTGAGTGGACTGCCTGAGCTTTTAAGTTATTTGACAGCGGAAACGTGAAATAAATAGTGCGAATAGCAGCACCGCACTTAGAAACCGAAAGAAATTAAGTTTCGCGATAAACATATACGTTACTGTTTGATGTAACGCGTTTTTAAGATCACAAAACAAAAAAAAAGTCGCTCTTACAATAAGTAAAGTGATTGAGAAGTGTAAAAGTAGTGTAAAATTTAAGTTTTAAAAGGTTACTTATTTTTTTCCTACTACTTTGAACATTCAAATTGATTGTCTTAGTTTAATTAAATGATAATTTTGACTCAAGAAAAAATTTTGGTGGCTGCCATGAAAAGTTGCATGTCACCATGAGTGGACTGCCTGTTTTTCCATTTTAATGTCAGTTTACCATTTTTTGGATATAAATTGACAATAAATTGGTTTGAAACTATGTTTTATGTTCTTTATTAATTTTTTTGTGATATTGATGTGATATGTGCCAAAATTATTAAAAATGGTTTCACTTGCAAACATTGCGACACACACATGGTCTGAAGCTGCATAAGCCTAAATTTTGTATTAATATATCAGAAATATTAAGTACATTAAAGAATTTAGAATAACTTTTGCAATTTTTTAGGAGTGGTCCACTCAAGGTTACACTTTTTTCATTCCTTAAAAATTAGCTTCTTTGTCCGCTTAACAATTATTTTTACATTTTATTTTTAATATGCGAATATTCATTTACAAAAAAGAGGAATTTTTGTTTATATTTGAAAGTTTTTTAACTAAAAGATGAATTTTAACCTTTCTTCTTTGATTGATATTATTCCTCTCAAATTGAAACAAAATTGTACTAGAAACAAGATTTTTAAGTTGTTTTTTGTTTTTCTGAACGCAGCTTCAAACTGTTTAAAAAGTGACATTTAATGGAAAATATAAAAGAGGAAAATCCTCTCAATTAGAAATGAAAACTTTAGTGCCCATATATAAGAGGAAAAAATGCTGCAAAAGAAGAGGAAGTCTAAAATTGAGATTATTTTTTTTCGATGTAAAGCTTGGAATAGAAACCTCCGATTAATTTGCTTTCATATAGAATTTTTTCGAAAAAAAGCTTAGGCGGTCCACTCAAGGTGACATTACCCTATTGATTTCAATCCTCTGAAATATTTAATTGCTTTTAGCTTTATTACTTTTACTAACAAAAAAATTTACACTTTAACCAATCTTAATATTAACTAATTTTAATTTTTATATTTTATTGATGAAAAATTGTAATTTTTTATTATTAAATTATTATTATAATTAATAATAAAAATAATACTATAGTACTATTATTATAATTATCTTCTATGTAAATATGTAGATATAAAATTGTTTACAAAATATGTTAAATTAAATTTTTTTATTGTAAACATTTTAAAACAATTGCTTTTAAAATTAACTTTTTAGAACAGTTCGATATTTAACTATTTGGTATTATTGAAAATGTACGTTATATTAGCTACACAATGAAACAGCATTTTTGTTATTATAAGTAAATGTTATCACTCTTCAATCAGAATTAAGTAACAGGTATGAAAATAGAATACGACAATTTATAGATTTCTATTTTAGTCACATTGTGAAACAATAATAGGAATCTCTTTACACAATTAATGTATTTTTGGAATTTATCGTTAATTAACAATAATTATAACTGTATTAACAATTCGATTGATTTTAATTATTTTCTTGTTAGTGTAAGGTGTCTAATGACGTCGTGAATTTTAAATATATTTGTGTTATAAAATATTATTATTATTAGGTATTATTATTATAATTAATAATACAATAATAATAATAATTATTATTTTTATTGTCTTTATTGTAATTTTTGTTTCTTTTTATAAATTATAAATATAAAATTTTAATCATCTACTTATTATGAATATTTTTATTATTATTATTTTTATTTCTATCACAAAAACTTTTCGTTAATTTTGAATTTAATTTTAAGTCAAGTCGACGTAATTACTTCACAAACATTATTTAAGATTTCTACTCACAGATTAACAGTTCGCTCCTCCAATTCGGCTGCTCCTCCAATAACGTCCAAAAAAAACAAGACTCCTCAGATTTCTTCCGAACGCACAAAAAAAATATTCCATTGAAAGTTACTTTCTACTTATTGCAAATTAAAATCAGTATTTATTAAATATTTTAGTTGTAATAAAAACTTAAACATCAATGATTTACATTGACAGTTGACCCTTTTTTTGTATTTTCATTTCAAAAATTTTAAACATAACCTATAATTTTTTGCTTCTAAGGTCCCTTTCTTCAGATCGCGTCACTATATATATATATATATATAAATATACTAGGGGGGCTTCGCCCCCCTGCGCGCTTCGCGCGCCAACCCCCTATCTCTATTTTTATATTAATTTTAATTTTTATAAATTTAAAGTAATTTTTTCTTAATATCAATGCATCTTAATAAATTGCATACAATACATGACAAAATACACATAGATTTTGACGTAATGTAATAATCGTTATGGACCTTTTTTATATATATGTCAAAAATTAGATTAAACTTTGACATATATTTTGACCCATTTTAACCTATAGGTTAAAAAGGCGTCAAATTTTAAATAGATTTTGACGTATCATAGATACGTTTATTGTCCTTTATTGTCCCTTTTTAAGTTGTAGTTAAATAAAAGTCAAATTACACATAGATTATGACGTAACTAAATGAGGAAGTAAAAATAAAACGTCAAAATTAGGTCAAAATGATAGGTGTAAGAGCAAACACAATTTTAAAATTACCTTACATTGTTAGGTCAGATGCCAAACTTCACGTCATCATTAAGTCTGCGCGCGGAAATTGTTTGACAAATTTTGACGTCTATGTCAAAGCTGCCCTCAAACTTGACCTAAATTTTGAGGGTAGCGGGAATTCTTTGTCAAATTTTGATGTGTAGGTCAAAACTGCCCTCAAAATTGACCTAAATTTTGAGGGTAGCGGAAATTGTTTGTCAAACTTTAACGTCTAGGTCAAAACTGCCCTCAAAATTGACCTTAATTTTAAGGGTAGCGGGAATTCTTTGTCAAATTTTGACGTCTGGGTCAAAACTGCCCTCAAAATTGACCTAAATTTTGAGGGTAGTGGAAATTGTTTGTCAATTTTTGATGGGTAGGTCAAAATTGCCCTTAAAATTGACCTAAATTTTGAGGGTGGCGGGAATTCTTTGTCAAATTTTGACGTCTAGGTCAAAACTGCCCTCAAAATTGACCTAAATTTTGAGGGTAGCGGAAATTCTTTGTCAAATTTTGACGCCTAGGTCAAAACTGCCCTCAAAATTGACCCTTACAGAATCTTGAAACAGCGGCGGCGGCGATATCTTTTTGTAATATAGGTAGATATATATATATATATATATATATATATATATATATATATATATATATATTCTCAGGTAGTCGAACCTTTCCAGGTTTCAAGCAATAAAATTTTATGACACTTCAATACATTTATTTTTCTTTCGAAATACATAATGATGAACAAATAATATTTAACAAAATTATAACCAAAATTAAATTACAAATTAACAATAATTAATTAAACAATTTACAATTAACTCAAAATTAATTCAACTTCTTATTTCATCAGTAACACCCATATTATGCATTTTCATATAACTTATAGATAATTTATTCCTCATAAACGAATTCCAAAATTGAAAAAAAGTTATCAAAAAATTTGTTTTTCTCTCTTTTTAATGGAAATGAAGTTTTTAACACCTCTTTAAGTGAAAAAATGAATTTCTGTTGCAAGTACGCTTTGTAATTGCAAAATTTCCCTCATGGCTCAACTCTGACTCACGCGTCGTTTTGCGTCATAGGAGCACAGAACACAAACGCGTGACAGAAACACCAAAATACTTTACACATTTTCACATATCATCTTATTGAACAATTTCTGTAAACTTATTTTGTCTCTGGCACATTTCTTCTACATTTAGTTCTCTTTTTTTGACACCACAAAAAAGTTTTTGCTGAGCCTATATCACAAATTGGTACGCTGGTCAAGTATAGGTTCGTATACTTAACTGCGACTCATCTGCTACTTCTGACCACAGTTTTTTAAAGCTAAATTTGAAAAAACATACTTTTACCCGCGGCCACAGCCATGTAGTGGCGCTGCACACATCCTGTTTTATTATTTTAAAGCTTCAAATCGCAATATGGGTATTTTTAATATATAAACATAAAAATCTAGGGAAGGGAGGGACTGATCTATTCGAACGAGACGATTTATATAATCACGATTGAACTTCACTTACAGGTTAGTTCGTTTAATAGTTCAATTATATTTCATCGTCTCGTTCTTCTAGATCATATGGTAAATGTTTAAAGCAAACTTGCGATTTGTTTACAAAGGTAAAAAGAAACTAACTTTCTTTTTATTGTCTTCTTCCTTAAAATAGAATACAAAATTAAACTCTTTATTTACTCTTTGTAACATTCTTAATAATAGCTTTCGCAAAATTGGTTTTATCGTATAGAGGCCTCTTATAGAATCTTGCAAAAGCTTCTGACTTCTTTTACCAACCTGCAGTCTGACAAATAGTGTCTATATTAATTCCCTCTCGACAGGCGGCTGATTAAGACGCGTGTCTTGTGCTATGAGCCTTAAAAATTGAGACATCGACACCGCTCTTGTTTAACATTGTTTTTAGCCAACGAGCCAAAGTTTGCGTAGTTGCAGGTCTGAACGGTTTTTTGCAAGTGATAAACAACTCCTCAATTGCGCCCCTTGACTGCGATGTCCTTTCAATGTAAGTTTGTAATACCGAGGCAACGCAAAGCTTTGGGTTGTCCTCGAAAAAAGGAATCACGAGGCACTGTTGAAGTCTATTGACTCGAGATGTTTTAATCCGCTGAGGAATCTTGATTTGAATTACATCTGTAGAAAAAATTATATTTTTTATCAATATTTTCGATAAGGTTTGAACTCTATGTGATGTAATTAGGGCTAATAAAATAAGTAATTTTTGTGATAGGGAATCAAAACTTAATTCTTCATTAGGGTGTAAGGTTAATCATAACGAGGTTTCTGTGGTTTTACAACAGAAACTCCCTTGAAGAATCTTTTAACTAAAGGGTCATTTCCGATTTCTGCCCTTATAATCAGAGAAATTGCCTATCTATACGAATTGAGAGTTCCATAAGAACCAACTTGGTCGTAAATCTTCATAAAAAATTTTAAAACTTGCGATGAGGCTGCTTCGAATGGTGATATATTTTGTTCCTCGCAATGTTTCCACCAGAGTCTGAGAGGCTTCTCGTATTGTTTTAATGTCCCCGTAGATATCGAATTGACCATTATTGGAATCGCCTCTTCTGGAGTCCCTTGTATTCTAAATGCCTCCCCGATACATTCCCGACCACCAAGGTAAGGCTTTTGGCAAGTGGATGAGATTTTCTGAAAGGAGAAGAAAGTAAATTTTCTTGTGGACCAAAGTAAAGAGGCTTATCAGTTAAAAGTTCCAAAAATAAAGGAAACCACGGTTGAGTGGGCCAATACGGAAGAACAACTACTCCCTCTTCTCGGTCTTCAATTATTTTTCTCAGTACTTTTAATATTACTGAGAAAGGAGGAAAGGCGAAGAAGAAATAGTCCACCCAAGAAATTGTGAACGCGTCAATAATTATTGAATTAGAATCTCTATACCACGAAGCAAATCTTTCACATTTATTGTTGTTACTTGACGCAAAAAGATCAATATCGAATATTCAGAAGGTATTTGTAATTGTGGGAAAAATTTCTTGATTTAATTCACATTCTGTTTCGGGGGGTAGAATTCGAGACTCGCTATCTGCTACCGAATTATCTTTTGACTTGATATATGATGCGAAAATCCAAAGGTTTCTCTTTTCGCACCACTGCCATATCAATTTTGCTAGATTGTTTAATTTAGGTTTTTGGATTCCTCCCATACGGTTGACGTATGAAATTGCTGTGGTGTTATCTACACGCAAGAGTACCTGACAGGATCTAAGGTCCTTTGCAAAACATTTTAATGAATTAAAAACCGCTCTTAATTCTAGCAAATTTATATGGTCTTTCTTTTCTTCCGTGTTCCACCAGCCATGAGTTCTTTTATTATTACAGCATGCGCCCCAACCTGTCAATGAAGCGTCAGAAACTATTTCAACCTCAAAAGAAGAAGTTCTAATGGGATTATTTACAAAAGGAATCTTCTCAATCCATCAAGCAAGTTCTATTTTAATATCTGGCGTTCTTTCCATTGAGGCATCAAAATTGTCTTTTGACTAACGAAGAGCAAGATACTTCCGACGCTCCATTAACTTGGTGTAGAGCCATCCATAATTTATTCCCGGACATAATGATACAAGAACTCCAATGCATTGACCAAAGTCTCCAATTTGACATTTCGACTTCGACTGGAATTTTGTTAACATTTTAACAACTTTATCTCTCTTGTCCTGTGGTAATTCTATTCTGAAATCTCGACTGTTGATATTAAAACCCAAAAATCTGCAATGATTAGATGGACTTAAAACCGATTTTTTTGAATTGATTATAAACCCTAACGACTCAAGAATCTTTTTTGTATGAGAAATATTTAATTTACATGCTTGCTCTGATTTGGAAATTAACAAAATATCATCTATATAGATGACAGACTTAAAACCCTGACTTCTTAAAATATGTAGAACCGGCTTCATAAGTTTCGTGAAAACATATGGGCCGTTGAGAGACCGAAGGGTAAACAATTGAATTCAAATAATTTGTTGTCAAATTCGAAACGTAAAATTTTTTTAAAATCTTGTGAAACCGGAACCAACAAAAACGCGTCTTTTAAATCTATGGAGGCAAGGAATCAATTAGGTGTTATTAAATTAATGGCAGTTTTTAAATCCTCTAATTTAAAATGAGGTGGATTAATAAACGCATTTAATTTTTTCAAGTTTAAAATCAATCTTTTTTCTCCATTTGATTTATCAACTAGAAAAATAGAGAAAAAAAATTGTCCCTTACAGGGTTGGCATTCACTTACGCTTCCTTTGTCAATTAGTTTATTTATAGCTGAAAGATAATCATCAAAATCAGAAGATGTTAAATTTGAAACTTTAGGCTTCTCTATCTGAACTGGTTCTTAAATAAAAGGAAGCTGATAGCCCTTGACATATTGGAGAATTGTTTTGTCATTAGTAATTTTTCTCCAGGCTGATTCAAAAAATTTTAATCTACCAGAATGAATACTTACATTTACTGTCGACGTTGTTGTTGAGGAGGATGGGTTCTGTTCTTCCAATATTTCGGCCCGTCCTGTTGAACCCTTTGTTTCTTGTTGAACTTGTTCCTGGGCGGGCCTCTCGGGTTTAATGTTGACGACAAAACTTTAAACGAATGAGCCTTTTTTGGATAAACTTTTGAAGATGATTTAAATCCACTATTGTTTACAGGAGGCTTGTTTTTTTTACTTAGTTCCTCGATTTTGACTGTCGCTTCTATTTAAGCTCGAAAGTCGTCACCAAATAAATACCTAGACGAGGTTAGAAGATCTTCTGTTACGTCCTTAACCAATTTATTAGCGTGAGGCGTAATGAAGGCACGCCTGGTAACAGAGGTATTAAAATGCAGGTCGCATAAAATTCGGCCTACGTCACTTAGAAGGGTTTCCATTTTTTTATCCCTCTCACTAGAATTTAAAATCGTCGTCAATGCAGCAGCTACTGCATAAATTGCCTTAGCCATGTTTTCCTGAGCTGCAGTCTGATATTTTTCTTTTTTCAGGCTAGAATCTGACATGATTAATTTGAGCTCGGGATTCACTTTTGGAACATGAACTGCGTCGAAATATTCCGGCAATGGATATTTATTTAATATTTTCTCGAGATCTTCTCTGGATGTACCCTTTTCTAAAAACAATAACTACAATGAAAGTAATTTCTCGTGTACCTTTATATCAACCGTATTTTTATTATTTTCCAGTTCATCGAGATTTTTTAAAGTTGTTTCACTTAATTGTTTGTCTGTTTCCTCGGCCTCTCTTGGCGTCCCTTTTGAACTTGATTGAACCTCGACGGTCTTACTTGAACCAGAGCGGTCGGTTAAAAAGGAAGTCAAACTGTCATGCGAATTATCTGTCGTTTCTCGCAGATAACGATCAGATATTTTGTATTTGTCAGTCGCTCCTCTCCGGTAGCGATCAGACTTGTTTCTTTGTTTATTCGTCGTTTCTCTCGGAAGACGATTCGGATCTTCTCGGCTACTATAACTTGACTGATAGCATTTTCTTGTTTCCTTTCTACACTCCGACGTGAACGAGATCTCGGTCTATGTCGACGATAGTACGGCGAATAGTCTCTTTTCTCGATATAAGAACGTCTATTACGCTCTCTAGCGTATTCCGGCGATGACGAGGAAAATCTTGAGACGCGACGGCCTCGTGGCACTCTAACCTCACTCGACGTGCGAGAACGCCTCGACCGTTTTACCGAATACTCGCGACTTCTCTATCGATCTGTTCTCCGTTTTCTTTTCCTAATATTTCGGCTGCCCGATCTGGAATCACCTGATGATTCCATTCTATTTTATAAACTATTATTTTACAAAAAAATAACTCGCGAAATATAAAAGCAACACTTGATCAGAAGCACAGAAAAATGCAATGAAACAGGATGTGTGCAGCGCCACTACATGGTTGTGGCCGCGGGTAAAAGTATGTTTTTTCAATTTTAGCTTTAAAAAACTGTGGTCAGAAGTAGCAGATGAGTGTGACTACCATATGGTCTAGAAGAACGAGAGGATGAAATATAATTGAATGTTTTTATGTAAACCCTCGAATCGGAACGTCTCAAGCCCCGATGCGAAATGTGGAACGTCCCGAAGCGAGATTACGCAGAACTTTCAGTTTCTGCCACCAGTTGTTCTCTCACATGCGAGAACAATGTTTGATTGGATTCGGGGCGTCTCAGCACCAGATTCGAAACAACTCAAACGCTTCTTACAATTAGAGACAAATCAAAATTTTTTTTATAAATTTCTTTGAAACAATTCAATTATTTGAAATACAATTTTAATTAGATTATTTGAAATAATTGAATTATTCTTTTAAATTTTTATATAATGATTGAAGAAAATCCAATTGTTTTAAAAAATTTTAATAAAATTCTGCGCAAGAATTAAATTATTTTTAAAAACAATAAAAATTTCTACAGGAATTCAATTATTTTTAAAAATTCAATAAAATTCGTTGTCAGAATTCAACTATTTTTATAAATAATAAAATTCATCAGAGGATTTCAATTATTTCTTAATAAAATTTGAAATGAATTCCTCGAAAAATTTATTTATTTTAAAAAATTTTTATAAAGTTCTTCTAAACCTAACAATTATATTATGTATTTTCAAAAGTTTTTGGAAAATCTTTTTCAATAATTCAATTATTTTCACAAATAATGAAATTCTTTGCTAAAATTTAAATACCCATTATATTAAATTATTTCACATGAATTTAATTATTAATAAAAATGTTGAATGAGTTACTCGTAGAATGCAATTATTTTCAAAAGTTTTATTAAAATTCTTCGAAAGAAATCAATTATTTTCCAAAAAAGTATTTAATTTTAAGAAATAATCAATTATTCGATCAATTATTAATTTTTGTATTTAGGGTAAGTCCGAGGGAGATGGTCATGCGGTAGAGATGGACAGTTGAAATATTTTACAGTATTTGTTAATAAATATAACATATTAGACCGACAGATTGGCTCAGTCGGATAGATGCCTGGCGTTGGTGGTCGTTTAAGGACCAAGGGTATAAGTACCCTTGGTTCGAGCCCACTTGGCTTGGTATTTTTCCGGCACGTGAGTCAATCTGAGCGGGAGGTTTGACGTCGAGGTGTAATGATGTGCACCGTCGATTATTGTCCGGTACACACCATTAGAACTCGACTGTCGATAAATCGGTTGTACTCAGGAGAGGTTTTCTACAGTTTCCCTCTTCTCTGGCGAGAAAACCCATTGACGGGTGGTCCAGGCGGAATGCGAGTACTCCTAATAAAGTCGGCTGTAGACGCAAATTAGGTTAATATATAGAAAAATTTCTAAAGTAGAATGGTTATGCTTAATCCAAAAAAAGTATTTCTCGGGGACTCTTGTCGAAGTGTGTAAGGCCAATAGGGCAGGAGTATAAACAAAAAAAAAAAAAAATATATATAACATATTATGGTTTATTCTTCAACCTTTTGTGACTACTAATAAATGTAAACAACAAATTGTTGAAAAATAATGAAAATGTAAGCGTAATCCTTCTACATTTTTTTTGCATGGGTCCAAAATAATTTGAGAATTTTAGATTTCTTATTGCTATATTGTTATTTTTTAACTGATTTTTTAATTTAAAGTTTTATTGGGTAGTCCACGCTTCGATATACACAAAAAATGAATGGACAAATTATTTTATTTATTTAATATTTTATGTTAACTTTTGTCATGTATTTTTGTGTGAGATGGCCATTAATGACTTTTATTTAACATTTTTATGTTAATGTTAGATACTTAAGAAATATTAAAGAAAAACAAATTGAAAATGTCCAAGAGCAAAATTGATCTAATTGACATTAGAGATGGAGATATATTTGTAGGTTGAGTCGAAAATTAGAATCAAACGACATTGATTGAAGATTGTATTTGAAATTTGTGGCTACATAAAAACTGCACTGAATACACTGAGAAAACTAGAGAGTCAAATTCAGAGGTTCAAAAAGTGTATGTTTCCTTTGCTTATGAAGAGAGTTAAATAGTCCTTCTAAAATATATTTTGAATTGTTAATGGAAATCTACTTGTATATTCTCTCCCATTACATCTGAGGGTTAAAAGTTGCGCAGAAAATGTGTACGATCTGATGCGCGCGAAATTATTTTTCTGACATTTTATGTATTTAACTTAGGGGTTACGTTGCCATATTTATTCATTTCGCGCCGGATAAGGAAGGGATTTCTCAAGATGGTTAATTTGTCCCTCTGTTATAAACTCATTTTCCCTCTAAGAGAAATGGCACGAATATCTGTCAATGGTGTATTTGACCATTTAGATTGTTATCCAATAGCTAACTCTCAAATATGAACGATTTGTCCCTCCAGATGTTAAGTCCAATCCTCCAGTTTTCTCAGTGTACTATGATTAAATGTTCAAAATGAATTTGAACGATTAAAAATTAAGTTTAAGCTAAAAGTAAAACATTATAAGCATTGGCCATCTCACCAGACATTCCGGGAGAGATGGCCAAATGCACTTTTTACAAAATATAAATTTTGAGATTGTTCTCATAAAAATATTTTATTTTATTTTTCGTTACTTTAAAGTTAAGTGTTCAATGTTTAATTATCAATAAAAGTTTAGACATAAATCGCTTTTTTATAATTTTTACAGTACTTTAAAAAAACTATGGCCATCCCCCTCGGTCCGAGGGGGATGGTTAGTTGAAAGTATGAAAAATTCAAATTTTCAAAGTTTTTAATTTGTAACTTCTTTAAAATTCAATTATTTCTAAAAATGTATGCATAATGCTTTCAATATATTCAATTATTATCTAAAATTGAAAATAGCATTCATTTTTAAATCAATTTTTATTAGAAAACTTTACAAGAATAATCAAGAATAATCAAGAATAATATTGTAAAGTTTTCTAATAAAAATTGATTTAAAAATGAATGCTATTTACAATTTTAGATAATTGAATATATTAAAAGTATTATGTATACGGGACGCATGATTATTCCCCAAATGTCATTTTTCCGAAATGTCATTTTACCGAACTGCACTTTTGCGAATAGTCATTTTTGCGAATAGTCATTTTTGCGAATTGTCACTTTTGAGAATCGACATTTTTACGAATTGTCATTTTTGCGAAAAGACATTTTTACGAATTATCATTTGTGCGAAAAGCTATTTTTGCGAATTGTAATTTTTGCAAAAGGTCATTTTTGAGAAATGTCATTTTTTGCGAATTGTCACTTTTGCGAATCGCCATTCTTACGAATTGTCACTTTTGCGAAAAGTAATTTTTGCGAATTATCATTTTTCCGAAAAATACAATAGCAAACTTGTATGTATATATAGATTTACTATAGCAATTTTCGGAAAAATGACAATTCGCAAAAATGACCTGTCGCAAAAGTGACAATTCGTAAAAATGGCGATTCACAAAAGTGAAAATTCGCAAAAATGACCTTTCGCAAAAATGACAATTCGCAAAAATGGCGATTCGCAAAAGTGACAATTCGTAAAAATGACATTTCGCAAAAATGACTAATCGTAAAAATCACATTTAACAAAAATGGCTTTTCGCAAAAATGACACTTTTAAAAATATCTTTTCGTAAAAATCTCGATTCGCAAAAGTGACAATTCGCAAAAATGCCAATTTGCAAAAATGGCTTTTCGCCTACAATGACAATTCGTAAAAATGACTTTTTGCAAAAATTACTATTAGCGAAAATGGCTTTTCGTAAAAATGACTATTCGCAAAAATGACATTTCGTAAAAATGGCTTTTCGCAAAAATGACTATTCGCAAAAGTGCAGTTCGGTAAAATGACATTTCGTAAAAATGACATTTGGGGAATAATCATGCGTCCCCTTTTAACTAACAATTCTGTAAAATTAATTTTTTTGAAACAGTTTAATTTAATTTTTTAAAACTATTTAAATGCAGTTTAACTGTATAATTATAATTATCTACCGAAGTTTTTATTTTCTAATACACATTTAATTGAAGAATTTTCGAAATTGAATTTTAAACAGAAGTGTAATATGTAAAATAATATGTTCTACTTTTTCCTTTTTAGCTTTCTAATATAGAGAGTCCCTTTCAGGTCCCTTTCTCTAATTTCCAAACTCTTTCCTAAACCCACTTTCTAATATTCCCTTTCAAATCAAAATGACCTTTTTTTAAAGGTATATAAACAGGCAATGTAGAAAATAAAAATCAGTCGTTGTAAAACATTTGTTACGGCAAAGACCTCGTCTCCAAATAAAGTTATTTTCACGAAAATATATTATTTGTTTATTATTTGACGAAACCGTCACATAATTTGGCGATCCTGCCAGGATACGAGTTCGAAGTTGTTTAAAATTTCTACGGAATTTTTATACAAGTTTCACATAACCGTATCTGGATTTCGAACCAGACATATTTCAAGCAAAAGTAGGGACTGAACTAAGTAGGTTTCTATATTACGTAAGCTTGGAATACAAAAAGAAGAATCAAAAAGGGCATCCACGGACACCCAACAGGAAAACGTGCGACACCAAAGGACTCCACCCGTCTTCTACGTAACGCATGAGGCGCAAGGTCTTTTACGAAAAACCTAAGGAGAAATTTAACATCTTAGAGAATAGTATTAAAACCTTAAACATGGAAAACACAAAACGGGTAGAAGAGATAAAAACACTAGCAAAACATTACAATTTAATAGAAACCGAAGATGAAAGTAATAATTCACATAAGTCAAAAGAAAATAATACACAACAAGACGACATGAGATTAACCGAAGAAATCAATAATACTCTCTTACCAGCAAAGGATATTATAGGAACTATTGATATTCTAAACGGAAAGGATGATTGTGGCGTTGAAGATTATATCAAACTAGTTAAAAAAGCACGCGACAGATGTTCACAGGAAAAAATATTACTAGATCTAATACAATCTCAGAAAATAATAGATCAAGCAAAAGGAGCAATAAGGTTTATGCCCATTAATGATTACACAGACCTTTGCACAGCTTTACGACAAGGGGTTGGCACATTCAATTCAGTAGAGACATGTAGATGTAAATTAGAATCAGTTAGACAAATGAATACCGAATCAACACAAAACTATAATATGAGATTTCGTCAATATTTCAACAAACTAACTTACGCAATCCAAATTGAACACTCGAACGATACCTCCCGACGACTAGCTCTACAGAGCGAGGAGAAATCAGCAATAAAAAGATATATCATGAACCTAAGAGAAGAAATAGGTTCTCAAGTACGACCACTAAGGCCGACTTCATTACGACAAGCACAGCAAGACGCAATGGAGTCAGAAATTTGGTACAGAGAAAAAAATATGATGAAAGCAAGAGTACCAACTACTTTACCTCCAAGGAACAATAAACCTACTTCTAACCTACCTCTCTCCAAACCTATCCAAAATAAATATCCATCAATTAACTATCCTCCAAACCATTCAATGCCTCTAAACAATAGAATGCAATTATTTTGCAAACATTGTAAAAAGATGGGTCACACCGAATCACAATGTTACTCAAAACAAAATTTTCCACGAAACCTTCAAACAAATCGACCTCCGGAACGAGTGAATCAGATTCAAACAGAAACCGAAGAAGAAGAATTACAAGAAAACAACTTAGAGCCTCAAGAACAAACAACGGACACAGAGTGTCAACAATATCAGGAAGATTATATTCAATTCGAGGAAAATTTATGGGAACAAAACGACCAGTAAAACTATTAATTGATAGTGGCCCATCCCTTAATCTTATAAAAAAAGGTATGCTTCATAAAGAACATCCTACAAGTAAAATTACACCGAATTTTCTATGGGAAACAATAAACATCGAATGGAACAAATGGTTAAATTAACGTTTTAAGAAAAAGAACACGATTTCGTAGTAGTACCTGATGACTTCCCGTTACCAGAAGATGGAATAATTGGAAACCCTTTCCTTCGATCATTTCAGTTCAAATTAACTAATGATAATTTGCAATTAGATAATGAAGTGTATGAATTAGAAGATGATGGCATTTTAATACCAAGCCATTCCGTAAAATTAGTTACATTAAACATGAAACGAAATACAGGAGATATTTTAATAGAAAATAATCCTTATGTACCTGATTCAATCTACACTATCCGAAGCTTACAAATTATTGTCCCTATAACTAACGAATCGTATGAAAATATTAAACTTACCAATAATGACTTCCAATATAAATATATTATCACAAATTTAAAACATCAAGAAGAACGGTTAAAATATATTACACAAAAAGAAATTGGAAAAAGATTAAAAACTCTAAAAGAAAATATTAGACTTAGTCATATTGGAAATCCATTAAGAGAATGAATTGAGAAAACAGTAATGAATTATCATGACATCTTTACATTACCCGGAGATCCCTTACCTTGTACCAACCTTGTATCCCACAAAATAATATTAAAAGATGAAAAACCAATTAACATCCGACAGTATCGACATCCCGAATGTCATAAAACAGAGATATTAGACCAAACAGAAGATCTTTTATCTGAAAAAGTCTTATCTCACAGTTCTTCACTATTTAACGCACCACTTTGGGTAGTACCGAAAAAACGAGATGCTTCAGGGAAAGTAAAATGGCGACTAGTAGTAGATTTCCGAAAATTAAACGAAAAAACTGATCAAGATTCATATCCCCTCCCATTGGTCGAAGATTTAATTGATGGCTTTGGAAAAGCTAAATTCTTCTCAGCTTTCGATCTTAGTTCAGGATTTCATCAAATTCCTATGGACGAGGACTCAAAAAAGTTCACTGCTTTTTTAACACCGAGAGGTCATTTCCATTACAACAGAATGCCATTTGGTTTAAAGAACGCACCAGCTACCTTCCAGAGAATGATGGACACAGTATTACGAGATTTAATTGGAACAGTATGTTTCGTTTACCTTGACGATATTATTGTATTTGGAAACACCATACAAGAACACAATACAAATTTAATCACATTATTCGAAAGATTAAGGAAAACCGGTTTAAAATTGCAACCAGACAAGTGCGAATTCTTGAGACCAGAATTAGAATTTTTAGGACACATAATCACAAAAGATGGAGTGAAACCTAATCCAAATAAAACAAATGCCATTAAGAACTTTAAACAACCAAAAAACCCAACAGAAGTCAAATCATTCCTTGGGTTAGGTGGTTATTATAGAAAATTTATCAAACACTTCTCTACAATTGCCAAACCATTGACAAACCTTACTAAAGATAATCAACTTTTCATTTGGTCCTCAGAATGTGAAAAAAGCTTTAGAACAATCTAAAATCTTCTCTGCACAGCGCCAGTTCTTAAATATCCAGATTATCAAGAAGAATTTGTTTTAACAACTGATGCAAGTAACGTTGGTTTAGAAGCCATATTACCACAAAAAGGACATCCTGTCTGTTACATATCCCGAACTTTAAATAAACCTGAATTAAATTACACCACTACAGAAAAAGAACTTTTGGCAATAGTATGGGCAGTAAAAAGATTACGACAATACCTATTAGGAAAGAGATTCAAAGTCGAAACCGACCACAAAGCTCTTAAATGGTTATTCAATGTGCAAGATCCTTCTTTCAGACTTTTAAGATGGAGACTTAGGCTAGAAGAATACGAGTTCGACATAGAACACAAAAAAGGAAAGGAAAATGTAGCAGTCGACACAATGTCAAGAATGTTCCCTATCGTTTTAAATGAAGATACATCAATACAAACAAATGAAGAAAATCAACCAATAGCTTACAGATTGAGGAACCAAGAATTTAAAGAAGAAACAGAAATTACGCAGCAATATTCAAATTGGAAAATAAACCGTAGACCAACAAAATTAAAAACTAAAGCTATCGCAAATGGTAAAAATTGAATCGAAATAAGTAAAGAAAATATTTTTTCTCTATTAAGAATTCAATTGCCAGACTTTAATGAAGAACTATGGGTAAAATTGCTATACACTAAAATAAAAGATTTTACAACAAATAAAAATTGGAAATTATTTAAATTCCATATAGAAGATCCTTCGATTACTAATATTGAGAAACTACACATCAGCGATATGCTAGATTTTATATTGCAAACAAAATTTGAAGAGAAAGAGTTTTTTTTTGTGTGATAGACCTGATAAAGTATTAAGCCAAGAAGACAAAGAGAACTTATTAAAAGAAGCCCATGGAAACATAGCCTGTGGTCACTTTGGAGAAAACAAAACAATTCATAGACTGCGAGAACAAACGTCATGGGAAGATATGGAAAGTGATGCTATCGAATTCAAAAAAAGGTGTCGAACTTGCCAACAAGAAAAATTAACTAGAATCCGCGCGAAAGCAAAAGCAGTAATACCAGACATACCAGTAGAACCTAACGACAAAATTGCCATGGATATAGTAGGACCATTAGGTGAAACCCAATCTGGAAACAACTATATACTATCAATTCAAGATGTTCTAACCAAATATATTATACTAATTCCATTAAAAGAAACCAGTAGTGAAACCATAATAACAAAACTTTTAGATCATTATATTTATATTTTCTCTGCCCCCAAACATATATTAACTGATCAGGAGGCGAATTTTATCTCAGAACTTGTACAAAAGTTTAAGAATTTATTCCGTATCGAACATATAAAAACAACGGCCTTTCACCCTCAGAGCAATGGAGCTTTAGAAAGAACACACGGTACTATTAAAGAATTATTAAAAACCTACATGGCTGATAATGAAACCGAATGGGATCTAAATCTTAATTTAGTTTGTCTAGCATATAACACAGCAGTACATGAGAGTACAGGATTAACACCTTTTCAAATGACTTTTGGTCGAAAAGCTAATTTGCCGTCAATATTAGCTACGACCAGTTCTCTCACATATCAAGAAATTTTGGACATTTGAAAAAGACGACACGAGCAATACCTTGAAAAAGGAAAAATTGCAATACGAAAAACTCAAGAACGTCTAAAACGATTACAAGATAACAACATTATACGCACAAATCCAATATTTGAACCCGGTGATTTAGTACTATTGCATAACGATAGTAAATCAAACAAATTAGAGAGGGAATGGTTAGGTCCTTATACTGTAATTCAAAAATTAAATGAAGTTAATTATCAAATTCGACTAAATAATTCAAACTACACAGATCACACGAATCGATTAAAAGTTTTTTACGAAAAATATATTTATATTTCCTTATATCAATTTCAGAATGAGGACTACACTATTTTTTATATTCGGAAGTTTGATTTATTCCATCTGTAATGCTAACATTACGTTCACTCCCCTTAATGATGTAACAATTTTTGCCGAACATCTTGGTCCAGCTAAACTATACCACAATACATGGCACTTATATACATCTATCGACACCTCGAAACTTGAACTTAGGTACACAAGTTTAAATAATATGTATAAAACTGTAATTGACATGTGCTCATCAAACTGCCCCGAATCTTTCGAAACCAAAATGTTGGGTGCAAGAATTCATCGACTCGGAACACAAAAACTAACATTAAACAAATTACTAAGACTTACTAGATATAAAAGAGGTTTGATAAATGTAGTTGGTAGTGTATCAAAAGTACTTTTTAGAACATTAACTGAAAATGATTTAGAATATGTCGACTCAGAAATAGATAAATTATATGCAGAAAATAAAATCTTAGCAACAAGTATTTCAAACCAAACTAGAATAATTAAAACATTATTAAACACTGCTTCTAATAACCTTAATGTAATGATGGAACATAGTAAACAAAACTTTGAAAACTATAATAATATGACAGATAAAATAAATGAGAATACTAAAAATATTTTTGTGTCAAATCAAATAATAATGTATAGTATAATATTACAAGAATTAAGTGAAGATGTAAATTTGCTCATCGATGCTATCAATGATGGAAAACATGGAATTATCCACCCTCAAATATTAAAACCAGGAATTTTCATAAACGAGTTAAAAGAATTTGAAGATACACTTAATGTTAAATATCCCATCCCTTTAAAAGAATTTAATTATTAGCATATCATTGATATCAGCGAAGTCGGAATAGTCATACACGAAAACAAATTATTGTATACCATCAAAATTCCAGTTTTAGAAACTGAAGAATTTTTTATTCAACACTTAATTCCTATTCCTCAAAAGAAAGGATTAAATTTTGTAGCACTGATTCCCAGAGACGAATATATCTTTCTTTATGACCAAAAAACTATTTATGTACCAACAGATAAAAACCTTCTAGATAATTGTAAAAAGTATGATCAAACAAGAATATGTCAGCGAAAACAACCTACGTACATAATTTCTGAATCACATACATGCGAAAATCAATTAATCAGATCTAGTATAAAAACATTAGAAGTGCAATTATGTCAAGTTTTAATATTTAAAATAGAATTATTAACAGATATAACACTAGAAAATGATCAAGGATATATTCTCATACCAGAAAAAGAACTTCTGTTAAATATAAATTGTCCTAACTTTAACAAAGATGTAATAATCAACAAAACTACTTTAATTCATTCAAACGAAGATTGCATACTTAATTCAGATTCAATTTTAATAAAACTAAAAAAGGTTCAAAAATTAGTAAAACCTACTTTTTACAGAAAAAATATAACTATGCCACATACGTCAGATGACCTCGACCTTTTACAAAATAGTTTGTTACCTTTAAGAAAACAAATCAACTTCGAAACTTTGTCTGATTCAAGTAAAACACTCGACGATATAGATAATTATTTAAATAAAATTTTGTTGCCCTCAAAATGATATAACCAATAATATTACTCCACATGTTGTAACTTATGTACATACTACGCCGAATGCACCTCTGCAAGATAATGATACACTTAGCGAAAGACTAGTAGAACAGCGTTTAATTAAATTTCGCAGAAAAAATTAGGTTCTTCCAGGTGAAAGAACTATCTAGCGTAGGGGGTGTAATATGTAAAATAATATGTTCTACTTTTTCCTTTTTAACTTTCTAATATAGAGAGTCCCTTTCAGGTCTCTTTCTCTAATTTCCAAACTCTTTCCTAAACCCACTTTCTAATATTCCCTTTCAAATCAAAATGACCTTTTTTTTAAGGTATATAAACAGGCAATGTAGAAAATAAAAATCGTCGTTGTAAAACATTTGTTACGGAAAAGACCTCGTCTCCAAATAAAGTTATTTTCACGAAAATATATTATTTGTTTATTATTTGACGAAACCGTCACAAAAGGATGTGAAAATTCTCAAAGAACTTTTTCAAAAATTATTAAAAATAATTGATTTAAAGAAGAATTTTAGTTAAAAATTCTAGAAAATAATAATTAAATTGAAATGATGGAATTTGATTTTGAACAATTTACAATAACACTATTCTTATAATATAAAATAATAATTTAAGTAGTTGGGAATCTTTAATTATTACAAAACATGAAGAAATAATATATCTTGATTCTTGTAAGTTGTTGAATTTCGAAAAGATATGAAGTTGGATTTTTTTAGTATCTAATCATTTTTAGAGTAAATCAGAAAGAACATTCTTCAGAGTCAGGGAAAAATTAAAAATTTTATTTGTAAATCAGGGAAAAGTCAGGGAAATTATTGTGGAAATTATTAATATACAAAATTAAATTTTTGTGTTAACCTTGTTTATATAATAAACTATCTTTTGGTTAATGAAAAATTTCTGATTGACATATTTTTATAAGAAAACCTTTATTTTTAGAAAAAAGGAGTAAATAAAAGTTGCGAAAGAGAAAAAGAAAATATTTTGAATTTGTTTTTGTCGGCGTCAAATTCACGGTATCCATTGACAATAATATTTATCATTGCCACAGTTTAACTTCCTCGTAATGTTATAAGATGTCACTTCTTTTGGGTGAGCTTAACTGCTTTACATTCTTGACAGTTGCCTGTGATTGCGTCAGCATCACTTATCTCTCTTTCTCTCAAGAAAGAGAAAGATATATATCGTTTTGTATTACCTTAACATTGGTTTTCACTTCTCTTTATTAAATTTCCATACTTGCTGTAAAATTAAATAAGCAACCCAACCAACTTTGTGAATATTTCCGTTTGAAGTAAAAGTTTTCTTAGTTATTTCTACATACACGAATTCTATATGTGTTGAATTTTTTTTACCACTGTAAATTCAATTTCAAACTTAGCTGCTTTTGAATGTTCAATAAAAAAATTTTTTCGAATTAAAGATGGAATATTTTATTGTTTTATTTTGAATTATTATCTTAAAACACTTTTTGTTTTGTACTTTTCGTTGAAGAAAAATTAAATCTGAGTTCAAAAAATATTGATTTAAATGTAATTAAAGTCGAAATTATTTATTAATGAATTGAGTTTAAAAATAATATGATTAATTTATAATTAATTCAATAATTTTAACTTTATTATTATTATTAATTAAATTTGGCTTTAGGTAAAATTATAAATTTTCTTGTTTTGAATTTAATTAATTACATTATTATAAATAAAAATAATTGTCGTTGATGATCAGTATGTTTGTAACAATCATTATTTGAATTTTTTATATGTAGCTGATCGTTTTGTTTGTCAGAAAGAAGATAACAAACTTTCATATCTATTTTTCGAATGTTTTAAAATTTCCTTATTTAATGTGAATAAAATAAACTAGAAAAAATTGTCAAATATGAAAACAAGTTGTAAATTGTTTTTTTTAATTATTTAAAATTTGTTAAAAAGAAGGGGGGGATAAATCTTTATTGAAGATATTTTTTTACTCGTGGTAAAAGAAATTTCGTCCTCTTATAAATTTTTTTTATTTCGTATCTTGAAACTCGTATAGCTTGAATGATCAGTTTTTTTCAAGAATCTGAAGAGCTCTTCAGATATTTACGACAGTGACGCCTAACTGTAGAAGGCTTTTTCGTTTTCTCTCGTAGGGCACCAAGTCTCGAGTGCAACTCTTGAAAACTCGTTCGAAACTAGTGGAGAAAACTTTGTTGGTGATACGTTGATGCACTTTGGCTCTAGTTTGTGATATTGAGCAATTACCAATTCTTGCGCTTCTTTATTGCGCGAGACTCGCGTTTTCTTAAGAAGAGAGAAAAAAAATTTCAACTATTATCATTTAATATAAATTTTATATGCAGCTATTATTTTTTTCCTCTGTTATTATATATGAACCAAGTGCGAAAATAAGAACGACTCAAAATTATTCTATTTTTTAATTAACTAATTAATTTTTTAAAAATTAAATTGCATATGTCCTTATATTATAAACGTAGTATTACAAACATTTATAAAACAATGAAGCTGAAGCTGGCACCCAGTTTTCAGCAACCAGTTAATTTTTTAAAATTTTGTGTTGGCCAAAGAAAACCAACGTCAGACACACAAAAGTCTCGAAAGGAATGCAAAAAATTCAATTAATATTCAATAATAAAATAAATATCATTCGCAAATACAAATAATATATGATTATTATTTATATAATTATTATAATATTATATAAATAATAAATAATTCTAGTTCAAAAGAAATATTAACAATATAATAATATAAATAGATAAATTATATTTTTTTAGGATAAAATAAGTTTAAAAATTTGTAAAAAAATTTCTACTTTTTTGCCTGCCTAAAAATAAGTGGTCCACTATTTTTTCTTATACTTCGGGGAGCAGAATAAACTAGAAAAAGCATATTTGGTTAGAAGACGAGAACATTGGTTAGCAAAAAATCAAATTTTAGTGAAAAAAATTGGAAAATATTTTTTAAAAAATTTCTATTTTTTTCCTTGACTAAAAATAAGTAGTGCACTATTTTTTCTTATGCTTCTGGAAGTTGAATAAAGTAGAAAATGCATATTTGTATTTGCTAAAGATATTTATTTTATTATTGAATATTAATTGAATTGCTTGCATTCCGTTAGAGCCTCTTGTGTGTCTGACGTTGGTTTTCTTTTGTTTTATTGCCAACACAAAATTTTTAAAAATTATCTGGTCGCTGATAACTGCACTGTAAAAAATTTAGGGAGTTAACGGACTCGGAAGTTGGGAGTTAAATTTTTCGAGTTAAAAATCAACTCCAAAAGAGAGTTAATTTCTAACTCCCTTCATTCAACACCCACGCGAGTTATTTTTTCCATGGGGAGTTAGCATTTGGGTGTTAAATTTTAACTCTTTTTATTTAACTCCCCTGGCATTAACTCTCCAATAGGTGCGACTTTTATAGAATCCCCTGGGGAGTTAAAATTTAACTCCCTTTTTTTACAGTGTGGGTGCTAGCTTCAGCTAGCACGATTATATTATTGATTAGTAAATCAACGATAATATTAGCCATATTTGATTTAAAAATATTAAGTTGTAGAAAAGTTAGGACTCATTTTCACAATAAAATTTGAAAAGCGCTGCCTAGTTAACATATTAATTTATTGTGTTCATTTCATGAACACTTTGCTTTCTCTATAAAATTTTTTTTCGATCAAATTATTTTATTTTGTTATTAGGTATTACATAAATTTTATTACATTAAACACTTCTGCCTTTATAAAATTATTTTTACAATAAATTCAGGCTTCGTACTCGATAATTAATTTTGAAAAAGTAGCAAAAAGTAGCTTAAAGAAAAATCGAACTTGACGACTTAATTTTTTTATAATTTCTTAATTACATTCAAAAAAGAATAATTTTTTTAAAAAAATATTTAAATACCTTGTTACTTTGTCTACAGGAATTAAAATATTTAAAATAATTTTAATATAACGCATTTTTGAAATTTAACTATTTCTAAAAATTAAAAAAGTAATTCTTTCAAAATTTGATCATTTTTTTGTTGAAATTTATATATAAAACTATTCAAAACTTTAATAATTTTATTTTATTCAATTCTAAATCAATTCTTATTAAAAAGATCTACGAGAATGAAATTATTTAAATAAAAAATAAATAATTTATTGAATATTTCTTAAATTTGAATTCTTATAAAGAACTTTATCAACATTTTTTAAAATAATTGAATTTTTCGAAGAATTGCATTAAAATTTTTGATAATAATTAAATTCATTCAAGAAAAGTAATTAAAAATAAATTGAAAATAATTATTACACTCTAAGAAGTAAATTATATCAAATTTTTTTAAATAATTGAATTTTTGTGAAGAATTTTATTCAAAGTTTTAAGAATAATTGCGTTTTTAGCGAAATTAATTAAAAATTATATTAAAAATAATTGAATTCCTACGATGAGTAAGTAAATAATAAATTATTTATGAAAATAATTGGAATTTTGTTACCGAACAATAATAATAAATAATCATAAAATATAAAAAAATATAAAAATAAAGTTTTTAAAATAATTGCATTCTGGAGAAGAATTTTAAAAAGATCTTTTTAAAGAAATGATTTTTTTCAATAAATTTTATGAAAATTGTGTTTTAAATAATTGAATTTTTGTAAAATAATTGTATATTATTTATTAAAATAATTGAATTCTTTCAAAGAATGTTATTATTAAAATTATATTGAAAACAATTCAATTATTTTTAATTTTATTAAAATTTTTTAAAATAATTGAATTCTTTCAAAGAATTTGATTAAAATTTTTAAGAATAGTTGCATTTTTCGCGGAATTAATTTAAAATTGTATTAAAATTAATTGAAATCCTGCACGAAAAAAACTCTATGTTTGTGGTTTCCATAAATATGGTTGCCACAACCACAATAAATTGTAAAATACGGGACAACTACATTTGTGGTTGTCACAACCATATTGAACTATATGCACCAATGTAGTTGTTGGAATCAAGTCGTGTTGTTGGGACAACCACACAGTCTTGCTATCAAATGTGTGGTTGACCCAACAGCAGAGTGTAGTTGTCAGTGTCGTTCTGAGTGGTTGAGGCAACTAAACAGTTTGTTCTCCAAATCACATTTTGTTGTTGTAGCAACTGAATAGTGTTGTTGTTAGAATCATTTTATATGGTTGAGGTAACTCATAATGTTGTTGTCAGAATCGGTCTATACTATAGTATTGCTACATTGAAAAAACTATATTCTATATTTAAGGATATAATCTTAGCTCCTATGTAAGTATATTTTTCATGTATTTATTCTTAAAGTAAGAAATATAATATTCTTAAAATAAAAAATTTTCTTATTTTAAGAAACTTTTTCTATTTTAATAGTATTATATTCTAACTTTAAGAATAAAACACATAGAAAATATACTTTAATAGGAGTCAAGATTATATTCTTAAATTTAGAATATCGTTTTTTCTCTGCATTAAAATCTTTAGAATTTCTTAGACAATCAGATAAAGTAGTTGTCGTTAATTACAATATAGTTGACATAGCAACAATGATAGTGTTGTATATACTTAGGGTTACAAAGTTAATAAACATTGTTAAAACATTTAATTTTTAAAATAATTTATTTATTAATATTAAATAAAATGTTTTATAACAAAACATAATATAATTAATACCACAGGCACACAAAAAAATAAAAAAGTCAAAACCCAGAGGTCACACCCCCCTATCCCCATGTTTTTGGGGTCGCTGAAACCGAATAAGACCATGAAAATTTTTTTTCATCGGCCATTTTCCCGCTACCACCCCCTTACACCTGCTCCCGGGGGTTGGAATTTCAGTTTAAAAAAAAGTGGAGTAGGGTGTCTATTCCTATGTTTTTTGGGTCGCTAAAACAAAAAAAGACTACCAAAAACAAATTCTTCCCTCCCTTAATCCCCTACAACCCCCTTAACACCCGAAAGGTGGGGGGTCGAAATTCGAATTTTCACGAAAAGTCGATTACGGTGTCTAAACCTACGTTTTTTGGGTCGCCGAAACCAAAAAAGACTACCAAAATCAAATCCTTTCCACCCTCAATATCCTACAACCCCCTGCAATAATTTTTGATAATTAATATTTAATTTTCAATCTCCCAAAAATCGGTTCGTTTTATTTGAAAAAAATTATTACAGGGGGTTGTAGGGGATCGGGGTGGAAAGGATTTGATTTAGGGAATCTTTTTTGGTTTCAGCGACCCAAAAAACGTAGGTTTAGACATCGTAATCGACTTTTCGTGAAAATTCGAATTTCGACCACCCACCATTCGGGTGTTAAGGGGGTTGTAGGGGGTTAATGGAGGGAAGAATTTGTTTTTGGTAGTCTTTTTTGGTTTTAGCGACCCAAAAAACATAGGAATAGACACCCTACTCCACTTTTTTTATTAAAATCAAATTTCGTCTTTTCATTCTATTTTTCTGAATTTAACGATAGAAAATATTAAATCTGAATTATTAGTTAAAATTAATTAATTGTATAATAATATAATTTATATATACATATATATAATGTGTATTCCAGACTCCAGGGGGTTCTGACCCCCATGATTCAGAAATGACCTTGGATCCGTCACTGACATTACTGCAAGTAAGGTTGTTGTTGTCACAACAACATACAAACGCTGGAGTGACCATAGTTATGGTTTTGGAAACTATATCACTTCAACTATAACCATGTTGTAGCCACAACAACATCATATCAATGCTGCTGTAACCATAGCTGTGGTTAGGGTACAAATACTTTAGTTATTGCAACTACATCACTCCGACTAGAACCATGTTGTTCCCACAACAACATCATTTTCTTGTGAACACCAAAAAAATATTTAAGACAACAACACTTATGGTTATTATAACACTATCTCTTGCAACATTTAAATTGTAGTTGCCACAACCATAGCAGTTTTTTCCGTGTGTGATGAGTTTTAATATTTATAAAAATAATTGAATTCTTGCAACGATTATTATTAAAATTCTAAATGATAATTGAATTCTTGCGAAGAATTTTATGAAAATCTATTTAAATAATTGATTTTTTTTAAAATATGAGGAAAATTTTTTTTAAATGGTTGGATTCTTGTGAAAATTTTTTTATTTATGAAAATAATTAAATGTTTGCGAAGAATTTTATAAACATTTTTTTTAAATATTCAATTCTTTTCGGAAATTTTTTATTAAAATATTAAATATTAAAAATCATTGAATCACGAAAAATTTGTAAAAATAATTGAATTGTTTTAAAGAATTTTATTTAAATTTTTATGGTTCCGTACCCGGTAGGTACCCTATTAAAACGGTTACGGAAAATGACCATGTACCCCCCCCTAGCGCTCACAGTTTTTCATCTAGAGAGCTAAAAATTGGTACACGTATGTATTTTCACGCATAGGTTACAGGAAAAATATAGCGAACGTGATTGGAGTTTATCTTTATATTTTTTTCAGCGAAAAACTCAAAGTTTTTAAAAATTTCGTCAAACCCTAGTAGAAATTTGTCATGGAGCCACTCGATTGTTCAAGTTACTGGACAGTTTTTATCACGGACGCTGATTCTAGGCGGACTAGTCTAGTTTTTTTAATGTTACTTTAAAGTACTCCTAGAAATTATAGTTTTAAGTTTGTCGTGTCGATGACACTGCAATAATGTCTAATAACTAGACAGCTCGACTGATTATTTGCTAGAGATAAATTTGTTCTTATTCTTTCCAATATTTTAAAACTTTTCACTTTAATTTGTTATTAATTAAAAATTTAATTAATTTATTACTATAAATTAATAATATTAATTAATAAAATTAATTAATAATAAAAAATATTAATAATAATTATTAATAAAATTAATTAATACCTAATATTAATTAATAAAATAAATTCATAATATTAATTAATGAAATTAATTAATAAATATTTACAATCATTTATAATATATATAAAAATAATAAAATTAGTTAAAAATTAATTTTTTTAAATTCCATTTTAGTTTAATTATAATTTTCTATTAATTAAAAATTTAATGAATTTATTATTAATTAATAATCAATTAATCATATATTAAATAATAAAATTAATTAATAAATATTTATAATAATTTATAATAAATTAATAAAAATAATTAAAAATTTAATTACAGTAATCAATTTATTTATTAATTGTTAACGTTGCAAATTAAATTACTAAAAAGTTACAATAATTAAAAAATCATCTAAAATGTTTTATTAGGTACATAGAAAATATTAAAAGTATATACCAATGCTTAAAATCTCTAGTTACGGCACTGAACTGAAACATATGTGCAGTGGTTATTAATTCTCAGTATCCATTGCGTTGAACGGCCGAGTGCGTTAAGCGGTGCGACTTTAGTCCAGCGGGACCCGGGTTCGCTCCCCGTTACCCCCCAAGATTTTTTCAGTGAAATTGCGTTATCGTTTTAAGGTTTATATAGATTATAATTGTTTATACTAATAAAAAATATTTGTTTCAGTGTTATTGTTAATAATAGTGCATTAAAAAAATGAAAGTTGTTTGAAAACAGTAAATATTTAGGATATTCGAATTTAGAATTTTTTTTTAATTGAATTAAAAATCAAAAAGTAATGTAGAAAATTACATGTAATAATTGACTATTTACATTATTTTTATATAATAATTCAACTTATTAATTAAAAATTATAAAATATTATATAATTTTTTATTCTATTCCATTTATTATGTATATATTATAATGGATACAGAAATTTTCCAAAAATATTTTTTATTGAATTTCTTTGGTGCTAAATAGAATTTTTATATTAATTGCATGAAATAAATCCATTCAGTTATTAGCCAGTTCGCTTGTAAAGTAACTAGACAATTTTAAGCGCGACTGGACAGTTCCTTTATAATAACTAGGACAAATTTCTACTAGGGTAAAAAGCGCCCACAGTGTTTTTATCTGAAGAGATGAAAATTGTTTATTTATTTATTTTCACCCATAGATTACAGAAAAAATACAGCGAAAAATATTTGAGTTTTAAACGAGGGTACGGAACCCTCGGTTTTAGTACGAGTTCTACTCGCACTTGTCCGGTTTTTTCCAATAACTTTATTAAAATTTTTTAACATAATTTTTTTATTTCAACTGTTAACGAATTTAAAGTACCTAGTGTAAATTCTCGATCATGGAAAAAAGTAGCTTTTAGTGTAAGAAATAGTTAAAAGTATCTAAATAGTAGCAAATTTTTATTACTATAATTTTGCGTTACTATCAAGTAAATTATTTATAACACAAGTCAACATGAAATTTGCGCCTGACATTTAAGATATTTTTAATGATAGATTTATCGATAGATATGAGGAAAAAAATTATATTTTATCAAAAAGTTTGCTTTTGTATATTGGAGAACGTTTTTACCATATTTTTGAAAATTTATGATTTTCTGAATGAAATGGTCAATCAAAAATCTGTAAAGTACGTAATAAAACGTACTTTACAGATTTTTGATTGACCATTTCATGAGTATTGCATGAGTATGCATGTGCAAAATAAATATATATTTTTTAAATTTTATTAAAAAATGGTGGCTGTGCAGCATTTCATTAAAAAGCGTCTCGTTTCAGGATTCCACGGCCAGACAACTAACGTCCTTAATTTTTGATCTGGAAAAAAATGAAAATGTTTTTATTTTCTATACATCAACAGCTATCGACACACGAAGGTTTTCTTATATTACTTACTTTTATTTTTATCAACAATTTTTAGAATTTTTTTTGTTGGAAATTGTCATTTTTTTGTTCAATCACGCACCATTTTGCAAAAGATCAAAATATCGAAAAATTCCTACGTGTATTGATAGCTGTTGATGTATAGAGAATGACAACATTTTGGTTATTTTTAAATTAAAAAGTGAGGACGACGTTAGTAAGTTGTTCAGCTATGGAACCCCAAAAAACAGACGTCTTCCAATAAAATTCTGCAATGCAGCCATTATGTAATGAAATTTTTTTGAAAAAATATAGTTTGCATATATTGATATGCAAATCATGGAATAAAACGTACTTTACAGATTTTTAATTTGTCATTTCATTGAGCCAAAAAAAATTCCTAAAATATGCCTAATTTTCGTGATTTCCCCCATTAACATGTTTGCAACTACTACAAAAGCAAACTTTAAAAAGAATATGTATATTTTTCGTTTATTTTAGTGAATAATAAATTAAAAAATCATTATACAAACCCAGGCGCAAAATTTTTTCGTTTTTTTGTTGAGCTGTGTAATGTTTCTAAACGTAAAATTTGAGTTTTTAATTTGAATTGTAATCAATAATCTATGGAAATATTTTTAACAACAAATGATTCATTCATTTGAACGTTCGAAACTTTTTGTTCATTAGATGAGTGCGAGGCCTGTAAGTTTTGAAAAAAATATTTTCAATAATTTTTGGTTTCTAAAATAACAATAATATCGTATTTCTGGCTGAATCAGGTTAAAAAATAGGTGAATGAAAGCGATTTTTAAAGTTCTACAAGTTATTTATCAGAATTTTAAAGTTACTTCCATATTTTTAAAAAAAATTTTCAAAAATAAGACTTTCTTTATAACTTTTGGTTTTTAAGATACCAATAATTTCGTAATTTCTAATCGAACTCGTTCAAAAATAGGTCAATTGAAGCGTTTTTCAATGCTCTACAAGTTGGTTATACGACTTTTAAAGTTATTACTACATTTCGTAATAAAATTTTAAAAAAGTCTTATTTTTTTAAATTTTAGATTTTCAAAAGTTTAATATTAACTGGGTGCCTGTTTCAGCTTCATTCAAAGAACATTAAAACATGTAAAGTATGTACTTCAGACAAAATTTTAATTTTAATAAAACAAGCCAAACTCAAGAATTTTTTAAATGATTCTAGAAAATTAATTAAATTTTTTTAAGTTTAATTGTTAAAAAATTCTAATAGACTTTAGTGGCTTAAACGGGAAAAATGTTAATTAATACATTTTACAAAATGAAAGAATTCTTTATAAAAAAGTAGCATTTACACAATTTTTGCAGATATGTTAAAATTAATTATATATTCATTCATTCATAAATAAATATTCATTCGCAGAGAATAATTTTCTCAGTGTACATATTTTAATATAATATATTAACTTAACTCAATACAGAAATTATTGCTTCAAAAAAATTGAATTTATTAGCATTGGTGCTATTAAATCAATATTTTTTTCTCAGTGTATGTAAATAAAGTCGAAAAAATGTGTATATACCCAGCAAACATTGTTACATAACAGTTATGTAACAGTTATGTCACAGAATATCACACGTGATATAACATGATATGAACATGTGACACGAAATGTCGTAACATGAGGGTCACAGTTACATAATTGTTACAAGAAGGGTGATATAACAATTATGTTGCAGCGTGATATTTAATTATTATATCACAGTTATGTAAATATGTTACATAATTAGAAGAATTTGATACATAATTGTTATATCACACTTATATTACGTTGTGACTTATTATTATATCACAGTTATGTAAATATGTTACATAATTGTTATATCACACTTATATCACGTTGTGACTTATTATTATATCACAATTATGAGATTCTGTTACATAATTTGATGAGCTTGTTATATAATTGTAACATCACTATTATGACCTACGTGAAAATTATTGTTATTATTTTTATTCAATAGATAATAACAAATGCCATTTGACATGGTAATATCCAAAAATAATTTTAGTAAAAAACTGATTTATTAATTAGTACATTTTTTAAACTTGATTTTTTTACAGATCTTTAATATTATTTATAAACATGTTCACAAGTTTATTTTATTCACATTTCACAACACTTATATACAGATTAAATAGTAATTTTATTATTTTACATAACGCTTAGAATGAAAAATATCCACTCGCATGTGGGATCGAACTCACGTCCCCCCGCCCTTGACGACCCGACGCAACGCATTTAAACCGCACGGCCACTGAAGGCTGGATGAGAATTCTCCTAATCTACTATATCAACTGCAGTGCCGTATATTCTGTTACTTACTGTTATGTAACTATTACGTAACAAAGACAAACTTGTGATTTTTTTATTTGTAATATACGATTAACGTGTTAATAAAAATATCTACCACACATTAGTCACAGTGTTCAGTAACAATTCTGTAACATTTACGTAACAATGTTACACACATATAAGTAACAATTTTGTAGCATTTACATAACAATGTCACACACATGTGAGTAACAAAAAGAAACGATTACAATTATACTAATCGGGATTACAAATTTTTATTTTATTCTGAAAATTCTATTTTTCTTCACATAAAATTTGAGAGTTATAAACTTTAAATTAATTTTAAATAAATTTGTTCAAATAAAAATTTTTCTTTATTAATTTCTGACAACTTTTTACAAAAAAAATTAAGATATTTTTTAAATTATTAATAGACAAACTTTTCAGAGTACGTTAAAAAATTTTAAATAAAATTAAAAGTGAGTGATATATTAAATATCGTAAAATGTTCCAAAAGTCGGCTTCTTCACCCCACTTTACTTTTACGTACTTCTTTAAAAGTTTTGGACATTAATAATTATAATAAATAATACTGATAATAATTATTAATAATAATTTATTGTAAATTAATAAACTTAAACAGTTAAACTAGATTTATAATAAAAAATATTTATTCGAAACAATAATTATAAAATAGTGTTTCATGTTACATAACAGTTATGTAACAATTACATAATTTTATTGCGTAACAGAGAGACTACAATTTTACGTAACAATTTTGTAACGACAGTTACAGAACATTGTTACTTTTATGTTACATAACAATTACATAACAGTTACGTAATTTAGCTCTTATTACTACAGAAATGTTACGTAACAGTTACAGAACATGTTTGCTATTTAAATAATTTGTTTTTAAATATTTTAGTTGTAATAAAGACTTAAAATGTCAATTATTTATATTGACGGTTGTTACTTTTTTGTATTTTCATTTAAAAAATTTCAAACATAGCCTACAATTTTTTGCTTCTAAGTTCCCTTTCTTCAAATCGCGTCACATATAATTAATAAAAATGTAAAATATAATTTTTTAATTTTTAAATAATAAACTATAAAAATACATTATCATTATATTCACGATAGTAAAAATGAATATATATATATAATATTAATTCTGTTTATAAGGTTTAATCTCTTCATTGGATAAGTTGTGAATATTGGAATAAATAAATTTATTTTTTCATATAGTATTCTCTAAATATTGAAATTAAAATTTGCCTTGTTATGTTAAGGGGGGGGGTATAGTTAATTCGGTGAAAAAAACGCATGTTTTTAAGAATTTTTTTTGGCGATACGCAGAAAGTTAATTTATTTTATCGCTTTGCATATAATACTGCAACATTTGAACAATATTTTTCTAAATTTTAATTTAAAAATATTAAGAACTGAGCAAGATTCTAACATTTTCCTCAGGCGCCTCCAAAAATTTGCGGTGTTCACTCTAACTCGCAACAGAATCATCCAAAACAAAAAAATCAAAGTGCATTTGTTAAAGGAGATGTTTTTTGAGGTAACATCGGAAGCCATTATTTTTTTATTAAAAAATTACCAATTTTACAATAACAAATTAATCGATTTTTTACAGTGAAAATCGACTTTTTGGCTTTCAAGTGCTACGGAAAATCGAAAAGTAAAAAAACAAAAAAATCCCTTCCGATAATACCTCAAAAAACATCTCCTTTAACAAATGCATTTTGATTTTTTTGTTTTGGATGATTCTGTTGCGAGTTAGAGTGTACACCGCAAATCATTTTTTTTTGACGCGGCTGAGAAAAATCTCATTATCTCGCTCAATTTTTAATATTTTTAAATCAAAATTTAAAAAAATATTGTTCAAATGTTGCAATGTTATATGCAAAGTGATAAAATAAATTAACTTTCTGCGTATCGCTAAAAAAAATTCTAAAAAACATGCGTTTTTTTCACCGAATTAACTATACCCCCCCTTAACCTCAGGAACGAAAGCAAAAATTTCTTTTTAAAAAGAATAAGCAATTGCTTTGCGTGTATTGCTTTTGTTTTTAGGAAAAAATTGCCTATGTAAAAAACACATTCTGCCTATTATTTATTTAAGTGCAGTTTAAAAGATTGTATCACATTGTTGTATAATACGTATGTTATGAAACTATGTTACTGTTATATCACGTCCCAGTAACAGTGTTAATATTTCATTATATAATAGTTACATAATAATATTGTCACAGTGTGATATAATAATGTGACCTACTTTATTAATTATAACAAAATTATGTATTTATTATGTCACACAGTTTCGTATCAGTTATGTAACAATTAGAGAACGATGCAATAAGACAAAAATTATTACTCTGTGATGTAATGAATATATCACACAGTTATATAATAGTTATTTGAAAAAATTATGTAACTGTTATATCACCATCCAGTAACAGTGTTATATAACAGTGTTACTATCTCATTATATAATGGTTACATAATAATATTGTCACAGTGTGATATAATAATGTAACCTACTTTATTAATTATAACAAAATTATGTATCTGTTATGTCACACAGTTTCGTAACAGTTATGTAACAATTAGAGAACAATCTAACAAGACAAAAATTATCACTCTGTGATGTAATGAATATATCACACAGTTATATAATAGTTATTTAAAAAAATTATGTAACTATTATATCACCATTCAGTAACAGTGTTATATAATATTGTTACTATCTCATTATGTAGTTGTTACATAACAATATTGTCACAGTGAGACATAACAAGGTGCTTTATTTGTTATGTAACACTTACGTAACGTGTTTGCTGGGTAATTTAAATAATAGACAATTACGGTAAGTATCCGTATTAGATAGGTATAGTATTATAATATAATTAACTAAAATTTTTATTTTTATTATTTTGTTCTTAAATGGAAACTCCGATCTATTTCAAATAGGCGTCTAATCTTATTATTATTTCAGAAATTATATTAATTTTACTGAAACAAGGCAAACTTAAGAATTTTAATGCTTCTTGAAAATTAATGAACTTTTTTTTGCTAGAGGCATATTTTTTAGTGAATTTAAGTTTTTAGTGTCTCACTTGGGCTTGTTCTTATTTAAATTCTTTTGTTATTTGTTCTTTTTTTCTGAAGGAATAAATTTTTGAGTCGAATGAAAAAGTTCAATGTGTTTTAGAAATTTCGATACGATTCCTGTGGATCATGTTCCGCTTGAAATTTAAATAAGGGCTTTCAAGGAGGCGTATATCATTCCCCAAGGACGTGACTCTTGAGTGCATTTTTAGTTCGTATTTGTAAAACTTTAAAAGTTGATGGAAACAGGAATTTATGATGAAAGTCATTTTTTTCGTTTCTTTTAACTTTGTTGAAGTAAAAAAAAAAATGATAATGCAATTTTAAAGAGTGGTTCACAATAATACAGTGAAATTTAAATTTTTGAATAGGGAAAACAAAATAGTAATTTCATTTCTTTGATGTCGTTTATTTATTTTGTTTTAAATAAATAAAATTGCCCTTCTTTCGAAAGTTTAAAAATTTATTTTTAAATTAGAAGAACTTATCCTTTTTCTTGTTAGAGTTGCAAAAAGACTCATTGTAGAATTTTTGTGCAGTAAAAAGAAAAATTACAATAAACAAAATTTGCAATTTTTTTTAATTTAACTTAACTTTGATTTACTAACGTATTTTTACAGACGCAGGCAAACAAAATTCTCACTAATGCAATTTTTTTTACTAATCAAACGAATGTAATTGAATCGAAAGAAGAATGCAAACAAATTTGTAACTTTTCCGGAAGTCAGTGTCCCTGTAGAGGAAAAAAATGGAATTTTTTTGAATAGTTGAATGTATGCAAATTTTCAGAATGCTTTATTTGTCGAGTTCAACTAATTTCGATGAAACTTTAATAATACGTTTTTTTAGACTCAAAAGAAAAATTTTTTCAAACTCAATTTCTTCTTGCCGAATTTGTATTAACTGCTTTTTCTCAATATTATAACATTTTTCCATTAATTTTGTTACAATTGCATATTAACAATAACAATAATACTAAAATAATAATAATAATATTAGATTTGAACTTTTTTTAAAACTAAAACTCTTCTCCATAATTAATTACTTTAAAAATGATTATATCACGTATGGGACATAATTATTTTTTATTCTTTTTTCTTCCCAGGTGCGAATTTAGGTTGGCCGCCAGAGTTTGAAGGTTGGCCCAAGGTTGGCCTAACTTTGGCAAGCGAAGTTTTGGTTGCCAGAGTTTGCCCAACTTTGGCAAGTACTAGTGCCCACAGTTGGCCCCACTTTGCAAGCCAACCATTAAATGCAGAGTTTAACCAACCGTCGGGCCAACTTTGGCGACAAAGGTTGGCACAACTCGTCAAAACGTAGTTTAAAAGACTTTCAGTTTCGGTTGGCCGAACTCTGGGCCACGGTTGGCCCGACGGTTGGAAAAACTCAAGAAAAGCAGTATAATTGACTTATAGTTTTTTGGTCGGCCAAACTCTGGGCCACGGTTGGCCCGACGGTTGGAAAAACTCAAGAAAAGCAGTATAATTGACTTATAGTTTTTTGGTCGGCCGAACTCTGGGCCACGGTTGGCCCAACGGTTTGCAAAACTCTAGAAACGCAGTTTCATTGACTTAAACTTTCTTGGTCGGCCAAACTCTGGGCCACGGTTGGCCCGACGGTTGGCAAAACTTTGTGAAACGCAGTTTAATTGACTTAAACTTTCTTGGTTGGCCGAACTCTGGGCCACAGTTGGCCCAACGGTTGGCAAAACTTTGTCAAATGCAGTTTAAATGACTTAAACTTTCTTGGTCGGCCGAACTCTGGGCCACAGTTGGCCCGACGGTTGGCAAAACTATGTGAAACGCAGTTTAATTGACTTACATTATTTTGGTCGACCGAACTCTGGGCCACGGTTGGCCCAACGGTTGGCAAAACTTTGTCAAATGCAGTTTAAATGACTTAAACTTTCTTGGTCGGCCGAACTCTGGGCCACGGTTGGCCCGACTGTTGCAGCTTTAATATACATTTAATGTTATGTACTCCCATGTGAGCGTAGCGTAGTGGTCAGTGTATAAGTCTTCGGTGCGTTAGGTTAGGGGTCGATCCCAGCGAGCGTTAGATATTTTCGAAAATGTATGTATGAGATTGTGTTTAATAATAATAGGTAAAGGTTATATCTGATGTTCCCGCTAATAATAACCTGTTAATTGTTTAAATAATTTAGTTTTTTAATAATTTTTTACCTTTGGCTGTTGAAGTTGGCCAAACTTTGAAAATTGTGGTTGGCCCAACTTACGCATCTAAAGTTGTGCAAACTTTGGCGTCAGTCTTTGGACCAACCATTGAAATGTATAGTTGGCACAACATATGCATTGTAAGTTGGGCCAACTTCCTTATGAGTTGTCGGGCCAACCATCGTCGCCATTAGACGGCGACCGTTATCATCTGTATGGTTGGCCCAACCTCTGGCACGAGAAGTTGGACCGACTTTGTAAAAGTTGGCCCAACTATGCGCCGACCAAAAAATCGCACCTGGGTTTTTACGAAAAGAGAAAAATATTAATTTTTTCCCTAATTTAATTTACGGAATGTAAAAAATTGCTCTGTGTAAATTTAAAATACTTAATAATCATTGTTTGCAAATTCTTTGTTGACTTTTGTTTTTTCAATTAGTTAAAATTTTTAAAAAAATGGTGAAAATAAAAATTTTATGTTTATTTTAATTAGTGGGTTATTTGCTATCGAATTAATTATTTTTTACCTAGACTGGAAAAAAGATTGATGTTGGGTAAGGAAAATCTATAAAAAATACCTCATCTTGTTAGCTTTATCTCGAATATTATTTATATTAAAAATACCTTCGCTGAATATCACTTTACAATAGATTTAATAAACTTTTATTGAATTCTACATACATTTTTTTAAACTTTATTTTTTGAAATATAGATAGCTAGGGTGGTTCTTAATTGGGCGATGTTTCCAAATTTTTGGTCTCACCCAAAAAAATTAGTCAAGGTATAAAAAAAAATTTTCCTGCAAGTTTGAAGCAAATCGAACAATATTAACACGTGCCTCTGGTCGACTGAAATTTTATATGGGAATTACATGCAATTTTTCCTGGAAATCACTCAAAATTTTTTCAAGCTTATACAAATTTTTTAAAAATTTCCAAACTTTGGGTTCTTCTAGCACGTGATAAGAGATACAAAAAAAAATTGTTGTTAATTGTTTAAACTATATTGTTTAAAACAATAACAAATTTCACTTTTTTAGATTTTAAAGTGTATGAAATTTTGTAAATAATGTATATAAATTTTGTTTATCGCTTTAAATTAAAAGCCTGTAAAAGTCTGAACATTTACAGTAAATGTGTAATGTAAAAAGAAAGTTATATAATTATTATAAAAAAATTAAAAAAGAACAAAAAAAATTTATTATTTACTTCAATTTGCTCGAAATTTTTCACTTGGGAGTTCTCTGAGTCACAGATTACGAATCCGGTGTTAGTTTTCCAAAATTTATAATGGCGGATCCTATATGGCGGAATATTTTAAAAAATTGTTCCAATTAGCCTGAAAATTTTTCTCGTGGGTTTTCGAGGTCGCTGATTACGAAACTTATGTAAGTTTTTTTAAATTTAAGATGGCGGATCCATCATGGGGGACGGATTTTCTTAAAAGCTCAAATTATCGTGTCCATGGACCCTCAGATTCATTTGAAATTCATCACTCAGGACAGGCTACTAATTTAAAGCGATAAACATCATTCATACACTATTTACAAAATTTCATACACCAAAAACTAAAAAAAGTGCAATTTGTTATTGTTTTAAACAATATATAGATTAACAATTAAGAAAAATGTTATAATCAGCCTAGAGATCTCTTTAAAGTTCATTGCTGAGTGTTTAAAAATAGTATATTAAGCAACAAGAGGATGAAGGCAACCATTTCTTTACGGTGATTTGTGTGACAAGAGTGGAGGTCGAGGGCGCCCCGAGACCGAAACGATATTTTTATTCCTAATGCATAAAAGTGTCGATTTCAGATAGCAGACGACAGGGAGTAAAAGTGATTCACTTGTTCGACTTGTATGAAAATGGCGGCCCTTTTCTCCCATGGGCAAGAAAAATGCATGGGAACATCTGATTTTCTTGCCCATGAGAGAACAAGGCCGCCATTTTCATACGATTGAAGAAATGAATGACTTTCCTCCCTGTCGTCTGCTATCATAAAGCGCCATTTTTGTGCATGTGGGATAAAAAAATATTTTTAAAAATCCATTAAGATTTATGACCTGTAGACTATTTTGAACCCCGTTTTTTTATTTTTCCCCCTGTGCGGCATATTCATCAAACTGGTAAATGGATCAAATACTTTCGAAAAAATTTGCAAAAATTGGAATTTGTACCTCTTATCACGTACTAGAAGAACCCAAAGTTTGGGAATTTTAAAAAAATTTGTATAAGCTTGAAAAAATTTTGAGTGATTTCCAGGAAAAATTGCATGTAATTCCCATATAAAATTTCAGTCGACTAGAAGCACGTGTTAATATTGTTCGATTTGCTTCAAACCTGCAGGAAAATTTTTTTTTATACCTTGATTAATTTTTTGGGGTGAGACCAAAAATTTGGAAACATCGCCCAATTAAAAACCACCCTAATAGATACTCTGTTTTATATTTGTTAGAAATAACTTACTTAGTAGGAAAAATTCAGTCACTTGTATTTTTAAAAATACAATAATTATTGTTATTACAATTATGTCAAAGTGATTAAAATTTCTAATAACAATTTTGGTAATTATTTAAATTTTTGATAATTTTTATTTAATTAATTGAATTTTCATTATTTAAATTCCCTCTAATTTTTTATTTATTTTTCTGTAAGAATGAGTTGTATTTGTCAATAATTTTCACTTGGAAAACAATTAAAATTGGTCATCAGAACGTATTGCTTAACACTTCTGAATTGGAAGTCAGTAGTTCACGTTAATAAATTTTGGTCAGACATAACGCTTCTGAATTCTTTTTCACTTAGAAACTAGTAGTTCACGTCAGGTTTAGTCAGTCAACAATCTTTTAAATTATTTTTATTCAAATATCAGTTTCACGCAGAAACAGTAATTTTGAATCAGTTTTAGTTGAACATATAGCCAGCCATTATTTACCTAAATAAGTTTTATTTAAAAAATTAGTAGTAGTAGTAGTAGTAGTAGTAGTAGTAGTAGTAGTAGTAGTAGTTTCAAATCGCTCTACAAGTCACAATTTTTAACCAAAATGATTTTTCTTTTTTTCTAAATCTTCGTAATAAAATTCTCTATCGATCTCTCGTGCCCGATTTTGTGATTTTTGTTTTTAAACATTTTTTTAATAACAATAAGTATTAAAAAAATTGTAAAATCGTAAAAATGTATTATTTTAGCTTAATTAATTAAGAAGATTAATCAAAAAACCTGTTAAAGTAATGTTTGAGTGTTTCTGATTTATGAAAAAAAGTATAACAATCTATAAAATTGTTTAAACAATTAATTGTTGTTATTTTTTTATAAACTTTTTCTCAATAATTGTGCAATTTGTCAATCTAAAATTATAAAAAATTAAAAAATAATTTATTAAAGAATTAATTGTTGTTATTTTTTTCATAAACTATACTTAGGGTTAGAAATTTCTAGTTTTTTCTCAATTTTACAATTTTTCATGAGTAAAATATCTGCTGATGTTAAAAAATAAAAAATAATTTATTTTAAAACTGCTATCATTTTTTGCATAAAGTGCACTTACTACATTTTATACTCTGACAAATTTCAATTAAAGTTACACTATCTTCAAAAATTATGCAAATGCAACTTCTTTAATGCTATGAAGAATTGTTTATTTTCTAAAATGTGTTAATTTACATATTTTCTCTCTAAGCCACTACAATCTAATAAAATTTTTTAAAAACTGAGCCTCAAACAAAAAAAGTTTATTTATTTTCAAGAAACAACAAAAGAATTTTTGAGTTTGCCTTATTTTATTATAAAATTAGCATAATTTCTGAATTAATTTACATGTTTTAATGTTTTTTGTCATATTTTAAGGGTAATTATTGTAATGTGATCATTATTTGGAAAAATATTCCGCACTTTTGGAAGTTTAAAGAAATTTGACAGATTCTTATGATTATTTTCAAAGATAAACGTTGCTATCTAAAGTTATATAAACATTTTTTATTTATGATATTTTAAAAATTCCTTTTGGGTTATCAAAATTAATTAAAAAAGCAACTTAGAAAAAAATTGTAACTTCACTGTAAAAACAAAGGCTTCCTTTAAGCCCGAAATTTGTCTTTTTTCAAGGTGTAAACGGAAGTAGACCATATTGGCTGAATGTCAGTAATGATTAGAAGTTTAAAAAGAATACTCCCCAATTGATACAAGTGAGGTGTTAAATGAACTGAAATTCAACTGTAAGCTAGTAAGAAGGCTAAAATTCAGCCAAACCATCTAGCTAAATTTCAGCCTTCTTACAAGCTTACAGTTGAATTTCAGTTTATTTAACACCTTACTTGTATCAATTGGGGAGTCTTCCGTTTACACCTTGAAAAAAGACAAATTTCGAGCTTAAAGGCGGTGTCAAAGTCGATGCGATTTTTCCATTGAAGCTCAATGCAAAAATCCAATCGACTTTGACACCGCCTTAAAGAAAGACTTTGTTTTTACAGTGTATGTTCATATTCTTGAATTTTATTAAAATAAACATATGTCACATTTAATTTCTTATAACAAACAACAATTATTAAAACTATCAGTGGAAATTTCTCTCTTTAAGATAAAGAATTAAATGCTAATGCACATATATATTAGGTGAAATTAAGATTATAAACTGTTTATAAACTTGTTTATAATCGAATTAAAATATTAACATACTAATAAAACTAAACTTTCTTCCCTCTTCTCTAGCGAGAAAACCCATTGACGGGTGGTCCAGGCGTATGCGAGTACCTAATAAAAGTCGGCTGTAGACGCAAAATTAGGTTAATATATAGAATTTTCATATGTAGAATGGTTATGCTTCATCCAAAAAAGTATTTCTCGGGGACTCTTGTCGAAGTGCGTAAGGCCAATAGGGCAGGAGTATAAACAATAAAAAAAAACTAAACTTTCTGTCTAAGATTCGCCAATTATAAATATAATTTATGGACTTATATATTATTAATAAAACACGAGTCAAAAGTAAACCGACAAACCGGCGACGCGACGCGCTATTCAGACTTTTCACGTTTGCAAATTGCGTCCCTTGTGACGTCACAATCAACTTTTTCAGCCTCGCCAGACTTACAGTCAGCTGTTAGCGTACCTTATTAGAAGTTAATTTCATCCAACTTTTTATTAATACCATTGGATCTGAAATTAAGTCCGGTGTATTACAAATAAATTACAAACTGAGTTTTATTTAAGTAAGAGTACAACTAACTTTAATGTTCAGTTAGTTTTTATGATTAAATAAAGTTGATAGCTTAAGATAAGTCAAAAATTAAAACTAGCCACTATTAAATTTAAAACTTTGTTTTTACTGTGTAGTCTAAATTATTCTCTAAATAGAATTTGATAGGGACCCGACTAGTTTTGCAGACTAGATATTCTAGTCAGAATCTAGCGAGGGCCCTACTAGAGACAGGGACAAATGGGAATATTTTCCCCCACTATGTTAAATCTGCCCATAAACAAGAAAAGGATGAGTCGATATGATTTGATTCAGAGTTGCGTGCGAGTAACATTTAACAAAGTATAATAGACTCTCTCCACTTGAGTTGCAAATTGCAGTTAGTAGTTCCTCTCAGGAACGAAATTCAGACGCTAATATCTGCCTATTCAGCGAAATGTGTCAATTCATCTCTCAGTAGAAATGGTCCACTTATATAAGGAAGCAGAAACCTCATGATGGTCATTTCACTTCAACCTTATTCCTCTAAACTTTCAACCCGCATCTCGTTGCACCCGAAAGAGAGAGAAAGAGAGAGAGAGGAGGAGATATCTGTATTTAAGAAGAACGAGGTGCGGACGATGTGGAGATGGTTGCGGTAGCGAAGGTGGTTGCTGTAGTGGGAGGAGGATTTCGAATAGGAAGAGTAAAAGGAGAGAACGAGAGGGGAGGGTACGGATGCTGCGGGGTCAGGGATGCTGTAGCTCTCGCAAGGGTGGAAAAGGGGCGATGCCGGCAGTCAGCGAGTTTCAGCCACCCTGAACGGGTGCTACGTCTGTTTTCACCTTCGGATCATCAATTTCACAAGTTCATTATCAATCCCCTTTTTCACCCCCTCCCAAAAGAATAGGAAATATTACAAAACTTATTTCCAAATATTTTCCTCCAAGTGATTATTTACATTGATGGAAAATTGAGATTTATTTTAATGGTTCGTTAAACGTTTTCAAGGATATATTTCTGATTATGGTCACGTGCTCATTTTCAAGTGTCTTTGTGTGAAAATAGTGAGATAACGATGATTAGTGCTCAAGGAAATAGTTATTTGGTGAAACTCAGAAGAATAAGGATAAATAAGTGTGTTTGATGATTTAAATAACGTCAACTTTTTTTTTTTTATTTTTACGTTTCTTTTTTCGTTCCTACTTTTTTTTCTTTTTTCTTAGTATTGTTGTTTCTTTTTTTATTATTAATTTTTAGTTCCTTTTAAATTAGTTTCTTTTATCCTTTTTTATTCATTTTTTGTATCTTTACTTATTATTTTTTTATTCTTTTTTAATCTTTGTTTATTTTTCGTTTCATTATTTATTTTTATTCTTTGTTTATTTTTCGTTTTTTCTTATTTATTTTCATTTATTCTTTATTTTTTGTTTCTTTTATTTCTTTTTATTCTCTGTTTATTTTTATTTTTCCTATTTTTTCTGGTTTTCATTTATTTACTCTTTTTGTTTTTCGAAATTGAACCGATTGTTTGTCATTTGATGTTATAATGATAATTAACGCCTCATTACGATTGTTAATTTCTCTGTGGTCACGTTAACACACTAATTACAATTTCTGTTTGTCGTACTTTTTTCAAAATTTCGTCATTTTTTAGGGGTCAAAGGGAGGGAAATTATTGTCAAAAGGGGATTTATAAATTTTTCAGCTAGATTCAACAAAAGATTTCTTGAATTTTAATTGCTTTTTTCAATTATCTGCACTCTAAAAAGTCCATGAATTAGTTTTCGATAATCAATTAAATTCATTTAATTATCATCCAATTTGTAATTGATTTTTTAATGGGTCAATTTTCCGAGAATCAATGGCAGTCACTTGATTGTATCTGTTTTTTCCTCGTTTTTTTCCAGAAATGCTTTTTTCTAATGGGAATGATTTTTTTTATTTGTGAAAAATAGAAATACTTTTTTTTTAAACGAAATGCTTTTTTAAATGGAATCCTTTTTTTAAACGACATACATACTTTTAAATAGAATTTTCGTTTTTAAAATGACAATAAAGTTTTCTGTCTATGAGAGAAATTAATTTCCTTTCTTTCTAAAGTCGAAAATGTGAGAATTTTTTTTTGTTTTTGAAAATCTGATTGAAAGAATTTTTTTTTAAGGGGGAAATTTTATATAGTTTGAACAAAAATTTTTCTTTTTGTCCGATGAACGAATAGTTGGAGGAAAAAAACGAGTGTATAGAGAAAAATTTGAGTGATTTGAAAAAAGAAAAAAAAAGTATTGTGAAACTCTATTCCTGGGTATTAGGGGAAAACGAAATTGACACACGTGGACAACATTGAAATAAAACGTACTTTAAATAACAAATTTAGCGTGAAGAGATGGCTTTGAATTGGTTATCGGAAATCTACTCAATAAATGGATTACGAATAAATAAATAGACAGATTTTTTTTCACAGTTTGTTTCAATGATATGCAAAATAATGGGATTTATTTAAATGTCAAATTTTTGACATAAAAGTTTACAAATTAGGGTAAAACATAAAAATAGAGTAAAATATAAAAAGAGTGAAACATAAGAGAAGTAAAATAAAAATAGGAAAATAATAAGTAGAGGGAAATATAAAAAAAGTAAAACATAAAAAATTACTGTATAAATAAAGAAATAATAAATAGAGTAAAATATAAAAAGAGTTAAATACGGAAAATGGAGCAGAAAGTTAGGAAAGTTTTGTTTTTGTTGGTAAGAAACTAATTGTCGAAAAAATATTATTTTTATTCTTTTTTTCTGTATTGGAGGGTGCTCTCGTTTATTCTTCGACGTGAACTGTGCTCGGGACATTGTGATTTGAAATAAGTGGTGCCAAAACCAACCTCACGCTCTCTTTTGTGTTACCAATTCTTATTGGAGTGTGTGGCAGATTGTAGCGATTGGTCGCAATTTGTCGATGTTGGTACGCGTGAGTGACGGTTGGAAAATCAGTCTCCGCTTGAGGGTGATCGATCTGATTGAATGCCAATATAATCGAACTATCAGTTCAGTGAAAGTGCGACGTCTACAATTATTCTCCAATCGGAAGGAATAAGTCAATCAGGATAGAGGACTTATCACCGAAAACATTGGCAACTGTTAATTATCAATATGTATGCACACGTGCACGGCGATAATGGCATGTGCTGCTACTTGCCAACTGTTCTCTATTTGGAACGATTTCGTAAGTTATAATTCAACATTTTTCTTTTTAATTCTTCTTTCTATATTGAGGGCAATTTTTTTTTAATTTTAAAGAGTATAGTCTACTGTCAAATGCAAATATTTACATCAATCAAGTAAATAATTACTCGAATTTGAATAAATTATTTGAAACAAATAAATATTTGCTACAATCGAATAAATATTTACTCGAATCAAATAAATAATTACTTGAGTAGAATATATATTTACTTGAATAAAATTGAGATTTATATTAATCGAATAAATATTTACTTTAATCGAATAGATTTTTTTAATATGAAAAAAAAATTAAATTGAATTATTATAAACAAAAAAAAATTTATTTTATTCAATATTCTATTATCAATTAAATATTTACTTGAATCAAATAATTTTTATTTTTAAGTCAATTAAATTGTATTTGAACCAAAAATTTCAGTATAATTTAATGCAAATACCATTTAATTGACTCAAATAAAAGTTATTTGATTGAACTAAATATTTAATTGATAATAGTCAAGTAATCGGTTATTTGAATCAAATAGATTTTTTTTCAATGGCAGATTTTACTACTTCGAAACTAGGCTAAATTCTGTTCAAATTACAATTTAGTAATTTTTAATTTTTCCTTCTTTTCTAAATTAAATTTTTTTAAATTTGGTTGTTTTTTATATTGAAATTGAGCATAGCTGAGAAATTGAATTGGGTCCAGTAAATTTTGCTCCAAGATTTTTTTTAATAGATTTTTTCAAAGTTTTAATTTAACAGATTCAATTTTTAGTGTAAAATTCAAAATTTAATATAAAATGCGAATTTTAATCGTCAGAAAATCTTTAAAATTTTTATTCAATAGGTGGAAAAATTATTCGTTTAATATTTAAATTCTTAGCAAAATATCCTAAAAATTTTGATTTGAAATTCCAATTTTTTGTAAAAATTAAAAATAAAAATTTCCATTTTACAATTAAAATTCTCTTTTTTACAATTTAAAAAATCTATTTTTTCATTTCAAAATCAAGTTTTTAATTAAAAATTCAAATTTCTTATTTAACATTTAAATTCCTTGGTCTAAAATTAAACCACATCTTTAAATATTAAATTCTGTATTAAAGTAGAAAATTTTTAGTAAGTAAACGGCACTTTTGGTTAAAAATTATAATTTTATGAAATAATAAAAAAATAATAATTATAATAATAAAAATTTCGTATATTTTTAAATTCTTAATTTGATAAATCAATCTTTCGCTACAGAGTTCAAATTAAACTTCCTTGTTAAATATTCCAATTTTAATTTAAAAAAGGAATTTAATAAGAAAAATAAACTTTTATGCTGAAAATTATAATTTTTAATTTAAAAATCAAATTTTTTAATTTGAAATATTTTTTTAATTATAATGTTATAATTTTTTAGTGAAATATTTAAGTCATATATTTTTAAATTCTTAGTTTGATAAATTAAACTTTTAGATCCCAAGATGATAAAAATTGCAAAATAAATTTCTTTCTGAAAAATTAAAACTTTTAGTTAAATTCTCATAATTGTTTGATTTAAATCTCAAATTTTTGTTTAAAAATATAATTTTCATTTTACATTTAAAATTCTTACGGTTTTTCAAATTTTTGAAAAGTTTTTAATTTAAAATTAAAAATTGTGGATCCTTTTTTCAAATTTTTATTCGAAAATTAAAATTTTGAATCAAAATCAGATTTTTAATTGTAAAAATAAACTTCTAAGTAAGAAAATAGAATCTTTTACTTAGAAAAATAAATTTCAAGCTAATAAACCAAAATTTTAGTTAGGAATTATAATTTTTAGTTTAAAAGTTAAATTTTCCTTTGAATCAAATTTGTTTTTTATAAAACTTAAATTTTATTTTTGGTATTTTTTTCAAGGACCTTAATTTTTGGCAAATACTGTTTGTTAATTGTGGCCTTGGGTCCAAATAAATAATTAATTAATTATTTAAATTAATTATTTAAATAATAAATTTTATTTAAATTTTTTGTTTGGAAATACAATTTTGATTTCAAAATTTTTATTTTGCTGCAAATTAAAGACGTTTTAATATAAAGTTCAAATTTTAGTTAATAAAACGAAATTTGTGATTTAAAACTAAAATTTTTAGCTTCAAAAATTAAAGTTTGAATTTGGAATTTAAAAAATTAATTTTCTATTAAAAATGAAAATTTTATGTGCAAATTAAATTTTTTAGTTTGAATTGCAAATTTTCGTAAACGATAATTCTTAAAACTGAGGATCAAAAATGAAAATGTAGGTACACAATGAATATTCAGAATTTGAAAAATCGAAAGTCTTAAAAATTCAAATTTAAAGTGTAAAATTAAGCTTCTAGCTTAAAAATGCAAATTTCTAGATAAAAAATTAAATTTTCAGTTAAAATTGAAATACAAAAATGTATAATTAAATGTTAAATTTTAATGTTTTCAGCCAAAATTCAATTTCTGGCTTCAAAATTGTATTTCTGTTTTGTCTTGAACTTTATAGTGTAAAATTCTAATTTTTCGTTTATGAATCAAAATTTACAATTAAAAATCCAAAATTCTATTTGGAAATTAGATTCTAGTTCAATTTAAATTCAAATTTTCCAATTAAAAAAAAAAGAAGAAAAAAGAAGTCGAAAGATTTTGCAGCATATAATGAGAAATATCGGTTGAACGTTATAATTTTGCGGAAACTTGAATAAGAAATGGAGGAGATTTACAACACATCGTTAATAAAATAAATGAAGGATAAACTTGCAAGCCCTCGCTTAGAAGGCTTTACCGAACTAGTATTCACGCAAACGGAACCTGCTTTGACTCTCTAGTGGGATAATTATAGCGCTCTTGCTTTTCTGCTGCAAAGTTCAGACCAGTCGTACGTCAAATACATCAGACTTGTGAGACGTGAAAAAACTTGTTAATCAAGAGAAAAGTTTATGATTTATAGTAGTCTCTGTTAAAAAATGAAAAAAAAAATTTATAACGAATAATTGGAAAGAATATATTATTTTCTTTAATCTCTCAATTCGATGCTAAGTATGAGATTTTTTTTAATCTTTTCAATTTCCGGCATTTCAACTTTTAGAGACTGTAAAGTGGGTTGATAAAAAAAATATCTACTTATTTTTAAAGAGCAATTTTAGAGATTTTTTTTTATTCTCCTAGTCACGATTTGTCCTTATTTTTTCCATGAATGTTTTTTGTTGAAAGTTTAATGACACACTGAATTCGTGTCCTAAAAATGGTTTTTATTAACGGAATAAAAGCAGACGACTTAAGATGGCTAAAGTTTCTCTCTTATTTAAACTTTATAAGAGAGCGCCTTCACACGTTTCTAAGAAAACCACTTTGTTAGATTTCTCTCTCTCTCTCTCTCTCTCTCTCTCTCTCTCTCTCTCTCTCTCTCTCTCTCTCTCTCTCTCTCTCTCTCTCTCTCTCTCTCTCTCTCTCTCTCTCTCTCTCTCTCTCTCTCTCTCTCTCTCTCTCTCTCTCTCTCTCTCTCTCTCTCTCTCTCTCTCTCTCTCTCTCTCTCTCTCTCTCTCTCTCTCTCTCTCTCTCTCTCTCTCTCTCTCTCTCTCTCTCTCTCTCTCTCTCTCTCTTCTCTCTTTCTCTCTCTCTCTCTCTCTCTCTCTCTCTCTCTCTCTCTTTCTCTCTCTCTCTCTCTTTCTTTCTTTCTTTCTTTCTTTCTTTCTTTCTTTCTTTCTTTCTTTCTTTCTTTCTTTCTTTCTTTCTTTCTTTCTTTCTTTCTTTCTTTCTTTCTTTCTTTGACGTTCAAATAATGATTCTCAACTTATCAACAGTGGTTTCGAAAATTAAACAAAAAATAAGCAAATTTATTGGCAGTATTTTAAATTTCAAAAAATTGACGTTAAGAAAAAATTTCTCATCGAAGAGTCTTGGTTTTTTGTCAATTTATGAAAAAAAAAATATAACAAAAAGAGATTGAACTGTTACCTATTTAGATAGTTTGAATTCTTGTGCGAAAGTGACTATAGAGAATAAAACGAAGGTTTCTGTATAGTTGACTTCAAGCGACACAGTAACTGTATAAGGGATTTTGAACTTTATAAACATAAAACTGAGGATTCTCCCCCTTTAATGACAATGTTTATAGCGCAAAATGTGTAAAATTTTCTCCTCTCTCAACTTAATTTCCCATCTTGAAAATAAATGTAATGCTCTTATGATTGTAAAAACTTCCCTATATTCAAGAATTTAATATTCTTTATAAAATTCTATAGCTTCTTGTATTTTTATTAAATTTAAATGCAAAATTATTATTCTCTCCAAATTAAAAAATTCTAGAAATATAAATAATTGGAAGTATAAATAGAAATAAAAATTATTAAAATAGAAATAGAAATAATAGTAATTAAAAATAAAAATAATGAAAAATAGAATTAGAAATAAAAGTAATTAAAAATAAAAATAAAAGAGATAAAATAAAAAAGTAGAAATAGATAGACTAAACTTTCAATCCCAATTGGAAATTTGAGAAAAAATTTAAAACTCAGATTAACCCGTGCAGAAATTAAAATGTGGGCCTGATAGGGTACTGGACAGTTTTCCCGATCTCTGGTGTGGCTCTGGGTAGAGAAACTGACCAGTGCCCGACTAGTGTGTGACGCTGTTCCCGACCAATGCCCTACTTAGGGAAAAACTGGTCAGGGCCTCGTCAGTTTTTCTTAAAATTGCCCTATTTTGTGAGGTTAATTTTATTCAAAAGAAATTACAATAAAATTACTGTAATTAAAAATATTATTATATTAGAAACATAATGAACACAACATATTTATACATAACATAATGAGGTATTATAGTCATTTTGACTAATTCAAAAGTGAAAATGATAAAAATAATATAATTTCAAGAATAGAAAAACTTAAAAATTTTTGAAAAATATAATTTTTGGTTTTATGATTAATTCATTTTTCTTTTGGAGGTTGTCGCTCCTTTCTGCCTCCTAATTTTATAATATTAATAAAGGTTACAATTTTTGTTTTCAAATGTATTAGTAATAATTAATATTTATTTAATAAATATTTTATTCAAATTTATTAATTATGTTTAAAAAATAGTTATTAAATATTGAAGGTGTTAAATTTAACAATCTCTCCGAATCATTTTCTCACTTTAAGCTAATATAATATAAAATAATTATTATTATTAAAATAATATAATATATATATATACAAACCAAATGATAAATTCATCCTATAAATTAATAATTATTAAAATTCATTAAGTATAATTTATTAATAACTGTTTATTAATTATTATTTTTTAAATTCATAATTTTTATTTTTAAATAAATATATAATAATTAATTATTTAATAACTATTATTATTCGTTATTTTTAATTTAGTTGTTATTATTAATAAATAAACTTTATTATAATATTGTACTCAAAGAAAAAAAAATTATATGTATTTTCGTTTTTTAAATATATTACCATAATTATTTTGTAAAGTGTTTTAAAAGAACACGCTTTTTTAACTTAAATAACTGTTTTAAAAAAGTTAATTTTAAAAAATTAAATTTATTTACATGCTTTTAAAACGAGGAAAACTGTCGAGGCTCTGATCAGAGCCCTATTTCATATCTAGTGAACACCCCACTTAGGGTTTTGGCCAGAATTTCTGGTCAAACCCATAAGATAAAAAAATTCTTAAAAATGTAGTATAATTACTCCGTTTAATTAATTTCTTCAATTGTTTATAATTTTATTATGGGAACTAATTTAAAAAACTTAATTCATTTACACTTTATTCAAACGAGGAAAACTGTCGAGGCCCTGATCAGTGCCCTATTTCATATCTAGTGAACACCTCACTTGGGGTTTTGGCCAGAAATTCTGGTCAAACCCACAAAATAAAAAAATTATTAAAACGATAGTATAATTATTCCCTTTAATTGTATTCTTCAATTGTTCATTATTTTTTATTAAAAGTAATTTTAGAGATTTAATTTTTTACACTTTATTTAAACAAGGAAAACTGTCGAGGCTAATCTAATGAACACCCTACCTGGGATTCTGGCTAGAAATTCTAGTCAAACCCCTAAAATAAAAAAATTATTAAATAACTAAAATAATGATTGCCATTCATTGTTAATAGCTTCTACAACAAAAAGAAATTCTAAAAACTTTATTAAAAAAAAAAAAATTTAATAGGGAAAACTGTCCAGGCCCCGACCAGAACCCTGTTACAAATAGGGCAAAGTGGGGCATTTTCTGCACGGGTTTTATAGTGTCAAATGTAAAAATGTGGCTTTTTCACCCCGTTATACTCTATAATTAAAAATAAATAGAAAGTTTCGAAATTAAAAAAATTATCTAATTATATTTAATCTAGACATAAACTAGATTATACTTCTTATATTTTTACATTGTGAATATTGTTATTTATGATAAATAAATCCCTGAAAAGAATTTTAAAATTTTATTAAAATAGAATATTAAAAATCATTGAATTGAGAAAAGTTTTTGATATTAATTGAATTTTGTAATGAATTTTATTAAAATTCCTAAAAATAATTCAGTTTTAAAAGTAATTGAATTTCTGCGAAGAATTTTATTAATTTTGAAAATAATTGAATTCTTGTGATGAATATTGTTATTTATGAAAATAATTGAATTTCATAATGAATTTTATTAAAATTCCTGAATAAAATTGAAGTTGTCGAAGAATTTTGATATTTATGAAGATAATTGAAATGCTGACGAGAACTTTTTTAAAATTTTTGAAAATAATTAAATTTCTGGGAAGAATTTTAAAATTTATTAAGATTGTGTTAAAGTAAATTATTGTCAGAGATAGAAAAAATTTAATGTTTTTTTAGAATTCGTGATAATTTCATAATTTATGAGTCAGTCACAAAAATTGAGAATATTGTTATAAATTCTAAACATTTAATTTTTTCCAGTATCTACTTTTAATAAAATTCACTGACTTTTCCCTGACCTGAGGCAACCCTGATTATAAAACTTTCTTCAAGGTCTTCAGGTTATTTTAAATAAATAAAATTTTGACAAACCAGAACTAACCCATAAATGTAATAAATTATTATTCTTACTAGACTTTTAAGAATACTTAATACTAATACTTTTAAGAAAAGGTTAAAAATAATATTCTTTTGTAATATTTAAAATAAAAAATTTTTTAATTATAAATGAAAAATGATTATAATCAATAATAAGCTAATGATAAATATATGCATAATGCTTTAATAGATTTTTAGATTTTTTAAAAATGAAATTACCAGAAATTTACAAATCTGGAAAATTAAAATAGCAGCACATATAAAGAATTCGATCACAAACAATTTTCAAAACAACTTTAACCTCATAAATGACAATTTGAAAAAAATATGTTACTATAGTAATAATCTAGAATTATAATTCAATTCGATTTGGGATTTTAAAATTTACAATCTATGATGATTACCAGAAAAAATTCTAAAGCATTAAAAGGTTGTAAATAGATTATAAAGAGTATTATTCAGATTATATTCAGTATGATCTTATTTTCTATATTCCTAATTGTATAATCCATTTTTCTCCGTGAAGCGAATCCTTTATTTTTTAATTTTTATTGTCCGCCATATTGGATCCGACATTTTCAATTTTCGTAATCTGATTGGATACTCATAATTAGCGACCTTGAAAACCCCCTAGTCAAAAGTTTTTGAACAAATCAATGAATTAAATTTTTGCATCCGCCATATTGGATCGGCCATTTTGAATTTGACATGTCCCTCAAGTTAGAGGTAACAATCAGCGTCGAAAACTATTATTTGGGGTATTTAATAATGAAAATGTAACTAAGTTCACTTCCTTCATTTAATTTAGAAATTAAAAAACGATCAAGGCAATTTTTTGACCTAAAATCTTTGAAAAAATTGTTCACTGAGAAAACTGGAGTATTGGACTAAACATCTGGAGGGACAAATCGTTGATATTTGAGAGTTAGCTATTGGATAACAATCTAAATGTTCAAATACACCATTGACAGATATTCGTGCCATTTCTCTTGGAGGGAAAATGAGTTTATAACAGAGGGACAAATTAACCATCTTGAGAAATCCCTTCCTTATCCGGCGCGAAATGAATAAATATGGCAACCTAACCCCTAAATTAAATACATAAAATGTCAGAAAAATAATTTCGCGCGCATCAGATCGTACATATTTTCTGCGCAACTTTTAACCCTCAGATGTAATGGGAGAGAATATACAAGTAGATTTCCATTATCAATTCAAAATTTATTTTAGAAGGACTATTTAACTCTCTTCATAAGCAAAGGAAACATACACTTTTTGAACCTCCGAATTTGACACTCCAGTTTTCTCAGTGTTATTTTTTTATTTCGTAAAAAAATTGTTTTTTGATACCCATTTGAAGTAAAAATTGCTATTTTTCACGTAAAGTTCAGCTATTTTCTTAGTGGAAAACTACCTTAATGTAAAAAAAAATTGTAAAACTTATCGTTGGGGGAAGTATATTATATGTAGAAAGTGTGTACCAATTTTGAAATGATTCGGTAATGTTGCTTTTAAATGTCAGTGAGCACGGAATTTTAAAAAATGGTTTTGAGAAAAACGCGTTTATAATACTTTAAAAGATAAAAAGGCAAAAAAAAAACATTTTTTTATGTTACACTGAATCATCGCTTCCAGCTCAATAGAGTAGACTCTCTGCAGCAGCTTCGATGTCGTCAGCCTCTTTTTTCAAGGCTTGGTATTATACTATATCACTGAAAACAATCAATCGATCGAACGTACAACTAGCTAACGGATCTGTAGTTTTAGACGACAGGTGACTAATTAGTTAATAATAATTGACTTTAAATTTTTAAAATTTATTCTTGATATTGAGGGTGAAAGGATTAAATTCGCACTCAAATTTTTATTAACATAAATAAATTGTTTATTCGAAAATAAGTTCTTGTCGAGGCTGGGTAGAGACTTCTTTACCAATCTAAAGCCCAAGTCGTACTGTTTTCTAAAAATTATCTTGGGGTTCAAGTACTTCAATTATGGTGGAAGGCGAATGAGATGTTTTTATGATTTTCTAAGGCCTGATTTTTACCTAAGTTATCCGATTGTAACCCGGACGATAATCCGGGTACCGCAATTAAGCAAACGGCCAGCGTTCGAACCTACCAATCCACTCTAATAAAAAACTATAAACTTAATCTTTAAAACATTTGCTGAGAAGTAATAAAAGTAAAAGCCTTTCGGAAAAAGTAATTTAGAAATATATTCTTTGAAAATATAGTATCCTCACTATTTAAAAGTGTAAAGCCTAAAGTAACATCTCAGTTTGCTACAATATGTTTAACTATAAAACAGAAAAAAATAACCGATTTTTCATAAGTGCAAATCCTTACTCTCCCAATTCCCTTAAGTTTCATTGGAAAATGACCCTGGGATTTCTCTATGCGACCATTCTACCTTGACCTATTTGTTCTTAGTCCTTAAGAGAGTCTTCTCGGCTTTCTCAAGGGCCGCTCTAAAGACTCTGCATACTCTACTTCTGACGACGTAGTTGATGTACACCTTGTCGCCTAACTTTTCTCTTGACAAGAAGCAGCTAAAGCTCTTCTGACAGGAGGCAAACGTGTTACCGGCTTCTCTGCATTTAAAGTACGTAGCCGATATTGATCGGCTTGCAGCCTTTTTCTGAAAGGCCATATTCTTGACATCGATGTCACCGCATGACTGTTAAGTGCCGTGCCTCTATTCCTGATTAGGCAGCACATAAAAATAATTTTTATGGACCCCTTAATAGGGGTCCAACTTATCCGTTTGCTCTTGATCAGTGACAGTAACTGCGAGCTTTATTTCTCACTTGTTGTGTCCTAGGAATATCACCTTTCTACTACCTAACTTTTAATATTAGGATATGCCTAAGATCTGTTATTCACAGTATTTCCTGGACTTAATCTTTCTGGTAAGGCAATCCAAGACGCAGATTCCGAGAGTAGCTTACTCATGCTCTTGACCGCTTTAAAAAGTTCAGCGGCGAAAGTCTCTTTGATTCCCCTCCGATTTGGATCAGAAGGTTTCCTTTCTTAGACGTTTTGCAATTGCCATATTTCTAGTCTCTGGATTCACATCCTTCCGAAGTTTTTTCAGAGCGTCAGTAAACAACTTTCCTTTGGCGATTCTTATCAACTTTGTTGATCTTCTTGTCGCTTTACTTCTCTGCTTCAGCTTCAGTGCCTCTACCTTAGTAGTTTTCTCCCTCCCAGGTGATTTCCTTCGTTTTTGCTGAGTTTTAATATCGTAATATTCTTATACAATTTTTCTATACAATAACTAACTTAGTACTAAATTTTGCGTCTACAGAACGACTTGAAATTAGGAGTACTCGCATAAATATATCAAAAGAGATTCGGACAGGAAAATAACCAAAAAGGGAAACTTCAGTCATTCGAGACACGACTTTTGTCAAAACAAAAAAATGGACTTACCAAATTTATCCAATTTCACATTACCTCCTCTATACTTCTTAAAAATATGCACAACACTTTTCGTGAAACGCCGCTACACACTTGTCACATAAAGGGAAATTTACATTTTTCCCTACTACGCCTTAAGTCAAAAGGACTAACACGTGAAACCCAAAATCAAATTATTATTAATTGAAATTATAATAATGAAAAGAAAGTGAATAATGAACATATCGTGACGAAACCACTTCTTCACAATTTTAATAATAAATGAAATAAATAATATCTCAAAATTATATTTGTTATAACTTATAAGAGGAAATATTTTTAGAAATATATAATTTGTGAGCTAGAAATAATAACTAAATTTTTCCATGATATACCGATCGTGTCAAATAGGATAAAGTTTCTGAACGCAACGACTAAATCGACGTTAATTCAGAAACTCACATTTCTTAATGAAATAACTTTAACCAAAAGTGACAATAGAAAGAAAGCATGTGTTGTGTGGTGAAAAAATAAAACTTGGAAATAAATATCCTAGATTTTACAGAATTAATGATAAGTAATGTTAATTAGTTAAAAAAATATAGCGACGAAGAATTTTCTGTTGAAGACGAAAGAAAGTACATAGGATTTTTCGAAAATAACAATTTTTGGTAAAGTGGCATGACTTTGATGACAAAAGTATCATTTTTCAGAAAAATCTTATGTACTTCTCTAAAGAATGATATTTTAAAGCCACAGTCCATATATATTTGAATTGTCCAAATCCGTTAAAAACCGTGGGAGGAATCCTTCCGGCCGTAGAGGTTGTCTTGAAAAACGTGGTTTGAGTTCAACAGTAGTAAAGGAGGCATTTTGTAGAAAAAAGAAAAAAAATTTATTTTTATATTAAGTTTAATACATGTGTTTTCATTACACTATACCGTTTCCTTAACCCATTTAGTCCCAAAAGTCCTTTTTTTTCTCTTCACATTTGCAGTTACCATTTTCAAAGATGGTGGGCTAAAAAAAATTTACACATCGTGTTTCTTATGTACTTTTTCGTCCTCTTTCAAAATCTGCAAAAACATTTAACTTTTGACTTAAGGATCAAAAGTTATGATTGTTTAAAAAAAACAAAATTTTTTGGTTTTTGTTTTATTAAAACTATATTTTCCATTGCGGCAATCGCTTCAGGAAAAGTTTGGACTGACAAAATAACGCGTCCAAAACGTATGACCTTTCATTTAGGCATTGCTAGAAATTTTATTTTTTTTTGAAATTCAAAATAGCAGCTCAAAAATATCCGACAAAATATCTAAAATTTTGAATAGTCAGTAAAATAAATTCTAGACACATTTTCTCATCACAAATGACTAAAATTAGTATACAAATAACATCTATGATAAAATTTTATCACTATGAATAATTTAACAATATTTTAAACAATTTTTATAAACAAATTATTTTTTTAAATTCACAATGTTATAAACAATTTTAGAAACAAATTAAGAAATTGACAATAATTGAAGCTGAAAAATAGTGTCTTTTTTCATCGACTTTTTTACTGTTCTCTTAATGAATCTTTGAAGCAAGAATTATTGACAACAATTATTATTATTGTTATTGTTATAAACAAATTACAAATTAACAAGTAAACATGTAAAAGTTTCGTTTTTTCCTTTACTATTTCTTTTCTATAGGATTAATGAATCTCAAAACTTTAATTTACCTACTAATATTTTTCAATAAAGTTATAAACAATTGTTGTAAATAAATTACATTTTAACAACAATTGAATATAAAAAAACAGTTTTTGCTATTAATATCCTTTTTTTATAGGGTTCATATATCTTGAAACTTAAATTTAATTCTAAAATTTTTAACAAAGTTGTAAACAATTCTTGTAAACTTTTCTGGTTCTGGTATTGGCATTACTCTCACATAGAAATGACATAGAAAAAAGGATATTAAAAGAAAAAACTATTTTTTTATATTTAATTGTTGTTAAAATGTAATTTGTTTACAACAATTGTTTCTAGCTTTATTGAAAAATATAAGTAGGTAAATTAAAGTTCCAAGATTCTAGCAATGCCTAAATGAAAGGTCATATATTTTGGACACGATATTTTGTCAGTTCAAATTTTTCCTGAAGCGATTTCCAATTAAAAATATCGTTTTAATGAAACAAAAACCAAAAATTTTTTTTTTTTTTTGTTTAAACAATGATAACTTTTAATCCTTAAGTCAAAAGTTAAATTTTCTTGCAGATTCTGAAAGAGGACGAAAAAATACATAAGAAACTCGATGTGCAAATTTTGTTTAGCCCACCATCTTTGAAAATGGTAAGTGTAAATGTGAAGAGAAAAAAAATGGACTTTTGGGACTAAATGGGTTAAAATATTTAATTGAAAATAGACTATATGCATGTTTTATGTACTCTGGGTGATGTTACCTCTCAACACTAAACAAATAGTACAAAAAGAATTCAATTTTATTATATTAGTTTTGCGATTTAAATGAAACAGATAACAATTTGAATTAAAATAGCAATTAACATTAAATATAATAAATTTAAAAATCCTTTCGACAAACAAGAGGGAAATAAAATTAAGAAGATATGTTGAATAAAAAATGTGGCAAAAAATTTTAAGTTAATTAAAAATTTCCTCGGGAAAATGAATTGTGTGGGAGAAAGAAGTTTACTAATAAGTTTTGAGTTCTCTGAATAGTGAAAGGTGTAAAAAAGAGTTTTTTTTAACAGAAAAGAGAGTTTTCACGTCTGACCATAATAGAAACTTTTACTACTGCTGGTAGAAGTGTGAAGATTCAAAAAAGGACGGCTATCGATTACTCTTTCTCAAACACACTTCTAATCGTTTTCTTTGCACAGAGATTCGAAAAAGGTTCTATTTCAAACAAGTCGAAGTAAACTTTTCTTTCCTTGTTCCATTTTTTGTTTTCCTCCCCCACTCTCTTTTGCTTCCTTATAGCCAATGGCCGTTGGCACTTTTCACTAATTCAATTTTGCACCAAAAAGCTTTTACACTTTCTTAAATATTTTAGTGACTGAACCTCTCTAAACTCGATATCAATTTGTCCTTTCATAATAAATATGAAAAAAACAACAAGATGCTGAGAACGTTTTGTGACATTGTATTTGAAAAAAAAATGTTATGATAAAAATATTTTTGTTACTAAAATTGACATTCTTTCGAAACATTTTTTTAAGGTTGGAGAAAAGGATATCGTTTACGGTCGTTCTTAAATGAATATCAGTGTCAAAAGAAATTTTTCTTGTGTGAGAAAAGAAAATTCGTGTATTATATGGAAATTGGGTTTTTGTTTCGGAAGTTGTTGGAAAATATATAGAACGTTACAAATACTGGAAAAAGGATGTAGAAAATTTTATAGATATTCGGTTTGACCTCTTTTTTTCAAAAAAAGGAAATCTCTTCATTTGTTCTTTTTTTCCTCGTATAATCGTGGAATATACAGAGAGTACAACCACAAGTTGGCTGTAGTTGGTCATTTGTCTCTGCAGATGGCCTTTCCCAAAACAACGTCATACAGAGTTGAATGTAATAACGCTCTGTGCACAACGTGCAATGTTCATTCCATAGTTGTATGGAGGACTTTCTGCCGTTGACACATATACAATGTACACGCGAGGATTATCCACAAATTTTCGTCGAATGAACAAACGACTCTTTTTTACATATACACACTATTTTATAAATTTGTATAAATAAAATTTTCCTTTCCATTTCTTCTTTTATTCCCTCCATCAGAGTTATAATTTCCATTTGAGCGGAAAATTAATATTCTTCATTAATTTTACCCGTTGGGGAAAAAATTAAATTCTTAATTTTTCTCCTTTGAATTTTTTTATAAAATTTTCTCTAGTTTATATATTTTTAGTTTTATAATATATTTTTTGGGGAATTTTTTCTGTCCTTTCATAACCGAAATTTATATATAAAAATAAACAAAATTTTTAATTTTATTCTAATTTAAAATTTCATATTACAATTTAATTTTGATATAGGGATATTTTGTCTATTCCTTTTGGATTTTTTTTGTAGTAAATAATTAAAAATATTCAGAAAGTATTTACACTATTTACAATTAGAAACAAATTTTAGTAGGCATAATTTATGTTGTATAAAGCGTTTGATGTCAATTTTGATTTTGATCTCTAACCAAAGAGGTTAATAGCGATGTCTCTTTGTAAATCTGATTATCGCCTCCTATCAGTATATGCTCTTCTAAATTGTGGAATAATACCCCTTTACGAACATTTGAACACGTTCTCTCGACCTCATTGCAATGCTAGATTACGGCAACTAATGTTTTCAAATAATTTATTGAAGTTTATTCTGTATTTGGAAAAATAAGTTAAACAATTGTTTTTCATTAATGCGTTTAATATAAAATAAAAATAATTTTAATAATAATGATAATAGCAATAAAAATATGACTTCTTGATTTAAAACATAACTTAAATAATATTAAAAATTTTTAATTGAATTAAATAAATTGTTTTTAAACCTGGATTTACATCCAATAGCTTGGAGATACTTTCTTTTTCTTTTGGTTTAACTATTGATTTTAAGCAATTGAATTTAAATGGATTGAGATTTTTTTCGAACTGCAACACAGTTCAATACCAAATCTAGGATTCAAAGGTTTAAGAAAAAGAAAATGGAGAGGAAAGTCATTAGAGAAAGGGGCTAATTGGCGAATTTTGGGTCCATCCTATTTTAAGGGGTTTTACGCGTACGAGGAACTTTGAAAAAGGGGCTGAAACTTTTCTTTTCTCAACTTCAATTTCACTGCCTTTTCCAAAAGTGTCAAATTTTCCTAATTTTCAAATTTTCTCTAAATTTTAATTGTTTAACAATATAATATTTAATTGTTTGAAAAATAAAAAATGTTTAAAAATTACAGTTATTAATGTTAACAATAATAACATTGAAGCAAAATTGCAAAAAAAAATTTACAATAGTTACAATAAATTATCTGTTTCTTATGAATCATACACATGATTTAAGGAGTTTCTCAAGTTTATAATGAAGTTCAGCAGTCAGGTCATTATACCCTACACAACAATGTCGAAATGAGGCAAAATCAAAGACAAAAAAAGCTGACTGCTTAACTTAGTAGTAAGTTATAAAAATCATATAAAAACTGAATGTCCTTAACCGTTTGTTTTATAGTTTTGATAATCATAGAAGTAATCGATTGGATACGACGCTGCAGCTCCAGTCACTTTTTCTTTGCAACTGTTTTTATTTTCCGCCATAAACTGAGTTCTACTTTAATAATTTTTGTATCCCTCTGTTATTTTTAGAATTTAATTAGCGCAGAATAGAGATCAGGGTGGTGTTTTCCGACGACAAGTCTAAAACGGTTGTGCCAGACCTCACTTAAATTATTTATTTTATGAGCGTTGGTAAGCGCCGCAACGTGTTGGTTCCAGAGGATATCTAGATCTAGACAGCTATTGCTGTCCTTCTTCCTCTTGCTATGTTGGTCTACCTACGATGTACATTTCACCTAAATATTTGAACACTGGAACAAAGATCCGAATGCACTTCATATTTAAGAAGATTTCACTTTTGGGTGGCGTCATCAAAAGGGACGTCCCAATCTTCAAGGTCGAGAATTAAAAGTTCATACACACATGATTCTAGTTTCAAGTCGTGTGAACTTTTGAGTCTCCACATTCGGGGTTGTTGTAAAGCTCTTGTAAACCTTTCTCCGGAATTTTTCTGTACGTTGAAAGAAGCCGCAGGAAACAGTGACGTCCGGTAACACCTAAGCACAAGTATTTAAAATTGATTTTTTGAAATGGCACATGATTGTTCGTGATTGGTAATCATAAATCATAATATCATAAAATATTGAGCTACTTATTGAACTGCCTGCAGAACCTAATATCTGACTGATGCACTTTTATGACTTTAGGTGACAAGGGTCATCCTGTTTTTTCTAAATTTATTTTATGGTCTTTGCGTAACTAAATATTTGTGTGGAAAAATGTTCTCTATTGTTGAAAAGTGTACAAAGTGTGATAAAAAACATTACACGTGCCATTCCTACATTGTTATGGTAGTGTAATCTTTCTTATTATCCTTGCTGTGCATTATAGCTCTCTACTTTTCCTGATGTATCATTCGCCAAATGCTGTAAACCTAGGTCTTCTCCACCACAACTGAATATATATCAGATTTCAACAACATAGTCTATGGTTCACTGTCTTGACTCAGTAATATGGAAACATGAGTTGTTCATTTGACATAACGTCTTACTGATGTCGAAGTGAGACTTGAAAAATCTGAGGCAAACTGATCTACAAAGGTTGATTCTAATTCAGTAACTAATGTCTGTATGAATGAATTTGCTAATCGAATTGGAAGAAAGAAGAATTTTGTTTTGTCCAATTCTCCTGAAGATGACACTTTGGCAAATGATGGAAGTAAATCTATTGCTATGACTAAACAGAAAAAATTCATTCAGACGGATGATTTTCAAAATATAGGCACATTTAGAATTGGTTCTAATGCGCAGGTTTCTTGTAGTCCTCGCCCTGTTAGGTTTGTTAGGTAATCCGGATGCCATCCATACTAGAGTTGTGGAGGACGACCGACCAAGAAAGGAGATCCAGGAGGCTTTGGATCAGACTTTAATAACCCGAAAATAATGTAGAAAAATGACTGTCTAAGGATCCAACAAGTGTGGCTTTAAGCTGTCTGTTGTAGTCACAAATTTATAGGAGGCTGAAAAGTTACAAGTTCTACGAACCAAAGCAACCCTAAAAGTATGTTTTTATCAATAGGCAATATAGGTGCCTCAAATATGGGCACTTAGAAAGGTTAGCAAGACACATTGGCCCCCATGCTTTAGGTGTGATGAAGCAGATCACATGTTTGCGACTTGTGAAAAAAATCCAAGCTGCTTCTTATGTCAGGAGTACGGTGACAGGGTGAACTTAAACCTCTTCACTGGAAGTGGTAAATGCGGAGTCCTCAGGTCGGCCTTTGAGAAGACCAAAAAGGCCATGCCACTTTTGCCAGAACGAAAAATAAATAGGCCAGAACAAGAGCGGTACGAAAGAGTCGCGTAAGCAACACAACCTTTACTACGAACTTTAAAGCTGAAAGGTAGTTCCATAGGTTGAAGAATAGGTCCAAAAAAATGACGCAAGTGGTTTTTAGTGGGCCGACTAGAACAAGAGCGGTCAGTTTCACATAACAATGGATATTAATCAAGGTATTGAAAGATTTTCCACTTCCGACCACTAAAAAAATATTACATATAATAATAAAATGATTGTCAAGAATGCATTCTAGTATTTAATTTTTTTTCAAATAATTTTGAAAAGTAAATGTTATTTTACATAAATTAATGGAAGTTATCGACAAAGTTTAGTTTGTTTACATTTTCTTTTCTTTTATTTATTATTTCTCCACCTGACGTATTGTTCTCATTCCTCATAGTTCAATATCTCTCACTCTCCCTTTTTTCGCTTTATATATTCTGCCACCTCTTTTTCTCTTTCGTCTTTTTTCGAATAACTCTGTGACAAAAACTGGAGGGGATGAGGATGGATTAAGAAGTTAAACGGACAGAAAAAAGGGACAGTGTTCATTCAAAAGTTGAGCTGCTGACATGAGGGAAAATTACTAATGGTTTTGATCGTGGAGTGCTAGTGCTAACAGAAGAAGAATTACACATTAAATTAAACTTGATTTTTTGTTATTTCATTCACCATAAATGCGTTTCCCATTCATATGGGATATTAATTATTTATTTATTTAAGAAATATACAAAACATGCCCTTTCGTACAATTGCACTCCAAATTCTAAGGTGACAATAATAATCACCAGATTTGATGACTTAAAATCTAGGTGGATGCTTTATTGTTTAGCTTTAATGTGAACATTGTACAATATTTATAAAAAGAAAAAAATTGATGTGATTTGATATTAAATTAGTTTCAATTATCTTTTTAAAGTAAAGATATAAATACATAATAATATAATATAGAATACAATTTTTCTTTTAAATTGTAATGGAATAATTTTACTATAAAACGAAAATAAACAAACACGTGTGCTTCCACCGCAGGTTTGATTAGTATTTGCGGTTCTCCATTGACCAAACAAAACCCCATGGTGCGAGTGTAGATTTTCGTAAATTTTCCCCCGAAGTTTGTATGTCACTGACGAGTGGATCCCCTTATGTAAATGAGAGGTAATTACCTGTCGTCAATTTTGTCAGGAAGCAAAAAATCAAACTCAAGTTCGTTGACTCTCGACGCAGTGTAACAAATCCATTTATACAATCTGTATGTACCCAATTCTAAAAAAATAAAAAAAAAATCTCGATTTATATCACAGAATTTATTCTTTCTTTTTTAATTTTGCCAACTGGTGTGTAAAAACCTAGATGAAAATAAATTCATCTCTTTTTTTGGTTTTTTGTCTGTAAACGAAAAATAAACAACTGATTGTTATAAATTTTGAGGAATTACTGAAAATATTGTCTCTGTAAATAAATCACGACAAAGAAAATGTTTTATTGTCCAAATTCTTGAAAATGTTATTTCACTGCAGAAAATTTAAACGTAAAATGATTTTTACTTTTCTTGTTGCCAGAAATTTAAATAATAAAAATAAATAAAAGTGAAATAATGATAATAATGTTAAGAATGATATTCCCTTTCTCTTGTTTTTTTGAAGACCGTTAATTCTTTTAGTATATTTATTTTTTATAAAAGAATGGAAAAATAATGTTAAATAAAATAGAAGGTAGAGTATAACATTTTTCATATAGCAGATATGAAAATTAATAAAAAAGGAAAATTGTTTTGAAAATTTTCTCTGTTTAGATTTCGCTATGTTTTCCATTTGGTTAAATTTGTTATATTCGGTTCAACAATAATTAACCACTCATCCATGTTTGGTTATTAATTAGGCCGGTGTATTATCAAGTCTTGTTCTAATTATTATTATTAACCACGCACAATTGGAGCATTAGTTTATGCGCAGCACCATTTTGACATAGTAAAATTAATTTTAGAATATACGAAAATTTATCTCGTTATTATCGTATTACGATGATACTTACATATGTATAGGTATTAAATTATTACAAACGCTGGCACTAAATAAACAAATTTATTGATGTTGTTTCTATATTTAAGAATTATTTCAATAAATTGAATATTTTTTACTTAAAAAACGTTTAAATTGATCTGAATTTGTCGATGGTATTTAATAATATTGATGGTTTGATGGATCACTCCGAGCCAGTCAGAAAGATAAAAGAATTAGAAAATTATTCTTTACGTTTCAACGGCACTCAATTATTATTTAGATTGAAATAATAGTCTAAGCGTTTATAATAATTTAATTATTTACAATATTCTAATTATTTGAACAATATAATTATTTATTATAACAATATTGTTTATAGCAATATGGTTGTTATAACAATTTGACTTGTAATTATAACAAATATTATAATCATTTATTTACAACGAATATTATAAACCTTTATAATTATTCAACAATGAACATTTAGGGGAGAGTCTCCAGTTGTGAGACGGGTTTCATTTTTGACCCGTAAATTGTAAACGGGCAAACGAAATTGTAAATAAAATATACCGTTCGAAAGGTAACAGAAATACACAACTTTTATTAAAAGAAAGTATAGTGTTTCGATGAACTCAAAAAATTTTACGATACATTTTCCGAGCACATCGCTTTTTTCAAAAAAAAAAAAATGTCTCCAGTTGTGAGACACTCATTAAAAATTGCTAAAATTTAATAAGTTTGACATAAAACGTTATGTTTAGTAGAAATAATTAAATATATTAATAATATATATTATTATATACTAAATAATAATATTTATTCGCCAAAATATGACTATCAAATAAACACAATTTAATAGCTTCAACAAGAGCATTAAAATTGATTTCTTCTGAATCAATTGACTTTTTTCCACTTGACATGCCCAAAAATACTAGAAAAAAGAATCAAAACAACATTTAAATAGTATGCCTGCAAAGTAGTATTTTTTATGCTGCCCAGATGGGTGTTGACACCGTCTCACAACTGGTGATATGCTGTGTCTCACACCCAGAAATTGGCGCTATTTTGAAAAAGGAAAATTAAATTATTTTCAACCGTAGATTGGAACAATGGAATGTTGCATCACAAAATATAAGGAAAACACTAAAAGAAAATGCATTACATTTACCTTTTTCAATTAATTAAATTGCAAAAAAAGTACTTTGCATTTATTGAAAAAACGCTTTTTAGTCGATTATCACACACAGTGTTGGTATTTAACAAAAACAGTTTATATATCCGCCTCGGTGTACACGAAATAGTTGGCTCATATAAAAAGAAATGTTTTTATATAAACCAATCGGCTTTTTAATATTGCATGTTAAAAAAAATTGACTGTCTCACAACTGGAGGTGTCTCACAACTGGAGACTCTCCCCTATAATTAATTATTGTATTTTTACGAAAACATTGTCATTTAATTTTTAAAAATAATACATACACAAACACAAATGAGGATCCACCAATAATGACCCACATAGAAAAGTCATAAAAATCAGTGAGGCTTAGTTTCTCTTTTTTCTCTCCATCACTAAAACGACCATTCGATTTCGGACTATAGTAAAAGATAAAATATTAAAAAGGACTAGTCGAACAGACAAGCAGTCAAAAGAATCGAGAGTACGCGGTCTATTAGTGAATCCAGTAAATAAAAATTAAAAAACTTAGGACATATCACACAACTGATCAAAATTAAGAAACCATTTGCAAAAGTGACGTTAAAAACATGACATTCTTTAAATGTTGAAAGCTTCTTTAAACATTAACGTAGAAAGTTTTTTAAGGCTGTTATGGAAATATTATAAAAGCCGTTAAATGATTCTCTGCTCAAAAATTTTTTATAAAAAAAATCAAAGATATCAAGTGAGAAAGATAGGTGTAATTTTTGTTTTCAGTGGATTTTCATTGTCCAACTTTGATGGGCTGCAACTTCTAAAAAAGTCTTTAGAAAATTTTGAAATTTGTACTAAATGAAAGCTTGTAGATATCCACCTCGTGCCTTAATGACAACTGTACATAGCGTAATATATGGGGTGTTAAGGGATCGAAAATAAGTTTGAGGCAACATTTATATATGTTACTGGACATAAAACGTTTAATGAAAAGCGTTTTAATTCTAATGGCGGTCTTTACTTTGAAAATCTGTATTGACAATTTTGATTTTAAAAATATAAACCAACTTTTTTAAAAAAACAGTCATTTTTTTAAATAGCAGTCAATGTGGGGTGTTAAGGGAATTTGTTTAAAAAAATTATTAAAAAATAGTTTCACCTTCGAGACTGATAGTTTGTATATTAAAAATGATACATTTGAGATATTTTAATAATTTTAAATAGTTTTAGTCAAAATCTGACAAAGTAAACGACTCTCCGTAATCTAGACCCTCGAGTGAATTTAATCGACAACTTCTTTTTGCATTTTGTCGAGTTGCAGTGGATACTTGCTGTGTTTGGTGTTTTTACTAGAAAATAAATAAAAATTGCTAACTGTATTATATTTTATGCAAAAATATCACTTTTAACAAGTATTTCTACTAAAAACCACGCAAACAAATAAATCCTTTAACACCCTACTAGTTTTCAAAATGGTAGGTCAGACAATGAAAATCAAGATATCTCGAAAACTAAAGCAGATAAAAGAATTTTAAAGTATACGATTTTGTTACAACATAATATACTATTAATTAATTTACCTTTAATAATATACTATTGTTGACATAGGTTCACATAATATTAAAAAAATGTTAACTAACATTGGTAACACAATGTTATGACACAATCAAATGACGTGATTCATTGACTCAGCAATTATCATAGAGCATTGTTTACATCCCAAGCTTTAATGAAATTAAACCTACGGTCATTATTTGCTTTAAAAAATGATTTTAAACTCGAAAAAGAAGTTAAATCCTTTAACACTCCATATTACGGTACTCTCTGCATCCTGGCTGTCAATTTTTTAAATGTTCAGCAGGAATTGCTTTCCAAATTTTTTTAGCTGCTTCCCATAAATCTTTGTGATACTTGTACTTCTCAATTGACGATCAAGTTCGTCCCATAAGTATTCTATGTGATTACAATCTGGAGACTGCGGAGAATGCTCATATAGTTTGATAACCTGTTGATCTGATTTTGTAACGAAGTAGTTCCTTACATAATATGGACGCGTGTTTAGAATCATTATCCTGTTGAAAAAAATGTCTGTCCGATTAATCTTTTTCCTAAAGGTATTCTATGCTTAATTAAAAAACTTTCTTAGTAACATTTAACGATGTTTGCTACATTTAAAGAATGTCATGTTTTTAATGTTACTTTTGCAAGTGGTCTCTTAATTTTGATCGGTAGTGTACAGAATAAAATAATAGTGCACGAACAAATTTGTTAAATTTTAAAAAACTTTTTTTTTACCGATTTTTACTACAAGAATATTTCACAAATATGCGATTTTTAGAAGAAAATTTTATAAATGTCATAATATCCGGAATAGTGTTCTTATGGTCCACAATCGAAAAAGAGGCACTTTATTTCCGGCGCATCATCGATCAGGAGCAACTGACGTTTTGAGAAGCATTTTTCATTCTTTCTTCAGTGACGGAAGACATTCCATTTGTCTTTGTATGTACATATACATAGATATTGGTATCGTAAGAAGATAAATGTCACTAATATTATTTTCTTTTAATCTTTTCGATTCTGTATCCACGTTCAATTATTTGAAAATTTTCTTCTATTTCTTTATCGATGAGAAAAAAATCTTCAACGAACTACTAACTTAGAGCAGAAGAAAAAGGTTTGTAATTTTCTAAATTCATATTCTAAATTATTGAGAGTGAGGTGTAGAGTGAAAAAATGTGCCTTTTTTTTAATAGGTGGAAAAAAAACTTCCATCTATTTCTAGTTTAGTTGTTTTTGTAGTCAGGAATTTCAGGATTGTTGGATGTTTTTTTCTTTTTTTTACTTCCTAAACGATAATGGCAAAAAAAGAAGAAAAAAAATTGAAACTATGTACGTCTACAGTGTAGTCTCAAGTGCTTTATGACAGTGTCTGTTCAGGTTTTATGTCGCGCAACGAGGACGGTTCATATTACGTTGAAAGTGGCCCAAGTGCAGAACAGTACAACGTCACTGTAACTACTTGCTTTACAGTAACATCCCTATGCGTCAGGACGTAAACAAAACGTCCAGAGAGAGAATGTTTCAATATCGTCGTGTCTTTTAATGAGTCGTAAATCTAAACCAAACAATAAATTTCACGTGATAAATGTAAATAAAATTTTCTACCATCCATTCTTCTTGCTACCAGAATGTAACGAGTTTTAAAGTTTAAAAAAAATTCACTTTAGATTGTTTAAAAAAAGTATTATTGTTTATTGTTCTTTTTAAATTGAAAATTTAGTTTTAGGGAAAGAAAAGTACGTTATTTGACGCGTGATTTTAAATTCTTAAAAATAAATATTTTATTATAATAAAATTTGTTGTTATTTAATCTGATATTTTTAATTTTATTAAAATTACATTAATTTAAACTAAAGATTTTTAAAAAGAATTTAATATTATTCACAAAAAAACTTGTCGATAAATCTTTTTGGCGCTATAAGGCTTAAGATTGTATAGCGTAAAAGAAATTTAAGAGTATTGATTCTTTGGGTTTACTAAAATCTTATTTAAGTTTGATATTTTGCTGAAAATATTTCTACGTACAATATAGAAATTTTAACTATTTTAATTGTGACGTAATCGTTACTGAAATAATACAAATCTGAAAAGCAAATAATTACTATGCACCTAAATTAGTGAATCATGACTAGTAAATGACGGTTGATTTACCCCTATTCATCTGTTGCTCCTTTGCATGTTTGAGAAAAATAAAATTATTCATCTTTAATTGCTATGCTGACAAGGATGCCCTCACTCTTTCTCTCTTGTGAGTTTTCCTGCATTTCCTCCCGGAAATTAGTAAACCTTTTGAGAAAATTTATTCCTCATAGTGTTAAAATAATATAATTGTTCAACTTCTCAACAACGACGACGACGACGTCGTTGAAAATGAAATGAATGTTAGCGTAAGACAACCAGAGACTATATACTATATATATGTATAGTATAATTCATGGAATTCTCAACTCCTCATTGAAGCCTTATTTCAACTCCGCAAGTAGGTTACGGGTTCTTCATTAGAAAATTCTTCTGGCGGTTCTTAATTATATATCTCTGTCCAAAATTACTTACGATCCCACAAGAACCCTTGAAATTGTCGTTTCCGAAAATTAACATTGAACAAGTGCACTAAACTTCATTTATAAGCCAGAGGAAAATCTAGTTTACATTCATTGAATTTCTCTCACTGAATGGAAATTATTTTTTTAAGTATTTTTTGTTTACTTTTCTATTAGTTTTTCTGAAGTTTTTTTAATGAATAGGTTTTTTGTACAGCTTTTATTACACAACTATTTACGTTTATTATGGAATTTATTTATTTACTATACAATTTTATTATTTATTAAACAATTTTTTTAATAGACAACTATTTTTATTCACCAAACAATTTTTTCATTAAACAACTATTTTTTTTATTTAAGAATTTTTTAATAAAATAACTATAATATATTTTCTATATTTCTATATTTTGAGACAAAAATATTTATTTTTAAATAAATTATATGCATATTTGTGTGACCCTGCTGAACGTATAGGGGCCTAGGTGAACATAGTCAGTGCTAAATCACCTTTTAAACTTTGTTTATATCATTTAAAAAAATATTTACACGATGAGATTATCAGGTTTCCCTTGAGCAAATTAAAAGTTTAATGAGAGAGTAGAATTAAGCCATTCCATATTGTAATTAATGATGGTCGAATAAATAATAATCACAGGAATGTTAAATTTGAAAAGAAATTCAATGTGTATCGTCAGAAATGAAATATTTCATTGGCTAAAGTTTTCCAACTTCCTTAAAAGCTAAATTTATTAACCTTTAGAGGGGCGGAGTGGCCACTGTAGTGGACACCATTTATTTTGACGAATTTTTTTTATCGAATTGACTTCTTATTTATCAATTTTTTTTAATAAAAAACTACTAAAATTTGTGCAAATTTACCGGCCCTCTAAAGTTTAAAACAGAAAAATACTTCAATATTTATAAAGGTCAAAAACACTATTTTTCGCCAAACTAAGAAAAAATTAATATTATCCTACCTAATTTGTTCAAAACATAAAAACACGTTTTAACGCGTCATCATAACTCAAGGCGTACTTGCGTTTGCGAAGGCAAAAAATAGTCAAATAAATAATAATGCATTGTAATAATTACTTTAAAGAATACACTGGACGAATGTGTAAAGTTTATATTTTAGGAAAATAGTGTTATTTTATAAAATAATTAAACAAGAAATATTTTATTCATTATTTAAAAAATCATAGTGTTCGACTCAAGAAGGCTAGAGACAGGAGGTGAAACTTCGGTAGTGGGGATGAGTTAAGAGCCTTTCTTTAACAAGGCGTTTTTCGTTTCGAAAAGTCGCTGGCGCGGTGCTTCTGCACATCACTCACACATTCAAATTCTTGTATACCGTGTGTTTCACATGTGTATGATATGATTTTAATTTGAGGTTAACTTTAAGGAGGAACTGGACGGTGAATCGGGCAAAAAGTTTATGACATTTAGGGAAAATATATATTTCTAAAAGTATTCAATATAGGAATGTCTAAATGTTGCGAATGAATAAAATAGTAATTAAATGTGTCTAAAAAATATCAATTATATAATAATTAAAATGTTTTTTTAAAGAAATTAATATTTCTTAACAATGCTGAATGAAATTGTTGGTCGTGAATGTACGAGTTTATAACCTAAGAAAATAAAAGTTACTAAAAAATAATTTCTAATCTATTAGGAAATAGGCTGTAAATATGTTTTTAAAATGTTTAATTAGTTAAAATATAGCATATTATGCTATATAATGATTTTTTTTTTTAATTGTAATTTTTTAATTAAGAAACTTTTTAATCAACTGAAAAACATGGCAACGTTGCAATCTGAAAACTTTTTTTGCAAACGTTGACAGCATTGTCGAATAGTCTAGTAACTGCATGAGCGAGTGAGTTAGCACTATTTTTACACAAGTGTGAGGCGATGCGACAGTTCAACTGAAAGCAACTTCAAGTGCAAGCACAATATGAGAGATATGAAAATAATTGATATTTGTTTTCAATTTTCTAAGTTATAGTGTTTATATATATTTTGAAAAGGATTTTTCTTCCAATTTGGACAATTATTGCAAAATAGGGAAAAATACCAGTTATCCTGAAATTTTGTTCTTTCATTTGTGCACAAGAAATTTAAAATCCAATATAATACACGACTTCAGGAAGTAAAATGAGAAAATTAGATGTGCCCATTAGGTGCTGCCCTCTGGTGTCAATTTTATGTATCGCGCATTTGTTTAGCTTTTTCCTATTTTACTTACTGTCGTTGTAAATCTAAATAAATCTTTGACTTCTTGCGCGCAAATGAAAGATAAAATATTCAGGATATCTTCACTGAGAGAAAAGAAGGTTGTATTTTCCCCGATTTTGCAATAACTGTCCGAATTGGAAGAAATAGTATATTACGATACTAGGCCTTTCTGGCCTAGTTGGATTTCCTGGCCGGCGTGATATATAAGGCCGAGGCGAAGCCGAGGCTTTATATATCACGCTCGCTAGGGTATCCAAATTTCTGTCCGTGTGTCGTATACAATTTTTCTGTATCCCCAGCCGAAAGTACGTTAAATAATTATTGTTTGAATAAAAAAATAGCTCAATAAGTTGCCCGCCCGACTTTTGCAAAGTCGAGGCGAAGCCGAGACTTAGCTGGTCGGGGCGGGCATGAAAAAAAATTATAAGTAAAAAATAATTGGAAGTAAAATTTAAAAAATAGTAAACAAGAAATTTTCTTTTACAAATAAATATTTAATAATTAAAAAATAATAAAAGAAAATAAGAAATTTCATGCATTATTTTGATGACTGTCAGTTGTTTTCAAAACGTGAGCTCTGTAAGTAACGTGTCTGTGTGGTTGCTATGCTAACATGTACGTGTGTTGAAATTCTTGTAACCAATCAGAGCGCTCGTTGGGTCTGTCGAGCCGGCCACAAAAGTCGCTATTCCCGGAGCCAAATCAGACCGGGAAGACAGTACTTTCGGCAAAGGGATACAGAAAAATCATTTTCAAATCAAGTATACATTTGAGCAGCCATTTTTAAAAGGCGACCACTGCGGAACACCATTAAGAAACGAAAATTAAAACAAAATGGCTTATAATTAGATTTTCGAATAATTTAAAATTAAAAAATATTTAAATTTGATTAATTAATTATTTAAATTCTTAATTAGTAGGGGAGAGTCTCCAGTTGTGAGACACCTCCAGTTGTGAGACAGTCAATTTTTTTTAACATGCAATATTAAAAAGCCGATTGGTTTATATAAAAACATTTCTTTTTATATGAGCCAACTTTTTCGTGTACGCCGAACCGGATATACAAACTGTTTTTGTTAAATACCAACACTGTGTGTGATAATCGACTAAAAAGCGTTTTTTCAATAAATGCAAAGTACTTTTTTTCCAAGTTAATTAATTAGAAAAGGTAAATGTAATGCATTTTCTTTTAGTGTTTTCCTTATATTTTGTAATGCAATATTGCATTGTTCCAATCTACGGTTGAAAATAATTTAATTTTCCTTTTTCAAAATAGCGCCAATTTCTGGGTGTGAGACACAGCATATCACCAGTTGTGAGACGGTGTCAACACCCATCTGGGCAGCATAAAAAATACGACTTTGCAGGCATACTATTTAAATGTTGTTTAAAAATCTCAACTTTTTTTAATATAAATATATATATATGAAAGCTAAAGATGCCAGTTTTAATAGATAATTAATTTTGTGTTTTTCTCCATAAGAGACCGTGTTAAATTTATAATTTTATAACTTTTAAATTATGCAGTGAAAAATTCTGAAATTTTTGGTACTTTTTTATTATATCAAAAGAAAAAAAAACCTCAAAATTTCAAGAATTTCTGAGAATTTCTAATATTTATCCAGTTCCTCCTTAAATGAAGTGTTATTCAAATAGTTAAAAATTCCGAAACCGTGCTGTGTGAAAAGTTGTAACAAGAAGAAAGATAAACACAACACTATGACTATTACTTTTTGTTAACTTTTAATACACTTCATGCTACAGTTTACACATTTTTTTGGTTTTGAAACTTTTTTTTAATAACTAAAAGATGTTTAAAAATATAAATTTTTGTATTTCATATTGTATTTGTATAGAATATATTATTTTCCCGTGTTTAGATGCGCAGAAGTCCATGTGGTCTATTGCGGCGAAAACTTTTTTGAAAGTAAACGCCTGACCATACATCAGCTGAGTGACTCAGCATTGCCATACCCCCACTACCGAAGTTTTACCTCCTGTCTCTAGTCTTCTTGGTTCGACTATACATAGAATATCTAGATACAATCATTTTCGAGTAACGCAATGAGTAGCACAAACTTTTGCTGATAATTAATCATAAATATTAAAACTTATAGGATTTAAATATTATATTATTAACTTCTAATAAGCTTTAATTTAATTTTCCAGCCGGAAGCAATTAAAAAATTATCTTTTTTACTTTATAAATCCAAAATATCTTACTGATGACCGACTATAAAAAAAAGTGTCCGACTATTGAAGCTTTCGTGATTTTTAACTAAAATGTTTATAATTTATTAAATACTCAAGTATTTGTAACAAATTTATATGATTTTTAATCCTAAAAAACTCCTTTAATTGACAACGTGCTTAGAAAAACAGCTATTTGATATTTCAAGAAAAAATACATAATATAAGATCTTATCTGTCAGAAGCGGCTCTATCAAGGGTACCGTAAACTTTTACGAATTCGAGACGGACATACTTTGGCGAATCGTAAATAACAGTTGAAAAGCGAAATAATTTTTTCTTTTTGTAGTTTTAATATTGTATTTTAAGGTGAAAAAAACCTTTTTAATCTTTCTAATAAAATTACTGTGAAATAAAATCAGTACACGGAGAAAATTTCTTTCGTAATGATTACAATAGTCTATATTATAGCTTGGATATGTGACCACTTTTTGTGATGATTACGAAAACTATGTAATTTATTAAGAATTTAGTAGGAGCGATTACTATAGTTACTTTAATGAATCCAAACACTGTATTAATCGTGTTGAAATTTATTTTTTGGAATCATTAATAGTTTAGATGTACAGGTTCAGAAAGGGTACTGTAGGCATTCACGCAGAGACTTGTTATAATTACAATAGTCTACGTTAAAAGGAAATCTTGGATACTGTTCACATTTGTAGCGGTCTAAGGAAATCAGTGATACAGACTGTAGTAGCCTTTACAACAGGAGTATTGTAAAATAAGGTGACCGGCTGCCTTGACTTCTTATTTTACTATAGTTCTTCGTAAAGACTACTATTGCTATATTTCTGATTACAAATGACTGTTGTAAAGTAAAAAAAAAAAATTTTCAACTAAAATAATTTTTTTTTGTAATTTATGACTTGCGTAAAGTACGTAAGTTACCTAATTAGTGCAATTTACAATAATTCGTCCATTACGTAACTTAAGTTATTTACGTAAGTGCAACCTACGTTATTTACGTAACTTATATTTTTTACGTAACTTACGTAATTTACGTAAGCTAACTTACCTATTAATGTGACTTACTTTTGTTATTTACGTAACTTACGTAAGTTGTGTAAATTATATAACAATTTATACAGGCAAGAAATCTTGTACCTTCGGTGAGTGTGTTAGAAAAAAAAATTTCACTATGGAAATCTAATAAAAAATAGACCTTACAATCTTAAAGACTAACAATGAACAATAATTGTATTAATTATTGAGAACAAAGTGTTTTTTTACATTTAAAGTGTATAAGTCTTTCTCGCAAGCGGTGAATTTTCATAGCAGTTAGTATATAAGGAAGTTTAAGTCATGTATAAATATGTGTAAATAGCGATCGTTATTATGTTATGCGTTTAGTATTTAAGTTAGACTTATGTACTTAGGGTTTAGTGAAATTGTCTAGTTTAAGGGGTTACGCCACCCTGAAATTTTCAAAAAAATTTATTTTTTTTTTGCTTAATTTCAAAGTTTATATTCTAACGAATATTTTGCGATGTCGCCGAAGACAATGTCTCACTAATTACAAAAGTTATGGTCATTAGAAGTCAGCGCGGTGGGGACGCGCCGAGAGCTGCTGGAAGCAGCGACTTTCTATTTTCGAATGGTCTAGGGGGCCCTTTCATGATTTAGGAAGGGTCCTTTTCATTGTATCCCTTCCATTCTTAAAGAAAAAAAATTATGGCCCAGGAATTGCTGATTAAATAGTAGATTGAAAAATTTTCAAGTTATAACACACTAAAGTTCATTTTTTTCTTCTTTTGCGTTTTTCTCGAAACCACAATTTTCGAGACGGTGTACACGATAACTCAAAAACTATTCAATCGATTGACTTGAAAATTAATATACATCTTCCTAAATAGATTTTCCACAGAGTGACGTGGGATTTTTTTGATTGAATAATTTGAAAATTTTTTATCCAATTTTTTATACGGTAATTTTAGCCAAAAAAAAATGTCAATTTTTGAAGTGCTTCCATTTGCGTAAAAAAAATTTTTTTTTAAAATGGCTTCGTCACTCTGTTCAAAATTTATCACATTTTAAGAAAAATATTGTTTTACTTGTTTCTGACAAAAATTGAATTGCCAATCATGTACACCATCAAGGAGTGCTCCGGAAAAATTGATCCACGCCAATAGTTATATCTCCGCCATTTTTAATTAAAAACAATTTTTTTTTAATATTTATAAAGCTCAATATATGTACTAAAGCATCAATAAATGTAAAGAAGTCCTACCTGAAACAGTTTTATCAAAAAAATTCCTAAAAAACAATCCGATTTTCATGCGTTCAGGGTGGCGTAACCCCTTAATAATATAATTAATCTTGAAGTGAGTAGTTTTGGAAGAGTGAAATTAATGTGCAATACATGATTAGAAGTCATGAATTACAAAAAAATTTTATTTTAGTTGAAAATTTTCTTTTTTAACTTTACAACAGTCATTTGTAATCAGAAATATAGCAATAGTAGTCTTTACAAAGAACTATAGTAAAATAAGAAGGCAAGGCAGCCGCGGTCACCTTATTTTACAATAGTCCTGTTGTAAAGGCTACTACAGACTGTATCACTGATTCCCTTAGATTGCTGCAAATGTGGATAGAATCCAAGATTTCCTTTTAACGTAGACTATTGTAATCAGTCACATAGACTTTGCGCTAACTCATATTTAGTTCATATTTATTTCAAATAAATTTTTAATGAGCACGTTCGACTTACAGAATTGTTACAACGAAGCTACTTTAGGCATTGCGAAAAGTGGTCACATATCCGAGCAGTACTGTTCGACTATTGTAATCATTAACAGAAAATTTTTCTCCGTGTAAGGTGGGGCCTATTTTTGCCTTAACTCGACAGCAATAAAAGCTCCAAAAAAATTTTATAGATTATTTGATAAATTATTTTTGGTGTATTTTTTTGATTTTTCGGAGACGTTTTATAAATTAATGAATGTGTTCGTTTTTTAATATTTTTTGTATAAATTCTAAAGTGTTATCGTTGTTCTTCTGCAAAATTTTAAAAATTCGTTTAATGTTTTTATTATAAAAGGACTTGTGAGACAATAAAATAACTCTATCATACAAATTGTAAACAATGTTCTTCTTTTGTTGAATTGGATGACGTGGACATTATTTTATTAATCTATTGTAAGAAATAGATTCTTGATACCAATTAGTAATTAGTTGATTATTGTTTTTTATTAATTTTATATCTAAAAAATTTATTTTGTTATTCACTTCTAGTTCATGAGTGAATTTCAAGTTAATATTGAAAGAATTGAAAGTATTTATGGAAAGTTCAACTTGATCTTCATGGACTCACAAAAGCCTGTCGTCCACATATGTAAAATAAAATATAGGAACACAATTAAAATTATTTTTGAGTAAATTTACACAATCTGATTCTAAGTTATCTATTACAATATCCGCAAAAAGTGGCGATATTAGTGCACCCATCGGAGAGCCTTTTTGTTAATAAATCTTTTCACCAAAAACAAAATATTTATTGTCAAACAGAAATTTAGTACAATTAATAATATCAACAAAAGGAATCTCACACTTATTATTGTTAATAATATTGTGTCTTCTATCGAGGGTTTGTATAACTAAACCGCAGGAAATATTAGTGAAAAGTGAACTAACATCAAGAATTCATTAATAATTTTCATTTTTTTTTTAATTCGAAAGTATTGTTTATTTGAGGTTTTGGTAAAGGAATTACAGTTTTTAACTCTTCGTATATGATTTTGGCCAAAAAATAAGTTGCACTATTTATTAGTGAAATAATTGGACGAAGAGGTCCATTGACTTTATAGATTTTAAGTAAACCATAAAATTTTTCCAAAGTGGTATTAATCTTAGTTAACTGATTATTATGATATTCATGTTTAAGAAAACACTTGTCATTTCAATTATTAAGAATTTTATAAGTTCTTTATTATAATTTAGATAAAACTCTTTTCGTTAAGATTTCCTTATTAGTACGTCAGTCAAAAAGTAAATCATAAGTTTTAGCAATGTCGTCTGATTTTTATATAGAAACTGAAACATTTCCTTTATCAAAATTAGTAAAAGAGATATCACGATTTTTTTTTAAGAAACTTTTTGTAGAATAAATTTAACTTCAGAGCAAAACATATTTGACATGACACTATTCCTCACTTTTTGTTTAATCTCATGTTTGACCTCGGAACTAATATCTAAATTCGAAATAATACATTCTAAATTTTTAATATTTATAGTTTTCTGTTTTGAAACATGTTTAGTATTCTGTTCAGTCGAACTGTAATTTGGGCCCAAAGAAATGACATCATTTTCTTGAGGAATGACAGTATTATTTGAATTACTTAACCAATTTTTGTAGTATTAATATTACGAACAGAATGTTTCTTATGAAGTAGTGAATTAAATTTTTAAATTTATTTTTGATTACAGAATAAATAAATTGATGAAATTTTTTTTTCAGAAAACAGGAAAAAATTATTTAATGTTGATAAGTCAATAGAAGAGTAAGATTTTTTTTTAAAAATCGCAATTTTTTATTCAACAAAATTGCGATGAAAATAAATATCTCTAATTTTACGATTAAGCGATGATTAAGTAAAGTTCGTGAATAATAAAGGTTAAATTTACGAAGGCTATTTTTGCAAGTCAAGATATTTTGTTTTCTATCTGTAACATAGAAAAAAATCAAATAAATTTTTGCATTTAAGTATCACATTATCGTTTTGGTCAGTTTTGTGTAAACTATTCCACTTTGGACAGGTTAATATTTATTTAATAAATTTCTGTATTGATTGAATAAAGTGCTTTATGTTTTAAATAAATAAAATTTGTAGTTTTTTTGTGCGTAAAAAGCATAAACAAGAGAGAAAGATAAACAATTCTTGTTGTATCTGTGAAAAAGTTTTACTGCTAAAAGTGTTTTTTAAAGTTTGAATGAAAGTATTTTCATGAAATCTAGAGAGAATGCTGGTCCGCTCTCTCTTCTTTATAATTAAGGGCAGCCTTTTCACAGTAGGAGGATGATGTTTGCATGTTGTCGCACGACGTAATTGCCTTAATTAAAGCTTGCACATTTTATCTCTCGCATCACGTTTGACTGCCTTTTTCACTGGCGAACGAGAGAAAGAGAGAGAGAGAGAGAGAGAGAGAGAGAGAGAGAGGGGGGAGGGAGAGAGAGCGATTAAAAACAAATTGCAATGCTTTATTGCGGTAAATTCTTTAAGATCAATATTTAATTATATAAATACTCATTCGCGACTTAAATTACCTCCTAAACTAAAAATGCTAACAATGAGAAAATTGAAAAAGGAACCAGAGAGATTATTAAAATTTAAATCTCTTTTCGGTATATACAATAAAATTAAAGTAATTGCAAAAATTTTTGTTTAAACAATCAATTTATTAAAGTGAATGAATTATGAAAGATAAAAAAATATTTTATTCAATTAAATATGAATTCTTTTGTTCTATTCTTTTTTTATTTAATTAAAATTTTTTTTTTTTTTGTGAAAAATTCCGAGAAAATTTAAATAAAATCTTTTTAAATTTTTTCTATTTGAAAAAAATATTGATAAGCTGTATTTATAAAATAATTGAAATGAAAAATTTATGTAATAATTTTGCGTGCGAGAGAAAATTGTTGGTAATATTTTTTACGGCGCACTTATTTAAATAAAAATAGATAAACATAAAGTAAGGTCAGTCATATACGCTTCCTCGTAACTATATGTATGTCGTCTAAAAATCAACTTGTTAGGTGATATTATAAAGTAGTGCCAGGGCAAGGACCGCCAAGGCTCAATGCCAACTAATTCGGTCTAGCAGGAAGGCTGTGGCCTTAGATTTCCCAAACACAATACAGTCGAAAGATTAGTCTTTACTAAATAGCACACATTTTTCTTCTTTTTTATTCTTGAAAGTCTTTTCTTTTTATTTCTTTTATTTAATTAACTACGCTCGTGAAATTTAATTTTTAATTAATTACAAAAACTTTCTTTTTGAAATTTAATGAAATAATATTTTAAAAAATAGGTATAATTTTTCGAAATATAATTTTTCAAAAATATAATTATATTTTAAAACAATTTTTAAAAGTAATATAATAAAATTAATTTAAATATAAAATTTATTTCAATGAAATTTGACAAAACTTTTAATTGTTTCAATTTTTAAAATTATTTTTAGAAATTCAAGTACATATCTTAAAAAAATGTTAATTACAATTTTTTAAAAACCTAACTTTTTTTTACAATTTTTGCATTAAATTATACAAAAACTCAATAAGTTTTGTTAAACAAATATTTAAAAATTTATTGTTATTTATTTTAATTGAAATTTCAAATAATTTCAATGTAGTTTTGAAATTGAATTATTTCTAAAAATTACAACTGCAATTTTTTCCAAAAGAGAATTATTTTTGAGATATTATACTTTTACAGCGATAACAATGTTAAAAAGATTTCAATTTAAAAACCATTTAAAATTTAAACCATTAATATTGTTGGTGTAAAAATTTATTTTGAAGATATTATTTTGGTTTTAATCGTTGTTTATATACCACCTGCATTACCCGTTGATTTTTATAAAGAATTTTTTAATTTTTTGTTATGTATTAACCAAATATTTTCCCACAAAACTATTATCATTGGCGACTTTAATATACCTAATTAATTGTTGCTAAATTCTTTTACTTAAATACTACAACTGAAACTAGTTAACTTTCTTTGTAATTCTTTAAACAGACTTCTGGACTTGGCTTTTGTTAATTTCGATGTATCTATTGACAAATGTCTTGATCCTATTTTTTTTGAAGATCAACATCATCCAACATTGCTTATTTCTTTCGAGTCATTACACACAAAAAGAAAAGAAAATATTCCAATTAATTCTAATTCTAATAGATTCAACTGGAAACTTTGTATTTGGAACTTATTGCATGTTCAACTCTTTGATGTTGATTGGTCAGTACTGAATAATTACAACAATGTTAATGAATTGTGTGTTGTTCTTTATGAAATATTATGCACTGCAATTTCGGAGTCTACTCCGAAGTTTATTAATGATCTTTTTAGTAATTATCCTGCCTGGTTCACTTCTAAAATATTGTCAGAGATATTAAATTGAAAGAAAAGTATAGAAGGAAATATATTTCAACTTGTAGCGTTTATTATCTAGATCTGTATAGGAAGTTTCGTAGTAGTATTAAAGAGCGAATTAATTCTGCCTATTGTGATTATATAAAGCATGTGGAAGATAATATTACTTTGTCACCGTCTGTGTTTTAGAATCACATAAATCGATTGAAGCGGGAATCTAGAATTCCTGGAATTATGACTCGCGAGAACACGATCCTAGATACTCCGTCTACTATTGTAAATGGTTTTGCTGAATTTTTTTATAGTGTGTATGATGCAAATAATTCTTTATTTACAGCTGCACTTGTAACTAATTTTCAAACATTTTTAGGAGATACATTGAGAATTGATTTTGGATCTGTCAAGAGGGCTTTAACAAAATTACCTAATAAAAACACTTCAGGTGTTGACCTTATTCCAGCATTTGCTGTGAAGAAGCTCTCGCAAGTTTTAATTGAACCGTTATTGATTATTTTTAATCAGGCCTTATCTAGTGGTATTTTCCCAGAAGTATGGAAAACTACCAAAATTTGTCCTGTCTATAAGAAAGGCGATAAGGATAAGGTCGAAAATTATCGCCCAATTTCCATTATTAATAACTTTTCGAAGATATTTGAAATATGTATTTGCGAGATTCTTTACAGCAGGGTTGCAAGTGATATATCCATTTATCAGCATGGTTTTGTCTCTAAGAGATCCACTATTACAAATCTGTTATCTTTCACCAAACATATTTATGATCTTTTGAATGATTATTCTCAAATTGATGTTATCTATACTGACCTATCAAAAGCATTTGATGAAGTTGATCATGAAATATTATTACAAAAATTATTATCCCTTGACTTACTACATAAACTAATTCAATTAATTGCTTCTTATTTATCAAATCGACCTAATACGGTTCAGTATAGTGGTTTTGCTTCCGTACCTTTTACACCTTCATCTGGAGTACCTCAGGGTTCAAATTTGGGACCACTACTATTTTCCATCTATATGAATGACGTCTCTCTTTCTTTAATTTGTCACCATCTTCTTTATGCTGATGATGTTAAGCTATATCTTCCAATCTCTAATTTAGATTCATGTGAAGTTTTGCAAGAGAATTTAATAGTATATTACATTAGAAGGGCAGAAAGTTCGAAATTCCTGCACTGCGCGAAATGATGCCCGAGGCGAAGCCGAGGGCATCATCGCGAAGTTTAGGGCTTTCGAATTTCTGCCCGTGTAATGTATACTATTTTTCTTTATATACGGTCGAAAGTACGCTCGCTAATTTATTTTTTAAGAAAATTGCAATCGTGTTTCATTTGACAGCCGGCCATCTTTATTTACTTTTGCTCCTCGCTTCAACGCCTCTAGCGGACACTCGCGAAGCTCTGGTTTTTTCTCTGTCTCTCTCTTGCAAACAATATTCGCCTGCCCCGACATTTGATGCACGAGCAAAGCGAGTGCTTCTGGTCGGGGGCAGGCACGAAAAAAATGTGAAAAAGATAAATTAATATTATATTTTCAAAAGAATTTTTCTGGTAGTACAATATTAATTTTATGTTTCTAAAATTCTAAACGTTCTAATGAACACAATTTTATTATTTCTTCAAATTATTAAAATTTTATTATAACATTTTGGCACGTATTAAAAAAGAAATAAAAAATTTTTTAATTATTTTATTTTTGGTTTTAATGTTTATTAAAATAAGTTTTGACAATTATTATATCAGCAAAAGATTTCGTTCAATTCAATATTCAGAGCTTGTGGATAATAAATTTATAAAGTATAAAAAGTTTTCTTGATAATTTTTTTCTCATTTTATATTGCGATAACAATTACTCGATAAATTGTCATTGAACTCAAAATTTTCTTATTTACCGACAGTGCCCAGCAAACACTGTTACAGATCTGTTACAGAACTGTGACAAATAATTGAAGAACATGTGATGTAACTGGTGACTCACAGGGGACTCACTGGGTACGCAAAATGTCGTAGTCAGAAGGTTGTCACAGTTAAGTAACAGATCTGTAACATGGTGACGAAGATACTTGTCACAGTTCTAGAACAGTTACAAATTTCTGTTACTCATATCTGTCATTAAAAAATATTTTAATTAAAATTAAAAAAATATTCCACGCTGTTCTCGCATGTCATACATACCCGGAATATTTATACATGTCGAAGAAAATTTGTTTTGCTATTTATTTAAATAGTAACAACCACGAGGTCTCGAACGCAAGACGCAGCTAGGAGTGGATTATAAATCAAACGCTCTACCAACTGCGCTACGGAGGCTCATGAAAGGAAGTTTAGAATTTACATATATAACGAAGGAACTATGAAAATGTGCTTTGTAGCTTGAAAAAGGATACTGTATTTGCAACAATAGTATAATTATGTTATGTATAATATACATTATATTTAATAATGTTAATTGAAAAATGTAAATTTTCAAAGTTACAAGCATAAGGAAAGGCTTAAAAATTACTTTTTAAATGAAAGATTAAAGCAATAAATTTAAGCTTAATTAATGAAATTTCTACATTTTTGTAACAAATTTATATTCTATAATTTTTCATTTAAATATAAATAGATTTTACAAAATTCTTTGTGAAATTAATTTATCAAAAAAATTTGCTATTACGAATAATAATAATGTCAAACAATTAACGAATAATTACATTCTCGATTACATTACATGCACCTTTAAAACATTTATGAGACTTTTATACATAATAATATTGTTTAAATAGTCACTAGAAGAATAATAAAACTGAAGAAAATTTAAAGATAGAGTAAAAAATGCTACTGATAGTAGTATAAAAGAAATAAGAAAGCAATTTGTTGTCAATAATTACTATATGAGTGATTCTCCACAAAGTGGTAACTTTTGAATATGTTAAAATTTTCTTTTTTAATTAAATTTTTTGGAAATTTTTTATTAAGATCTTTTTAATAAAGCTTGAAAATGATTATTTTATAGATATTTGAGTTTAATTCTTTCTTTAGTTTTATATACAAACAATTTAAAAATTTGTAATTTAAAGGTTAAATAATTTATTTGAAAAAGTTAATTTTCGACTGTGAATAATTATAAATAGTGTAAATAAGCAAATAATTACTTTAAACTGCTGTTACGTCCGTAACTTCTTAATATACTTAAATTATCTATAATATTTAGGTATGTATTTCTTTTAAACATATTGAATTATACAATATATTATACTAACGTATTTGAAATACGTATTCATACAATCTCTTCATATTATTGCATTATATTCAATATATTTTATAAGAAGGTAATTGTTATTATAAATTTTATATGTATTTAAACAAACTTATAAATTATAACAAATCCAAGAAAGATGGGTAATACTTTTCATGTAAAAAGAATAACGATAATCCATCAGGCAGATTAATATAATCCCATAATCATTGGAGTGTATAAAACAAGCAGGCAGGTGTCTAATTTCTGGAATCTGAACTGAGAGGTACAACGGTCGCCCCTCAACCCCCCTTAAACTATCGCTCTGGATTGCAACCTACCAGCTACAAAAGAGAGAGACAACAGTCGCCTAGCAGTCACAACTGAGAGAGAAAATAATCACTCCTCACGCCTCTTAGACAGTCTTCACGGCATTGCAGCCAGTCGCTCCAATCCCCCTTAAAATCCAAGCAACATCGACACGTGTATGATTCCAAAGAATTGATGAAGACAGTTTTATATAAAAGGGGATATGAGTTCTACTCAGATCAGAGAGTAACTATTTAGAAATCAACCTGAACACATCGTTCTGTACAAGAGACTAGAGAGTAATTTTTTGGGAATCAACCAGTTTACATCGTGCAGTCAACGTTAACAAATCACATAGTTTACAAGTGAATTCAAAGTACATCTTTGAAAGTGAACAGTATATCTTCAAGTATTCTTTTCAAAGTGCATTGTTCGAAAGTGAACAATATATCCCCAAGTGTTAAAATTGAAGTGAACTGTAAATCAACCTTTTATTATACACCAATTTGCAAAATATAAATTTTAAACAATTTCCAAAATTATTAAATTGGAAATAATCTCAACAATCAAAGATCTAATATTGAAACAACACATTCCAAATTTCGAACCATCGAAATTTGCTCAAGAGGCGACAACCGTCTGGAAGAAAGCAGATATTTTCAAAATACAATACACTATCTCATTAGTGTAAACAAGAGGATTAATACCCAACCATTAAGGACAACAAGCAGAAGGCCCCCTTTTCGTCTAGTGCTCAACACCATTGAGATTAAACAGGAGATTATCATCACACCACCAGTAATCGTTATTCTTTAAGTAAGATTCATAATTTTGTACTCATTGTAATTTTGTCAACTCTTTTCTTTCTTGTTGGTTTTTAAATAAATTATTCTCTCACATTTAGTAGGCTCATTGACTTATCCTCATCCCAAATTAGATTCATTTATGAAACTAATTTAAAACGAGGAACGCTAGGTATATTTAAAAAGGTTTCTCGTTTTGACGTAACACTGCTTTAATAAATAAATAAATAATATTTTTACTCATACCTGTTATTGAAATTACTTGTTTTGATACAGGTTAATCGAGGTTAATAATATTTATTCAAGAAAACAAAACACTTCCATTACGCGAAACGAAATTAGGAACTGGAGTTTACAAATCAAAGAAAAAAATTCATTGAAACCGTAAAAATTCATAAAAATAAACAATTTTTGCAGATTATTAAAGAGATTTGCTTACTCTAAATCACTATTATTTTTATTTTTTTTATACATTTAGAATTCGGCAATTTTGTCGGTTATGGAGTTACATACCATTAAAATACGCTATAAAATAATAGTAACTTTTGTAGTTTTAAATCTAAAAATTATATTTCTTTTTGCAAATTTAACATAAATACAACTTATTAACTTAATAATATTAATGGCAAATAAAATCGCACTAAAAAAGGGAATAAAATTAATGAAAATCAATGAAATTGTAAACTCCAGTTCTAAATAAAAAAAGATTGGGGAAAATATTAAAAACATATTTTTACACAGATTTTTTAATGGAAATTAGAAAACGACACACTAAAACTTAGTTTTTGAGATGAACTTTCGAATAGAATAAATAAAAAAACGTTTAAAATAAAGTTTGTGCAAAATAAAACATATTAAACTTCATGATTCATGTGTGGAGAAACGACAAATGTGCATTTTTTGAACATTTGCAATTGAATTACAACTTTTGTTTTAATTAAAAAAATTTTTTCGATTATGATATTACTAAAAAACATATTGAAGATTAATTATGCAAAAGTTTGAAGTAGATTAGATAACAATTTTTCAAGTTATTAAATAGGAAACAGAGGGGAAGCAAAAGTGACCACTTAATGAAGAATCACCCATATAGGTATTTTTTATAAATTATTACGAATTATATTATATTATATTAAAAATAATATGAACTACACCAAATTTGTTAGAAGAGTTTAACATTGTTCGGACAATGTTAAACTGTATATTACAGAACTGCATTGCAACAGATGTTTAGACCAATTACACAACAATGTTCATACACAGTTATAGAACAAGGTTGGAACAACAGTTACAGAAAATTTGCGACATTAAAGTTATGTAACTCTTACATCACATTGTGATAGAACTGTGACATAAGCATAATACAGAACTATTCTGTAACTAACTTGTAACTATGTTCTAGAACTCTGTTACAATCAGGTTCTATCACAGATCTATAACTAGTTAGGAACAAATGTTCTATAACACTGTAACCTCACTGTTATAGAATACTTATATAACGTGTTTGCTGGGTGGTGTTTTTACCGACAGAGAATTCTTTTACTCCCGCTGTAATAGAGGTTGGGTATGAAAATCAGCCAAAGCACAAATGTTTGACTTTCTGCTGCGAAATCGCAGAGGAAAGTACGTACTTTCGACCGAGGTATAAAGAAAAAATATTTAATAATTGGTGTAAAGATAATAAATTTTTATTGAATATTGGAAAATGTAACATATTGACATTTGTGAGGGGGACGTCTTTTATTAACTATGAGTGCTCCGTTGATGGTGTTAAACTTGAAAGAGTATATAAAATTAAAGTTCTTGGTGTTACTTTTTTGCCTAACTTGTCATTCAAGGATCATATTTCGGATGTCGTTAACAGTGCTAGTAGGACACTCGGGTTCTTGAAGAGATCATGCAGGGAATTTACCAACAGGTCGACCCTGAATGTTTTATTTCAATCATATATTGTCTCTAAATTGATGTATGTGTCTGTGGTTTGGTCTCCGCATTTCCAAAAATATATTGATTTAATTGAGGATTGTCATAAACAGTTTTTGAAATTTTTAGCGTATAAAGAAGATTCAACTTCTCCTCCAAGAGGAACAGAATTCAATGTACTACAAGCAAGATTTGGAGTGTGGACTCTAGAAAACAGACGTGAATTTGCACACATAATATTTACATATAAATTAATTAAAGGTCTAATCGATTGTCCTTCTGTACTGGAATTATTATCTTTTCGGGTACCTCAATATACATCGCGTAATCAGCCACCTTTTTACATTTCATCAGTTCTCAATAGATACTCCCCTCTATTTCGTATGTGTACTTACACGAATGATATGTGTGTTGCGAATGTTCAAAGGAGTATTGACTTGTTTTCTATGTCACTATCGGAATTTATTTCTGCTACTCACAAATACTGTATGCAAGTTCTGAAATGATTTTACTGTCTGCGCTTAATTCAGACTTCTCTACTAATTATTTTGTAGCCCTATTATTGGTTTTACTGTTGGGCTTTCTTTCTTAATAAAATAAAATAAAAATAAAATTTCATTTTTCTTAAAATTCCTGTTATAACGCTTCTAATTATTTAATTTTTATTTTTCAAAATTCTAACTGAAATTAATTTTTAAATCAATTCTTATTAGTATTCAACGATAATTTAATTATTTAAATACAAAATTTTTTGTAAAATTTAATTATTTTCTAAATTTTTAGTTATATTATTCAAAAAATACAATATTTATAAATAACGTTTTAAAGTGAGAAAATAAGAAATTCTTTGAAATGTAAAATTTAAAAAAATTTCCTATAGTTCAATTTTTTGAAAATAATTTTCAAAAAATAAACTATTTTCAAAAAATTCTAATTACGATTTTTTAATAACCTCATTTTTCAGAATTTCTAAATAAAATTTTTCAAATTTCATTTAAATATTTTCTAAAATTTTAACTGAAATTCTTTTTAAAAATAATTCTTATGAAAATGATCTAAGAGAATTCAATTATTTAATTATAAAAATAAGTTATAAAATAATTGATTACTGTCAACCGGGGCTATTTTGTGCACCAAATAGCTTTTTTTTGACTCAAAGATTTTTTTAATTCAGAATTAATAGAATAAAGAAAATCAACTTTTGATATATGTTACGGACATCCTTCTGAAGGTTTCCTATAAATTTGGCAAAGAAAAAAATTTTGTGTCTTAGTTATAGTCATTGAAAGTCGTGCACACAATAACTCCCGGGATGGGGCTATTTTGTGCATCGAACTTTGTTTTTCTATAATGTTGCGTAAACATTTTTTTTAATCGTTTCTGCTTCATTAAATCGTTTGTGTATACAGTACGAAAACCTACCACGTCAGTCATATCCCATGAGTGGGAGTGAGACAGACTTATGCGATTCCCATACTTTCCTATGACTGACGGATAGCTTTTCTTACTGTATGGGCAATTCCACGTGAGATTTTAGTCGACCTCTTAAAATTCGCCAAAAATATTTTTTTTCTATTCTGTATCGAAAAAAACAGATACGTATTTTTTATTTTTGTTTAATTGTCCAAATTTTCGAGTTATGAATTTTCGAAATTTTGGACTTTTAAATTGTAGACCTATATTCAGTAGCTTATAAGTCCGAAAATATTAAGTTTAGGAAAAAGTTGTCAAAGAATGAAAGTTGTAGTTTTCTTTCAAATTTTAAGAAATGTAAACAAAAATTTTTTTTTATTTTTTATTAAAAAAAAATTTTTTTTATAAACAAATTAATTTTTTTTAACTTTGGGCTGGATTTTTTTTTATTTTTTTTAAATTTATTTATACCTTATAATATAGAGAAGATTTTCCAAAAAGTCCCGAAATGGACCTGATGTGTTAAATGAGTTTTAAAACATTTTCAAAAATCACTTGCAAGCTTCATAGTGGGATTTTTTTACAATTAACTTTTTAAAACTGTCTACAGCGTAGACCCTTTAATTTAAAACAAAGAACACTTAAATATATTAAAAATTATACACTATAGACAGTTTTAGAAAGTTAATTATAAAAAAATCCCACTGTGATGCTTGCAATTGATTTTTGAAAATATTTTAAAACTCATTTAACACATCAGGCCCATTTCGGGACTTTTTGAAAAATCTTCTCTATATTATAAGGTATAAATAAATTTAAAAAAAATAAAAAAAAATCCGGCCCAAAGTTAAAAAAAATTAATTTGTTTATAGGGTAAGTGTACCAATTGCCGAGGGTGTTCCATTTGTCGATGTTACCATGGTAATAACCAAAAAATATTGTCTAAAATGTCTCATTTGTTTGTTTATATAATATTAATATATTTTTTTTACATTTATAACGCATAAAAAAATTAATATTTATTATTTTTTTTCATTTACAATGTGCTACACTGTTTAAATAAAATTCAAAGTTTGTTTACTCGACAACAGGAACCATCCTCGACAATTGGTACGTTTACCCTAAAAAAAAAATTTTTTTAATAAAAAATTAAAAAATTTTTTTTTTGTTAACATTTCTTAAAAGTCGAAAGAAAACTAAAACATTCATTTTTTGACAACTTTTTCCTAAACTTAATATTTTTGGACTTATAAGCTACTGAATATAGGTCTACAATTAAAAGTCCAAAATTTCGAAAATTCATAACTCGAAAATTTGGACAATTAAACAAAAATAAAAAAATACGTATCTGTTTTTTTTCGATACAGAATAGAAAAAAAATATTTTTGGCAAATTTCAAGAGGTCGACTAAAATCTCACGTGGAATTGCTCATATATTTGAGAGCAAATTAAAAAAAGAATGACCTAGTAAAATTTTTTTTTGTAGATATTATACAAAAAAATGTAAAATAAAACACTAAGATTTTGCTAAAATCTGGATTTACTAAAAATTAACAATCTTTCTTTAAATTGTATATTACGCAGATAGTAAATAACATTTTTTTCTTTTTTAATATAATATATTTTATAATAATATACTAATATAATTATAAAATGATCGTTTAAACACTTATAAATAACTTTAAAACATCATTTCAATAGGAGCTTTTTTAATGGTTTTGAATGATATTTTTAAAATGTTCATTTTTTGAGGTTACGTTGCGAACCGGTTGAGCTTTTAATCGTTTTAATGATTTTAATTAACGTATTTACAGTTTTTTGACAGAAAAATAAGACAACAATGTATAAAAATGATATACAGAATCTTCTTTACTTACTAAATAAAACATTTATGAAAAATATTTGATTTTTTTAAGTGCACAAAATAGCCCCATGGAATCCTGGTTTTTCAGTTTTTTCCACTTTTCTTTTAAAATAATAAATAAAAAGTTAGCGCATTACGTATATATCATCACAACACAATTGACAACAAATATCTAACTCAGTTCATGAGACACATCAAAACTCTAGAAGATCTGGTATAATTTTTCCGAACTTTCAAAATTTTTTACACAAATTTTCCGTTTTTAGGAATTTTTTCTTTCAACTGACAAAGAATTAAATAATAATATTAAGTGATCTCTATTGTCATGTAATCAAACTTTCATTTTACAAAATAGCAGATTAAAATAATTCATTTTAATAATTTTTTTCATTAAAAAACTAGCGTGCACAAAATAGCCCCCGGATGCACAAAATAGCCCCAGTTGACGGTATTTTTAAAAATTGCAAGTATAACTCCACTTATGGATTTTTTTAATTTGCTCTAAAGAAAATTCATAGGATAGGGTAAACGTGCCATTTTATAATGAAAGAAGTAGGGGAGAGTAGGCTACATTGAACCGGGTTTTTTGTAAAGTCCAAGAAGTAATTAAATTTTACAAATTTTGATCAGGTTTTTGTATCAAAATAAAACTGGAGTACTCCTTTAGTTAATACACACGTTACAAACACAAATTGTTATGATTAAATAATGAAATTTAATTTTTTTCTAACCAGCACAGGAAAAAAAAAGTCTGACTCCGTTTACACCTTAAATTCAGCCCATGTATTTCACATAAGTCTGTCCTTGTTTAACGGGGCTGACTCAGAGATGCCAACGAGTGTCCCCAAACGCAACTGCGCTTGCGCTACAACAAATGCTCTTATTGGTAGAATAAAACTTGTCCATTAGAATGCTTTATATATAAAACGTTTTAAATAAACGCGCTTTTTTCAACCAATAAGAGCATTTTTGTAGCGCAAGCGCAGTTGCGTTTGGGGACACTCGTTGGCATCTCTGGGCTGACTCCGTTTACATCATAAATTCAGCCTCAAAAAGAGGCTGAAAGTAAAACTTTTTTTTTAGTGTGAGTTACACTTTTCCTATTTTAAAGGATGTGTGTCTACATTGAACCACCTCTAATAAAACACTACAATTTACTTCGAAAATAATATTTCCACTTACACATTGTAAGAAATCTTATTTTTCACTCAAAAAAATAGAAAATTGTTGTTAACCACTTGAGCGGCAGGGCGTCAGAAAATCCAAAAAGGATCCAAAAAGGCGGACGACTTTTTGAAAAATTCGCCGTATTCGCTTAAAATTTGTTACTCGGGGGTTTTTGAGGACGATGATTACGAATATAATGTTAGTTTTTGAAAATTCAAAATGGTGGACAGAAAAACCTAATTACATTTGCTAGAAGAAATCTACCCAGAGCACGCCACGTGGAGGCTGCAATGATAGGATTTTGTGCTTCTTTTTTTTATTTTTTTTTGTTTTTTTGTTTTTTGTCTTTTTTCTAATTTTTTCTATTTTGTTTTTTTATAAATTTGATTTTGAAATTAATATTTTAATAAATATGCTTAAAAGAATTTTTTTTAGATCAGTGAAGTTCAGCAAAACATTTTTTGCAAAAGAGAATTTCACATTGTTTGCAAATCCATGTAGTATCAACTCTCATCTTTTTGTTTTCCTTACTCACGACTTTTGGTCGATTTCTTTTCATATTTTTGGATGAGTTCTCTTACTAATTGTGTTCTAAATTCACAATGACTCATTTTCTCAGCATGCAAAATGTTATATATAATATTTGAATTATATATTGCCATATCTAATAGATTGTCTGCTATTCTTTAATACTAACGGTAGTGCTTCTTTTCTATTTCGTATGGTTTGATAATCTGGTCGCATCTATCTACACCTCCCATGCCTTTATTATAAGTGGCAACGATTTCTGGTTTTTTAATTTTTTTCCCCTGTTTTGTGATCGGTTTTCGAAGTTTCAATAAAGTTAGAACCAGGAAGGGTGCTTAAAATCTTGACCACTTAGATTGCAGACAATCTATTAGATATGGCGATATATAATTCAAATATTATATATAACATTTTGCATCGTGAGAAAATGAGTCATTGTGAATTTAGAACACAATTAGTAAGAGAACTCATCCAAAAATATGAAAAGAAATCGACCAAAAGTCGTCGAAAGAAGAACAAAAATCTCTCGAATGATCCAGATGCTCATCAATTAAAAAAATTGACAGGAGACTGCACTGCAAAAATAAGTATCTTATTTGATATCTTAAAATAAGATGTAAGATGGAAAAATGGTATCTTACATTTTAAAATAAGATGTTTTCTAAAGTATCTTACTGATTTTTAAGATGCTTTATACGTCTTATTTCTTCTATCTTAAAAAAGTAAGATACTTCTGTAAGTTTTTTAAAGTATCTTAAATTAAGATGTTTTTGTCTCAATAAGATGTTTAGCGATAAGATACTTGTGAATTGTAAGATACGAAAAAAATTTAAGTTACTAAAAACTAAGATGCATAAAATGTCTTACATATAAGCCCATAGTTAACCTTAAAACTTTTTTCCCAAAAAATATGATGAAAATGTGTACGAAGATACTTTAAACATCTTAAATCAAGATATTTCAAATAACTTAAAAGTGACTACCAAAACATCTTAAATAAGATACTTCTTTTTGCAGTGTGTAAACGAAAACGACTTCGATGTCAAAATTGTAAGGAAAACAAAAAGATGAGAGTTGATACTACATGGATTTGCAAACAATGTGAAATTCTCTTTTGCAAAAAATGTTTTGCTGAACTTCACTGATCTAAAAAAAATTCTTTTAAGCATATTTATTAAATTATTAATTTTGAAATCAAATTTATAAAAAAACAAAATAGAAAAAATTAGAAAAAAACGAAAAAAATAAAAAAAATAAAAAAAAATAAAAAAAAGGGGCACCAAATCCTATCATTGCAGCCTCCACGTGGCGTGCTCTGGTTAGATTTCTTCTAGCAAATGCAATTAGGTTTTTCTGACCACCATTTTGAATTTTCAAAAACTAACATTATATTCGTAATCAGCGACCCCGAAAACCCCCGAGTAACAAGTTTCAAGCGAATACGCTTAATTTCTTAATAAGTCGTCCGCCATATTGGATTCGCCATTTTGAATTTTTAAAAACTAACATTATATTCGTAATCAGCGACCCCTACCCCGAAAACCTCCGAGTAACAAATTCTGGCAAGATTCCATGAAGAAAAATTTGACTTTTTATGGTAGAAACTGAAACGCCACTAATATAAAACTATTAATTATTGTTAACTTTGAGCCTTGAAAACTTATTTAAATATTTGAAAAAACTTTTTTTTTGTTTACAGGTTAATACTTTGTTGTGATATTATAAATCTCCTTACAGAATGAGAAAATCGTAGTCAAATTTTGACGCCATTTTCGCATTTTTGCCGCTTCTGTCACTTGCACGCTGACGCCAATTCTGACGCCCTGCCGCTCAAGTGGTTAAATAGTTATTATTTGTTAATATAGGAGATTAATATATTTCGATGTCAGGTTAGGTAGCAAAAGTGACAGTTTAAGTTTATCTCGTTGACAATTGTGATGAAAGCATGTCTTCCAGTATTTTTCTTACTAATTAGTAGAGCAGACAACTTTACAACTCTTAAAATTAAAAATTCTTTGCTTTTTCGGGTGGTTCAATGATGCCGCACTCACTGTATTCACATGACATTCACAACAAAAATTGTTTATAATAAATTTGTGTAAGATTTAAAGTTCTTTATCACATCGGAATATTGAAGTTGACACCCTAAGCGAAATAAATCGCAAGTTTACTAATTTTTAAAACTTCCTATTTGAATAAAAAAACGTCATTATAATTCCACCAAATTTTTTGTTTTGTACGTGAAAAACAGTTTTTTTAGTTTTTCTTTGTAAATAATAAACCTACGTGCCCGAAATTTTTGGACATAGTTTGTTTCAGTAAAACTAACTTATATATTAAATAAGAAAAAATTTCACTCAGTCATTTCTCAGAAAATTGAAGTGGTTCACTGTTGGCGCTGGTTCAATGTAGCCTACTCTCCCCTAAATTTAAGACTAATTAAATTGAAAGCTCGTGTCATTTAGATAATAAAAAATTATTAAAAACTTTATAAAAATTGATTATTTAATCAAATTAAAGCAATTAAAAAATTACATCAAAAGCGTAAATTACTGCACGATTGAGCCAATTACTGCGACCCAGTTACTGCGATAAGAAATTTTCGTTCTCAAATAATTAAATTAATAATAGTTTAAATGTGTTTCTTAACGTACGATTGTATTGAGTAAAATAGAAAATAATTTTTTCAAACATTTTCAAATATTATATTATTCTGTAATAGTAAATAATAGTATTTTTCAAAAAATCTTAGTAATTGGAGCAATCGCTGTAATTGGCGCATTTTTACCCTATTTAAAATTTTAAATAATTTGATATTTTTTTAACACTTTGGATAAAATTGCCTTACTTTACTTATTTCCCTTTCCTGTGAAAATCTTGTTATTGTAAAAATTCTAGAAGATTAAAAAAACGGATTAATTTTTTATTAATAAAAAAATTAAAGTACTTTCTTTCGTTTATTATGAATTATTATGCTGTAATAAAATAGAAATAGAATATTGAAATGTAAATTGTAAAAAACATGTAAACTCTAAACGGAAAAGGGATAGTGAAAATTATAGGGTCAGAAAAATAAAAACACGGAAGTTTTAAACATCGACTGTCGTTGGGTGGTAGTTAATCTTTCTCTCTCTCTCTCTCTCTCTCTCTCTCTCTCTCTCTCTCTCTCTCTCTCTCTCTCTCTCTCTCTCTCTCTCTCTATTTTTCCTCTTTAATCATGCTTGTGTATTTTTTTTAAAAAGAATTACTTTTTTAAAAATCAAATTCGCTAAAAAAATATCGGTCGTTTATTTTAATTATTTACCTTCCCCCCTCCCAGAAAAACTTTTTAATTAATACTGATGAAACATATTAATACTTTTAAACAGAAATTATATACGGAAATAACAAAATTATGTTTATACTATTATTAAAATAATATCATGTGTTCTTTCATTTTCAATAACCGATCTCTTCTTTTCACTATTATATAATTTGCAGTAAACTAAATGGAAGTTAAAACAATAATAATTTTTATTCAATTGATTTTTGACTTTATGAGCTTCAAAGTGTAATAACATAAGTACGTACACAAAGCAGTTTCGATCAGACAGATTTTACATTATTGGAAATATCTCCTTTTGTTGATGTAGCAGTTTAACAGTTTCTATAAAGGGATGTTGAACTTTGAAGCTAATCCTAATAAGTAGGAGAACTTTATATTGTAGAATGCGTAGATTACAAGAAGCTTTTTAAACAATTACAACAATGAAACAAACAATTTGTCTACAGTTAATTTTAATTTGTGGATTTTTTAGCATTCATTTTATCAATGAAAAAAATACCTTTTGTTTAATAATTTACAAAATATTAAAAAACTACCTCTATTTAACCATTTCACTGTCACTGACCTCTATAGCGGCACAAAAATGTCGTTTCCTGTATTCCATGACCGCTATGGCATAAAAAAGATATTTAAAAGTTAACGAATTTGGCTAAAAATGATTACTCGGGGGTTTTCAGAGTCACTGAATTCAAATCCATTGTCAAAATATCAAAAATCAAAATGGCGGCTTCAAAATGGCGACCAAAAAAAATTTTAAAGGTAACCATGCAAACTGTCTGAAAATGTCTAATCGGCGGTTTTCGGGGTCGCTAAATCATAATCCGTGGTCGAAAATTCAAAATTCAAAATAGCGTCTTTAAAATAGCAACCAAAAAAATTTTAAAGTTAACGAATTCGTTCACTTTTAAATTTTTTTGGTCGTCATTTTGAATTTTTGACCACGGAAAAAAATAAATTTTTTGAACATTTATGGCACAGAAACTTCATTTTCACTGAACTTTGAAGGGTTTATTTTTTCATAAAAGCAACATATTTGATAATTCAAACTGTAGCGTCATGCTATGAATTATTGTTTATCTTTAAAATTGATAGTATATACCAAAATGTTATTCAGTTCGACTAAATTTTGTTACTCGGAGGTTTTTGGGATCGGTGATTACGAATTCGACGTTAGTTTTCAAAAATTCAAAATGACGGAACCAACATAGCGGACAAGAATTTTAAAATTTATTCAATTGACCTTAATTTTGTCACTCGTAGGTTTTCGGGGTCGCTGATTACTAATTCGATGTTAGTTTTAAACAATTTAAAATGGCAAATCCAATATGTTGGACAAACAAATTTAAAAATTTGTTTCATTGGCCTAAATCTCTTCATTTGGGAGTTTCCAGTGTCGATGATTACGAATCTGGTGTTAGATTTCAAAAATTCTAAATTGCTGATGCAATATGGCGGAAATTTAAAAATACAAAAAAATCAAATTTTTAAAAACTAACATCGAATTCGTAATCAGTGACCCCGAAAACCTCCAGTGACAAAATTAAGATCATTTGAATAAATTTTAAAATTTTTGTCCGCCATATTGGAACCGAAATTTTGAATTTTTGAAAACTAACATCGAATTCGTAATCAGCGACCCCAAAAACCTCGTTTCTTAAAAGCATACAATTTTTATGCACCTATGGTTGAGAATTGAATTTTATTCACACATACTTTTGGTATAAAATATGATTGATCCGTTTTATTCATAAAAGCATAGGTTGAAATTGCTGGTGGTAATTTTCATGACTTGTTGGGATTTGGCTGTACTTTTGTAAATTTATTACTTTTATAGTGATAAACAACTCCACCAAATATTTTTTCAAAATTTTCAAAATTACCAAAAATATGGCATTTTCAAAATTTTTGTCTTTTTTTTGAAAGTGCTATAACTTTGGTTCTAATTAACCGATTTTGGATTTAAAAAAAAGGATTTCTTTGGTTTTAAGTATATTTTAAGTTAAAATTAATGTCAAAAAAATAAATTCAAAAAAATTTTTTTTTTGAAATTTTCAAAAATTAAAAATCCGTTTTTGAGAAAACATCATCTTCGATTTTTTTCAAAATTTTACTAAATGTTTGGGCAAATGTGCTTTACATGTCCTGTAAGTTTTAGCTTGGGATCTCAAAGGGATTCGGAGTAAAAAAATAAAACGTAACCACATATTACGAACATATGGGGCAAAATTCCTTAGCTGCCCAGGTCAAAAAATGAATTTTCTCTAAACTTTGCTAAAATGTTACTATTATTAGTAGAAGTGTAAATATTAATTTTTTTTAATTACATATAATATTTTTTGAGTTATGGAGTTTTAAAATTTTGATTTTTTTGAAAATATCATTTTTCGATTTAATATATTGATAAGTAAAATTAATTAAATTTAAAGTATGAATAGTGATTTTTGAAGGGCTTTTCACGGGCTATAAGCTGGTGATGAAAAAAATTGTTTTCTTTCAATTTGACCTTGAATTTCAAGGTCAAATTCCTAATTTCAATATACAGTAGAACCCGGTTAATACGATCCCGTTTAATACGATCCCGTTTAATACGATTTCCCGCTTAAGACGCTCATTTATGGTGGTCCCTGCAATTAAAGACATACATTTTATATCCCGCCTAATACGTTTTTCCGCACAAGATGCATTCTTAGTGCGGTCCCTACAGAATCGTATTAACCGGGTTCTACTGTATCTCAAAATCGGTGTTTTTTATTTTTTTCTAACCTATCCCAATCGAAAGCTTACATTTTTTCCTATGAGCCATGTAAAAATCAGAGTGGGACCATGGAACTTTTTGAAGAAATGAATTATAAATCATCATTTTCTATGTAAAATAATGATAAATTATTATTTTCCTCAAAAATTCTCATGGTCCCACTCTGATTTTTGCATGGCTCATAGAAAAAAGGTCACCAGCTTATAGCCCGTGAAACCCCCTTCAAAAATCACTATTCATACTTTAAATTTGATTAATTTTACTTATCAATATATTAAATAGAAAAAAAGATATTTTTAAAAAAATCAAAATTTTGAAACTCCATAACTCAAAAAATATTATATGTAATTAAAAAAAATTAATATTTACACTTCTACTAATAATAGTAACATTTTAGCAAAGTTTAGAGAAAATTCATTTTTTGACCTGGGCAGCTAAGGAATTTTGCCCCATATGTTCGAAATATGTGGTTACGTTTTATGTTTTTACTCCGAATCCTTTTGAGATCCCAAGCTAAAACTTACAGGACATGTAAAGCACATTTGCCCAAACATTTAGTAAAATTTTGAAAAAAATCGAAGATGATGTTTTTTCAAAAACGGATTTTTAATTTTTGAAAATTTCAAAAAAAATTTTTTTTTTGAATTTATTTTTTTTATATATTTATTTTAACTTAAAATATACTTAAAACCAAAGAAATCCTTTTTTTAAAATCCAAAATCGGTTAATTGGAACCAAAATTATAGCACTTTCAAAAAAAAGACAAAAATTTTGAAAATGCCATATTTTTGGTAATTTTCAAAATTTTGAAAAAATATTTGGTGGAGATGTTTATCACTATAAAAGTAATAAATTTACAAAAGTTATTTGTATTAGAACGATATTGAATATGCCGTTTATTGCTGTAAATTAATATGTCATTGATTCAATAGCATTCTTCTCTCAGTGAAGGATATACTTTAGGGTATTCTGCAGATATTTAATTAAATTATACATACACTACCGTCCGTGAGTATCAGGACGCCTCTTTTTTCATGAGTGAAAAAATGCTTAATACGTAGAAAATAAGAATGACAAAAATTTATCGTATTTTTTTCCTGAAAGCTAATGAAATTATGAAAAGACTGACACCTGATCGAAGAATTTTCGTTGACTATTCTGTCAGATACAGAAAAAATACTGGTATTTTGCATGCTTTTCGTAACTTTTTAATTTCTCGAAAAGTAATTAACTTTTTTTAGCGTTCTTGGTCTTGTTTCAATCTCTATTCAATAAAGAATCTAAATTAATTAATGGTATTGTGATATAAATTTTTCCAAAAAAATTTGAAACTGTGAAAGTCGGATAAAAAAATTTTGAAAAACGGATTGACACTTTTTCAACAACAAAAAAAATTTTTTAAATTAAATAATTAAGTAATTAAAAAGCTTTTTTGAATTTTAGTATATCTATTAAATGAACATATTTTACACTAGCTGCGATACCCGTCTTCGACGGGTTATTAGTTACTGTTATTCCTACTTATATATTAATAGCTACGATACCCGTCTTCGACGTGTTTCTTAGTATTTTAAAGTTTTCCATATTGAGTATTGATTAGTATTTAACCAACTACATTTAAACTAATTTTCTTGATGATTATTAATATTAATTAATGAAGAAGAAAACGAAATTTTAAGGAAAGTAAAAAGATAATGTTTAGAATTTTTAAAATCGCCCTAAGTGTGAAAACCATCATGGCTTAATAACGGCCCACTACTGGCAAAGTTGTCACCTAGTCTTGGCCGATATTATTGGGACGACTCTTGTGGTGTTAATTACGGTTGGACGTCGGCAGACGTTAATGGCCCAATATTGACTGCCATTACTTACCCAGTATTGGCAAAATACAAAAACTAATATAAATTATTACATTTTTTATTAATTAACTAATTAATTTATCATATTTATACGTCTTTTATTTCACTTTGCTACTCTGACGTGAAGTCAAGAAAGCTTAATGGTTTTATAAGCAACACTATTTATCGATATTGTGATATTATTATAGCGAGGTAGGGGAAAGGTGTACGAGATGATCTCTTGGGGCAAGATGATCCTTTTCAATTTTGGAGAGCCTATTAGCGCCACCTTTTAGGCAAATACAGTAATACGTTGCCAATGACATACCTACACGGAGAGAAGAGTTATAGTGAGTTGTACTATTACGCATTTAGTAAGAAAATTTGAGTTGTGACAAATAAATATTAAGTAAAGGTTACAAAACAGCGTTCAATTTTTTTTTTGTCGATCGAACTAAACATAGTAGTAAGGATGAATGTCTGCTTAGTAAAGCAGACAAAACTAATTCTGTTTACATTTTTAATCATATTATTAATTGAACTTTAAAAAAAATATTAAAATTAATTAAAAAGCTACCTATTAAAAATTAAACGAAATCGAGAAAAAATATTATTTATCAAAACTTTATTTGCAGTGTTATACTTATTATTTATGCTTGTTATTACAACAAATATTAGGTTATTGTTGTCATAATAATTATAAAAAAAAGTTTAGCTGTTTATTCAAATATGCGACAAATATATTTTGAAAAGAAATATAGCTCTTATAATTTTCTCTATTTAACTAAACAATTACAGAAATTATAATTTTTAAATTGATTTATTATTGTTACCTTATATCACCGTCAGTGTATTTTTGTAAAATATTACTTGATTTTCTTCTCGTTCCCCGCATATATAACAAATTTTTGGAAGAATAATTAATTAATAATAATTATTTCTAAATAATTAATTATTTATAAAGTGTTAACTATTATATTAATTATTATAAAAGAGGTTAAATTTTATTTTCGTAAATTGTAAACAGAATCGCAGATATGACAATTTATATCGTAGACGATACTAATGAAGTTAGTAGTCTTAATAACTAAACGGCCGTTTAGTGAAGATTACTTTTTGTTTTGTTGAACGAAAATGTCACCATATTGTTTAGTAACTATGACTCAGGGCTGAGTAAGATTGACTACTTTCTTCTCTCCGTGTATGAATCAGTCAAACTGTCATGACAACACGCGTCATTAAAAAAATTCTATTGGAAAAAATAAAAATTTCATACTTTTGATCTAAGGAAAGCTTAACTTTGGGCTTAGATAACTTTTGTTGTAGTAGCTGAAATTCCATGTTTCTTGTACTCACGGCTTCAGTATATCTTCAACTAAGTGTTCTGATTGGTATTATGGAATAACAGAGCTCGTAGGTTAAGTTACGAACAAATTACAAAATAGTGGCATTTGGGGCAAGATGATCCCTCAATGGGTGTACAAGATGATCCCCCCTGATTCCCATGTATTTCGTCTCACCTCAAAGTGAATTTTCTAGTATTAATAAAAAATTCAATTTTTCTCGCTTCTTATATGTTTTTATCATGAAAACTAACTTATCTAAAACAAAAAGTTGACATCTACATCTATTTTGTTAATTTTCTTGTTGTAGACAATGCCTCGTAATTATAAAATAGGAAAACGATTCGTGGTGAGTGGTCAAAAGCCTTTATGGCCTAAATAAAGTATATTTAACATTGATACACTGATATTCCTTCAATATAGACTCCTTTTCCAATAATTGGGGAAGATAATCCTACGGATCATCTTGCCCATACCATGGGGATCATCTTGGACACCCCGGTGTCCAAGATGATCCTTTTGTAAGGTTTTAGAAAAATTAAATTTAACAGTAAAATATTAATTAGCTGCAAATATTTCAAATCAGGATAGTTAGATAGATTAATTATCTAGTAGTGCGTACAAAAAAAACTCGAATATGTTGATTTTTCTTTGAATAATAGGTTTTTTCCCTTAGGGGGATCATCTCGTACACCTTTCCCCTACGTCCCAATATTGGCAATTGTATTTTGCCATCATAGCAGATACAAAATTTTTGCTATTAATGTGCCATTACTGAGCCGAGCAACGTCCCAATATTCTGAAACTGAAATTACCAACGTTTATTCGACGAAAATTTTTACTTTAGCTAATTGCTTATTTTAATATTAACAGCCCTTTAAAAAAATTACGAAAGGATCACGGATTTCCCGAAATTCCTGGAAATTCAACTAAATTATTGTTTCCTCGCCTCGCAAGCATTTTTTCTCTTAATAATCAGAAGCCATTTAAAAAAATTGCAAGAGGATTCAAGGCGAGGAAAGTAGTGATTTTTTTTTGTCACGGATTCCCCAAAAATCCCAGAATTCAGTTTTATCCAATACTTTCAATTACAACTTGCCATCATAGATAGAAAAGTTTATCCTAATAATCTGATAATAATGTACCACTATTGGCCCGTGCTAAGTCCCGTTACCAGCAATGAGACGTTTTGTATGCTAGTATATAGGCCCAGTAATTTTTGCCAGTTTTCTGCAGACATTCACTGAAAAAATTACATTTTAATTTTAAGAAAATCTTCTTAAATATTTAGTTTTTCTTAAAATTAGAATGTAATTTTTTCAGTGTTGACGGGCCCGTTTTGCAGTCTTGGAATTTCGCACTTGGAGCTTATAAAAAACCATTTATTAGCTTTTTTCCGAGAAGCACTACGTAGAGGTAACCAATATTGGTTGTTTTTGGCAAGTTTTTAGATCCCGTGTAGAAATTGCCCCAACAGGGCCCTGACCCCGCATGAAACCGGGAACCCGACCGGGCCCCGGCCTGGCAGCTCGTCAAATCAGGCTTTGCGCCATGGCGCCGGCCAGGTTCCTTGTTTCACCCAGGTCTGGACCCGGCCAGGCCCCTGTCAAAATTTCTACTCGGGATTATTTTCCAAGAGCTTAGTAAAACTAAAAAAATTCTTGTTAATTAAATTTGATAAAAGATATGAAACATTTTCATTTCAGTATTACTAAATTATGTTGGATCATAATTTGTAAAAACAAAAAACATCTTATTTGAAAGTAATAAGTAGGTAAAATCAAAAAAATTAGATATTAATATTTTCAATTTTTATGGGTAAAAATATTTAAACTTTTAAATTTTAGATTTAAAATTCCTATTTTTTTCTATTTTTATGATAAAATTGAAATTAAAATTACCAAGAAAACAAATTAATTAATTAATTAATTAGAAAATATCAATACCAACTTAATGCAAGAATTAATTAATATTTAACCCTTTCAGTAGCAGTGATACATTTAATTCATATGAACATTTTTTTGTTAACTTCTGCATAACTTTCTTGATTTTAAAAACTGAATATTGAAACAATTTTTTTGGTCCAATGAGGCAAATTTCTTGCTTTAAATACTGGTCTTTAAATAAAAAAAGTTTAATAACTTTCCATAAAAAGCTTGTTTAAAAATCAAGAATCATCATTTTTGTAGAAAAAATTTGATCAGAAAAAGCGAAAAAAATTTCAAAATACGTCTTTTTTTGAAATTTTAGTATATAAATGGGTTGTATTTATCTAAAAAAGTTAGCTAAGGATAGTTTTGCATCCATTTTATAAAAAATAAAAATTTTTCATTTTTTTGATTTTTCGAATTTTTTGAAAAAATGTCTAACTTTCGTTCAAGTTAATATTTTTTAATCGGATAAGGCTATGATTTTAAGTTACGTTAATACCTAATAGACTGCCAAGTTTCACTTTAATCGGTTAAACTGTTTTGAAGTGATGCGCGAACAAAGTTTTGCATACAGACAGACAGACAGAAATTTTTTTTTTACATTTTTCGAATTCTCATGTCTCAAAACGAAAAAATATATAAGAATTTTCAAGCTTGGAGCATTGTACAGACAGAAGTTTGATTTTATTAATATAGATAGATAGATAGATTGACCTTTTTGACATTTTAATATTCATGATAATTTTTTGAATCCTACTTTTACGGTTTCAAATTTTTGCTGAAAAATTTATTTCACAATACCAGTTAATAATTTAGATTCTACATTAAATAGAAATTAAAACAAGACCAAGAGCGCTAATAAAAGTTAATTAGTTTTCGAAAAATTAAAAAATTACGAAAAGCATGCAAAATCCAGTATTTTTTCTGTATCTGACAGAATAGTCAACGAAAATTCTTCGATCAGGTGTCAGTCTTTTCATAATTTCATTAGCTTTCAGGAAAAAAATACGAAAAATTTTTATCATTCTTATGTTCTACGTTTTAAGCATTTTTCCACTCATGAAAAAAGGGGCGTCCTGATACTCACGGACGGTAGTGTATATTAACGTTAAATATTTACATTCCTTTGATGTTTACTTCAAAATGTTAAAATATTCTGATAATTAATTGAATTTGTAATTCATTTTCTGTTTATTTAAACATTAAATCTAATTTGCTTTGTTTGAAATTATTATACCGAGCGAGATTATTTCGAACCTTTTGTTACAATTTTTTATTAACAATTCGAAAATTTCGAAATTTCCGTACTGGAAAAAATTAAATATTTAGAATTCATAAGAAAATTATCAATTTTTGTGTCTTTTTTGTTTGCCTCATAAACTACACAATTACCATGAATTTTAATACAAAACCTTCAAATTTTTCTATTTCTGTATTAAGAAACATTCAATTATTCAATAAATTATTTATCTTTACATTTAAATAATAATTGAATTCTCGCACAAATTTCTAATAAAAATTGATTTAAAAATGAATTTCAGTTAAGATTTTAGATAATAATTGATTATAAAAAACATTATTATTATTCTTTATTATTATGTTCTTCCGCTACTTTTTCGACAATTTTTTAATCGGATGATTTGTCATTTGTTAAAGAATTACAATTGTCCGGCGCTAGGTGCAGAAACAATTTTTACAACAGACCGACAATGTGGTCCCTCTTCATTTTTTATGTCTAACAACGAAATAAAATACTTAAAGTATTAATATATTAATGAAAAATGCATGATTCGACGTGTGAGACCCTGTAGATTAAGAAAAAAAAAAGAAAAGATTCGATATTTTTTTAAATTAGTAAATTGTGAATATCTCGGAATCTAGAACCGACAAAGAGGTCTCTTTTCATGCGGAAGTCCACATATTAACACTTCTAGTTCCAAGAAATTTATCATAGAAATTACCTGCACATTTTCGATTTGATAAACAATATTTTTTAATGAAAAAAAACAAAACCCTACATAAAAACTGACTTCAAAGTATGGTCAGACAGAAAAAATGAAAGAATACGATTATTATTATAGTTGATTATAATGTTACGTATTACATCCTTAAAAAGTAATCTCTCAGTTAGAGGAAAAATCCCCTCCTAATAACCTCTCAAAAGAAAAGTATTCCACTTGAATGTAGAATATTTTTGGTTTTTTAAATATTTTTATTCTTTAATGTTAAAAACATTTTTTTGAGGTTCAAATGTAAAACACATTAAATTCAAATGATGTAAATAAACAAATAAAATATATTAATTAATGTAGGGGAAGTGCGCCGGTTGTGGGCACCCTCCGGTTGTGGGCACCCCTACGTAAACTTCGACGGCAAGCAGACTTTACTGATCTAAGTATTGCAAGTCGTGTTCGTTGACAATACGGACTTTTCGTATTGATAACGAAACAAATATATGCATTTGTGTAATAGCTGTGAGCATAATAAAGAAAATTTGCATTAAATTAATAAAAAAGTAATTTTGTATTGTTTTCGAAGAGCAACATATGGGTGTAGATTCGTTCAGAAAAGAAGGGTTTAATTTTTTTTTTTGCAGTGTTGTCATTATATTTTGTGATTTACCTTCGTGTTTAACCAAAATCCTGCATCACAAAATGTGTTGGTCTTTTTAAAAAATGACTGTCATTCCCGGTTGTGGGCACCTTTATGTTAAGGAGGATCTACCATCTGACAATGATGAGGACTACTGTCTCATCTATCTAAACTTTCTGCCAAGGAAAGTGACAGCCGCAAACTCCATTAAATGCGATGAATATAGTCGTTCAGTGCATTAGAAGTGCGTTATGGTATGCGTACTAGCTACTTCACATGCAAGCATTATGCTTTTGTTAGCGATGAGCATAGTGTGAAAACGTGTCATCATTTTTGTTCTTTATCCCGGCAAATTCTCTTAAAATAAAGAAACTTTCATTTCTTCTTTATTTGTGTTGGTTTCCTTTAATATTTTTCCGTTTTTAGCGGATTTTTCAAGGGTGCCCACAACCGGGTACAAAATTTTTTTTGTCAAAAAATTCCCATTTCACTAAATTTCTAATAAAACTTTTTTATTTAAAGGAATCAATTTAATTCCTTCACTGACAGTCACCTTAGACCTCTAGCTTTAAATTCGTACACATATATTTGTATAATATGCACATGGACAAATGTTATGAGGCAAAAACAAAAGGGTGCCCACAACCGGAACACTTCCCTTAAGTATTTAAGTAATTAACTATTAATAATTAATTATATTTATTTAATTAAAAACGTTTAATTCAGTACATGAAAACAGCTTTACTTTACCCAAGTAGAAATGTCCGGAGTTAGGACGGAGTTAAACACCGACATGGTACTGACTCAGTACTGACTTTCGGAACCCGATCAGTACTGGGAGTATACTGACTCCAAAACCGAATCAGTACTATGTCGGAGTTAGAAAAGTTCTAAAATCAGTACTGGCAGAAAACTGGCTTAACACTAAATCAGTACTGCGAAGGAGTTAAAAAAACAATCAAAATTTGTTATAATGTAATTAAACATTAAACATCGTTTGATTTATTAACAATTAAAATATTTCCAAAGATTTGTAAAAACATTATTCATCAACAATAATATCAAACATTTTATTAATTTATTATTAACTAATAGATATATTTTAATAATATAATAATAAATTATTATTAATTAATTATTTTTAGAATTATTACGTATTATTAATAATAAAAAAAATTTTATTTTTTAAAGCTGTATATATATTTTTATTTATTTATTTAACAAAAATTTTTCTTAAATAAATTTTTTTTATTATTATTTTAATAAATAATTAGATTATAAATAATAAATAAATAATTATATTAATAATTTTTACCATATTATTATGATGTATCTATTAATTACTACATAATGACTTGATAAAATGTATATAAAGATATATGTATAATAATTTTTCTTGAAATAAATATAATATGCAGTGGATTTATTATTAAAGCACTGTGTATATCGGTCCCACAATTCAAAAGGAAGTTTATGCGAGATAACTCCCGAGCTTGCGTGGCTATGCGGTATGTGTATTCGACTTGCGTCCTCGAGGTCTAGGGTTCGGTCCCCCGTGCGTGCGATATTTTTCCGTCTTAGTTTTAAGTGTTTTGTGTATAATTCTTAACAGTGTTACATAAAGTATAAGTTTAAATAATTAATAACCAGTAATAATAATAATTTAGTCATTAATTTAAATAAATAAGATTTAAATAAATAATGAAAAAATAAGAAAAATATTTTTTTAAAACTTATTTTAATAAAAGGAATTCTAATAATTAATTAATAATAATTAATACTAATAATAATTATTAGTATTCAATAAATTACTCCCCATGCTTTAATAACACAGGCCTACAAATTTCAGACCCAGAAACGGGATAAGTCATTTCCGATGTAATTTGTCACCCTGAATATAAAACTGGCAGCGAAATTGCTCTATCACGTCAGGATTCTGAGATATTCTAACCTAAAAGAGTAAAAAAGGCCATTTTTTGCAACATTCGACTCTCCATAAAATCTACAAAAAATTTTTTGTATCATTGGAACAACTTTTAAAAGAAAGTACAATTATTCACCTTTTAAAATATTCTACACCCGATCCGATCCAACTTTTTTTTTACTAAGATACAACAATTTAAAGTTTAGGTTACACGACCTAAAAACTGAAAAAAGGAAGAAAAGAATAATTGGAAAGTACTTTAACTTAAAGCATCTGATTCTTAATATTTTGGGATTGTTGATTAGAAAACCGATGTCGGATTTTCAAAATTCAAAATGGCGGATCCAATATGGCGTATGTCAAAATAAAAAATTGATCGGATTCGCTTGAAACTCTTCACTCGAGTGTTTTTGAGGTCGCTTATTAAGAATCTGGTGTCTAGTGATGTACATTGAGACGAGATTCTCCAATTTCTCAGTCAAAATTGATCGTTTCTGAAGTTATCTTGAACGAAAAATTCTCAATATTCTTTTGTTATTATCGTCTCATCTTGTTCTTTTTTTCAATCGATATCTCAATGCTTCCCTGTCAACGAATGTGTATAAATAAAGGTTAACTATAAACATTTATTCAAATTTAAAAAATGGATTGTTTAAGTTCTGGGGATAATTTACGAAAAAGGAAAATAGGAGCAGATGATGACAACCCTTTACCAGACTGTTCAAAGTACAATTTTTGTCAAAAATTCTGATTTATAAAATACATAATGTACGTAGAAATAATTATTACTTTCTTTATTAAGACGTAAACAAATAAGAAGAAAAAAGGGAAAAACCTTCGATGAATACTTTGATTTTTTCTACAAAGACAATGTAAAAATGTCTAAATGTAAATTATGTTATGGAAACAATCAGAAAGAAATTATTATTAAAATGACAGCAGGTAACACTACCGGAATAAAAAGACACTTAGAAAAACTCCATCAGAAGGAATATGAAGATTTTTACGAAACATCCACAAATTCAGCTGAAAATAAAGTATATTAAACAATAATAAATAATTAATGTTTTATAGTTAAATGTTCATTTTTATAAGTCTGAGAATTTTAATTTTACTATTTTCATTTTATAATATAAATAAGAGTTAAATTTTTTTGAAGAAATTCAAATATATGTATATAGTATATATGTGTAATTAACCCCCACAGCACCGAAACAATTTAAGAAAATTTCGGTGCTGTGGGGGAATTTAAAGAACGAATATAAGTAATTATCAATATAATATAATGCGATAAAATATTCTTTAATTTACAATAATATAATTGTGTTAAATGGTTTCAATTAATTTTTTGCACAAAATTGAGGGTCGGGTAAATGTAATCAAAATTTTTATAAATTGGTAAAAATAAAAAATTAATTAGTTAATTAAAAATAATTAATATTAATAATAAAATAATATTACATAATAAAAAATATAAATGTTTAAATATGCTCAGTAATATATAAATAAAATGTACTTCTAAGAATAATTTTTAGAAATAATATTTTTAGAGTTTTCCTCTTTTCCTCATTTTCATAGGTATTCACTCAAGAAAATTTTAATGACAAGACTGTCGACTGGATTGTAAGGAAATATCTTCCCTATAGTTTTTTTGACGACGAAGAGACTCAAGTTTACTTCAGCTACATAAATCCGATTGCAAAGTTGCCAAAACGGAGGGAATTAAAATCATTAGTCGAAAATCGATTTGAAAAATTGAAAAATTCTGTTTTGAATATAATTAAAAGCAATGCATCAAAATTCTCTACCACTCTCGACGGTTGGACATCTATCGCTGGAAGATCGTATTATTGCATAACACTACATTTTATTTCACCTGATTGGACGATGCACTCACTTCTCTTAGATTTTTGTCCTTCGAATGGCGATCATACAGGTCAAGATATTGCAAAACTTTTTTTTACTGTGCTCCAGAAAAATGAAATTGAAAACAAACTGCAGGGAATCACAGTGGACAACGCTTCTAATAACACAACTTTCATGTTAGAACTTTCAAAATTAATGTACTTCGATGCTGAAAATCAACACTTCAAATGTTTCGCTCATATCTTAAACCTTGCAGTTCAAGACATGTTAAAAGAATTGAAACTAGAAGATAATATTGTAGACCAGAATGATGAAATCTTTGAAGATGATGAAATTGAAAATAACGAATCAAATGAAGATATTGAAGACAATGAAGATGATATTGAAGAATCGATCAAGTCCTGTAAAACTCCGATTTCTAAAGTTAGAAGACTTTTCAAATTTCTCAAAAAATCTGAGCAATGGCGAAATAAGTTGGCCAATTGTTGCGAGATCTGTAATGTGGTAATGAAATCTCCAAACATTGATGTGACCACTAGGTGGAATTCAACCTACGATATGCTTAAGTTGGCCCTTCATATGCAACATCCTTTAGATTTATTATGCCGCAGTAATAAAGTATTAAACGATTTAATTTTTAATGAGGAGCAATGGACAATTTTGAAAGAAATAAGTCACTATCTTCGAGATTTTAAAACGTTGTCAAAACTTTTTTCTGGCGAAAAATATGTAACTCTTCCATACGTGGTGGTTGGATTTAACATGCTCGTAGACAAACTGGAACACGAAATTCAACTTTTAGATCAAGTGTCAAATAAAACATTAACACAAAAGCAAATTAGATCAGCTCTTTTTTCAGCTCGAGAGAAACTATTCAAACACTACAATAAGTGTAATTGGATGTATTGCGCCGTTTTAATCTTGGATCCAAGGCATAAAGTCGAACAATTCAATAAAACTTCTTGGGGAAGAGAGATGTCAACGTATTCGATAACTGTTTTCGAAAATACATTTAGAAATTATTATTATTTGCCGGTCGAAGAAAATGAAGTAAGTTATTTTCTTTAAATTTTATTCTAAAATTATATTTGAATATATAATAAATCAATATTTACCTTTATATTTACCATAATTTACCTTTATAAAATAAATGTTATGGTCCTTTAAAATTACTTTTAAAAATAGGTTGTTGTCGAAAATATGACGTCTAGGGTTGAAAACAATGATTCAGATGAAGATGGAAGTATCGATATAGACTCATTTTATGATGAGCCTCAACCTAAAGCGAATGAAAGGACCGCAATTAATAGAAATTATTGGAGGCAAGAAATAGATTTTTATTTGTCAGAAAAGAGAGCCGATAAAACAACTGATATTTTGAATTGGTGGAAAGTTAATGAAGCACGTTTTCCAAATTTAGCTCGTATGGCACGAGATTTTTTATCTATTCAAGCTACATCAGTTGCGTCAGAAAGAGCATTTTCAAAAAGTTCTTTAATTATCAGAAAGCATAGGAATCGATTGTCGAATGAATCTGCTCGAGAACTTATGTGTTTAAATTCGTGGGTGACGTGCTCTCTAGCATCACAGATACAATGTGAATCTGGCATTTGTTAAGTCTGATAGTTTATGTTTGAATTTATAATTTTACAGTTTTATAATATATTTATAATTCTAACGAATTTCACTGTCAACTTCTGTTCTGAATAATAATAATAATAAATTAAAATATATTTATAAAAAAAGAAAGTTATTGTTTTCTTAATTTATTACTAATCATAATTAATTTCTACAGGCAATATAAAATATATAAAATAACATTTATATTTGAAAAATGCATAAAAAGTAAAGTAAATAATTTGATGAAAATTGTAATTTCCAAAAATTAAATCTATATTAAATAACTCAAAAGTTGTGAATAATTGATTAAAAATTTGATTAAATAAAATATAAAATATTGTACTAGTTTTAAGTTGATAAAAGTATTATGCAAAAAGGTTTAATGTTAATTGTCATTAAACAATTAATAAACAATCAGTAGTCACGTTTATCAATTGCAATTCTCGATCAGTCGAGAAGTTAGTTCATTTGAAATGAGAAAAGTCGAGAAATTAAAAAAAGAAGACGAGAGCCCTTCTCATTTCTGATCATTTTAGACATTTCTCGCTCATGTACATCACTACTGGTGTCACATTTTCGAAATTTAAAATTATTGTGGATCTAATGTGGTATTATATGTTAGTAAAATCGAAAAACGTAAAATTCGAAGTCTTTTGAGTACTTGAAAAAAAGATTTCCACACCTATAGATATCCAAATTGAGAAAAGATGTATTTACAGGTCTAGATATAAGCAAAGAAGTGATTCTGTATTATATTCTAAAAACGAAACCAACTATACGAAGATCCTTTGTAGAAAAATGTGTAAAGGTTCATAAAGAAATATAAAACTTTTAATTTTCTTTACTAAAAGAGTGTATAAATTATGCCCTAAATGTTCGAATTTTACGTTCTTCGAATTTACTATCATATAATACCATATTAGATCCACAATAATATTAAATTTTTAAAAAATGTGACACCAGATTCTTAATAAGCGACCTCAAGAAACCCGAGTAAAGAGTTTCAAGCGAATCCGTTAAATTTTTTAAAAATATGTTGCCATATTACATCCGCCATTTTGAATTTCGAAAATCTGACATCGTATTCGTAATTAGCGACCTCAAAAACCCCCGAGTAAAAAGTTTCAAGCGAATCCGATCAATTTTTTATTTTGACATACGCCATATTGGATCCGCCATTTTGAATTTTGAAAATCCGACATCGGTTTTCTAATCAACAATCCCAAAATATTAAGAATCAGATGCTTAAGTTAAAGTACTTTCCAATTATTCTTTTCTTCCTTTTTTTCAGTTTTTAGGTCGTGTAACCTAAACTTTAAATTGTTGTATCTTAGTAAAAAAAAGTCGGATAGGATCGGGTGTAGAATATTTTGAAAGGTGAATAATTGTACTTTCTTTTAAAAGTTGTTCCAATGATACAAAAAATTTTTTGTAGATTTTATGGAGAGTCGAATGTTGCCAAAAATGGCCTTTTTTACTCTTTTAGGTTAGAATATCTCAGAATCCTGACGTGATAGAGCAATTTCGCTGCCAGTTTTGGATTCAGGGTGACAAATTACATCGGAAATGACTTATCCCGTTTGTGGGTCTGACAAAATTCTAAATTTTGTAGGCCTGTGTAATTAAATAAGGAGCTTATACTGACCGCCGGTAAAAATCAGTACTGGACAGCGTTACCAGCCAGGGTTTTCCCAGTACTGACTTAGTACTGGAGTCAGTACTGCAATACTGGCAGTCAGTACAAGATCAGTACTATGCCAGTATTACATTTCTACTTGGGTATTAGTTCACAACCATAATTGGCATATAATATGCGAAAGGAAAGTCCTCTAAAGTGCCGAGTATTATTATTGATACCATATGAGGAAAATATGCATTCAGTTTAGAGAAATCCGCATCAAATCAAGATTACTTTTTTCAGGGTGTAAAAAATATATAATTAATATAAAATTTTTGTAGCTTTTCTATACTTTGGCCTTGTACTTGTTTTGTTAATATTTTTCCAGTATAGTGTTATAAATATTGAGTAGGGCAAAAAGAAAAGAAAATGAAAGTTGATCAAAGATTAAAAAAAGATTGAAATATGAAATGTCTGGTCGTATAGACTGGAAAGTGGTGTATAATCTATATTTCACTTTAATGGACAAGTTAATCTGTTGGTGGTTGTTTTGAGCAGAGAATAAAGTTCATCAGAGAGTTGTGTGTATCTCTGGCATCATGATCTTGTTATCAAGGGTCAGTTCTAGTTAGCTTTGTTATAGAGTCTACTCACGCTACTTCTCGTCTATTGCTCGTGTTTCTTGTAACACAGAAAAGCTTTCCTTTCCTTTCTATCTCGTAATTTTCTCATTCCATCATCCTTATATACAGCGTAAGAGCATCCAGTACTCACTCTCTCATACTCTCTTAAGGGGTTGCACTCGAGCCAAGAAACTGTAGTTTTGGCTACTTGGCATTCGGATTCTGGATCGATTATTTCCGGGACAAGAGCTCAAGCTCTGTGACCATTCAAGATGACGGGGAATATAGTTATCTTATTGCCAATATTCCTCAAGCACTTACTCTCCTTAGATGTTCAGAATATTTCCAATAACTAATATCATCTCTCGTCTTACTAGTTTCGATATACATATATATATATATATACATTTAGATGTACCGGAGATTTGACCCAAGAGGCTAACTGTCGTTTTCATAATAATTGGAAAAATTCTTCGATAATACACTTTTGGAGGAAGTTTCCCGAAGTTTATTTAAAAAGTCATTAACATTTTTTATCAATATTTTCTTCCAGATGCTTCAAAGTATTTTATACTTTGTTCTATAAATTTTATAAATATAAGTAAAGATACTTTGTATTTACAACTGAAAATCCCCAGGGAATATATCCGAGAATATGTATCCAAAATTTTAGAGGACAAAATTCAAAATGGTGGATTCAATATGGCCGACCTAATAAGTGTGGTAAATGAAAACAATTTTAATTATCTAAAATTTTTACTAATTTCATTTAGTAGGAGAGAGGGTCCCAAGATGGAAAATTTAAAAAAATTATGACTAACAAATAAAAAAAATACCCATCTTGTTTATTATAGAGTAGAACAGGGTAAAAAAGACACATTTTTACATTTGACGCTATAAAATCTGAATGAAAATTTTTTTCCTCAAATTTCCAATTGGTATTGAAAGTTGAGTTATTAAGCTTGAAAATTCTTGACGGAAATATTTTTTATCCCATGAAAGGACTAAGTTATAAGAGTTTTACGAAAGCACTGCAAGTGGCTTTTTGTACCACCTGGTGGGGGAAAAAGCCACCTCGCGATTTTAGCAAAATATATAACATAGGTACATAATATGTGAATATGTTAATTATTAATTAAATAATTTATTAGTAATAATTTTATGATAGTTCTACAAGAATTAAGTTATTTAAAAAGAAATTATTGTCAGAAATAGAAAAAATTGAAGGTTTTGTATTCGAATTCGTGTTAATTTAATAGTTTTTTGAAGCAAACAAAAAAGACACAAAAATTCAGAATTTTTTTATGAATTCTTAAAATTTAATTTTTTCAGTTATTTTTATAAAAAATCCTGATTTCTCCCTGAATTCCCTGTCTCAGAATATATGATTCTTATAGTTATGCTAGTATTAAAACTATATTCCAATTCATATTTTATTTTTATGAAAAAAATTTGAATTACAAATCTTTAAATTCTATTATTTTTAAAATTACTAATATTTTATTTTAAAAAAAGTAAGTAAGAAGTTAGCCGCGTGCGAATTATTGCTAGTTTTATAAAATGAAAACAATTTTAATTATCTAAAATTTTTTCTAATTTCAATTAGTACTAATACTTTTAACTAATTTCACTCTTCGGTAATTCAAAATTACAGAGTATAAGAAAAGAAATGCAAATTTAAAAAAACACATTGTTAAAAAGACATTTTCGTTTATGTCGGAGAGAAAAAAAATTGTAAAATCCCAAAGAAAGTAAAAAATTGTAATAAAAATCTCTTATAAAGGTTTTGCGTTAGTGTCGTGTACAGAAATTTTACATTTAAGAGATGCGTTAAATCTCGCTGTATTAGTAAAAGTTCCTTTGGAAAGAGATCCTAATGGAATTTCCGTGATGATAGAAGAGCATATGGCACATATATAATGCATGTGAGACGTCAATGAGATATAACTATGCCAAGTAATGACATTTACTCCCAAGTTTACAGCGTGTTTCACGAACTATATATTTTACCCGTCGACCTATCTCCAATGTTGAGACGCGTTCTTAATGCTCGACCTAAAATCTCAGACACTCATACTCTATTATTTTCTCGTTAAATATATCATGTAGTTTCTCTCTCATAAAATAATGTTTGCAATCAAAAACAAAATGGATATCGAAGAAAAGTATAATAATAGTATATGAGTATGAAAATATTCAAATATTAAAAATATATTCGATTAATAAACAGCATGTGACTGTTAGATATCAAATGTTGATTTTTCTCTTAAAATATAAAATAATTTAAGCTAATTTGTTTACCTAATCCCCTTTTTTATCCCCTTAAATTATCAAAGTCCCCTAAAACACCTATAATCATACATTTTAATCCCCTTTCTCTAGGGATGTGCGAATCAGGGATTTAGGTCTCTAATCGAATCCGATAAAATTACTTCGAATCGAATCTAATAAACAATTTTCGAATCGAATCTAAAGGCGATTCGAATTCTATAATTTATTTTAAATCAATGTACTGTTCAATAAAATGATATTGTTAATATCATAACACGTGTTTTATTTTTTAGTTTGACATATAAATAGGTTCAATTCAAATTCAACAGGGTTCCCACAGGTCAGGGATGTTTAGTAAAAGTACAAGAACAAATTGAATTTTTAAAATTCATGAGAAAACTGAATTTTGCTGTTTTTTTTGTTTGCCTCGTAAACTATGAAATTACAACGAATTTTAATACAAAACCTTCAATTTTTTCTACAACTTGCAATCATTTATTTCCAAATAACTTAATTTTTCAAGAACTATCATAAAATTATGACTTATAAATTAATAAATGAACAATTTTTACAATTATCATAAATACTAGAATGATAGAAGAGTAGTTAAAAGTATTTAAAAAATTGAATTTTGGAAAGGTTACAAATGATTCCAGCAATTCAATTATTTTCAAAAGTTATAAAAATTCTTCGCAGAATTTCAATTATGTACAAAAATTTTTAAAAAATTCTCGTCAAATCGAAATGATTATCTTTATAAATAAAAATTTTTTTTTTCAAAATTCAATTATTTTTAAAAATTTTAATAAAATTCTTGGCAAAATTCCACATAAATTCAATTATTTACAAAATTTTTAATAAATTTCTTCGAAATAATTCAATTATTTTCATAAGTAATAAAATTTTCACAGGAATTCAATTATTTAAAATACAAAATTTCATAAAATTTTTTGAAAAATATCAATTACAGTCGTGTCTCGTAATTGCAAGATTCGGAGTTGCAAGATTCTCGAAACTGCAAGCCTTTTTAGGGCGGTACCCTCTCGTAATTGCAAGATGACGTCAGCTTACGTCATCAACTTTCAGTGCCGACAGTTAGGGAGCAATGAAGGTTCCAAATAAGAGAGAGCGCCCAAAGAGAATATACCTATGCTCCTCCCTGGAAATCTAGAAAGTAGGCGTGGTTTAAGTATCTTGCATTTTAGTTTTTTGCATTTAAGTATCTTCAACGAGAGTTGAAGAGTGGGAAATTCTCACGAATCTTGCAATGACGAGACACGACTGTATTTAAAAAGATTTTTATAAAATTCATCGCAAGAATTCAATTATTTAAAAAAAATTTAACAAAGTTTTTTTTGAAGAATTCAATTATTTTTATAAATAATAAAATTCTTTACCGACATTCGATTAATTTTATAAACTTGAATAAAATTCGTTGCAAGAATTCAATTATTTAGGAAAGAGTTGTTAGAGTTGGGCATAAGTTTTTACTTTTCTTCATAACTTCCCCTGCAGAACGAATTTCGCGATTTCACGCATATTTTTGGAAAGATCAACTCAAATGCAATGTTTTTGCTAAACATTGTAAAAACATTTGACCAAAAGATACAGAGTTATAAGCAATTTAAAAAAAAAGTTGTCTGAGTTGATCATGGTGGCCAGAGTTGAGCCACTGTAGAAAATCAATGAAATATTTAGGTAAATGATTAAAAATGACCTTCAAATGATAGAATGACACTTGGGAATGATGAAAGGAACCATGAAATTAAAATAAAATCCCATATTATGCATTTTCATATAACTTTAGATAATTTATTCCTCATGAACGAATCCAAAATTGAAAAATTGAAAAAAGGTTATCAAAAAATTGTTTTTCCTCTCTGTCCAATGGAAATGAAGTTTTTAACACCTCTTTAAGTGAAAAAATGAATTTCTGTTGCAAGTACGCTTTGTAATTGCAAAATTTCCCTCATGGCTCAACTCTGACACACGCGTCGTTTTGCGTCATAGGGGCACAGAACACAAACGCTTGACACAAACTCCAAATTACTTTACATATTTTCACATATCTTAATGAACAATTTCTGTAAACTTATTTTTTCTAACACATGCACCGAAAGTACACCATTTCCTACGTGTCAAGCGGGAGAAAAGTGTATGATTCCCAGCGAGCGGGAGTTAAGTAAATTGTGTAATTATGTAAATTACAGGAGTTACGTAACTTATGTAACTTACGTAAGTTACGTAAATGATGTAGTTATGTTAGTCCTCTAGGTTAAAAATAATATATAATTTACGTAACTTACATAACTTACGCTAGTTGCGTAACTTACGCTGTTTTTGTTAGTTTAGTTATTTCAAGCTTTTCACAAACTTCGCTCGCAAGCACTCGCCTTCGGCTCGTGCGCTCGCTACGCCTCGAACTGCAAACTAAACTCGTTGGAAATCATCAATTTCCCTCCCTTGATGCACAATCTACTATTGTCTTTGGCACATTTCTTTTACATTTAGTTTTCTTTTTTTGACACCACAAAAAAGTTTTTGCTGAGCCTATATCACAAATTGGTACGCTGGTCAAGTATAGGTTCGTATACTTAACTGCGACTCATATGAAAATATGGCTGACATTTGTAGCAAGAATTTTCTTAAAAAGATAGATGGCGCTAGTGCGATAAAACGAAATAAACGCGGTGGCTCAACCCTAAACCCTGCCCAACTCTGACAACTCTCCCCTATGTAAATAATAAAATTCTTTACAGAAATTCAGTTATTTTTATAAACTTGAATAAAATTCAGTGGAAGAATTAAATTATTTTCAAAAGTAATAAAATTCTTCGCAAAAATTCAATTATGTTTAAAAATTAAAAAAAAATTCTTATCAAAATTTCAAGTATCTTTATAAATGATAAAATTCTTCTTCGAAATTCAATTATTTTAGAAAAATTTTAATAAAATTCTTGGGAAAATTTGAATTATTTTCATAAATAATAAAACTGATCGCAGGATTTTAATTATTTTTTATCTTATATTTTAATCGAATTCCTCGAAAAATTTAATTATATTTTAAAAAATTTTATTAAAATTTGTCCAAAGAATTCAATTATTTAAAATTTGTTGATAAAATTCTTTATGAGAATTCAATTTTAACAAATATTCATTTATTCAATAAATTATTTATTGAATAATTTAAATAATTGAATTCTTTTAAAATTTTTTAATAAAAATTGATTTGAAAATGAATCTTATGGTAATTTAAATTATTACAAAACATGAAGAAAGCGATCACTCCGAGTCTTCGATATTGGAAAAAGACTTATTCAAACATAACCTCATATTTACAGATTATATTTTTTAACATCTAAAATATTAAACCATAACATCTAGATGATATGCATAAGCATCTTTTTCTAATATCTAGTATATTAAGATTTTTAATATACAGTTTTTTCTGTGTAATTACGAATGTAATGTCAGATTTTCAAAATTCAAAATGACGGATCCAATATGGCGGATATTTTCAAGATTGATGCGATTCGATGGAAATTTGTTTCTCGGAGGTTCTTGGGGTCGCTGAATTCGAATTTAATGTTCGTTTTTCAAAAATCAAAATCGCGTATCCAATATGGCGACCAATTTCTTTAAAAGATAGTAAATTTGTCTAAAAATATTTATTCTTGTAAATTTTTAAAGTTTTTAAATATAACAAAAAAACCTAAAAAGATTAAGTAAACATTTTTGAAAAATTCGTCAACCTGCAGAAAATTTGGTCGCCATCTTGAAACTGCAATTTAGCATTTAGAAAAACGAACATCAAATTCGAATTTAGCAACCCCAGAAACCCCCAAAAACGAATTTTGATCGAATCGCAATAATTTTTAAATTATCCGCCATATTGGATCCGCCATTTTAAATTTTGAAAAACGAACATCAAATTCGAATTCAGCGACCCCAAAAACCCCTGAGAAACAAATTTCTATCGAATCGCACCAATCTTGAAACTATCCTCCATATTTGGTCGCCATATTGGATCCGACATTTTGAATTTCGTAAATCAGACATGATATTCGTAATCAGCGATATAGGTACCTATTAGAAAATAAAAATTTGAAATAATTTTAAAAAATTCAATTAAAATTTTTCAAAAAAAATTAATTCTACAGAATTGTTAGATAAATGTATGAAAAAATCAAATTTTCAAAGATTTTTATTTGAAACCTTTTCAAAAATCAATTATTTAAAAAAATTTACGCTACTGTTACGTTTCACAAGAAGACCAGTACTGGTATTTTAATTATTTTCCTGATTTATTTACAAAGCACAAGGCTTCGAACTAAGGGAACAGGCTAAGGAATCGATTGCTTTTAAAATTGAAGGATAATTTGTCCTTTATCAGTTTTAGGAATGTACATCTCTCGTTGAAATTGGCAGGTACAATTGTACCTTTGTAAATAAAGTAAAGCATGATAGATAAGAATAAAAATGGGTTTCACTTATCAGTTTAGTTTTCTCGAAATATTTGAAGATTTGAGACCAGTAAGTCAAATTCGGAAGCTGTCCACTAATTGGTAAAACTGATTGCCTGATAGCTTTCAACATCTTGGCAAACGGTTGGAAGTTGATGTGATTGAAACTGCTGTTCATTCGCTGATCAATTACTAGAACCCAAAGGTTCTCCACTGGTCACTGACTACACCCAGAGAAAAATATTATTTAAACCAAATATGTGACTGTCCACGAGAAAACTTTTTAGCTCTAAAAAATCAATTTTGAGTTTTTATGCTAATCGATAGATATTATATTGCTTTTTCAAATGCAAAAATCAAAAGTTGTAAATTGCCAATTACTTTTGACAATACAACGTTTTAAAGATGTTATATTGTATGCATTCCTTTGTTCTGCTTCTACTTCAATCACTCGCCCTGTGAAAGCTAAGCCCTGTTTTCTCGTGGACAGTCACATATATTTTATTTGAGTTAAATAAACGTATATTTGTCTCAGAACCAACTAGACTTTTTATTTCTTTTAATTAAAAATTTTATTCGACACAAATAAAACATATATTTGAGATAAATAAAATTTTATTTAAACCAAATAAAATTTATTTCAAACAAATAAAAAGTCTAGTTGGTTCTGAGACAAATATCCCAGTAAACGAAAACTAATTGAAATGAATTAAAAAGAATTCACAAAGAGCTTTCGTGAATCCCGCTTTGTGACAAATACGAATTGGAGCCATGATGCAATTTTCCTGAATTCGTGAAACTGTATTGAACTTCCGAACCTTCTATCCGTACCAATTCACTGGACAAGTTTTGAGCCTTTAATTTTTTTCAATTCGTTAGCACGAATTCAATGCATTCCTTGGCCATTTCTTTCGAATGCGAATTCGTTTGGACAAATTGGTACATATTGAATTAAATTCAATTGAATATACAAAGAGCTTGAGTGAATCCCGCTTTGTGACAAATACGAATTGGAGCCTACCAAAAATGTTAATTCATTTCAATTCATTTGAATTAGTTTTTTTTTACTGGGATACCATTTCTCTGGGTGTAGTAAGCGATTAACTGATGACTGATAATAATTAGGGTGGACGATGTATCGAAGACTGAATTAGAATAAAGACTGGTAACTCTTGAAAATTGTGTGGCTTTTAAAGTCACAGCTTTTCTTAATTCTTGGAAAAACTGCTCGTAAATGTGGGATTGTTGGGGTGAGATTTGTAAAATATAGGTATAGAGTTGATATAATTTAGAGTTTTCATGTCCAGAACGATGACGCGTGACACGTGTGAGATACCTTTTTTTTAATTTTCTTTACCACCGTTACTTTAAAAGATTTGCTTTTTGAATTTTAATAAAAATTTTTCATTGTTTAGAAAATATAATTTTTCTAACAGTTTTTCTTTAAATTTAATTATTGCAGATATTTCTAACAGCAACTGAAATATTTTTGATTTAATAATTGAACTATCCTGATAATAAGTTTATTCAAAATTATACAAATAAAAGATGTTTATCATACACATAAGATTAACCATGAACTTTTATTAAATGCTCATTTTTTAAATATTTTTTAATTTTTTGTAAAGAACTTTATCATGTTTATATGCGTTGACTTCGTAAATTTTGACACTTAACCTAAAAATTAACGTAACATGAATAATGTATTTTTTATATAATTTTTTAATTTTTAATGAAAAGAAAAAATTTTTTAAGCAATTATATTATTAAAAAATCTCATACTTCGTAAATGTTCTCCAACATGCTGTTTGTATATGGGGCATTCCAGGCCAAATCGGAAATTATTTTGATTTTGCATCTCAAATTTTTTTTTAAACATTTTTTTCTTTTAGTACTCTTTGAAATGAGCTACCTTGGTTTTTTTCGAATTTTTTCATAAAGCGGTTCAGGAGATACAGATTTTTGAAAAATGACGTTTTTTATGTAAATTTTTGTTTTAAATGCTTATAACTCGGTCAAAAATTGATCAAATTGGACGTTATTATAATGAAAAGTTTTGTTTTCACGCGTAGTTTTTAATAAAAATATTTTTAAAAAAATTTTAAATAATTTACGATAAGATTTTAAATTTTTTTAAATAAAATTTTATTTTTAACAATGTATGTAGATCGATCAATTTTTTCAAAATTTTTTGTAAGAAACTAGCACTAAATTAACAATTTTTAAGCCTTGTCCGATCGTGGGCAAACGATGGGATCTATTTATTTAAAAATTTTTAATTTTTATATACACAGTGAAAACGGTAGCCCTAACTTGTCATTTGACCAAATCACAATTTTACACAGAAAGAAGGTTAAGTTTGGAGAGACTCAGTCTGAAAACACATTTGCTGTGAAAAATTTGTGTGATTTTGTCAAATGTCAAGTTAGTCATTGGCCACCACTGCGTATATAAAAATTAAAAAATTTTAAATAAATAGATCCCATCGTTTGCTCACGATCGGACAAGGCTTAAAAATTGTTAATTTATTGCTAGTTTTATACAAAAAATTTTGAAAAAAATTGATCGATACATACATTGCTAAAAATGAAATTTTATTTTAAAAATTTTAAAATCTTATTGTAAATTATTTTAAAAATATTTTTATTAAAAACTACGCGTGAAAACAAAACTTTTCATTATAATAACGTCCAATTTGATCAATTTTTGACCGAGTTATAAGCATTTAAAACAAAAATTTACGTAAAAAACGTTATTTTTCAAAAATCTGTATCTCATGAACCGATTTATGAAAAAATTTGAAAAAAACCAAGGTAGCTCATTTCAAAGAATACTAAAAGAAAAAGAATGTTTAAAAAAAATTTGAGATGCAAAAGCAAAATAATTTCCGATTTGGCCTGGAATGCCCCATATACAACTTGGCAGCGGTTTTATGATAGTTCTTTAAGAATTATAAATTATGTAAAAAGAAATGTGACAACCCTGAATTAGGCAATTAGAGTATTATTGACATTAATTCAACACTATATCCTAAAAAAATGTCTTAGAAAGCAAACAAAAATTTTAGTCCATTTTCAATATGGTGTTAAAATTCTTCACCTTAAATATTGTATTAGTAAGAATATGAAAAAAATTGTGAAAAATTATGTGTTTTGAAATAAAAAGAAAATCATAAATATCGAAAAGATGATAATAAAATTGGATAAAAGGGGCTCTATATAAATGAAGGGTGTAGTTTTAAAATAACATCGTTGGAAAATTCGTTCCTTTAAGAACATTTTTCCTAAAAAACGATCTTATTTCCAGACGTCAGGTCGAGGTCATGTATATACATCTCTTGTAGCTCTAGGAAATTTATGGGCTACGCAAAGCACTTTGATCTTCTAAGAGGTCGCGGTAAACGATCGTGATTCGCTTTTTTCTTTTCTCTTTAATTTTTTTCCTTTTCTTTTCTCTTTTGCTTTCATCACTCGGTATAACGGAGCTATGCACTAAAACAAGAAGATGAGTACTGCGCGCATAAAAGAAAAAAAAGATTACTCTCTTTATGTATTATGTTCTTATAAACATGTGCAGAATGTAAATATTTTCTTTTGTACTATAATTATACATGTTTAGTTGTAATCAGCAAAAAGTTTATTAGATATTTATTCATTTATTATTTTTATTTACTTTATTACTTCCTCATAGAGGAAGTATTGTCATACCAAAATTTTTTGAGTTCGATTTTTTGACATATATTTATGTCATTTGACCTCAGGAGTTCAAAAATGACATTTTTAAAAAATGACATTCCGTATGTGTGTGTGTGTGTGTGAAAACATCACATTTTCATAAATATCTCGAAATCATGAAGAGCTTTTGGGTTGAATTTTTTTTAAATTGTAGATCTCACCTGCGGACCGGAGTTATTAAACTTTTAAAAATAAAAAATTTTGGAAAATAATACTTTTTTGAAAATTTTGTTGAAAAACGTAGAAGTAACTTTAAAATTATCGTTACACAGTGCAACACATAAAATGTGCACTAAGTTTTTACTTCAGTTTCTGAAAGTACTTATCGAAACTAGCAAAAACCTATTTCAGTTTTGCTAGATTAGCTCGGATTTAAATTTTATCGACATTTGAATTTTTTTTTTGAATTTTCATATTTTTCAGTTTTCTGATACGGGCTGATGGGAACACTGGATATAAAAAGTTTATTAAAAAAATTCGCAATGGTCACAATTTGAAAAGCAATAATCCCTCTTTAATTAGAAAGAAAGAAAAAAAAATTTGGTCGAAAATTGTTCCAGTTACGAATTTTTTTTGGCTTTTTTACATTTTTTGGTTTTATGAAACGGGCGGGTGAGAAAGCTGGCTATTAAAAGATTATAAAAAAAAATTCGCAGTGGTATTCATTTGAAGAGCAATAATTCCTCTTTAATTTCTGACTTTGAAAAAAAAATTTGGTCAAAAATTGTTCGAGTTATGAATTTTTTTTCACTTTTTCACATTTTTCGGTTTTTTGATAAAGCGGGTGGAAACGCTGGCTATTAAAAGTATATATAAAAAATTTGCAATGGTCACCATTTGAAGAGCAGTAATTCCTCCCTAGTTTCTGCCATTAAAAAAAAAATTTGGTCAAAAATTGTTCGAGTTATGAATTTTTTTCGTACTTTTTCAAATTTTTTTTGTTTTTGATCTGGACGGGTGAGAACGCTGGTTATTAAATTTTTCTTTTTTAAAAACGCAATGGTCACATTTTGCAGAGCAATAATTCGTTTTGATTTTTTTTGACTTTTTTTCGAAACCAAATATTTCGAATCAAATATTTTATCTTGGGCAGAAATCAAATAGGCATTATTGCTCTTTAAATTGTGCCTATTACGAATTCTTTTTATAAATTTTTAATATTCAGTATTCCCACTTCCGTTATCAGAAAACCGAAAATTAAAAAAAAGTAAAAGAAAATTCATAACTTGAACAATTTTTGACCAAATTTTTTTTCTTGGGCAGAAATTAAAGACGGATTAATGCTCTTCAAATTGTGATCATTCGAAATTTTTTTATAAATTTTGAATAGCCTGCGTTCCCACCCGCCTGATCAAAAAATTGAAAAATGTGAAAAAGTCAAAAAATAAATTAATAAGTGGAACAATTTTTGACCAAATTTTTTTTTCTTTGTCAGAAATTAAAGAGGAAGTATTGCTCTCCAAAATGTGACCATTGCGTTTTTAAAAAAGAAAAATTTAATAAACAGCGTTCTCACCCGCCCGAATCAAAAACAAGAAAAATTTGCAAAAGTACGAAAAAAATTCATAACTCGAACAATTTTCGACCAAATTTTTTTTTCAATGTCAGAAATTAGGGAGAAATTACTGCTCTTCAAATGGTGACCACTGCGATTTTTTTATTATAAACTTTTAATAGCCAGCGTTTCCACCCGCTTTATCAAAAAACCGAAAAATGTGAAAAAGTCAAAAGAAAATTCATAACTCGAACAATTTTTGACCAAATTTTTTTTTCTTTATCAGAATTTAAAGAGTGATTATTGCATTTTAAATTATGACAATTGGGAATTTTGTGTAATAAACTTTTAATAGATAGCGTTCCCACCCTCTCGTATTAGAAAAACCGAAAAATTTGAAAAATTACAAAAAAAATTCATAACTCAAATAATTTTCGACCAAATTTTTTTTTCAAGGTCAGAAATTAAAGAGGAATTATTGCTCTTCAAATGGTGACCACTGCGAAATTTTTTTTAATAATCTTTTAATAGCCAGCTTTCTCACCCGCCCTTTTCATAAAACCAAAAAATGTAAAAAAGCCAAAAAAAAAAATTCGTAACTGGAACAATTTTCGACCAAATTTTTTTTCTTTCTCTGTAATTAAAGAGGGATTATTGCTTTTCAAATTGTGACCATTGCGAAGTTTTTTAATAAACTTTTAATAGCCAGTGTTCCCATCCGCCCGTATCAGAAAACCGAAAAATGTGAAAATTCAAAAAAAAAAAAAAATTTAAATGTCGATAAAATTCAAATCCGAGCTAATCTAGCAAAACTGAAATAGGTTTTTGCTAGTTTTGATAAGTACTTTCAGGAACTAAAGTCAAAACTTAGTGCACATTCGATGACCTCAAAAATGTTGCAAATTACTTAAGTCAATTAAATGGAATAATTTGATCTAATAAATATTGCTTTAAATCAATTAGGAAAATTACTTGATTCAATAATGCATAGTTTTTAATTAAAATAAATATTTATTTGCATCAATAAAATAATTTTTTTGAAATGACTAAATATTTATTTGTACACAGAGAAAAATGGAGGGTTAAACTTAGAAGGTTAGGTTTTGAATATTAACCTGATTCTCTGGATAATTAGTTAGAAAAGGATGAAGATACGTCTATTCTTTTCTTACTAATAGGATTTTCTGTAATGATGGGACATCGGGAACGTCGATGTTTTAATTTCGATATTTTCGATGTATCGAGGTTTTTTTCCGATGTTTGATATATTAATGTGAATTAACCCTCCGTCACACACCTAGGGAGGGATTCCCTCTACGGTTTCAGTATTTTTTAAATAACTTTTGTTTTCCTCATTGCAAAATAAAATCAGTTTCAATACCTTTCGACAATTTACTCCTCAACACATTTCTAAAAAAACATTTAATTTAAATATAATTAATATTTAATTATGAAGCTTCAAAGCCAGAAAAAACCCGAAAAAGTGAGGTTATGTTAAATAAAAAAATCAAGTTTTCAAAACATTTTTTGTTCCACTGTTAGTTAATGACAAAATTATATTATAAATATAATTAAAATGAATTGTTTAATGATTTTTTTGCTTATTTGTTAATGTTACATTATTTTTACATGTCAAGTGGAATTCCTTCGAAGATGTGCATTCGTGTAATTAATTTTTATTTTTGAGACCGAAAATTAATTTATTAATTTTATAATTTAGAATAATTCACTACATATTTGTAAGTTTGTGTTAAAACTAAATTTTTGTTGATTCCTTTGTTTATGTTGTAATGTTGCTTATTTTACAATGAGGTGAGGGATTCCCTCTAAACGTGTGTAAAGTCTTAATTTTTTCTCATGTGTGTGACGGAGGGTTAAGTGGGGGAAAAAGGATTTTTTTAAATATCTCCTTTTTTGCCTTTAACAGTTTGTGTTTTTTATCTTTTAAACAATTGCTCTTATTGCATTGAAAATCTTTAAACACAAATTGTTATACACAAAAAATAAAAAAGATATTTCAAAAATAATATTTGCCCATCTTTTAGTACTTTTGACCCATTTCCCCCTAAATTTTTTATTAAAACCAGCCAATATCGTAGGTTTTAACTTGTTCAAAATGTGAATCATCTTAAAATGCTATGGGGCGTTCCATGGCTCTATGCTTCCTATGAAGGAAATATTACATTTCATATTCGGAATATTCCAAAATAACATTGAGGGAATGTTCCACAGTAATTTCGAAGTAATATTCCAGGATGATGTTGAGAGACGCATGATTATTCCGGAAATCTTATTTGAAATAATAGTCATTTGACATAAAACCATTTACCATAAATTTCATTTGACAAAAATACAATTTATATAGCATAAATGGCATTTAATATGATATCCATTTGAACCGAAAGATTAGCTCAGTCGGATAAATGCCTCGCTCGGCGGACGCTGTAGGACCAAGGGTACTTGGTTCGCGCCCATTAGCCTGGGATTTTTCCGGCATGTGAGATAATCTGAGCGGGAAATTTCATATATTGGCTTCAAATTTGTTACTCGGGGGTTTTCGGGATCGCTGATAGCTGGATGATAAAATTAAAACTTCATCCTATTGGCTACAAAGACGTTATCGTATGTTAGAATATTTAACAGGGCATAAGCAGTTAATACGATTCATTTTTAATTTTGTGGTCCGCCATATTGAATCCGCCAATTTGAATTTTTTAAATCTGACTTCAAATTCGTAATCAGCGACTTCGAAAACCTCCGAGTAACAAATTTAAAGCCAATATATGAAGTTTTAATATTGTCGTCCGCCATATTGGATCCGCCATTTTGAATTTTTTAAATCTGACTTCAGGTTCGTAATCAGCGACCCCGAAAACCCCCAAGTTACAAATTTTAAACGAATGCGATGCATTTTTAATTTTGTCGTCTGCCATATTGGATCCGCTATTTTAAATTTTTTAAATCTGATTTCAGATTCGTAATCAGCGACCCCGAAAATCCCCGAGTAACAGATTTCAAGCGATTTTAAGAACTTTGGAAAATTGTATCCATCCTGTGTTAAATTTTGGAAAATTTTTCATTTTCAGCCGCCATTTAGAATCAAAAAATACCAAACATCTTTAAACGCAAAGCATATTTTTAAACTAAAACTATCGGGAATACGTTTTTTAAACTTTAGATGACTTGAAAAAATCGGCATCACAACTAGAATTGGATTTTAAAAAAAATTACTTCCCAAAATTTTATATTTTTTAAGTATTTTTGAAAAAAATAAGGGTTAAACGTCACTTTTTGGAAATTTTGACCATTCCATTCGAAAGAGCGACCCCAAAAACATATGGACATGTCCTTGTAGAATTTTTAATAATTTTTTTCTTTTAATATTATAAGCTTGAAACCGAAGTTAAAAATCAGCACATTTGGACGTTAAAGGGTTAAAGAAATGAATCTTTTTCCATTTCCATACGTAAAAGAATTATAAAAATAATAAAAAACAATTTAGAAAATTATATCAAGATTCGTGGTAGAGAATTGACGCTGAGTAAAAATTAAAAACCATTTCCATTTTTTAATGGAAAATCTTTTTCCATTTTCATACGTAAAAGAATTATAAAAATAATAAAAAACAATTTAGAAAATTATATCAAGATTCGTGGTAGAGAATTGACGCTGAGTAAAAATTAAAAACCGTGTATAGAGTAAACCAGACAGTAGTCGGCCACTTTTCAATTTTGAATAGCTATAAAACCGTATGAGATAAAAATATTTTGTTTGTTGCTAATCATTTCTAAGGTGATCATAAACAAATCTAAGCTTTTGTAATTGAAAAAAAAATTTTGTACGGTTTTTGAAAGCTTTTTTAAGTGGCTGATCACTGTCGGATTCTTACTTGTTTATTTACTAATTTTTTTAACGAATAAAAATTTATTTTTTATAAACATGATTGTTTTAATAGTTTTGTGTGATCGTAAGAAACAACATCACATAAAAGAATTCGAAAAAAATATGAATTGCACTTTTAAAACAGTGTTAATTAAAAAGATTGCTTCAAGTGGCTGATTACTGTCGGATTCTTACTTTTTTTGTTGGATAAAGAATTTTAAAAGAAAGAATTATGATAAGGTTATTCAATATTTTGGATACTTTTATAGAATTGAAGCAAAGAAAACTAAACTTCTAAACGGATTTGTAAATATTTTGGAATATTATTCATTGGTTTAAAATCTCGATATATATTTTAGGAAATTTCAAAACATTTCGTATTTTTTAAAATATTTAGATTTTTCCGAAAACAATTCGATTTTTTTAAAATTTTGACAAATGAGGAGCTGTATCGAAGAACTCGCTCGCCGCTCGGCGAACCTCTTTGAAGACAGTCAGTGGCCCAAAAATTGAAAAAAATTCAATTTCAAATTTTTGAATTTTGAAAAGTCCTACCTTCTAGGAAATGATAAGGCGCATCTTTTTTTCCTTTGGCGTTTTTTCGTAAAATTATTATTTTCGATGATAAAGAAGAAAATCTGAAAAATTTTAGTTGACAAATTCAGTTAAGTTTTAAAACATAAATCATCATATCTCCGAAAGTTATTAACAAATTCAATTGCAATTTGGTATGTAAACTTATTAGGGCCTATTAATGGGGAAAATACAATAAAAAGTAGAAAAATCATTAATTGTTTAATAATTTGTTAATAACAATGAAGGCATGTCGAAAATCACGATTTCTCATTTTTTATGACAAAAAGTCTGCAGGGAACTTTAGAATTGTGAGACCTTCCAGTGAGAGATTTGTTCAATAGTATGTGAGGAAGTTTTCTGTAAAATTTGAAATTAATTCATTAAAAACTTTGGCAGATGCAGAAGTTTTAAGAAAGCGCGCTTAGCGCGTAAGTTCTTCCTCTCGTTACTGGCGCTACGCTGATAGGTACTTCAATAAGAGCAATGCTTAATATTATTAAAAATAAGTCTAATATAATGAACACATTAAATATAAAGCATTATTTATTAACAAAGAGATTAACTGTTTATTTATAAATAAAATATTTTATTTTTTCGCTTAAAAACTAAAATACCATTTCAATTAAATGTTTTTAATTATATTCTCACTGCAACAATTATATAATATTAATTTTTCACTGACAAGTCAGATAGTAAGGAAATAGAAAATTATTGTCTAAGTGAACAAAATAATTAAAAATTTTCATTTTCATAAATATAAGATTGAAATTTATTCAAAAAGAAATAAACGTATTTTATTTATTGAATACGAAATAAAAAATAGATTTATAGAATATTTTTAATTGGCTATATTAGTTTTGTTATTTATATTATATTTATATTTTATGATTTTAATTATTTTATATTATTAGAATATATAATTTTTTTAAAATACTTTTTGTTAATACCATGAACAATTGTTCATTATAGTATGTAATTAATATGTAAATAAATTGTAGATGAACTGAAATTGTTTATGTTTAATACTATTCATAAAAGTAATTAAGAGTTGCAAAAAATTGATCAAAACATATTTCTCATGTACAGAATGCATCAGCGTAGCGCGAGTAACGATAGGACGTACTTACGCGCTAACAGCGCTTTCTTAAAACTTCTGTATCTGCCAAAGTTTTTAATAAATTAATTTTAAATTTTACAGAAAACTTCCTCAAATGGGGTCAAATGGGGTACCTCTGTTTTTCCATGATAGGCACTTTTAATTTTTTTTATCCTTGACATATATTATTCATGTTGATAAAAAACTGTTATTAATTATGAAGACACTCAAAACAAATTTTTTTTTTGAAAGTTATACAACTTTTAAGTTTTAAGCAAAAAAAATATATTTATATATAAATTTATCGAAATTAAAGTGCTTACAAAACTTTTTGGGATAATGAATTTAATTTGGCAAGTGTGGGATCTTTTTCAGTACTAATTCTAGAGTAATTTCCAATAGAATAGATTGTTAAATTGTTTACAATAACTTAGAAACACTGCATTTTGTTTTAATATGCAGTGTCGGGCAGAATGGGGTACCTAAGTGTGGGGCATGCCGGAAGCTACGCCGTTTCATTAAAACTATTTAAAAACATTATATTATGTATATTTAAAGGTTTTCTGCAGATGAATCAATATTTTTGTTTGGAGACATTTATACCATCGATGTTTCACTATCGATATATCGATATTTTGCAATATCGATGTTTTTTTGTTAAATTCCAATAAATATTACTTGTTTTTTCATAGTAATAAAGAATCCTACTTTTTGTTTGTATTTATAATCTCATACAACAAGAATTTAATGAATTTTGAAAAAATATTCCATGTTTTGTATAGTTATTTGATACCACCCCATTTTGCCCCACGTTTAGCACTTTCTCAGAAAAAACGATATAAGTTCTTTCAAAAATTTTTTTCTCCGCTATTATCATAATTTTCTCAAAGCTAAGTGTACAAAGAACAATTTTGAAGTTTAGCTGAATCGGTTTATTCGTTTGGTTCTCTGTAAACAGCCAATTTCAAAAAGGTACCCCATTTTGCCCCACTCTCCCCTATATGGCTCAAAAACGTCCTCTTATTTTAAGAGGATTATTCTCCACTTAAAGAGGATGGTGACTCAAACAAAAATGTTAAGAATGTTTTGAAATTTGTAAAAACTCGTTGTTAAGAATGTCCAAATTATAGAACAATTTTTTTTTTAAATTTTTTACTGTCCCGTTTTTTAAGAATTTAATTGTTGAAATTGCATGTTTTTATATGGGCTCTTATGGAGAGTGTTATGTAAAGTGCACTATTTTGATAATAACTTGTGTAAAAAAGTTAAACTTTTTTTAAAAATCATACTCTTTTAAAGTTTAATACTTTTGGAATAATTTAAAAAAATAATTGAGTAAACCGACTGTCCCAATTTTTAGAAATAACATTAAAACTGACGTAAAATTACAGATTTTCTAACCTCTCTAACATTATACACAGAAACGTGGCAACGTCGCAATGTAATCATATACGAATGAAATCTTATTTAGTGTTACCAACACTGTTTCTAGCACTCTCTAAAACTAAATCAGTGAAATTTTACTGAGAATCAGTGACTCTATTCTCGCGATTTGAATCAGTGAAATTGCACTGAAGATCAGTTAAAAATGATTGAAATTTTAGTCATTTTTCACTGATTGGACAATTAAAAAATAACTGATATTTTCAAATATGTGTTACAGAAATTTTCAGTAATTTTTTAATTGGCGAATCAGTGGAAAATGACTCAAATTTCAGTTATTTTTAACTGATTGTCAGCGAAATTCCACTGATTCAAATCGCGAGAATGCTCCAATATCTCCATGCTCATAAAATTTTTTTTGGAAATTTTTTTTACGTAATTAAATAATTATTTTTTAAAATATTTTTTGAGAATAATAAATTGGAATTATTAAAAATACTATTTTTATGTCTAATATATTAAGTATTTTATATTATAAAATATATATATTAAAGCAGTTGGTATTTGCAGTTTTAATCCCATATAAAAGCATGTGAATTCCCCTCTTGCCGCCTCACAGTGGGACCAAACTGCAATTTACTGTTCATAATAGTCTAGAGCCTTCATTTTTTAACCGATTTTACTGAACTTTGTTTTAAAGGAAAGATTATTAAATTTGGAAGAGATTTGTCAAGGCCGAATTTTAAATTTCAATTTGTTTATATTTATTTTTTATTGCAAAGTTTAACAAAATCATCTATTTTTAAGAAAAAGTTATCTCCAGCGTCTATAATCGAATGGCACGTGCTAAAAACTTTTTAGAAACACATCTAGAGTACTCTGTAAATTGTAAAAAATTTGTGCAGGTAAATATTCGAATGTTATAAACAATTTATATTAACAAATAATTAAGTTTACAACAAATTGTTAATGTGGACAAACGCTTTGATAGATTTTGATGAAATTGTATACTTAAGGCCTTTTGGGGTCGCTGATTACGAATCCAATGTTGGTATTTCAAAATTCAAAATGGCGGATCCAATATGGCGGATGCTTTTTTTGAAAATCGATTCAATTTGGATAAAAATCGTTACTTGGGGGTCTTTGGGGTCGCTGATTACGAATCCGATGTTGGTTTTTCAATATTCAAAATGGCGGATCAAATATGGCGGATGCTTTTTTTTAAATCGATTCAATTTGTCTAAAAATCGTTACTCGGGGTTTTTTTGAGGTCGCTAATTACAAATATGACGTCCGATTTTTAGGAATTAGAGGTGTGCAAAAAGCTCGAAAAGCCGAGCCGAGCCGAGCCCGAGCCGTCTCGATGTATCGGGTACCCGAAATTTTCGAGTACCCGAAACATTCGGGTACCCGAATTCACTCGAGTACTCGAATATTTCGGGTACTCGAATGAATTCGGGTAACCGAAATTTTCGAGTACTCGATTTAATTCGAGCTTTTAAATTAAAAAAATTTTTTTTTTGAAAAAAAAAAAAAATTTAATTAAAAATTAATGTAGAAAATTTTGGATTTTCTCAAGGGCTCGAATCAAATCGAGTACTCGAAAATTTCGAGTACCCGAAATTATTCGAGCTTTTTATAAAGCTCGGCTCGGCCCGAGCTCGGCTCGAGCTCGAACTGAATAGGCTCGGCTCGGCTCGGCTCGAAAAATGAAAAGCTCGAAAATACCTGCTCGAGCTTCGGGTTTCGAGCTTTTTGCACACCTCTATTAAGAATACAAATTGGCGTTGATAATATGATAAAAATCAAATTTAAATTGTTTTATATTTTTAAATTGATTTTATATACGTTTTTAAATATAGGTTACAAAATTAACTGAAGATTTTTATAGTCTTGTTTTGACAATTTTATTCATTTATACTTATTTTGATACTGAATAATTCAAAAAAGTAATAATTTTTTACAAATTGTTATTAATTTGTACACTTTAAAGTATTATATGTTTAAATCCATCAATATATACCGACAGATTAGCTCAGTCGGATAGATGCCTCGCTTGGCGGTCGTTTAAGGACCAAGGGTAAGTACCCTTGGTTCGCGCCCATTTGGCTTGGTATTTTTCCGGCACGTGAGATAATCTGAGCGGGAGGTTTGACGTCGAGGTATAATGATGTGCACCGTCGATTATTGTCCGGTACACACCATTAGAACTCGACTGTCGATAAACCGGTTGTACTCAGGAGAAGTATTCTACAGTTTCCCTCTTCTCTGGCGAGAAAACCCATTGACGGGTGGTCCAGGCGGAATGCGAGTACTCCTAATAAAGTCGGCTGTAGACGCAAATTAGGTTAATATATAGAAAATTTCTAAGTAGAATGGTTATGCTTAATCCAAAAAGTATTTCTCGGGGACTCTTGTCGAAGTGCGTAAGGTCAATAGGACAGGAGTATAAACAATAAAAAAAATCCATCAATATATAATAAATTTTTTAGCAAATTAAAAAATATTATTGCTTTAAACAATTTTTTAACATCATCGTATAATTTAAATTTTTAAAAATAATTCTGCACAATGTAAGGATTTTTAGCACAGATTGGTAGTCTTATAGTGATCACAATTTCGCGGTAAAAGTATGAGCTTTTCATCTTTGCCGCGAGATGGCTTGAAGCTTTTTCACCTATAAGTAAGAACGATTCGTTTTTTATTATAAGAGCTTATTACATTTGTGAATTAATAATGTAAAAGATTTTGATATACTAAAAATATTAATTATACTTAAAAAAACCCAAGAAACCTCTCCGAGTAACAAGTTTCAAGTACATCTAATCAATTTTTTAGAAAAGCGCCTTACACATTATATCGTTTATAAAAAATGTTTAGAAACTAATTACAGATTCGTAATCAGCGACCCCAAAAACCCCCGAGTAACGATTTTTAACAAAATTGAATCGATTTAAAAAAAGCATCCGCCATATGGGATCCTCCATTTCGAATATTGAAAAACCAACATCGGATTTCTAACCAGCGACCCCAAAGACCCCCGAGTAACGATTTATAGCCAAATTGAATCGATTTTCAAAAAAGCATCCGCCATATTGGATTCGCCATTTTGAATTTTGAAAAACCAACATTGGATTCGTAATCAGCGACCCCAAAAACCCTTAAGTATACAATTTCATCAAAATCTATCAAAGCGTTTGTCCACATTAACAATTTGTTGTAAACTTAATTATTTGTTAATATAAATTGTTTATAACATTCGAATATTTACCTGCACAAATTTTTTACAATTTACAGAGTACTCTAGATGTGTTTCTAAAAAGTTTTTAGCACGTGCCATTCGATTATAGACGCTAGAGATAACTTTTTTTTAAAAATAGATGCTTTTGTTAAACTTTGCAATTAAAAAATAAATATAAACAAATTGAAATTTAAAATTCGGCCTCGACAAATCTCTTTCAAATTTAATAATCTTTTATTTAAAATAAAGTTTAGTAAAATCGGTTAAAAATGAAGGCTCTAGACTTTTATGAACAGTAAATTGCAGTTTGGTCCCACTGTGCGCCTGCCCCGAAAAGACAGTCACCATCCTCCTTAAGATCAATTCCTCTTGAAAGTAAAAAAAATAAAAAAAAAAAAAGATAAAAAAAAATTTAAAAAAATATTGTTATTATTGTTATTTATTTGAATTGTTTTTTTTTTTTTTAATAAATAGTCTGGAATATTATTATTAATTTGGTTAAAATCTTATAGAATTGAAGCAAAGAAAACTAAACTTCTAAACGGATTTGCAAAATATTTTGTAATATTATTAAATGGTTTAAAATCTCGATAATATAGGGTAAGTGCGGGTATAGTCGGACAGTACTAGTAGTCGGACACTTTCGTGTTTTTTGGCAAATAAATAATAATGCATTGTGATAATTACTTTAAAAAGTATACTGGACGAATGTGTGAAGTTTATATTTTATGAAAATACTGTTATTTTACAAAATAATTAAACAAGAAATATTTTATTTAATATTTTAAAAATCATGGTGTCCGACTATAGATACAACCATTTTCGAGTAGCGCGATGAGTGGCACAAAGTTTTGTTGATAATTAATCATAAATATTAAAACTTATAGGATTTAAATATTATATTAATAACTTCTAATATGCTTTAATTCGATTTTCCAGCAGATAGTAATTAAAAAATTATCTTTTTTACTTTATAAATCCAAAATATTTGACAGATGTCCGACTATAGAAACAAGGGGAAAAAGTGTCCGACTACTAAAGCATTCGTAATTTTTCATTAAAATGCTTATATTTTATTAAATACTCAAGTATTTGTAACAAATTTATATGATTTTTAATCCTAAAGAACTCCTTTAATTGATATTGTGCTTATAAACACAGTAGATATTTGTTATTTCAAGAAAAAAAGCATAATATAAGATCGTATCCTTAAGTGTCCAACTACTAGTGCATTTACCCTATTTCAGGAAATTTCAATACATTAAATATTTTTTTAAATAATTGGATTTTTTTTCAAAAAATTGGATTTTTTTACAGTTAGACAAACGTATAGACTAAGCTCCTTAACGGATTTGTACTCTAGAATTTAATAAATTTGGTTAAAATCCAGATATGTGACTGTCCACGAGAAAACAGGGCTTAGCTCTAAAAAATCAATTTTGAGTTTTTATGCTAATCGATAGATATAGATATAGATATAGATATATAGATATTATATTGCTTTTTTAAATGCAAAAATCAAAAGTTGTAAATTGTCAATTACTTTTGACAATACAACGTTTTAAAGATGTTATATTCTATATTCCTTCGTTCTGCTTTTACTTCAATCACTCGCCCTGTGAAAGCTAAGCCCTGTTTTCTCGTGGACAGTCACATATATGTTCCAGGAAATTCCAATACATTAAGTATTTTTTGAAATATTTGAATTTTTTCTAAAAAAATGGATTTTTTTACATTTAGACAAACGTAAAGCCTGAAGTACTAAACAGTTTTATAAAATACTCTAAAATTTTATTAATGATGCAAAAAGTATTTTGGTCCCAATAAAAACATCTTTGATGTAAAAAGTTCCGCCAAGTAAAAGTTTTTGCAAATGTCCAAACAATTAGTGAAATAAAAGTTTACCAAGTAAAATTTGTGACTAAAGTTTTAATATAGAATATTGTAACAAAAATAAAATTTAATTTAAAACCCATTAATTAATTAATTATGCCCCACTCTGTCAATTACTATTATTATAACATGAGAACTCATTTAATGTTAATGTTCAAAAACAATCGTTTAAGTAAATTTCCGTCAGTAAGGTCGACTAATATTAGAACTATGACTGTTGAATATAATTGGAAGTATCATATTAGGAATCGAGCTGGAGAAAAAAATTTCCAAAATGAAGAAAATAAAATTGTTGACAATAATTTATCATCGTTGAATTCAACCAGCAATGTTTGTAAAAAAAATATTGTTGATAGTTGTTTAGAAAATTTGCCTTTAATTCCAGCAAATGATGTTAATAATATTTCTATTGATTCAAGCAATGGAATGAAAGATACAAGATTAATAATAACTAAGAAGCAACGAAAAAAGAGCTATGGTTCATTTTTCTGAAGAAGTAGAAAAATATAAAATCATAAAACGTCAAAAAAAGCTGCTTTTCAAAAAAAACATCGACAAAAAAAGCGAGAAACTAATAAAATTGTTCGCTCTGAATCATTGGATTCTAATGAATTCATTAATGCAGAGCAAACTTTAAATACGAGGCCCCAAAGCACATCCACAGCTTTATCATCAGCAGAAGAAAATATTTCTACTTCTAAAGTTAAAACGTCAATTCGTGACAGAAGTGTTGCTTACAAGCGCACCTCTCAACAAAATAAACATACTTCTGTTCAAAAACAAAATCAGTCTGATATTATTTCAAAGTCACATATATAGACAGGTTATTGTAATGAAACGAACATTACACGTGATAATTCTTATGTAAAACTTTGTGAACATAAAGTTAACAGTGAATTATTTATAAAATCAAAAACTAATAGAAATGAGGGAGAAATTATTATAAACAGAAGTTTGCAAAGTAAGCCTTCAACATCAGCGCAGAATAATAATAGTACATCAGGAGAAGTAATACACAAAGGAAATTATAAAGACAAAGATAATGTAATTATTGAAAATGCAACAATTAATTCAAAAATTAACAGTTCAGAGGAAACTTTTAATAATAGACAATTACAATGCATGACTTCGAGATCATTAGATAATTGTATTGATTCAAGAAATTTTACAAAATATACTAATTTAAAAAATGAAAATCAAGTAAAAAAAGAATAATAATACGTTCTTTAGAGGAAGAAGAACAACATCAAGTCATGAAACGTCAAAAGAAAGCTGCTTTTCAAAGAAAGTTTCGACAAAAAAACAAGATAATAATAGAATTCTTAATCCTCAATCAATCCAAACAAAGGATAGTATTATTACAGTGGCTAAACCAAATATAAATTCAGCAAAATCCTCTACAACTGTTAATACATCTTTAGCAAAAGATAATGTAACTGTTACAGCAAACTTATCAAATACTAATATTTCTGGTCGTCAAAAAAATGCAGCTTATCAAAGAACTCATCGCCAAAAAAACGGAATTCTGCACAGAATCAAAATTTCTCTGACAGTATTTCAGTCTCGCATATAGAAGAACATTTTGCTGGTGCGATGAGCATTTCATGTGAGTATTGTAATGCTAAACATTTCCAAGCAGAAAGAGTATCTAATAAAAAAAATTCATTTCATGATTGTTGTAAACGTGGCGAAGTCATTCTTGAAGATCTACCTGCTCCTCCACTCATATTACAAAATTAATTTGATGGCACCCACGAATTATCTGGGCATTTTCTTCATAATATATACGACCTTACAATAATTCATTTGGTTTTGCTTCTTTCAACGCTAACTTAGTTAATTTTAACAATAGACGACCAGGACCATATTGTTTCAAAATACATCGTGAGGTTTATTATCAAATGAATACATCTTTGTATGCAGAAAGAAACGAGACGCATGCTTATTCCCGAAATCTTTTTTGATCAAATAGTTATTTGATATAAAACTGCTTAACTTAAAATTCACATAATATGCACATTATTTGACATAAATTTCATTGCACACAAGAACCATTTAACATAAATATCATTTGTCATAGAATTCATTAAACAGAAATATTATGTTACATAAAACTCAGATAACTTAATTCCCATTTGACATAAAAATTATGTAACATAAATTTCTATTGACATAAAAATCATTTAACATAAATTTCTTTTAACATAAAACTCATTTAACGTAAATTTTATTTGTTATAAAATTCATTTGACATAAATTTCATTTGGCATAAATGTCATTTAACGTAATTCTCAATTGACATAAATATCATTAGACATAAAATTAGCTTGACATAAATTTCATTTGGTGTAAATCCCATTTAACATAATTTTCATTTGACATAAAGTTCATTTGATATAAAAGACATTTAACACAATTCTTATTTGTCATAAAAGTCAAACAAAATTAAATAATAATAATAATAATTTAAGAAAATTCTCATTTGACATAAAAATCATTTCACACAAATTACATTCTACATAAAAATATCGGCGCCAATTTCAAAAGTAACCAATTAGATATTATCAACAACATTGTGATTCGCCAATTTTGAAATTCGCGCCTATATTTCTAGGTCAAATGATCTTTATGTAAAATGAAATCTATGACATTAAATTTTATGTCAAATGAGAAGTATGTGTAATGACTTATCCGTCAAATGAAATTGATATCAAGTGAACTTTATGTCAAATGAATATTATGTTAAATGAGATTTATACCAAATGAAATTTATGTCAAGTATATTTTATGTCAAATGAGAATTATGTTAAATGGAATTTATGCTAAATGAAATTTATATAAATTTAATTTTACGTTAAATAATAATTATGTTAAATGATATTTATGCCAAATGAAATTGATGTCAAATGAATTTTATAACAAATAAAATTTACGTTAAATGAGTTTTATGTCAAAAGAAATTTATGTTAAATGATTTTTATGACAATAGAAATTTATGTTACATAATTTTTATGTCAAATGGGAATTAAGTTATCTGAGTTTTATGTAACATAATATTTCTGTTTAATGAATTCTATGACAAATGATATTTATGTTAAATGGTTTTTGTGTGCAATGAAATTTATGTCAAATAATGTGCATATTATGTGAATTTTAAGTTAAGTAGTTTTATATCAAATAACTATTTGGTTAAAAAAGATTTCGGGAATAAGCATGCGTCTCAAAGAAACGATACTCCTTCATTTGGACAGTTATTTATTGTTGATCAAAACGAAGCTTCCGAAATTCGTTGTAAGAATAATGTTCAATTAAACCGAGATATTGTTGATGGAATAGATACAGCCCTTCGGGATTGTAACATATTTGCACAGTCCTACCGTATGATGCATGAAGAAATTAAAAAAACGATGACTGAAAATAATGCAGAAATTGAGCCTGAGATGCAATTATTATTTTCATTAAAGCCTGGGATGGATAGTAGACGTTATAATTTACAAACTGTAAATGAAGTTGCAGCAATTTTTACCACAACTGCTGATGGTGATCTTGATTATCATTCTCATAAACATTTCTTTTTCAATTTTTCTTTAAAACATTTATTATATTTGCGCCATTATTCTCATTGTAAATACTTTTGTTTAAAAAAATTAAAATATTAAAAAAAGAAATGCGCAAGAGAAAAAACGCGCGCGCTGGAGGGCGCGATCGTTCTCGTTTGGAGAAAAAAATGATCTTTACAAAAATTTCCTAATTTTCCAGACAGAATCGATTGGCGTTAACAGTTTTTAAAAATTGCTAAATTTATATTAATTTGTTTGAACAATTGTTGTTAAACAATTAAAAATTAAAAACAAAAAACAGGTACTTTTTTCAATTTTCCTATGAATCTAATTAGTTTCTGAGTTGGCACAAAACTATTAAATTAACAAACTGAGTTTAGTTTCGTGTTGAACCGAAACTTAATTCAGTTTGTTAATTTAGTTTCGTGTCGACCCGAAACTAAATTAACAAATTAGATTTAGTTTCATGTCGACTAGAAACAAAACTAAAAAAAATAAATTAGATTATTAAATACTTGAATTCATTTTATAGTACAGATTAAAAAAAAATCTGAGAAACTCAATTATCTAGTTCTAATTTTATTGTTAGCTGTGATTTTTTATCACAGCTAACAATAAAATATTTAAAGAAATAATAGAATTATAACTTTAATAATAGATATAAAGTAGTATGCGGAGATTTCAATAGAATTATAATTTATTTTTAGATGACATGAAACTAAATTAAACGTAAATTTTTAATTTAGTTTCGTTTTAGAATCGGTCCCTGAGATTTACATGACGTACAAACATGAGAAAAATATGTTTTTAAATTATCATAAATTTAAAAAAATTGGCTGTTTTTTAAAACAAAAAACGATAAATTTCTTAAAAATAAGGGTACAATAATTTTTAAAAAAGCGTTTAAAAGGTGACAAAATATGCTCTTAATTGCAATAAATAAAATTTATGTGTGATCACTTGTTAAAAAACTACATTTGTTTAAAATTTATTACTAAAAAGTGAAATATTTTGTTTATTGGTAATTGCATTTAAACAATAATAAAGAATATGTATCGATAGAATATTATATTATATTATTATATTATATCTATAGAACACTACTGCGCATGCCTAATATTGATAGAACACTACTGCGCATGCGTAACATTGACAGAACCCTACTGCGCATGCGTGACATTGACAGAACACTACTGCGCATGCCTAATATTGATAGAACACTACTGCGCATGCGTGACATTAACAGAACACTACTGCGCATGCGTGATTTGTGAATATGTATACATGTGTTAATATTGTTTTTAAAAGATATACATATATATACGGCTAGGGTCGGTCGGTCGTTTTCTAACTTAGTATAATAAAGAGTGATTTTAAAAACCAAAAATTGTGAAAAATGATATTTTCTCAACTTTTTTGTTTGAAAATTTTTATTTAACTATTAAATTAATGTAACTATCTTGTAGGGTATTTAAAAATACATTGATTGACTCAAAATTCAATCACTTTTACCATATTTATAAAAAGTTATTCATATATTTCTATTATTTTTATCTCCATGAGGAAGTAAAGTGTTCATGAAATGAGCACCAAAATTATAAAAAAAAATTTACAACTTGGCAACGGTTTTTACAGTATTTTATTTTTTTAATAAAAGAGACTTCATTCGTTTTTATTTTATTTTTCGTTTTTCTTCAATCTTTCTATTTTTATTTCTACTATTTTATGCACACAATTTTCTAAGAATATCAAATTGAGACAAAATCGCAACAATTTTGATACTGTAAATTTTTAATAATGTAAAAGTTAAAAGTAGTATAAGTTGACTTACACTACTGAGAGAACTAACTAAGAATTCAGGAGAGTATTCTGTCTGACTAACATTGACTCTCACTACTGATTCTTCTGTTCTCATAACTCCAATCGAGTTTTGCTCTAAAATGTTTGTATTTCTTCTTTTTCTTTTTTTTTATATAGCTGAATGGATTGACTCACACGTTTATTAAAAACGTACTTTAAAAATCTAACAAAGGCCTTTTTTATAAATGAATCTATAAGATTTTTTATTTCCTTTACAACTGACTATAGTCCGTCAGGCATTGTCTCATAAACGTTGAAAAATTCCCTCTATTACGAATGCAATTTAGCGTCTGTATAAAGCCCAAAATGATGAAAAAAACATTTCCGTATCCGAATTTCAATTCACTTTTGTTGCGGTTTCACACTCGAACAATTTATTGAAAAAAATTCAGCAACGTGACCATTAACCTATTTTTATTTCTTTTTTAACATTGGTATTCACGACTGAATTTCTTGGTAAAAATTACATATATATATATATATATTTTTTTATGAAAATAAAATCCGCGTGACTTTATTTTACAAGTCACGGGAATAAAATGTTTCGACAATAAATTTCTATTATAGTATTTTAAGTGTTTATTTGAAAAAAAGGACAGCAAGACAAAATTATGATAATTAGAAATTATAGTTTATAATAATAATAATTTTAAAAAAATTGAATACATTTATACAGAGGATGTTTTTCTAGATAGATAGAGAACCCAATTTCAAGAGGGCGGAAATAAGGACAAAGATTATAAACATAATTCTAGGGGCATAAAATAAGTAACTAATTTAATTTCTTCACACTTAATTTACATTGTGAGTACTAGGAATAAAGTTTTCACATTAATTAAACAAGTCTGCTGAAAAGCATATCTTTTAAGAACTTTATCACTTCCGTCATCCTTAAACCAGGAAAGTTATATATAATGTACTTTCTTTAATTCTGTTAGGAGAAATATACATATATTTTCATCTGAAAACCAAAAATCTTTATTAGATTAATGTACCTAAAATTTTGAAGCTTCAAATATGTTAAAATTATCTTTTTGTTCAAACTCAAATCTTTTTCAAAACTGTTTCATAATTTTGCTTGTGGAATAAATTATTTTAATGTAGCCCTTCTTAAATTGTTTTTAATCCTAGAACGGAAATGCGTGAGACTCCGTCAAAAATACCACAATTTGCATGAGGTTTTCGGATTAATCTGTAATTTGGTGAACTTGTTATTATATTTAATAAGGAAAAATTTTTTTTTAATTCTTCCTCAGATTTAAATTATTTTCAATTTTTTAATGAAATTTGTCGATAGAATTTAATTATTTTTAAAAAGTTTTAAAAAATTCTGAGAAATCCAATTATTTAAATCAATTTAAAGAAAATTTTTTACAAGAAATTAATTATTTTCATAAATAATAATATTTTTCTTAGGAGTTTAATTATTTTCACAAATAAAATTCTTCACAGGAAATCGACTCTTTAAAAAAATTTTTAATTAAATTCGTTGTAATAATTAAATTATTTTCATAAATAAAACTTATCGCAAAATTTCAATTATTATTTATACAATTTTAAATAAATATTAAAAGCTGTAGGTATACAGCGTGAATTTCTAGAAATAATTGAATTTTGAAAAAGGTTCAGTATTAAAATCTTTGAAACTTTAAATTTATAGTTACAATATTCTTATAATAAAAAAAATGATTTTATCACTCTTAATTCCCATAGAAAAATAATAATAATTAAATATTCATTTAAAAAAGAAGTTATTGATGTTTTCGAATAATTTTACAATTACGGAAATTCGTAAATAAATGTAATAGAACATTTTTTTGAGTATCTAATAATTTTTGAAGTGAATCAGATTATTCTTCAGGGTTAGGGAAAAGTCAGGGAAAAATAAAATAAAATTTTTGTGGCAACCCTGTAATAATTCCGAAAAAATTCAACGGATTTTTATGAAATATAAATATGAGAGAGAGAGAGAGAGAGAGAAAATAAGGTGAGAGTGAATGAGCATAAAGGAGTAAATAGGAGTAAACAGCTTTAATTATTATCCTATTTTACCTTTAGACCATCTAGTAAAAATAAAAAGTAGAAAAAAGAACACAATTGCTCTGCTAAGCACCAAGACATTACTGTGATAATAACTGTACAATTATTTTCCACACTCAACAACTTTTCTTATTGGCTACTAAATAGAAAATCTTCCTTTGAAGAATTGATAATTCTTGCAATTATATTTAAAATACTTTTCTTTAATTGAAATAAATGATAATAAATATTCATATAATTCAAAAATAAATATGTGATGTGGCAGCACACTGAAAAAAACAATAAAATATAAAATACCATAAATCAGGGTTTACGGTAAAATTATTTGGAAACCAAGTGCAAAATTCTAAATAAAGTAGGTACTTAAATTGCAGCAAGAAAACACATAACTAAGGTTGTCGTTTTCACTTATTGAGGATATAGTTTCAATTTGAATATTTAATTAGTTTAATTTAATTACTAAATTTAGTCAGGAGTTCCTAGAGTTTGCATTTCATTCACAAAGTTTAGATTTCACAACACATATTTAAACTTAATCGCGGTTACAAGCGAGAAACTCGAATATTGTTTCGCTAAGAAGATGCAACTCTCACGATGAAAATTGAAGAACTGGGCATCCCTTTTCTTTTCACTGTTTTTATAATCATATAGAATTCGTAAGGAAAAAACTATCCCTGAGCATAAAATGGATTCATTCTATAAATTAGCCTTAGAACAAATAATCCCGATCGTCTCTACTTTTAACTATTAAAATAAAAATCTATTTTTAAAATTTAAGCATACGAATTAAAATTAGAAAATATTTAAAGAAAAATAACAAAAACGCACTGAAAATTATTTTTGACGGAGAAATTCTGTCAGTGACGGAAAGCTCGTTATAAAGTTGAAATTTTTTTACTTAATTTTACTTAAATCCCTCTTTTATTCAAATTTTTAAATACGCGAGAAAAGAAAATATAAAAGTTGAAGAGAGAAAGAGAAAAAAAATTAGGAACAAGTATGGCTCAAGAGGTAGAAAGTCGGAAAAAGGAAAACAGGATAAACCGGATTTGGACGTTAACGTATATAATGAATTGTAGGGTGTGAGGGGAGATTTCTGGCCAACGAATCGGCGAATTATACACAAACCACAGTTCCTTAACGAGCCCTATTTCTCGACTATGCAAAGTGAATTAGAATACAGGGCCGTTAATAACTTGACAGACATAACGCACGAACTACAAGAAAGAAAAAAAAACAAAACACACTCCAGTCTAGAAATAAGACAACCCTCATTTACTAACTCTTACACGAAGGTTCTTATCTGCCGCATAACAACAAATAAATCCCTGGACTATATATATATATATATATATATATATATATACTCTACAAAACACTTGTTGATTTGTCCCAAAGTGGTTTACGTATAAAGTGAAGGGAAAAAATCTCCCACCAAGTCATTATATGAACAGTTTTCTAATTTTAAATTTCTCCTTGGCTAGCACAGAAATATTATTTTAATGCGTGTTAACTGTAAGCAGAAAACGATACTAATAAATACATACTCATTAAAAACATCTTTTATCTATTACTAAAGGCTTAAAATGGTGGAGATTTTAGAATTCGCGACAGTAGTCGGCCACCGGCTCAAAAACCTTTAAGAACAATATTTTTTTCGATTTCAAATGTATAGAGTCATTAACAATAATACTACCAACGTTTAGCAAAAAAAAATTTTTTTTTATCTCATATGGATTTGTAGTTATTCAAAATTTAGAGGTGGCCGACTACTGTCTAGTTTGCCCTACATTTATTAAGTTTATTTGAACTTTTATGACTTTGAATATATTTAACAAGTTTTGCGTTTTGCGTCTTTAACATTGTAAACAGAGTGATAATTATGAAATTTAATTTCAAATCGTCGTCGTGCTCGATCCTGGGGTAAAATTCTTAATATTGGATGTGGATACTGTGATCGTGATGTTAGAATTACAATTTAAATATATGAAACACTAACAATAAGTACAAATATATAGGATGTATTTTGACAATTGTTACGTCCCAAAAAGATGGTAAATAACAATACTTGTTTTAATTTAATTAAATAGGGGAGACTGGGGCGAAAAGTTAAATTTTGCATAAATGATTTTTTTTAGACAATATAATCCGCTTAGATGCAAATATTTATATATCAATATTGTAGGGAAACTTGTCCCCTACAACTTTTAATAAAAAAGTTTCTGATATTTTCGCATAAAATACATGTTTTGTCCTTTTTTGAAAATTTTGTTTTTTTTAACTCTTCGCCCCATGCTGGGGCGAAAAGTTAAATGGCTGGGGCAAAAAGTTAAACTCTATTTTTAGCCTACTAAAACTATTTTCTGATAGGTGTTAAGTAGTAGATAAGTTAAAGTATACGTAAACAAGTAATTTAGTTAATAAAAGATCTGTGTTTATTTAACAAAAGCTTTAGAACAGTTATAAAGTTAAAAAAATAAAATTTCAAAAAAAAATTTGGTTTATTTTACGTTAACGGTCTTGTTTTTTGACATAATACTTGCCTAATGTCAAATAAATCATTTTTAAACAAATAAACCAAAAAAAACGAAAAATAAAAAAAAATTTAACAACATGTAAAAATACATTAAACTTTTCACCCCACCCATCCCGTGTGGAAAATACGACGAGGCATTGGGGAGGCCCTAGCCAATCTCCCTTAAGAATCAAAAGGCACTGGCGAGTTAGGAGACCGTATACTGGCGAGTATCTAGCAAGGCTGTAATGCTGTTTCTGAAGAATGCCTTTAATAGGGTCAACTGCCCAGTGCCTTGTATATTTCTGGCCATTGCCTTGTTTGTTTCTGGCCAATGCCTCGTCTTTTCCTAGCTAGTACCTTGTATTTTTCTGTCCAATGCCTTATTATTTTCTGACTAGTGCCTTGCTTTTTTCTTGTAATTGCCTTTATTGTTTATCGTAAATGCCTTTATATTAAAAAATATTATTTCAGTTTAAAAAATTCAATTAAAATGTAATATTAATACCCTATTTATATTTTGCAATTAATAAGACTAAAATTTTTTATACAAACAAAATTATTTCAATATAAATTGGAATGTACTAAATAAATTACAAAAAAAATTTAATTTAAATCCAGATCATTGGAATTATTTTTTTTTTCATTTATTGTTTTGAAGCTGGAAGAACTACACACTCACACACAGTATTACATTTTATTTTATATGTAAATCGTAGTTTAACTTTCTTAAACCTATGCCTATATCGAGAAAGTTTCTAACGCAAGGATTCGAACACCTAACTATATATCGCAAACGCTGGATTTGATGACGTAGGGGACGCAAGGGAAACGCTTTAAACCGCTCGACCATTTCGGAGGTCGGAGAGTCATCGCTTAGAGAAATATTACATTCAAAAAGCAGAGGAAATGCTCTCTATCTCTCTCTCACTTATTGCAATCGAAATATGTACGTTAGAAAAATTCGAAAGATACCTAGAACCCCTGCTGTTCGAGTTTGATTTTTCTCGCTCATTATATGTTTGGGGAATTCCCATAAGTTGTTTTTACAGGGTGTTTTCACTTTCCTCCATTTATTTTGAAAGCATAATTATTTGTACACAGTAATAATTATAAAACTTACAACAAATACAGGGATTTGTTTCTAAGAAAAATTTTTCAAGTACTTAGTTGAACCATTATAAAACCCAATTCAGTTGAATAGATATAATAGGTAACCAGCTACACTGTAAGTAGTTATGATAACAATTTTAAAACTCTTATAGAAGGACATAATACGCTTCGTACAATAGAAACTTGTGGACATACAAAAAAATTTTTTTCGGTTAAAATCTGAACTGGAATTTTAATTTGGCCTGATGTAGCCTGCACGTAAAATCTATTTCTTTAAAGTTTAGAGCAATAAATAAAAATTAAATTCTGAAAAGTGGGAGTAAAAATACCTGCCCAAGCATGAGCCAGGGTTCAGCCTGATTACTTACTCAGTGTCATTTTTGACATAGTCAGTAACGGTTTGTTCATTTTACATCTTTATTAAACAAATTGTGTTTTTTTTGTTTATCCAGTGAAAGTGATTATTTGTAAATCGTGTACTTAAAAATATATAGCAATATTTAACCAGAAATGAACAAAACAGAACCGTGTAAAAATTCGCACTGACACATACCTAACCTACAAGCTGAGTCTCAAATATCATGAGTCATGAGTCGACAGAAACGCCATTGCGCGTCATTGACGGGTACTATTAAACAAGGCGTTTAAAAGCATTTCTCGTGAGTGCCTTAACTGCGACTATAACGAGAAAATTTAAATGTCATTCACCAGTAATATTGTCCAAAGCACTAAATAAGCCTTGGATAAAAAGTTCTGTACGAAATTCACGAATAATACTATGTCGAAAACCCTTTTTAATTCATTCTCCAGGAATTCTATATTAGCAAAAGTCCTTTTTAAGGCTTTCGCCAAGAATTCTAAATGGCATTCAGGAGTGATGCTGGTGAAAGCCTTTTTTAAGGCTTTCGCCATTATTTCTCTATGGCATATACAAGTGATTCTGGTGATAGCCCTTTTAAAGGCTTTTGTCAGAAATTCTATTTGGCATTCACGAGTGATTCTGACGATAGCCTTATTTAAGGTTAAGGCCAGAAATTCTATATGGCATTCACGAGGGATTCTTGAAAAAGCCTTACTTAAGGTTGAGGCCAGAATTTCTGTAAGGCATACACGAGGGATTCTGGGAAAAGCCCTATTTAAGGCTAAGGACAGAATTTCTGTAAGGCGTTTACGAGTAATGCTGGTTGGCTACAACTAGATATTCTGGGGAATGCCTTACATTTTAAAAAGGCGTTTGCAAGTTATGCTCTAAATTGCCCTAAATAAGGGTTTCGTCAGTATTATTGGTAAATGCCTTGAAAAAAAATTTATAAATTATACTTTTATTGTAATATAAATATATTTGTAATAACTATTACATAAATAAAAGTTTATAAAAAGTTAAATATTCTTAAATTTTGTTCAATCGAGAAAAACTGGCCAGGGCCTTTCTAATCCCTTGTTTATAACAAGGCTAAACAAGGCTAAACAAGGCAATTTCCACACGGGATTATTTAACTTTTAGCCCCAGGGTGCGTTTTCGGCTTTAACAACAAATATAAAAAATCTGACTAAAGATATTTAGCAAATACCTTTATGTATCTCTTAAGGGGACCCAAATAATGAAGTAAAAAAATCGCGGCGAGAATAAATGCAAAAAATATACTTAAAAGTTAACATTTTCTTTTACGAAAAAATTTTCAAAAGTTGGGTGAAAAAAGAATTTAAATATGGACACCACAAAAAGTGAACAGAATGTCACATAACTCCAGACAATTTGTTTAGGGTGATTAGACCCTTCTATAATTAAAATTGCAATGCTCTAACTATTTCCGTTCGAAAGATAATGAATTTTAACTGTTTTCACTAGTTTAACTTTTCGCCTCAGTCTCCCCTATTAAATTTAATTAAATAAATTTGTTTTAAGCCTAGATTTTTACATCTAATAGCTTAGGAACAATTTTTTTCTATTTCTTTGTTAAGTTCAATAAATGAAGGGTTTGTGAATTGGAATAAATTTTCTACATTTTCTTACGACGTAGAAAACCTTTCTGGATTGGGAAAATTGATATCAAGGTAAATAGGCAGTTAGAAAGAAAAGAATACAGCTAATTAAATTTTACTTACACTACCGGTCAAAATTGAGAGACCACCCATTTTCAGGCGAATGAAAAACGTTTTAAAACATAAAATTTATTGAAACTAAAATTTTTTTCTGTTCATTTTTCGAAAGATGTTAAAATTTTAAAAAGAACAAGATATTTTAGAAGTCGTTTGGCCAATAATTTATTTAGATATTTTTAAAAAATCGTCATTTTCAATGTTTTACAAAAATTTGAATAACTTCTAAAATAATGAACGCTTTTTAATGATCTTAGGCTTATTTTAAAGGTCATTTGCTACACTACAAGAATTACTTATATGCATTAATGTATAATTTTTTTCTTAGAAAATGCAGGCCATCAAACTTGGACCAAAAAAATTCAAAAAATTTGAAACAATCTTATTAACAGAAAAATAATTTTTAAAATTCAAACGTATTTTTTTTATTAAATTTTCTTGAAAACTCTACACCATATGATGTTTTATATATTTTCTAGAATAGTTTTTAGTTCAGAAAAATTGTACCAAATTTTTTTGAATTTTTTTGGTCTAAGTTTGAAGGTCTGCATTTTCTAAGAAAAAAATTATACGTTAATGCCTATAAATAATTCTTATAGTGTAGCAAATGACCTTTAAAATAAGCCTAGGATCATCAAAAAGCTTCCATTATTTTAGAAGTTATTTAAATTTTTGTGAAACATTGAAAATGAGGATTTTTTTAAAATATCTAAATATAATATTGTCCAAATGACTTCTAAAAGATCTTGTTCATCTTTTCAAAATTTTATCATCTTTCAAAAAATAAAAAGAAAATAATTTTAGTTTTAATACATTTTGTGTTTTAAAACGTTTTTCAATCGCCTGAAAATGGGTGGTCTTTCAATTTTGACCGGTAGTGTACGTTTATAAAAATTAATTGTTAAAAATTATTGTTGAAGCTGGAACGAAGTTGAAGTTGGAATTAAAATTTAAACTTTGAAAACTTAAGAATTCGAAAGATTTAAAGTAAACTTGCAGAGGACTTGAATTTTGAACTTGAAGAATTGAAGAGAACTGAATTTGAGACTTGAAGATTTTTAAGAGACTTAAAGAACTCGGAAAATGAATATTTGATTCATGATTCTGAGAATTGATGTTTTGACTGAATTTTCTTTGAGGAACACATATATATTTATGTAACTGTTCCCACTACCAATTTTCTTCAGGGGGGAAAATTTAGGGATGGGAATATTCTAAAAAAGGGAAAAAGAGGTTGACTATTTTAGGATTTGTTTAAGATGAAGAAAATGGAAGGAGAATGCAAAGGGGAAAAAGGGGCTGAGACTTTTCCTTCGTCAACTTCATCTCCCCTTCCAACTCTAAATTTCTAGATTGTACAGAAATGGCTAATTTTCTTAATTTTAACATTTTCTTTAATTTTTACTTATTCCCAAGCAAAAATTTCTGTCAAATGCCAGTATTCACAACTGGCGCAGTATTGCACCAGTACTGGCACGCCAGCAGTTGGCTTGCCAGTACTGGTTTCATTAAAATTTCTGTACTACGCCAGTACTACCCTTTAAGACTGGTATGCCAGTACTATGCCAGTACTGTGCCAGTATTGCTAACATGGCAAACTGACTGATTAGTTAGGAAATAATTAATGGAAATTTATGCGGTAATTTTCCGTGTAGAAAAATTTCGGGGCAGTCTGGAGTCCAGTGATTGCCCCAACTAGACGCATCTGGGCGGTCTAATCTGGACGGTCTAACTGTATGCTATATGGGATTTTTGTGGACGGTCTAATGTAGACTGTCTAACTGTATGCTATATAGGACTTCATTGGCATCACTAGAATTCAAAATTTTTAAAGTACAAATCAGGGGCCGTCCATAAACTACGTCACACCTTTAAGGGGGGGGGGGTGGAATTATAAATTTGTGATGATTTGTGACGTTAGGGAAGGATGGGTGTAACAAAAATGTGACGTCACACTGCATTACTGAAAAAATTTTTTATCGGTTCTAAGGCAACGATCACAAATCGCTTGCTTATGCATGGTCGTCATGGTAACGTGAGACAGAAAGAGAAATATGTATAAGAATCCTCTCTCATCCCGTATCCTTCTTACGTGAACACTTGTCTTAGTTGTGCTTAGGCCTTATTCAACGCAAAATGCAGCATTTAAACTCAGTTATGTAAACATAGCCTTATACATAGCTTAACCCTGCATCATACAGAACTTGAGTACTTACCTTTAGGATGTATTGATTTTACCGACTACGTAAATGTTAGTATGTACAGGCAAAGTTATTTAGATCGATCAGCTCGATTTATGTAAATGACATAAACAAGTGAAATTGCTTAATTCCTTCTTTATTGTTAATTATTGTAACGAAAACGAATTTATTTTCCATGGAATAAAATATATGTTTACTAGAAAAAGGTATTGTATTTTGAATAAAATCTAACACTTTCCTCAATGATTATTTGTGAAATAGGTTAATCTAACCTCAAAATTTTTTATTTAGCTTATTGGAATCTGTACATTTTTATATTTATAGGTATAGTTAGTGGATCAATTCCTAAAAAAGAATAATAATTTAATGAAAATATTTTATTACTTAGATGTTTTAAATGGATTTTTTTTAGGTGAAATGGAGAAAAAAAATGATTTTCATAATTTATTTTCGAAATATAAAGAAGCATTTCCTAACACAAAATCAGGTGATTTGCAAAGACAATGTACAGTATTTTGGAATGCAATTAAAAAGGATGAAGATTTTAGAAGTAAATTAAATAGTAAACTTCACGAATTGTCTGACATAATAAGGAAAAAAGAGCCAAATTGGACATGTTTTGGACAAAAGTAATTACCATAAGTTTACTCAACATTTTGTTAATCATATTTTTAAATAATTAAAATTATATTTTTAATAATTTAAAAACAATCTTCTAAATTTTTTATCTTTAAAACAAAATTTTTTTTTGTGTAGGCTCGAGATGTAAGACATGACCAAACTGAACAAAATGAGGTTGTAAATTTACCAAAATCATCTTCGTCTAACCAAAAGGATCTAACTGACAATAATGAAAGCATATTATTAGATGTAACAGAAAATAGCAATGTAATTCAGGAAAAGAAAAGAGTGACTCCTGCTCAAGATCGACTAAAAGATCGAATCCGAATATTAAATTCAGAAATAGTAGCGCTTACTGTCAGAAACAATGTAAATTTTTTAAGTTACGATGAAAATGCGGAGCTGGTAAAGAAAAAAGGGAATTAATAGAGGTTAAAAAACAATTAGAAGCAAAAGAAAACATTTAAGAACGATCTTCGAAATACCGACAAAATAGAAAACGGGTACTAGAGGAATTATGTGAAAACAATGCAGCATTAAAAAAGCAACTTCGTCTTAGGGATAAAGAGGGCCGCCCTTCAATTGAAGAAGACCAACCAGAACTTTTGAAGACCATCGTCAATATTGCTATTTTTGGTAGTGCGGCTCATGAAAGACGACAGACTGAAGCAATAAGAAGCATTAAAACTTTAGATGAACTAACCACATCGTTGAAAAATGATTTTGGATTTACTCTAAGCAGGTCTGCAGTTTACTTACGCCTTATCCCTCATAGATCTGATACTTTAGAAGGAAAGAGACACATTTCTACAGTGCCTGTTAAACTAACAAAAGCACAAAATGAAAATCATAAAAAAAACAAGCCCCTTTGCTAATGCATTTAGAATACAGGGTATCATTACCCGATCACGATTGGGTTGTTGCTCCTGCACATAAACTCATACCATCCGTTTATGCAGGAGTTAACATCGAACCAAATAAGTTCGGAAAACTTGACGCAGTGACGTATTCTGGGCCTACTTACATTGCAATCCGCTCCGCAAAACATTCTTCATCTACAGCATATTCCCATGTTGTAGATGTCGAGAAACTTATGAAGTTACCAGAATTCGATGAAATATTAAAAATAAATAATTACTTAGGTGAACAGGTAATTAAACCTATTGGGATTTTTACTGTCGATGGTGGACCTGACGAGAATCCACGATATTCTAAAGTTATTTCGGCTTCGATTCATCATCTCATTAAATACGACCTTGATGCTCTTTTTGTAGCGTGTAACGCTCCAGGCCGAAGTGCCTACAATATTCGAATTTTCTATGTATTAATTCACAATATAAGGTTAAAATCACAAAAAGTTTTTATTTTTTATTTAAATAGTATAATTCTTTTAATAATATGTTGTTAACCTTATGTTTCGTAAATATTATACTAATGAATATCACTTGTTAATTTTTTTAAGGCTTATAAATGCTTTCTTTCAGAAATATATGCAAAAACGTCTCTGCTCCAGCGTGTGGGACAAAGGCATTATTTTGCATTGTTTTTAAATTTCATTAAATAATGTATTTATAATTATAATATACTAAATAACAACTATTAAAATTTCTTGTTGATTAGTTTTAGAATAATGAAAAACAAAGACCGCATAAATTAATTGCTTAATTTAAAAAATATACATCGATAAATGTAAACCTAGCGCCTTTGCCCCACTCTCCCCTACAATCAAGACTTTAGTGCCCGATTTGTCGGTCTTCTTTGAATTTATACATGGATTGTCACTTCAAAATTCAATGGAATAATTTAATCAATCTAAAGAATCGTTTAAAAATAAATATTGTAGGTTTATATGAATTATTATAAATAAAATTTTCAATGAATTTAATTAAAAATTCTAAAGAACTTAGATTTTTGAAAAATGCCTAATAATTCAAATTCTCCTGAAATTAGATAAATTTTTTAACATATTGTATTTGATTCATTATTAAAAATAATTTATCTGTAGAAAAATTTCAGTTAAAAACACTATAAACAATTGAGTGTTGGAGAAGTTACCCGAGTCGAACTTTTAGACCTGCTTACCTCCTTAAAACTGAGGGTTTGTAAGGATGTAATAGGATGAAAGCAGAGTTTATTTGCATTGCAAGTTAACTCTGATTACCTCCTGCAAACCCCTGGTTAGCGACAAATTTAGATGGTAAAAGGAGGAAAGCAAGTGTTCCTAGAACCTTATTAAATACTGCTTGACCCTTACTTACAGAATTCTTTCCTCTCCCAAAACCCTGGAAAAACTGCTCATAGCATATTTGAGATCATTAGATAACTATACAATACAGAAAAATCGGAATAAACGCAAACCTACGAAATAAATAAAATCTAACGCACGCGAGACTTGAACCTACGACCTACGGACTACGAAACTAACGCCCTAACCACTATGCTGCGGAACCTAACTGAACACAGACGCTTTATTTTCAGTGACTTGTTGAGTTATTGGTTTTGGTGATTCAATAAAGCATTTATTGACACTAATACACTACAGCAAATAAATAAATTGTTTAATAATAATAACCTAATTTAAACATTCATAAATTAACAAAATTCTACACAGAAATTCAATTATGTTCAAAAATTTTTTTAAATTCTCATCAAAATTTCAATTATTTATCTTTATAAATAATAAAATCGTTCTCTGAAATTCAATTATTTTCCAAATTTTTAACAAGATTCTTGGCAAAATAAAATGTAGGCAAAAATTTAATTACTTTCATAAATAGAAAACCTTTCACAAAAATTCAATAAGTATTTACAAATTTTTTATAAGTTTCTTCTCAATAATTCAATTATTTTTATAAATAATAAAATTCTTAGAATTTTTTTATTATTAAAAATTTCTTAGTTAATCTCAGAATTTCTTAATTATTTTTAATACAATTTTAATCGAATTCTTAGAAAAGTGTATAATTATACTTAAGAATTCTATTGAAATTCGTCAAAAGAATTCAATTATTTAAAAAATGTTTGATAAAACTGAAAGTAATACTTTAAAAAATTGTTTAATGATTATAATTGTAGTAAGAATTATTTATTTAAATATTCATATATAATAATTAAAATAATTCGGGATTATTATGTGTAATAATTTTAGTCATAGTTTTCACTTCGTCCTTATAAGCAACAGAATATATGACACTGGCATTGATATAGTAAATTAGGAGAGTTCACACCCAGACTTCAGTGGCCGTGCGGTTTAAATGCTTCGAGTCGGGTCGTCAAGGGTGGGGGGCGTAAGTTCGATCCCAAATGCGAGCGGATATTTTTCATTGTAAGTGTTATATAAAATAATAAAATTACTATATTTAATCTGTATAAGTGTTATAAATTAAAATTGTAAATATGTTTGTAAATAATGTTTAAGGCCTGTTAAAGAATGAATTTAAAAAATGTACCAATTAACGCAAATTGTTTTTTTATTAAAATTATTTTTTAATATTACTATTTTAAATGATATTTACTGCTAGTACAGTATATTATTTATTTGAAAATAATATAATTATTATAATAATAAGTTATTGTCATTAAATACATATACACACATATATATGAATAACAATAATATTTATTATTATTAATAATTCATATTGCTTCCTCATAGAGGAAGGATTGTATTAGCAAAATTTTCGATTGTGATTTTTGACATATTTATAAATTTTTTTTCGTTATACCTAAACTTTTAGTACTTTATGTACGAATGGGGACTGCCCGTATAAATGTTCTAAATAAATAAAAAAAAAATTCGATATATTTTGATCTCCGAAGTCTAAAAAACGGATTTTAAAAATTTGTCCCGATGTGTGTGTGTGTACTAACATTACATTTTCCTCAATATCTCAGAACGAGAAAGAGCTAATGGCCTCAATTTTTTATTAAATTGTAGGTCTCCCCGGGGGACATACAATGAGAGTATTTTCATCCCGATTCATAAAGTTTAACTATATTTTTTTTGCATTTTTCATTTTGTAAAAAAACGTTTTTTGGCCATAACTTAAAAAAAATGTTAGGGCACCTATAAATGTTTTTCTTTAGTTTTGTAGAGTTTTTTCAGACGCATCTTTTGAGCCTTCATTAAACATTTTTCGTTTATATTAGCCAGAGATATTAAAGTTTTAAAACTCTAAATTTTTCGAAAATAACACTTTTTTGAAAATTTTGTTGAAAAATATAAAAGAAACTTTAAAAGTTTCATTACCAACTTGTAGAGCATTAAAAAAGGCTTCGATTGACCTATTTTTTAACCTGATTCGGTCAAAAATTATCGAATTATTGGTATTTGAAAAATCAAAAATTGTGGAAAATATAATTTTGTCAACATTCTTGTTTATGTGTAATTATTAAACTATTATAACCATCTTATAGAATATATAAAAACATATTTTTTGGACGAAGATTTAATGATTTTTAACTCTTTTATAAAAATTAATTCTTATATTTCAATTATTATTATTTCTATGAGGAAGCAAAGTGTTCATGAAATGAACATTAAAATTATAAAAATGTACCACTTAGCAGCGGTTTTTTCACATTACATTCAATAAATGTGAGAACCGAGTAAATTTGGGTAAATTATTTAAAATTAAAAAACTGAAATATTGAAATCGAACCTAAAATTTTAAATATTAGCACTGCTCATTAGCCCTGATTAGCTCGTCCAGTCTGGACCAACGCGTGGTTCGATCTAGTGATGGTAGAATCGAGTCCGATTCCTGTGAAGAATCGATTCTCGACTTCCAAGAATCGATTCTATACTAAAGAAAATCGAGAAGAATCGATTTTTTACGTCACAATTCCAACGTCTGCTGTCTGCACAGTGACATATTTATTGGGCGTTTCAAGAGTTGCTGTGAGCATACTCAGAATGTGCCGTTATTGGTTGATCCAACAGCATGTTTATGCTGATTGGTTCGAAAAACTGAAATTACACCGAAAAAAATGCCTAGGACCCGTATACCAGGAATTAACTAGGTTTCCTAGTTACGAGAGGAACCCACTATAGAATCCTAGTCAAAGTAATAAAATTCAAGCATAGTTAACCCTTAAACCGCACCCTGGGTGTGCGACACCCATATTCTAGCTTTTTACTCTAATATTTCGTTTAAAGTCGTAAAAATTGAACATGTGTCGTTATTGGACGATACATTTTGTACTTAACTTTATGTTCCGTGAGGTACATTAGTCTCCCAAGTGTCTTTGTTTATTTGATAACTTTATGAAGTTGTCGGCGAAAAATTTCTGCTTGTTTGACACCCAGTTTTTGGTTTAAGGTAATTTAAGTAGTTTTAAAAAACAATTTTTTAATTATTAAAATTAAATAAATCATTATGAAACCTATTTTTCTTCAAAATAGATGTACTGAGCTATATATAAGATAATTTTTCCAAAAGATAATATCCTATTCCAGCTTGGAGAACACACTTAAAAGTCCCTGGGTGTCGCACACCCAGTGTGCGGTTTAAGGATGGATTCGGCAGTGTGCGGTTTAAGGGTTAAAGTGACCAGAAAAATTAGTCGATGTAATCAGGAAAAAATAGTCAAATTGACTAGGAGAATAATACTAGATTTACACTGTGTATCTTAATTATTTGAAATTGCTAAACAAATTCTTATTATCAAATAAAAGAGAAAAACTAATTAAAAGAAAAAAATTAATTATTGTATTTGAACATATTTACATTTGACTTTGTATTTATATACCTTTTTTTTTGCTTAGGGACTTTTGGGAAATCTGCCTACAGATACCTTGGATTCCGCACTCCAAGGTTATGTGGGGTTGGTACAATGAAACAAAAGGAAATATTTAAAAAAAGATGAATAAATAAATGTTATAATTTTAATAAACTGGCGACCTACTATCAGCCCGACCCACTAAAACCCGTAACCCTTCTTCTGGAGCCCTTTACCCTCCCTCGGAACTGTCGTAAGACTTTAGCCTTCGAGGGTGGCGCTCCAACTCTGTCGCTAATGCGACTATCTGCTTTTCTCTGCAGTTTTCCTGCGTCAATAGTTAAAAATTTAAAACTATTTCAATATAAAAGTGCAATTAACAGCACAACAATAATAAAAAAAAACAAATGTTTAATTAATTGTAAAAAGTCAAAAGATAAAATCGTAAACGGATATATAAAAAAAAAGAAAAAATAAACGCGTATATAATATTGACACTAGATTTTCGAGTCAAAATACAATACTTAATCAGATGATGTTTTACACATTTCAAGTACACAGTTTTATACACTTGTCAAAAACTATTTATTTTTAATAATTTATGCCATTTAAATGAAAATAAATTTAAATACACAAATTATTGCAAAGGTAAATTTTCAAACACACTGCGCGATTAAAATAGTAAAAATGTTGTCACCACGTGCGTAAAAATTTCGATGATTTATATTGAAACCTAACCAAAAAAGTCTGAAGGAATTGACTAATATAATTAAATAGTTTACTTTCTAAAACATGGACTATCTATATTTCCAGAGGTTCCGAGAAACCAGCAATTTTGATGTATGTAAGAACTCCATTTTATGTACAAAAAATAGACGCGAGTAATGATAAAAAATCATTTCACGAAATCACGATAAATGACGCGATAGATATAGAGGTAAACACTGTCAGAACAGAAGCAGACGCGTGCGCATTATGGAAATAGGCAAAATTACTAAAATCCTAGTCAATTTGACTAGGATTTGCAGAGTTGTTTTTGCCAGGCTTGAATTTGTTGAATCAATCTAGCGATCCTAACCATAATGATTAGGAATCCTTATTACTTTTACTAGATTAAGATTAACTATAGGGTCATAGTTAATAATATCATCGAGATTTTTTTCAGTGTACTCATTATTTATTTTTTCGGCGCTAATCTGTACACGTGGTATATGTATAACCGGTATAATCACATTTTTCTTATAATTTTGTTGAAATTTGTTTTCAATTCTTTTCCAAAATGCCGTGAATTAAAATTTGGAATTATTTTCAAAAAATAAATAATGGAGGTAAGGTGCGTTGCGGTGTGTGCTTCGTAAATTACATAAATTATTTTTTATTTATACAGCTTATAAAATTAGAATTTTGTAAATTTAAATCTCTACTTTAAACTTTTTTGAAAAATAGCATAAAATTTAATTCATTAATATCACAAAACCAAATAACAAATACAAAAATTAATTAAATGAAAAATTTTTTCTAAGAAATACAATTTCTACATAGAAATAAAAAAAAAATAATTGTAAAAAGTATTTAAGGAATCAAAAACGATTCCTTGCTAGAATCGATTTTTGAAATCGATTCTTCGATTCCTAGAATCGACAAATTTATAAGAATCGAGAGAATCTAAGAATCGATTCTCAAAAAAAAATCCGATCACTAGTTCGATCGTCACTGGTCTGATTAGCCCATGGTCTTTTCAGCGCCCAGTTAGAGAATAGACTGTCTTTCTGGCACCACACTAGAACCCAACAATTTTTCTACACGGGTTATAGAAACTTTCGCAATAATTCGTAAAGATATGTTCCACATAAGTTACAATTAAAAACTTTTATTTTAACAATTTATAAAAATTCTTGCGGTAATTTATAAAAATTTTTGCAATAATATAGTAAAGACATGTAAAGCAAAAATTATCATTAAAATTTTGGATTTCAGTCATTTATGGAAATTTATGCGGTAATCTATCAACATTTTGATGATAGTTTATAAAACTATTTAAAACACAAACGAGAACTAAAAAAATTAACATCGGTAATTTATGGTAATTTATGGAAATTTTCGCGGTAATTTATGGAAATTTATGAGATAATTTATGAAAATGTTGACGATAAATTTTTAAATAAAAAATTTAACGTTGGTAATTTATGGTAATTTATGGAAAATTTTGCGGTAATTTATGGAAATTTATACGATAATTTATTAAAATATGTAAAACACAAATTAGACCTAAAATATTTAATGTAGGTAATTTATGGTAATTTATGGATATTTTAGAAGTAATTTATGGAAATTTATTAGGTAATTTACTTATTTGGTTCTTTTTTAATTTAGTTCAATTAAATAATAATTTTATATAATACATGCATAAAAAGTCCCACTTCTGGTGCAAAGAAAATGTGCGAGAAAGGGCGTTTTATAGCGAACGATCATATAAATATTTCCGCGCATGCGTATATTGTTCCTAGTCTCTTTATTTCACACTTTTTACTTTATTTCACACTTTATTTCACAGTTTTCATTTAACAGCCAATCAGAAACGTTGTAGTGACTTGCTATTTAAAGCGGCGGAAGCACAACTAAAAATGCGCCACCTGTGAGAAGAAAATCAAATTAGAATGCATGTCGGTAAAAAAGTCTACACGACTCGCGCCATTTTCTGAGAGTTTCTAACCTTCTTGATGAAATCGCTCGCGTGAAAAATTCTGTTTTTAATCTTTTATTATACTTTTTATTGATACTTCTAAGTACGCGACTAGGTTTGGGGGGGCTTTGCCCCCCGACGCGTCCGGTCTCTTGATGTATTAGAAAATGCCGTTCTTTGAAATGTCATAAATTATTATTATTTTGAGTTGGTTTTTTGTAGTCGGGGGGCTCCGACCCCCGAACCCCCTGGCCGGTGCTCCGCCCCTGGATCCCGTCGGGGGGAGACCCCCGGAACCCCCGCGACCAGACGTTTATGAGGATTTGATAGTATAACAGTGCAATTGTTTGTTTCCTTCATTGTATATACGTGCAATTTCTTTGACTTTTTATGCATTTATTATATAAAGTAGCATATGACACTTGTTCTCGAAAGCGGAGTTTATAAAAGAGCGACGTTATTGCGCCCCTCATCGTCAGCTCGTTAAACGCTCCTTCTTAATTGTAGGTGTAAAAGGTGTCGAAAATTAAAATTTATTATCCTGGAGCTTCGATAGGGTAGTGGTTAGAGTATTAGGCTAGAAGTCCGTAGGTAGTAGATTCGATTCCCCACAATGGCAAATTTTATTTCGTTATAGGATTGCGTTTATTCTGCGTTGTAAACATTAATTTGATTAAAAGTTAAAAGTTGGGGATTATTACATGTTTGCAAATATAAATTAATTTTTTTTTTATTATATTAATATTGAATTTTAATAAATTTTCCACTAGATTGGAAAATAGACGGTCTGGTCTGATTCAGGCCAGCGCCATAAGATTTTTCTACACGGGTACTAAACCAGTACTGGCTGCCAGTACTGCACCAGTAACATGAAACCAGTACTGAAAAGCGTTATCATTTCGGTCAAATGCCAGTACTGGTTCAACCATGGCGGCCAGTACTCCGCCAGTACTGGGCAGTACTGGCGCAGTACTGCGCCAGTTGTCAATTTTTGCTTGGGTTGTATATAATAATATTTACATTTTTGTATGAATACTGTATTACATTATAAGGGCCGCGACATTTGATGCACGAGCGAAGCGAGTGCTTCTTTTCCGGGCAGGCACAAGAAAAAATGTGAAAGATAAATTAATATTATATTTGATGGCACTGAACAAATCTGCAAGGTAGCAAATAATTATTAAGTATAATAACAACATGTCATAATCGTAAGTTGGTTTTCCCCATAGAAATATCGATCAATAATGTCAAAAGACATTGGGAAAACTGAACATTTGGCTGTGGATCTTGGCGAAACTAATTGTAAGACAACATTGAATTAAGCAGTTAGTTGGTAGTCAAACATTTAGGCAATTTTAGCCAGGCAGTGAGACACACTTTAACTAGAGTATATTGTCAATGGTTATAGCCACACAATTAGGCAATTTTACCATGCTATGAGACTCAGTATTATTTAATGAAGAAATCAAGTTGAAAGTTATATTTCTGAACTTAAAAGTAGACTACCATTGAGCATATGAATTTTTAGGGAACAAAATAAATAATTAAAACATATAACATTAAAATAAATATATAATTATGTGTAGCCAAATATTTTGATTCAAATTTTGTATTCCATAGAATATTATTGTAATTAATTGATTAAAGTCTATAATAGACTGTAAGAACATTTATGGTATTGAATAATTCACTTATTTTATGAATAACTCCTTGTTTTAACCTACAAGACAAAAGTTTGTATATTTATTTGGTTTATACACCCGTCTTAAGCTTATCTAGCTATACAAGTGTGTTTACATTTTCTCTTACATAATATTTCTTATATACATTTTCCTAATACTAAGTTTTGCGCCTACAGAGCGACTTGAAAATTAGGAGTACTTGCATTTGCCTGGACCACCCGTCTAATTATTATTATTTATTTGTTTATTATTTTTTATTTATTTACATTTATTTTTTTTGTCATTAATCTACATTTTCTTACTTTTCCACACAAATGAATATGTCATATACCGTCGTTGACTATTCCGACGTAGCTGATGCAACGTGTACATTGTGTAGGAACAGAATTAAAAAAGCTTACCAGTGCCCGGGTTGTAAATCTCCCTACCACCCAAGTTGCGTCGAAAAAACTACATTAATTCTAAATATAGGCTTTATAAAGTGTTGTGGATCTACTTCCCCAGTACCGCCAAATATGGACACACAACTATCATTTTCAAAAGAACAACTAAAACTTATTGTCAGAGAAGCAGTGAAGGAGGAATCGGATAAGGTGCAGCAGTCACTCTCACGTGTCGAGAACACACTTGCTGGGATCTCCGAGCAAATAACAAACCACAACAAGCGGCTAATAACATGTGAGTCAAATATAGACGATATGATCACACGCTTACAATCTCTCGAACACAAAGAACAGGCTACTTCAAGTAATACACTTAACCTCCCTTCCCCTGCCTGTTTCGAAGAATGGGAAGATCGTTTGCAACGTAAGAATAATTTAATAGTATTTGGTTTCCCCGAACACGCTCACGAACCTCGATCAAGTAGTCACGACTAGGATCTCCTAGCTATCGTTAATTTTTTCAACACAGTGTTGCCTGATCCTCCCCCCTTACTACTTTCAAAATCTTTAGGATTGGTTTTCTGTCTCAGGTGTCGAAGAAACCCAGACCACTGAAAGTAATCTTCCAGAATGCATAGCATCCACGTCAAGTCAAAGAAGTCTTCACCAGAAACAGAAAACAATTAGCTCCACAAATGTCAGCGATTGTAATTGCTCCAGACAGAACGAAGTCACAACAAGCCGAGTACCAGTCGGTGAGGAAAGCAATGACAGACCGTATGATGAACGGAGAAACGGACTTAGTCATCCACTATCGTCACGGAACACCTTTCATAACCAAAGCTCGCCTTCAACCAGCTACACAACAAAACAAATAAAACCTAGCAATCATCACAAGTTTAATCTACAAATTTCTTATCGAAATTCGCGCGGCTTGAACACCAAAATAGATTTTCTAAAATGTTTTGCAGATTGTTTTTTGTTCGAGATTTTTTGTTTAACAGAAACGTGACTAAAGCCGAACGTGAATTCCAATGAATTGTTTGATTCTAGTGTTTTTGACATTTACCGCAATGACAGACTACAGAAACGTAGAGGAGGGGTCTTGGTGGCAATCAACAATGAATTTCGATCTCAGTTAATCGATTGTTTTACAATAACAGAAGCGTGTCCGGACGTCAACGTTATTGGTCTTCTTATTTCAAAAATAACTTTTACTTTCATTATCATCACTATATATATACCTCCGGAAATCTCTGTTGGAAATTTTTCATCAGTAATCAATGCTTTTAAGTACATTGACATTTTAAATACTTTTCCACTTATTGTTATTGGCGATTGTAACGTGCCTTCTTTTACCAAAAATAACGCTAAACATATAAATGATTTAAAATCTTTTTCCTTACATGAATTTAGCGCATTTTTCAATTTTTCACAAATCAATACAATTTACAGCAATGATTATAATCGCATTCTTGACCTTGTCTTTACCAACATAAATAGTTCCACTGTTCATGTTTCCTTCCCACTCGTTCCACAAATAGCATTACTGTCATCTAATATTCACAAAAATGTTAGAAAAGAATATCGAAACTACATGAAGAGAATAGAGCAAAACTTATACGAGCACCCTAAGAGTTTCTGGTCATTTGTAAATAATACTAACAAAAAACCACCGTTGCCTAACACAATGTTCTACAATAATCAATCACTAGATTCGTCTCAATTAATTGTTAACGCAATTTTAATTTATTCGCTTCTATAAATTGTGGAATTTTTTCGCAGACCTATCAATCTGTTAATTTTCAATCATTCTTTGAACAGGAAAACGTGACTGAATTTTTTACTCCAAACTTAATTCTCAAGGCGGCTAAATCTCTTAAATCAAATTCAACGGCAGGCCTCGACGGGATTCCAAGTTTTCTCGTGAATGACTGCATAACTACTTTTGCATTTCCATTATCTTTCATTTTTAATATCGCCCTAAATACTGCTACCTTCCCGAGGGCCTGCAAAACCGCCAAGGTCATACCTGTTTTTTAATCTGGTGATAAGACCGACTGCAAGAATTATCGACCCATTGCTATCATTCCTAATTTTGCTAAAATTTTTGAATTTACTATTAAACAAACTCTTAACAATGCTATTAAGTCTATTGTCTCTGAGAACTAACATGGTTGTATAACGAAGAGATCAACCACGACTAACTTAGCAATTTTAACGCATTTCATTACTAAATCCTTGCAGTTGGGATATCAAGTTGACGTGATTTATCTGGACTTTGCAAAAGCTTTCGATTCAATTGATCACACAATCCTAGGTAAAAAACTTGATTTGTTAAATATCCCGATGAATCTCAAACTTTTAATTCTCAACTACTTAAAGGACCGATCCCACAGAGTAGCCTCGGGAAACTACCTTTCTCCTCCCTTCGTCCCCACACAAGGCGTACCCCAGGGTTTCTCTCTGGGATCACCCCCTTTTCACAGTTTACATTAACGACATAACTGATAATATTTAATCTTGTGCACTTATTTTTGCTGACGACCTTAAAATATTTTGTCTTTTAATTCTATTTTCGATGCAACTGCCTTGCAGGACGATCTTCATGCGATCTCGCTCTGGTGCACTGGTAATAAAGTTCCTCTAAATTACTCTAAATGTCATATCCTTTCTTTTAATAAATCAGGTTTCCCTTTTCTTTTTCCTTACACTATTGATAATGTTCTTGTTACCAGAGTGACATCGACATGTGACCTTGTAGTAACTTTTACATATGAATTGAGTTTTGAAGATCATATCTCTTCGATGGTCACTACACTCAACAAACGCCTCGGCTTTCTAATAAGATCATCAAAAAATGTTTCGAACATTAAGCCATTTACACTACTGTTATTTAATGCAATGGTCAGATCCCCTGCGGAGTATGCATCGGAAATATGGTCTCCTTATTTTAAAAAGTATTCAGAACAGATAGATAAGGTTCAGAAGCGTTTTCTTAAATTCTTAGTTTTCAAAAAAGACGGCAGATACCCGCCCAGAGGCTGTGATCATTTATTGTTGTGTCAGAGTTTTGATTATGTAACATTGGAGGAAAGGCGTATTATATCGGTGGTACTATTTATTTTTAAGATTATCAGGTATCTCATTGACTGTCCAACGCTATTAAACATGATTAACTTCAGACTACCTCGTATCTCGTCTCGTTGTATTGAACCGTTTTATATAACAAAAAACGATCTACAGTTGATTAACAAACCCCCGATCTTTAGAGCATGCTCTTGTGACGTCAGAATTAATTTTCTTCCTCCTCAATTTTTTTTCTTTCTCTCTTTATTTTAATTTTTCTTTCTCGTTTGATAAAATTGAAAAAAAGTTTAGTGAGTTTAAAATTTGTTTCTGAAAATAACAAATATTGATTTCTCTCGAAGAAAGAATTTTCGTCAAATATCATATTAAGATTTTCAAAGAGAAAAATCAATATTTGTTAGCAAATAGATTTAAAAATGCGTTACGTATTTCGGAAACCATAGAGCGATCTCATAGTAGAAAAATCTGGGCCCTTCAGTCTAAATTTGCGTGGACAAATCCCGGCGCAAGATAATGATCGGTTGACGGCAAAGCGAAAAAAACCCAAAATTTGCCTGTTTAATGACTTTCTCTTATTTTTGTAAAAATTATGTTAAAAATGAATTTTGTGTTTTTCTTGTTTTTGCAACAATTATTAATTTATTGCACGAGGAAAATATTAATTTTTAAACCAATTTTTTTTATTATTATTTACTCTTTATGCGATTTCATTTATTTAATAAGATTTGAATTTTCTTTTTATTCTCTTTCTCTCTCTTACTCATAAGTACCAAACGATCAATTAAATTTATAAACATTTAAATAATTGAAATTTCTTTTTTTATTAACAATAAAGTTTAAAATTTGTTTAAACAATCGTTACCTTTAATAAATATATTCAATAAAATATTAATTCTATTCATGATTTCTATTTGTGTGTAAAATAAATTCTAAAATAAATTAAAAATTACTAATTAGTAAAATTCAATTATTTAATTGTTTAAATAATATATTATTAAAAATTAAGAACTTTAATAATCCTTTGACTAATTTCAACATGGCAAAATAATAAAATTGTTTAAATTAATGATAAATGCTAATTTACTAAATTTTGTAAAAATAAAATGTTTAATACTCTACAAAATTAAGATTTAAACAATTTTAATTTAAAATGATGAAATTAATTTAGTTCTAATAATTCCCAAAATTTCAAATTTAGTTACTAAAATTAGTAATATACAAATATTCGCTCATCTTTAATAATAAATACTAATTGTAATCAAAATTAGAAATTACTCTATATATTTTTAAGGCTTACTGTAAATAATTTAAGTTATCTAATTTCAAATTGTTTGTTAAAAACGTATTAATTTTTATATAAACTTTGAATTTACGGAAAACCTAACAGTGTCTCCATCTTTTATGAAAACTCTAAACTTCTACCCCACTCTAAAGATTTTCAAATTCAAAACGCCCACGCAAAATTTAACAACTTTCGGAGGGACGAAACTGAGGGTCCCAATCATAAGACCCTCGATAATGAGTTTTTACGCCTTCTTCTTTTTCTATTCGACAAAACCGAATTTTGCCATGCCCATACTCCTCCACTAGGAAATTTTTAGAGGGGACAAAAGTATAAAAATTGGAACTTTGGCAAAAAACTCTTCTTCTTCTTCTCTTCTGCATTTCTTTTTTAATTTACACACTACATTTTTTTTACACTCTACACACTTTTTATTTTACCAATTACAACTACAATAACTTCTTCTTTACTATTCATCAACACAACAACACACTCAACTTTGAATTTTTAAGTTTAACTACTCTCATTTTCTTCTAATACCAAGTTTTAAAAAGTCAAACAAGTTTTCTACAAGTTCAACAAGTTTTTTAAAGTTTTACAAATTTCAAACAATCAAACAAGTTTTTGACAAGTTTTAACAAGTTTTTCAAAGTCAAACAAGTTTTCTACAAGTTCAACAAGTTTTTCAGAGTTTTACAAATTTTAAACAATCAAACTAGTTTTTGACAAGTTTTACAAAGACAAATTATTCTAAAAGAAGTTTTACAATTTACCAAAATCTTGAGAAATTATCAAGGATTCAACGACGAAATACTTGCTGCCTATTCTGTTTGCCGAAATTTCAAATTACAACAATAAAAGTAAGTTTAATGAATAAATGTTATAAAATTAATTCATTCGTTTACATTCATTCATTTTTTGTTTTTACACAAGTTTACTTTCTTCTACTCTTTACATTTTTCGTCAGAAATAGAAACTTGTTAATCCGAGATTCATGATGACAATTTTGAATTGGAAAAACGCGCGGTATTGATATGTATAGTTGCTAACCTTATTTTATTAAGCGCGTAGGCTATACATTTTCAATTCTCTTCCGTTAGCTTCTTTTTCTTCTTTCTTTTAACTTCCTTTTTCATTACACGAATTAAAGACAACCTTAATTAATCAAAATTTGGACTAAAAGTTTCCCGAACTATTAGACTGTAGAGTCTAGGTTCAAATATCTAGTTAATAATTTATTATTAACTATTTTTAAACTATGTTATATCTTCGGACGTAACACTCTCATATAAATCAACTTTATCAAGTAGACGGTTTTGATATTAATTTGTTTACAATATCTCAAATAGACTTTATGAAATATCTGAATAAATATGTTCTGTCATTGCGTGAAACTCGAAATTAAAAGTTTAATAATTGTTATATTATGGCTATAGCACTACTTTAGTTATCCATTTATGGTCCTCTTTGGACTGCGGAGATATGTATTAAATAAATAAATAAATAAATAAATAAGTAAATAAGAAAAAGGTTCCACTACCTAGAAATAATTTATTGTCTCCTTAGAGCAATTACGTTTACTACGGGAAGAACGTTTAGTTTTTCAATTATCTTTATTTGTAAATTTGTAAATCGGTTAAATCTGAATTCTCTAAATAATATTCAATATGCAAATTCATCTTTAACAATTAATAATTGATTTATAAAGATATTTCAAGTAATGTTCGATCAATGACTGATATTAAATACTACGCTGTCTATTAAGGTTTTAAGAAATTTCCTCAATGCTCGACATGTTTTAACTTTGTATTTCCCAGAAACAACTTCTTCTACAATTGACGATGTCAACGCAATTTCAGTAATAGTCCAGTCAAATTAGTCGAAAAAGAAGACATATTAGGTTTTATCTCAGGACCGCAATTTTTTTGCTTAAACCCATCATTTTGGGGTCATAATAAAGAGCCTAAATTTGGTTCTTCAAACTCCGTCGAGAAAGCAAAAAATTTTTGCAAAATAGGTGCAAAAAATCAATTTTTTGAAAATTACCTCTTTCTATTACATTTAAGGGTAAAAATAGTTATTATAAAAATAAAGTGTATAAAATTCTGAGCAATTTACAAAAAAAGTGAACTTTTTAGCTCAAAAATTGACTGAGATATGCCCTCTGCATAAAACCCGTTTTTTCGTGATTTTAGCCAAAATTCGCTATTTTTCAGTTTTCTCAGAATTACTTCTAAAATATTGATTTTTTTTTAAAATGACCAACAGAGGACTCAAAGCTGACTGAATTCCTGCCAATTTGCGATAAAGAACAATAAAATAGCTTTATTAGTTTTCAAGATACAGTCTCTCAAAGTTGACCCTTTTTGAGGTAAAATTGCAAAAACTTTGTTTTTCGCAAATAACTTTAAGTTTTTGTTATGTTTTAAATTTAGACATACACAAACGTTATTAAACATGATTAAATTATGTGTGGATGAACTGTAAAATAAACAAACCACTTCAAAATACATGACCGTTTAATAGTAAAATTTAGTTCTTTTTTAAATTTCTCGTAACTGAGTATATTTACATGTTTTTTATGAACTTAATAATAGTTTAATAACGTTTGTGTATGTCTAAATTTAAAACATAACAAAAACTTAAAGTTATTTGCGAAAAACACAGTTTTTGCAATTTAACCTCAAAAAGGGTCAACTTTGAGAGACTGTATCTTGAAAACTATTAAAGCTATTTTATTGTTCCTTATCGCAAATTGTCAGGAATTTAGTCAGCTTTATGTTCTCTGTTGGTCATTTTTAAAAAAAATCAATATTTTAGAAGTAATTCTGAGAAAACTGAAAAATAGCGAATTTTGGCTAAAATCACGAAAAAAACGGTTTACTTGCGGAGGGCATATCTCGGTCAATTTTCGAGCTACAAGGTTCACTTTTTTTGTAAATTGCTCAGAATTTTATACACTTTATTTTTTATAATAACTATTTTTACCCTTAAATGTGATGAAAAGCGGTAATTTTCAAAAAACTGATTTTTTGCACCCATTTTGCAAAAATTTTTTGCTTTCCCGACGGAGTTCGAAGAACCAAATTTAGGCCCTTTATTGTGACCCCAAAATGAAGGGTTTAAGTAAAAAAAATTGCGATCCTGAGTTAAAAACTCTAAAAATACTAATTTGACTGGACTATAATGTGTTAAACGCAACTTAAAGATTTCTGTTGTTGATAAAGTGACCAATATAACCTTCTGACACAGCTGATGATTTTCATTCACGATGTCGTCTCAAGATTTTAATGTTAGCTCCAGCATCGACCAGTAAAGTGTCTGAACTTCTTCGGAAGCAATGACCTGTATAATGTTCTGGATTCGATAATTTCAAGCACTCCGGTATTTGCTTTGACATGTCTTCAAATTAATTAATTCCATTGATTTTCTTAGTGCGCTCTCCATTTTGCAAATTCAGAAAAACAATGTTGCGTCTTCACTTTCCTGGTCGAATAGCTCTATATCTCTTTACAAATTTGTGGATTTTACCTTTAATAACGGTCGAAGTATGAGAAATATAATTTTTTGATTTGGTAATCATTATTAGAAGTACTAAGCCAGTGCCCGTTTCGTCTTCATTTATCATATTATATAATTCCTCCTGTCCAATTTCGCCCATTACTCCAAAAATCATAGCGATCTGCAAAATACAGAAAGAATTATCGTAACCTTTATATATGATAGGTACATAGTCTTTTTCAGTATAAATCTCAATGTTTATAAATTAAGCAAGACAATCGAGTGATAAAAACGTAACATTTTAATTAAAATTGATTAAAGATCTACAACTCTCATGTGATGATAATACATAAAAAATCTTTGAATAAGCGACAACTGATCTTTAGAGAAATATTTCTAAAATGTGCATCAACATCAATCAACATTTAGAGTTCTGACTTCCTCTGCAATAGTTTTATAGTTCCTTACACTTCCCCTTGTTGCTTAATATACTAATTATTTATTTTATTTGTTATTATTTATTAACTAATTAATAAATGTTATGTCGAATTGTAACCTACCTTCTAAACATTTTGGTTCCTCTTTTCAAAGAAGAAATTCCTAAGAAATCTTATTTGGTGTTACGAATGATTCATTCGGACGAAACGAACCGATAGAAGATCGAAAGTTTTGTTTTCTAGTCGACTTGACAACCAAACTGTCATTTTGAATAGTTTGACTAAACGAACTTCTCGTACAACACTTAAATATTTTTTACAAAATTGTCTATTTTAAATGAATTTGGAAACACTAACGAATTTATTCAATTGCATTGAAACGTGTTGTTATAATCAGCGCATGCGCTCACGTTAAACTTCGACAATATTTGATAGTAGTGACTACAATCATAAAGCTAGCATATGTATATGTTCTCGGTTAACATCTTAGATTGTAAAAAGTGGATAGTAGATTGTACCCAGTAACTTAATGATGGTACCACGTACAATCTTTTTTTTAAACATCAAATTCTAACTATCCATTTCTGTCAGTGTAGTGTTTAATAAAAACATATACTGAATTTTTATAAATTACTCAATAAAAAATCGTGGATAAAAAAACATTTTTAATCAGAACATGATTGAACGCATTTGAAAACTGAGTAATTTTGTTTATTGGTCCAATCGTTAATGCACAATAACTCTCTTGCGACATATTTTACTAGACGGTTTCGATGTTTTCAAATTAATAATGAAGAGCGGGAAAAGAGGTGTTCCACGGGAACAGATGTCACCTGAATGCTCAGAAAATCGTGAGCCATAAGCGATAAGTTCGGAAAGATGTTTTGATTATTTTTCCACCAAAGGAGAATATCTGTCGTTTTATGTGCTCGATCTGAATTAATATATTCGTCGATTTCTTTTCTCCAGGTACTTTCATTATTATTATCTTTGAGATCAATTTCATCGTCACTCGAATCGTCTTGCACAAGTTGCTTATCAGAAACTTCTACTGGAACATTTTCTTTTGAAGGTGCAGTATAATAGTCAGTTCGATAAACTTTTTCAAAAATTTGAACCGATTCTCTTTTCATAACCTTTCCCCATTCGCTTTTATCAAATACTTCGATTCTATGTTTTGGGTCAAGGATTAAAACACAGCAATAAATCCAGTTGAATTTCCTGTAGTGTTTCAATAATTTCGTCTGAGCTGCGCAAAGAGCGTTTCGGATTTTCAAATTAATTATATTCGCGTCTTTATCGTTAATTTCTTGAACTCCTTTGTCAATTTTGTCCAATAATAAATTGAATGCCATTATTACTAAGGGCAGAGTTGAATATTTCTCTCCCGAAAGAGATTTTGAAATATACTTGAAATACTTCAAGTGTTTGTGAGCCGCATGTAGTAAGGAGAGCCCAATGATCTTCGCTTAAACGATAACTTTTTAAGCTTGAGTTCAAAATGCATAAAAGATCTAATGCTGCTCTCATTTTTAGTGCTTTAACAATCATATCGTTAGTCGAATGCCATCATGTTTTAACATCTGTACTCGGTGATAGAAATTTTGTGTTTGTTGAGATGCAGCAGGCCTCTAATTTCTGACGCAATTGTTCACTGTACTTTAGTTTTATAAATAGTTTTCCTTATTTTTGAATTGGAGAAAAATTGATAATGTCTTGATTTTCTGTTGTTATTTTCTCTCATCATCATCATCTTCTCCATTTCCATAAACTAAATCGCAATCATCCTCCTCGTTTTGTAATTTTAATTCCTTCAGGAAATCCTGTGCACCTAAATTTTCAATGTGAGCGACGCAACGAAAATGTTGATTTTCTAAATCAAATTCAATAACCTGCTTATCCATTAAAACTTTTAATTCCGTTAAGAATTTCGTATTGCGTGCTGCATTATCAAGCGTTATTCCTTGCAATTTTTTTTCGAAATGATATTAATTCAAAAAATTAAAAAATATTTTTGCCATTTCACGTTCAGTATGACATCCATTAGCGGGGATGAAATCCAATGTCAATGATTGCAATCTCCAATCGACATCAATGTAATGACCTAACCATAAAGTTAAAAAATACAATAGCAATTCCTCATAATGACGCTATACATTAAATATTAAAAAGAGCAACCAGTTCTTAATAATATTTATTTAGAATCATCAACTATACAAGACAGTATCAAATATTGATATTATTGAGAGTTTTAAAATTTCATTTAATATTGAGGTTGTGACGTGGCACAATTTTCCCTATGATTTCTTGTTTACGAATTAAAACGTTATTGTTTTTATTTTATTTTGCATATTATTTGAACGAGCGAGAATTTCCCGCTCTGTGTTTATTTAAGTCACGTGGACTATTGCACATGCGTAATGCCTCCTTCCTGCTTACCTTGTTTCGATGAAACAACAACGTGACCCAAAACCCCTAAGAAAATTGTTATTGTTACCATCTTTCCTTTGCATCTAATTTTATTATCAAATTATCGCTTTTAACCTCCTTGCATTTAATTGTTGGCTTACGCTGTTTTGAATTTTATCTCAGCTCGGATGGTTAATTTTATCTTATAAATTGTGAAATATTATTTCGACAATTCTCTAGTGTAGTATCGACAACCTGTTGCCCAGGCCCGGGTTAATTTTATCTTTTATCCGGCCTTGATTCATACCTTTTGATTTTTAAGAAATCAGAATCAAGGGAGCCGAAATTATTAATAATTTATTATTAATAAACGATAATTAAATTGAGGATGCAAAGCGAGAAATACAGGAAGCAGAAAACTAGTAAAGGTTATGTTTATCATAACCTCTTTTACTAATAACTACGCTCCTGCATTTCCCTCCGTCTCGGCGGAGTAATACAAGTTCTTGGTGGCTATCGGGAGGGATAAGTGGGAGAGAGGAGAGTCTACGGCGTGCTACGGGCCTCGTGTTCGTTTTCTTTCCCGTGGCAGCAGTGAGAAGCTAAACATTGTGTTTCACCTATTGGAAGCCAAAAAAGGAGAATCGCAGACGTTTTGAAACTCGAGTAAGACCGGATTTTTTTTGGAAAGTGAGTAATTTATAATGTGTCCCTTTTAAATAGACGAAAATATAATGTGTCCCTTTTAATTAAATAAGAACAATTTAATTTTCTTTCTCTTTAATTCGAGATTAGCCTTATTGTTAAAATGGTCATTCGACCGCATGTTTTTCAAAATTAATAAACCAATTTCGATTTTATTAATTTAAAAGTAAAAAGAAAAATGTCGTTTCGCCTGAGTATTTATTGTTAAAATATTAAAATTTATTATTTAACAATTTTCTTGAAACTTTATAACAATTTATGATGTGTTGCTTTCAATCCCTTTTTTGTGACCATGTTACCTTTTTACCCTAATGAAATTGTTTACGACCCCGTTACCTTTTTACCCTAGTGAAATTATTACGACCCCGTTACCTTTTTACCCTAGTGAAATTATTACGACCCCGTTACCTTTTTACCCTAATGAAATTATTACGACCCCGTTACCTATTTTCGCCCTAGTTATGTAATTTATGATTTTGTTATTTAATATTAACTCGCTTATTAGTTTCGTTACCTTATTTTTACGTCCCCATTATCGATATTGTGACCCTTTTTTGTAACATTCGACTAAAGAACCTATTAGTATATTAAAATTGTAATTTCGATCTGAAAGAATTGTTTATAGAGTATGATCTTGCTAATATAATCTATTTCTTAAATTGTTAGAAATTATGAATTAATTAAAAGTTTAGTTAATAAATTGCCTTACATTTAAATTGAATTTCATGAGTATAATTTTCTCGAACCATGACACTCTACCCTTTGATCAAATGATCCTGATTAGCTAGCCAAACATTTCTTTCCCTTCTGAAGTCTTTTCTTTGATTCTATAATTTTGTGGATATTATTTTGTTGTTGTTGTATGATTTCTTTAAAATTCCGGGTTTTAAGGAATATCTTTATCTTTTGTTGTCGATTATCGCAGGATTAGCCTGGTGGCCTAGTTTCCTGGATAATTCAAAGGCTTAAACCGAAATGATTTTGGTCAGATAAATTCAAACTATAATTATAATTTCGTATGACAAATACCTGACAATAACCAGATCAATTCCAGACGCAATCGGACTATTTGCAAGTTGCGTATTACCAGACTAACTTCAGACTAGATCGTACTAATTCCGGATTCACTGGTTATACACAAACCTATTGAGTTTGGATTTATCCGAACTAATTCTGAGTGACAAAAACCTGACCATAAGCAGACTGTTTCGGATTAGTTGCGGATTCACTGGTTAAACCAATCAGATTACTTCTGCATTTACTAGTTGCATATAATCTGACTAACTTCGGACTAAATCGGACTAATTACGGATTCAATAGTTATAAAAAACGGTATTGATTTTAAACTTAATTCAGGGTGAAAAACTCCACAATAAATCGTACTGTTGCGGACAAACTCCGGATTAGTCCGAAATCGGTCCGACTTTTTATTCAAGGTATTTACTTATGGTAAATAAAATATTTACTTTTGCAGTTAATTTGATTTTACACTAGTATTATTAGTTATCTTTTTTAATATTACTATCTTCTCCGACGGCCGCAAGCGGCCGTCTACGGTGCTAGTTTTTATATGTCCATTGTCCAAGTCCATTATTTCATTAATAATAATATTCAAATTTTTTCAGTTAATAATTTGCTTATTTATATTTGAAATGTTGACGTTTTTTTTGACAATGCAAAATAAGATTTATTATGAGTACTTTCTCTTTACAAAAACAAAATTTATATATTCGCGCTCTTTTTAAATAACATACGACTGCAGCGCCACCTTCACATGTACAAACAATTTTAAAAACACCCTTCTATTAAGATTTTACATTCTCATTGCCCATTCTTTACTTCGATACTTTTCGATACATTCGACCTTTCCACTCCATGTCTTTTTTAAGAAAAGATAATTAACACTGATGCATTAGTTTTTTGTCACTTCTTTTCGTGGCACTTAAAAATTCTATTACGAATTTAAACTCCCATGCGAGCGTGGTATAGTGGTTAGTGTATTCGATTTCGCTGCGATATAATGTTAGATAGGTGTAAGTTCGAATCCCCAAGCGTTAGAAATTTTAAGTTAATGTAAATAAAGTTGCGATAGGTTAATCGAAAAATATGTTGAATGGAATATGAGACAAGTCACACCCAGAAAGGCTCCCCCGGACAAGTTTCCACAGAGACATAACTCCCCATGGGACAAGACTTCCCATGGACAGCTCCTCCCAGAGGACAAGTCTTCCCAGGGACATCTCTCCCCAAATGTAAATATTAAAAGTAAATAATGCCATGGGTGGACGAGTCTCCCGGGAAATCACTCCCCAGTAAAAATTATTTATTAAAACAATGGCAAATTCTAGACAAGTCTCCAGGAGACATCACTCCCCAATAAAAAATATTCATTAAAACAGTAGCAACTTCAGGACAAGTCCTCCCGGGACATCACTCCCCAGTAAGAATTATTTGTTAAAACAATAGCAAATTCAGGACAAGTCTCCCCGGGACATCAAACGGTGTACATGAAATCTCACGTCTGGGTGATTTAAACCAAAAAAACAAAATATGGTTGTCATCTACATAGTATTGACTCTCGTCTGACGAAGGATTTTGTCGTTATCTTTTTTTATTTAACCCATTAACGCTTGAAACCTCTGAAAATTTGTGTTTAATTAAAGATTTAATTTCATATACTGAAAATACTCCCTGCAAGTAACTGAAGTGTTTCTTTATGTTTTCGGGGTCGCTTTACAAGATTTCGTGCTCAGATTTTAAATTTATCGCAAAGAAAATTAAATATAGAGAATTGTGTGCATCAAATTGTAAAAAAAAAATTAAAAAATTTTTTTTTAAATAATTATTTCTTACTGAAAATATTTGTTTCACACGAATACAAGTGTCACAATTTGGCACAAACTTATTGAACTTTCAAAATGTGCAATTGTATTAAAAATAATTAAAATCTTGCGATAAATTTTATTATTTATGAAAATAATTGTGTAGTTGCTGAGAATGTTATTAAAATTTTCAAACATAATTAATTGAATTCCTGAGATGAATTTTATTATTTATAAAAATAATTAAATTAAAGACAAAAATTTTATAAAAAATGTTTAAAAAGAATAAAATTTCTGTGAAATTTTTTTTTTTAAATTATTGAAATCTTTATAAGAATTTTATAAACATTGTTTTAAATAATTAATTTTTTTGAAATATAACAAATATATTATGAAAATTTTATTTTAAATAATTGAATTCTTGTGGAAAACTTTATTTGTGACAATAATTGTTTTTTCGATTAAGTAATTTAAAATAGAATATTACAAATAATTGAAGTTCTTCTATGAGTTTCATTGTTTATGAAAATAATTGAATTCTTGCTTCGTTAGATATTTCTTTAGGTGTGGAACCTCAAAAAAGTGGAATTTTCTTCCCCTCCTTTTTTTTAGAGTAATTTTTTCCCAAAAAATGAAAAAAACACATGTTTATATTCAGAATTTCTCTTATAAATAAAAAGGGAGTTGGAAATTTTCCAGTTTTTGAGGTTCCACTTATAGACATGATGACAATGAATCAAATGCCGTTTGATTTTTCAAAATCGCTTCATAAGAACTCGAGATATCACTCTTACCAGATCAAAAATCAGTCAGAGAAGCAGGCGTAATGCGCCTACAAGGGTTTCGTGGCCTAAAATGACAAAAAAAAATAATAATTTATTTAGAAATTTTTTTTGTACTTAAGATTGAAAATTTTTTTTTATGACCATAGTAACGGTTACCACGTCAACGGTTGTTATGTCAACCATTAACATAGCAACGGTTGCCATGGCAACGGTTGTTATGTTGTCTTAAGACTTAAGACTTAAGACTTAAGAACTTCTTATACCAAAGTCTCGCTATAAGACTTTAGACTTAATACATAAGACTTAAGACGTAAGAACTACGGACGGACACCGAAGTCTCGCACTTAAAGTTTTGATTGATGTTTGGACAATTTTTTTTAAAAATCATCGGATTTGCTTAAAAATAGTTACACGGGGGTTTTTGGGGTCGCTAATTACGAATATGATATTTGATTTTTGAAATTCAAAATGGCGGATCTAATATGGCGGACAATTTTTTTAAAAATAATCGGATTTGCTTAAAAATTGTTACTGGGGGGTTTTTGGGGTCGCTGATTACGAATATGATATTAGATTTTTGAAATTCAAAATGGCGAATGTAATATGGCGGACAATTTTTTTTAAATTATCGGATTTGTTTGAAAATCGTTACTGGGGGGTTTTTGGGGTCATAGATTACGAGTATGATATAAGATATTTGAAATTCAAAATTGATTAATTTTGAAAAATTGCCCGCCATATTGGATCCACCATTTTGAATTTTTAAAAACTGATGTCAGATTCGTAATCAATAACCCCGAAAACCCGCAAGTAACGATTTTTAAGCAAATCCGATGATTTTTTAAAAAAATTGTGTCATATTGGAACCGCTATTTTGAATTTTAAAAATCTGATATCATATTCGTAATCAGCGACCCTAAGAACTCCCGAGCAACGATTTTCAATCAAATCCACTTGATTTTTAATTTTCTCTTCCGACATATTGGATCCGCCATTTTGAATTTTGAAAATTTGATATCTAATTTGTGATCAGCAACACCAAATACATTTTTGTTTGTTTTTTTTACAAAATGCAAATAAGAAAACATTGCAATCATTCGATTGGGTTCTGCTTATCTGCATATGAAAACATCTTTGACATGGCGAAGAATAAGTTAGTATGTATAACTTTTGTTTTACTTCGAATTTTGCAATAAAATTTTAGGAAAGTATTTTTGACACTATAAGAAATCCGAAAATAAAAAAACCATTTTTTGACATTTTGAACTGGAATGTCCCCTTAGAAAATTTGGCGTTTATTAGTGATATAGAAAATCAGAAAAGTGCAATAAAGAAGTTTATGATTAATTTATCTTTATTGCACCTCTTAGAAGGCAGAGGCCTGTTCTTGGATAATGCGTCTGAGGTCAGCTTAGATGTTAGGGAGAGAAGCACCTTTCTAATCGGCTAGTAAATGACACAAGTGTCACTTGATCGAAATTACTTTATTTCACTGAGTATTTACAGAGATTTCGGTACTTGGACCGACTGTTGGCGAATTTAGATGTTGAACTAATACTCCTGCCTATTAGCTACTGAGTTTGATACTCAATTCAGACTGATGACTTATTTCATACTGATTTGCGATTCCTATTTTGGGACCTTTTATACTTAGAAAATGTCCATTAAACTAAATCTCATTAATTCTTTGGTTCCTCGAATTCACCATAAGTAACATTATACATTTTTATTGATTGTTTAGGTAGGCATTAAATTTTCATTAGACTGATTTTTATTAGGAGATATTTTTTACATTTTAACTTATTCATAAACTGTTTTAACTAATATATAGACTAGAACTCCTTAACGTGAAGCTTTCAAACGTGAGAGTAGGTATTAGTGCGAAGGAGAAGAGTGGATGTGATCAAAACCAGAAAAACTAGAAAACCAGTAACATAAAGTTGTAGTGTTCCATCGGGGCTCTAATTTATATCAAACCATTTAATGCTTAAAAAAATATCTCTATTGACAATTTTAATTAAATTTCAAATTTGTTGTAAGAGGAGTTTTGTTACTTTTGGAAATTCAAACATTCACTGCAGTTATTCTATCGGCGCTTAAATATTGTTCCACTGTGGTGACAGTCTAATAAATGAAAAGCGCATGAGAATTTACGAATGATTGCGAGTGTCAGCGTTTCTTTCCGAAATTTCCTATTTAGATGGTTCCGGCCTAAAGGATGACGAAGAACAAAGGCAGAAATTAAAGGTCCTCCGATATGAGAGATAGAGGGATAACGAAACTGGTCGACGTTTTTCCGAAAATGAGGGAATCAGTAGTTACAAGTGTTCAGCGAGATCGTGGGACAATATAGATAAAAGGTTGATTAAGTATAAAGGTGTTTATTAAAGGCCTATTATCGCGTTATATCTGATTATTAAGTGAGGACTAATTGTTAATAAATTGTTAGATTAAATATTGACTGCATTTATTTATTGCGAGTTTTGTCAGTAATTGTTGAATTATTCTACAATAAGGTCCCAAGGTTCTTGGCAGACAAAGTCATTTCCAGCGTTGGTGAATCTCGGAAATTATATTGTCATAGATTCTTGTCTCAACGTCGTCACATCATTCGTATGTTTCAACAGTATCTCCTCATGAAATAAATGATTATTGAGAAAGGTTGAATTGTATTTGTAACTAGTAGATGCAAATTATTCATTTAATTAATATCGCGTTACAGTATAAAATAAAATTTAATAATATGTTTGTAAATATTAACAACTTAAAATATAAAACATTGAGTTGAATAATCACTCCGAGTAAAGTTGGACCTAGATATCCGTTAGACAATAAATAAATTCCTGGGGTTGAGTTGGAAGTAAAATGACCAGAAATAATCATTTCCTCTAAAAATTGCTCTAATTAAACCTGAATGTTTAAGAACACATCGCTTAAAAGCAAACACCAGTGTATTCACTATCTTTCATAGTTTACATTTCACCTGAAGAGGTCGCAGAATTCTGCCTCGAAATACGTCATATAATGATATTAATTAATAATTAAAATCCATTAGGTCACAAAAATGAACTAATTTAATATCATTGGCTAAAAAAAGAAGTTATAATTCACTATCTATCATGTAAGAATAGCAAACTTTTAAGCAGTTCATTAATATTTGACATAGATATCACGATACATTTATAAAAAAGTAATTACACGGAGAGAAATTTATAGTAGTGGGTAACATAATTGTGGTTAGGGTGACCATCTTTAATGCTACGTATACAGACAGCTATCTAGATAGTCACCGTTACCATCAATATCATCAGGAGTAACATCTTGGTAGTACGGGGTAGCATAACTATATTTTTTTTAGCATCTGTGATGGTTGGCAGTAGCATAATGATAGTATCGTGTAACATCATCTTTTTAACATCAAAATCTGACTATCCATTTCTCTCAGTGTAATTATCGAAAAAACATTTCCAGTCTTTATATTTTATTATTAATAAAATGTGCATTTTAGAAAAAAGCGACGAATACAAAAACATGTAATTTTTTCTCCTCTACAACCTTACATTTTTTGAGTATTTTTTTAATGAGTATGAAAATTTGAGCGTATAGTAAAGAAGCGAGCAGTACTTTTGCGTGAGTTCGAGGGAAGAGAAGGATTTACGATCCAGCTCCTTAATTAAGTCATGGAGATCTATTAAAATATATTATATTACAATGTTGTGAATATTAATTTAAAAGCAATAATCTACTTACATTATCTATCAAATTAAAACAAAGTAACAAGTTAAAGTTATACTAAAAATTACATTAATGCCTATTTTTATTATTTCTTTTATTTAAAAAAAATATTATTATTATTATTATTATTATTATTATTATTATTATTATTATTATTATTATTATTATTATTATTATTATTATTATTATTATTATTATTATTATTACTATTCTACTGAATCATGAAACAAATGAGAATATAAAGCATATTCTTGCTTTTGTTTATTAACTGCGCTTTGCGTCTCATTCCGCTTCCATTTTTCCTTTCTACCCAGCTTCTAGATTAAACTCTCTTTATTCATACGCAATCCGATCTTTTATGAACGGTGCTATTTTCAATTTCTATCCCCCCTCCCCTTGAACCTTTACCGCGTTCGCTATCGTACCAGATTATATCTCTAAATTGCATACCTCGACGCCATATTGCTTTGGTGCAGCGGGGTCGCTCGTAACCTGTTTATTGGAGGTAAATTTAATAAAGGTTCAACGGCGTCATGGCGATCTTCGTTAAAGGAACGTTGGTACGCTGATCTATTTACGGGCATAAAGGGATACACTAGATCTGTTTAATTTTATGTTACGCATAGATCGATATGTTTATATTTTAATTAAATTTCAATATTTTGTTTTTTATTTTTTTAAATAAAGGTTTATTTTTGTTTTGCATTTTTAATCCCAGGCTGAAAATTAAATCGTTTATATGCTAAAGTTTAAGATGTGATATTAGATATATATGCCCTTATCTTTTATTTAACGATGACAAACATTATATGTTAAATAATATATAAATTGATGGGTTGTTTAGTTAAATTGTTGTCTGGAGCTGTTAAAAAATATATATTTTAATAAACTTTCTTCGATCATCTTCCCTTAACTAATCTCATTTAAAAAATTCCTGTTTTATTTACGAATCTAAAGGCTTAGGACTCAGGGAACAGGCAAAAGAAATCAATGGTCAGAACTCAAGTTAAGAATTCTTTTATTGATTATTTGTCAGGTTTTCTCTTCTGAATTGATCTGTTTGTCCCTCTGTAAGTAGATACAAACCATTAATAAATTTTTAGGAAATATTACACAGAAGTAAATATTGAACAAATATCTTACTGTATAACTTAAATTTAAATGCGTGACAAAAGTGGACTGCTTTCATCAAAATGACTTTAGCGGTCCGTAGAACTGGAAACTGAGTCCAAATATTTTATAGGTAGAACTTCTTTTAACTAGACTGTAACTGCCTTGAAACTAGACTAGAACTGGATTCGAAATTCCTGTAAATATTTTTCCTGTAATCTGCGAGTGAAAATACATATATATGTTTTCCAATTTGTAACTCTTTCGGTAAGAAACGTTGAACTGTGGAGGGTACATAGTTTGTTGCCATATCCGTTTCAATAGGGTTCCCACCGAGTACGGAACCCTAATAAAAAGTTCACTCTTTAGCGGTCTTTACTACAAGCGATGGAATATTGTTTGACTAATTATATTCAAAGACCGGTCAAACACAGCCAGCTTGCACATGGCAAGCCCCATTCGAACTGGATGATACCAAAGAAGGCGTTATGCGATCAAACTTAGGTACTTCGGTTGTGTTAGGTCTGTAGGACGATCACGTTTGTTCCTCGGCAGGAGGCCGCAAATATTAAGCTCGTCTAACGACCATACTGCACTGCTAGCTGGGGTACCCCGGGGTCACCACACCCGGAGGGAGGACATCTATAGTCCGCCTCCCCTCTAAGGGTGAAGTTTGTTTACAGCGGAAGACCAACTCCAATGAAAGGCAATGTTGCAATCCCAAGCTTGTCGAACTGCATCTCTGTCTGTCGCATGAAGTGTTGGGTTATTTGTAGAGCGACTCCCTGAATAAAGTAGAGGTTCTCACTGGTCTAAAAGGAACTAGAAAATTTAATTGCGTCAAAATTGAGGAACAATTAATTTATCCATTTGTTATCTTAAACAAAAATAGTAAATCATGAAATAAAAATCTTTGTTCAAGAAGTGGTATGCCACGAGCTCTTCTCAATTCATTGTAGTCGTGACTATATAGTAGTTATATTGAAGATGAATGAAAAAATAGTAATTTTAAGGTGGAAATATCGTAACCTATGCAAACAGATAAATCTGTTAGCCAGGTAACTTCCAACCCAACATCAGGTGTTATATGGGGCGTTCCATAGCTCGATGCACTGACAAAATTTTTATTTTGCTTATACTTTGTAACTTGATAGTGTTTATAGGGTCCTAAATAAGTGTGCCAAAAAGTTTTGCAAGTTTAATATCACTGGTCGACAAAAAATAACTTTTTTTCTGATTCAAAGATCGGACAAGGATATTCTTATAGGATTTTCATCGCTGAACACGAATCTGACCTCCAAAAGTGCCCATCACGTCGAGATTTTGAGAAAAATGGACTCAAAGTATCAAAAAACCCTGTTTTTGGCCTTTTTTATCACGTGTAGAGAATGATGCCGAGGTGCTAGAAATCTCTAATTAGTCTTAAATTAAAGCTTGAACTGTCAACTATAAGAATCAAATCAAAAAAGCTCTGAATCAATCAAAAATTTTCATATAGCACAACTTTTTCATGTGCGCGCGCACTCTACTTGCACTCATAGAGCGGTACACAATGGCACACTTACTTATTCATTTTATTTACGCTATTTATTGTTATTTATCATTTTTGGGGTCGCTGAACGTTGCTGATTGAATGTAAGGTCGTTATTAAAAAATTCAAAATGGCGGTTTCAAAATGGCGGACATAAAAATTTAATAATAATAATTTAATAATAATTTTTTAATAACGACCTTACATTCAATCAGCAACGTTCAGCGACCCCAAAAATGATAAATAACAATAAATAGCGCAAATAAAATGAATAAGTAAGTGTGCCATTGTGTACCGCTCTATGAGTGCAAGTAGAGTGCGCGCGCACATGAAAAAGTTGTGCTATATGAAAATTTTTGATTGATTCAGAGCTTTTTTGATTTGATTCTTATAGTTGACAGTTCAAGCTTTAATTTAAGACTAATTAGAGATTTCTAGCACCTCGGCATCATTCTCTACACGTGATAAAAAAGGCAAAAAACAGGGTTTTTTGATACTTTGAGTCCATTTTTCTCAAAATCTCGACGTGATGGGCACTTTTGGAGGTCAGATCCGTGTTCAGCGATGAAAATCTTATAAGAATATCCTTGTCCGATCTTTGAATCATTTTTAGTGTCGACCAGTGTATTTTGCAAGATATTTGCAATCATATAATTTCGACACTTTTTTTCAAGAACTTTTATCTCGTAAAGTATTCAAAGTAGAAAAAAATTTTTTATTAAAAATTATAGAGAAAACATTGAACTTTAATAATATTATTTTTAAAAATTAATAAATTTCATTTTTTAACAATTTGCTTAAACAATACTTTTTAATGTTAATTTTTTAAATGAAGATGGTGATGGATTTTTTTTATTTTTTTTCAAATAAACTTCATTTTGTGCTGAACTGTGTAAATATAAAAATGGTGTTTTTTGATTTTTTTGAAATTCTTACTGCACCATTCTTGCGCGCGTAACCGTCGACAGCGTCAACAGATTACACAAACCACTAATGCAAACAAGCAATCATTAATATTTTTGTCTTATTAAACAATGTTATTAAATCAAATTATTTATATTTTCATAAATAATAATAATTTTTTACATTTTCTAACCACTATACGGTTTTAATTTTGCAAATGTACAAACTCTGGTTTAGGAAGAAAAATTTATATTGTTATAGAACTATATTGTCTGACTTAAAAACCCAAAGTCTAGACAAAATTGTTGTAACAATATTGCTACAATATTATAACAATATTGTTGTCGACGGTGACACGCGTATAAGAATAGTGAAGTCAAAATTTAAAAAAAACAAAAAACACCATTTTTATATTTGCACAGTCGGTTCAGTACATATAATGAAATTTATTTTTAAAAAAATTTTCTAAATCCATTACCATTTTCATAAAAAAAATTAACATTAAAAAGTTATTGTTTAAACAAATTGTTAAAAAATTAAGTTTAGTCATTTTTAAATAAAAGATAAAAGTTCTTGAAAAAAGTGTCAAAATTATATAATTGCAAATATCTTGCAAAATATTAAAAATTTGGCAAAACTTTTTGGCACACTTATTTAGAACCCTAAACACTATCAAATTACAAAGTATAAGCAAAATCAAAATTTTGTCAGTGCATGGAGCCATGGAACGCCCAGCTAATGCTACATTTTATTAAATAACAGTTGTGGAAAGAAAATTGAAAAAAGTTCATTTAAATAAATATTGATTAACAGATGTTACGGGTACAGCTTAAAGAAAATAGAAACTGTTAGTATTAAATTTAGATATTGAACTGTTTTGTTGAACCCTTTACAATTGACAGAAGATAGATCCAGAAGTCCTATTAGAATCACTGAAAAAATTAGAATTTGTAAGGAATCAATTTTATTATTTAAATGAAGTTTTTTTTATGAGAGCGTTAGATCTTTATCTTTTAATTTATTCTCAGAGTCGTTGACCCAAGCAACAAATATTCTTTCAGTGCGACGTCGAGAAAATGACCTTAACGACCGGCTATAGGAAAATTAAAGTAGGTATTTTCCTTAGAATGCTTTCAGGACTTCGGAGTCCAGGTGTCAGGTGTCTCAGACTTGGAGTAATCGAGATAATTTATTGGATGTTGGTGCTGCACTATGCAGCTCGATGAGGTTTTCGTGTCAGTAAAGTAGAAAGGTGACTTGATGTAGAAATTAACTTCTTGTTTCAATTTTGACTTGTACTGTAACGAAACTTGAAGAAAACAGTTGGTACTAAACTCGAAGAAGACAATTAGTTGATTCGCTAATAATTTCTGGACTAAACTCGAAAAAGACACTTAGCTAGTTAACTTAGTGGCGGTTCCTGGACTAGGGTCGAAGAAGAACTTAGTGATTGTTCACAACTACCTAACTTGAAGACGATTCCTGGACTGACATATTCGGTTAGGGTGCCACAATTTATACAGTTATTCCTTACAAGGTGATAACATGATAATGCCACTCACTTTAAGTACTTTCGGGGTCAATTTTTTATTAGTTATTTAATTTAGGTGCATGTGCATAGTTCCTGTATTAGGATGAGACTGAAGTCCGCAATGTTTTTAAAAACGAAAACGCAAAAATAATTCATGTTATTTTTTATCATTTGTCTTTTAAGTAACAACTATTCAGTTATAATTTCATAAATAAAAATTATACATGATTTTAACTTGAAAAAAAATTCTGTTTGAGTTGCGGTTTTTAAAAACGTTGCGAACTTCAGCCTCATTATTAGGCAGGTGAGTGACTATAGAAGGGTGACAAAACACTAATTACCATATTTGGTATCTGCTGTCCAGGTGTAAGACTATTTGATCGATGTTGCTTCAGTTTACAAGGAAAAAGGATTTTAAATATTTTGACTTTGTAAAATATTATTTTATAAATATAAAATATAAATACGTCGCGATGACGTAACATTAGCCAACCGTTTTGTAATGTATGTATTTATATATATTATCTAACATATAGTGATCGACATCATCAAATAACAGTTGAGGGTATGCACTTCTAATACCGGATCTTGTATTTTTAGGTGTAAAAAATCTGTTCTATTTGAGTTAGTAGAAAGTCTGTATAGTTTTTTTTAATAATAACAATCGCGTATTTGTCCCCTTAAACCTTGAAAAAACAAAAAAATAGAAAAATTATAAATGTCCCCAAGTTGTACCAAAATAAAACTATATTTAGATATACTTCTTTATTTCGATAATATTCTAGATTTCTTTAGATACTGTTTTCAGTTTGTTTAGAAAGTTTTTGAATACGTTTTTCTCATCTGTTCTGTTTTGCTTTGTTTTCTTTGCAGAAGCTCACCGAGCATTGGAATTGCTGGAAGACTATCATGCAAAATTGACCCGACCCCAGGACAAACAACTACGATTGGCAATTGAACGTGTAATCAGAATCTTCAAAAGCAGACTCTTCCAGGCGTTACTAGGTAAGTTTTTCCCTTAAATTTTATAATTTTTTTAGAATTAATTTTTTTTGTAAAGATTTTAGTGAATTTGAATAATTTTTTACAAAGTATTTATATCATCTATTTGTTTTTCATCTCATTGATATTTCAAAATATTTTGCATTAATTTCAACTCTGTAGGTTGATTTTGTGTTAATGAATCTGCAAATTGCGGAGAAATTTTATGAAATGTCAATATCGTAAATAAACATTAAAAATAAACAAAAGTAATTAATGCTACAAAAATTGTCAAATTTAGGAGAAATTTGATTAAATATTTCTTATTAATTTACTTTATGCCTTTCAAGTTTGAACGATTGTTAATTATTGTAGTGACTATTTATTTCTAATGCTATGTATATCCATTAAAATGTTATTTATTACTATTGATTTCGAAAACCAAGTTATGAAAAATTAGCTAAAGTATGAATTTTTATAAAAAGTTGTGTATCTAGAATTATTCTTATGATAGCATTGGAAAATATTTTTTTAGCCTTTATTTCACATAGAAACCGATTCGTTTCTGTTACGTTTACCCTCCCTCCCTCCAACTTTTATCACAAAATAGACGATTGAATGTTCTTTTCATGCTGACTTTCATTCAGAAATAAACGATTGTAATTCAAGTCTCTACTCCTTGCTGAGTTGCATTTAAAACAAGGATTCGACAAGTAACTAACAATAGCGATGAAATTGAAATGCTCTCGAGATGTAAATGAAATCGTTTGATCTTTAAGAGAACTTTTTTTTTCTTTTTAGATTTGCTTTCTGATCTTCTCAACCAATTTCAGTTATCGTTTTGCAGCATCTTCACTGAATGCACTTTATGGTTTTTGTCGCCGTTATTGTGTAACGACGTTACGAGAATAACAATGATTTCAAAACAGCAATTTTCCCTTTCTTTAGATTGGGTTTTTCTTTTGTAATTTACATTATTATGGTGTAATTGACCTTAGGAGTGAGATAAATTATAAATTCTCTAGAAAAGGGGCTGAATATGTTTTAAAATTAAATAATGTGAAAGTTTTTAATTTATTTTGTGTAAATAATGGTACTATATCTATATGTTTGGGGAATATTCCAATTCAACGTTCCCGTTGGTTTTCTCTCAATGATTCGCGTTATGCTTTCAGAACTAAGATTAGTGCTTCATTGTTTGTTATTAGAAGGTACATTTCAGTTCTGTGTTGCGAACCGATAACCGCTTCTATTCTACTATGTTGGTGAACAATGCTGGTAAGATTACATGGCAAACATGCACGAGAAATACCGTCGAGTCGTTGTGAAATCCGTATGACTATATACACATAAAGCACAGCTTGCATCGATTTCAATGTTGTGTTTATTTTCCAGACTGTTTGAATTTTATTGCGAAATTATTTACATTTCAGTCGTAAAGCCAATTTCCCAAACTCTCATTAAGAGTGAATTATTAATCTATATTAATAAAATGAGACTGTTATCCTTACATGTCTTGGAAATTAAAAATTCATGTATGTTTTGTTTCAAGGGATTAGGAATAATGAAAAAATTAACATTTCAAATTAACATTACATTTCTTTCTAATTGTTTAACTCCCGTTTTTAAAAAACTGTTTCATGAAACGAATCAAACAATATTGTTACACTTTTCTTTTAAATTCTTACCACAAAATATAGAGCCAATTAAAAATAGGCTAACGAAAACCCCAATATGTATTTAAAATTTGCTGATATCTCTTACAAATTTTTAAAAATTACACAGGCCAACAAAATTTGATTCAATTTACTTTCCAAGAATCAGACAATACTTTTCCGAAGGATTTCGACGTGCTGAATCCGAATCTGCCCTCAAAATAGACCCATCACGTCAGGTTTTCGAGATATTTTAACCTAAAAGTGCAAAAAACCTGTTTTTAGTTATATTTGATGTCATGTAACATGAAGAGATAATTTTTTATTTAAAAAGTCAATATTGCATCTAAAAGTGCTACTCTTCCCCTTTAATATCCATTTTGAAAATTTAAAAAATCTTCATTTGTCTCTGAGTAATCGTTCGTTGAATTTTTTGAGTTTGTCGAATTCTTCGAAAACTAAGTAGAAACAGACAAAACTTCGATAATAAAGCAGATTTTAACTAAAAACATCTAAATTTTAAATAGTTCTGAGGATTTTTGATATAACTGAATACGAATTCGATATCAGATTGACAGAATTGAAAATGGCATATTTTAGGCAAATACAATCAATTTTAAGTAAATCATCTGCCATATTGTATACGCCATTTTCAATTCTGTCAATCTGATATCGAATTCGTATTCAGTTATATAAAAAATCCTCAGAACTATTTAAAATTTAGATGTTTGTAGTTAAAATCTGCTTTATTATCGAAGTTTTGTCTGTTTCTACTCAGTTTTCGAAGAATTCGACAAACTCAAAAAATTCAACGAACGATTACTCAAAGACAGATGAAGATTCTTTAAATTTTCAAAATGGATATTAAAGGGGAAGAGTAGCACTTTTAGACGCAATATTGACTTTTTAAATAAAAAATTATCTCTTGATGTTACATGACATCAAATATAACTAAAAACAGGTTTTTTGCACTTTTAGGTTAAAATATCTCGAAAACCTGACGTGATGGGTCTATTTTGAGGGCAGATTCGGATTCAGCACGTCGAAATCCTTCGGAAAAGTATTGTCTGATTCTTGGAAAGTAAATCTTGTCGGCCTGTGTTACACGTCAGTCAGTAAAGCGCGTTTTGTCAAGACTAACATTGATGTACAGCAAAATAAACTTCTAGATAAATTATAGAAGTCAATAAACTGAGATGTAAACAACTCGTGGCCATGACAGGACAATATTTCGAAAAGAATTAAATCATTAATTTAATTTGCTTATGAGAGGGAAATAAATTATTGTATACGCTCATTTCTTGAGTAATTTTAACAGGTTCTATTGTCTTACGGAGAATAAAAACAATTATTATACTTTAAAAAATAATAATCTTTTACACCCGTGCAGAAAATGCCCCACTTTGCCCTATTTAAAACAGGGTTCTGGTCGGGGCCTGGACAGTTTTCCCTATTAAATTTTCTTTTTAATAAAGTTTTTAGAATTCCTTTTTGTTGTAGAAGCTATTAACAATGGAAGGCAATCATTATTTTAATTATTTAATAATTTTTTTATTTTAGGGGTTTGACTAGAATTCCTAGCCAGAACCCCAGGTAGGGTGTTCATTAGATTTTAGATAGGGTACTGATCAGGGCCTCGATAGTTTTCCTTGCTTAAATAAAGTGTAAAAAAATTAAATCTCTAAAATTACTTTTAATAAAAAATAATGAACAATTGAAGAATACAATTAAAGGGAATAATTATACTATCGTTTTAATAATTTTTTTATTTTGTGGGTTTGACCAGAATTTCTGGCCAAAACCCCAAGTGAAGTGTTCACTAGATATTAAATAGGGCTCTGATCAGGGCCTCGACAGTTTTCCTCGTTTGAATAAAGTGTAAATGAATTAAGTTTTTTAAATTAGTTCCCATAATAAAATTATAAACAATTGAAGAAATTAATTAAACGGAGTAATTATACTACTTTTGTAAGATTTTTTTTATCTTATGGGTTTGACCAGATATTCTAGCCAAAACCCTAAGTGGGGTGTTCACTAGATATGAAATAGGGCTCTGATCAGGGCCTCGACAGTTTTCCTCGTTTTAAAAGCATGTAAATAAATTTAATTTTTTAAAATTAACTTTTTTAAAACAGTTATTTAAGTTAAAAAAGCGTGTTCTTTTAAAACACTTTACAAAATAATTATGGTAATATATTTAAAAAACGAAAATACATATAATTTTTTTTTCTTTAAGTACAATATTACAATAAAGTTTATTTATTAATAATAACAACTAAATTATAAATAACGAATAATAGTTATTAAATAATTAATTATTATACATTTATTTAAAAATAAAAATTATGAATTTAAAAAATAATAATTAATAAACAATTATTAATAAATTGTACTTAATGAATTTTAATAATTATTAATTTATAGGATGAATTTATCATTTGGTTTGTATATATATTATATCATGTTAATAATAATAATTGTTTTATATTATATTAGCTTAAAGTGAGAAAATTATTCGGAGAGATTGTTAAATTTAACACCTTCAATATTTAATAACTATTTTTTAAACATAATTAATAAATTTGAATAAAATATTTATTTAATAAATATTAATTATTACTTACACATTTGAAAACAAAAATTATAACCTGTATTAATATTACAAAATTAAGGAGGCAGAAAGGAGCGACAACCTACAAAAAAATGAATTAATCATAAAACCAAAAATTATATTTTTCAAAAATTTTTAAGTTTTTCTATTCTTGAAATTATATTATTTTTATTATTTTCATTTAAATTAGTCAAAATGACTATAATACCTCATTATGTTATGTATAAATATGTTGTATATATAATGAATATGTTCATTATGTTTCTAATATAATAATATTTTTAATTACAGTAATTTTATTGTAATTTCTATTGAATAAAATTAACCTCACAAAATAGGGCAATTTTAAGAAAAACTGACGAGGCCCTGACCAGTTTTTCCCTAAGTAGGGCATTGGTCGGGAACAGCGTCACACACTAGTCGGGCACTGGTCAGTTTCTCTATCCAGAGCCACACCAGAGATCGGGAAAACTGTCCAGTACCCTATCAGGCCCACATTTTAATTTCAGTAATGAAATGAGGGTTGAACTGAAAATTTCGATCCGTACTGTACCTAAAAATTTGTTCATCGTACGCACATAATTTTCAGGAATGAAAATTTCCTTCTGAAAATTGCCGGAACGTGAATATAAAAAAGGTGTAAAAAAACTGTATCCAAGTTCAAGCTGCTCTAAGTTCTCGACATCCCAATCTTCCTCCTGTCTCTGATCCTTTCTCATGGAGAGAGAGAGAGAGAGAGAGAGAAAAGAATGGAAGTCCAACTAGAGAAAGTGCCTACTGTGGAAAATAGTCTAGGATAGCTATTTGCGCGCTTCTGGGCAGGGTTGTTTCTCTCGTAAATTTTCAACTGACGTAGATACGCTGGATTCTTTCTACAGAAGTTCACATGAAATCGAATTTTCGACCTGTGGGAAAGCCGTACATTTAGTTGGTTAAAGAATAGAATCAAGATAAAAGCTTTTTGCTCATGATTTTTTTTCTAAAGGGGACAGTAGAGAATGTTTATCTAAAAAGAAAATATATTTTGTATTTTCATTTCTATAATTTTATATATTTGAAAATATAAAGATCAGTGAAAAGTTATGTTCGAATCAATTGAGATGATGGGATCAAGATGTTAAGGCTTCGTTGTCAATTTAAACAATTGAATGAGTAACCAATTATTGTTTCACATATAATAGAAAACCAAATAATCAATTACCGTGTTTAATAGGGTAAGTCCGGGGGGATGGCCATAGTTTTTTTAAAGCACTGTAAAAATTATAAAAGCGTATTATGGTCACTTTATCCTGGGCCAATAAAGTACACTTTTTTGACCGCTCGCAGGTCAATAATGTACCCATTACTACTCTAGGGCAATAAAGTGTACTTTATTGACCACTGCTCACAGGTCAATAAAGTACTCATTATTACCCTAGGGCAATAATGGACACTTTATTGATCAGCTGGGTTATATGAGGGAACTTAGTATGCACCAACACAGGTAGCACAGTGACCATAATACGCCTTTGTTGCATAAAGTATAGTATGCTGCATGGAAGAAAACCTCGTTTGTTGCATAATGTACTGTTACACGCAGTTTAAGGGGGAGTGACACCTTTGAACCGAAAAAATGATTTTATTTTTTTTTTTGCTTAAACGATACTTTATGATGTGTGGAATAGAAATTATATCATGAGAAGTAATTTCGAAGTTATTTTATGTGAAAAAATCAAAATCTGCAGAAGGTGTCCAGGAGCGCTTCAAGTGCTTTTTGGCGCTATCGGCATTTTTTTTTTTTTATCGTAGCAGCTTAAGAATATATAGAAGACAGCTTAAAATTGTTCGAAAGGATCAAAATAAAGAAAATATTAATGTACACTGAAAGAATTTTGGGGAGGCTGCAGGCTTTACATGAGTGCCGCTAGAGCTCGCTGCCTTAAGCTCGCAGTTAACCTCAAAAAGGCGAGAATCTACTCCCGAAAGGTAAGCAGCAACTCCTCAGGGGCAGCAGCTCACCTTTCGAGAGTAGATGCTCGCTTTTTTGAGGTGAGCTGCGAGCCCTGAGCAAGGGGCACTAATTTCGGACATGAAAAGTCAGCAGCCTCCCCAAAATTCTTTCAGTGTAGAAGGTCACTTATATGGTGCAGGCATCACAGATCAACAGTGGTTGTTTTTTGGTTTGTTTGTCTTTTTTTGGCAATAGATATTTTGAAAAAATTTTGCCCTAAAAATCGACTTTTTCTTTCAAACAGCTGCCAAATACACAAAAGTTAATATTTTTAAAATATCCTACATACTTGAAAGCTAAATCTATTAAAGATTCAGGAAAACTTTGAATTTTGGATTTAGATTAAACGGTCTAGCCGGAATCTTGTCCACCGATTTGCCCTGCAGAGAAACGAGACAAACTTTAGCGACCTCTACAGGCAACAAATTTAAACTTTTTTCAAATAGAAATATATTTTCGTAAACTTAAAAAGTTAACAAATAAAGTCCTCAAAACCAAATTTTCTTTACTTTATTCCTGTGTCTTAAAAAAATTCATGAAAAACAGGTTCAAATGAGACCTCAAAGGTTTCATTCCCCCTTAACCTCTGCCGTCTTTGTAAAATTAAATTAATTTTTTAACATCCCTACGGTTAACTCCGAGTATACTCGGGTTGTATTTTTTATTTATGTATGAAGGAGTTTACACCGTAAGCCTTAAATATAAGCCTCCGCGAGCATAAACGGATATGCCTCCATGAGGATATACTTGCGTCTGCGCAAAGTGTTTGCCTGCAGCTGTGTTGTGAAAGAGTTTGCCTTGACAACGTGTTCGCGCAGGCGCAAATATATGCTCCTGGAGGTATATCCGTTTATGCGCGCGGAGGCTTATATTTAAGGCTTACGGTGTAAACTCCTTCTATGTAAAAAATTAAATTCGAGAGTGTATAAATAAAACGCTTAGTGTAACTTGAAGCTAAATAGTTGTATTTAATATCAAAATAAATATGAAATAGTCAAAATTAACTTTAAAAAAATTATAAATTTATTTCCTGCAAAATTGAAAAATGATAAATCCGTAAGAAGGTTAAATTCCCCTGAATTGCCCACTATAATATATACGGGGAAAGAAATTAGAATTTTTAAGCTTCACTTTGACATAAATTTCAAAAGAATTGGAGGCGACATATTTTGAGATATTTAATAGGTCATCTTTCAAATAACTTAATTTTCTTCATAAATTATATAGGGGAGAGAGCCCCAAAGATGGACATTTCATTTAAAATTTTTATATAAAGTAGCAGCACATTTCTATGGACATTTGAAGGAAAAAAGCAACTTGTTTTTATTTTGCACACACCTCTTGAAATTTGTGTCTCACGAAGTTTCCTTACAATTTATTTTTCAAGTCGATAAAGTTATTTAAATTTTTGATTTTCTATAAGTACTTATTGTTAACATATTATTTATTTATTGTACAATAATATTCTAAAATGATATTTTCGATATTTTGTTTGAATACAAATTTTTACTGGGGATTAAAAAATTGTCTCATGGATCCTAAGATGGACAGTTTAGAAATCCCAAGGTGAACAGCACACTGTACAAATAAATGTTACTTTCAGCCTAATTTGACTAAAACCATATACATTAGTAATATTTTAACTGCATTATAGACTTGAAAATGTGATTCTAAGTCCCTAAATTTACTTATTTATTTGTTTATACACTCGTCTTAAGCCTACAATCTTGGCTATACAAGTGTTTGTTTACATCTCGTAAATTTCTCTTACAAATATTTCTTATATAGTACATTTCCTAATACTAAGTTTTGCGCCTACAGAGCGACTTGAAAATTAGGAGTACTCGCATTTGCCTGGACCACCCGTCTAATGGGTTTTCTCGCCAGTGGAGAGGGAAACTGTAGAAAACCTCTCCTGAGTACAACCGGTTTATCGACAGTCGAGTTCTAATGGTGTGTACTGGACAATAATCGACGGTGCACATCATTATACCGCGACGTCAAACCTCCCGCTCAGATTGTCTCACGTGCCGGAAAAATACCAAGCCAAAATGGGCGCGAACTTACCCTTGGTCCTTAAACGACCGCCAAGCAAGGCATCTATCCGACTGAGCTAATCTGTCGGTCCTAAATTGACTTAATATAGTTTTTCGCATAAAAATAAGCTAATACTTTTCATTTATTCTGATTGTGAAATGTAATCGGTTTCAGACTGTTTTTCATATTCTTATTTACTTTTGTTTTCGATTATACACAATGTTTAATAGTTTTTCCGTGTAGCACAAAGCATGTTGATTAAATTGTACGAAACACTTGTAACAGTTATTATACAAATTCTTTTGGAAATAATCAAAAAATTCTAAAGTATAAATATATATTCGATTGACATTTATTTAAGAACAAAAACAGAATTTATAATTGTCATTCACTCACATCAAAACATTCAATTTAACATAAATTAATGAATTTATAGAAGATCTTCTTGTGACGAACATTATTTAATTACACGATGGAAACCAAATATTTTAAATTAAACTTTTACAATAATTTTTAGGGATTCTTTTCGAAAATCAGCAGTGGTTACAAATAACTTTAACAAATCAGAACTCGCCTACAAAATGAGTCAATCATAAAATAAAATGCCGAGAAGTTACCGTCGTCTGGTTATTTCTATATCATAGCTATCCAGTCTCGAAATTCCCAGAATTGGTGTGTAGACAATTTTGTTGGTTAACACAATCTGGGAAATCTCTTATTAAAAGAATCGTCTTTGTACAGCAGTTACTATTTTCTCCCAAGCAAATGATAATCGCCTATGGCGGTTATTTATACGTCTACGAACGACGTTTGGCGTCTTTATAGTATTTCTTAATTTTTCCGAGATGCCCGTCGCACAGTGTTAGAAGTAAGGACACTCAACTTACACACTGTTTTTTTTAATATTGTGATGGAACTAATATGCAAACCCCGAAGTTATATAAGCAGGATGAAGAGGATCAAGCAAATGATCGAAAATAACCTCGCTCTTTTTTAGTTGGCTTCTGTTTATCTATTTTTTTCCTTAAAATTCCATATTTACTATTAAGGGACACCATCGCTTCAAGATTCTTGAGCAAAATTTTGTTCGTGCATCAGACCAATAGAAGAGTTACAGATCCAATGAGTACATATTAGATGAAGAAAAAAAATTTATTCGTCGGTATAGAAAAAAAAATACGTAAAGATAAGTTTAAACAAGTGCAAATGGCTCTGAGACTGGAACCTTGACTTCCGAACAATTGCAATAGTAAATTGAATTTGGATTGTAAATATATATACTGTATATGTCGTAGGCAACTAGAAGAATCCGGCATTAAGCTTAATTCCTAGGCAATAAGCTTACTGCCGACAATTAGACGAATACACGACAAAATCGTTCAAATTTGTCTATTTGCCTAGGCAGTAAGCTTATTGCCCGATGAAGATTCGGCAATTAGACGAATCACATTAGAATCCATTTGCAGTGCACAAACGTCCTATAAAAAATTAATTAAAAACAATAATAATAATAATAATAATAATAATAAATCATTCTGGACAGAATTAAATATTTCTTGGGTAAAAAACATATTTCTTGAGTCTAATAAACATTTCTTGGATCAATTAAATAATTCTGGACAGAATTAAATATTTCTTGAGTAAAAAAAATATCTCCTCAGTCAAATAAATAATTTTTTTACTTTTGCATAAAGAAAAATATTTCTCGACTAAAATAAATTTTGTTTAAGTCTATCAAACAATTTTTGACTAAAATATTCCTTTAGTGAAATAAATATTTATTGAGTTAAATAGAGATTGTTTGATTTAAATAAATATTTCTTGACTCAAATAAATGCTTTTTGACTCTTATAAATATTTGTTATCATTGAGAAATATTTCTTGAGTCTAATAAATATTTTTTGACTCAAAAAAAAATAATTCTTGGATGAAAAAAAATATTTCTTAGGAAAATATAAATTATTTATTTGACTCAGGAAATATTTTTTTTACTCAAAAAATATTTAATTCTGTCCAGAATTATTTAATTGATCCAAGAAATGTTTATTAGACTCAAGAAATATTTTTTTTACCCAAGAAATATTTAATTCTGTCCAGAATGATTTATTTCAGTTAAGAAATGTTTATTTGACTCAAGCAATATTTATTTTAGTCGAGAATTATTTATATGAGTCAAGGAATATTATTATCATTATTATTGTTTTTAATTAATTTTTTATAGGACGTTTGTGCACTGCAAATGGATTCTAATGTGATTCGTCTAATTGCCGAATCTTCATCGGGCAATAAGCTTACTACCGGGCATTAAGCTTACTGCCTAGGCAAATAGACAAATCTGAACGATTTCGTCGTGTATTCGTCTAATTGCCGGCAGTAAGCTTATTGCCTAGGAATTAAGCTTAATGCCGGATTCTTCTAGTTGCCTACGACATATATATATAAAGTATTGGCTACCTCAAAACAGTTATCAATAAATTTTTCTCACCGTGTACACGTGAATTATAGATGTATTTACATTTCAAAATCGATAGGTGTATATACAAATGATTATTATTTTCACTAGAGTCGATTGCATCCATTTTTGTGATGATTTACGTAATAATTAAGCGTATTCTTTAGTTCATGGTTCATTTCATGCGTAATTTTAATAGGTTTTTATTATATTCGGGGAGCTGGCTATGAAAATTGGCAATGATAAGTTGCAAGACAAGTTTTTTTATAAAAGCCTTCCTTATTAAGGGGTTACATACCTTTTTCACCAAAAAAATGAGTGGTTCTCATAATTATTACTCATAATTATTACATACATAATCAGCTGATTGCGATAGCTGTGCGTGTCAGCGTGTGTGGTGCAGAAATTGTTAAAGAAAAGTTTGTTAATCAGTGTCATTTGTAAAGAAATTTACTGATGAATCTTCTTATTGAACTCTAGGAATAGTATATTAACAAATTCCAAAGATTGGAAGGGTCATAGAAAGATGAGGAAAAAGTTATTTGTGATACATTAGTTATCCAGATATCAAAACTGAAAATTTACATGATCAACTAGACAACAATAACATGTACGTGAAATATAATAATCTAACCGGAATGAAAAATTGTGATATGTAAGAAATAGTTTTGTAATTTATTTGTAATAATAAAGATTTTTTAAATATACATAATACGTACCTATGTTAATTATTATTAACGTATATAAATATTCAACCTTTATAGGAACGGTATATTATATTAATATCGTGGATTTGTCCAGAAACGTTCAATTTTAATAGAAAGAGACTAGACCAGCCAGCCTGTATATATATTCTAGATGTTTCTAGCGTCACATTCCTAGTTCGCTTCTGCCCAGATTTCCCTTCAAGTTCTTAGACAGAATTTAGCGCAACTAGGCAGTTTCTCATATACTTCCACGATAAATTTCTACACGGGTTCTTTCTATCGCCCTGATGATAATACCCGCTTATGGGATCGAAACGTCGGCAAAATAAACATCATTTACTAAATTACTTTTATAGTGATAGAGTAAATTTTTAGATCCTATAAAGGCAAAATCTTTCCTACATATATTATAATATCAGCAGTAATTATAGTTAATCGGAAAATTATATTCGCTGGAGGTTTTTCGGGTCGCTGATTACGAATCTGATTATGAATAAGTTATCAGACTTCAAACAATAAAAACAGCCGACCTGATGTGGTGTTCAAGAATATTGAAAATTAATCGAATTCGCTGTTTGGGGTTTTCGATATCTCTGGAATGCATTTGATTTGAAACATTCAAAATTAAGAATGACGTATTCAATATGTGGTTTTTGATTTTTATAAATCGGTATTAACCGGGACCAAGATTTTTTATTTTGGATCTTGAAGAACTCTGTTTAAGCTTTCATTTCGTCTTATGTAGATAAATTTATTCCTTTACTTTATTGTTTTATGGTTGTTTGAAAAGCGCCAAAATCAAGTTTAAGAATTCGGATTCTACGTTAAAAATCCTATAAAAATTGGCTTCCACATTTAATTAAACATCAAGTTGTCGAAATTTTGTCGGCCATATGTTCCTTAGAAATCCAAGTTTTTGAAATTCTCATCCGTTTTATTGGATTCGCCATTTTCAATTTTGAAAATCTAACTTCAGATTCGAAATCAGAGACTTCAAAAACCCCCGAATAATAAGATTCAAGCAAATCCGTGTTTATTTAGAAAATTTTGCCTTTCATAATGATAATATATATTCTCATTTTTTAACAACTTTGCAACCATTTTGACTTCTGACTATTGATTTACAGCTTTTTAAAGACATTGACAATCAGAAAATTAAGTTGACAGAAATGCACCTTATCATTCCAATTTTATCCATTTTTTTGCGACTTTATCGCAATAATTTTATGTAATCTGTACAGACGATATTTACTATCATACCAAAATTCAGACTTGCACCTCATCATTTGTTTTTTATCAATTTGCACCTTTAACAGCCTTCCCCGCTTCCGGTGACCAAAGCGCCTTCTGACGATAAGGTTATATGATAATGTGTTAATAAGGACAGCTTTTATAAAAAAACTTGCCTTGCAACATATCGTTGCCAATTCTCGTAGCCAGCTTTTAGACTATTTAGTCTATCAAATCTAGTTTTAATATTTCCATATTGGTAAAGCATAGTTTTAAATTTTCAATTACTTTTACTAATTGTATACTATGGAATATGGATTTTAATATTTCAATATAATTTGATAAAGCAACTATATTTTATATATGAGAACAGTAATTTGTCATTTTCGTTGTTATAAAGCTCAGGAGATGAAAGGTTTCTCATACCTTTTGTTTCGCGTTTTAGCTGCTGGCAACGTTTTGTCCTGTTATCTACCCATCCTCTATGTTCATTTTGACATTATCCTGTGGTATAAATTATACGCAGAGATTCGATTTAAAAAGCCAAATCTCAATAGAGTTGTAATTTATATCATGAATGTACTAGACTTATTATTACTTTAAAAAAATGAAAGAAATGTTCAAATATTTCTATTAGTTTAATTAAAAAAAATTTTCTCTTTACGAATATATTTTCTTATAATTCTTTTTCTCTAAATTACCCATCATTGTTGTTCTTTTGTTTAATAGAATCAAAATGTATTATTTTTAGATTTAAAAAAATTTTTTTTTCTTTGTTGCAAATTACCTACGTACTTTCCCACTTTTGCAATATTTTTCATTTTATGGTTACATTCAGGAGAGGATTAAAAAGTGAATAATTTATTAGAATGAACACATTTCCCTTTGGTATGTTTTATAATGTATGTTGTTGAACTAAAATTAAAATACGCCTAGAGAATACAGTTTATTTTTTAAATTCATAAAATTTCTTCGTTTAGGTTTCAAATGAAGTAAAAAAATTTTCTTTTAGTATAAAATATTTATTTTCTATATTAGAAATAATTTTCCAAAAAAAAATAAGAAACAGTTTTAAATAACTGATTTGGAATTGGAAATTGTTAGAAATTTTAAATTTACGTTGTAACCCTTTCTTTAGTACACGGGTCAGTCTTGTAAACTTAAACCATTTGTCTGAGAGGCTCATGTTCTTTGGACTTGTTTCTATTCATGGAATATACTAAAGGTGAAACATCGTCTCGATCACTAATTCAAGCCCTAGCGAGAGAGGAACTTTCTACTTTTATCTAAAGGAGAGTTGCTTTCAAGAACTTTGTTTTTGCATGTAATGAAAATATAGACAAAAGAAGAAAGAGTTCTCTTTTTTATCGTGAATCATCGCGTGCATTTTTTGTTTCTCTTTATTAAAGTTCTTCGCGAAATAGAAATTAATTAATTTTTCATACCAGATATAACTGATATGAGTTGGAAAATTTTTCCAAGTTGGAAGAAATTATTACTAAATTTAGATAACAAATCTTAATGCAAATTCAGATTTGTTATGGAAATAGATTCTGATATTTTCTTCGAAACTAATCATTTAATAAGACTTTTTTTAAGAAACAACGCAACTTTTTGTGGAGTTATAAAATTGTTGATTCCCGTCTTCTATATTATATAAATAAAAATATAGAAATATTGTATATTATTATAATATTATATTATTTTATGAAATATTATTAAATTTACCATTAAATATCCAAATTAATGAAATTTACAACGTTCACCTAGATAATTTAGAAATTATTAGGAAAATTCTTAACCGCATAGAGTGGGAGGTAAGGAGAAAAACACATTTTAACACACTGACTGAATTTAAATTTATTTACTTTATTCAAATATTAGCTTAATTTTTAATTTATTACACAATCAGAAAGATTCGGCTGAAGGTCGAATTTTATTTAAATGAGTTCCGCTTTATCATGTGGTAACAAACATAAATTAACTTTATTTGAATTTCATAAAAGTACAACATTGTATCCTTGAGTTCACTTTTTTTAGAATTATTTTAATCGAGTGAAGCGCCTACTTGTACCAACGAATCAAGAATAATTATTAAATGGCTAAAATTAGTATTTCAAAAAAATTATTCAAAGTATAAAATAATACGGTTGACATTTTTAGTAAATTCGAAAAATTTTTTGTTAACTAACGAAACGAGAAAACTGTCCAATTTTAAGAGATCTTTTTATAAAAGAGATACGTTCTCAAAAAGAATTTGAACCAAATATAAAGTTATGTCAGGTTTAATAAATTTCTCTGACCTTTTGCAGTGCAATCTCGAAAGTTTTTCTCGATTTGGCCGCACCGATGGCTCTACTATATGAGAAGCAAAAGAGAGAACAATATATATATATATACCCTCGTGATCTTACAAATTTCAAGTTGCTTTTGCTCTCGTTCTCTACCTCGATCTGGATTTCCTCTTCTCTGTTTTCTTTTGCGTTTCCTCTATCATTTCACCTTCTCCCCACCTCCATTTCCACTGCCACACTTTACTTTTTTGTTGGTGATGAATCCGCCAAGAAGTAGCTTTTATTTGGCCGCAGGCGCATTGCGTGGCACTGGGGCAGAAAATTGCGACTTCATCCGGCCGAACCACTGCACATATACTATTTTTTTTTATTTTTTTTCCATATAACATTCTAGAATGAAAAACACGTATATTTGGCAAAATCGTGCATAACGTGTCCAAAATTAAAAAGCTCTACATTTTAAATTTAGTCCACATTTATATGGAAAGAACATTTTTTCATTAAATTTTTTTGTAAACAATTATTTACAAATTGTTTTTTAATTAAAATTAAATATGTGTCATGAAATCTAAACCAGGGGGTCGATTACGTTTAATTGATTTGATTTGACTTTCAATGCATTTCAATTATTTCACTAGACGAGTGTTTTTCAGTGACAGTTCGTACTTCGTACTGTAAATAAATAGAAAGAACCCCCAGTAAATAAATAATAAATATTTAAAACAATTAATTAATTAACACTTTAATAATTATTTATTATATACCGTTTTTCTATTAATATTTATTTAATATTTACCGTTTTTTTATTATGCATTTATTTTCTACAAATAATTAACATTTCATTTCATGAAATTTATTTCTGAATTATATTTTTTTATAACTACGCACTTTTATTTACACTTTTTTACTTTATATGTTTAACCAAGAATCAACCAAGAATTTGTAAACATAAGCTCTTTTCAGAGTCCAAAGACGTTCGCAAAAATACATCCTTAGGGCAACTTTTGAACAAGTGTGCCCACTGGGGTGGGTTCTGTTTTTTTCTCTCTGCCTCTCTCCCTACCCAAAGATAAATGTTTCCTTTCTCTCTTAAGGAGAAAAGCTCAGGGGGCTGCGGACAGTATCGATGACAGAATAAAAGAACGAATTTAAAGATTGTTATACTATAGTGCAATTTAATGGTTACAAACATTAATGATTGAATTGGTATGTAATGTATTCTAGAAATTAGATAATTACTTCTCACGCAGTTCTACTCCATGTATTGTCTTCTAGGAATAATTTTGCAGCTGCATAGTGTATAGAATGTTTTCCAAGTAAATAATAATCTGTTTGTCGAATATCATAGTTGACAAAATACAATGTAAATTATTTTCTCTTCACAGAACTGAAGCTATTAGACTCGATATATATGAATACACACTTAGATAAAATTATTAATTATATTATATTATATATATATATATATATATATATATATATATATATATATATATATATATATATATATATATATATATATATATATATATATATATATATATATACTAGGGGGGCTTCGCCCCCCTGCGCGCTTCGCGCGCCAACCCCCTATTTTTAATATTTATTTTCATTTTTAAAATCATGTTATCTTAATATGATGGCATAGTAATGAGTTAGAGTAAATTATAACAGGAGATATTAAAAAAGATAACTAATAGAGAATTCTACTTTACGGAAGTGATTATAGTGTCAACTTTTTCAAGTTTGACACTCCTCATAGTAAATTTGATAATTCTTTTTTCTCAGTGTCAAAAGTATTATTGGGCCCCTTTTTACCTGCAGTTGACATAAATGTTGACGTAATGTAAGGGCCATTAGGGGCTGTCCATAAATTACGTAAGTCATTTTTTGGGTACATTTGACCCCCTTCCTCCCTCGTAAGATATTTTACATACATTAGCACCATTTTTCCTATTGTTCGCAAGATCTTGCTGACCCCCGTCCCCCTAAATGTCTTACGTAATTTATGGACGGACTAAAGATTTCGACGTAAAATAATAGACGTTTGAGGGCTTCATTTTTACCAGTAGGTCAAAACTGACCTTAAAATTGACCTAAATTTTGAGGAAACAGTAGGTCAGAAGGAATTTTCTTGTCAATTTTTGACGTGTAGGTCAAAACTGACCTTAAAATTGACCTAAATTTTAAGAAAATATCAGATCAGAGGGAGATTTCTGGTCAAATTTTAACTTGTACACTGAAAGAATTTTAGGCAGGCTGCTGGCTTTTCATGTCCGAAATTAGTGCCCCTTGCGCAGGGCTCGCAGCTCACCTCAAAAAAGCGAGAATCTACTCCAGAAAGGTGAGCAGCTGCCCCTGAGGAGTTGCTGCTTACCTTTCGGGAGTAGATTCTCGCCTTTTTGAGGTTAACTGCGAGCTTGAGGCAGCGAGCTCTAGCGGCACTCATGTTTACATGAGGCTTTACATGCAGGCTTTAGCCTGCAGCCTGCCCAAAATTCTTTTAGTGTAGGAAAAAACTGCCATTAAAATTAAAGTACATTTTGAGGACAGAAAAATAATTTTAATAGAATTTAAAAAAAAAAAATGTCAATTTATAACATCTTTTATTAATTGAAACTTAATATTGAAATTTAGGTCAAACTTCTTTTAACCAATAGGTCGAAAATTCCGTCAAACTTTAATATAAGGGTACGACTTTTTAAAAAATCTTAATTAATTTGCTTTTTTCATGTATAGGCTAAAAAATATGTCAAATTTGACCTAAATTTTAAGGAAAGGTCAGGTCAGATGAAGTTTTTTCGACAATTTTTGCGGTGTAGATGAAAACTGACCTTGAAATTGACCTAATTTTTGAGGGCAGGGGGAATTGTTCGTCAATTTTTTCCGTTAAGATCAAAACTGCCCTTAAAATTGACCTACATTTTGAAGGTAAAGGGAATTGTTTGTCAATTTTTTACCTGTAGGTTAAAACTGCCCTTCAAATTAACCTAAATTTTGAGAGCAGAGGGAATTTTTTGTTAATTTTTGACCTGTAGATTAAAACTGCCCTTAAAATTGACCTACATTTTGAGGTCAGAGGGAATTATTTGTGAATTTTTGACGTTTAGGTCAAAACTGCCCTTAAAATTGACCTACATTTTGAGGCCAGAGGGAATTGTTTGTCAATTTTTTACCTGTAGGTTAAATCTGCCCTTAAAATTGACATAAATTTTACGGGCAGAGTAAAACGCAATTTTTAACGCTTAGGTCAAAACTGCTCTTAAAATGAAACTAAATTTTGAAAGCAGAGCGATAAGTTTGTCAATTTTTAACTTTAAGTCATAACTACTCTTAAAATTGACTTAAATTTTGAGGGCAGAGGGGTTAGTTTGTTAGTTTTTTACCTGTAGGTTGAATCTGCCCTTAAAATTGACCTAAATTTTGAGTGATTTTGACCTGTAGGTTAAAACTGCCCTTAAATTGACCTGAATTTAGGTCAAATATAACTTGTTTCTGACGATGGACCTACCTTGACAGTGGGCCAACCTTGACTATGTTCCCCCTTTCTATAAGGGTCCCTTAAAACTTTCTGAAACAGCGGCGGCGGCGATATGATTTTATATTAATAGGGATAGATATATATATAACGGTAAATCTACACACTCCGGTAAATGTGCATACTAACCATAGTAGGTTGGTGAATGTGAATATTTTGTTTTGTATCGATTTCAATTAGATATGAATCAAAATAATACTCAGAAATGAAAGGTGAGTAAGTACAATGATCAATTTTTTAAATATTGTCAACTTCAGTGATTATTTCAGTACGCTATTGATAGTGAAAGTACAAGTACAATTTTAATTCGTGAAGTTAAAATGAGTGAAAATATGGAAATGAAAAAAAAATTTAATGAATGTGCAGCAAAAATTATATTAAAAAAATAAAAATAGTGTTTTCTTATCCGGACAAGACTATTTAAGAATAATTTAAGAAGTGTGTGATGCAAAAGTAAAACAAAAAAATAAAAGTGACATTGACTATCGTCGATTACAACGATTTGACGTAATTACCGTTGGTAAAGAAAAATAAATTAATTTCACCTCTTTCCAAAAATATTACAGAGATGAAATATTTTGTGACGAACGATGAAATTTTTGACGTAATCCATAATGCACACGTATGTGTTGGTCATGATGGGTGAACTAGAACATTAAAAGAATTAAATTTAAAAAATACACTAACGTGACTGTTGAAATGATAATGTTGTATTTAAGTTTATGCGAACCGAGTCTAAAAAAATCGAAAAGCAAAACAAGAGGTTTAGTTGTAAAACATCTACTTACAGCCGAATATAATTCAAGATGTCAAGTTGACCTAATTGACCTTTAAACACAAGCAGACGGCGAATATAAATTTATTCTAAATTATCAGGATTACTTGACCAAATTTGTGATGTTACGTCCTCTCAAAACCAAAACAGCTTTAAAAGTAGCAAGCAACCTAATGGACATTTTTACAATCTTCGGTGCACCCTGTATAATTCACAGTGACAATTGAAGGGAATTTGTAAATAAGGTGATAGTCGAATTGACAAATTTGTGGGATGGTATAAAACTTGTACACGGAAAACCAAGAGATTCACAAAGCCAGGGTTTTGTGCAGCGGGCTAACCAGGATGTTCAACATATTCTTGCTACTTTGATGGAGACAAAGCAAACAACCAAGTTGTCAGAAGAATTAAAATGTGGGCAAATGATGAAAAATCGATCCTACCACGATGGTATTAAACAAAACCCGTATGAAGCATTATTTGGTTCACAAATGAAATTAGGTCTGAAAACATCTAATCTTCCTGATGAAGCAATTAACAATTTTCAATACGAAGAAGAATAGAAGAATTAGAAGACATAATTAATGAAGCCACATTGAACGTAGTTGACGAAGCGATCAGTTTATCTTATTCCGAAGAAATTGTTGCTGATTTTGAAGAATTGAATGACGATAATTTAAGCGAAGTGATTGATTGTCTTGTGACGGAAAATGTCGAACTTCGAGAAATAAATTTGGAGAAGGAAGAAGAAAATAATAATTTAAATACACTAAAGGCAAATTCAATATTTAAGTTACAGTAAAAATATTATTTATTTAATTTTAAAATAGTTAAATTTAAAAAATTATTTTTAGTAAGATGAACACAGAGAACTTCGTAAAATACATTTGGAAAAAGAGCAAGATGATAACAGCGCCATTAAAAATAATAAACAAATACTTTTTAAAATAATAAATTTGTAACAATGAATAATACTCTTAATTTTTTTCAGGATACAGGATCTTCACACACGACTTAGGATTTACTTCTGTCTACTAATAAAGTAAACATTTCTAAAAAAAAGAAAAATTGCTTACAGTGGACTTCAGCTGCAAGCCAATAAAATGCTTAAATTTGCTAAATCGAAATGTCCACCTGCTGCAATTGGAGATACAGTTAAAGTGCCCATTTATGATAGATGTGGACCGTGGTAGAACAGACTGTTAGAACAGTATCTGTTAGGAACCAAAGAAGGACGTCTGAAACAATATTACAGCAGGAATCAGTTTACATTGTGTAAACAAAAATTTTTATCTCCTGCTGAAGTTCCAGACGTAGAACTATCGTTACGCTAAATTGTCACTTTAAAATTCTTGATTGGGGGACAAGGGTTTAAAAGATGTTTATGCAAGGGGAAATGCGACAGTAAACGGTGCAGTTGCAAAGCACAAGAATTATTGTGCAATTCAAAGTGCCTTGGCAGTATTCCTTGCAAAAACAAGTAATTTCATTTTCTATTTTTAAAAATAAATTCAGACTACTTTCTTTACTTTTGAGTTTTAATTGATATCTAACTTTTACTAAACCGACTTGGTAAATGTGTACATTTAACAGTAAAAGTGGACAGAACTAAATATTCTATTATCTGTACTCACATTTACCAACCTACAAACGTCTACTTTGGTAAATGTGTACATTTACCAACTATGTACATTTACCGTAACATATATATATGAGGCATTATTTCTCAACCGTTCCAGCCAACAAAAAAGTCTTGGGATTGGCTTTATATTTTGGGAAATTGTTATCCTATATGAAAGTAATATATTCGCAAAATATTAGTTCTTTAAAAAAAAAGTTGTAGAAAGTAGTGGGGGTTAAAGTTTTAACATTTTCAGTAACACTGCCATTTTCAAAACCATATAACGTTTATATACTTTACCGATTTTAATTTTTTTTAATGCATTTTGCATGTGCTTCCTAAAAATTTTACAAAAAAGTTTAAAAAAAAACTTTTAACCTTCTTTTTTTAAAAAATAAAGTTTATTTTTCAATTTTGACCCAATTGGGTATTTAAAAAAAAATTTTTTTTTACTTTTTTTAGAAAGCTGACATTTTTTCCAAAAAAACATATATGTCTCAAAGTGGGGTGGCCATAAGATTAGAAGTTATTTTAAAACAAACTAAGCGGTGCGCCCGCGTTACTGTACGTTACGCTAGCGCTGCGCCGTTGAACGACACAAATATTATTGTTTCGTCTTCATCTGCTTCAGTAAAAGCTCTCTGCATTTTACAGGGTTGAGACTGTCACAAAAATAATGCCTGCATTACTGTTACTGAAAAAAATTTTAAATAATTAATTTTGAAAATAAAAGGGTAAAGCTTAGAAAATTTTTGAGCGAACAATTTTGAATTAATATTATAATTATAAATAAAATTATTTTTAATAAATAAATTTAGTTTGAAAAAGAAAGCATAATGCTTAAAAATTGAAAATTTTTCTGATTTAATCGAAAGAAAGATTTATTTGCATATGCAATTTTGAAAAGCCTGCGTTCGTATTATTATTAACTTGGGTTTAAATTTAAAAGAGTTCTTTTAAATTTAATTAACGATATGTTAAATCATTTTTTGCATTTTTTACTTGGTTTTTTTTGTTGAGAAACTCGTTGAGTAATTTTTTTTACTTTTTTTTAGGAAAATTATCAAATTCCGAAGCAGATGAATATTTTTTTAATTGAAGCGTATTATTTTGGGTAAGAAGAAAAGCATGGTATTGAAGTGTCCCTTGTATAGTTTGAGCATTATCAAATTTGTTCTTTAATTTTTTCGCTGTCTCAACGTAGATGTCTTTGTCACTGTAAAATGTTTGGGTCTCTTTAAAATATTTTTGCGTCCGGTCGAAAAGGGCTTTTGCAGTCAAAATTCGATTATCTGGAGAACATTGAAGACTATACCGTGCAGCATTTCTTTTGATATTAGCTCCAATACCGTCGCAGGCTTCTTTGCCATGAGCTGTAGCATGGAAATGCCATTCAGCAGGTATACCAAAATCTGTTTTGTGATTCAAGAGATTTGCAAAATTATTTCTATTTTTAAAATGCTGTCCTGCACCGTCTGTAAAGTAGTATACTTTCCGTGGAGTAAAATTGCTCTTTGAATAATCAAGTATAATGCTCTGATATACAAAAACGGCTGGTTTAGTTTTATTAATTTTTGGCAAAGTTCGTTTACAAAATCATCGGTACTCATTAAAATTGTATTTAAAGCACATCCGTCGGTTTGTGTCCAAGATTCGAATTTAATTTCATCAATTTCGTTTTCATCAAAATATTTAAACAAATTATTTTTCACTTTTGACACACCAGGACAATTTTTACAGACTCCTAAGTAGCAAGCGCTTGTTGCATCTGGACAAATTAAAAGATTAATGCAATCGTAATAATTTTTTATAATTATCTCGGAATCACTTTCCAACTTGGACTTGATGTCGATATTATCCAGCATTAACCTTAAATTTTCATGGTACACGCAGACGCATACCGTATGAGTTCTCTACTGCCTGCTAGAACGCAATGTGCTGGTCTCAATTGGGCAAATTTTGAAAAACTTATATTAATATTGTTATTTTCAGATTTAAAAAGAGAATACAACTCTTTAAGATTGCATAGTATTAATCTTTTTTGAATGTGCTCGCGACTCCCATCATTTTTTCGAACTGACGCATAATCTTTGATTCCAGGTAATATGCGACTATTATCATCTTGTTGATAAAGTTCTTTTACCAGGTTTTCAATCTCTGAGCTTAGAGGTTTTCCTTTTTTTTGAGCAGGAAGTGCTAAAATTCCCTGTTCCGAAACTAACATTTTCGCCGTTCTTACACTGCGTTCAGATGCACCAAAGGTTTTCATAATTTTTTCTCTTCCCCAACAACTTGGAGCAAGCGTAAGAAGCTGGATTTTTTCTTTTTTATTTTTCGATTCTTTAAATTTTGAAATAATTGCTTCTAAAACTTCAACACCCGCTTTATGATGAGAGTCATTGCATTCCTTTTGTGAAGAAAACGATTTGTTTGGCATAAAATTGACATCAACTTCTTCAGTGTCCAAAATCTCATTATTAGAAGCAACAATATCTGAAGTGTTCACTTCAGGAGGAGTCTGTAAATCTGAATCCGAATTTTTACCCATCTATTTCAATTTGTAAATATCTTTTCTACATGTAGAACAATTTTTTGAATATTCGGGTATTGTTGGAAACAGTTCTCTGATTTTATTCGACACACGACGTAAATCATTTGATTTGTGATCCAGTTTTTTAAGAGGATTTATGCAGTTATTGCGAAAAACCAATGTAGAATTATTTTTTTTCCGCCATTTTGTCAGGAATAAAATTGTTAACTATAATATTTCTGGAAAATTTAAAATGAACTAAACGAGAAGACTTACCTTGAAACAGAGTGCTGAAATTATAAAAGAAATATGCAATAAGAATCGATATAATAAATGTGTACGAAATTCACTCCAAGAAGACTTACCTTGATGTAAAATATTCACAATATATATTGCGAAGAGAAATTGATCGATTAGGGTCTCCCTATATATAATAGTAGAAGTCAATCTTAGTTTCGAGAAACAAAAAGGCAATACGCCATCTAATATAAAAACGAAAAAGTAATAACCGCGGGAACATTTAAAAATTTTAAAAGAATTAAAAAGAAATAATCAATAATTGCAGTTAATATATAATTTAATCAAAAAAGACATTTACAGAATTGTTTACTAAAATTATGATCGGATAAATTTTTAAGAGAACATTTTTTATAAAATGTAATTTTATCAATAAAATAAAGTCAAAGTAAAAGATATAATACTAAAAGTTTGCACAGCCACACGACTTGGCTTTAAGCGTCACTGGCGCGGGCGAGCCGCTTAGTTTATTTTAAAATAACTTCTAAACATATGGCCACCCCACTTTGAGACATATATGTTTTTTTGGAAAAAATGTCAGCTTTCTAAAAAAAGTAAAAAAAATTTTTTTTTTAAATACCCAATTGGGTCAAAATTGAAAAATAAACTTTATTTTTTAAAAAAAGAAGGTTAAAAGTTTTTTTTTAAATTTTTTTGTAAAATTTTTAGGAAGCACATGCAAAATGCATTAAAAAAATTAAAATCGGTAAAGTATATAAACGTTATATGGTTTTGAAAATGGCAGTGTTACTGAAAATGTTAAAACTTCAACCCCCACTACTTTCTACAACTTTTTTTTTAAAGAACTAATATTTTGCGAATATATTACTTTCATATAGGATAACAATTTCCCAAAATATAAAGCCAATCCCAAGACTTTTTTTTGGGCTGGGACGTTTGAGAAATAATGCCTCATATATGAGTGGACTTGACTCGTACAAGTATGTTACGAAGCACCAGCTTAGTTTTACTGATGGAAGTGTTTACTTTCCCATGTAATAATTATACTCGCAATATACTATATGTGATGCAGATGTTCATATAGCTCCAAAAAGTGTTTCAATTCTCGGGATGACCTAGTAGTGAATGTTGGAGATAGGGGTGAACTTTGATCTTATTATTTCCCGCTAGGAGAGATTCGCTCCTACAAAAACCCATTTATTCATTGTGTAAATACCTAATCTACGGTTTAAAAACTTTAGTAAAATTCACCAAGAAATTTTTACCAGATAAACAAAACTGTAATCTGTTTTCGAAGTCTGAGTGCACATTGGTTTATTTAGTAACAACCACCTCTATACTCAAACACAACGAAATTTTAATCTGGAGAGAATGAACCAAGTAATAAACCACCGATGTTTCCAACGTTCAAGATATAAATTTGGACTTTCCTGAAATGTCAATTATTCTCCAGTTCCACTCCAAGTATCTAGAAAATAAATTTAACTTAGTTCCCTGGTGGAATATTCAAGAAAGTCCGATTTTTGGAAGATTTTATTATATTTTTGAGCCTTTTATGTAAGAGGCATTTAGTCTTATAGAATTACAACGTTAATATATAGTTTATCAAATGATTTTATTGGAGAGAATATATAACGATCTACCATCTAGCGATGAATTAATAGAGGAAGCTTATTAATTCATATTATGAAACATGTTCAAGGTCTCACCTAATTTTCTAAACTTAATTTTATTTAAAAAATATTTTTCTACATTATTAACGATTTATTAATTTGAATCTTAATCTTTATAAAACATATACCGGAAGAAACATGTGTTTTTCTATCCATTTTATGTTCTAAAGTGATTTAAATTTTTTTAGTGGCAATGAATCCACCAGGAGAACAAAAGCAATGCCTTGTTCTTTATCGTCACATCGCAAAAGGACGTAATTCTTTTCTTATAAAAAATCAGCTAATTTCGATATGGTTACCATATTAGGAATATCAAGTTTTAAAACTGAAACGTGTACAAAATAGATATTTCTTTGTTTTGCGGCAAAGCAAGTTAGTATTCATTACTATCTGTTTAGTCATGAGTATACTTACTTAAGAAAAATATCTCAACAATCACATCCTTCTGAAATACGATATGGACCTCCATTCAAGAAAAAGGACTTCTCCATAAAACATTATTGAATAAGAAGATTGAGTTGAAGAATATAATTAACTTCAAATTTTGCAAATTGTAATTCATTTTGTTCTGGGGCGTATGTGTGGGTTACGTTTAATTGCATGTGTCAATTAAATTAATTTTCAAAATGGCAGACGCCATTTTGAATTTTAGAAAAACTACATCAGATTCGTATTCAGCGATCACAAAAACCCCCGTGTAACGAGTTTTAAGGGACTACAATAAATTTTTAAAAACTTCCTTCTGCATATTTCATCTGACATTTTGAAATTTTAAATCCGACATCAGATTCGTAATCAGCGACCCTGAAAACCCTCGAGTTGTAAATTTCTTGACATTTCAATAAATTTTTTAAAATTCTTCTGCAATTTTAAATCTGAAATGAAAAAGGCATTTTCACCATTTTGAATTTCGAGAAAACTTTAGAATAACAAAATATCGCGTCCAAAATGTTTGAGATAAAAATTACAGACCACAATTATTTAACAACTTTATAAACAATTGTTAATAACAAATTCCAAATTAAGAGGACATTCCAGTTCAAAATCTCAAAAAAATCGATTTTTTATTTTCGGATTTCTTATAGTGTCAAGAATACTCTCCTAATATTTTATTGCCAAATTCGAAGTAAAACAAAAGTTATACATACTAACTTATTCTTCGCCATGTCAAAGATGTTTTTATATGCGGATAAGCAGAACCCAATCGAATGATTTCAATGTTTTTTTATTTGCATTTTGTAAAAAAGACAAACAAAAATGTATTTGGTGTTGCTGATCACAAATTAGATATCAAATTTTCAAAATTCAAAATGGCGGATCCAATATGGCGGAAGAGAATATTAAAAATCAAGTGGATTTGCTTGAAATTCGTTGCTCAAGAGTTTTTAGGGTCCCTGATTACGAATATGATATCAGATTCTTAAAATTCAAAATGGCGGATCCAAAATGGCGGGCAATTTTTTTAAAAAATCATCGGATTTGCTTAAAAATCGTTACTCGGGGGTTTTCAGGGTTATTAATTACGAATCTGACATCAGTTTTTAAAAATTCAAAATGGTGGATCCAATATGGCGGGCAATTTTTCAAAATTAATTAATTTTGAATTTTAAATATCTAATATCATACTCGTAATCTACGAACCCAAAAATCCCCCAGTAACGATTTTCAAGCAAATCCGATGATTTAAAAAAAATTGTCCACCATATTAGATTATTTGCCATTTTGAATTTCAAAAATCTAATATCATATTCGTAATAAGCGAGCCCAGAAACCCCACAGTAACACTTTTTAAGCAAATCCGATTATTTAAAAAAAAATTGTCCGCCATATTGGATCCGCCATTTTGAGTTTTAAAAATCTGATGCGATATTCGTAATTAGCGACCCCAAAAACTTCCCAGTAACGATTTTCAAGCAAATCCGATGATTTTTTAAAAAAATTGTCCAAACTTATCAATAAAAACTTTAAGTGCGTTTATCTCAAAATGTCTTTTTTTGATCTGTTAAGAGTGATATCTCGAGTTCTTATGAAGCGATTTTAAAAAATCAAACGGCATTTTACACTGGTTTACAGTGAAATTGTCAATCGAACAAAAGAATTTTTTTTTGAATAATTGTAGGACCTGTAGGAAAATTAGCTTGTCAAAATATAATAAATGAGGTATCATTGGAAAGGTTATTAAATTACCTTTCGATCCATAGGTCACAGAATAAAATTCAACAAAAATTGAGAGAGTTACAGTCGATTAAAGATGAAATTTCATGACAATTTTGATGATTTTTAGACATTTGAGTAAATTCTACTATTTTTTTCTACATCAAACAGGAAAGAATGTTTAGGTTTTAATTTTTTTATTGATAGACAATATGATTACAAAAATTTTGAGCCCATGTGGACCTCGATTGGATTAAAAATGACAATTCTACACTAAATTTAGTGAACGAAACTACTTTCTTCATTTCTAGAATCCCATAAACATTTGCAGCAAAAATTGAAGTAATAAAATTTAGTTAAGCTCTAAAGTTACTAAAATCACTAATAAAGGATTTCTGAAATCGTAGATTTCGAATCCAATGTTAGTTTTCTAAATTTCAAAATGACGGATCCAATATGGCGGACAAGTTTTTAAAAATCGATTAAATTCGTCTTAAATTCGTTACTCGGGGGTTTTCGGGGTCGCTGATTACGAATCTGATGTCGGATTTCGAAAATTAAAAAGGATGGATTCATAATGGTGAACGAGTTTTTTAAAATCCATCGAATTCGCACCTATTGGATCCTCCATTTTTAATTTTTGAAATCTGACATCAGATTCGTAATCAGCGACCCCGAAAACCCCCGAGTAACGAATTTAAGACGAATTTAATCGATTTTTAAAAACTTGTCCGCCATATTGGATCCGTCAGTTTGAAATTTAGAAAACTAACATTGGATTCGAAATCTACGATTTCAGAAATCCTTTATTAGTGATATTAGTAACTTTAGAGCTTAACTAAATCTTATTACTTCAATTTTTACTGCAAATGTTTATAGGATTCTAGAAATGAAGAAAGTAGTTTCGTTCACTAAATTTAGTGTAGAATTGTCATTTTTAATCCAATCGAGGTCCACATGGGCTCAAAATTTTTGTAATCATATTGTCTATCAATAAAAAAATTAAAACCTAAACATTCTTTCCTGTTTGATGTAGAAAAGAATAGTAGAATTTACTCAAATGTCTAAAAATCATCAAAATTGTCATGAAATTTCATCTTTAATCGACTGTAACTCTCTCAATTTTTGTTGAATTTTATTCTGTGACCTATGGATCGAAAGGTAATTTAATAACCTTTCCAATGATACCTCATTTATTATATTTTGACAAGCTAATTTTCCTACAGGTAAGTTTAAGTGGCGCGCACCTCGAAAATGCAAAATTTGAAGCTACAGAAAAACTGCACGAGGGAAAAAAATTAAAACTATGATTTTCTTACTCAAAAAACACCTACTATTAAAAAAAAAATTGTTTTGTTCGATTGGCAAAAAAAAGTTTTTAATTTGTAAACCTGTGTTATTCATTGCCATCATGTCTATAAGTGGAACCTCAAAAACTAGAAAATTTCCAACTTCATTTTTATTTATAAGAGAAATTTTGAATAAAAACATGTGTTTTTTCATGTTTTGGGCAAAAAGTATTCTAAAAAACGGAGGGAAAGAAAATTCTCTTTTTTGAGGTTCCACACCTAAAGAAATATCTAACGAAAAAAAATTATAGTAGGTAAAAAAAATCAAAATATACACCAACATTCAAAATGTGTACTCGCGGGTTTTCGGGGTCGCTGATGATGAATCTGATGTCAGTTTTTCAAAATTCAAAATGGCGGATCCAATATGGCGGACATTTTTTTTTTAAATTTTGGATTCGCTTGAAACTTGTCACTCACGGGTTTTCGGGATCGCTGATGACGATTTCGATGTCAGTTTTTCAAAATTCAAAACGGATGATCCAATATGGCGGAAATATGTTTTAAAAAATTTTGGATTCGCTTGAAAATTGTCACTCGGGGGTTTTCGGGGTCGCTGATGACGAATTCGATGTCAGTTTTTAAAAATTCAAAATAGCGGATCCAATATGGCGGAAATTTAAAAAAAAAATTTTTTGATTCGCTTGAAACTTGTCATTTGAGGGTTTTTGGGGTTGCTGATAACGAATCTGATGTGAGATTTTCAAAATTCATAATGGCTGATCCAATATGGTATATCGTGGAGATCCACTTCACCCATGAACTTATTGGAAAGGTGAAGTGCGTTAGAAAATTTCAATGGAATTTCAATTTTTGCTCTCTCTCTTTATAGCTGTTCTATGAAACCGGCAATTGTAATTTTTTTTACTTTTATGATACAAACAACACGAGATCCCAATGCAATTTTTTCCCATTTTTTTACCTTTAATATAGTATTCTCTCCACAATACAATTATTAATAATTCAACAATTAACCTTTTGATGTTTTTACGATCCTGAACATACGTATACACTTATATAAAGTTGCTTATAATTCGACATTTTGAATTTTGAAAAACTGACATTGGATTCGTTATCAGCGACCCCAAAAACCCTCGAGTGACAAGTTTCAAGTGAATCGAAATTTTTTTAAAAAAATGTCCGCCATATTGGATCTGCCATTTTGAATTTTGAAAAACTGACATCGGATTCGTCATCAGCGACCCCGAAAACCCCCGAGTATACATTTTGAATCGAATTTGCAAACTTTTTGAATGTTGTTGTACATTTTGATTTTTTTTACTATAAAATGCATTTACTTCTTCAAAATTTCGATTCCGCCATCTTGAAATCAGAATTTCTCTATTTTATATTTTAAAAGTACAACTATTTTGCCCACCAATATCATACTTAAAGAAGGTTTTAAAAAAATTTTTAGATCTGAAAAAAAATATTTAAAAAAAGTACTAATTTTTTGGGTTTTTTTCAAAATAGCCGCCATATTATATTTTGTGTTGATCGAATCGCTGTTTTGACCCCAGACTCTGAAAGAGCGACCCCCAAAACCCCCTACATCTCATTGCTGCTAAAATTTATTGTCTATAGACACTTTAAATCGTGTATTGAAGTCCAAGTAAAAATTTTGGTCATTTGGGCGTTAATGGGTTAATTTGTTTATAAAATTCTTTATAACCTTGTGAATTATCAATTAGTTTATGTCAAAATTTTATTTATTAGGTGACATTTAGTGGTCTCGTGTGTCGATAATAAATATTTAATTAATTTCAATTTTGACTTAGGTAAATGTCGGTAAGTAGCTTGGAGGCCTTGGTTTATTTAAGATTGTTTTTTACATCAAATTGATCATTTAATTTTTGTATCATTCTCCTTTTTATTCTTTGTATTTTAAGTGACTTTATAGGATTGTCGACCACTCTTTGCATCATTATTTTTGCTTCATTCCTTTTTAGCTTGAACTTGTTTTAAAATTATGAAAAATGAATAGGCCAGCCTTATAATCTGAAAATGGAAAAAGAGAGAAAAAATATGAGAGGTTATTGTAAAATGTCATAATTGTATATTGTAATCTTTTGCGTGTTTGAAAACATATGTGAAATATGGGATTGATTCGTCAAGCGGGGACATTTTCAAACCACGTCGATCTCTCTCTCTCTCTCTCGCTTCAATTCGATTTAAAAAATTGGATTCCTGATACTTTCACGCCGCGTTAGATTATTGGATTTGTCTTGATGAATGGTGTTCGACTTTCCGAATTGATTGAATCGTCAACTGTCAAGCACTGCGACAGAACAAAATTTCACTTATGAATCAAAGACAAAATTGCATGGATAATATGAATTAATTTGATGTTTTTTGTGTATCTCGGCAATAGTCAATTTAAATACTATAAATATAATTAAATTATAAAATATTGTTGAACATTGTTATTTAAAGGGTCAGTTCATTATATTTCACCTGAAGCTGTTGCGGTCTATTTTTAAAAAATCTCATAATTTGTAAAAATGATGTTTAATATCCATAAAATTCATTTTTGAGAATTATTTTATAAAATTTTTTGAATTTAACTTAGAATTTTAATTTTTAAGTTGAGTTGCACAAAAAAAAGGTTAGATTGACAGTTATGTAAATTTAATAAAAAAGCATGGAAATAATTTATATAATACAAATTTCTTGATTGATATTTGTTAAAAATAAGCTAATTTACTTGTATAAATAGATTATTATGTAAACATACCCAAAATAATAAATAAAAATTGATTTTAAAACTTAACTATGAAATGTCAAAAGTCACTACATTTTAATTAAATTTTTCTAAAAAGTGTATAAATATTAAAAAATTTATTACTACTTAATGTAAAGTATTTTCATTCTACTTTCATAATATGTGGTAACTTTTTAATTTTATACTATAGAAATATGAAATATTTTACATTTAATATTGAGTGTTTCATGATTTTCATTGATTTTTATTACTTATTTCTTCTCAGGTGCAAGACTAAAAAATCCAATTTTTGTCTTAATATTTAAGTTTGAACTTCTTTTCCATTCTATTAAATTTTGGTGATGGAGAACGAGCTACTTTTCATTTTAAATTTATTTTAAAAAATCTGCTGAAAAATAGTAGTTTGTGCATCAAGGGAGGGAAATGGATGATTTCCGACGAGTGTAGTTTGCAGTTCGAGGCGTAGCGAGCAAACGAGCCGAAGGCGAGTGCTTGCGAGCGAAGCCGAGAACTGTAAAACACGAGTGGAAATCAATTTTCCTCCCGAGTTGCACATACTATTTTTTCTAACACACGTATACCGAAAGTACAAACGCGGCAGTTTGATTGTTACTTTTGAATGTATAGTTGTAGCTGGGGGCGGTATAGTTACAACTGTGGTAACTGAAAGTTTGTGAAAAGCTTAAAATAACTAAACTAACCCAAAGAGCGTAGGTTTACGCAAGTAGCGTAAGTAACGTAAGTTGCGTAACTTACGTAAATCATTTATTATTTGTAACTCGAAAGACTAACATAACTACACCATTTACGTAAGTTACGTAACTACACCATTTGCGTAACTCGCGTAAGTTACGTAAGTCACTTAGCTGACGTAACTCACGTAACTGATTCACCAATGGTCATACTTTGATAATATTACCGAGAAAGCAAGTTACTTTTCCTCCCTCACAGGGAGGGAATGTTACATTCCCTCCCGGTGACGTCACTAGCCGGGAGGGAATGTACATTCCCTCCCGCTCGCAGGGAATCATACACTTTTCTCCCGCTAAACACGTAGGAAATGGTGTACTTTCGGTGCGTGTGGTAGAAAAAAGAATTTATTGGTTAAAATGCAAGTAGATTTTTGCATGACTATTGAGATAGCCAACTTCAGTGTTATAAAATTACCTGCATTTTAACCAACAAATTCGTTTTTTCAGCAGATTTTTTAAACTAAATTTAAAATGAAAAGTAGCTCGTTCTCCATCACCAAAATTTAATAGAATGGAAAAGAAGTTCAAACTTAAATATTAAGACAAAAATTGGATTTTTTAGTCTTGCACCTGAGAAGAAATAAGTAATAAAAATCAATGAAAATCATGAAACACTCAATATTAAAGGTAAAATTTTTCATATTTCTATATTATAAAATTAAAAAGTTACCACATATTATGAAAGTACATTGAAAATACTTTACATTAAGAAGTAATAAATTTTTTAATATTTATACACTTTTTAGAAAAATTTAATTAAAATGTAGTGACTTTCGACATTTCATAGGTAAATTTTAAAATCAATTTTTATCTATTATTTTGGGTATGTTTACATGATAATCTATTTATACAAGTAAATTAGCTCATTTTTAACAAATATCAATTTTGAAATTTGTATTATCTAAATTATTTCCATGCTTTTTTATTAAATTTTCATAACTGTCAATCTAACCTTTTTTCTGAGCAACTCAATTTAAAAATTAAAATTCTAAGTTAAATTCAAAAAATTTTATAAAATAATTCTCAAAAATGAATTTTATGGATATTAAACATCATTTTTACAAATTATGAGATTTTTTTAAAAATAGGCCGCAACGGCTTCAGATGAAATATAATGGACTGACCCTAAAAAATTAATTTTATTCTCTTTAATATTTTCAAACTAAATCTTCTGCACATTTATTTTATTTCATCATAGATTTTCTTTGTTATAAATTTCATACTAGTTTATTTTTTAATAAAAGTAATAAATAATAATAAAAGCTGAAACAAAACATTTACAGACTTTAATGATAAAAAATAAAATATATAAATAAACAATTTAAAAAATAATTATTTATTTAAAATAATTATTTATAAGTATTTACTTATTAAATATACACTACCGGCGGTAAATGTACACGCATAGAAAGCGAACATTTTGCTGCCACAGCAAACCTTGTTCGTTGAAATAGGGACAGCGAAAAAGTTCGCTGTGAGATCAAACAAGTTCGCTATGACAGCAAATTCGCATAAATTTTTACTAATGTTTACTGTTACAGCTAACATGTTCGCTGCCACTGCAAACTTCTTAGCTGTGGTAGCTAAGTTTCAGAGATTTCACAGCAAACATATGTTTACTGCTGCAGCTAATTTCTTTTTTCCGTGTACGACCCCTACTTTTTTAATGACGATTCAATATCTTTTAACTTGGAACATATCCTAATAACTAAAATTTTTTTCTTTTTTTTAATAAACGTACAAAACTCTGAAAAAATGGCACCGTAACAACAAAAAATACTAGTTTTTTAATAAGATATTTAAGGAAAACCACATTTTCAGTGATTTGACTAGGTCATTTTTTATATCTTCCGAAGAAATTAACGTTTTTCAACGTTCATAGGCTCATTTGAATCGTATTTTTTTGTAGAATTGAGGTTTTTTTTACAAAATTTTATCTACATACATTTATTTAGAAAATGAAAGTGACGAAAGTTGAAAGAAAAAATTATAAAGATTTTGAAGGTACTTCTACAACTGAAAAATAATTTTTAAAAATCAAATATATGCTTAATCCAAAACTTAATTCAAAATTTAAACATTTTTTTGAAATAACGGATTTTAATAATTTCCTTTTAGCATCTTAATAGTAATAATAATTTTTCCAATTTTTTCTTTCATCTTTCGTCACTTGTATTTTCTAAAGAAATGTACGTAGATAAAATATTTTAAGAAATCCCAATTCTACAAAAAAAATCTGAAGTTGGCATATTGATGCTTAGCAACGAAAACTATTTTTTCTTATTTTTAGTGATAAAATTTTAACTAATTTCACTTTTTTTCACCTAGGAAGTAAAACACTTTTTAAGAGTACTTTCTTTAACCTTAAACCTTGGGAAAAATTGAGTGATTTTTTCGGTTTCATATAAAAAATATTTTTCGATACTGAGCATCAATAGCAACTTCAGGGACCCACTTTTTTCAATTTTTTTTATTACTAGATTTTCAATAAATTTAAAAATTCTTACAAACATGAGATTTTTTTCTTATATATAATTTTATTTTTTATTACAAATTTTAATTGCTAATACTAATTAATTAATTTATAAAATTTAAAATAATAATTTTAAATAATGATTTTGAATAATGATAATTTTAGATAAATAATTTTTTTACCACAGAGAAGAATGTTTTTTTAACTGACAGTAGTAAAAAAACTTTTTTAAATTTTACGAAAATTTTTAATAATTTTTAAATCTACAATTTTTGTGAAAGTAGTTAGGAATGCAAAAATTTAGTATAACTGGTAGACGAGCATGTTAAATAAGTTTTAAAACTTGTTATTAAAAGTCAAATTGTTCAACCATTGTTTTCTGATTTTATATTCCAACATAACTCTCGGATGTAAACAAAAGTATATCTGCAATAAAATCAGTGATTAAAACGCCCCTGTATTTTGAAATAATGAAAATTTTTAATCAAGTCATTGACCTTTTCAATAATAACCAATTCTCTGTGTTAAAATTCCATACATTATGTAAATAATTACAAATATTTGTACCTAATTCTTTTAATATCTATTTTCTATCATTAATGTTTTCTTTTATTTATATTTTTATTTATGTGATAGCTACTAAGGAGTTAGGGGGGCAACCCAAGTAGACATGTCCGGAGTTAGGACGGAGTTAAACACCGACATGGTACTGACTCAGTACTGACCATCGGTACTGACTTTCGGAACCCGATCAGTACTGGGAGTATACTGACTCCAAAACCGAATCAGTACTATGTCGGAGTTAGAAAAGTTCTAAAATCAGTACTGGCAGAAAACTGGCTTAACACTAAATCAGTACTGCGAAGGAGTTAAAAAAACAATCAAAATTTGTTATAATGTAATTAAACATTGAACATCGTTTGATTTATTAACAATTAAAATATTTGCAAAGATTTGTAAAAACATTATTCATCAACAATAATATCAAACATTTTATTAATTTATTATTAACTAATAGATATATTTTAATAATATAATAATAAATTATTATTAATTAATTATTTTTAGAATTATTACGTATTATTAATAATAAAAAAAATTTTATTTTTTAAAGCTGTATATATATTTTTATTTATTTATTTAACAAAAATTGTTCTTAAATAAATTTTTTTTTTATTATTATTTTAATAAATAATTAGATTATAAATAATAAATAAATAATTATATTAATAATTTTTACCATATTATTATGATGTATCTATTAATTACTACATAATGACTTGATAAAATGTATATAAAGATATATGTATAATAATTTTTCTTGAAATAAATATAATATGCAGTGGATTTATTATTAAAGCACTGTATATATCGGTCCCTCAATTCAAAAGGAAGTTTATGCGAGATAACTCCCGAGCTTGCGTGGCTATGCGGTATGTGTATTCGACTTGCGTCCTCGAGGTCTAGGGTTCGGTCCCCCGTGCGTGCGATATTTTTCCGTCTTAGTTTTAAGTGTTTTGTGTATAATTCTTGACAGTGTTACATAAAGTATAAGTTTAAATAATTAATAACCAGTAATAATAATAATTTAGTCATTAATTTAAATAAATAAGATTTAAATAAATAATGAAAAAATAAGAAAAATATTTTTTTTAAACTTATTTTAATAAAAGGAATTCTAATAATTAATTAATAATAATTAATACTAATAATAATTATTAGTATTCAATAAATTACTCCCCATGCTTTAATAATTAAATAAGGAGCTTATACTGACCGCCGGTAAAAATCAGTACTGGACAGCGTTACCAGCCAGGGTTTTCCCAGTACTGACTTAGTACTGGAGTCAGTACTGCAATACTGGCAGTCAGTACAAGATCAGTACTATGCCAGTATTACATTTCTACTTGGGAATTAGCGATGAAAAATACGGCTGTGGACAAATTGATTTGTACATTGCAGTTTTTAATAATTTGATTAATTTTTATTTAAAATTAATGGTAAAAAAATTTGACATCAAAGGCTCATCTCAGAGTTTAAAAAATATTTTTGTTTATTACGTATTTAATTAACAAATTCAAATTTTTTTTTTCACCTTTAATTCAATTTCTCAAATTACTAAAATTTGTTAAAAATGATATGTATTTGATAAAAGAACTACTGAGAAATAGTTTTCAGCTAAATTGTTTATTAAAAAAAATTTATGGATTTTGTTATTAACATTTCTTTTTGAAATTTAACGAAAATTCTTCATTTTTTAAAAAATATAATTTTTCTAACAGTTATTCTTTAAATTTAAAAAAAATTAAAAATTATTTGAAAATAAAACAAATTTTGACGAAGCAAATCTCGGTGAAAGAAACCGGAAACGGAGGCCCGGGCACTGGCGGATAGGATTAGTTTAAGTAATTTAAGTAGGTTAAGGTTGCGAAAAATGTAATTAGTTACAATAAGCAATATTTTGTATTTTTGTATATGGATACTCGAACCCTGCTGTGCGCAGGGAAAGTAAATAAAGAATAATAATAATAACTCGTGTAGAAATCGCCAAGATATTTCTAACAACAACTTGAATGTAAGATATTTTTGTATTAAATAATTGAACTTTCGAGTACCACTGGAACAATTCTTGTAATAAGTTTAATTCTAAATTTTTTTTAAATTCAATTATTTTCTAAATTTTCAATTAGATTATATTTAAAAATAATTTTCCAAACTAAACAAATAAAATTCATTAAAATATAAAATTTATGAATTAAATTTGTCAAAATTTTCAATTGTTTCAATTTTTTAAAATTATTTAGCACAATTTTTTGAATTAACGCTTTATTGCACTGGCGTTCGAATAAATATACTTTATTGACGGGGGGCGTCGAATTATTAAAAAAAAAATTTATTACATTTTTTAAAGAAACAAATTTTTTAAAGATTTCTAAATAAATAACCTATTCAAAACTTTAATACTTTTTGTAAAACAAAAATTTTAAAACCTATTCATATTTATTTTTCCATTGGAATTAAAATTTTGAAATACTTTCAATGAAAAATCTTTTGAAATTTAATTATTTCTAAAAATTGCAACTGTAATTCTTTCAAAATTCAATTATTTTTTAGAACTTTTAAATAAAATTTCCCAAAACTTTAAGAATTTTTAATGAAAAATAATACTATAATTAATAACTATTTAAAATAAAAATTTTAAACAATATTTTTATACTTTTGCTTCCCTTGTTTACAAAGAATTTAATTTTAAAATCTTCTAAAATTTAATTAATTTCAAAAATTCTTGTTATAACACTTTAAATATTAAATTATTTTATTATATTTTAACTGAAATTTTTTTTATTCAATTCCTATCATAATTTAACTACGAGAATTGAAATATTTAAATATAGAATAATATTTATAAATTCATAAAATAATGTATTTTTAAAAATACAATTATATTTATATAGATTATTTTTAAAGATGAAAAAATAAAATTTTTTAAAATATAAAATTTTTTTCAATATTACAAAATTTCCAATGGGTTCAATTTTTTAAAAATTATTTTCGGGCGAATTCTAGTTTATTTTTAATAATTACTTATTGTTCTTTATTTGCATAAAATTTCGAAATACTTTCAATGTAAGCCATTTGAAAAATTTTTTATGAAAATTTGAACTTGAGTCTCCCATATATTCAATTATTGTTTAGAATTTTTGAATAATATTATTCCAAACTTTTAATTTTTAAGGAACCTAACTTTTCGCATAGTAGGTAAAAAAATAAATGACAAGTCTCTAAATAAAATGACCATTTGTTTATTAAAATCACTTCAATTAATTTAATTATTATTTGATTGTTTAGTTGAAAAGAAAATCACTCTGATTAATTAAATTAATCTTTAATTTACTTGTTAATAACAAAATCAACAAATTTTTTAGTAGTAAAAACACTTTATAGTCAGACAACGTCGATGTAGTAAAAAAAAGACATATTCCTCAAGACAACTTTTTAGTAGTAGAAACACTTTTTAGTCGGACTCTTAACGTCTTAGTAGTAGAGAAAACCTTTAGCCGCTGCCGGTTATCTATCTTCGAAAGGGTGAATCATATTTCATATATATATATATATATATATATATATATGTATATATGTATATTAATTAATAATAATTATGTGAAGTATTTTTTTTGTTGAAAGTGTCACGCGCTCACACTATTCTCGAAAATATAACAATATTTTCGCAACTCCTCTCACCTCATGAATATTTTAACAATTCTCTATAGAGAAAATGGCAGTGTTAATGACTCGGGCAGCCGATTATGTTGCAGCGTGAAATTTTATCGTCGCTGTGCTTTCGCATAAAGTAAACTATAGTGGCCTTAGAACGTTAACTTTTGTTCTATGAGTAGGGACGAAGCCATTAATTACCATTCTCATAGAGTCGCTCTGTATTGTCTTGGCAGAGCGTAGCTTTATTTTAGGCGCGAACACGATTACAAACACACCCCTTTCCCCCCCTCTCATCCACCCCTTAAACCTTTCATTTTCTAAAGGGTATTTTTCATTATATTAACTCATTGCATCTCTATTTTTTGTTTTCATTGATATCGGAACATTTTTTTTCTCTCTTAGTTTTAATGTAATTGATGTAATATATTTTTTATTTTATTAATATTAAAAAAATTGTACTCTATTTTTTTTTTATTGACGCAGTTGAAAAATATGAACCTTTTTACAGTAGGGCAAAATATGTTTTCATGGATAAATCAATTTTTAGCCCACAATTTTTAGTCTACTTCGAAGATTTTTTTAAAATTAAATGTGGTAAAATTCCCACAATTTTTAGACTACTTCAAAGATTTTTTTTAAATTAAATGTGGTAAAATTCCGCATCGGTACAACAAAAAGTTTAAAAATTTCTGCTTTGATTAGGGTCATTTGGGGTAAATGTAAACAAGGGGTAAATGTAAACAGTAGATGTTTCAGCTAAATTTACAAATTAAAAAATAAGAACGACGTCAATATTTTTACCTCAGCTCACCTACAAGATGTTCTGAGTATTGCCAATATTTTGTTTTAAAAATTGGCAATGCCATAGTGTAAGTTATTTTTTAATGCAAAAAAGATTGAAAATCAAAGTTTTACTGTTTCAGTATTTTGTCTCGCATTTGCATAAAAATAAATTTAAAAATCAAACAAAAATATGTAATTCTTCCTTATTAATGCCCTAACAAAAATTGACTTTGATTTTCGTCAATTTAGTTAATAAATAATTAAGTGTTTACATTTACCCCGAGAATTCGAAAACTCGGGGTAAATGTAAACAGAACGTGAACTACATTTTAAAAGAAAATAATTGAATAAATTTGCTTCAATTTCAAAATTCCATTAATTTGGCAATGTAAAATTACATAGAAAAGGAAATTAGGTCCTCTTTAAAAAAAACAATTTGATAAAAAAATTTTTTTTTTTTGAAAATTTGATCAATTTTTAAAAATATTTTTACGTTCATCCGCCATTTTTAAAATTTGACTTCAAATTCGTATTCAGCGACCTTAAAAACCTCCGAGTAGCCAGATTTAAGCAAATTTGATCAATTTTTAACAATATTTTATGTTTGACCGCAATATTAGATCCACCATTTTGAAACTTAAAAATTCGATTTTAGATTCTTATTCAGCAACCTTGAAAACTTCTTTTTACCAAGTTGAATGAAAATCTATTAAAATTTGTTCAAGTTATTCAAGTTTTTACATTACTAGTTTTGTAATGGTTAATTGTTTATTTTATATGATACATTATCAGTCAACTGGTTGATTTACTATACATCTAAGAAGAATTTTTATCAGTTTTTCCATCCCTTAAAACAGTAGTATACTTGAAATAACTTGTTTCTTAAACCTCGCTTAACTACAGTGGTGTTTACATTTACCCCGAATTTTAGGAAAATTTCAAAATCTCGGGGTAAATGTAAACAGTCAGTTTAGGCGATTCAAGTACATGAATATTTTTTTGTACCTCATCAAATTTTTCTAGGAAACTCTAGTAACAAGTTCATGCAAAAGAAATCCGTCCGTTTTACCTTTTAACAAAAAAAACTAATGTTTTTCGTGAAAAATATATATTCCGTTTACATTTACCCCAATTGACCCTAAATAAGTCCATTTTGAATGCAGAAACACTTATAAAATTATAAACTGAACCGCTAGTTTAATAAAAAATTTTTTTAAATGTTATCTCTTTATTATTTTTAATACACTGAGAGAAATGAATGGTTAGAGCAACTACTTTTTTATTAGTAAAGGCAAAATTTATTCTCCCGTCTATTTAGTTAGTAAAATCTAGTAATTTTACCAGTAAGTTTTAATATTTTGCATATCAAACGTAACTATTTAGAATTAGTAAATGTGAAATAGTAAATGCATCCACAAAAATAGTTGGCTTTACCATTTTCGTTAGTAAACGAGAAAAAAAATGTCGGCTTGACATATGACGCATAACATAGTGTTGTCCTCTTAGTGCATTTGTTAAAGTTTTATGTGGTTATTTGTTTCTAACTTTTTGTTATTTTTGTGATAAGAAGAATATCGAGTGTGTGGAAACTGATGAAACTGTCAGAAGAGATATCGAGAGTCGAAGAATGTAAAGGACGTGTAATAAGTGCAACTTGTGAATATTTTGTATACTCGAGGAAAAAGTGCAGTGTTATTTTTGTAAGGATAATGATAATTACTTTTCTAATATTTTTTTTTTTTTTTTTTTTTATTGTTTATACTCCTGCCCTATTGGCCTTACGCACTTCGACAAGAGTCCCCGAGAAATACTTTTTTGGATTAAGCATAACCATTCTACTTTAGAAATTTTCTATATATTAACCTAATTTGCGTCTACAGCCGACTTTATTAGGAGTACTCGCATTACGCCTGGACCACCCGTCTAATGGGTTTTCTCGCCAGTGGAGAGGGAAACTGTAGAAAACCTCTCCGAGTACAACCGGTTTATCGACAGTCGAGTTCTAATGGTGTGTACCGGACAATAATCGACGGTGCACATCATTATACCTCGACGTCAAACCTCCCGCTCAGATTGTCTCACGTGCCGGAAAAATACCAAGCCAAGTGGGCGCGAACCAAGGGTACTTATACCCTTGGTCCTTAAACGACCACCAACGCCAGGCATCTATCCGACTGAGCCAATCTGTCGGTTTACTTTTCTAATATTATTCGCACATTAAAAAATATGTTTATCATGTCTTTATAGTGTGCGAATAATATTAGATAAATAATTGTTGTTATATATTTATTTATTGTAAAATGAACTAAGCAAATGTACCTATTAGAACTTTTATTAGTGGTCCCTACCAACTAAAATAGTTGCCTTTACTAATAGAAAATGGTAAATCTTTTACTATTTAAAAATGGTATCTTCAACTATCCAATTAGCAGCAGTATAGTTTACTAACCAAAATGGTTTTCGTAAGCATTTTATTGGTTGCGATAACTACTCTGTTCTCTCAGTGTAATGAAATATTTTACATTTGTTTATAAAAGAAAATAAGAAAAGAATGATATTTGTATAAAATTTAAATAGTTTTAACAACAATTGGCATTTTTTAAAACAATTTTATAAACAAATTAGTATTTTGTCCATTGTCACCGTCCACCAAATAGTTTGTCACCCGGTAGATCATCGGAATGCCGCGGCGGCGCGCTCCGACGAGATCATAGCCCGAAGTGCTGCGATTGGCTGGCGGGCCCGGCACCGCCGGTAGTGGGGGATCGCGAGAGAACCGAGGTGTAGAGGCGACCGTGCCAACGCGCTCGCTAGCATTCGACCGTCAGCCGGCCTATTGGCGAGACCTCGAACGGACCAGAAATAAAGAACAGTTTTTTCTTTCAACAAAATCACCTTGTCACATTTTCTTTTCACCACACCTCATCGACATTAGGCGTTATTCGAGACACATGACTTGTTCTGCGGAGGCAAAGCGAAGAAGGAACGTCAACCGGAAGAAGAGAGCAGCGAGGACCTGGGAGAAGAAGACCATCCGCCCCGCAGCCGACGAAAACGACCCTCCTCGTGCTCCGACCGTACCGACCTTCGACCTTGAGGTGTCGCCAGCGGGCCACCTCCTCCTTCTCTCCATTCCCAAGACGTTTGTCCTCGCTCTCTCCTCTCCCCGAAACTGTGGACCCTTAACCTCTCATCGTTGCACGACTGACAGACCCGTATCGACGCTTCCGGACGCACAATCCGAGTAGAGAAGAAATCGAGCGACTCAAGGAGATTCGCAAACAACTCGCCGGTAAGAACGCGGAGAAAAAGGCAGAGTGGTGTGAGCGGTTCCCTGGCCTCTGGAATTTTCCGAAGGCCGCCGTTTACTCACCATTCGCACTATACACGGTACCTCATATCAATGGTCGCGGAAAGGACCACCCGTCCTGTCAAATCTCGACGCCGCGAATCAACGATCTGTCGACAAGGTCATCCGAGAAGACGCTGAAGAGGGTCCGTGTTGTCGCCTGCCCGGAAGATACACTTATAAATGGTCATAATGCCTTTTTTCTTTCGTTCCGACGTTATTCACTTCAGTCTCTAAAATGTTTAAATAACAATTTTTTCTTTCTCTTAAATTCCGACGCCGTTTATTTTAATTTTAAATTCACCGGATAGTAGATTCTTATTTTTCTCCTTAAACAATTTTTACTTTTTTCTTTATGAATATTCTTATTTTTCATTTCCCTTTTTTTATCATTATCACTTGGACTTCTTTTTTTTTAATAAAAGCAAAAAAGAGTAACACAAAAATCATCCTTAAATTAGAATTTTCTTTTATTATATATTTTTTTTTCTTTTTTGCATTTGTTTCCCCGTAACACCATTTTTGCTAATAGGTCTTTTCACATTTTTAACAACAAATGTTATTTCAGTGACCTGTAACAAGCATATTTTTAGAGTAGACAAAATTTACACGGAGAGAAATTTCCAATAAAAATTACTGTACTTGTCACCTGAAAGTACATATGTGCAAAATGTTTTTACTGAACTATTTGTATCGGAAGAATAGAAATATTGACTTGCGCACAATTTTATTTTATATGGAAAACAGTTTTATTTCCAAAATGGCCTCGGAATATTTCTTTGAAAGCACTGTAAAAATTGCTGAACCAGGACTTTCTAATTTGGTCCTAAGCAAAATATATTAACCGTACCATGAAATAGTCATGCGCAGGTTAATAAAATAGACTGTGCTCCCCACAAATTTTTACTGTGCTGCCTGCATGAAGTCAAGTTGAAGAAGGCCGAAGATACCCGAAGTATCACGAACATCCAATTAATATTGCTACGATTGCTACTGTCGTACTTTCCTCACCTGTTGGCAAGGTAAATTTTTGCGACGTTTTCGATTTTATGTTTCAATTAGTGATATAAAGAAATATTGGAAATAAAATAATTTTTACTGTCCATGATTTCACTTAACCTAGAAATATTGAAATCAAACTTGTGTGCCTTGTATGCAATGCGTTTACTATGGAATTTCAACTTAACCTCAAATATTGATTTGATAGTATCATGATATACATGGAACATAATAATCGCGTCACATGTAAAACAAATAAATATTAACAGTAATTAATTAACAAACATTATTTAATTTATGTTCATTCATTACATGAATTGTAAAAAAAATGTCACATACACAAATAGCTTATGTCAAATTATTTTTCTGTGTATTTTCTTTGCTGAGGAAGCACAGTAATTTTTGTAGTTAAAGAGACAGCAAATATTTTCGTTTTTTAGGTATAAACTGTGTTGGTTAATGGTACATTCTACTTTGCCAACAAAACGAACCTATTTTATACGGAAGCACAGTAATTTTTTCCATAATTTTCTTACAAAAATTAACAGAAATTTCTCTCCGTGTATGAATAGTTTAAATTTAAACAAACTAAATTAACAAAATATGCATAATTAAATAATTTTTAGCTCAAAAACATTGGTTTTTTTAAAAATTCATTCAAAAATAAATTAATAAATGATTAACATTTATTTAATATTGCAAATGAACAAAAAATTTTCAAATCATAAGTTTAGTTTTAAAATTAGGTATATTTTTTATAAATATTAAATAAAGAAACAAATTTTCAAATGTAAAGCATAATAAAAGCAAAAAAACATTTTAAAGAGCCTTATTATAGCATAATTGACATCATTTTAAAAAATAATTGAGGGATATATGCAAGTATTTTATTTGAGAGCATAAATTTTCTTGACGAAAACCATGAAGTTTCTATCCTCATTTATATAAGAAACCAATCTTATTGAATAAATCTTATTGATTAAAAAAATTCACTATTAAACAACGAAAAAATTGTAAAAAATACTAAAATTAAATTTTCAAAAACATTTATTCGTTAAAAAATAGATTTGTAATAAATTTTTTAATTAATCTGGTTTGAAAACAGAAAATAATTGTTAAAAAAATAAAAAGTAAATACTCATCGCTTAAAATTAATTTATTTTCAAATGAATTTATAAAAAACCAATGTTTTTGAGCTAAAATGCTTTAATTATGCATTTGTTAATTAAATTTTATTTAAACGATTCATAAATTTTGTCTATTCTAAAAATAGGCATGTTAAAGGTCGCTGAAATAACACTTGTTATTAATAAAGAGAAAATAAATTACACAAACATAAATAAATAAATAAACAATAAATAAACATTGTTGTTAAAAATATAAAAATATTAAACATATATAATTATTTTCTTATATAAACAAAGGTAAAATATTTCATTTTTAAAAATAATAAAAATACTTCCAATGTTCAATTAATTTGTTTATAATATTTCAAACAATTTTTTTATTAAACTGGCGCTTTAGTTTATAATTTTTGTAAGTGTTTCTACATTCAAAATGACCATATTTAAAAAAAGCTGACAAGTTTTCACAAAATAGGAAGGCTCAAAAGAAAAAAAGTTTTTTTTTACTTTTTATTGTTAAATAAAAAATGTGTTAGCAACATTTTTAAAATATCTCTCGTTGTATCGGTGCGGAATTTTACCATCTTTAACTTAAAAAAATCTTTAGGAATATTTGTTATTTTATTTAAATGTAATAAGAATATTATAGACTTACTTTAAAAAATGTGTCGACTGATAAGAGAAAAAAGTATCCAACGTATAGTCTAACTGGAATTTGCAATCGTGACATAATAATACAAAGGGATTTTCGAAATTTTTTACTCGATACTGAAGGCCATGCACATTCATAAACAGCTTCCCTTAGTTCGTCTGTCTATGTAAAATGAAAAAGAGAAAAACTTTACTACTTTTCACCACCCCCGTTCACCCTCCATCCATTTGGTCATCATCGTGTGAATAGGAGAATGTCAATTTCGATTTGTTCGACTATAGAACAATGCAAACAATCGGAAACTGTATATATTTTCCAAATATGTCTCTTTGTATTGCTTAAACTAACTTTCGAGCATCAATTTGGAAACTGTTTTAATTTAATTTTCCATCTATATTTGATGCTGTTAAAGTTTTACTGCGACAGAGTGAAATATTTTTAAATTTAGTAATTTGTTTTTGTTACAAAAAAAAGCTTTTTCAAAAGAGACAAATTTTTTTTAATCCTTTCGTGGCCACACAATGGAAAATTTACAACTGGCGTAGTACTGCGCCAGCACTGGCAGCACTGGCGGCAAGGCTGAGAGCCAGCACTGGCATGGCACTGGGATGATAACGCCGTCTGGCGCTGCCGAAGTACTGTCTGTCAGTGCTGCCAGACAGCACTGGACCAGTGCTGGCTGAGAATATTGCCGCAATAAATGCCGTATTGTTATTAATTAGTCGTAAATTCATAATTATAAATAATTTAACAACAAAATGGTAAATAATATTAATAAATAGTTATTATTCATAAAATATTTCTCTTCTTAAAAAAATTGTATTAAAGATGAAGACTAACAATGGATATAGTAAATGAAGTAGAAAAAAATTGTTTATAACATTTAAAAATTAAATAATAAACAATTACAGTAAGTGTGCATTAGATTTTCATATTTTAGTACCTAACGATTGGAATCTAGAAATATCGCAAACCTATGAAAATAAACAAAATTGCTGACGAGGGGAATCGAACCTACGACCTACGGACTAACAGACTAACGCTCTAACCACTATGCTAACGACACATGTGTACAGTAAATTATTAATATCTCAGTATCATTCAGACATACAATTATTGAGTCAAAGATGAGAAAAAAATAGAGATACGTTAGAAATAATAAATTGAAATAAAATAAATGAAACTAAATTTTTAAAAATTAAATTACTTTACTTATTGCATTTAACATTTTACGTAATTTATTCTTAAATTACGTGGTAATTTTTTAATAATTTTTTATTCATAGTAAGAAGTATAATAGTATTTTAATAGGAACTAAATTATTATTGAGATTAAAGTTTAAATTTTGTTTATAATTTTAATTTGTTTAAATAATTTATTATTTACAAAATTAGACAATTGTATTAAATTGTTATTATTAAATTTAATAAGAATAAAAAATGAACAACTGAAAAGTAAAATATTAATTTTTTTCAATAAATTTATATTTATAAACATTTATAAACTTTTTTTATAATTTTTTTCAAGTTTATGTCAAAAAAGCAATGTTGGCAAAGAGCGTTGTGAACAATTTTTCTATACTCAGCCAGCACTTGCCGCCGTGGCTTGTCCAAGCTTTGGCGAAACAAAAAATTCTGTGCTGCGCCAGCACTAATTGTCGAGGCTCGGCTAGACTACGCCGAACAATCGTCTGAGTACTAAGCCAGTGGTAAACATCGGCACTACACTGGCATTTCCCATTGGGCATAGGGGAAACTCAACGAGTGGATTTTGTTGAAATTTGTTACTCGAGGGTTTTTGGGGTCACTTATAACAAATCTGAAGTTAAATTTTTAAAATTCAAAATGGCGGATACAAAATGTCGGACATTTTTTTTTTAAATTGCTCTATTTGTATAAAACTTGTTACTCGGGGGTTTTCGGGGTCGCTGATTACAAATCTGAAGTCGGATTTTCAAAATTCAAAATGGCGACCCCAAAAATCCCTTAGTAGAAAGTTATAAACGGATTTTAGCAAATTTTGAAAAATTAAATTTCGCTATTTTTTTATCAATATTATACCTATTGTTTATAATAATTATAATCGTACTATGAAATTTCCTATTTTTTTATAAAAAGTAGTTACTTTGGTGATTGGAACAAGCTATATTAATTGTTAATTAGTTTAAATTTATAATTATTTTATTTTTTTATTTTATTTTATATTTTTATTTTTATATTTCATAATTTATATCAAATTTTGTAAGTGGTACCAAAGGCACGAAAAGTTCAAAACTTTTTGACGAATATATTTCCAAAAAGGTTAATGAGTGGAAAATTCTAATTTTTAAATTTACAGTAAGAATACTTGCTTCCTTACAAGTTTGTTCGAAATTAAAAATTAAAAAAAAATTTATAAAATAGTTTATTTAAGAAGAATATACCAGGTAATTTTGACTTCCATTAAAATATCAAAAATAAAAGACAAATTTAATAGGTAATTTTTAAAATAATTAAAGGAGAAAAATTAAAAATATATAAAAAACAAAATTAAAAAATTGACATTCTTTTGTTAATTGAAAAAATAGTTAAAATTGATACCTTTACTGTAACGTCATTTGCCCTCCATGTGTATATAAATATTTGGAACGTCATACACATACAGTATTGTATCATAACATAAAATTGCATCGTATTAGGAGAAATCTGTAAGCAAAGAAATACAGAAAATTGGACCTTTGGTTACAATTTGCATTTGCGTTGCAGTAAAAACTGAAACCATTCGATTTATTTTATCTTGAAAAACAAATATTTATACTTACCACTGTCATTTCGAAACATGTTACACAAATAATAATGCTACTTGCACATATCTGTATGACCATTCCAAATTGAAAAAAATGCCTTACATCATTAACGTAACTATATGCAAAGTACATATTTAATGAATTCAATTTAATAAACTAAATTTTTATAAATTTAAATTTAAGAAAAAATAAATTTATAAAAATTAAAAATTATAATTTGGAAAAATTAATGTCTAATATACACTGTAAAAAAAGGGAGTTAAATTTTAACTCCCCAGGGGATTCTATAAAAGTCGCACCCATTGGAGAGTTAATGCCAGGGGAGTTAAATAAAGAGAGTTAAAATTTAACACCCAAATGCTAACTCCCCATGGAAAAAATAACTCGCGCGGGTGTTGAATGAAGGGAGTTAGAAATTAACTCTCTTTTGGAGTTGATTTTTAACTCGAAAAATTTCACTCCCAACTCCCGAGTCCGTTAACTCCCTAAATTTTTTACAGTGTAAGTTTTAATAATAATACCTATAAATATAAATTATACAATTTTTTTTATTATAAATATTTTTAATTTTTACAATTTTGTTTTTCAATTTGAATTTTTTAATTCAGAGTAAAATTTTTTCTTTAAAAATGAAATATTGATTAAAAAAAATTTTAATTTAATTTATTTAAAATTAAATGTTAATAAAATCAATTGCAATTTTAAATTTAATTGAAATTTTTTTTTTATAATTTAAAAATATTTTATTATAAATATTTCTTTAAGAGTATTTGAACAATTATGTCGTCACAGTTTATGCAAAGCGTGTGTTTTCAAACTGTGACGTCATAATGGTTTAAATGCCCTTAAAAATGAAAGGAATGTTTAACAAAATTAAAATTTTTGTTTTGTAATTTTAAATTGTTTAATTAAAACTAAAACTTTTAGTTCATAAAATTAATTACTACAAATACAAAATTTTTAATTTAATACTAATTTCTATTAATTTTATTGTAATTTTTAAGTTTTTATCACTTATTTAAAAATTTTAATACATAAATAAAAAGTTCTATTTAAAATGAATTAAAATATAGGTATAGGGTCATTTGGGGTAAATGTAAACAAGGGATAAATGTAAACAGTAGATGTTTCAGCTAAATTTACAAATTAAAAAATAAGTACGACGTCAATATTTTTACCTCAGCTCACCTACAAGATGTTCTGAGTATTGCCAATATTTTGTTTTAAAAATTGGCAATGCCATAGTGTAAGTTATCTTTTAATGCAAAAAAGATTGAAAATCAAAGTTTTACTATTTCAGTATTTTATCTCGCATTTGCATAAAAATAAATTGAAAAATCAAACTAAAATTTGTAATTCTTCCTTATTAATGCCTTAACAAAAATTGACTTTGATTTTCGTCAATTTAGTTAATAAATAATTAAGTGTTTACATTTACCCCGAGAATTCGAAAACTCGGGGTAAATGTAAACAGAACGTGAACTACATTTTAAAAGAAAATAATTAAATAAATTTGCTTCAATTTCAAAATTTCATTACTTTGGCAATGTAAAATTACATGGAAAAGAAAGTTAGGTCTTCTTTTATACCTCCTTCGTGTTAGTCAGTTAGTCATAGTTTATGTTTGATCGCCATATTGGATCCACCATTTTGAAATTTAAAAATTCGATTTTATATTCTTTTTACCAAGTTGAATGAAAATCTATTAAAATTTGTTCAAGTTATTCAAGTTTTTATATTACTAGTTTTGTAATGGTTGATTGTTTATTTTATATGATACATTATCAGTCAACTGGTTGATTTACTATACATCTACGAAGAATTTTTTTCAGTTTTTCCATCCCTTTAAACAGTAGTATACTTGAAATAACTTGTTTCTTAAACCTCGCTTAACTACAGGGATTTATCCCAAATTTTAAGAAAATTTCAAAATCTCGGGGTGAATGTAAACAGTCAGTTTTAGGCGATTCAGGTGCATCAATATTTGTTTGTACCTCATCAAATTTTTCTAGGGAACTCTAGTAACAAGTTCATGCAAAAGAAATCCGTCCGTTTTACCTTTTAACAAAACAAACTAATGTTTTTAGTGAAAAATAGATATTCCGTTTACATTTACCCCAAATGACCCTATTAAAATTTATTTCTTAAAATTAAAATTTTTAAAAATCATTTTTTAAAACCATAATCTTTAACTTAACTTTTACTTAAAAAAACTTTAAAAACATCGATTGAGGTAAAACATTTCGAAAAAAACATATTTTCCTTAACTAATTTTTATAAATTTTTCCCTATGAAAATATTTTTACACAAATCTAAAATTTTTAATATAAAAATCGAAAAATTTAAACGTTATTTATAGATTTAAGTTTTTAATATTAAATTTTTATTTAAATTAAATCTGAAATTGTAACTTTTTAAATAAAATTAGCATTTTCAGTTTAAAACGTAATTTTAATTAAAATAAATAAGCAAAGATCTGACTATATTAAAAAAGTAAATTAAGATTTGTAGAAAAATATAATTTTTAAGTGTAAATTTCTAAAGTAACATATGAATTTTAAATGTTACTTTTTTCATGAAAAAAATAATCTGCTTTATCACTGCGGAAACTTAACTCACATTAACTTTTTTATTTTCTCGCGGCAAAAAATATTTCTTCTCTCAACAAAAAATTAAAATTTTCAGGGTGTCCGCAAGATTGACTTTATCAATTTCCCTGACATTTCCCTGACACTTTTACTGACATAACAACGAATTTCACTGACAAAAATTTTTTTGTTTAGAGCAAAAAATGTATTGCATGACCGTCTTAATTTCTTTAATTGCCCTGACAAAAAAATTTTTCCTGACATTTCTCTGACTTTACTGACAAAATATTTTTTTTCCTGACATTTCCCTGACTTTACTGACATGTGGCTACCCTGATTTTCTGTTAATTTTAACTTCCAAGAGATTTGTAATCATTAGAGGGAAATAAATTGTGCAGAAAGTATTTAAAAATTGACCAATAGTTGAATATTTCGAGATTTCTAAAATGATAGTTTTTTTTGTTTATTTCGTGCCGCATAAAAGTCAGTTTCCACTTACTCGAGAATTGCCTCGTAATGGAGGGTGCATTTGGCAATACGTTCGTTTAAAGTTTTCTCCAAGTAATATTGCTCGCAACTAAAAGTAGTATCCTCCAGTGAATTTGTGGTTTGCAAATAACTGTGACGTTCTCGTATCGTTTCACCAGGAGAAACTAAGTAAAATGTCAGATTGGAAATCCCACTCTCATGGTTTGAAGGTAATTTCTTATCAGGCGTTACGATTCCATTGGGAAATTCACAAGTTGATTCTGATAAATTATCCTTGACATCAACGATGTTGTCCGTTAAATGTTTAAAATCACGCTTCAAAATTTCCAATTGCGCCACTGACATGACAAAAAAATTTGTCGTCATCATATCAATCATTGAATCCATTGATGCTGTTGTCAATAATAATAAAGTTTGCGATGCGTAAATAAATCCATAAGTTGGATTTTCCGTAATATTAAACGGATACCATGCTGCAAACAGTAACACTTTATTCTGTAAAATTTAATTTTTTTAACATTTTTTTATTTTTTGTTTAAAACTACTGTGTCACTTTTTTATTTTTTCTCATTCCTTACCTTTTTTGTATTTTTTAAACTTCTTTACCACTTTCACTTTACATTAACTTCACTTTCACTTCACTTTTGATTTACTCTCATTTAACATTCACTTTACCTACACTGTCACTTTATTTTTGTTAAATTTAACTTTATTTACATTCAAAATTTTCTTAAAATTTTGAAGACAAGTTAAATTAAAAAAAAATGAATAAGTGACAATGAAAGTAAAGTAAAAGTGAACTGAGAGTGAAGTGAATGTGGAGTGAAAGTGAAGTGAAAGTGAAAATGAACTGAGAGTAAATTAAAGTGAAGTGAATGTGGGGTGAAAGTGAAGTGAAAATGAACTGAGAGTAAATTAAAGTAAAGTGAAAGTGATGTGAAAGTGAACTGAGAGTGAAGTAAAAATGAATTAAAAGTGGAGTAAAAAGTAAAAGTAAAGGTAAAGTGAAGTGAAAGTAAACTGAGAGTTAAGTAAAAATGAAGTAAAAATGAAGTAAAATTGAAGCGAAAGTGAAAGTGATATTTAACTTTAAAGTTTAATTTCGAAAAGTGAGTGCCAGTTTCAGCTTCATGTTGTCAATTCATTTAAATTTTTGTTAAGGTAAAAATAATTTTTCAAAATTAAAAAACTAAAAAAGTAATTAAACTTTAGAAAGCAGTAAAGTTAAAAAACAATAAAACTAAAAAAAAATTAAAATAACGAAATCAAGAAATAAATGAAATAAGGAAAGAAAGAAAAGAATTAAAGAAAATAAGGAAATAAAGAAACAATGAAAAAAAACAAAGAATTAATGAAAATTAAAAAATATTTGTTCAAAAACAATTAATAAAAGAAAAGTGTTACCTGACTACTGTCAACTAGAGGGAAAAGTATCCAACTCGCAACAGTTATCATTGATAAAACCATAAATGTCATGGAACTTGCTTTAGCAATTTTCGTATATTCTTTCAACACTTCAAAATGTTCTTTTCGTGTTGGCGCAAATATTGGATCATGCAATCTTTTAAAAAATCCCTCCACTTTATCGCGACGAATTATAAATACAACAAGTTTTGCAACATAACCAACGCATGTCAGTGTGAAAAACGAACTCTCCACCATTTTTTGTACATCATTACGAGTAAGATAAATATTAATAAATTGCGTTGGTAACAATACAACAATGTAAAACAATTGAAAGCTATAGCCGTACACATTGTAAATTAATCTGCAATAATTATTAGAAAAATTTTGTTTTCTTCCCGGGATGAAAAAAAAGATTTCTGAAATTTTTGAAAATAAATTTTTTCTCTCGAAAATGAAAATTTCTGAATAATTTGTTTAAAAAATGAAAATTTCAGAATTTTCGCAGAAAAAAGGAAGTAGATTTGAATTTAAAATGACACATAACACTTTTTATTTAGGAACTACTCTCTAAATTTGAAGTAGTGAAAGTGTTTAAAAATTTGAATTAGTCACTTATTTTTTGCTTTCGTCTTTAATTTGATTAAAATTTTTTTAATTTTATTTTTTTAATTATAATTATTTTTATTTTTTTAATTTTTTTAATTTTAATTTGACTAATAAATAGGAATTTCTACTAATTAATAGTAAAATTTTCTAATTTGAAAGCAAAAAATCAGTCCCTAATTCAAATTAGTAAACTTTTTTAATTTTTTACTAATTCAATTATAAGCGCGCGTGTATATTCTGCGACGATTATTGAAAAATACAATTGATCATTAATTAAAATTATATAATTTATGTTCTTATTTATTATTATCATTATTAAATTAATAAAGTAAATAAGAACAAAATTAGTTAATTCTACCAAAATATTAATTATTATTTATCATAGTATTTTTAATCTTTATGAATAAAATCAGACTTATATCAGTACTTAGTATATGAAAGCATAGCATAACAAACATTGTAATTAATTGATTATTAAACAGATATTATGCTAATTTTTTTATTTATAAAAAATCACAATTTCTTAAAAATCGTAATTAAAAAATAAGAAATTAGGTAATTTTTTTACCATATTTCTTAATAATATTTAACATTTTCTGAAATAATTTTTGAATTTTTTTAGAAATAAATAAAAAAATATACAATTTTGATTTGTCAAACAATTTTTTTCTTCATTTTATACAAATCTTTTAAACATCTTAGTTTTATTTTAAATTAAAAATTGTAATCGAATTTGTAACAAAAATTTCCTTTATTTCTAAAAATATTTGAGATATTGATAAAAATTAGGTATGATGAAGAAATATAAATTAAGCAAATTTGTTTATTTTATTACTAAAAACACTTGAGGATTTGTTAAAAAATTGTGATTGAGAAATATGAATGGTCGAAATTTTTTTATTTTTCCTTCTTTTTCAAAAAAGGAAAAAGAAATTATGAAATACCTAGAAATTATGCAAATTCTTTTTAATTAATTTTTTAAAAAAATTATAATTTCGTTAAAAATTGTCATTAAAAAACAGAATTTACACTAATTTTTTCCAAACAAGAACTAAAAATTTTTAAAATTCCTAATTTTTTCAATATTAAAAAATAAAAATTATACCAATTTTTTAACATTCTTTTTAAAAATATATAACTTTAGATTTTCTTAAAAAATCGTAATGAAGAATCAAAAACTGTTGAATTTTTTTTATTTAGGGTAATGTCACCTTGAGTGGACAACCTGAATTTTTACGTGATCTGACAGCGGAAACGTTAAATAAATAGTGCAAATAGCAGTTCCGCACCCGGAAGCATTTAGAAATTTCGAAAAAAGGCTTCGGCGGTCCAATCAAGGTGACATTACCCTATTACTAAAAAAATTGAAATTACACAAATTTTTTTCCAAAAGAAACTAAAAATTTCATAATAAAAAAATATGATTGACAATTCAAAATTATGAAAATTTTTTACTTTTATTTTACAAAACATTTTTAAATTCTCAACTTTATTTTCAATTTAAAATTTTAATTAACAAAGTGGAAAACTAATTTCGATCTGTTAAGCAAAGATTTTTAGAAAAATAAATAAAAGCATTACATACCTACTCAAAGACTAACTTTAAACTGCGAACAGAATGAATGAATGAATGAATGAATGAATAAAAGACAGAATTATCAGAGTATTATAGTATAAATATTTAAAAAAAATTTTTATAACCTCTTCTATTAAAAATCACCATGTCAAAGGATTTTGCAAAACATTATGCAAAACAATTAATAAATAATAAAATAGAAAAATAAAAAATTACACCATACATAAAACAACACGAATAATAAATAATTTATAAATATTGGTAACTAAAGAAACAAATAAACATTTACCAAATTACAATTTAAAAAAGCGTTACATTTTTAGCACAGTTTTTAATCTGGAAACGTCAAATTGTGATAAGAGAGTTTCGTTTTTTCTCATTTCTAAACTTTGCAAAAATTCTTACTCACTTACTTTTTTCTGTATTATTTTCAAAAAAGAAAATTTCAACAACTTTTTTTTTCGCAGAGAAACTAAAAATGTTAGTATATAATTTTTTACGAAGTTGTATTTGATAAACCTTTGCACTGGATGTTTCACCGCGGACGGCCAAACGCCGAATAACTTAAATGTCTGAAGGTTCATACCAAACGCGTCTTCTGGTCTGTAGATTTCCATTTCTGATGAAACGAAATTTCCTTCCTAACTACGAACAGTAGAAGGGTTGTTGCTGTTGATGATACCTTATTATTGCGAAATGGAGAATTTTGAAATTGATTGATACTTAAAGTTATGTATAGGAGGTGGAAACTATATTGTAGTTCCCGTTGGAAAATAATACGAACATGTATTAATGACATTCTCCCTTTCTCAATTGTTGTTTCCAGTAGGTCTTCTCTATACTTATAATTTATCACCCCCTAAAATCGATTTGAAAATGTTTTCAAATGTCTCTTTGGTTTCATATTGTATATCATCCGGTAACAACTGTTTTTCAAGCACAGTAATTGAGATATATATATATATATATTTCGTTTAGCGCAAAGGGGTCATTTTCAGGTCATAAATTCTTGGAATTGTTTTCTCCTACAAATTTCACTGGAATTTATGTCAATTTAATCAATAACGAAATTTAATCGAAATTTTATCTCTTTTTCTAATATGACAACTTTGGTCAAATTTCTCCAAAAGGAAAGAAAAAAAAGAATTTTAAAGAAATCAATTTTAATTATCAATCTACTTTTTTAATATTTTTCCAATTAAATTTTAACTAATTTTCACTAATTAAAAATTTAGAGAAATATTTTTTTCAGAAACGAAAATTCCAGAAGTACAATTTTATTATAACCAAAATAACAAAAAATTGTTTAAAAAAATTAGAAATAGATTTACCTCCTTTTGGAGTTGTGATATTATTTTGAAAGTAAGTTGGAAATGAGAGAAAAAGAGAGAGGGTTGAGAATCACATCAAATACTATTGGACGTATCTTATAGGCTTAAGAAAGAGATTATACTGTCAGCAGGGGATTTTACATTGTAACTATCACGGGTTGACAATCTTATTACATGTTGGACGCATGATTCTCTAATTCCCTATCTGCCGATTTTGACTTTTTTTGACAACCTCCTTCTCCCTCTCGAGGAAACCTAAAAAATACTGCAAAACTTGAAATTTAAAAATAAAATTCTTAAAAAAATTAAATTTCATTTTATTTGGAAAACTAACATAACTACACGTGCGCGTGAAATATTATCCTCCTTTTTTAGTTAAAAAAAACTTTCATTTTAAAATTTAATGAAAATTATTTATTTTTAAAAGTATAAATTTTCAAAAAGTTATTTTATAAATTCAAAAAAAAAATTAGGAATTGATTTCAATTACTCATATAGAAAACGTTGAGATACTTCTAGTTACAACTTGAATTTAAGTTATTTTTTACTAAATAATTGACAAAATTTTCAATTGTTTCAAGTTTTTAAAATTATTTTAGGAAATTCAATTATCTCCAAAAAATTTTAATTTAATTTTTACAAAAAACAAATTTTTCCAGAGTTTCTAAATTAAATTATTCAAAACTTCAATAATTGTTGTTAAACAAATAAATACTTAGAAATTTATTGTTATTTATTTTTACACAGGAATTAAAATTTTAAATAATTTCAATGACCTTTTGAAACCTTTTAAAATTTAAATGAAGTTGAAACTGGAACCCAGTTATCAGCATCGACTTGATTTTTAAAAATTAATTATAATCCAATATGACGAACGTGTTCTGTAAAAACTCATGGAATTCATTTAAAAATCGTTACTCGGATTCCGCCATTTTGAATTTTTTAAATCTGACTTCAGATTCGTAATCATCAACCCCAAAAACCCTCTAGTAACGAGTTTCAACTGAATTCCATGAGATTTACAAAAATCATCCGCCATATTGGATCCGCCATTTTGGATTTTTGAAATCCGACTTCAGATTTGTAATCAGCGACTCCAAAAACCCTCGTGTAACAAGTTTGAAGTCAATAGCATTACAATTTAAAAAAATATTGTTACCTTCTTTTTTTAAAAAACCCTTAGTATGACCAAAACACCCCCGATTCGCCTAAAATCGACAAAAAAATTATTCTTATTTGTAAAAATGTGCATTTCAATCATTTAAATCAAAAAGCCAAATGGCCCACATATGGGTAGTTCTACAAACGAAGGACGAAAATGAAGAACATTTTGGCACAATATTTTTCTTACGTTCAGGTTTTAAAAAGTAGGTTAAATTCATGTTAAAAGTATTATCAAAGTTACCTGAAAGTGGCCAGTCAAAAAAATAAAAATTGAAAATTTTACATCTTAAGCACATGTGTATTCTGTCAGAAAATGCCAGGAAACTGAGAACCAGGAAACTGAGAATTTGGTCATTTTTCGTCTAAAAAATTGAAAAATAACGCTTAATAACAAAATAAAGCATACTGGTCAACAGGGAATAAGGTTCTACGACACCTCGAGCAACAAAAATATAAAAACATAAAATATTTTTTTTAAAAATGCGTGCCAGGAAACTGAGAATTTGTCTGACCAAATGGTTATTTCGGTCACAAAGTACACAATTTTAGTTAATGATTGAACTGCAAGTTAAGTAAAATGCAAGTGATATCATATTTAGTTAACCTTTACTAAGCACTTTGAAAAATGGTGAATTAATCGGAATGAAAATTCTTAATATTTTTAACGTTTTTTATGATGCCATGAAACTGAGAATTAATTCGATAGACAAAATTCAAGATAATATTTTTTAAATAAAATATCAAGTAATGTAACAATTATTTTAATCTTTGTAAAGTAGAGTAATGTCACATTGAGTGGATCACCTGAGCTTTTAAGTTATCTGAAAGCGGAAACCTGAAATAAATAAAACGAATAGCAGCACCGCACCTAGAAATCGTAAGAAATTAATTTCCGCGATAATCATATACGTTATCGTTTGATGTAACGCATTTTTAAGAACACAAACCAAAAAAGAAGTCGCTCTTACAATGAGTAAAGTGATTGGGAAGTGTAAAATTTAAGTTTTAAAAGGTAACTTATATTTTTCCTACTACTTTGGACATTGAAATTGATTGTCTTAGTTTAATTAAGTGATAATTTTGACTCAAAAAAAAATTGTGGTGGCTGCCATACAAAGTTGCATGTCACTATGAGTGGACCACTGTTTATAACCATGAGTGGACTGCCTGTTTTTTATATTTTTAATGTCAGTTTACCATTTTTATGGAAATAAATTGACAATAAATTGGTTTGGAACTGTTTTATGTTCTTTATTAATTTTTTTGTGATTTTGATGTGATATGTGCCAAAATTATTAAAAATGGTTTCACTTGTAAACAATGCGACACATACATGGTCTGAAGCTGCATAAGCATCAATTTTGTTTCAATATATCAGTAATATTATATACATTAAAGAATTTAGAATAACTTTTACAATTTTTAGGAGTGGTCCACTCAAGGTTACACTTTTTTCATTCCTTAAAAATTAGCTATTTTTTTAAAGTCAATTGTTTTTTCCAAATGAAAAAAAATCAAAGCTATTATGGTATAAACACTTATCTAGGGATCTAAACTAATGCTTGGAATAGAAACCTCCGATTAATTTGCTTTCATAAAGAATTTTTTAGAAAAAAAGCTTAGGTGGTCCACTCAAGGTGACATTACCCTACAACTATTTTAAATTATTATCCAACTGAAAATTTGTATTTAATCGCTTAAAAATAATATTTATATAATTTATTAACTTTCATTTTCACATGCCAGGAATTTGAGAATTCAGCACTTGAATGCTTATTTTTTGCAAAAAATATTTTTTGAAACCGGGTAACGTTTTGTGGCATAATAGTAATAATTAAGCACTACAGTTCCCATTGAAAATAATTTTATTTTTTTCAAAATTAATGTAAAAAACAACCGTGGACATCATATATTTCCTCGTTTGTAGAACTACCCATATAGGCCTTAGGGGCCCTTCTCCTTTGGATAAATAATTTATATTTTGTATTTGGTTGACCTATTCCATGTACTTTTTTAACAGAATCTATTTATTTTTATATAATATAAAACCACGTATTAAAAAAGGTTTAAAAGATATTAAATTTAATTTTTTATTACATACAGTAATTAGTGTTATGAGAAAAAGTAATCAAAGTCGTCATTGAACAGTTGATGCGTTAGTTTCATCACTAAAAATCGTGTTTCAATGTGCATAAAGCTGTGGGATGAAGAGACAGTATGCATTGGTACAGGATTGCAAGAGAAGGTCAGCAAAATGCCGAAGTTCTTTTAGGTGTAAATGAGTGTCAAAGCGATAACGAAAAAATTAATTATTTAAATAAACTCTATGCAAAACTGGACATACGTGGTCCATTTAATTGAAAATGCGAAAGAAAAAATTACAGATAGTGACTTTTATTGTTGCCTCTTCCGAACGAGAAATCGAGCTCAGGTCGCCTATCAGAAGCAAATACTAACGCATTTACTTACGCATATATTACAGTTTTAATCTAATATAACCGAAGGCGTATTTGCATGGTGCCTTGGGGAAATTCCAGAGAGAAAAACTTGCATAAGTACAAGGTAAGAAGATGCGATGTTTTTATTTTTGACGGAAGAGTCGTGCTCGCCTATCTGCTAGGAAATACCAAAAACCCAAGTCAGCTTTTGTAAGTTTTTCGACGTATTCCATAACGGCACTTGTTGACTCATACGTTTTTCTGAGCACGCAAAGTATCATGTGTAAGCATTTACACATATAATCATAATTGATTATTGTGATTGTTGTTATGTCTCAGAAAGAAACTAAACATACCCTTAAATATATACACTGAAACCTTACTTATTTGAACATGGCTTACGCAATTCGTCCCGAAGTGTCGCGTTTATTTGTACTTTGGTAAGCATAACTTATGTTGGTGACGTAATTCAATAAATTGACATGATTGGCTAGTTTTGTTTGAACTCAACCAATGGGAAGTATCTTTTCATTGGTCGCGTACTGCGCATGAGCTAGGACAAGTGGGGTTAGAGCTGATCCGAACTCAAAGTAACTGATGCGAAATCGGGTTCAGATAAACGCGACTTTAAGTAAACGAGACTTTAAATAAGTAAGGTTTCAGTGTATATTTAAATTGTCCGGCGCGGTGATTCATTTCACAGAGTGTAATGGCGCATTCACACCTTTGGTTGCTGCCTGCCTGCAGGTTGTCATGGTAACCAAATAAGAGTAAGATAGTCAGACAATTCAAATTATGTTTTCTCTCCCTTACTCTAGTTGTTCCACCAAAGCTGTGAGTGCGTCGCAAGGCTCTGATCTCAAGAGACAGGTTAAAGAAAGAGGAACTGTTAAATTTGAAATTAAATTATTAAAGTTTTTATTTGAATTCTCTACAATTAGAATGAGAGATAAAGAGTAGATGCATGTCTTCAGGCACACTGAAACAAAATTAGAACTTTGTGGAGTCAAAAAGAATTTAAATGGGGACGAAATTTAAAGTATTTGTTATTTACCTTTTAGAATTATTGTTTGACTCGTAGACTCACCAAGCGATATCTCATTCAGTGTGGGGTCGAGGAAATGACCTTGTCTATCAGAAACTGAAAATGCAGCAGAAGATTTCCTTCAAATTGTATTTGGGTCAGCCAAACTGAAAGGTGCGGAGTCCAGGTCTCGATGCCAATTAGATGGAACACCCATCAGCCTTGGAGTAACCGAATTGCTTATTTGATGTAGATGTCGTGGTAATGTAGTTCTTAGAATATCAGAAATCTCCCTCGTAGTAGAAATTATCTCCTTGAATGAATTTGACTAAGACGAGACTCGAAGAAGGCACTTAGTACTCGAAGAGGTTTTCTGGACAGGAGTCGAAGAAGACATTTGATGACAGTACACAACTAATAGTTAATTTGGTGGTGATTGCTGGATTAACACAAAGAACACAGGTATCTGATAAGACGGTGATTTTTGGACTAGTTATCTTGAATGCGTTTCCTGAACTAACTCGAAGAAGACAGTTGTTTCGGTGGTGATTCCTGGACTGACGAATTCGGCAAGGGTTTTATAGGTTCCTTTTTCAAGCCCCAGTAGCACGTAATGTTCCAGTAGCATTGACAACATTGAGGCAATATTGGTAATGTTAAGGCAGTGTTCTCCATATTGCTGTAATATTACGTGCTACTGTGGAGGGGATAATACGTCATACCACTTACTTTTATTTCTTTCTGGGTCAGTTTTTTCGATTGATTTAATTTGGGCACGTGTGCTTAGTTACTGTGTTAGGTGGCTGATTGATCCAATAGGTGGGTGACAAAACGTTGATGACCATATTTGGTATCTGTTCCCCAAGTGTAAGACTATTGGATCAATGTTGCTTCGATTACAAGAAAAGAAGGATTCAGATTTTAACTTTACAAATTATTATTTGATAAATGTAAAATGTAAATACGTCGCGATGACATGACGTGACATTGTCAAGGTGACTGAAGGCACAACTTATACCGAAGTTTTGGGGAACCTTCAAAAATAGGTTAATCTTTGTGCCATCCGGAGAAGATTAGTAAGGACAATACCCATTAAGAAAGAAGACATGTTTATTCAAATCGGAGGTTTTTCAGACAAGGAGAAGTTTACTAATGAGGTTACCAAGACAACGACTTTATTGCTTGTTACCTCATTGGTATGCAAAATACAGTTGACCAAGAAGCATAGCATGAAACTGGCTGTTGTAGTCACGAACTTGGAAGAGGATGAAAATTTAGAAAAGTTTGGACCCATAAAGTTAGGTTTTCTATCGTGTCTAATTAGGAGAAAATTGATAGTCTTAAGATGCCTTAATTGTGACCACATAAGAGTTTGTAAGCTAGTAAAAACAGATCGACTGCGTGTTTCAGTTACGGTAAGGCCAATTAGATGAATGCATCTTGTAAAAGAAGTCCAACCTCCTTATAAGATTACGGCGATATCAACCACGTCGCCCGCAATGGTAAATGCGGAGTCTTTCCCTCAACCCTAGAAAAGGCTAAAAACTCTCTTGCTAGGATAAAAAGGAGGTCAGGACAAGACTAAATTAATAATACCTTGTTTCTATTAATAATGTTATCTATTAAACTTTTAATGATACTTTACATATTTAAGAAGACTTTTATAACTATCATTTCTCTTAACTGCTAAATTGTTTCAAAAGAATGTAGAAACTGTAGGCCATTTTTATTATCTAGAAATATTTAATAAAAACTTACATTAATTTTTTGTGGAATTTTTTTTATTACTTTCTGTGTTAAAAATAAAAGAGAATAATAATATTTACTTTTAAAAATGTATCCACTGATAAGAAAAAAAATTTGCCAACCACAAGTCTGACAGGGATGTGTAAGGGAGACATAATTATGCAAAGCGACTTTCTGAATTTCACATTTGGTACTGATATCCATGTACATTCGTAAACAGCATCTTTCAGCTCAGCAGCCTGAATTTAAAATATTGAATTTATTATAATATTTTATTTATTTTCATTTATTTCAATTATTCTCATTTATTTTTTTAATTATTAAGTTATTTATTTTTAAGCTTACAATTTCTTTAGCTTAAATATACTTTTTAGCTTTTAGTTATAGAATTATTTATCTTCTAACTTAAATTATTTTAAATGCATAAAACACTTTTAAGCTTAAATTTTTTATTTTTTAAGTGCAAATTATTTTTCATTAGGTATTGAATTACTTATTCTTTAAGTAAAAAAATTTTTCTGGAAAAAAATGTATCTTTCCGTTAAAAAATATTAAAATTCTTTCTATACCTATAACTATTGTTTAGGTAGTATTATTAAAAATAAAAAAGCCTACCTTTATTGTAAATTCATGACCTCGATAACAATAGAGAAATATTTCAATCAATATACACATTTGATACTGTACAATGACCCAAAATTCTATAGATGTAGGTGAGAACTGGAAAATTAATATAAATAACAAAATAAAGTTTTTATTGTTATAAAAAAACTGTTACATTAAAAAAAATTACCAATGTCATTTCATAAATTGAAGTGCAAAGAACAATGCTGCTTGCACACATTTGGCTTACGATTCCAATTTCAAAGAAATTTGTAACGTCATTTACGTATCTAAATAGAATTTAACTGATTTATTATAAAACATTGTACTCTTGTTTAAATATTTTCTATTTTTCAGTATATTTTTTAATATTCTAATTGCTTTTTATTATCTTTTTGTTATTCTACTCTTTTTATTTTCAATTTTTTATTAATATAATTAATTATTTTTTTAAATTAGTGTTGCCAAATTGTGAAAAATGTTTGCTATTATAAAATTACATATTCGTTCATATACCAATGAATTTAATGAGGGGATCAAAGCAAATAACCACGTGGAGACAGTAAAAATTCTCTTATATTTCGTTTATCCTACTTTCAAATTTTGCACCACTGTTTTCAAAAACTGCGATTTTTTCGACTTTTCTTCCAAATATTGCAACAAAATGCCACATTTTTAGTATAAAATACAACTTATTTCGATGTTTATAATATTAAAAATAACTGCAGACAAATCTTTCAAAATTATATTTTTGAATAATTTTTTACGATAATAAAATTTTTAAAATATAGGTACGCATAAATAAAAAATTTTAGAAAAATTGAAATTTCGTAAAATTTAATTGAAAATAATTTATTTTTTTTAAGAATTTTATTACAATTTTTAAAAAACAACTTTTGAAGAATTTTAATAACAAATTTTGAAAATAATTGAAGTCATTCTAATTTTTTTAAATTTAATTATTTTAAATATTTTCATATTTAAAGGCTTCGTCATTTTAGGCAAATTGAGAAATGGATTATCTGAGCCATTTATAGACCAAAGAAATAATCCAAATTTCCTTTATTACTGAATTATATTTCTTACTATTATTAGTATCTATACTGCGTCAAAACGCGTCATCCGTGAATAATTTTTTTTTAGATTTTTGGAAAAGTCAAAACATTTATAAAAATCTGTAATTCACAACAAACCAAAAAACACTTTAAACCGTTTTTTAAAATTTTTAATTTTAATACCGTTTTTATAATAACAAATTCTAGCATCATTTAAGAAAAAAATTAATAACAAGAAAAATCCCATTGCAGTGGGATTTTTTTACAATTTACTGTTCAAAAATATCTACAGCTTACACTTTTTAATCGATTTCAGTGTTTTGTTTTAAATTAAAGAGGAATAAATTCTTAAGACTCAAATAGAAAAGAAAGCCTCTTGGATCATTAAAATCGGTTAACAAGTTTTTTTTAAATAATTTAAAAAAAAAAAGTCTAAAAAATTTGTTTATAATAATAACAAAAAAAATTTTTTTGGTCAAATCCTTTGTTATAGTGTTTTTTTATATAAAACACTATAGGAAAAACAACATTTTAGCGAAAAATAAATTTTTTTAATATTAGGTGGCACGTTTCAAAAATTCTTACTCCAAATTAATAAACTTAGGTTTATTCAAAAAATATAAAAATATAAGTTAAATCTACCTATACACTCTATTATTTAATCAATTTCTTGAATTGACTAAATAATTCGCGAAATGACGAAGCCTTTTCAGGCAAATGGCTAATTTGCCTAAAACGGTCCCGGCATTTCGCGAATCGCCTAGTCAATTCTCGAAATGCCTAGGCAATTCGAGAACTGCCTGTAAATCTCTAGGAAATTCGGGTATTTCCTAAAATCTTAGGCATTTCTCGAATTGCCTAGGCATTTCGCAAAATGCCTGGTCTTCGGGTTTTGCCGGTAACATATATATTTTAATTGCAATTTGAAAAACTATTTTTGTATTTAAATAATAGAATTCTCGAAGAACTTTCAGAAAATTAATAAAAATAATTGATTTAGAGATGAAGTTTCGTTAAAAATTGTAGAAAATTATTGAATTTTAGAAGGGTTTTGTTGTAATTTTTAGAAATTATTTTATATATTATATTATATATTTATATATATATTATATTATATATTTATGTATTTATATTTTTTTAGATTCTTCGTTATTTTTAATCGACTAAAGATACTTTTCTACACCTTAAAGTCGATCCGGGGCCTGTTATTACAGTAATTTATGAACACAAAAAATAATTTTTAATTTTCTAATATTAATATTTATGAAAAAAAGAAATTACTTGATTATTTCTTTATAGTGTTCGGCGCACCTGATGATACGTTTGTTCAGTAATTTATCCAATGCCTCAGTGTTTTCAATTAAATTTTCATTTCGAAAATAATTTTGAGATATTGTCTCATTCGATATTGAATCAAATGATTGTTCTTTTCGTTTTAAAGGTTCTTTAGAAATTTTGTCAAAAGTTTTTTGAGAAGTTTCATCAAAAATTTCTTCAGAAGTTATTTCTTCTTGAGGTGTTAAAAATTCTCCACCTTCAACAGCAATATTTGTCAATTGTTTAAAGTCAATTTTAAGAATTTCTATTTGTCCCATCATGAGTACATAAAAATTTGTTATCATTGTGTCCATCATTGAATTCATGCAAGCTGTATTTATGAGTAGAAATGCTTGCGATGAATAGGTGTAGCTAAAAATTGGATTGACTGACGTGTTGTATGGATACCATGCTGCAAGTAATAATTCTTTTTTCTAAAACAAATAAAAAAGTTTTATCAAGAATATGAAGCTAAAACTGGCACGAAGTTATTATCACCCAATTAATTTTGTTAATTAAATTTGAAAGTTAAATATTTTTTAAGAAGCTGTAAGTAGCACCCAATCAGCAAACACTTAATTTTTCATAATTTGATGTTGGTATTATAAATAAAAAAAATATTTAACTTTAAAATTTAATTTTTAGAATTAAGTTGGTGCTGATAATTAGTTAATTATGAAACTGAAACTGGCATACAGTTGTATTTCAGTTTCATGTAAACAATTATTGAAATTTAAAATTTTTGTATCATAATTTTATTACAATAAAACAATTATTAAAATAAAATAAATTTTTTTTATTGTTTTTTATGTATACCCCATTTGGGTTTTTACATATATGTATGACAACCCCCTATAATATTCTCCAAATTTCCCCAAATCCCCATATTTGCGGTCCGTAGCCGGCTTTTATTAGAAGTACTCGTATTCACATGGCCCTCTCTAGCCATAGTCAAGGGAAACTACGGAAAACCTTAACTGAGTACAGCCGATTTATCGACGCCGAGTCTTGGATGTATAAATTCGAAGTCTCGAATATTACACAACCAAGTCCTCGACGTTCAAATCTCCCGCTCAGATTATCTCACGTGCCGGAAAAATCCCAGGCTAATGGGCGCGAACCAAGTACCCTTGGTCCTGAGCGTCCGCCGAGCGAGGCATTTATCCGACTGAGCTAATCTGTCGGCAAAATAAAATAAAATAAAATAATTTTTTCGATTTTTGGAAGACGTGGAAGAATTTACTAAATATTTAATTATTAAAATAAAAATTTTTTAACAAGATATTTATCTATCATTAAATTATTAAAAAATTCAACTTGTGTTAAATTACTAAAATTTTCAGGGATGCGTTCACGTAACTTTCACTTTCACTAAAAAAATTTATCTTCTAATTTTCCTTAAAAATTTTTAAGTTCATTAAAAAATATTTTTACTTTCAATTGAACCCAAAAATACTCAGAGATTTAAAAAAATTTTCACTTTCACTTGAAAAAATTTTGAATTTTGAAGTGAAAGTGAAAATAATTTCAGTCAAACATTCTTTGGTGATAGTGAGGACTTTTTTTTAGTGAAAATGAAAATATTTGAGTCAAAGTGAAAGTGGAAATTTTGTGAGTAAAAATAAAAATTAGTTGAGTGAAGGTGAATATTTTTTAGGGAAAATAAAAATTTTTTAAGTGAAGTTAAAATTTGTTTAGTGTAGGTCAAAAATTTTTTAGTGAAACTGAGAATTTTTTAAATAAAATTGAAAATTTCTTGGGAAAGTAACATTTTCTGAGTGTTTGCAAATATGTTTTGAGTGAAATCAAAATGTTTTTAGTGAAAGTGAGAAGTTTTTTAAGGAATGTGAAAATTTTTTGAAAAAATAGAAAAGAAACAATTTTTTGAGTGAAGACGAACTTTTTTGAATAAAGTCAAAATTTTTTGAGTAAAAGTGAGAAGTTTTTTCGCTTTCATTAAAAAAATTTCCACGTTCATTAAAAAAGTTTTATATTCAATTAAAAAATTCTTATTTTCACTTTCACTCAAAAAGTTGTCACTTTCACTCAACAAATTTCCACATATTAAAAAACTTCTCACATTCACTAAAAAAAATTTTTACCTTCACTAGAAAAATGTTGAATTTTACTCAAAAAAGTTCAGTTTCACTCAAAAATTGTCACTTTCTTTGAAAAGTTCTTACTTTTACTTTAATTCAAAAACATTTCATTTTCACATTCACTTAAAATAATTTTTACATTCATTAAAATAGTTCTCACTTTCACTCAGAAAAATTTATTTTTCCTTAAACATTCTCAATTTTGATCAAAAAATTCATACTTTCATTAAAAAAATTCTTATACCTTCACTTACAAAACTATCACTTTCACAAAAAGAATTTTACTTTAATTCAATAAATTGTCACTTTCATTTTCACTTAAAAATTTTTTACATTCATTTAAGAGATTTTACATTCCCTAAAAAATTTTCACATTCATTCACAAAATTTGCACTTTCAGTTTTACTCAAATATTGTTATTTTCATTAAAAAATTTCCCTCTTCCACTCAAATAATGTTCACTTTGACCCAAATTATTTTCACTTTTAATTTAAAATTTTTGAATTTTGAAGTGAAAGTGAAGTTTTTTTGAATGACAGTGTGAATTTGTGGGTGAAGTTAAAAGTGAAAATTGAAGATTTTGAGTGAAAGTGAAGGGAAAAATTTTTGAGTTAAAGTGAAAATTACGTGAACGCACCCCAGTTTATTTAAAATTATTAAAATTTTTAATTTATTAACGATATTATAAAAATATTTTTTTAATTTTTTGAAATTTCTACTTAAAAAATAAATGAATTTCACCTTACTAGCTTGCATTAATGGTGTAATTGCCCAAATTGTAGCAGTAATTGAACACATTGTAATAAATACTAAACTCGTTGTTTTCGCAATTTGCACATATTTCTGTAATATGAAAAATTGTTCCTTCTTTCGTGGAATAAAATTTGTGGAATGTAATTTTCTGATGAATTCCTTTATTTTATCGCCTCGTAAAATAATTAATAATATTTTTGGTAAATATGCCATGCACGTTAATGTGACATACGATGAATCGATTAAATTTTCAAAATTTGAGCGAACAATATATAAATTCATTATCTGTGGCAGTAGTACCGAGATGTAAAATATTTGAAGAGAATAGCCATAAACATTGTAAATGAATCTGAAAAATATTTTTAAATTTTATATTATTATATTATAAAATGTAAAATATTGAAAATATTTTAAAGTCTTTGGAGAATAGAAATATGAAAAGCAGAAAAATGAAAAGAAAGCCTGAAAAGGAAAACAAAAAAGATGTAAAAGAAAGAAAGAAAGAAAAAAATCTGCATTTAGAATTTTGAAGAGATTTTCATTTTCTAAATAAATGTTGAACCTAAGAAAGGAATGTTTGACTTCATAAGGCCAAGCACCGAACAATGTCAGTATTTTTAAACAGAAATAAAATGCGTCTTCTGGTTTATGATTTTTCATCTTTTGTTTTATTATTAAATTGTCACTTTTCTGTGCTACACTGTAGCCACGAAAGAACATTCTCTATGTGGGAAAGTAATCAAAGGGAATTTTCCATAATTGGCATGCGAAGACATATTCATATATTGTCTATCTATATCGTAAAATGTTACGAACCTGTGGTGACGTCCCTTTTCATCAAAGACTCTAGTTTCATCGGAGCTTCCTCTATAATTTATCCACCGTTTAGTCGACCGGAAAATCTAATTTCGAAACCTGTTTCCAGCCCCCTTTATCCTTACCAAAAGCCATAGTTATTCCTATATACTCGGAAAGCATTATTTTCATATATACATATTTTATTTGCGCAAAAATACTCAGTTTCATTCTTGGCTTGTTAGAAAGGAGATTGTCCAATTTACACAAAAATATTTTTTTAATTTTCTATACAGCGACAAAAATCTTCATTTATTACTGTTCAGATCAATGCATATATTTATTTATTTTTGAAAACTACAGATCAAAAATGAAATATTGAAAGCAGAAAATAAAATATAAGAATATTGATGGAAATTAAATGAATGAAATTAAATAGAAAAAATTATTAACTATAATAATCTTCGTATTTCATTCTTTATTCTGTCTGTCCACACTTTGAAGTTAGTTTTTGTGTCTACATGCTTTTGTTTTTTTGTTTTTTTTTCTTTAAAAAATATTGTTTGACAGATCAATAAAATGCAGGTATTTTTTCATGATTTATAATAAAACAATATTTGAAATTAGAAAATATAAAAAAAATTATGATTAACAAAATAAATTTTGTTTATTATACCTATGCTTTTTTCTATAACAAATTTCGTTTGACTGATCTAAATTATGCAAATTTTTCTCCTTTTTATTAATAAAAAATATGAGAAAATTGTTAATTGTTAAAAAATTATAATTAGGAAATAGGAAATATACCCATTTTATGCATAATTTATATTTCTCAATAACAATATTGTTTAGAAACTCATTCTTTTCTTTTAGAAAAGAAACATTACATATTCTATTCTGTTTGTCAATTACAAATTTTAATTGAAATTTAAATTGAAACTTTTTAAATTTTTAGAAAATAAAGAAAAAAATTTTACTCAAAAAAATGCCCTGTTACATTTATTTACGAATTTCTTTAATTATAAAATTATTCGAAACAACAATAATTTTTTTTTTAAATAAATATTTAATCAATATTATTTCTTCATAGGAATTGATAATTTCAAAAATTTTAAATTCAAATCATTTCAAATTCAATAACTTATAAGAATGTTTTCTAATAATTAAAGATGACCGAGTAATAAAATTGTTTTATATTATAAGAATATTATTACAATAACTTTTTCAAAATTATTTTCATCATTTCAAATTAATTATTATTTTCTACAATTTTTAATTATTTTTTATGAAAATAATAATCCTGTCACGTTCCGAGCAAGGAAAAGAGTAAATTTTATAAATAATTATTAATAATTTACAAAATGGAGACAAGTAGCTGATTAGTCAAGTTGGTAAGTCTTGACTTTTATTTTTGTGTGGATTCGTGTCACTTTAAAGAACTGTGGGTTCTTGTTAAATAATTAATGCATATTCCCTCTTTAATAATACATTTTATTTTTAATAGTAGGGTAGAGTGGGGTAAAAAAGCCACATTTTTACTTTTGATGCTGTAAAATATGTATTTAAAATTTTTTTCTCAAATTTCCAATTGTTATTGAAAGTTTAGTTATTAAGCTTGAAAATTCTTGACGGAAATATTTTATATCTCATGAAAGGTCTAAGTTATAAGAGTTTTACGAAAGCACTGTAAGTGGCTTTTTTGCACCACCTGGTGGGGTGAAAAAGCCACCCTACGATTTTAGCAAAACATGTTATCAATTTAGGTATTTTTATAGTTTCCCTTTATTTATATGACAAATAGTCTTATTTGAAAAATATTTTAATAATTATGAAAGAGTTTTTAGCAAGCAAAATTGAAAATTATATTAAGTTGACCTGTTTTCAATTTGCACTGCCAATTTTTCATACCTTTTTTAGAAGTTCTCTTTAAGTTTCACCACAGATAACATTTCGCTGCAACCGTTTATTCATTGTTTATTTTTTTAATGCACTTTGAACTACTTTTTCGTCGTGTTTAATTAATTTTATTAAATAAACACGAGAAATTTTGTAAAATAAGAAGGTTAGTTTAAATAGAAAACAAGTGAATTTCACAAAATATTCAATGGATTTTTTGCCCTGGCTTTTTTTACACCCAAGACCAGTTATTAAAAAAGCAAAAATAAATTTTTAATTCAGTTCAATTTCCAAAAATTAACATTGTATACGTTTTCGGTATACTTTTCTCCTTATGTACAAACATTTACTTTTATTATTCGTTCACTTAATCAGATTGTAATATGTTTGAAAAGTTCACCAAAATGTTTTCAAAAAAGCAACAAAAAATTAAAATTACAATAAAAACAATATTAATCTAGGTACAACATTCAAACTAGATTCAAAAGTTGCGTATTACCTAATAGTATTTATATTCTAAACAGCTGATAAATTGGCTAAATAGTTTTTAAATAAAACTCAAATGGCTTTTTTACACCATGGCTTTTTCACCCCACTCTACCCTAATGTTTAAACAGTTTTTAGTTACTTACAATTATTTAATTAGATGCGTTGATAATTGTATAATGGTGTTGAAACAGCAACCTGTCTTACACAGATGTTATACAGATTGATTAATAAAATTTTTAGTTCGTTTTAGCAATAATACATTTGTTATCAAAACGACTATTGAAACTTTAACATATAATTATTTTATGAAACTTTATATTATTTTGTATTCACTGTATTTAAAAAGTAAAAGAAATTGGTTTCTTTTATATAGAAATAATGAACATTAATTTTAATTCAAGTCTCAATAATAGAGCAATAAAATAATTATTAGAATAAAGTTTATACGACAATTGTAATAAAATCCGTTATCGAAATTTAATGTTAATTTACTTCCATAAATTAAAAGAACCAACTTCTATAACATCACTTCTCAAGTAACGCGAATTTAAACAATTAAAGGGCCGACTCGACGATACTGTTCGGGCAGAGACTCACCGGAGTATTTTGACAATAATTCGAATTTATATACGGTTTGTATACTCTTTTGAACAATGTGATGAGCTAATTTTAATATTGATAAAAATTTATAGACTTCAAAAGGCAATTAAATTTATTATTCATTTGTCTCAATTAGTCAATTTAATTATTAATCTTATTGTTATCGGTGGTCAAAGTTTATCTGTTTCTAACATACTTTCTTATATATTGAGTATTTATTAATATATGCCTTTCTATTGAGGTGTGAAAAACAAGTTTACCCATTATTTAATATTTTTCCATTAATTAAGTCGTATTTTAAATTGTATATATGTTTTTAAATTATTCTCTAATTATATGAAAATATTGTGTCCTTTCTTACCGATACTTCATAATTAATTCTACTTTGATTATTTATTATACGCATTGATAATGCATCGACCACAGTTAAGAAGAGTGATATAATTTTTTGGTCGGTAATCAATTATTATCATATGTAAACGGAGAGAAAAATCAAGCGTTTGTAGTATGGACAGTTAAACTTATTTCGTAAAAGAATGCACATGCGCAATATGCGTAAAACTTCTGCTGTATTTGTATAAATTTCTACGTTATCAGCATAAAAGTTCTACCTGTAACGCATGGGACGTCAGTATACTACGATTGCAAGAGATCCATGCTTTTTTAGTATATGTTTCATGCAACTGAGGTATAAAAACATGCCTCTTTAGCAGGACGTTCATACAAAATTAGCATAGGAAGTCTCCATACTACAACCCAGTGAGAAATTTCTCACCGGTCCAATATCGGTCCAATATTGGGAGCCAAGAGACCGATCATCGGTCCAATAAAGGCTCCCAATATTGGACCAATATGGGCTGATGCTTGGGATGTAACGGCATCGCCAATCATCGGTTGTCAATATTGGTCCAATATTGGCCGAATATTGGCAACCAAGAGAAAAAAATTTTTTTAAATAAATTTTTTTTAATTAAATAATAATAATAAAAAATTAATGTTTATAATTTTTGTTTAATATATTTATTTGTTTAATTACTTATTTTTAATAATTCATGTAAATAATAAATAATTTATTATTTATAAATTATAATTATTTAAAAATGCAGCAGCTATTAGGAAATAGCATTCTGCAAAAAAATTCTATCATTGAAAAATCAATGATAGCCGAGAGAAATCCGCGTCTTTAAATAGATTCGCAGATGATAGACAAGAGATATCCGCGTCATTAAACGGATTCGCAGATATACTCTGGTCTCGCGACGAATCTCTCGATACTTATATACACTGGAGTCGCCGTGTCAGTTGCGAGAACGGTTACAGCGTCCCTCTTTCGGCAGAGATAAGAATTGTCACGTAAACTGCTAAATCGCTTTACCGACGGCCTTATTATACCCGCAGTTTACGTGACAATTCTTATCTCTGCCGCAAGAGGGACGCTGTAACCGTTCTCGCAACTGACACGGCGACTCCAGTGTATATAAGTATCGAGAGATTCGTCGCGAGACCAGAGTATATCTGCGAATCCGTTTAATGACGCGGATATCTCTTGTCTATCATCTGCGAATCTATTTAAAGACGCGGATTTCTCTCGCCTATCATTGATTTTTCAATGATAGAATTTTTTTGCAGAATGCTATTTTCTAATAGCTGCTGCATTTTTAAATAATTATAATTTATAAATAATAAATTATTTATTATTTACATGAATTATTAAAAATAAATAATTAAACAAATAAATATATTAAACAAAAATTATAAACATTAATTTTTTATTATTATTATTTAATTACAAAAAATTTATTTAAAAAAATTTTTTTCTCTTGGTTGCCAATATTCGGCCAATATTGGACCAATATTGACAACCGATGATTGGCGATGCCGTTACATCCCAAGCATCAGCCCATATTGGTCCAATATTGGGAGTCAATCGGCGCCCAGCACGGCAACCAATATTGGACCGATATTGGACCGATTAAAGTCTATTGGCAATTTCTCACTGGGAAACGCTTGATTTTTCTCTCCGTGTAGCTTATTTTAAATGCATTACTCTGATTATTACTTATTATTAATTAATAATAATAATAATTGATTATTATTTAAATTATCGTTGTATATAGTATTTTTAATACTAGTTTTGTTTATACATGAAAAACTACGTATTAAAAATAAGTGTAAAATTTTCAATATTTATCGGGTCGTAACAAATCCAAGTTATGTCACTTGAAAAATGACACTATTGTCATCAAAATTGCTTATTGCTTATTTTCTCTAATTTCTTTATAAAGAATCTTCTTTGACTTGTTCCAACAATAATTAATTAATAATTTCAAATTAACTTACAATATTCAAACTACAGGGTCACTGCATTTAAATATTTGGTTACTGATATTATTTAATCAATCGATTTTAAGTGCATTAGACGGAGGTTGATATTTTTAATATCAATGAGACTTTAATTATTTTAATTTATTTTATTCAATTCAAACTATTTCTTTACTATTTTATTACTACTAGCGCCTCCGTCGACCGCTACGCGGTCGACTACGTTGCTTCCGCTTTCCATTTAACACGTAATTATTCTTTAAAATTTTTAACACGTAATTTGCTTTTTCATGTTATTCCTACCTTTAAATTATAATTTTGTTGTGATAAAAAAATGTAAAAACAACAAATTTCATTTGTTTAAATAAATTTTGAAACAAAATGTTTGTGTCAAAATTCATAAATTATTATATTTGTTCAAAAATAATAAAACATTAAAATATCACTTCGAACGAAAACTGGTTTATAAACAATAATAAAAAAACTGTTACCCTACGTTATTTTTAATTTTTACTCATTCTTCAGCAAATAAATGTTTATTTATTATTTATACGTATAATATATATGGTTATTTTGTTGTATTTTTAGTCGGTCACAACAACAACATAAATTTGATTTGTTCCGATTAAGAAACTAAGTTAGTGAGGTTACATTTGTTTACAAAGTGCATACCTTGTACATTTAGCACTAACGAGAAATACTACAACATATCACATTCAACACATTATTTTTCCATTGTAGACGCAGCCCAAAAATTACAAAATTAAAAAACATTTAATATACTTTTATTTATATTATAATAATAAAAAACAATTATTTGCCGAAAATAAAATAAGATTCCAAAAGAAAACAAACAGTGGCCATCTTTCTATCTTGGTTTGACGTCATCCTGCATTTCACAAGTGCGTTGTCTTTTTTTAAAAATTTCTGTGATGACGTAATATTGATATATCTCTAAAGTTTCGAGAGAATTCGAGTTTCAATAGAAATAGAGTTTCGAGCTAGTTCTTCGATTTTTCTCGAACTTTCTTTTTTAGGAAAGGACTCAAATCACTTTCTTTCACAAAACTTCAATTCAATATTTAAATCAACTTTTTTTTATTATAAATATTTCACTTCACAATTTATGTCGTATAAATTCACTATAATTATTAAATTCAACAATCAACCCTTCTTTTGGGGATAAAATATAAACCTCCGACTTTGCGGGAAATACAAAATATAAACTCTACCAATTTTCGGTAGAAACAATATATTACGCAGCCTTACTGCGGGTGGAAGAAATTCAGACTCAATCGTTAAATCGATCGAAGTCATGGATCACACCCTGAAATTTCATAAAAATGTTAATAGTGGGAGACTGTTGCAAACAGTTCATTAAACTTCTTTGTTGCCAGGCAAGCTTTTCGCAAGTTTGCAAATTCCTAAAGTTGGCTAACACGAGTTCAATGCTCTAAATCCACTATACTTTTAATGTGTATTTTTTTTTCTTGATATTTAAAACAATACATTTAGAGTCTTCCACTGGAAAATAACTCTTTCGAAATATAGGTGTTGTCCATACTTCTTAGCGATTCTTAATTTTTATAAAATAAAATGTCATTTAATATTGTTGGCGCAAAAGAAAATATATCCAAATTACTACACTGAGAGAAATGGATAGTCAGATTTTGATGTTAAAAAGATGATGTTACACGATACTATCATTATGCTACTCCCAACCATCCCAGATGCTAAAAAAAATATAGTTATGCTACCCCGTACTACCAAGATGTTACTCCTGATGATATTGATGGTAACGGTGACTATCTAGATAGCTGTCTGTATACGTAGCATTAAAGATGGTCACCCTAACCACAATTATGTTACCCACTACTATAAATTTCTCTCCGTGTATTTAGGTAAAATTAAGGATAAAAAATAGTCAATTTGTTACTTTTAAATCATAGATAGTTTAAATTGTCTTTGTGTGAATGATTTGTATGTAATAGTGTACTTAAATCTAATTACAAAATTTCCAATTTTTTTAATGAAGTTATATAATATAAGAATTTTTAATTTATTAAAATAAATTAAAAATAGTTACGAAGTCATACGTAACACCGTCCAACGGAATTCAATTTTTTTCACACAAAAAAAATCAAGCATTATCGGAAACTAGGACCAAAGAAAAACCTGTGACAGGTCGTTTTGTTAGATCAAGTCGTTTGTGGCTTAGGTGTGAAAACAACCCTTAAATGAAAAGCGCCAGGATATTAAGCTTTTAAAAGATATTAATTTTTCATGAAATTTGGTTTTTGCGGTCGCTGATTGCGAATCTGATGTCAGATTTTCAAAATTCAAAATAGCGGATTCAATATGGAGGAAAACTTTTTTAAAAATCGATGCAATTTACCAGAAACTCGCGTTACTCCGGGTTTTTGGGGTCGCTGATTACAAATCTGATGTCAGATTTACAAAATTCAAAATGGTGGATCCAACAAGAATAAAGATTACAGATCTAAAATAAAATTGGAAAATTTAATTGTCCTTAACTTGTTTTAAACGATTTTTAAACTAAAAACTTCATCCATTTATTAACTAAGTTTTCATTAGAATTCATAGAATTCATATTATTTACAATTTCTGTAGATTTTTTAATTGATCATCTCCTCCTGATTTACCTTAATAGCTTTGTGTCTTTTAAATAGTTGTCGAATAATCCTTTGCAATTATTTAATGTAAATAAAAACGACGAGATAGTCGATCACTCCGAGTTAGGATTTCAAAAACAAAAAAGACAATTTCTTTTTGAAATCCTGACTCGGAGTGATCGACTATCTCATCGTTTTTATTAATTTATCGACCGAGTGATAACATCATTACTACATATTTAATGTAAATTTATTTTTTTCTGTTACAGGTAAGCTTTGATTGTATTTTAAATTTTTAAACGAGTGGAAGAGAAACAAACAGTTATAATATTGAAGGTAAATATTGTTATTGTTAAATTATTTATTTTATAATACTTGAATTAACGTCAGAATGATCTTCCCGTCTTAAAATTTTCTACATTTTAAACTGCTTCATATGTAGAAATGCAGGGTATGCGTGCTGCCAGGCTCAGATTTTTGCAAAGAATTAAGATTCTTATATATATATATATATATATATATATATATATATATATATATATATATATATAGAAGGAGTTTACACCGTAAGCCTTAAATATAAGCCTCCGCGCGCATAAACGGATATACCTCCAGGAGCATATATTTGCGCCTGCGCGAACACGTGGTCAAGGCAAACTCTTTCACAACACAGCTGCAGGCAAACACTTTGCGCAGACGCAAGTATATCCTCATGGAGGCATATCCGTTTATGCTCGCGGAGGCTTATATTTAAGGCTTACGGTGTAAACTCCTTCATATATATATATATATATATATGTTACGTACAAAGCCCGAAATTGTACAAAGTGCGGAGTGTACAGCAATTTTTGTACACACCGCGTAGTGTACAAGCTATTTTGTACAGAGCTGGAGTTTCCGGGCTTGGTACAGATTTTTCTGTACTGAGCCAACTCGGCACAATGCCATTTGTACAGAGCCTTCGATATCAATTATAGTGTATAAAGGCGATTAGAGAATTTTTTTTACTGTTTACATTTGCTTTATTAATATATCACATTAAATATTAATTTAATTAAAAATTAATTTTATTTTTGAATTTGAAATTAATTTAGTGTAATAGTAGCCTTCCTTGAAGATAGATTATTATTGCTTGCCAATAAAATGGATAATTTTGAAATGAAAAGTGAATTTGAAAAAGATTTGACGTATTATGTGTTAACGAAGAAAAAAAGTTAATATTACCATTAAATAAAAGTGAAAGTGATAATATAAAATATTATGTGCATAACAATGAAATTTTTGATTTGTTAAAAGCGGCACATGTTTTAACTCGGATTTTTTTACTATTATTTTTTGAATCCAACACTTTTTTTATTATTTCATTATAATCGTTTTCGTTAGCTATAGTGAGAGAATTATCTTTAATAGGCAACTCATTCAATTTTTTTTCAAATTCACTTTTCATTTCAAAATTATCCATTTTATTGGCAAGCAATAATAATCTATCTTCAAGGAAGGCTACTATTACACTTAATTAATTTCAAATTCAAAAATAAAATTAATTTTCAATTAAATTAATATTTAATGTGATATATTAATAAAGCAAATGTAAACAGTAAACAAAATTCTCTAATCGCCTTTATACACTATAATTGATATCGAAGGCTCTGTACAAATGGCATTGTACCGAGTTGGCTCAGTACAGAAAAATCTGTACCAAGCCCGGAAACTCCAGCTCTGTACAAAATAGCTTGTACACTACGCGGTGTGTACAAAAATTTGCTGTACACTCCGCACTTTGTACAATTTCGGGCTTTGTACGTAACATGTATATATATATATATATATAATTACCTATTCTTAATAATTCAAAATTAATGATTTTTAAATCAGAAATTAAATGATTTAAATTTTTATATGATATATTTATTATCTTTGTTCACATGTAAAAATAAGATGTATAATTTTTGGTGTGTTTAAAAGTGTGAATACAAATTTGTTTATTATATTAAAATGTACTTACAATTACCACTGTTCAGAGGGCAAAAACAATGAATTTGACAAAGGAATTTCAAAATTCTAATAGTCGTTTGAAGCTGTGAGGTTTTACAACTCTTAAAAAAGAACGGTTGGGACTTTGTCACAGTTCAATCAATCAATAATTAATTTTGAAAACTGTCTCACAAGTCTGCCGATAATGAATGCTTTACTCAATATTCTATACTCTATGCAGCTGCAAAATTATTCTTAGAAGATGATACATAAAATATAGAAGGATACATTTCATTTTTAATTTTGGAATTACATTGCGTTAATTATGAGACAAGTAAAATTGCGTGAGAAGTAATTAACCAATTTATTAAATAATATTTCTTACTAATTTAATCATTATTGTTCTATCTTAAAATATTTTAAATATATTTATTTAAAGGTTTAAGATTCAATTTATGAAATTACTAAAAGGAAAATTATTATTTGAAATAGTTTTTCCTTCCATTATATAATACTAGCGTCATATTCTTCGTTTGTCGATTAAAGACAACTTGTCAAGAAATTATTAATTGTTGCTGAAAATCCATATCGATCAACCTTCTCTACATTGCGCTGCCTTTTGGATCTGGAACAAAAAGGAAACATTTCGTCGTGCTGAGCATCAACGCTGTTTTGACAATTTTTGCCGTGGAAGGATACCGACGCCATCACACAAAGTAAGGTCACGTGAGCATTCCAATTTCTTATTCCTTTCTTTTCGATTCAGTAAACTTTATTCAAAATGTCAACTAAAGCACAATTAATTAGAAATCGCAGTTCTAGAAAATCCAGATTGACAATTTTTACAAAATATTTAAATAATATCGAGGAAACTTACGCGGACGTTAATGTTGCTTTGCCGGAAGTTAAGAAAATCGAATTAAAGAATAGATTACATCACTTAAATGCATGTTTTCTTTAATACGAAAAAATTCAAGAGGAATTAGAAGAATTAACTGACTATGAAGATGATACAATTATTTATCGCAAATAATTTGAACTTGAATATTTTAAGGTTACGTCTCAGGCAAACGTTCTTTTGCTTCGTGGAATGCAAGTTGATCAAGTTCCACAACAGGTAGTCCCGTTGCAGCCAAATCAAGGTCTTCCTCAACCTGACGGGATTGTAGGTAATCCTAACCTCAACGCGATTCAATCAACGAGTGTAAAATTGCCAACAATAGAACTGCCAAAATTCAAAGGTGATTTGTCAGAGTGTTTAGGTTTTCGGGATACGTTCAAATCTCTTATTCACGAAAATAATCAAATTAGCGATATTCAAAAATTTCTCTATTTGAGAGCATCGGTTGAAAGTAGTGCAGAGCAAATAATCAAATCGCTCGAAATTTCTGCGGCTAATTACGCGGTAGCTTGGGAAGCCCTGTGTAGTCGTTTCGATAACAAAGGTTTATTAGTACAAAATCATATTAAAGCGATATTTAATATGGAACCCGTTCAAAAGGAAAGCGCCTTCCAAATTCGAAAAGTCCTAGACACACCAAACAAACATTTAAGAGCCTTAAGTGTTTTAGAACAACCCATAGAGCATTGGGATGCTTTGTTGATTTATATTGTCGCTACAAAATTAGATAAAATTACAGCTCGAGCTTGGGAAAAAAAAGAAACACAGGTGAAAATCGTAGTCTTGAAGATCTGAAACGTTTTTTAAAAAATAGATCGGATATGTTAGAAACCCTAGAAATAAACAATTTGCATTTAAACAAAAATAATAAAACGAAAATTTCCAATAGTGACAATCATTTGAAAGTTAAATCATTTCTCACAAAGAAAATTAGTTGTAATCTTTGCAGTGGTGACCATCATATTTAGAACTGTCCCAAATTCCTAGAGCTGTCTCCTCAACAAAGATCGGAAAAGATTAGATCTTTTAAAATTTGTTTAAACTGCTTTAGACCGAATTATTTTATCAAGGAGTGTAAAGCTGATGGTTGCAAAAAATGTCAAGCGAAGCATAACACTTTGCTCCATTTCGAGAAAAACAATTCAGTAGAAATATAGCGTCCTTCAATTTCTAACGAAATAAGAAGTGTAAATTTGTGTAGCGTTGATATAAAACACGATGGCATTTTATCTACAGCTTCGGTATTGGTAAAAGGCTCAAATAAAAATTTAGCTGTTGCTCCATTGATCTTGGACAACGGGTTCCAAACAGGCCTCATTACGGAAAGACTTTGCAATCAACTTAAACTTACAAAATTACCCATTGAAGTTAATTTAAACGCTATTAATAATTTAGCTTTAAACATCAAGCACAGATGCAACGTTCAAATTGCGTCTAAACATGGAAATTATGAGTTTAAGGTTTCATGTTTAGTAGTACCAGAAATTACAACTCACTCCCCAAATTCAGTTATAAGCACTATTGCTTCAAAAATTCCTTCTCACCTCAAATTGGCTGATCCTCACTTCGCAAAACCAGGGAAAGTCGACATCTTGATAGGTAACAACGTTTTCTGGATTTTAATTTGTATAGGACAAGTAAATTTGAACGACGATGGTTTAATTTTACAAAAAACAAGATTTGGATGGATTTTAGCAGGTCCATTGCCACAATCTCTCTCCAAAAATCAGTCTTATTTATCTAATTGTAATTTGATTCAAAATTTGGACTTGGAAAATCAGTTAGCTAAATTTTGGGAGTTGGAAGAAATTCCAGTTAATGTCTAAAAATTAGAGGTGTGCAAAAAGCTCGAAACCCGAAGCTCGAGCGGGTATTTTCGAGCTTTTCATTTTTCGAGCCGAGCCGAGCCTATTCAGTTCGAGCTCGAGCCGAGCTCGGGCCGAGCCGAGCTTTATAAAAAGCTCGAATAATTTCGGGTACTCGAATTTTTCGGGTACCCGAAACTTTCGGGTACTCGAAATTTTCGAGTACTCGATTTGATTCGAGCCCTTGAGAAAATCCAAAATTTTCTACATTAATTTTTAATTAAATTTTTTTTTTCAAAAAAAAATTTTTTTAATTTAAAAGCTCGAATTAAATCGAGTACTCGAAAATTTCGGTTACCCGAATTCATTCGAGTACCCGAAATATTCGAGTACTCGAGTGAATTCGGGTACCCGAATGTTTCGGGTACTCGAAAATTTCGGGTACCCGATACATCGAGCCCGGCTCGGGCTCGGCTCGGCTCGACTCGAAAAAATTGCGGCCTGGCTCGGCTCGGCTTTTCGAGCTTTTTGCACACCTCTACTAAAAATCTATTGAAGAAAAACTTTGTGAATCTCATTTTATTAAAACTTTCAAGAGAGAAGATGATGGTCGGTTTGTTGTTGATATTCTATTCAAGGGAAACCTAGATCAGCTAGAAGATTTTCGAAAGCAAGCTGTGCGTCGATTCTTAAAATTAGAGAAAAAATTGGAAAAGAATCCCGATTTGAAGCTCGATTACAATGCGTTCATGTCTGAGTATTTGGACCTAGGTCACATGACGGAGGTGTTGGATGAATCGAAATCACCTCAATCTTATTATATGCCTCATCACTGCATAATAAAGTATGATAGCCTTTCCACAAGATTGAGAGCGGTTTTTAATGCCTCGGCACCAACAACAAGCGGGATATCTTTAAATGATCTTCAAGCGGTCGGGCCTGTATTGCAGGATGACCTTTTTTCGATTTTAATTAGATTTAGAAAATATCTTTTCGTAATTTGTGGAGACATCGCTAAAATGTATAGGCAGGTGTTCATTACACCTGATCAACGTTCGCTTCAGCGCATAGTATGGCGTCCCGATCCCAATCAACCAATAGAAGTGTACGAGCTGAATACTGTTACCTATGGAACAGCAACAGCGTCGTACCTTGCAATTAGATGTTTGCAACAATTAGCTCTCGAATGTGAAACAGAATTTCCGGAAGCATCAAAGGTTATACGAAACAGTTTTTATGTAGGCAATCTTGTTACAGGAAGAAATTCCGTCGAGGAGGCAAAATGTCTTGCTAAACAGGTTCATCAAGTGTTGTTGAGAGGTTGCTTCGAGCTAAAGAAATGGATTTCAAATAATCCACGTGTTATCGAAGATTTTACAAATCTTGAGTATGCCTCTAAAATGGTTAATTTCTCAAACGACGGACAAATCAAAACTCTTGGTCTAAGGTGTCAGGCCAGTTCGGATTTTTTGAACTACTCGGTAAGCTTTCCAGAAAACGAAAGAATTTCGAAGCAACAAATTTTGGTAGAAATATCTCGCATTTTTGACCCGTTAGGCTTTCTAGGACCTTGCATTATAATTTCAAAAATTCTACTCCAAAAATTGTGGCTCGAAAAACTTTCTTGGGACGAAAGTGTTCCTTTTGAAATTAGTTCTCAGTGGTTGCAATTTAGAAAACAACTCCAAGATTTAAATTTGATCAAGATTCCTAGATGTGTAATTTGTCCTGAGGTCACAAGCATTCAGATTCATGAATTTTCCGATGCTGTTCAAAGTGCATACGGAGCCTGCGTTTACCTTCGATGTGAAGACAAATCAAACAATGTCTTTGTCAAATTAGTTTGCTCAAAGTCTCGGGTAGCTCCCTTAAAAACGCAATCTATTCCTAGACTTGAACTTTGCGGTGCATTAGAATTAGCCAAATTGGTATCAAAAGTAACAAAGGCTCTCGATATGACAATTGATGAAACTTACTATTGGTGTGACTCCACAATAGTTTTGTGCTGGTTAAATTCACAATCAAACACCCTCTAAAATTTCATTGCCTATCGTGTAAGTCAAATACAGGATTTGACAGACATCAATTTTTGGAATCACGTGCGCAGCGAAAGACAGACTGTATATTTCGTGGAATCTCGCCAAACCTTCTCGCAAATCTAAGATTATGGTGGGAGGGTCCTCAATTTATGGTCGAAAACAAATCAATGTGGCCTTCTATGCCTATTTTGTCTCGGGAAGTGCCAGGATTAAAAAAGTATTGCCATTTAACAGTAAATGAAACCGTCACGGATTTTCTTCTCAAACGTTCTCGAAATTTACAAAAGTTAATAAGAATCTTTGCATACTGCAAGAGATTCATAAACAATTGTCAATCAAAAAATGAAAAATTAGATGGATCATTAACTTTCTCGGAAATCCTCAAATCTGAAATCGCTCTTGCTCAGATATCACAAGCCAAAACTTTTGAAAAAAATAGAAATGCTATCTAACGGAATCCGTATATAAAAGGGACCTTTAGTGCCTCTGAACTCCTCTTTAGATGATTTCGGTGTCCTAAGAGTTGGCGGTAGGCTCAACAATTCGGAATATGACATTGACAAAAAACACCCGATTTTACTTGCTGCTTCTGATGATTTTTCAAAAATGCTCTATGAAAATGAGCATAAGCGTCTTCTCCACGCTGGTCCACAATTATTTTTGGCGTCAATTCGTGAACGTTATTGGGTTTTAGGTGGACGAAATCTTTCTAGGAATGTGGTTCGAAATTGCGTCATATGTTTTAAAACGAATCCCAGGAGCATAACTCCAATCATGGTCGATTTACCAAAACCGAGAGTTTCTCCTTCTCCCCCTTTTTACAACACGGGTGTCGACTACGCTGGCCCTTTTATCATAAAAGACAAAAAGGGTCGAAATCCAAAAACTAGTAAATGCTACATTTGCCTGTTTGTATGATTTGCTACAAAAGCTTTACATTTAGAGCTTGTAATTGACCTAACGACAGAGTTGTTTATCGCAACCCTAAGACGTTTCATTGCCAGGCGCGGAAAACCTTGTCACATTTATTCTGACAACGGGACTACATTTGTTGGGGCACGAAACGAACTTGAGCAACTTGGTAAATTTTTACTTCATAAAGTCAACGAAGTGACTGAAAAAATCGAAAATTTGGGTATTTCTTGACATTTCATTCCTGCGTACTCTCCGCATTTTGGCGGATTGTGGGAGGCGGGAGTGAAGTCGACAAAGCATCATTTAAAGCGAGTTTCTGGTAACAGTGTTTTAACGTTTGAAGAATTTTACACTTTACTTGTACAGATTGAGGGTTTGCTGAATTCCCGTCCCTTGACACACCTTTTATCAGACCCTAACGATTTTTCCTGTGTAACTCCTGCTCATTTTATGATCGGACGTTCTTTGATTTCAATTGCTGATCCAGACTTGACACATTTGCCAGAGAACAGACTTCCCAGATGGCAACTTGTCCAACAATTACAACAACATTTCTGGATTCGTTGGAGTAAAGAATATGTTTCTGAGCTTCAACTGCGAGTTAAATGGAAAACGCCGTATCCTCAGATCAAGGACAACGCTCTTGTTTTGCTTAAAGACAAGGATTTGCCGCCTTTAAGATGGAAGTTGGGACGCATCAGTGAACTTCATCTTGGAAAGGATGGCGTTGCTCAAGCAGCAACCATAAGGACTGCTTCGGGTTCCGTCAAAAGGGCAATCGCTACTCTGTGCCCATTACCCACCGATTAAAAAAAAAAAGTTGTATATAAATATACACTTCCATATGTATGTCTATTAGATGTTTTATGTAATATTGTAACGACGATGTTTATTTTAAAGGTTTTTGTTCTGTGAAATTTAATTATTTACATTGAATTTAAAAACATATTATATTTTTATTTAAATCTTAAAAACAAAAAAAAAACTTTTTTTGTCTTCTACTTAACATTATTTGACTTGTAACTATTCGTATTTTTCTCTTTTTCTTTTTGAAAGATAGTCCTTTCAATTCGGGGGGCAAGTTTTGAATTTAAAACTTTTTATTTTACCGCGCGAGCCTTATAGCGCCACCACACGTTCTTCTTACTGTACCATTTATTATGGCGAATTAAACTCTTACATGAAAACGCACGCTCTTTTATTTTTACCCGAAAAATTGTGTAAATCCAGCTATAAACAAAAACAATCATACATACATTCGTTATTCCATCCAATCGCTTATGTATCTGTAGTTTCTCCCTACTTTACTACAATTCGTTTACTACTATTGAATTATATTATTATTTTTTTATTAAACTTTTTTACAAAAACTATTCTAAAAATAACCAATTTTTTTTCTCTGATTAAAAATTACTTTTCGTTATTCAGCTGTTTTAGAAATACAAAAATCGTATAGGCCATTTTTATGATCTGAAAAATAAACGTTAAATTATTGAAAGTTTTTTGCACTAGTTTCCTCGAGGAAAGGGACCTATCTCCCAAAAAAAATTTAGATTTTGTTTATGATCGTTTTACTTTCATTAGTAAAGATTTTTTAAATTTTATAAAATTAAAAATAATTTTTATTAAATTTATTGAATGTAATACTAAAAATTAATCCTTTTTATATATTATCACTTTAAAATTAACAACAATAATCTATAATTGAAATTAAAATTTTGAAATTTTTGAAATTAAAATTTCTAACCTTGCATTTTTTTTAATTATTATTTATTTTTGGTTAATGTATTGTTGTTTTTTATTATTTAATGTTGAGTGTTTTCTCTCTGTATTTTTCACATTCTGTGACATGCATATGTTTTGACATCAAAAAATCTGAACAGAAAAACATTTTTTCTAACCTCAAATTTTTGTCATCGTTTTTTCTGAATTCTATTGTTTTTTATGTTTGTACATAATGGTTTGATCTGAACATAATTTAATTTTAATTGTTTCAAAATTCTCTTGCTGGAATGTTCTTTTATTATTATTTTTTATATTAGTTTGTGTTTTTATCGACAAAATTTTATTAAAACTCACATTTTTTTAAAGTCCTGAAGAGTCGTAATATTACGAGGAAATGCATAAATGAATTTGAATATATAAAAATTCTTTTGTAAACACCGTTCTCTCATTTAATAGACCAAAAGCCACAAAAACATTGCTTTAATTTCAATAATAAGGTCTACAACATCCACTCGACGTGCCTCCCGTTCATAAAATGCTAACATAAATGTCAGAGCAAGATAATTCTAATTGAGAAACAAGTGCAATATAAAGTTAAGAAAAAAAATTGAGCAAGATAATTCTTTTTTAATATTCAGTGCAAGGCAATTCTAATTCAAATTTGCATGCAATATAATAACACGTGAAGTTGCGGACAATATAATTTTCTATCAAAAATGTTAATGCAAGACAATTCTAAATTTTGACACAACGTAAATCAATGCCCACTCAACCCCAAAATAATAAAAACCTTCAAAAATACTTTAAACTCATAGTTTTGCTTTTAGTGGTTATGTGAAATATAGAGAAGCAATTTTTGTTAAACATTAGAATCATAAAAGCATTTATATAAGATTTTTATATTAATAAATTATTGAATTAATTTACTTGAATTTTTTTAAAATATTATTGAAACAACCTATTTAAAAGAAATCTAAAATATTAATTAAATAAATAAGTTTATTGCAATGAATTTTAAAGCGATTACTTAAAAAGGCATATATTTTAAACAATTTATGTTACATAAAATTTAGTTTCAATTAAATTAGCATTTCTAAAAAAGGGCTAAAACTGCTATCTAAAATTTTATTATTATTATAAAGTCAAGTGAGAATTTTATCTATAAAACCGACGAAACTACTAAGAAAAATGTTATTAGATTTAATTGTAAATCAATTGTTTGCATGAATAAATATTAGAATTTTTAAATCAGAAATTCAGTTAAAAGTAAACAGAATTAAATTTTTTTTCTAGTTAACAATAATTTAATATATCAAAAAATTCAAGTAAATTAATTCAATAATTTATTATTATAAAAATCTTATATAAATGCTTTTATGATTCTAATGTTTAACAAGAATTGCTTTTCTACCCACATAGCACAGTTTTTTCCGGAAAGTTTCCAGAAAGTTTCCCACGTTAAGTTCGGAAATTTGACGTGTTAAGTTCCTGGAAACTTCCAGGAAACTTGATATGTCTCAAGATTTAAAGTTTCCACTGTTAACTTCCAGGAAATTATCAATGGAATTTTGCTGGAAAAAGGACTAGAAATTTCCTGAAAAATTTAAGGAAGTTTTTTTGGAAGTTTCTCTAAAATTATTTTTGTTAATTTCACAATTGTTCAGTAAATGTTTTTAGAAAATTTTCCCTAAAATAGAAACGAAAGTTTCTTGTATAATTTATTCGTTAATTTTACATTAATTATTATTTAAAATAATAATAAATATTTAATACTTATACAAAATGGAGTTTTTTCATAAAAATAAAATTAAAAAAATTATTTAATTAACTTATTTGTACTTTTCCCGCAGTTGTTTCTACTATTTTTGTTTTTGAAAACCTTATATTAAAGAAGACAAACTTGAAAATAAATTCGGGGGAACGGGGGATCGAACGCGGGTTTTGACGGACGCAACGCAACTACCTAACCAACTACGCTAAACTAATATGTGTGTAGAGGAAAAAAAAATCTTTCTCTTAAGATACAAGTAATCTTAATGGTTGGTAAATATGAATAGCGGGATAATTTAAAAATTTTATTCTCACAATTCAAATATTTCTTATATATAATTGTTAGAATTTCATTTTTATGGAGATTAATAATTTTAAATAGTGCTTATTACTGATTATTTTATACATATGAGAATAATTAAACAAGTAATACAAGCAGTTTTAATACGTGAAATTAAGATATATTAAATACAAGTTTTTCTTTACCAGCATTAATTCTTTTCATTGAAATAGTCTGCCTATTGAAATTGAAATCAATATTAAATGAATTTATTTTTAATGAATGCATTTAATATTATTATTTTAATAATAATTAATAATTGTAATAATAGAAATTAAAAAAATAATATATTATAATAATATATTTATAATTCACTCACGCTAACGTTCGTTCGGTTGTATTTAAAGTTACTTGTTTTTTTTTTAATTTGTTTTAATTATATTTTGAGATAAGTAAATATTTACTGGACATAAATATTGTAATTTTAATTAATTACTATTATTAATTATTAACTATAATTATCTTCGCACTTCATTCTTTCATTCATGCCACAGTTTGACGTTATAGTTGTTGTGTATGCTTTTGCTTTTTTTTCCTTCGGAAAATATTGGAAAATATTGTTTGAAAAATCGAAAATATGCAGGTATTTTTTAAGATTTATAATAAAATAAAATTTAAAATTAGAAAATTTAAACAAAAAGTTATGATTAACAAATAAATTTTGTTTTTATATGCTTTTTTACAACAAATTTCGTTTGACTGATCTTTAAGTAATTATCATTCTGTAGAAAATGACCTTTAAAATAAGCTCAAGAGCATTAAAAAGTGTTCATAATTTTAGAAATTATTCAAATTTATGAAAATCGTTGAAAATGACGATTTTTTTAAGAATATTTTGAAAACATACTGTCCAAATGACTTCTGTAAGGTCTTATTTTTTTCACAATTTTATCATCTTTTAAAAAATAAAAAGAAAAAAATTTAATTTGCATAAAATTTTGTTTTAAAAGATTTTTCATTCACCTGAAAATGAGTGGTCTTTCAATTTTGACCGGTAGTGTATTTCTAATAATAATAATTAAACAAAATACATACAATTTTAATTAAATTCGTTAAAAAAATTTGATAAAGAAAAAATTTCACATTCTACAAAAAAGTGAAAAATTTGTCAATTTAGATGAATTTTTTTTAAACAATATTATCACAAAACATATTTGAGTTCGTGAAAATTTGAACTAATTAAAACAAAAGTAATAAATTTTCTAAAAATTAATTTTTAAATAATATATGAAGTTAATAAAAGATAAAAATAAATAAGATTACTTTTTCTTATACAAGCTTGTATTAATATTGATTAGTTTTCAACTACAATAATTTATAAATAACTATTTCTATATTTTTGAATGTTGAATTATTATTATTTATATTAATATTGATTGAATTTCAAAAACTTTCAAATTAATGTTTCAGAAAAGTTGAAAATTGTAAAAAAATTAAATTTATTATTTTCTAGAAGTTCTAAATCAACTATATTTAAAAATTTTTGAAAAAGTTCTTTGAGAATTTGGAAAAATTGCCATATATAACTTTCATGTAACTTCAAATTATTGTTTTAAAAAATTAAATTAAATTTTTTCAAAAAAATTAATTCTTCAACTTGTCAGTTAAAAGTGTACAAAATTAAAATTTTCATATATTTTAATGTGAAACCTTTTCAAAATTATTCACATATTTAAATATATAAGTAAACAATTTTTTGAATAATAATTCTTATAACGAATTTTATCAACAAATTTTTAAATAATTAAATTCTTTTGACGAATTTTAATCAAATTTTTAAGAATAATTACATTTTTCTACATAAGAATTCGATTAAAATTAAACTAAAAATTATTAAAATTCTGCGACTAGTTTTAATTTAGGAAAATAATTTAATTCCTAAAACAAAATAATTTATTAATAAAAAAAAAAATTTATTTATAAAAAAAGTTTATTATTTATGAAATTAATTGAATTATTGCGAAGAAATTTATAAAAAAATTTGTTAATAATTCAATTGCTGTGAAATATTTATTATTTATGAAAATAATTAAATGTTTGAGTACAATTTTATACAAATTTTTTCTAAATATTTGAATTCTTTTGGGTCTATTAAAATAGTAGATATTGAAAATCATTGATGTGATCAAAATTTTTGAATGTAATTGATATAATGCTGGTAAAGAAAAACTTGTATTTAATATATCTTAATTTCACGTATTAAAACTGCTTGTATTACTTGTTTAATTATTCTCATATGTATAAAATAATCAGTAATAAGCACTATTTAAAATTATAAATCTCCATAAAAATGATATTCTAACAATTATATATAAGAAATATTTGAATTGTGAGAATAAAATTTTTAAATTATCCCGCCATTCATATTTACCAACCATTAAGATTACTTGTACCTTAAGAGAAAGATTTTTTTTCCTCTACACACATGTTAGTTTAGCGTAGTTAGTTAGGTAGTTGCGTTGCGTCCGTCGAAACCCGCGTTCGATCCCCCGTTCCACCGAATTTATTTTCAAGTTTGTCTTCTTTAATATAAGGTTTCCAAAAACAAAAATATGTAGTAGAAACAACTGCGGGAAAAGTACAAATAAGTTAATTAAATAATTTTTTTAATTTTATTTTTATGAAAAAACTCCATTTTGTATAGGGGAGAGGGCCCCAAGATGGACATTTCCTTTAAAATTTTTGTTTAAAGTGACAGCATCTTCTCAATTTTTTTATTTCTGTTGTTTGTATAGACGAAGATTTTTATGCATATTTGAAAAATAAAACCAGTTTTTTTTCTACTGCGCATATCACCTGAATTTTTTGTCAAAAAAAGTTTTATTTCCGATTTTTCTCAAGTCGAGATTTTATTAATATTTTGTTTGTATACAATTTTTTTCTGGGTTTCAAAAAATGGTGTCATTTACCCTAAGATGGACACTTTCGTGACCCTAAGATGGACACCACATTTCAATGTATTTATTTTCATGCTTTCGATTACACATTTTTTAAATAATTTTGTAAGCCTCGTAATTGAGATTTTTTATTTTTACCGCCATGGAATGTAGAGCTATCGATAGAGAATTCGATATATCGATATATTTAAACTTGTCAAATTAAAGTTAAATATGGTATTTTTTTTTATTCTCAAGTTATAAAATTAAGATTTTTAATAATGTTATTCCTAGTAAATAGAATAAAATGATTAAACATTAGTTTAAAAATTAATACAGGATGTTTATCTTTAATTTACCACACTTTAAAGTGATTTTTAAGAAGGTGTCCATCTTGGGGCCACTTTTTTTTTGGTCAAAAATTTTAACAATTAGAAAAAATGCTATAAAAATGTTTAAGTTCAAAATAAAATTTTATCTCAGTGGCCATAAGTTACCTAATAAATTGTACTTTCATTTAATATAAAACATTTTAACATATCTTATTCGGTTTGGATTTTAGAGCCATCAATCGAAGAGGTGTCCATCTTGGGGCCCTCTCCCCTAAGTATTAAATATTTATTATTATTTTAAATAATAATTAATGTAAAATTAACGAATAAATTATACAAGAAACTTTCGTTTCTATTTTAGGGAAAATTTTCTAAAAACATTTACTGAACAATTGTGAAATTAACAAAAATAATTTTAGAGAAACTTCCAAAAAAACTTCCTTAAATTTTTCAGGAAATTTCTAGTCCTTTTTCCAGCAAAATTCCATTCATAATTTCCTGGAAGTTAACAGTGGAAACTTTAAATTTTGAGACATATCAAGTTTCCTGGAAGTTTCCAGGAACTTAACACGTCAAATTTCCAAACTTAACGTGGAAAACTTCCTGGAAACTTTCCGGAAAAAACTGTTCTATGTGGGTATATTTCACATAACCACTAAAAATTATGAAAAACTATGAGTTTCAAGTATTTTTGAAGGTTTTTATTATTTTGGGGTTGAGTGGGCATTGATTTACGTTGTGTCAAAATTTAGAATTGTCTAGCATTAACATTATATTAACATTATATTGCATGCAAATTTGAATTAGAATTGCCTTGCACTAAATATTAAAAAAGAATTATCTTGCTCAATTTTTTTTGTTAACTTTATATTGCACTTGTTTCTCAATAAAAATTATCTTGCTCTAACATTTATGTTAGCATTTTATGAACGGGAGGCGTCGCACTATAATAATAATCTATAAATTTTATAGAGATAGGTCTCTTTCACCATGGAGCGTCACATTTATGCTAAAAATTAGAAACATACTTTAAAAAATGTTTCTATTGACAAGATGAAAAATTTTCCAACTATAAGTTTGATGGGAATGTGTAATGGTGCATAGATGATGCATAGAGATTTTCTAAATTTTTTGTTGGAAATGGAAGTCCAGTTACATTCGTAAATTGCATTCCTCAGCTCTGCTGCCTGTTTTATTTATTTTTTGTATAATAAATCTTACAAAAGTTGATTAGGTAATGTAAAACAAAATAATAAATATTTGATCATTGGGATTTATTTATTTGTATAAAACAATTGTCAAAATTGAAAATAATGTTGAGAAAAATTTATAAAAAATATAAAATATTGTAAAACAGTTTATAATTTTATTATTTCAAAAATTATTATACGAAAATAAAAAAGGAAAAATTTTATATGAATATGAATAGTAAACCTTTACTGTGAAGTCATTGCATCTCCACGTATAAAGAAATATTTGAATCAGCATGCAAACTTGACATTGTAAGACAACATAAAACTTTAGTGTGGCTGGTGATTTCTGCAATTAAAATCTAACTTGAATATTTTAAGTGAGATAATAGAGAAACATTTGTCGAAATAGCAAACTTACTAATGTCATTTCATAAGTTGTAGTACAAATAACAATTGTACTTGCACACACTTGACTTACAATTCCAACTTCAAAGAAATTTGTAACATCGTGAATGTATCTAAATTTAAAGAATGTTAATTAAACACTGATTTTAATTATTTCAAATTAATTTAAATAGGTTAAAATTAATTCAAAACGAAATTTTTCATTTTATTTTTAACCAAATTGGAAAGAGTGTGACGTGAACACAAACGCTAAGAATCAAAACAGTTTTTGTTTTCGTGACATCAGAAAAAGTAAAAAAAAATTTAACGATTTTAAATTCAAACTGGGTTTAATAGCATGTATTAGTAGCCTAAGGGAATCAAAACACTAAAGAAATTAAAAATGAAGTTAATATTAAAATGAATGATACTGTTTTCTTGCAAAAGACAAAAATTCTTATAAGATATTGTTAAAACTTACTTTAATATTTCTTTGTAATGTTCCATGCTTTTTATAATTCGTCTATTTAAGAGTTCTTCCAATGACTCTTCACTTAAATCATTTACTATATTTTCTTCTGAATTATATTTTGATTTTTCAAAACTAATTTGTTTTGTCTCAATGGATATTTCTTCTTCTTTTGATAATAATTTTTTTCCAGAGACATTTTTAAATTCTGACGAACAATTACTTTGATTGACAATGTCTGCTAAATTTTTGAAATCTTGTTTTAAAATTTCTATTTGTCCCATCATAATGACATAGAAATTTGTTATTATCGTGTCTATCATTGCATTCACGGATACAGTTTTGTATAAAAAATAGGCTTGAGAAATGTATGTAATAAAATAACGAGGATTCTTTGTTGTATCATAAGGATACCAGCCCGTATACAGTAATTGGTTTTTCTGGAAATTTAAAATTAATTGTTAATTTGGAAATAAATTATCGCTTCATTAATGACGCACCTCTTTTCTATACCACAGCAAATAATAAGGTTTAAAAATAAATTTTTTTTATTACCAGAGGATGTTTCACGATATTGTAAAATGTTTTAAAATTATTAAGTAAGGTACCCAAATTCCTTCCGGCGAGCAAATTCTTTTGTCAATTAAAAATCGTATTACAAATAAAAAAAATACAAGAATCTAATTTAGTTGATAAAGATAGAAATTTTTGTTGTGATTTTCCTTGTTTAGCAATTTTCTTTACTGTTTTTTTCCTGCCCCTGTTTTGTTTTATCTTTTTGTTTTGTTTTTCCTTTACCTGACTTTTCTCTACAAATGGGATGATGCACCAAAGCGTTATTGCACATAGACACATAGTTAGAAATACATAATTACTCGCTTTGGCAATAAATTCATATCTTTTTAATATAAAGAGATGTTCCTTTTGTTTCGGTGCAAACATTGGTTGATTTAGTCTTTGAAAAAGTCCCTGTATTTCATTGCCACGAAACATTACTAGAAATAATTTTGGCAGATGCGCCATACAAGCTAATGCAAGATAAGAGCATTCAATCAGATTTTCTAAATTCGATCGAACAATATACAAGTTGCAAAATAGTGGTGGCAAAAGAATTGTGATGTAAATAAGATGAATACTATATCCATAAAAACTGTAAATGAATCTAAAAGTTTTTTATCTTTGTTATCTATTTTATTATTCAACTACTTTTTATTTATCTATCTAAATAACACAATATTTGACATCAATATTGCATGTATTTCCAGGCAGTGTTGACGCAATATTTTCTTGTAATTTATTATACTTCAACATTTATTATAATTAACCAATTTTTACAATTAATTCGTTTTTATATTAACTTATTACTATAATTAATTATTTTATATAAACAATTATTTTTTCTAAAAAACTTTTTTTTATATTTTAAACAATTTATTTTTAAAAATGTTTTACATTTAAAACTTGAATTGTAAGTGATAATTTTAATAAAGTTTTCAATATATTTCACGTTTTTTACATTAAATATTTCTTTTTTTAAAAAAATACAAAAATACGACGCCTTCAGTTGATAAAATTGTAGTTCAATCCTCAATAAAATATTATTTTATATTTCAATTTCATTTTTTTGGTTAATCTTTTGTGGTGATAGCATATCCTTACCTTTAGGTGCTTTGCGAGATTCAAAATAGGATCTGCATAACTTTCCAAGAAATAAATAAAAATATAATCTGGGTTCTTTTCTTATTTAGTTTTTAGGGTGCATCCTGACCAAGTTTATATAAACTCAAAATTTAAAAGTATCTATCTATCATCAATCCGAGCCAAATTATGAATCCTAAATCAGTCTGGAGTAATCTTGAATGTCTATGAATTAAATCCGTAATTATTCCGCAAAAATCCGAAATTATGTCCGTTAAAAAATTCATCTAAAATAAATGCGGAATAATCTGAAATCAATATGTAAAGAATACGAAATTTGTCGGCAATAATCTGAATTTAAACCAGTTAAAAGATTTAATCCGAAACAAGTATGGAACAATCAAAAATCTGTATGCAAAGAATCCGGTAATAGTCAGCGGCAATCCGAATAATATCCGATCAAAACACCCCAGTTCGAAAAGAAGTCTTATAATAATATGGAATTTGTAAATATGTGACGCGACCCGAAGAAAGGTACCTAAAAAGCAAACGAATTATAGGTTGGGTTCGAGTTAGATTTATCTTGATTAAAAGTTCATTTTTAATTATTTAAATTTTAAACCAATATTAATTGAATATTTTGAATATAATGAAAACTTGAAAACCAACAATTTTTAATTAATAATTAATTCTCTATCTGTATTTTTACTCAAAAAATTTAAAACATAACCTCAAATTTTTTCCTTCTTAGGTACCTTTCTTGGGAACGCGTCACATATATACAATCTACAGACAGTCTAAAACAATCCATATTTAATCCAATTCAAAGATTTTGGTATAATATTGAATTTGTATATTAGGAACAATTTGTATTAAATTCAGATAAATTCAAACTATAATTATAATTTCGTATGAAAAAAACCTGACCATAAACAGATTAATTCCAGACTTAGTCGGACTAATTTCACATTTGCAAGTTGCGTATTATCAGACTAACTTCAGACTAATGCCGGATTCACTGGTTATATACAAACCGTATTGAGTTTGGATTTATCCGGACTAATTCTGAGTGACAAAAATCTTACCATAAGCAGACTCTTTCGGATTAGCTGCAGATTCACTGGTTAAACCAACCGGATTACATTTGCATTTATTAGTTGCATATGATCTGACTAACTTCGGACTAAACCGGCCTACTTACGGATTCAATAGTTATGAAAAAAATTTAATGATTTCAAACTTAATTCAGGGTGAAAAACTCCACAATAAACCGTACTGTTACGGACAAATTCCGGATTCACTAGTTAAAATTAACTGATTAATTTCGGACTTCATAGGACCAACTCCGGATTCATTAGTTGTTCACAAACCGTATAGAGTTCGGATTTATCCGGATTAATTTTTGGTGACAAAAACCTGACTATAAACCGCACTGTTTCGGACAAATTTCGGATTAGTCCGAAATCTGTCCGGTTTTTTAACCAGGGATCTCTAAAAGTTTTAGAGCTGAAGCATCTTTTTATTTTTTATCAAATTTTATACACTTTTAGTTTTTTATAGATACCTTTGAGTTTGTATGGACTGGGAGGGAGTACCTAATATTTAAAAATCTACACTTTATACCGATTTTTTAGTTTTTCATCATGTTTGATGGGTAAAAGCTGTTACTGTCAGGTTTTTAATACTATAAGAACCTGCTTTTTAAATCTCTTCTGAATGACTAGAACCGATATAGCACTTATTTGAATATACTTTTACAAAAATATGTTGGTTAACCCCTTAAAAAATACAAAAATAAGGTTTTTCATAAACGGCCCAACCGATTTTTTCATTTTATGACAAAAATAATCAGAAAGCATCTTAGAAACAAAATCTTTACTCAAGTTTTCGATGAAAATAAGTTAGCAGTTGATCATTCGACGCAGACTTCCACCATGAATGAGTAAATGTGTGATAGCAACAATAGATACATTATTCTTGGAATTACATTCCAAAAACCCATTAAAAATGCATTATTTAATGGAAAATTGTCTAAATCATGCACTTTTATATGCAATAATATTGATAACAATAGTCTTAATCAAAATCATGATTGAGTTCAGATTGATGTATTCCAACTACAGTTTTTGTTTTGTTCTTATTATTTTTGTGTTCGTTAATATAAGTTCTTAGTGAACGCTTCAATCCGCCAATGTAACACGCAGAACAATTCTTTCAGTTAAATTTGTAAAAAAAAATTCGTTTTTTTCTATTTTTCTAAAGTGTCCCTTTCTAATTTAACAATAGATCTTAACGGTTTATCAACAACAGGAATAGTGTGAATGTTATATGGTTTTAAAATTTTTTGATAATCTAGTAAAATTATGATTACTATTGAAAGATAAACTAATTTTAGAAATTTGTTTATATAGAAGAGTGATTGAAGGAACTTGATTTCTTTAAATAAATAAATAAATAAGATTTCTAGTATTTGTAATGTTCGTATTTTTACTTTTGTAACGGAATTGAGGAGCTGGATCGAAGAACCGGCTCTTCGCTCGAACTCACGCAGAAGATAGTCCCTTCGTCAGTTATGTCATGAAAATTTAAAACTCAAAAAAAAAAAAAATTTTTAAATTAAGACGTTGTAGAGGAGAAAAAAATACATCTTTTTTCTATTTACAATTTTTTTCTAGAATGCAAGTTATTAATACTAAAAAATAAAAACTAAAAAATTTTTTTCTGAAAAATTAATTACCTTTTGATAAATATATCGTCATTTCTCAGTCAAATATTAATGAAATGAACCGATTTTTTTTAGGTTTGCACAATATACCTTACCGAAGCCCACAGGCCAAAGTAAAGTCCAAAAAAACAAATTGTTTATTAATTATTAATTTTGAAAGTTGTTACCCAATGGGAAATTTACAACTGGCGTAGTACTGCGCCAGCACTGGCAGCACTGGCGGCAAGGCTGAGAGCCAGCACTGCCATAACTCTGGGATGATAACGCCGTCCGGCGCTGCCGAAGTACTGTCTGTCAGTGCTGCCAGACAGCGCTGGCGCAGCACTGGACCAGTGCTGGCTGAGAATATTGCCGCAATAAATGCCGTATTGTTATTAATTAGTCGTAAATTAATAATTATAAATAATTTAACAACAAAATGGTAAATAATATTAATAAATAGTTATTATTCATAAAATATTTCTCTTCTTAAAGAAATTGTATTAAAGATGGAGACTAACAATATGGATATAGTAAATGAAGTAGAAAAAAATTGTTTATAACATTTAAAAATTAAATAATAAACAATTACAGTAAGTGTGCATTAGATTTTCATATTTTAGTACCTGACGATTGGAATCTAGAAATATCGCAAACCTATGAAAATAAACAAAATTGCTGACGAGGGGAATCGAACCTACGACCTACGGACTAACAGACTAACGCTCTAACCACTATGCTAACGACACGTGTGTGCAGTAAAATTTTAATATCTCAGTATCATTCAGACATACAATTATTGAGTCAAAGATGAGAAAAAAATAGGGATACGTTAGAAATAATAAATTGAAATAAAATAAATTAAACTAAATTTTTAAAAATGAAATTACTTTACTTATTGCATTTAACATTTTACGTAATTCTTAAATTACGTGGTAATTTTTTAATAATTTTTTATTCATAGTAAGAAGTATAATAGTATTTTAATAGGAACCAAATTATTATTGAGATTAAAGTTTAAATTTTGTTTATAATTTTAATTTGTTTAAATAATTTATTATTTACAAAATTAGACAATTGTGTTAAATTGCTATTATTAAATTTGACAAGAATAAAAAATGAACAACTGAAAAATAAAATATTAATTTTTTCCAATAAATTTATATTTATAAACATTGATAAACTTTTTTTATAATTTTTTTCAAGTTTATGTCAAAAAAGCAATGTTGGCAAAGAGCGTTGTGAACAATTTTTCTATACTCAGCCAGCACTTGCCGCCGAGCCTTGTCCAAGCTTTGGCGAAACAAAAATTCTGTACTGCGCCAGCACTAATTGTCGAGGCTCGGCTAGACTACGCCGAACAATCGTCTGAGTACTAAGCCAGTGGTGAGCATCGGCACTACACTGGCATTTCCCATTGGGTATTTACAACAACAGGAATTTCAATTTTCAACGAGAAAAAGTATGCGACGAAATTTCACATTATGAAAACTTCTCGCAAGAAAGTTTTTCCTTTATTATTCAGGAAGTTTTTCCAAAAAGAATTAAACCGATTCGATGAGAAATAAAGAAAATAAAAGAAAAATATCGAAACAGTATTTTCGTTCACAACGAAAACCCTGTTCGGCAGCCATGTTTATCATATGACTCGTAGCTTACGCACGCTCACACACTCACGCTGCTGTGTAAAATAGAAATGTGTGCGTGCGTACGTTACAAGTCATATGACAAACATGGCTGCCGAACAGGGTTTTCGCTGCGAACGAAAATACTGTTTCGCTATTTTTCTTTTATTTTCTTTATTTCTCATCGAATCGGTTTAATTCTTTTTGGAAAAACTTCCTGAATAATAAAGGAAAAACTTTCTCGCGAGAAGTTTTCATAATGTGAAATTTCGTCGCATACTTTTTCTCGTTGAAAATTGAAATTCCTGTTGTTGTAAATAACAACTTTCAAAATTAATAATTAATAAACAATTTGTTTTTTTGGACTTTACTTTGGCCTGTGGGCTTCGGTGAGGTATATTGTGCAAGCCTAAAAAAAATCGGTTCATTTCATTAATATTTGACTGAGAAATGACGATATATTTATCAAAAGGTAATTAATTTTTCAGAAAAAAATTTTTTAGTTTTTATTTTTTAGTATTAATAACTTGCATTCTAGAAAAAAATTGTAAATAGAAAAAAGATGTATTTTTTTCTCCTCTACAACGTCATAATTTTTAAATATTTTTTTTTTTGAGTTTTTAAATTTTCATGACATAATTGACGAAGGGACTATCTTCTGCGTGAGTTCGAGCGAAGAGCCGGTTCTTCGATCCAGCTCCTCAATTGTAGATTTGTTTAAACGTGTTTTTATTTTTTTTTATAAATTCAAAAGGAAGACTGCGAAAAGAAACATCTTAAAATACATTGTAATCACTTTTAAGATGTTTAAAACATCTTGTTATTCGATCCTTTATTTTGAAAATCAATGCATTTTAACATTTTTTGATAACTTTTTCAAAATAACTTAGAAGTGACTACAATTGTATCTTAAAATAAGATGCTTTCTTTTTACAGTGTAATCATTGTTTATTAAAATTTCTTTAATTTTCATTAGATTGTCATTATGAAACGAATGGTGTGATAATAGGATAGATCTTTCCATAAGATTATAAACTATATTTACTTTTTGTTGTAATGGATGATTTGACAAGAAATTGATAAGTCTGATGGACAAAGATAATTTTTGGTACAAGTTGTACATAATCCTGTTGCTTTTGATAATTATAGAAATGTCCAGATAATTAATTTGATTATTTTCTTGTAATTCTTAGGTGAATTTTAATTTTTGACAGTAAGAATTGAAAGTGTCAACTATAATATAAATGTGATCTTTATGTATACACAAAATAGTGTCATCAACATAACGGACATAAAAAATAGGCTCGAAATTTTATTCAAATTTAAGTTTTTTAAGGCAATCGTTTTCTAAATTATTCATAACAATATCAGCAAAATATGCAGAAATCGGAGAACCCATGGGGGTACCATTCTTCGGTACTTTGGACCACTGTGCACCGTGGCTTTTGATTATTAAATTAAATATTAAAGAACACTTTATCGAGCTTGTTTAATTCTAAGGAATCAAAAATTAAACGAAATAATAATATCTATGATATTAATAAAATCACCCAAACATATTGTACTAAATTCTGATTTAGAATTATATTTTATTAGCAATTAAATTAGAATTTTATCAACTAAATAGATCAAGATTAAACTCTTAGACAGAAATCGTTTTGATTTTGTTCCACCTTAAGAAGGGTTGTTTCACCGAATGTGGCCAGACACCAAATACAGTAAAAATCCATACATTCAAACGAAATGCATCTTCTGGTTTATAGATATCCATATTTTGAAACGATAATAATTTTCAAAAAAGTTTTTTAATTTTCCGTTTTGAAATAATTTTGTCTTATGGAATGCGATTGTACAAAATAGATTAGAAACGATTGACATCTGGAGGTAGATTGAGGGAGAAAACTTATATATGTATATACATATCTAAATACGAACAAGTTTCCTATACCTTCGCATTGACTCTAATTTTATTAGGGCTTCCTCTATAATTTATATCTATCGTTTAGTAGATGGAATTGAAAATCTAATTTCAGAACGTTTTCAACCCTTTATCATTACTTAAAGCCATAGTTATTTCTATATACTTCAAGTGTGCAATTTTCCTACATATTTTATTTGTAAATTCTTGGTTTCGTTTCTCGAATTTTATGCGCTTCTTCTGTGATACTATTCATGTCAACAAATTCTTGATTCTAAATAAAAGTTGTAAACTTGCATTGTGAACATTATTTCTTATAGAATCAAAGATTAAAACTGAAATGAAAAAAAAGTATTTTAAAATTTTATTTACGTATACTTATACACAGTTACAAAAATTTTATCAAAAACATAAAAAAAATTCAGCCGATTTACAAAGCATTTGTTTTCTTTAGTCGTTGACTTGTTTTAAAAGGACGTAAACTGTATAACACATATTTTCATAATCTGAAAAGCAAATTTTACATTATTAGTTGATACTGTTGGAAGAATTTTAAAACTTTTCTATTCTTTAATCTATTTATTTTATACATTTCTTTTATATTAAATTTCAACTACGCTATCAGTGAATAAATAAAAACACAAGTTAAATACATAGATAAATTTTTCTTTTAATAAGTTAATGTTTTTAAAACATGCATAAATAAATTTATACAAGTGAAAAATAAATTTACCTTGAAGAAAGACAAATGATGAAAGATAGATTAAAGATGTGCATTTAGTACGTTTAAAATTTTCAAAATGAAGAAGGAAGACATTTTTTTAATAATCATCACATTATAGTAAAAGAAATTATAAAAAATATTGGATAATTATGTTACTTTTTATCTAGATGTCTTGAGGACGCTGATTATAAATCTAGCATCAAATTTAAAAAAATCAAAATGACGGATTCAATATGGTGGATGAGTTTTTAAAAATTGACAAATATATTTGAAAGTCCCTTCTTAGGAATTATGGGTCGCTGATTACGATTCTGGCATCAGATTTCAAAAATTCAAAATGGCAGATACAATATGTCGGACGAAAATTTAAAAACCGATTGGATCTTATTGAAATTTATTTTTCGGGGGTTTTTTAGGTCGCTGATTACGATCTTGACATGAAATTTCAAAAATTTTAAATGGCGAATCGAATTCATATTTGATGATTCTCCAGGTAATAAAATAACTTCACTGCTTTTATTTAAAATATATAATTATTAAATTTTAATTAAACTTGATAATAATTTATACAATGCGACTTGAAATCTACGCGTCTTTTTTTCTCGAAGATACAATTTTGACTAACTTTTGGTAATACGATTTACATCAAGAACCGAACTCGTACGAGGAAGTTCGAACGGTCTTATCACAACTCTCACAACATACTAAGGGAAATCGAAAAGTGTCTATCTGCATTTTAATTCCTTCAACTCGAACAACCTGAAATTATTATTCGTCTCGAATGAGAGCTGTTTTTTGAGTTTACCCATGATTTAATAAGTTCCGCGCAAGTACTAGTTTTCAGCGGTCCTTCCCCATTTACAGCTCGCTCGACATCGTAAGTATCATTTCCCATGACTTCGAAAATTCTATAAGGTCCTAGATATTTTGCTTTTAACTTTTTCCCTGGCAACCATCTGCGTTCGTTCTCTTGGTTGCTATCAAGTCGCTCACCTTGTACTTCGCAAATTATAAGTTTTTTGATTCTCCTGTTAAGTATTCAGTATTTGCTCCTTGGCTGCAACTTGTTGTTCCTAACGATCTTAAACAAACTGTTCCTTCAAATATACTCAGCCTATTAAATCTCTCGACGGTTTCACCCGTTGTCACAGAACGAGTGGGATAAATCTAAACGAACTTGGAAAAGCTATCAACAATCACTAGTACGTGATTGTGCCTCTTGGAAGTCGACTGTAGCTGTCCCAGATGATCTATATGGTAAGTATGTAGTGGACACAATTCAATATAAATTTATCGACCTTGGATTTCAGCTGCGGAATAAAATATTTCTGTTTGATTACATCCTGAGTTCTCTATGAAGAGATGTGGCCCTTTTCGTGTACACTTCTTATAACGTCATTTTTCAATTCTGATGGGACCACAAGAGCGCCAAGGCCATCGATCATCTTGTAGAATAATCCACCGCGCAGACTATACTTTTCATCAGCTCTCTCTTGAACGGATTGCTTGATCAACTTGCGTTCATCATCCTCGGCAGATGAATTTTTCAAAAACGTGTCCGCCATAGTAGATCCGCCATTTTAAATTTTTGAAATCAGACTTTAAATTCGTAATCAGCGACCCCAAAAACCCCCGAGTTACGAATTTCAAGCGAATCTGATAAACTTTTCAAAAATGTGTCCGCCATATTTTTTTTTAAGTTATGTCAAAATCCTGATCTGATGGGGTTAAATGGATCTCGGATTCGGATTCAGCGACCCAAAAACCATAAAGTCTACATAGTGAGACCTCCAGATCAGAACTTTTTTTTTGTGTGGCTGTGTGATCATTGAATAGCAGCGCAAATGTTCTCCTATAAATGATATTCCTAGTGATGGGAACAACACAATAAAACAAAAATAATTAAAAAGTAAATATTTAATTAATTATAAAGCGCGTTACAAACGATGCAAAAGGATTCGTCGAAGCGCAATAAGCACACACACACACATACACGTGTTACTTTACGTTTACAAAAAGAGATCTCGCAGATCTCTTCGGTGTACGAAGCAGGGCCGGCGGAGATTGTGTGGAGTGAAGGAGTACTCCACACCTGGGAAATTTTCAGGTGTGGATTTCCACACCTGGAAATTTGACTGAAAAAGTACGAGTAAACCCGATAACTCATAATCTGGGCATGAGATAGAAAAGGACAAAGACAGTCTCTGACCTTTTCTATTTCGAGACCTGTTCCCGTATACGTATTCATTCTGCGTTGGCCTTATGTGGCAAATGTAATAATAATACCGATGGGAAAATTTTATGTTTCATATGCTGTGAAGCTGTTGAAAAAAATATATCATTACCTAATGATAGCCGGAGCGTAAATTCGCGTAAAGCTTTTGTCAACGATAAATTCGACAGTTGGAAAAACGCAACGACGCGGCTTGCAAGGCATGAGAAAAGCAATTTTCATATTGCTGCTGGTTCTGGCCTTTTAAGTCTTAATAAGAAGCCTAGTATTTGTACACAAATTTCAACAGCAAAGAATCAAGAAATGCTCAAGGCGCGCGTTGTATTAAAAAAAATATTTAGTACCGCAACTTTTCATGCGCGTCAAGGCCTGTCTTTGCGTGGAGACCAAAATGATGAAAATTCGAATTTCATTCAGTTCCTCAAAACACGAGCAGAAGATGTTCCGGAACTGAAGGAATGGTTACAGTTTCAGGGTAGCGGAACTAAAAAATAGCTTCATTATGATGTTGTGGATGAAATTTTGCAAGTTATGTCTCAGGAAATTATTTTAAAAATACTTTCAAAAATTAGAAGTACAGAGTTCTACGCCATCATTGGGGATGAAGCATCAGATGCATCGCGTAAAGAGTAATTTTCTTTTTCTATAAGAACTGTTTCCAAAGACTTGATAATCGAGGAGGATTTTTTAGGATTTTACGAAATTCATGATACGAAATCTGCCACTCTCTATAAAGTTATAAAAGATATTTTGATTAGGTTCGAATTAGATATTACTGGTTTACGTGGACTGTGCTACGATGGAGCGGCAAATGTGGCTGTTGATTATCTGTTCTTCAGAAGCGTATACGAGAAGATTAACCAACAGCTTTATACATTCATTGCCGACTTCATAAAGTCAACTTAATTGTCCAAGATGCCATGGAAAATATCACAATAATTAAACAATTTTTTGGCATTCTTAAAGAAGCGATCAATTTTATTCGAGATTCTCCTAAACGATTAGCAGAATTTAAAGAATTTTTCACCAATGATAGTCCAGGTCTATTGCCGTTTTGTCCAACAAGGTGGTTGCTGCGCATCAAATCGGCAAAAAGGATGCACAACAAAACTGTATATAATGCTTTTCTAGAATTTTTTGAAGAAAAGCGTGACGATCGTGAATCACATTCACATGTATCTTCTAAAGCTGCTAGGCTATATAAATCAATGGACACTTTCGAGTTCTACTTATTTCTCACTATCGTAATTTTAATTTTAGAGAGAGTTGAGGTTTTAAACGCTGAGCTCCAAAAGTGTGAGCTTAGTATCAACGAAGCGCATGAAAAAATTCGAATTGTGACAGGGCACCTAGAAAGACTTAGAATTTCTGGGTTTGATGAGGCTTGGAAGAAAGCTGTTGAAGGTTCATTTGCACTCGATCTACCTGAACCAGAAATTCCTCGTCAACGCAAGAAATCCACACGGATTGATTCTAATGCGAACAATGCACACAATTATTCTACTCTAAAAGAATATTATCAAAAAAATTTTTTCGAGTTGATCGATCAAGTTACTATGTCGATGAAAAATATATTTGAGTCTGAAACTTCGAAACTCTTAGAAAAATTTGAAGGTTATGCAACTGGGAAAAATTCGAATTTGACTGCAATTACATCAGTTTATACGAAAGATTTCGACTCCGAACGCTTATCTCTGCATCGTCAGATGTTTCTTGATCAAATTACTTCTAAGAATGTAAAAATCGAGTGATTACAAAACGCTGTAAGTTACTTAAAAATGAATCGAAACCTAGCAGATTTAATTCCAGAGTACGTAAAATTTATAAAACTTCTCTTAATGAAAGCAAAAAGGTTAAATCACGTTACTGTATTGCACGTGCACTCGGATTTGGTGGATGAATTACTTCAAAATAATGATAGTCGAGTAAATATCATAAATGAATTTATTTATTCTCAACGCAAGTTAAATTTTACTACCCCCCCCCCGCTTTTCGTTTAGGGCATCGACAACTCCACACCTGGAAAAAAATTGTTCCGCCGGCCCTGGTACAAAGGCATGCTTCTGTCTGATGAGAATTTTCACATGAACGTATTATCGTAATTTTAATTCATCACAAGTAAAACCAAATTTTGCAGTAAACTATAACTTCCATATTTAAGGAAAATTAACTGCTGATAACTTTATTTAATTGTTTACCCTTGCTGAAAAAATAAAAATGACGTATCCCTCACTTTTACATTATTTTACTTTGAATGCAAAATTATGCGTGTCTAAAGATTTATCCAGTAAGCAAGAAAACTGTTTTATGGGCGAATCCGCAGCAGAAGATAACGACGAATCAACTGAAAAAAATTAAATGTCGTGTTTCCAAATGTGACAGTTTTACGTTGTGACAAACAAAATAGTATATTACGATACTGGGCCAGAAATTTGAATTTCCTGGATTTCCCAGCCAAAAGTACGTTAAATAATTAATGTTTGAATAATAAAATAGCGCAATAAGCTGCCCGCCCGTCGAGGCGAAGCCGAGACTTAGCTGGTCGGGGCGGGCATGACAGAAAATTATATGTAAAAAATAATTGGAAGTAAAATTCTTGTATTTCTAACCGATCATTGCTTGAGTTTTGAGGTTATGGTCAGCTGACGTCAAAACACAAGGTCTGTAGTTAACGTGTCTGTGTGGTTGGTATGCTATCGCGAACATGTACTGTTTAAACTTTAAAGTCTTGTAACCAATCAGAGCGCGCTTGTGTCGGTTGAGCCGGCCACAAAAGTCGCTATTCCCGGAAGCAAATTAAACTGGGAAGACCGTACTTTCGGATAGGGGATACAGAAAAAAGATTTTAATGTAATTAGATAACTGTCATGAGTGTCCCGTTTTGAAATCAGTAAATTAATATTTTATATTCAATATCAGAATAAAATTAATAATAGTTTTGGATTCTCTTTCGAATGAGACAAGAATTGTCGATATAAATATAACCTTTTCATAGCTATAAGCAAAAACGAGCAAAATGTCATGAGTCTCCCACAAAGGAGGAGGTCCTCTAACGCTTATATTTGGGCCATTTGGAATTTTGTTTTAAATAATTGAAATGTACATTTTTAGAAATAAGAATGATATTTTTGTCGATTTTAGGCGAAACGGGGCGGGGGTGTTTTGGTCAGATTAGCCTTTTGACCTAACTGCATAATGCAATTGACTTAAAACTTGTTACTCGAGGGTTTTTGGATTCGCTGATTTTGAATCTGAAGTCGGATGTCGCGAACGAATTTTGTGAAAACTCATGGGATTTAGTTGAAACTCATTAGTCTGATTCCGCCATTTTGAAATCCAACTTCAGATTCGTAATCAGCTACCCCAAAAACCGCCGAGTAACAAGTTTTATGTCAATTGCATTACAATTAAAAAATGTTTTTGTTTATGTATGAGTGTCCCTAAAGTTTAGTTTAGATTTTTGCTTTGTATAAAAATAAAAATGCATACAAATATGTATAACAAATTTTCACCACATAAACATTGTTGAAGAATTAATGTAACAATTTAATTAAAATGGGTTTAATATTTTTTCCTAACGAATGTAATAAGTGTTCTATTATGTCATGAGTGTCCCAAACTTTTAGCCCAAGTTTTACCTTCGAACAATTCTAAAATGCATGGCAAATAAATAGGCATAAAACAATGTTTCTCAACTTTACCAATGCATGAACTGTTACTCTTTTCTCTGTATTTTGCTTAATTTAAAAAAATTGTCTTTATCAAACGTGACCTTATAGTAAAATTTATGGTTCGTTTGAGTTTCATAACTCTAACAAATTAATCATCATAAGGGTAGATGCACCAGTTTTGGACACTTTAAGGAATTTCTGACTTTTTAGGTCATTTTTTCTTATGTTTATTATAAAAAATGAGATACCAAAACTTGTTAATAGATTAATTATCATTCTTAGTTTCAGAATTTCTTGTTTTTAAAGGTTAAAAAAATATTAATAATATAATAAATTAATAAATAAATAAAAATGTCAATTTTGCCAGTTTTGGACACTTTTGCTCCATTTATGGCCACCGTTTGGCACCATTTTTGGACAGTTTCAAAAACTAATATAAAACTCATGCAGGCATGAAATAAAAGCAAATAGTAACTATTATTTCACAGAAAATAGTATTTTAACTTAATAATATTATGATACATGATATTTTTTGTAAACGAATATTATTCTAATGATTCTAAAAAACAATTATTTGTACTCACATTTTTCAGGTTACTAGAATGTAGTAGGCTTTAGTATATTTTAATTATTATTTTATATTACAGTAAATTTTTAAATAAATATCCTGTAAATTAGTAATATTTTTAATCTACACTACCGTCGGGAATTATCGGTACGGCTGCACGCGCACGGCCCAAAAACATACCAATCTTTAAATCACGATTTTTTTGTAAATACAAATGTCAGAAAATTAACAAATATACCATTCGAAAGATTATTAAATTCTACGATTAATGGTACATAACTGAAAATTTTAATAATTTATACAAAGATTGCAGCAATTGACAAATTTGACAAAAAAATTTTAAAAATACAATTTTTTTGGAAATTTTTTCAACCCCTGCACATTTTTTAAAAATTGCAGAAAAAATTTGAAACTTATATAGGTGTGATCATTTAAGTCTCATCTTTAATTTAAGACCAAAAGAATTCAAAAATCTTAATCGGTTAGCGAGTTATCATTATAAACGGACGAGCATTTTCAGCCAAAAACCGTTCAAAATCGACTAATTCAATGCATTTGTCAAAAAACATGCTCGGACGTTTATAATGATATCTCACGAACCGAATAAGATTTTTAAACTCTTTTGGTCTTAAATTAAAGATGAAATTTGAATGATCACACTTATGTAAGTTTCAAATTTTTTCTACAATTTTTAAAAAATGTGCAGGGGTTGAAAAAATTTCCAAAAAAATTGTATTTTTAAAATTTTTTTGTCAAATTTGTCGATTGCTGCAATCTTTGTAAAAATTATTAAAATTTTCAGTTATGTACCATTAATCGTAGAATTTAATAATCTTTTGAATGGTATATTTGTTAATTTTCTGACATTTGTATTTACAAAAAAATCGTGATTTAAAGATTGGTATGTTTTTGGGCCGTGCGTGTGCAGCCGTACCGATAATTCCCGACGGTAGTGTATTACCTCTTCTTTACTTTTGAAAGGCAATTTTTCTTTTAATTCATTTATAATATTTTTGGTTATTGACATTTGTTTATATAAACATATAAATTTTTATTTTATTTTAGTACTATTATAATTATAATAATTATTATTATTTATAATTAAATAAATGTGATGTGTATTATATTTGATAAAAAATATTAATTTAGTATAAATCAAGAAATGTCAATAAGCTTTTTTCAAGAGGGTGGCCAAAACTAGTTTAACGTCATATCCAGTTTTGGCCATGTAAGGCCAAAACTAGATAAATGAACAAAAAACTGTTCCTGTTTTGGTCACCCTATTTTTTATTAAATAAAAAGGTTTAAACAAATTATTTCGTATGTACTGCATAATTCAAACGACTCTTATAATTAACCTATAAATTTATATTATTATTACCTTTAAAAACGATATTAGCGATTATATTTTGTGCACTGTCTTACGGTTTACTTTTAGCAACTGGCCGTTTGTCAACACCTCTTTCAAATTATTTTATTTTTATAAATAATAAGTACAATTATTACAAAAATTCAAAAGATTTGTCAAGAATTTTAATTGTGAAATAAAGTTTTATAAAAAAATATAAAGTGAAGGTAACAGAATATTATTAAAATTAATAAAAGTGTGTGGTTGGCCAAAACCGGTGGCATGGCCAAAAACAGTGCATCTATCCTAAATAGAAAATTTGCAGAAAATTTTTTTTTGAAAAATTTGACTATACTTCTGACGAAAAGATGTGTTAAATATATCACTTTAATTGCGCGACCACTATGAATTTCGTTAATGTAATATATATAACTGTTTAAAAAAATTGGTTTCAATTACAGAATCGGAACTTGCTACTTCAACTTTTGTTGAGGCTGAAAATGACAATTTAAATGAAATGACCCATGTATACATGTGTAATGTTAAATAGAAATCAAATCACTAGTTTTTATTACGACAAACAAATATGTCATTAAATCAACAGCACTTTTTATCAGTGTAAGAATGTCAATTTTTAGCTGTTAGGTAAAGAAACTGCAACATGTTACTTACATAATAACAGAAACACGCTTGGTGAACAATATCGATGAAGTAGTGTTGCATGTCGAGCGAGACTACGATGAAGGATCGTACATCTGGTTGTTGGAATCACTGCGTCAGGTAAACACCTTCATCTTCTAGTCCCGTTCTTTGCGATCTCTCTGTAGGTACTATTGCGGGAAAATGTGAAGCTGGTTTCGCTTTCCTCTTCACACCTCATGTGTATAAAGTTTCTATTCTTACACCTAACGCTAAGCCAAGGAGATAATTTCTCGTTTTATTGTGCCACCTGGACTAGAAATCCCCGTCGAGTTTCCTTATTTTACAATCTTTCGCGTCGGACAAGAATATCGGAAACGTCCTGATATTTAAGTTTGATTTTGCCGTAAATGCGGCAGATCATATTCTCAGAGTGTACGTCTTAGTCGCGTTCGTCTCGGTAGATCATGAGCTGAACTCTAGACTAGTTCCGTAAAGTAAGAAACTACACACATCTACTTGAACTGTAAGAGTAGATGTACGCTTCCGAGAAGGGATTATAAGTATGGTAGGGAGTACACGACGATATATCATAGACACATTCGTTTCTCCATTTAATCAACATGCCTCTAGTTCCTCCCTATTTTGCTACTATTTGTTTACTACTATTTTCATTTATATTATTATTTTTTTATTATACATTTTTACAAAAAATATTCTAAAAAATTACCAGCTTTTTGCTACGATTAAAAATCACTTTCCGTCATTCATCTGTTTTAAAAGTACAAAAATAGTATAGGCCATTTTTATGATCTGAAAAATAAATGTTTAATTATTGAAACTTTATATCTATCTCCCAAAAAAATTTTAGGTTATGTCTATGATCGTTTTATCTTGATTAGGGGGGCTTTTTTTAACATTATGAAATGAAAAATTATTTTTTATTGGATATATTAAATGTGAGGAGCATTTAAATGTCATTAGTTTGCACTGAAAGTTAATCCTCTTCATATATTATTACTTGAAAATTAACAACCATAACCTGTAAATTTTATAGAAATACGTCTCTTTTATCGTGGAGCGTAACACCTGGTAAAAATTGGAAACTTACTTTAAAAAATGTTTCTATTGACAAGACGAAAAATTTGCCAACTAAAAGTCTGATGGGAATGTGTAATGGTGCCATGATAATGCAAAGAGATTTTCTGAATTTTTTGTTTGAAATGGAAGTCCAGTTACATTCGTAAACTGCATCCTTCAGTTCAGTTGCCTATGTTTTATTAAATTTTTGTATAGTAGGTAAATATAACAAAAATTGATTGAATAATGTAAAAAAAGTAAGAAATATTTTATCAAATCAAAAATTTTTCAAAACAGAAAAAATTGTTAACGAAATTTTATAAAAAATATAAAATATTGTAAATGAGCTATAAAATATAATAGAAATGTAAAATAAATTAATACTACTTAATTAATATTATTTAATTAATAATTAATAATATTTTGTAAAATATAAAATAGTTAACTTGGTAGGACACTTTTGATGGTTAACTTCTTGCAAACTATTTTCAAATAAAATTTATTTGAACCAATTGAATAATTAAAGGAAAATTTCGTATATTGTAATTTATTAAAATATACTTTACTGATATAAAAGACTAATAAATATAAAATATGAAAAGTATAAAATAAAAAAATTGTAAAATATAAATTATATAACATAAAAATAAATAAAATGTAAAAATAATAAATATTACAATTTGAAAGTATATATTCATAACAAAATTTTATAAGAAAAATATTGTTGCTTTAAAAATTAATAGATTTTCTAAAAAATTATTATTCGATATGCTATATATAAATAAATAAAATAAAAGAAACTAAATAAATACAAATTATGGAAGAAATATAAAATACTTCCTCTACGAGAAAGCAATATTATAAAAGTATAGAAACAAAAGTTAATTTTAGTCTAAAAGTAAATGGTGTAAATAATAAATTATGAACTTGTAATTAATAAAAATAGTAAACCTTTACTGTAAAGTCATTGCACCTCCACGTATAAAGAAATATTTCAATCAGCATGCAAACTTGATACTGTAGGACAACATAAAACTCTAGTGTGGCTGGTGACTTCTGCAATTAAAATCTAACTTGAATATTCCAAGCGAGATTATAGAGAAACATTTGTCGAAATAGTAAACTTACTAATGTCATTTGATAAGTTGAAGTACAAATAACAATTGTACTTGCACACACTTGAGTTACAATACCCACTTCAAAGAAATTTGTCACATCATGAATGTATCTAAATTGAAAGCATCTTTATTAAACACTGATTTTAATTATTTAAATTTAATTTAAATAGGTTAAAATTAATTCAAAACAAAAGTTTGAATTAAAATTAATTTTCTTAAGTTTGTTTTAACTTGATAGTCGCGGTCGTAAAATTGTTAAAATTCGGAGGTCTTTAGCAATTTTTATACAAGTTGGTAAGATTTGCAAGAAGAATTTATAATTTGAATGAGGGACGTTTTTGCTTCAGCTCTACGGAAGCTGTTATTGAAATTTCTCTTAGTTTATTTTTAACTATTCAATATACAAATTGCTATATATGTTAATGCTACATATATGTTAATAATCACTGATTAAAATATTTCATTAAAGTTTTTAATTATTATATATTGAAAAAATACTAAATATTATATTTAAAAAAATATAATATTCGTACTAAAGTATGAATGTAACAATTTTAAATAAAATTTAAAATTGAAATTAATTTAAAACGTTTTCGTGGCATCAGAAAAAATAAAAAAAATTTAACGATTTTAATTTCAAACTGGGTACAATAGCATGTATTAGTATCCTAAGGGAATCAAAACACTAAAGAAATTAGAATTGAAGTTAATATTAAAATGAATGATACTGTTTTCTTGCAAAAGACAAAAATTCTTACAAGATATTGTTTTTAAAACTTACTTTAATATTTCTTTGTAATGTTCAGTGCTTTTTATAATTCGTCTATTTAAGAGTTCTTCCAATGATTCTTCAATGCAATCATTGACTATATTTTCTTCTGAATTATATTTTGATAAATTTTCAAAATTAATTTTTTTTGTCTCAATAGATATTTCTTCTTCTTTTGATAATAATTTTTCTCCAATAACATTTTTAAATTCTGACGAGCAGTTACTTTGATTAACAATGTCTGCTAAATTTTTTAAATCTTGTTTTAAAATTTCTATTTGTCCCATCATAATGACATAGAAATTTGTTATCATCGTGTCTATCATTGCATTCACTGATGCTGTTCTGTATAAAAGAAAGGCTTGAGAAATGTATGTAATGAAATAACGAGGATTCTTTGTTGTATCATAAGGGTACCAAGCCACATACAATAATTGATTTTTCTGGAAATATAAAATTAATTGTTAATTTAGAAATAAATTATCGCGGCGATCCACCAAAAACTTTTTTTTGATTTTCTAAAATCTTAATCCGAAACTAAACTTCTTTCGACTCAAAAAATATGTCAGGTTTTTTTCAGATTTTTTGAAGGTCATTTAGAAGTCGCTATTTTGATTTTTTTGTAAAATTTGTGCTTTTTGTGTAAATTTTTTTTTATTTCTACGTATTCAATCTTGTCAAAACTATGCACATTTTTAGAAAATATTACCAAATTAGTTAAATCATGGTTCTGAGTAAAAAAAATAGTTTGAAGATTATTTTTTTGACCTTAAATGAAAAAAAATCGGTCTCCTGCACGTTTAAATTTATTTTTTTTATTCAATCCTCTTGAAGTATTTAAAAGAAAACTAAGAGAGATATATTTGATTTGGTTAACTTTAAAAAAAATTTCAAGAAAAAATTATTTTTTATAATAAGAAAATTAAAATAATTTAATCATTTTTAGCAAAAAATATTGTAAACATGTAAATCAAGTACAGTCGAAAGAATTACTTTGACTAAAAATATAAAAGACTTAATTATATTATATTTAAAGTCAAAGTATATAAATTTATTCCTTCTTTATTTTGCATTTTTAAAAGATGTTTCAACATAACCCTTTTGTTTACATTAGAAATATTTTTTCTGTGATTATCAACCTTTGCAGTAAGTTTTGAAAATATTTTTTATCCCTTGTGAGCTTTTTATTGAAAATTGTTGCTGATGCGACACCTTTTTCTGATATATCATTCACAACACTTAACTTTTTCTGTTTTTCTCTTGATCTCATAAAGTTATCATCTTTTTCCCACAAACTTGGTTCCTTTTTCAAAAACTCAGTCGATAATTTATAAGCATCAAACAGACTTTTACTGTTCGAAGTCACAAAATGATGAATTTGCGTTTTTGGAATCTCTTTTGTTGAAACATTAGCTGCAATGAGTGGAATGTCACAACCTTTTTTATCCAATGCATCAACCATCAATTTTTTTTCATCAGATGTAATGCGTGGAGCAAAAAAGGCAAGTTCTGCAAGATATTCACTGAGATACCACAAGTGCGAAGAAAAGGTCTTAATAAGAGTTGGTCCAGCAATAGATCGAATAGTTTTCTTATAATCGACCAGTTCTTTGAGCAGATTTAAATCATTTAATGGGTCAGAAATAGCCGATCGACACGTAAACCACTACTGCAAGTAAGTTTTGATAATAAAAGAATTAAATTTTTGAAGCCCAGATATTTCAGATTCAGTAAGCTTAGATTGTTTTCGAAAAAGATAAATTTTTAAATTATAAATTAATATTGCCATCCATCGTGCTTTGTGAAAAACGCCTGGAGTTTTGATCTTAATGTTTGGAGTGGTGTCGGTTCCCAAAAAGAGCAAGCTTAATTCAAGCAATTCTTTGTAGTCATCTCTTGGATGGAAAATTGTCAACTGATTTTTTATAAATGTGATAGTAACTATTGCTCCAGCAAGTAACTCTAGCATATGGTGTCTACAATCTAGATAAAAAAGAAATTTATTTAGTTTCATTTGCAGCAACGTGATTGCTCCTTTATGTTTCCCAGTATTACTATCTGTTGTATCTGTGAACATAGAAGTTATTTTTTCCATCAGTTTCCACTCATTTAATAACTGAAATACTGCTTCTGCTTGAGCTCCTCTAGTAGATAATGTAATTTTTGGAACACCAAGACATTTTGCAGTATTTTCACCAGTGACGTCGACAGACAATTGATCAATTTTTTTGAAATTTAAATCTGCTAATAATTTTCCATCCCAATGAGTTGTCAAACAATCATCAAACTGAAACGAATCCTTGTCTTGAACAGCATTTTTTCACGAATCTTTTTTCGGTTTCGCCAAATAGTGCTTTTGGAACAAGTAATATTTTTTAGATTGTTTTAGTGTATGAAGAGTACAAGGAAAAAAAGGTTTGGTTCAAACAACCGAAAATTCGTTTTGGTCAACCGAACTGGATGGTTGACTATAGACTGACCAAACTCAGCGTTTGCTGGGACCAAACTAGATTGGTTGCACGGAGTTCGGTTCATCCAACCAAACTGTTCTTTTGGAAATACCATTCGAAATTGGGTTGTGTGAAACAAATAATTTTGTTAAAGCAACCCTACTTATAAATATTTTTTGCTTGGAAAAAATAAAAAATTTTTTTTAGGAAAAAACCTCACCTTTATGATAAAATTTTTTTTTAAAAATAAAAACTGCCCATTTGATAAAAAAATGAAATTTTATTTTTTAATTTAATTTTTCAAGGTCAAACATTTTTTTCTCTACATTTGTTTACACCATTAGAGAGTGTTGAAAAACATCAGAAAAACCCAAAATAGAAAACGTATTTTCGTTTTGTTTTAAAGAAACTACAAATTTTTCAAATATTCCATGTTAGACCAAAAATTTAAACTTTGACCCCCTCCAGTTTTTATATTTGTTTAAATAAATTAATAATATTTGGTATTTTTAATTGTATCTAATAGGACTACTGTTTCTGCAAAATTTTAACCTGATCCCAAACATTTAAAATTTTGACCTGGGTCACTTAACGTGGAACCCGTCATATACAAAGTGACTTCTTTATTAAAAAAATTTTAATTGTTGCAACAATAAGCAATTGAATTTTTTAATTCTGTATAAAAAATAAAAAAGGAAGTCCGGAAATTTTCTAAGTTCGCATTTAAAAAAGTGGGGATTGTCACAGTTCGGTCATTGTAACCCGAAGGTTTGGTTTGAATAACCGATTGTGCCCTAACCAAACGGTTAAGGTTGATACAACCAAACTGCATAGGTTGAAGTAACCATTCCCTTTGTTTCTAACAACCTATCTAGCATCAACCATACTCAGTTTGGTTATCGGAAACAAACCATTTTTTTTCCGTGTAGATTAAATAATAAGAGACCCGCTTTCACAACTCATAACTGCTCGATCTAAAGCCGAGCAAATTTCTGCTGATCCAATATTTATTTTCAGATTAGAAACACTATTCGCTAATTTTAATTTTCTTGTTTTAGGAACATATTTCTTTATTTTATTTATAATATTGCTTCCTCATAGAGGAAGGATTGTATTAGCAAAATTTTCGATTGTAATTTTTTGACATACTTATAAACTTATTTTTATTATACCTAATCTTTTAGTTCTTTATGTACGAATGGTCACTGCTCGTATAAATGTTATAAATAAATAAATAAAAATTTCGATGTTATTTGACCTCAGAAGTCCAAAAAACGGATTTTAAAAAAAATGTGTGTGTAATAACATTACATTTGCCTCAATATCTCAGAACGAGAAAGAGCTAAAAGCTTCAATTTGTTTTAAATTGTAGGTCTTCCCAGGGGACATAAAATGAGCGTATTTTCAGCCTTATTTCCTAAAGTTTAACTATATTTTTTTGCATTTTTCATTTGGTAAAAAAACGTTTTTTGGCCATAACTTAAAAAAAATGTTAGGACACCTATAAATGTTTTTCTTAAGTTTTGTAGAGTTTTTTCAGACGCATCTTTTGAGCCTTCATTGAACATTTTTCGTTCATATTAGCCAGAGATATTAAAGTTTTAAAAATCTAAATTTTTCGAATATAATACTTTTTTGAAAATTTTGTTGAAAAATGTAAAAGTAAATTTAAAAATATTATAACCAACTTGTAGAGCATTAAAAAACGCTTCGATTGACCTATTTTTGAACCTGGTTCGGTCAGAAATTATGAAATTATTGGAATTTGAAAAATAAAAAATTGTTGAAAACATCATTTTTTCAACATTCTTGTTCATTAACTTATGTGTAATTATTAAACTATTATAACCATCTTATAGAATATATAAGAACACATTTTTGGACCAAGATTTAATGATTTTTAACCCTTTTATAAAAAGTAATCCTTATATTTTAATTATTATTATTATTTCTTTAAGTCAGCAAAGTTTTCATGAAATGAACACCAAAATTATAAAAATGAACAACTTGGCAGCGGTTTTTGTTTTTGTATACTAGTCGAGGGTCAGAATTTCTCAAACGGATCACCTAAAACTAAAAAATTTTCTTTTTGAACCAAAATAGTTTTTTTACGCTTAATATGGCTAAGAAGAAGCCCTGAAAATATTAAGCCAAAAAAAATTTTTTGTAAAAGTTATTAACAATTGAATTTTTTAGTACTGCTAAATTAACAAATTTTTTCTCGAGTTCCAGTTGACGGATTTTAAAATTAAAATATGGGATTTTTCGTCTTGAATTGCACTATTTGAATATATTTTTTGTTTTTAAATTTTTTATTTTTTATAATTTTTTATATAATTTGTTTATAAAACGTTAATAAACAAATATGTTCTTCACGTCCTAACAAAAAAATTAAAATTGTATTCTATTCCTTAACCCTTTGAAGACCAAATATTTTCTTAAAAAATCGCGATTTTTGATTTTTAAGCAAACTTTTCAGGAACAGTTATTGATGTTTTTTATTTGAATACCAGTGTATGTCATACGAAATTTTTCAGACTTTGTGAAAATTATTGTTTCAATATTCAGTTTTGAAAATTAGGAAATTTATGCACGAGTTAATAAAAAAATGTTTATGTTGCCTGAAAGCAACACTGGTCCTCAAAGGGTTAAATGTCTCCGAGTGTAAAACTGTTTCGAAAAAAAATGAGCCTCAATTAAAAAAAAGTTATTAATTAAAAACTGCAGCCGTGTAGGGCTTTATATGACGTTAAACTCGCCCCGCGCGCATTGGCATTTTTTTCAAAATTGTCTGTAACCTACAAATTTTATCGGATTTTCATGGGCTTGGTCTTAAATTAAAGGGGATAAAATTTCTAAGAGATCCCACTAAACCAATTTTTGAATTTTGAATTGTTTATATTTTTTTTTTACTCAAAGTTAACAATTTACAATATTTTTAGAAAAAATCATGTTTATTTTTTTATTTTTTCATTGCAGATGATTGGAATCAATTTAAATTAGTCCAGCAGGACCACTAGACAAATAATAATGTATAATACAATTTATTTAAATTGTTGCAAACAATGTTAATTAACAAATAGATAACTTTGATTCTTTTTTATAAATAAATTTTTTTTTTGCAGACAAATTTATGTTTATTTAAGTAATCTATGTCGATTTTAGTAGAAAATGATTTTAAATTTAAAAATTATTATTGTTATTGACAATTATTATAAACTGAGGAGCAAGTTTTCAAAACTTGATAAATCCATATTTTCTTATTTCGAGAAAATGAAACAAATGACTTTTCTCACGTATCCAATACAGTTAATTTCAAATTAAAAAATTTGTATTAATTTATTTTTATAACAATGTTTTTATATTTAAGACGTTCTGTTTTTAATTAAACATTATCATAATTAAGTGATTTAAAGGTTTTGGTAATTTTTTCTAATAAAAAACATGAAAATTATAAGTCAACTTGGTTATGTCAAAAAGTTCTTAAATTGAAAAATCGTTGTTAATAAAATTTTTTTCTTACATTTAACAGTAATAGGTTGATTTGTGAGGCCTTTAAAATATTAAATTTATGTTTATCTCAATTTTTTTAAAAATAGATTTATCAGCTTTTGAAAATTTGCTCCTCAACTATAATCAAGTTTCTTTAACATTTGTAAACATTTTAGGCATTTTTTGAACATAAAATGTTTATATAATATGTACATTCTTTCAAAAACTTTAAAAATTTATTAGCACAAACAATTACATTTGCTGCAAACAAATTATTTACTTTTTAAACAAATAAATGGCTTATTTCTGCAAAAAGAAAAACTTGATTATTGATAACTATATTATTGTTCATATGATTGTTAATAACAAGGGTAATTATTAAATTCAAAATTATCAATTTGTTAATTAAAATTGTTTGCAACAATTTACACTACCGTCGGGAATTATCGGTACGGCTGCACACGCACGGCCCAAAAACATATTAATCGATTAATCTTTAAATCACGAATTTTTTGTAAATACATACAAATGTCAGAAAATTAACAAATACACCATTCGAAAGATTGTTAAATTCTACGATTAATGATACATAACTGAAAAATTTAATAATTTATACAAAGATTTCAGCAATCGCAATTGACAAATTTGACAAAAAAATTTAAAAATAAAATTTTTTTGGAAATTTTTTCAACCCCTGCACATTTTTCAAAAATTGTAGAACAAATTTGAAACTTACATAAGTGTGATCATTCAAGTCTCATCTTTAATTTAAGACCAAAAGAGTTCAAAAATCTTAATCGGTTAGCGAGATATCGTTATAAAGCCAAGAAAAAATTTTCAGCCAAAAATCGTTCAAAATCCGATAAAATTTGTATGTTACAGACAATTTTGAACAGTAAATTGTAAAAAATGCCAATGTGCGCGCGGCGAGTTTAACGTCATGTAAAGCTCTACACAGCTGTAGTTTTTAATTAATAACTTTTTTTCTAATTGAGGCTCATTTTTTTTCGAAACGGTTTTACACTCGGAGACATTTAAGGAATAGAATACAATTTAAATTTTTTTGTTAGGACGTGAAGAACATATTTGTTTATTAACATTTTATAAACAAATTATATAAAAAATTATAAAAAATTTAAAAACAAAAAATATATTCAAATAGTGCAATTCAAGACAAAAAAAAACCCATATTTTAATTTTAAAATCCGTCAACTGGAACTCGAGAAAAAAATTTGTTAATTTAGCAGTACTAAAAAATTCAATTGTTAATAACTTTTACAAAAAATTTTTTTTTGGCTTAATATTTTCAGGGATTCTTCTTAGCCATATTAAGCGTCAAAAAAAACTATTTTGGTTCAAAAAGAAAATTTTTTAGTTTTAGGTGATCCGTTTGAGAAATTCTGACCCAGGAATCTGTTTTTCATATTTTCGGCTTTATACATATGTTATCAATAGATTCACCGAGAAGCCAAAGTTTTGTACAATTTTCAGAATTAAAATTTGTGCATTCCATACCTTTTAAACAAAATATAATTTTTATTATATAATAATGTTACAAAATTAAAATCCCGTGTGGAAAATGAAAATTGGTCCTAGCCAGGTCCTACCTATTTTGCCCCGTTAATAGCTTGGTCCTAGGTTGGCAGTGTAGGTTGGACCAACAATGGGTGGTGATGCGATTCTAGCCTGGTCCTAACTTGGGAGCCTAGTTAGGACCAGTTTATTTATATATTTCATTATAATTTTAATTAGTTTATAATATTGGTTAAAGAAATAACCTAAATTATTAATAATAAGTATTAGTTTTAATTAATTATTATTTTTTTCAATTAAATGATGACCAAAAGCGAATTCATAAATAATGTTAGTATATGTAGAGATTAATATATATTCCTCTAATATATACATTAAAAATTATCAAAAAATTAGAAATTTGTTAATTAAATTATTTTACAGTATATATAATCATTAAATTGCATACTTATAGGAATACAATGCAGAAAAATCGGAATAAACGCAAACCTAAGAAGTGAATAAAATTTAACGCACACGGGAATCGAACCTACGGACTACGAGACTAACGCCCTAACCACTATGCTAATGAAACTAGTTGAGATCAAAATTTTTATTGTCAGTGACTTGTGGACTTGCTTTTGATGATTCAATATAGTAATTATTGACACTAGTACACGATAATAAATAAAAAAAATAGTTTAACAACAACAATAATAATAAAATAATATCCAAATATAAAAATTCAAAAATTAATATTTTTATATTATATCAAGAAAAAAAATATCTATACATTTTCGTTAAAAACAGGTTTTTCATTGTTCTCAATCATTTTTAACATTAATTTCTTGGTCTAAAAAAAATATTCGTCTTTTGGACTTGGAAATTTTTCCTAATTAATTAAGCGGGTGATCCACTTTTTAAAAAAATGTCAAAAAAATTTATGTTAAAAACACGTTTTTCATTATTCTAAATCATTTTAAGCATTAATTTTTTGTTGCAAAAAATTTTTTAGACTTGGACTTAGAAATTTTTGCTAATGAAACTAGGAAGCCCAGGTAGGTCCTGGGTTGGACCTGGGTGGGTCAGCCCACATTAGAATTGCAATATCTCTTAGTGTTTAGCACCAACTTAAACGAAACTTCAAATCAGCGAACGAAATTAGAAATATATTTTACTAATGATAATTATATTGCAGTCTGTATCTGTTTAAATAAATAAATTTTGCTGTTTTATTAACTTTTGTAACAAATTACTTAAAAATGTGCAGTTTTTTATCTAACTTCGCGATTATTACACTTGAGTAGTGAAATATAAAGATAATTTATAATTTTAACAATTGAGCATTTGTTTAAACAAAAAATTGTTGTTATTTATTAATTCTTAAGACAATAAAGCGTCTAGACATTTGTAGTCTTTTAAAATTTTGCAATTAACTAATCTGAGTATTTACTTATTGCAAAATTAGAAAAAACTGCTAGTTTCTAGGTTGATTGTGTAAAAAGTTAGTAAATAACAATTATTTGTTTAAACAATTGCTGAATTAAAAAATTAATTTTATTTTATAGTATTTGTATAATTTTCTGATTTATGTCAAACAATAAATTGTTTATACAAATATGCAATAATCATTTTAGGCATACACTGAAAAAAAAAGTATTGAACCAAGAAAATTTTTCTTGGTTGAAGCAAATCGTGGGATTGAATACGGCCAAGACTACTAAAGTATTGATTCAAGAAAACGATTTTCTTGACATAGGATATTTGGGAGAAGAACATAATATATTCTTGATCCAAGAAAATATGGAATTCGACCAAGAAGTTAATCTTCTTATACGAAATATTTTTTTTTTTTTTTTTATTGTTTATACTCCTGCCCTATTGGCCTTACGCACTTCGACAAGAGTCCCCGAGAAATACTTTTTTGGATTAAGCATAACCATTCTACTTTAGAAATTTTTCTATATATTAACCTAATTTTGCGTCTACAGCCGACTTTATTAGGAGTACTCGCATTACGCCTGGACCACCCGTCAATGGGTTTTCTCGCCAGAGAAGAGGGAAACTGTAGAAAACCTCTCTGAGTACAACCGGTTTATCGACAGTCGAGTTCTAATGGTGTGTACCGGACAATAATTGACGGTGCACATCATTATACCTCGACGTCAAACCTCCCGCTCAGATTGTCTCACGTGCCGGAAAAATACCAAGCCAAATGGGCGCGAGCCAAGGGTACTTATCCTTGGTCCTTAAACGACCGCCAAGCGAGGCATCTATCCGACCGAGCTAGTCTGTCGGTATTCTTGTACGAAATATAAAATGTATTAAATGAATAAAATATTTTCTTGTTCTAAGAATATATATAGATGATTGAATTATTTTATTCGATTCATTCAATTTTTTGTAACGTTCGTTCAAGTAATTCAAGATTTAAATGAAGAAAACATTTATTTTGTGAGAAGAACAGATATTTATGTATCATTTATGTATCAAATCAAGAAAGTATGTTCTCTGTCCAAGAAAATATTTTCTTGATTTGAGAAAATTTATAGATTTCAATCAAAAAAATACTTTCTCAATACAAGTAAATTATTTACTTAAATTACCCCCCCCCCTTACCCCCATCCCATCTTTTCTAATACTTAGGTCAAACATTTTTATTATTTAATTAATTAACATTTATATTTTTTATTTAAATAATTAAATAATTGTTATTTTACACATATATTTACATTTAATTATTACTTAACACAAATACAACAAATATACCTTGAAAGAAAATTTTCCACGGTCGGAGGAATTGAACTCGGGTTGCACGCACCAGAAGCCGTCACGCTACCACTATGCCATCCTAGCCTCAATGGACAGTTTTCAAAAACTGATATTTAAGTTGCATATACATTTGAAGAAAAATATTTTCTTGGATCAAGAACACCGGCATTGTGTTAAGTAAAAAAAAGTTTCAAAGCAAATAAATAAAATGATTCGATTCAAGAAACATGAATTCTCCAGACAATACTTTATTATTTCGCTTAAGAACATATATTCTAGATTCAATACTTTTTGGTACTTCGGAAAAGTAAAATATTTGGTTGAAATAATTACATATTGAGTTCTGACAAATACTAAATTGTTAATTCAAGAATTCTGTTCAATGCTAATAATTACTTGACACAAGAAAATGAATTTCTTTCTTCAAATAAATATGGGATTAATTGAATATAATTTTTAATCAACTTGAAACAAATATTTACTTATATTAACCTTCGTATTTTCTTGAATCAGGATTATATGAGCGTTGAATTAAGTAAAAACTTTTTTAAAGGAAACAAAAGAATGATTTAATTCAAGATCTTACACTTAATTGAATTGAATAAATAAAATATTTCATTCCAGAAAATATAATATTCTCGCAAGAAATTAATGATTTTGAAACATGAGAATATAGAAATGCTTCAAGTAAAAGAAATGCTTAGATTAATTAATATTTCTTTGAAACAAAATAATTTTTAATTGAGTTGAAACAATTATTAACTTGTATTAATCTTCCCATTTTCTTGGCTCAAGACTATGGGTGTTGGATGAAATAAATAGTTGCTTTAAAGGAAATAAAAAAATTATTTGACTCAAGATACCAAATGACTCAAGGTAAATTACTTGACGTGAGAACATGATATTCTTGATTCAATACTTTTTCGAGACTTGGCGCATGTAAAACAGTTCGTTTGAAACAGTAAGATATTTACTTATGTCAAACCCATATTTTCTTATTTCAATAACTTTGATCAATGCTCAAAATTACTTGACACAAGAAAATAAATTTCTTCCAATAAGAAAATATGGGTTTGTTTCAAATAAATCAGATCAAGAAAATGCATTTACTTGATTCAATGAACTTTTTTTTCAGTGTAGCATGGTGATTTCTACACGGGATGTGAAAACTGTCATTTAAATAATCAAAGTCATATGCTTACTTCATTTGTAATGATTATGGCAAATATACCTACCTTTTATCTTTTATCAAATACTTTTATCTTCAAACGAAACGCTTTAAAAGTAATTTATTAACCTATTACACTTCATTTGTTATATTTTTTGTTATGCAGAAAGCGCAGTAATAATAAGTTATTCTATTTAACAGTTCCTTAGTAACAGTTAAATTAAATGTTTTTTTTTGCATTTATAGTTTGAAAATTTTTTAATCTTAATTAATGTAGGAGAGAGTGGGGCAAACTGGCCAGGTGTCAATATCTCCGAAATGGCGAAATTGTCAAAAGTGCTATTTAGAAATTTGAAACAACCATGTGTAGTGTACCTTATTTTTTCAATTTGACATTTTTTACTTTTGTTTGCGCAACGCTGGAAGCAAAAGTTTTTTTCAGTCCCGTTATACACTTTTACGAACTTGTTCTTAACCCCTTCAGTGTGTAGCTAAAATATAACAAAATGGTCCCAAAATGTGTAAGACCTTCTTGTAAATAAATTTTCATGACAATAGGTACTAAGGGGTTTTTGGGGTCGCTGATTACGATTCCGGTGTTAGTTTTCAAAAATTCAAAATGGCGGATCCAAAATGGCGGACACGATTTTGAAAAATTCATTGGATTCGCTTAAAAATCGTTACTCGGGGATTTTCGGGGTCGCTGATTACGAATCTGTTATTAGCTTTTCAAAGTTTAAATGGTAAGAATTATTAAAAGAATTTATCCACTTTTAAAATTTTTCAAAATTTTTGGCGACCATTTTGGATGAAAAATTATTTGTTTTTAAAATCTTACTTCAGATTCGTGATCAGCGACCCCAAAAACCCCGAGTAAAAATTTTTAAAAGAATTTATCCACTTTTGAAATTTTTCAAAATTTTTGGCGGCCATTTTGGATGGAAAATGATTTATTTTGAAAATCTGACTTCAGAATCGTGATCAGCGACTCCAAAAACCTCCGAGTAAGAATTTCTAAAAGAATTTATCCACTTTTGAAATTTTTCAAAATTTTTGGCGGCCATTTTGGATGAAAAATGATTTATTTTGAAAATCTGACTTCAGAATCGTGATCAGCGACCCCAAAAACCCCCGAGTAAAAATTGTTAATACTTATCAAGATTTATATTTGATGAGAATAGATACACCTGGAAAAATTTGGACAAAGCTGGGAAAACCGGATAGTTTGTTAAACAAAAGTAATAATAGACACCCTGTTTAACTTTTGCCTTTACAATGCTCAAAACATCCCTAAAAGTTAAATCTAGAATTAAAATAACATAACTTTTTACTATCTAAGTTTTTTCCCAGTATCATAATGCAAGTATCGTATCACAGGTATTCTTGAATTCCTGCAGTATCAATTTTATCATAAAAAATCTCCATTTTTAATATTTTCGAAGTTTTTGCAATTAAAAATTTTTTTATTAATTAAATAAACAAATAATTCTAAATTCCATTATTTTGACGTCAAAAGTTTATCAGAGACCCCAAAAATACTACTGAATTAATCTTGATAGTAATTGGTCTCTCAATTATAATTTTTCAATTTTTTGATATTAAAAACATTTTTATACATACTTCCATCTTATAGTTATAGGACAGTTTTTTTTCAAAGTTATGCTAAAATATGACTAAATAACATGCAATATTTAATTACAAAAAGTTTAAAAGATATACATTAAAAAATATAAAATTTGGAAATTTTCCATTTTTATTGAATACCTCCCATTCTAACAAATAAGTTTAAAATCTGTAAATTAATTGTTTATATATATTTTACAAAAGTCATAACTACCCCGGTGGCATTGATGAGTTGAAAGTGTACCAACTGTTGAAAGTTGACACCGATGGCGCCAGCTATGCACAGGCCCTGTTTCAATTAAAATACATGGGATAATGCATAAAAATTGTATTTTCTTTAACTGAAATTAATTCAATCATATTTTTTTTACATGAAATGAATCTAGAAACTTTTAAACATATTTTGTAACAATTGTTACTTTATTAAAGCGTGGAATAATTTATTTAGAACGAAATTTCTACCTAAATTTTTGGCGGGATTTTCAAAAATATGTAAGTTTTTATAATTATTTATAATTATTTTTTAATTTACTACTATTAATATTTTAAAACTATATTGAGTAGATGAGAAATAAAAAAATTTATAATAAATAATAATAATAATTAATATTTTTTGAAATTCCCGCCTAAAACTGAGATGAAAATTTCGTTATAAATTAAATATTCTACTCTTTTATAAGGCTATAACTATCAAAAAATATGTTAAAAAGTTTCTATATTAATATTGTGTACAAAGAAATACGATTTAATTAATTTTAATTAGTGAAAATTTAATTTTTTTGCAATATCCCATGCATTTTAACTGAAACAGGGCCCGTGCATAGCTGGCGCCAGCTGGTGGACACTTTCAGCTCTCATGTCTTTTCATACAATGGAAAAAATGAGCAATGCCACCGGGGTGGTCATAACTGATTAATTTACAGCAATCTGGCAAAATTAAAAAAAAAATTTCGAATTTTTTGGAAAATTCATAATTTTTTTTTCATATTAATATTATTTTTTAATTCAATTTATTGTTATATATCTTTAAAATCATTTATATTATTAATAAATTAAAAAATTTATGCCAATCTGCAAAAATAAAAAAATTTTTTTTTTAATTTTTTGAAAAATTTATAACTTTTGTTCATCTCAATATTTTTTCATCAAATATAGCTAATATTTTAAGTCAGACCAATACCTAAAAGATTGCCAAATTTTACTTCAATCGGTCAAAACGTTTTCAAGTTATACGCGAACAAAATTTTGCGGACATACATACATACATACAGACAGGAAATTTTCTATTACCATTTTTGGATTCTCCGCTGTTCAAATAAATAAATTATGCTAGAAAAAATTAATTTCGTGCAATGTACAGACAAAAGTCTGATTTTATTAATATAGATAGATAGATAGATTAGAGTGTTTTTTTCATTAAAATTTTTACTTTCAATGAAAAATAATTATCTTCCAATGAGAATTAGACCCATTAATATTATTTCCCTGATAATTTCAAACATTTTTGTTTTGTTTTTAAAAAAAATTATTTATTTCATTAAAATTCAATCCTGTATTATTATTAACATTATTACAACCATTGTTCACATGATTCTTTATGTTTCTTATTATTATAGAATAATTATACAAATGCAATATTATAGACAAAAAAACCTAAGTGGCCGGTTAACCCCAGGGGATGGGGCAAACCAGCCAGTTTGCAAATTTTTTTAAAGTTTACACAGCAACTAAACAATAAAAGATAAAGTATAGATGTCTCTGTGAAAAAGTTACGCAATTAAATGATATTTCAAACAAGCCATCGAAAAATAAAATCAGTTGATTCATTTAGTCATTAAAAGTAAAATAGTATATTAAGCAATAAGGCGCCCTCGACCTCCACTCGCGTCACAAAAATCACTGTAAACAAATGGCTGCCTTTATTCCCATGTTACTTACGATATTTTTTATTCCAAATGCACAAAAGTGGCGATTTCAGATAGCAGACGGCAGGGAGTAAAAGTCATTCACTTGTTCGACTTGTATAAAAATGGCGGCCGTTTTCTCTCATGGACAAGAATAACGCATCGGAACAGCTGATTACTGTCGGATTCTTATTTGTTTATTTACTAATTATTTAACAAATAAAATTTTTTTTTCATAAACATGATTGGTTTAATAGTTTTGTGTGATCGTAAGGAACAACATCACATAAAAGAATTCGTTAAAAAAATATGAATTGCACTTTTAAAACAGTGTTAATTAAAAAGATTGCTTTCGGTGGCCAACTACTGTCGGATTCTTACTTTTTTTGTAAATTTTTTTAACGAATAAGAATTTTTTTTTGTAAACATGATTGGTATACTAGTTATGTAGGAACATTAGGAACAATTACACATGGAAGAAATTTTAATTGTAATTTTTAAACAGTATTCATTAAAAAGATTTTCTTAAGTAGCCGACTACTATCTGGTTTACCCTACATAGTTTTTATAAGTTTGACTACGTAGAAATAAAAAAAGAATATTTTGTTACACAAAAAGCACAAATTTTACAAAATAATCAAAACAACGACCACTAACTGACCTTAAAAAAGTCTGAAAAAAATCTGACATATTTTTTGGGTCAAAAGAAGTCTAATTTCGTGTTAAGGTTTTAGAAATTCGAAAAAAAAGTTTTTGATGAAACGCCCTAAATGACTACACCTCTTTTCTATACCACAGCAAACGATAAGGTTTGAAAATAAATTCTGTTTTGATTTCACGCTATTTGTAAAATTTATTAAAAATAACATTTATTAATTATTAAGTAATAATTTACCCGCATTCCTTCCGGCAAGCAAATTCTTTTGTCAACTAAAAATCGTATTGCATATATTAAAGTAATTAATATGAAAAATAATTTAATAATTATTAAATTATTTATAAATTTATCGCTAAAAATTGATTTATTAAACCATCTAAAACTATAAAAATCGAATATAGATGATAAAGATAGAATTTTTGTTAAAAAGAATCAGTTTTCTTTTGTGATTTTCCATGTTTGACAATATTTTCTTTTGTGTTTTTTCCTGTCCCTTGTTTTGTTACATCTTTATTGTTTTTCTCTTTACCTGACTTTTCTCCACAAATGGAATGATGCACCAAAGCGTTATTGTAAATAGACACATAGTTAGAAATACAACATTACTCGCTTTGGCAATAAATTCATATTTCTTCAGTAGAAAGTGATGTTCCTGTTGTTTCGGTGCAAATATTGGTTGATGTAGTCTTTGAAAAAATTCCAGTATTTTATTGCCACGAAACATTACTAGAAATAATTTTGGCAGATGCGCGACACAAGTTAATGCAAGATAAGAGCATTCAATTACATTTTCTAAATTCGATCGAACAATATATAAGTTGAAAAATAGTGGTGGCAAAAGAATTGCGATGTAAATTAGATGAATACCATATTCGTAAAAACCGTAAATAAATCTAAAAGTTTTTTATCTTTGTTATCTACGTTATTATAAATTTAACTTTTTTTATTTCACTAGACAAATCACACAATATTTTACAACAATATTGCTAGTATTTCCAGACAGTGTTCATGCAATATTGCCTTCCAACTTATTATAATTAATCAGTTTTTACAATTAATTAGTTTTTAATATTAACTTGTTTTTATAATTAATTATTTTACATAAACAATTACTTTTTCTAAAAAACTTTTTTTTGTATTTTAAACAATTTATTTTTAAAAATCTTTTATATTTAAAACTTGAATTTTAAGTAATAATTTTGATAACATTTTGTCTTTGTTAAATTTTTTTAATACAGTTCACTTTTTAACACTAAATATTTCTTTAGGTATTAAAAAAATACAAAATTGCGACGCCTTCGGTTGACAAAATTGTAATTCAATTCTCCATAAAATATTATTTTAACTCTAAGTTGCGTTTAATTGGTCATTCTTTCTCAAATCTCAGTACATTATATTTCTTTATTAATTATTATATTTCTCTAACTTTGAATTGAATTCAAAACATATTAAACAGCCGAGAAAAATAATTAATATTCTATTTGCAAAAACAATTATGACATTCAATTTTCTGTAAAACTAAAAAGAAAGAGAGTAAGTGATGATGGAAATTTTCTTCTATCGGAGGATTTATATGACACTGTGCTTTATTGTTCTCTTGAATGCAACTAAAAAAGTAGTGAAAAATTTTTGGAAAAATATTCATGAACATAGGGAATATACAACTTTGGAATTTTTTAGCATTTAGGACAAGAGGCTTAATTAATTGACTTAGAATTTTATAAAGGATCGAGATTAAAATCTAGACAGAAATCGTTAAGACTCTGTTCCACCTTAAGAAGGGATGTTTTACTGTATGAGGCCAGGCACCAAATACAGTAAAACTCCATATATTCAAACGGAATGCATCTTCTGGTTTATAGATATCCATATTTTGAAGAGATAATAATTTTCCAACAAGTTTTCTAATTTTCCGTTTTGAAATAATTTTGTCTTATAGAATTCGATTGTACAGAATGGATTAGAAATGATTGCCGTCTGGAGGCACATTAAGAGAGAAAACTTATATACAATGTATACATATCTCAATGTATTTGTAAAATATCAGAAATACGAACAAGTTTCCTATTGATTGACTCTACTTTGTTGGGGCTTCCTCTATAATTTATATCTGTCGTTTAGTAGATGGAATTGAAAATCTTATTTCAGCACGTTTTCAACTCTTTGTCATTACATGAAGCCATAGTTATTTCTATATACTTCAAGTGTACAATTTTCATACATATTTTATTTGTAAATTCTTGGTCTCGTTTCTCAAATTTTATGAGCTTCTTCTGTGATACTATTCATGTCGATAAATTTCTTGATTCTAAATAAGAGTTGTAAACTTACATTGTGAACTTTCTTTCTTATAAAAACAATGTTATAAAAATAAAGTTTGATTTTTTAATTTCATTATTTGTTGATAATATAGTGTTGTGGGGTGATGTGCAACGTTTTTTTTCGTTGGACGAAAAACATGTCAAATAATTAATTTGTTAAATATTTCAGAATTGAATGACTTAGAGGCAATATAATAGAATATTTCTGCATTATTAGATTTTCAGAATTTTAAATTTTTCCTACAAATTTTTTGCTTTTTCAAAAACGTCTGTTTTTGCATTTTCCAAAAAAGTTGGGGTGATGTGCCACTCCAGTAAAATTCAGGTATGTAATGCATAAATATCGATGAAAATCTCTTTAATTATTAATTTTAGGTTTTTTCAATGCAAACTAATCGAAATCTGCCAAAAAAAATTTACTAAGGTATAGTTGACCTCTGAAAAGTAGAAATTTCACCAAAGAAAAAAAAATTTTTTGTTTAATTTTTTATTTATTAATAACTGAATGAGGAATATAATTAAAGGAAAATAACTAAGAATTTTTTATTCATCATGTAAATCACAGTTATGTCACGTAAAAAGTAGTTACGTCCACCCCAAAAAAAAGTGTTGCACATCACCCCAAATATGATATTTTGCGAAAAATGATTTGTACGCAATACAATGCAATGGAAACACAAAATATAAACAGATATTTAAAAACACTAAAAAAACCAACAATAAACACATTCTTATCTATAAAATAAATTAAAACTCTTCACGAAACAACTAGAAACGTAAAGAGCGAGAAATATTTCCTGATCGAAAAAATTTAAGTCAACTTACGTACAGCAAACCTAGCTGCGAGCTGTCTCGTGAGTTTTATATAAAAAACAAGCTACTGAGGATACAAACAAATGGCAATACTTGGCTCTGTTCAATATCGAACTGTAGATCAGAAATCGGCGGTGTTGCACATCACCCCACAACACCCTATTCCAAAGTTACTAATTAAATTTTTTTCGATTTTTTCGACCTAATTTGATTAGAAATTACAAAATTAATTATTGATAGTTTAAAAACCAAAAATTGTAAAGAAAGTCTTAGTTTTTAAATTTTGTTAAAAAATGTGGAAGTAACTTTTCAAGTCTTATAAATAGATTGTAGAATTTTAAAAATCGCTTTGATTCACCTATTTTTGAACCTAATTCGAATAGAAATAGGAAATTATTGTTATTTTAAAAACCAAAAATTATGAGAAATATCATTTTTAAAATTTTTCAAAACTTTAGGGCTATTATTTAATGAAAGATTTATATATACTTACTTATTATAGTTCTGGCAGTTGGCACAACCTAAAGTCATATTTAAGAACAAGAATATATATTACATAGCCAAGTTTTTTAAATAAATTTTTGTATAAATTACAGGTTGAATATGTTAATTATTTTATTTTAAATATTAATTTCCGTTTTTGAACTTGTATTGTATTAAAAAACAACTATGTTTACACAGTTAAAAAAATTTTATCAAAAAGATAAAAAAATTATCAGTTGATTTACAAAACATTTGTTTCCTTTAGTTGTTGACTTGTTTTAAAAGGACGTAAAATGTATAAGACATTCTAATAATCTGAAAAGCAAATTTTACATTATTGAAATTTAATTGAATCCGTTATAGAAAATTTTTGCGCTATTCCATTTTTTATCTTTTTATTAAATTTTATGTACCTACTTAATCAATATTTTCTGTTTTCTTTATTTTCTTTTTTAATTTTGATTTTATTACTGGGATGCGATTTTGCAATTTGACTTGGCCTTCGATTCGTTTTTGGCATTGATTTTGATATTGACTTAGACGTTGACTTTTACTGTGAAAGTCAATGTCAAAGTGAAAAAGAAAGTCAAAATCAAATCCAAAGTCAAATTACAAAATCTCACCCCTGAACAAAAAGTAAATAATTATTTTATTTACTTTTAAGAAAGTAAAAGGAATCTTTTATTTAAAATATATACATATGTATATATAAAAAATTACCTATATTAAATATTCTTTAATATAAAATAAAAGAATAAAAAGGAAGTAAGTAAATAAAAGAATACATAAATCGATTAATTAATTAATAAATAAAAGAAAAATTAATATATCAGTGAACTTATTAATTAATAAAATGTTTTTATTAATAAATTAATAATGAAATCAATAAATCAATTAATAAATAAATGTTTTAATACATTCGTAAATAAATTTGTACTTGTGAAAAATAAATTTACCTTGAAGAAAGTGTCGACCGACAACAAAAAGAACTTTCCGACACATAATGTCATTGGAACTTGAAGATGTGACATTATAATACAAAGAGATTTTCTGAATTTTATATTTGGAACTGACATCCATCCGCATTCATAAACTGCATCCATTAGTTCTGTTGTCTGCAAAAAATAACTCGTATTTACTTAACAAATTGGAATATTATTTAAACAATTTGAAAATAAATTAATCAAAAAATTTGGGGAAACATATTTTATTTTTAAGAAAAATTTCACATTTCAAATATTTTAGTTTTGAAAGGAAAACTTGCCTTTATGGTGACATCATTACCACGCCAAGTGTAAATAAATATTTGATACAACATGCACATTTGATATAGTAAATACATATAAAATTCCATTGTAGTCGGCGAAATCTTAAAAAATTAATATTAAAATGAAATAAATTAATTTTAAATTAAATAAAATTTGAAAGTTAGTAAAATATTTTTCTACTTTAATATTAAAATAAACTTGATTATACATAAATTAAATAAATAAGTAAATTGAATAATTTATTACTTAATTGTAAAAAATATTAAAAATTTGAAAGTTAATAAAAAAGTATTGATGTTAATAGACAGAAATACTTTAATCTTGAAAATTGGCACCTAATATAAAATAAAGAAGAATTTAAAAAAGTATGACAAAAAAATTAAGTGAAGAATATGTTAATAATATAAATAAACAATCTGTAGGTAAACAAATACATAAGTAACAATTTTAGTATTCTTGTTCTAATAATAGAAAAAAATGGTTTCTTAAATTAGAATCATCAGATCAAGTATTGAATTAAATTATTGAATTTTTTTCATTGATAAACAATTAATATAATAAAAAAGTTTTTTTTATTTTTTAGTAAATATGACTTACTGATGTTATTTCATAAGTTGTCGCACAAATAATAAAACTACTGACGCAGACTTGCATCACAATTCCAATTTGAAAAAAATTTGTTACGTCATTAATAAATCTAAATAAAATAAAGTTTCTCGAGTAGACTTATAAGGAAATTACTAGCTAAAACCTAGCTTTTCAATGTGATTATAATCTTACTTATAGCTTAAATAGAGCAATAGTTTTAATTTTAATTAATTTTAATTTTTACTTTTGAACAATAGGAGTTATTTTTGGAACAAGAGAATTTTTATATGATTTTCCAACTTTTATAAACATTTATTTTTAACTCACTTGACAATTGCCTGATATCGCAATAAGCATTGAATAATTCTTTCATTCAATATTTTCTCTATTGCTTTATCAGTGTAATATGTAACATTTTCTTCCGACCTAGAATAATTTGAAGTTATAAATTTTCTAGTATTTTGGTATGTAATATTTATAAAAATGTATTTTATTCTATTTAGGATAAATCCGGAGGAGATGGTCCACAGAGAGAAAGCTTGTTAATTTTTGTATCAAAATAAATAATTAAATAAAAAAAATGGAAATGAAAATTTAATGTCTATAGATTATTGGAAAAATATGAAGAATCCCTTTAATTCACAGGACCATAAAATTTTTTAAAGAAAGTATTGACCGGACCATATATTTTATATGTTTTTTGGGTCGCTGAATTCGAATCCGAACTCAGTTTTCCGCCATCACGTCAAGTTTTTTCGCAAATTAATAAAATTCGAAAAAAACTGAGTGTAAACAAGATTAAATAAAGATTCTATTAAAAAGCAACTTTAAAACACTGAAAAAATATTATATAATGTTAAACAATCAAAGAAACTCGTAAATATTTAAAATTTAAGATGGAGGATCCAATATGGCGTCAATTTTTTTAAAATTCACCCAATTCGACTGAAACTTGTTACTCGGGGATTTTTGGGGTTGCTAAATACGAATTTCACCTTAGTTCTCAAAAATTCAAAATGACGGATCCAATATGGCTGACCAGTTTTAAAAAAAATTATTGGATTTACCTGAAATGTTATACTCGGGGGTTTTTGGGGTCGCTGAATACGAATTTCACCTTAGTTTTCAAAAATTCAAAATCTGATAAATTTTTAAATAATTCGTTAGCCACATTGGATCCGCCATTTTGGATTTTTTAAAACTAAGGTAAAATTCGTATTCAGCGACCCCAAAAACCCCCGTGTAACAAGTTTTAAGTAAATCTGATAATTTTTTTAAAAATTCGACAGCCATATTGGATCCGCCATTTTGAAAAAACTTGACGTGATGGCGGAAAACTGAGTTTTGATTCGAATTATGTGACACAAAAAACATATAAAAAACATGGTCTGGTCAATAGTTTCTTTAAAAAAAGTTTTGTGGTCCTGTGTTATGTTCTAATTCTAACCTTTTAAAATATTTTCAAATGTGGAAAATTTCATTACAGAAATTGCATTTTTTTACTGTCAACATAAAAGTATTAAAATATGTTGGACAAATTGCCTGCAAATGCTTCGAACACCTGTTGACAAAACTCATGCTTTAAATTATTTTGAGGGATCTGTAAGCGAATTTATATTCAAAAGTTTAAAATTAAAAATGGTGGATTCAATAAGGCGGATTAAATATATGAGAATGTTTTGGATGAAGATTAAACTCATGTTTTAAAGGTTTTTACAGTTGTTTAATAAAAATTTACATTCAACTTTTAATTATTAACGTGTGTGTTATTTATTAAAAAAAAAAAAAAAAAAAAAAAAAAAAAAAAAAAAAAAAAAACTACCTGCGTGGAAATGGAAGAATGAGTAAAAGATGCCAAATTGTGGAAGTATGGCAAACCATGGGAAGAAGAATAACTATTTTTTATATTTAAAAACTATGGGTAAAGTATGACAAACCATGCAATTTTCTTCTCATGGTTTGCCATACTTCACCCATACTTTGAAAATATAAAAAAACAGTTATTTTTTCTTCCAATATTTTGAAAATATATGATTAAAAATATAAAAAAAATACTTAGTTAAATTTCTTCGCGTGGTTTGACATACTTTGCCCACAATACAAAATTTTGACAGTAAACTTTAAAAATATGAAAATAGTATATTAAGCAACAAGGGTATAAAGGCAGCCATTTGTTTACGGTGATTTTTGTGACACGAGTGGAGGTCGAGGGCGCCGTAGACGCCCCGAGACCTCCACTCGTGTCACAAAAATCATCGTAAACAAATTGGCTGCCTTTATTCCCATGTTACTTACGATATTTTTTATTCCTAATGCACAAAAGTGGCGATTTCAGATAGCAGACGACAGGGAGAAAAAGTCATTCACTTGTTCGACTTATATGAAAATGGCGGCCGTTTTCTCCCTTGGGCAAAAATAACGCATGGGATCAGCGGTTATGTTTGCACATGGGAAAAAATGGACGCCATTTTCATATGGTCGAACAAATGAGTGACTTTACTCCCTGTCGTCAGCTATCTAAAAGCGCCATTTTTGTGCATGTGGGATAAAAAACCCTTTTTTCTTTTCCTCATGCATTTGCCATACCTACCTACTTTGCCCATGGTTTAAAAATTAACTTTCTTCATTTTACTTAACCAACGACAAAAAAAAATAATGAAGACCTTCCAATTCAATTTCAAAGATTGAAATGAAATTAAAATTCGGATGTTAATTCTTCTTAAGCAACCGCAGAAACCTTTAAAACATTCTAAATTTTTAATTTTCGAGTAACGGTTCGTTAAAAGCGAACTCAAAAACGAATTTTTCATCAGGTTTGAAAAATTTGTATATAATTTGTACACCATATTGAATCACCGACAGATTGGCTCGGTCGGATAAATGCCTGGCTCGGTGGGCGGACCAAGGGTATTTGGTTCGCGCCCATTAGCCTGGGATTTTTCCGGCACGTGAGATAATCTGAGATAAACCGGTTGTACTCGAAGAGGTTTTCTACAGTTTCCCTCTCAACTGGCGAGAAAACCCATTAGACGGGTAGTCCAGGCAAATGCGAGTACTCCTAATTTTCAAGTCGCTCTGTAGGCGCAAAAATTTAGTATTAAGAAATGTTTGTAAGGAATGTTCTACGGTTGTAAAAACACTTGTATAGCCAAGATTGTAGGCTTAAGACGGGTGTATAAACAAATAAAATAAAAAAAAATATTGAATCCGTCAATTTAAATTTTGAAATTTGTAGTTCAGATTAATGTTCAGTGACTACAAGAAGATTTAAAACATGAATTCTGTCCAAATCCGAAACATTTTTACATTTTGGTAAAAAAAACGTGTCGAATTAAATTAAAAAATTCTCTTTATGAACTTTTACATCAGATTCGTAATCAATTTGAAAAAATAAGTAAGTGTAGTTTATTAAGACACTGATTTCAACACTTTTGTGTTCGCAGTAAAAGAGAAATGGAATTTCTTTAATGAAATCCCCCACAGCACCGAAACCTTTCTAAAAATTTATTAAATATTTACTTGCAATATTCGGAATATTTAATTGCAATGTTTTTTGAAATTTGTGTACAGATTTAAATGTCCCGATTAAATAAATGTTTAGCGCGAAGCTTTCCTGAACATTTCAATAAAATCTTCGCATAATTATAATTATAATTATGCGAAGATGTAATTTCATGTTCAGGAAATGTTCAGGAAAGCTTCGCGCTAAACATTTATTTAATCAGAACATTTAAATCTTTACACGATTTTCACTAAAATTTTCAGTTAAATATGACGAATATTGCAAGTAAATATTTAATAAATTTTTAGGAAAGTTTCGGTGCTGCGGGGATTCCAACTTTGAAGAATTTTTTTATAGGTTAGAATATATTTAAAGGGTTTCTCAGCTTTCTTCCCGTAATTTATAGTGATTAAACTTTCGTTTTTCCAAATTTTATTTTTTTGTTCAATTATTTTAATTCTGTCAAATGTTATACGATTTTAACACTAAAATTATATTTCTTCACTGTGTGGACAATTGAATTTTTCGTTATTTTAAAGTTAAGTGTTTATCCCTTTCGTGCTTTCGGGACATATACATATGTCCGACTTTGAAAATTTTATGTAATTCTTATAAAACTCAACCAATTAATTTGCGGTAAATTTTTTTCTATTCCGAATGGATGCTGCTTACAATTTTTTACAATACAACTTACAAAAAATACAATTTTTTATAATTAAAAGCTATGGCCATATCCCCTGAACTTATCTCATGTTTATAAATAACACAGTGCAACATTTTTGAGGTCATCGAATGTGCACTAATTTTGACTTCAGTTTCTGAAAGAACTTATCGAAACTAGCAAAAACCTATTTCAGTTTTGCTAGATTAGCTCGGATTTGAATTTTATCGACATTTGAATTTTTTTTTTTTGAATTTTCACATTTTTCAGTTTTCTGATACGGGCGGATGGGAACACTGGATATTAAAAGTTTATGAAAAAAATTCGCAATGGTCACGATTTGAAAAGCAATAATCCCTCTTTAATTACAGAGAAAGAAAGAAAAATTTGGTCGAAAATTGTTCCAGTTACGAATTTTTTTTTGACATTTTTACATTTTTCGGTTTTCTGAAACGAGCGGGTGAGACAGCTGGCTATTAAAAGATTATAAAAAAAATTCGCGGTGGTCACCATTTGAAGAGCAATAATTCCTCTTTAATTTCTGACATTGAAAAAAAAATTTGGTCGAAAATTGTTCGAGTTATGAATTTTTTTCGTACTTTTTCAAATTTTTCTTGTTTTTGATTCGGGCGGGTGAGAACGCTGGTTATTAAATTTTTCTTTTTTAAAATCGTAATGGTCACATTTTGGAGAGCAATACTTTCTCTTTAATTTCTGACAAAGAAAAAAAAAATTTGGTCAAAAATTGTTCCAGTTCGTCGCTTGGGGGCAGCAACATGCCGACTCAGCTAAACGGTGAAAAAGATGCCGTTTCAAAAAGAAAAGTGAAAAACATGCCATTTCACGAAACCTATGGAAACTATGCCTCGCCGCGAAAGCGCTGAGAAACATACCTTCTCCAAACGAACGGTGAAGAACATGCCTTTTCATACAACTTTTCAACTTATTTACGGTTGAAAAGGCATGTACTTCACCGTTCGTTTGGAGAAGGTATGTTTCTCAGCGCTTTCGCGGCGAGGCATAGTTTCCATAGGTTTCGTGAAATGGCATCTTTTTCACCGTTTAGCTGAGTCGGCATGTTGCTGCCCCCAAGCGACGAGTTATGAATTTTTTTTTGACTTTTTCACATTTTTCAATTTTTTGATCAGGCGGGTGGGAACGCAGGCTATTGAAAATTTATAAAAAAATTTCGAATGATCACAATTTGAAGAGCATTAATTCGTCTTTAATTTCTGCCCAAAAAAAAATTTGGTCAAAAATTGTTCAAGTTATGATTTTTTTTTTACTTTTTTTGAATTTTCGGTTTTCTGATAACGGAAGTGGGAATATTGACTATTAAAAATTTATAAAAAGAATTCGTAATGGGCACAATTTAAAGAGCAATAATCCCTATTTAGTTTCTGCCCAAGAAAAAATATTTGATTCGAAATATTTGGTTTCGAAAAAAGTCAAAAAAATCAAAACCCGCGGTTCGACAGGACCGCCGGTATATAAATGTACAGAAATAAATAAATAACACGAATAATTTTCTACCAATTTTTTTTCCTTTATCAGAAATTAAAGAAGGATTATTGCATTTTAAAATTTGACCGTTGTGAATTTTTTAAATAAATTTTTAATAGCCAGCGTTCCCACCCGCCCGTATAAAAAAACCGAAAAATGTGAAAAAGTAAAAAAAAAACCATAACTGGAACAATTTTTGACCAAATTTTTTTTCTTTGACAGAAATTAAAGAGGAATTATTGCTCTGGAAAATGTGACCATTGCGTTTTTAAAAAAGAAAAATTTAATAACCAGCGTTCTCACCCGCCCGAATCAAAAACAAGAAAAATTTGCAAAAGTACGAAAAAAATTCATAACTCGAACAATTTTCGACCAAATTTTTTTTTCAATGTCAGAAATTAGGGAGAAATTACTGCTCTTCAAATGGTGACCATTGCAAATTTTTTTTATAAACTTTTAATAGCCAGCGTTTCCACCCGCTTTATCAAAAAACCGAAAAATGTGAAAAAGTCAAAAAAAAATTCATAACTCGAACAATTTTCGACCAAATTTTTTTTTCAATGTCAGAAATTAGGGAGAAATTACTGCTCTTCAAATGGTGACAATTGCAAATTTTTTTTTATAAACTTTTAATAGCCAGAGTTTCCACCCGCTCGTATTAGAAAAACCGAAAAATTTGAAAAATTACAAAAAAAATTCATAGCTCGAACAATTTTTGACCAAATTTTTTTTTTCTTTGTCAGAAATTAAAGAGGAATTATTGCTTTTCAAATTGTGACCATTGCGAATTTTTTTAATAAACTTTTAATAGCCAGTGTTCTCATCCGCCCGTATATCAGAAAACCGAAAAATGTGAAAGTTCAAAAAAAAATTCAAATGTCGATAAAATTTAAATCCGAGCTAATCTAGCAAAACTGAAATAGGTTTTTGCTAGTTTCGATAAGTACTTTCAGAAACTGAAGTCAAAACTTACTGCACATTTTTTGTGTTGCACTGTGTAATATTCATAAAGAGTCGACAAAAAAGTCAAAATAACCTTTTTCCGTTAGATTCAAATTTCTCAAAAACGTCTAAATTTTTGTTTGAAAATTCAATAATTTGAGTTGAATTTAGTGAATGGGTAGTAAAAAAATCTGTCAATTCACGAAAATCTTGTTTGAGAATTTCCATTTGTCCAACCATTACAACATAAAAATTTGTAGTCATTATATCAATCATGGAATTCATAGCGGCTGTGGTAAGCAAAAGAATTGTTTGAGAAATGTACGTGTAAGCATAAGCTGGATTGACTGTTGCATTGTACGGGTACCATGCAGCGTAAAGTAATGTCTTTTCCTAAAAAACAAAAAAACTCTCATTACAATTGTTAGAAAATAATTGCAACCGTAAGAAAGCGAATGCAGTAAATTTTTGTATTAACAGAGTAAAATTTACTTATGTCTAAAATTTTTGCTCTAATTTTTAATATTTCCCAAAAGTCAGTTTTACTATTTCCAAAGTTTTTCCTTGTTCTGATCTTTTGTGATTATTAAAATTAAATTAAAATTTAATTGAAAAAATTGTAAAATTAATTTGATTATTGTACCTCTCTGTTTTCAACCAATGGAAAAATAATCCACAAAACACAAGTTCCAAGTGACAAAGAAAGAAATGTATATGAACTTGCTCGTCCTACTTTTGCTGATTTTTTCAATACATTTAAATGTTCAATTCGTCTTGGAGCAAATATAGGATTGTTCAATCTTTGAAAGAATCCTTCAATTTTCTTTCGTCGAAATAAAAATACAACGAGTTTCGATGCATAACCAACGCAAGTTAATGTGAAGAAAGAACTATCCACAAGTTGTTTCATGTCACCTCGCATAATATACATGCTTGTAAATTGTGCCGGTAAAAGTCCTCCAATATAATAAAAGTGAATCACATATCCGTAAATCTTGTATATAAATCTTGAAAAATGATAAACAGAGGGAAAAATTTAAGGTAAAAAAAATTTAAAAAAAACTTTTGACTTTTTTTCATCGATTTTAGAGTTTTACAATCTTTTATTTTATTTTATTTTTTTTTATCTTTATCTTAAAAACGGGTTTAAAAATAAAATTTCTAGTGTTAAAATAATTCAATTAAACTTCTGCCCTATTCTTTTCAACTTTTACTAATTCTAGAGTAACTTTTTCAACAAAATTTTATTATTTCTAATACTAAAATCTCTTTGGAAAACAGTAAAATTTACCACAAATACAAAATTTTATTTTCAAAGATAATTTTACTGTGCGATAATAAAAAAAATTTTACTATATTTTATACTATTTTTTATTTCGAATTAAATTAATTAGGGTAGAGTGGGGTAAAAAAGCCACATTTTTACTTTTGATGCTGTAAAATCTGTATTTAAAATTTTTTTCTCAAATTTCCAATTGTTATTGAAAGTTTAGTTATTAAGCTTGAAAATTCTTGACGGAAATATTTTTTATCTCATGAAAGGACTAAGTTATAAGAGTTTTACGAAAGCACTGCAAGTGGCTTTTTTTGCACCACCTGGTGGGGTGAAAAAGCCACCCTACGATTTTAGCAAAACACGTTATCAATTTAGGTATTTTTATATTTTTCCTTTATTTATATGACAAATAGTCTTATTTGAAAAATATTCTAATAATTATGAAAGAGTTTTTAGCAAGCAAAATTAAAAATTATATTAAGTTTACCTGTTTTCGATTTGCACTGCCAATTTTTCGTACCTTTTTTAGAAGTTCTCTTTAAGTTTTACCACAGATAACATATTTCGTTGCAACCGTTTATTCATTGTTTATTTTTTAAATGCACTTTGAACTACTTTTTCGTCGTGTTTAATTTATTTTATTAAATAAACACGAGAAATTTTGTAAAATAAGAAGGTTAGTTTAAATAGAAAACAAGTGAATTTCACAAAATATTCAATGGATTTTTTGCCCTGGCTTTTTTACACCCAAGACCAGTTATTAAAAAAAGCAAAAATAAATTGTTAATTCAGTTCAATTTCCAAAAATTAACATTGTATACGTTTTCGGTATACTTTTCTCCTTATGTACAAACATTTACTTTTATTATTCGTTCACTTAATCAAATTGTAATATGTTTGAAAAGTTCACCAAAATGTTTTCAAAAAAGCAACAAAAAATTAAAATTACAATAAAAACAATATTAATCTAGGTACAACATTCAGATTAGATTCAAAAGTTGCGTATTACCTAATAGTATTTATATTCTAAACAGCTGATAAATCGGCTTAATAGTTTTTAAATAAAACTCAAATGGCTTTTTTACCCCACTCTACCCTATAATAAACAAAGAAAATACTTTAAAAAATACTAATGTTTTCACTAAAATTTTTTCTTTGCAAGTATAAAAAAAATTTACTTTTAGAAATAGTAAAGGACTTTTTATGAATTTTGATTCACGAATGTAAAACCTTAAAGTCGGATTCTCAACGGAGGAAGGCCAAGCGCCGAAGAATTTGAATGTACGAAGATTTATAGTAAAAGCGTCTTCTGGTCTATAGACTTCCATTTGAAGATGGGAAATTTTCTCTCAAAAGAAAGGTGTATTTTGTAACACAGGGTTGCATTAAATTCACCTAACTATGCAGGTAATAATTCGAGGCAGTTGAAAATGATTGGCATGTAAAATCCATATGCTTGGTTGCAGTATCGCGAAATAATAGGCACTCGAAAGAAACGCCCCCTCCTTATTTCTCAACTCGAATTTCCTGAAATCAACTCTCTATAATTTAATAGGGCTCGAATCAATTGTAAAACGTTGTTTTGTAATATTATTCTATGCCTCTGTTGCTATTTATTGTCATCTATTATTTGCTACCGTAAATGCCATAAATATGTTCACAAATATATTAAAAAATGTTTTCAATATTTTAATTGGCATATTATAGGTGGATTTCTACTTTGTTGTAAAACCGAAGAATTGTATGAAGTATATCTTCATATTGTGTTTCGTTCTATTGATATATATTTGACGGATTTTAATAAATATATGGTCATTTTTCTGGATGGTTTAAACTTTATGTTGCATGTCTTAAATAATTATTTTATATTTCAATATAAAGTAAATTCGATCTATAGAAGGTAGAAAAATATAAGCAATTATTTTTAAAGTTGCGACGTTTCGATGGTGTGGTTAACCATCTAGTTCAGGCTAATTGATTAAGATAACACCAAATTACCTAAAAAAAAGCAAATATTAAATATTAAATAAAAAATACGGTAAAATTTAATAACACCTGATTTTAAAAAAAATTAAAACTCACATTGCAACTAGTCAATATTAAAAATTGTTAAATAATTAAAACAGGGTGATTGCTTTTTTCGTACAAAAAAATCCCTATTAATTCCCAGTCATGAATTATTTTTTCCGATCATAAAGAAAAACTCTCAAAAATTATTTTCTAGATTTCATTTCAATTATTTTCTAAAAATTTGAACTAAAATTCTTCTTTAATTGAATTATTTTTTATTTTTTTGAGAAAGTTCCTTAAAAATTCAATTATTTTAAAAAAAGTCCAACTAAAACTAAAATATTTCTAAAATCCACTTGTTTTTAAGAAAATTTCATGAAATGTCGGATAATTTGAAAATTTTTTAATTAAATATGCATTAGAAACATTATGACGTCACAGTTTATGCAAAACATTTGTTCTAAAGCTGTTAAGTCATAATGGTTTAAATGACCTTAAAAATATAACTAATTTCAAAAAAATGTAAATAAAAATGTTTTAAGAAACCAACTTAGAATTTTTATTTAAGGGGGCAGTCTGGGTCTTTTACACGTATTTTGAAGAATTTTTTTTTCATAGTGAAATTTATTTAATAATTTTTAAATAATTTTTCACCTGTTTTTTTAAACAATTTTAGTTGCAAAATAATTTTTTTTTAAATTAGTTTAATATATGTGTAATAATACGTAAAAATTTTAACATGTTTAAATAATTTTCACTATAGAAAAAAATTCTTCAAAATAGGTACGTGCAAAACACCTAGACTGCCCCTTAAGATTTTTTAAAATTCAACTTTTCTAAATCTTTAATTTGAAACTTTTTGAAATTCAATCTATATTAATAACATTAGTAATATTAATTTAACATTCTAAAATATAAAAATTTTTACTTATAAATTATTGTTATTTTATAGGAAAAACAAAATTTTATTTATTCTAATATCTCGTTCTATTAAGAATAAAAAAATTAATTTTAAGAATTTTCTTATCATATTAGTTCTAATTATTTTAAATATTTACTAATTTAAATTTAGAGAATAAGCTTTGTGCTAACATTGTTGCAATTTAATTTATGAATTAATTTATTTTTCACTATTTTATATGTGAAATTTTTTCCATTTTAAAATATAACATTTTTAATAACATGTTAGGTATATTAATTTTTATATTACTTTTTGTAATTTTTGTAACTTTATATTCCTAACCAGAAATCCTAATAAATTCCCAATTAATAAGTTTAATTTGACCCCTTGATAAAAATAATAAAAATTCTATATTCTTAAATAATATTAAAAAAATAATGTCAAAACCCGTGCAGAAAAATGGTGAGGGCCCTCGTGGATTGCCCTCTTGCCATGTCGAACCCGCAGGGGCAATCCACGCGGAGCCCTCGAGGAAAATCCTCATGGATTCCATATGGATTTTCCACGCGGTGCCCTCGTGGATTTCATAAAATGCCCTTAACTTTATTTTCAATTAAATTAATAAATTAATTATTTATTAATAACAAATTAGTCCAATTATTGATAAATAACATTCTTATTTAACAATTTTTACTTTTTTTAATTAAATCGTGACCAAAAAAAAAAAAAAAAAATCTGACGCACGCGGGAATTGAGCCTACGACCTACTGACTACCAGACAACACTCTTACCACTATGCTACGGGTCCTACTTGAAAGTTATTGCTTTAATGTAGGTGACTTGCTGACTTGCTTTTGATGATTCAATAAATTATTTATTAACACTAATACACCATGACAAATAATTAAATAGTTTAATAATAATAATAACAATATCAATAATATAATAATAGACCATAAATATTCATAAATTAATATTTTTATAATTTCAAAAAAAAAAAAATGTCAAAACATTTGTGTTAAAAACGCGTTTTTCATAGTTTAAAATCATTATAAACATTAATTTTTTTATGTAAAGAAAAATTATTTTTTTGGACTTAGAAATTTTTTCTATAGTTAATGATGTGGGCAATCCATGAGGGCCCTCGCGTGGGCCCTCATGGATTTGCCCTTAGGTAAGTTCAATATTTTCAAAAAAAGTAACATTAAATATTTGTTAAAAACGTGTTTTTCATTGTTTAAAATGATAGTAAACAATAATTTTTTGTTGTAAAAAAAAAATTTTTCGTTTGGACATAGAAAAATTGTTGAGCAGGGCATTCATAATGGCTAAGAGCAGGGGCCCTGCTGGTGCCCTCGTAAATTTCCATAACTTTGTGATAGGATTTCTGGAAAAATGTCACTTAATGTTTATTTCAGGTGCTTTGAAACGTAATTTAATGCATTCTGAACTAAAGTTTTTCAACAAAAAAATTTTTTTTTTAAAACTTAGATAAATTTTTGAGCAGGGCAACCGTAAGGGCAAAGAACGGGGCCCCTGCTGGTGCCCTCGTGGATTTCTTCTCATGGATCTTCCACGAGGGCCCCGGAGCTGTGGGGCTCGAACGTGGCTTTTTCCACACGGGAAGAAAGAAAGGGTTGGTGTAATTAAAAGAATGTGAAAAATCGATGAACAGAAGTATAATTTAAAAAAATAACCCATATAATAAAATATGGAAATGTAAAATAATTATTTTTTTTTATTTCTGGTTATTAACTGAGATAAAAGTTCCTTTGAAACAACACAAAAAATTTATACTGACAAATAATTTATGACAATTATTATTAACCACTTTATTATTACTATGCAAAAAAGTATAATTAAAGTTTATTACAAACAAAGAGATATGTAAAGAGAATTAAAAATGACAATGTACATGTTGAAAAAAATATACTTTTTTCTTTCAGTTGTTGACTTGTTTTAAGAGAACGTAAAAACTATACGACATTTTAATAATCTGAAAAGAAAATATTAGATTTTTTAATCAAATATTTACTATGAATTATGTGAATTAATATTAATTATTAATTCCTACTAACTTATTATTGATTAATTATTTAACTCACTGTTGATTTGTACTATTAATTAATTAATATTCATAACTAAATAATTCACACTATTAATTAATAATAATAATTTAATAATCAGTACTTATTAGTAATTAATTATCACTATTAATTAATACAAGTAATCACTAATAGCAATCACTACTAGTAATTAGTTAATATTTGTAAATAATGAATAACATTATTTACATTCTCATGTGTCAATGTCTTTTCATTGGTGAATGAAAAGACAGTTTTTTAATTTTATGCCTTATTGTACTAACGGTAAATAATCTTACTTTAAAGAATGTGTCAACTGACAACAAAAAAAACTTTCCGACACATAATGTCATTGGAACTTGTAGGTGTGACATAATAATGCAAAGGGATTTTCTGAATTTTAAACTTGGCACTGACATCCATCCGCATTCATAAACTGCATCCATTAGTTCTGTCGTCTGCAACAAGTATCTCGGTATTTTTTTCAAACATTTTTTATATCTTTCAATTAATATTTTATATTGTCGAAAGAAAGTTACACTATAGTGAAAGATAAATACTATTTCAATTTAAAAAAAATAGTGTTAAGTTAATAATTTTAAATGAATGAGAGTGTTTGAATTAAATTTAATTGTATTTTTTCCAGTTGCAGTGTAAAATGACTGAAAGTAGGGAAAATGAATGTTTAAAGTTTTAATAAAATTACTTGCCTTTACGGTGATGTCATTACCACGCCATGTGTAAATAAATATTTGATACAACACGCACATTTGATATGTCAAGTACATGTAAAACTCCATCGTTGTTGGTGAAATCTAATAAAACAATATTAGTACTGATTTAAAGTAAGTACAGTAAATATTTTTACTAACATTTTTTATTACTTTTATTATTAACATTTTTTTTGAAAATGTTCAAACTTTTGTTTTATTTGTTTACTTTAATTGTCTTTGTTTATTTTAAATATGACAAATACAATATTTTTCAGAAGAGTATTATTTTTGTTCCTAATTTTTATAAAGAGAACTTACTGATGTTATTTCATAAGTTGTCGCACAAATGATGAAACTACTAACGCAGACTTGTACCACAATTCCAAATTGAAAAAAATTCGTAACATCACTAACAAATCTTAAAATGGAATCAAAATTAATAATTTAGGTATACTTTTTATTAATACTTTTTTAATTTTTGTACCATTTTTGTTTCATTTTCATATCTCTAAAACCTCCAAACAATAGTTTTCGACGCCGAGCGTTGACGCTAACTTTAGAACATATTATTTTTAATTTCGAAGTTATTCAAAAAATGAAATTATTAAATAACAATTTTTCGCGAAATTAAATTTTCCTATCAGAAAAAGTAAATTAAATAATTTTTTGGTTTGCACTAAACTTTTAGTTGAATTAAGAATATTGTAAAATAGGTTTGTAATATTATAACCCTTCAACGGGTTCAAAAATCCATAACTTTATTAAAAATTAAAATATTCTTGTTTTCTGAGCGGGAGTGGCCCGCAAATTTATTCAATTTTATGGACAAATTTTATAGAACAACAAATAAATACCAAATTTTTTTTGTAACAATATATAAAAGGTAAGTATGTTTTTGTAATATTTGCAAAAGCATAGCAAAATATTAAGAGAAAATTAACAAAATTTAGCAAACATAACTAATAGGGTGTTTTTGGGGTCGCTGATTACGAATAAGAAGTAAGTTTTTCAAAATTCAAAATGGCGGATCCAATATGGCGAACGATTTTTTTAATTGATCCGATTTGCATCAAACTCGTCACTCGGAGGTTTTTGGGGTCTCTGATTACGAATCCAATGTCAGCTTTTAAAAATTCAAAATGGCTGATCCAAAATGTCAGACAAAGTTTTTAAAAGTTGAGCTAAACTTTTGAAAATGATTATTTGAGGATTTTTTGGGTCGCTGATTACGAATCTGATGTGTGTTTTTTTAAAATTATAAGTTGTGAATCTAATATAGCGGAAGAAATTTTTAAAAAATCATGTTATGCACTTACAATTCGTTACTAGTGAGTTTTCGTAAACATCCATCGTCAAAACCGACAAAATCGACATTGAATTACGAGTTTCAAGAAAATCCTAAAAAATAAAAAAAATCGGCCGCCGTATTGGATCTGCCATTTTGAATATTAAAAAGTTGACAGCGGATTTGTAATCAGCGATCCAAAAAATCCCCGAATATCGTGTTTGATGCAAATCAGAACAATTTTTTAAAAAATCATCCGCCATTTTGAATTTTGAAAATTTTGCAAAACTGATATCGGATTGGTAATCAGCAACCTCAAAAAACACTTAACTACAGTAGATGATGAAATTTTTGTTATTTTAAAAATGTCAGACATTAAAGGGTTAAGAATACATCGTTCTTTAAATTTTAAGATACAATTTGTATTGACTCAACTAAAAGTGTCAAATTAAACTATTTAATTCACAGAACACTTATTTTTCTTGTCGACAAGCCAAATAGAAGAATTGAAATTAAAATTAATTTTCGAAAAATTAATATAATGAATGACGATAAAAGTAAAAAGAACATTTGCTATTATTAAAAAATGACTTTTATCTTACTTGATAATTGCCTGATATCGCAATAAACATTGAATAATTTGATCGTTTAATATTTTGTCCAAAGATTCTTCATTCTCCAGGAAATCATCTTTTGGCGATTTTAAATATAAATTATTCAAAATTGTCGTATTTATATCCTGAAGAATTGACAAATCACTAACAAATTGCTTCTGTTCATTAAATAATTGATAATTTTCATAAAATTCTCTATTCTTCTTGGAGAATTCAATACTTGGACTCATTGAATGTGCAGCAAATAAGTTTGTCAATTCACGAAAATCTTGTTTGAGGATTTCCATATGTCCCACCATGACAACGTAAAAGTTAAGAGTCAGCATGTCAATCATGCCATTCATAGTTGCTGTCGTTACCAAAAGAATTGTTTGAGAAATGTATGTATATGCATAACCCGGATTCTGTGTTACATTGTATGGATACCACGCAGCGTAAAGTAATGTCTTTTCCTAAAATGAAAATAAAATTGTCGTTTTGATTATTAGAAAATTTTACAAGAAAAAATGAATATATAGTAACTTTTTCTGTTTACGGAGTAAAATTTACCTTGGCTACAAAATAAATTAATTTTTCAATTTAATTAAAGTTAATTTAATTACCTCTCTATTTTCAACCAAAGGAAATATGATCCATATAACACAAGTACCAAGTGACAATGAAATAAATGTTATTGTACTTGCTCGTCCAATGTCTGCTGATTCTTTCAATATATCTAAATGCTCCCTTCGTCTTGGTGTAAAAATTGGATCATTTAATCTTTTCAAAAATCCCTCTATATTCTTGCGTCGAAATAATAAATTAAGAAGTTTCGATGTATAACCAACGCATGTTAATGTATAGAAAGAACTATCGACAAGTTCTTTCATGTCACCACGCATAATATAAATACTTATAAATTGTGCTGGTAAAAGTCCAATATAATAAAAGTGGATTGCAAAGCCGTAAAGTTTGTAAATACATCTTAAAAATTAAAATTATCATCTAAAATATACAACGCAAGTGTAAAATTTTATAAATTATTGTTTAAAATTTTGGTAAATTTTTTTAACTGACTTTACATCACTTTAGTTATTTTCTTTTAAAAACTATGAAATATTCTTATTTTTTAAAACTAAATTTCTTTGAATATTTTTAAATTTTCAGAAACTATTTTTCAATTACATTTATTTTTAGAAACTATTCTTCAATTATTTTTATTTTCGAAAAATATTTTCATTTTCTATCATGTTCTGCGAGTGTATAACAGATTAAAAAACCTTAGAGCCGGATTCTTTACTGCCAAAGGCCAAGCGCCAAATAATTTAAAAGTTTGAAGATTTAGAGAAAATGCGTCTTCTGGTCTATAGACGTCCATTTCAGGATGGGAAATTTTCTCTCAAAAGAAGGATGTATTTTGTAACACGGGGTTGCATTAAATTCACCTAACTATGCAGGTAATAATTCGAGGCAGTTGAAAATGATTGGCATGTAAAATCCATATACTTGGTTGCAGTATCGCGAAATAATAGGCACTCGAAAGAAACGCCCCCTCCTTATTTCTCAACTCGAATTTCCTGAAACCAACTGTCTATAATTTAATAGGGTTCGAATCAATTGTAAAACGTTGTTTTGCAATATTATCCTATGTCGCTGTTACTTACAGTATTATTATCATCTCTATCTTTCATGATACTTTAAATGTCAAATGCATCAATGAGGGTAATATTCTGAATTTTTCAATTTAGTGAAAACTGTTCTTAATTTCTATTTTTCTTATTTTTCGTTTCTTATTTTTACTATTAATTACTTATTTTTACTGTTATTTATTACTCATTTTGGGGATCCCTCATTTTTATTATCACCGTCAACCTAGGGTGTTTTGTGCAGCAAATAGCTATTTTCTGACTCAACGATTCATTAAAATTGAGAATTATAAAAAGTTAATTCGACTATTGTTATATGTTGTAGACATCCTTTTAGAGTTGGCCGATGAACAAAAATTTCTCTTCTGAGTTGTAATCACTAAAAGTCGTGCACAAAATAAATAATAATTGTAAAATAAATCACTAAGATTTTACTAATATCTATAGATTTACTAAAAATTAACAACTTAAAAAAATAGGAAATTAAAATAATTCATCTCAAAAATTTTATTCATTAAAAACTTCAGATTCACAGCATAGCTCCAGTTGATGGAACAGAATTTTATTACACTGAAATAAAAATTTATTTGAACCAAATAAAGATGCGATTACTTGTTTTTTATCAAATAAATATTTATTTATATCAAATAACTATTATCTTCATAAGTTTCATTTTTACAAATAATTTGAGTTGCTTCTGACCTACAGTGAGTCAGAAGGCAAGTAAAAGTGGCTAAAAGTAAAGTTTGAAATTTTTTGTGATAGACATGTTTCCTTTTCAAATGACCAAATTCCAATCACTATATTCTGCTTCACAATACAGCCAGTCAAGGTATTTAAACACTCTTTGAAAGCAATAGTTTAAAATAGAAGTACTACTTTTGGTTTACAAGAAAAAAATATTCCCTAAAATTGTATGCGATCCACTGTTGGCCACGTATGCCGATTTCTGAACAAAAATAATTAATTTCATGATAGAAAAAATTTGCAACATTTAACCATTTCTACTTATTGCTTTTTAAATCGCTGATTATAAATCTGAAGTCAAAATTAACAAATTCAAAATAAAGGATCCATTAATTTTTTATATTTCATGTTCGCCATTTTGAATTATTTAAACTTAACTTCAGACAGGTAATCAGCGATTTCATTTTAATAATCTGTACAAGAAAAAAATTACAATTTTCTACAAATACAAATTGATTATATTTGATTTATTTGTTATAATTTTTTATTGCAAATATTCACTAATACGAAGTAAAATTACCTTAAAGAAAGTGTCAACTGACAACATAAAGAACTTTCCGACACATAATGTCATTGGAACTTGTAGATGTGACATTATAATGCAAAGCGACTTTCTGAATTTATTATACTCGGTACTGACATCCTGTCACATTCATAAACTGCATCAATTATCTCTGTTGCCTGCAACAAAAATAACTCTGCGAATGACAACATCAACAACAAATAGCGATATATAACAACAAATAATAAAATGTAAAGAATGTAAGAGAAATAAAAGTTGTGGATTTTTTCGCAGATCAGGATTTGTGTAAAAATAAAAAATACATCACTAAAAATTTATCGAAAGTCGCTAATTTAACTTTTTTTATTCATCTAGGAGGAATAAAAAAACATCCACATTAAGTTTTCAACCTGAAAATCTTGAAACAATTGTTTGATTTTTTTTTGGTTTCAGAGAAAAAAGTGTTTTTGACACTTGACGCTAACTTTAGGGACCTTTTCACTTATTATTATTTGCCTTGTTTCAAACAAAAAATAAAATTACTTGCCTTTATGGTGATGTCATTACCACGCCAGGTGTATATAAATATTTGATATAACATGCACAATTGATAAAGGAAATACGTATAAAACTGCATCGTCTTTGCCGAAAACTGCGAAAACAATAGTAAATAATAAATACAGGTATTTTAATATAACTTGGAAAATGAAAACTTTTTTAGTAGACTTCCTACAACGCATGTGTCGGCCCTCCAACGATCCACAGAAAGTCCCCGACCCCCGGCAGTACTATAGGGTCACTCACCTGCGTAATTCAGGGACTAGCCAATGCGCCCAAATTAAGTCAATAGAAAAAACTGACCCAGAAAGCAATTATAGTGGGTAGCATTAACATTTTGTTCCATTGTAAGAAACTGTATGAAAGGTGCCACCCTCGCCAAATTTGTCAGTCCAAAAATTATCGTCTAATCAGATACCTGTGTTCTTCGTGTCAGTCCTACAACCGTCACCAAGTTAACTAGTTGTGTACTTTCATAAAGTTTCTTCTTCGACTCCAGTCCAGAAAACCTCCTCAAGTACCAAGTACCTTCTTCGAGTCTCGCCTTAGTCAAATTCATTCAAGAAGATAATTTCTACTACGCGGAACATTTTTGTTTTTCTAAGGAATGTATTACCACAACATCAAATAAATAATTTGGTTACTCCAAGGCTGATGGGTGTTCAATCTAATTTGCATCGACACTTGGACTGCGGACTTTTCACTTTGACTGGCCCGAAATTAATTTGAGGGAAATCTCCTGCTGCATTCTCTATTTCCGCTAGTCAAGGTCATTTCCTCGAGCACATACTGAAGAAGGTATCGCTTGCTGGGTCTACGACTCTAATAAGAATTTTAAAAGTTAAATAACTAATACTTTAAATTTTGTCCCTATTCAAATTCTCTTTAATTCCACAAAGTTCTATTTTTGTTTCAGTGTGTCTGAAGATATCTGGATCTACTCTTTCTCTCTCATTCTAATTGTAAAGGATTCAAATAAAAACCTTAATATTTTAATTTCAATTTTCACAGTTTCTTTTTTCTTAAATCCGCCCCCGTAAGATCAGAACCTTGCACTCTGTGAATAAATCAATGAATCACCGATGCCGGCCAATTTAAAGATACAGAGTGTCCCAGTCATAGGTGTATAGTCGTGCTCAGGAATGCCTTCCGCCAGGGAAGGCTCTAATTTCACGAAGTTTGCCTACCTTCTACATAAAGAGAAAAATCAAGCGTTTGTACTATGGACATGGTCCATACTGAAAAAGCACGGCGCTGTTTATACTTGATTTGTTGAAATCTATGCTAAAAGAGTTAAGATCTATACTCTTTTAGCATAGATTTCTACAAATCGAGTATAAACAGCGTCGTGCCTTTTAAGTATGGACCATGTCCATACTACAAACGCTTTGTTGCGATTCAACAGAGTTTCAACACTCAAATATTATTTCACAAAATAAAATATCTCGAGATCAATAATATAATTTATTAAAATTTTCTTTTTTGTTTTACTTAGCAAGTTTGTAATATTTAAGATTTTAATAAATTTGTTGTGATTTAAAACAATTTTCTTCTTTTGTATAAACAATTAAATTTCAAATAATTATAAAAATCGATACATTCTTCCACACAAAATACTCGTACACATACGCACATTCACACATACATTTTTATGGACATTAATACTCCAAATATTTTTTAATAATCTTGTAAATCAAATATAAAAGGAACACAATACAATTTTTAGTGTTATCACACTAACTTACTGCGAGCCAAAATCGTTTAATTTGTTTCTGCAAGCAGCGTGAATATTGACAATATAATCTCTTACTATCGTCCACCGATATTCCAACGAGATATTGAATATCCACCTGCTTCTATTAAAACTTCGTGATTATGTCCTCAAAGACAGCAACCCAGGGATTAGAAGTCGCCGTCCTTTTTATAATTGTATGAACGAAAACCACGCTACAAATGTTAAGGACGATATTCTTAATTGATTGTCACAATTGGCTCTAATTTTATTATTTAAAATATATAAATTTATATTTGCCGGGCTCACCTTTACAAATCGTGGTGTCCCGTCACTTTATATTATATTCTTTCACTGCTATATATTTTTCGTCAGTTTTTTTATTATGTATATATTTTTGAAGTTTATCGGAGTAAGTCAAAATTAATAATGAATCGTCGAGTACAAATAATTTTCCTTCGTTCAATTTCTCCCACTCTCACTTATTTTCCTCTTTTCCATACTAACTCTCATACTCACTAACATTTACACGCACTCACACATCCATACCGCTACAGCTTGATTTTTTTCTCTGTGTATATTGTCAAAAAAATCAGCCAACGGAAAAGCAGAATTCCGTCAAATTAGTGTCTTCCCTGAGAGAAGGCATTCCTGAGCACGACTGTACATATTTATTTGTTAAAATCTATGTCAAAATTGAAGACGAAAAGTCTTTTGATGTTTTTCAAAATATTTTACTGTTTTCGAGTTATTAATAAATAAAAGCATTTAATAAAACGCAGCATTACAGTCAGGAGAAGAAGGAGTAATTAGACTATTACAGTTCCTCTCTCTCTCCTGCGCTAAATTGGATACTTTCATTTATTAATAAATAAAAAAAAAATTTTACATTTTGAAAAACTTCAAAGGACTTTTTGACTTTACTTTTGACAAAGATTTCAAGCCATAAATATGTACACTCATGACTGGGACACCTTATATATATTATAATTTAGGATATATTTATTTTCCTTCTGAGATACACCAGTATATAAGCCGGCGCACGGTGCAGAATACTCGATAGAGTTGAGGCAGGGTTACTGCATAATCCGTCATGGTAAAAAAGTGTTACGTCAGACTGAAGCAGTATTCCGGCTTTGTTATTCCATTAAGACGTGTTACAGCAGATGTAACAACTAATTTACTAACTCATTATTTGAACTTACGCCTACTTTTGGGGTCCCACAAGATTTCATTCTTAGATCTATTTTATTTGTTATACTATATAGAAGATTTAGACTTCTCTTTAAGAAAATAATGAATTTTTGTTATACCTGAAATGCTAAATTGTTTAAACCTATCAACTGTATGCAGGATTGAAAAGATCTCTAGATGGAGGAAAAATATTGCGTAGATGGGGTGATGGGATTCACTGCGACTCACGATTCCGTTTATATGTGGAACCCCAGTAACCTAACGGTAGCTTTGAGACTATAAAACGATTGTTTATGTTAGTTTTATAAAAATAACTTACCGAAGTCATTTCGTAAGTTGATGTACAAATGGTAATGCTGCTAGCGCAGACTTGTATCGCAATTCCAGTTTCGAAAAAGTTCGTCACATCCTTAATGTATCTGAATTTAATATAAGCAGAATAGTAAATAATAATTAAAAATTTAATATATAAATAAAATATAAAAAATAAGTACATTTATAACTATAATAAATTAATTTAATATAAAATTAATAATTAATTACATTTAAACTCACTTGATAGTTGCTTGATATCGTAATACACATTTAATAATTCGATCATTTAATATTTTATCTATTGTTTCTTCATTATAATAAAAAATATCTTCAAAAGTGTTCGACGAGTTTAAGGAAAATTTTGTTAATTCACAAAAATCTATTTTTAACATTTCCATTTGACACACCATTGAAACATAAAAATTTGTCGTCATAATATCAATCATGGAAACCATTGATGCTGTCGTTAATAGAAGAAATGTTTGAGAAATGTATGTATAAATATAAGCTTCATTTGTTCTCACATCATAAGGAAACCATGCAGCATAAAGAAATGATTTTTCCTGTAAAAAAATATTTTTTCTATATTATCTATTCAGTTATAGTTGACAAATTTTCATTCTTCACCTCTTTTCAATTTGTTTCTATATCTATCTTAAGCCTGACAATCTTGGCTGTACATGTATTTTACACCGAGGAATTTTTTTGTATTGTTTGATTGCTAAACTTAATACCAAATGTTAAGTCAATATAGAACGCCTTGCAATTAGTACTCGCATTTGCTTGGACCCCCCGTCATCTGTATTTTGTCACTCTTCTGTTGGGTTCCCACTTGTCTGACACAAGTGTTAAAAATTAAATAAAAAATAACAATCTGACCCCCAAAAACAATAAAAGTGGATGGTATGACGTAGTATCCCCTTGCAAAAGAAACCTATAAAAGGTGCCGACAGTCCAGGAAACGCCTTCAAGTTAGTTAGTCCAGAAGTCACTACTGAATCAACTTCAAGCCTTCTTCGTGTCAGTCCAGCGACCAAGTTAACTAATTGTGTACTGTCATCGAGTTTATTTTTCGACTCCTGTCCAGAAAATCTTTTCAAGTACCAAGTGCCTTCTTCTAGTCTTGTCCTAGTCAAATACATTCAAAGAGATAATTTCTACTGTGAGGCACATTTCTGTTTTTCTAAGGAAAACATCAACGTCAAATAAATCATTCGGTCACTCCAAGGCTGAGGGGTATTTAATCAAATTTATATCGACACCTAGGCTCTGGACCTTTCAGTTTGGTTGTCCCGAAAACTATTTCTTAGACATAACACTTTTAACAATTTAATTAATTAAATTATTTAACGAAAATAATGCTTGGGAGAAAAATTGGATCGTGCAGTCTTTGAAAAAATTCTTCAAGTTTTTTGCGTTTAAATAAAACAAATGGAAGTTTTATTACTAAACCAATACAAGTCAATGTATAGAATGAACTATCTACAAGTTCTTTTAAATCAGTTCGCACAATGTACATACTTATAAATTGTGTAGGTAGTAATCCAACATAATAAAAGTGAATTACAAAACCATAAATTTTGTAAATAAATCTGAAAATGATAATACAATTGCGATAATGAAATAATTGCTTCCTCATGGAGTCATTGTTTTATACAGAAAATTTTCAAACTAGATTATTTCACTTTTCGTCACGTTTTCAGTCCTCAGAAACTCAACAATCGCAGTTTTAAAATTTAAACCTCACATGTTCTGGTAATTAATTATAATTATTATCTGGTAATTAATTATAAGTAACATGGAATGCCAATTGAAACGCCTCAAAACCGAAGTGGTTAAGTATGCCTTTTTCACTCTTAACCTTTTATTAAACACTTTTTGGTTATGTTAGCCAAAGTTATTAACATTTTAAGAACTCAAAATTTTTAAAAAAGTTAATTTTTTACGTTTTTTAACAATAATTTAACATTTAATTGTTATTTTTTTCCTTTAGGTTTATAGTTATTTTTGAGACGCGTTTTTTGACCCCTTTATTAAACATTGTTGGAGCATATAAGCAGCGGTTTTATAATTCATTTTAATTTTACTTAATGATAAAAAATTATAGTAACAAAAATATCGAAAGATGAAAACTTTAAGGACATAACAAATTTAATATTATTCACTAATTTTTTAAGCAAAGCAAATAAAAAATAATTCTTTGTTGATGTGCAATAATTAAAGTGAAAAGTTTGTATGGTAGTAATAATGAATTGAAATTTTTTTATGAGTGCAGAACAGATTTAAAACCTTAAAGCCAAACCATTTAAGTACTCGAAGATTCACAGCAAATTTATCTTCTGGTCTATACTCTTCCATTTTTCTCTCCTTTTTGGATTAGGAAATTGTCTATCAATTTATATAAAGTTGTAATACAGGGTTTTATTTTAAATTCAGATTAGCATACAAGTAATTCGAGGTATTGTTGAAAATGATTGGCATGTTACAATGTAGGAGACGTAGATCCATAAGTTCCAGTGTCGCGAAATAATAGGTACTTGAAAGAAACGCCCCCTTATTCTAAATTCGAATTTCCTGAAATGAACTCTATAATTTAACTGTTTTCGAATCGATTCTAAAACAACCCAGTGGGCAATTTTTGTCCGAGGACAATTCGGGGACAATGATGGTAATGTCTCTGAGTCATCAAAAAGACAACTAAAAGTCGTCTAAAAGACGTTCCATGTCTGGTCCAAAAGACATAAAAAAGGACGTCTTAAAGACGTTTTTTGGACGCCTAAAAGACAGTTTAATTTTATTTTTTCTAAAATGTGCAGAAATAATGAAAAAATTCCTACGAAGCTGGGATCAAACACGGATACCTTGAGATTGAAGCACTGCGCCTTAAGCACCTTAGTCGTTCAAGACAGATATGAAGCTCTACAAAGTTAACGATCTCACTTGTGAATGAAATGAATTTAACTTAGAAAAATTCCAATGAATTTTACATTCATGAATTCCTAAGTCCAAGTTGAACTTAGCAAATAATATTTCCTATTTATGAAAATTTTTCAATTTTCAAAAGTTGAATAAAAAAGACGTCTATAAGACATCTAATGGCCAAGACATAGAACATTTATAGGACGTACAAGTCCAAAAGACGTCCGCAAAAAGACATCCTTAGGATGTCTTTTGTACAAGTGGGGAAATGTTACTTCGTATTTTAACATTGAAAGAAAAGCCACATTATTGTGTCTTTATAACCAGTTTGTAAAGTAACTGCTATATGATATGATCAATCAATGGCCAGAACTTAAATCAAGAATTCTTTTATTGATTATTATTTTTCACAAGGAAAGGGCTACACTCTATTTGTCATAAAATTCTCATGTTTTTTCTCCTTAATTTTGTTTGTCCCACTGTAAGTAGAAACAAACCAACCGTCAATAAATTTTAAGGAGATATTACACAGAAACAAATTTATGAACAAAATATCTTACCTGTATAACAAGTTGCTTACGTGCCAAGAAGATTTCTCTTTTACTAAAAAGTGTATCAAAAATAGAGCCCCGTAGAATTGAAAACGGTCCAAATATTTTATAAGCAGAACTTAAGACTGACTTGTAAGGTAGATAACAAACTTTAGACTGAAGGACTGCATGAGATTGGAACAAGACTGACTTTTCCTACAGAACAGACCCCTTGATTGATTGAAGGCACATGGTGCAAAGGAGGCACATGTCAGAATTACATTGATTTTAGGTATAAAAGTAAAATGCTCTTAATAATAATATAATTAATAATTACAATATAATTATTAACTTATTTATAAAACACGTTGTTTGTAGTTTTCATTATATTTATAACCCTGGTTAAAAAACCGAACAGATTTCGAACTAATCCGAAATTTTTCCGAAACAATGCGGTTTATGGTCAGGTTTTTGTCACCCGAAATTAATCCGGAAAAATCCAAACTCTATACGGTTTGTGAATAACTAGTGAATCCGGAGTTGGTCCGATGATGTCCGAAATTAATCAGTTAATTTTAACTAGTGAATCCAGAATAAGTCTGAAGCAATCAAAAATTAGTCCGGACAATTTAGTAAATGTTTATAAAAAAATAATTATACAAGTTACACATATTAATTATTATTACTTTATGGTACATTCAACATATTTTTCGATTTACCTATCGCAATTTTATTTACATTAACTTAAAATTTCTAACGCTTGGGGATTCGAACCTGCACCTATCTAACATTATATCGCACCGAAATCGAATACACTAACCACTATACCACGCTCGCATGGGAGTTCAAATTCATAATAGAATTTATAAAGTGCCACGAAAAGAAATGACAAGAAACTAACACATAGTCAGTGTTAATTTTAATATTGAAACAAGATAACTAATAATATTAGTAAATTTGTAAAAACAAATTGACTGCAGAATTAAATATTTCATTTACCATAAGTAAATACGCTGAATAAAAAGTAGGACCGATTTCGGACTAATCCGGAATTTGTCCGCAACAGTAAGGTTTATTGTGGAGTTTTTTCACCATGAATTAAGTTTGAAATCAATACCGTTTTTTATCACTATTGAATCCGTAATTAGTCCGGTTTAGTCTGCAGTTAGTCAGATCATATGCAACTAGTAAATGCAGAAGTAATCCGGTTGGTTTAACCAGTGAATTCGCAGCTAATCCGAAACAGTCTGCTTATGGACAGGTTTTTGTTCTAAAATCATTCCGGATTAAGTCTTTGAATTGGATTGAATATGGATTGTATTGAACTGTCTGTGGATTGTATATATGTTACGGGCAATGTTCAAGAGCCGGGCAATGTCCGACAATGCCCGGGCACTGTCGACATTGCCCACTGTCACTGGGCATTGTCGACATTGCCCTGGTTTTTTTCGGGCAATGTTAGAAAATATCCATATTACTCGGTTGTACCGGGCAATGTCGACATTGCCCGGTCCGACTTGGGCAATGTCTATCTAACGTATAATATCATAATGTAAACAAGGTTTATATTCTTAAGTTTTCAATCAACTTTCGAAGGTAAATAACTCATTAATATAAACGAAATTTATACTGATTAGTTTGCATTTTGCTGTGAGTAGTTATCGACGTGCGCGATCATGGAAATTTCAAATGAAAAACTTCGTTTTGAAAATTATTTAAAAGAAGTACATTGTAAAAAACGCGCTGATAATAGTTTTGGCCTTTCTTCGGTGGCATATGATGAGTGTGTACAAAAAGTAGAACTTTTAAAATCAAAAATCAAAAAGGATTCGAGTGATTTTAGATATTTACGAAGATTTGACACAATTGCCGTTAATAATCAACGGAAATTAATAAAACCAATTATTGCGATGGAAAATGTTTTAGCTTTGCAAATCTCATTGAGAGAAGCTGCTTCCAAGAAGAGCATATTTGGTGTTCAGGGTTACGAGAGGTGTAATTGTAAAACGGGATGTGCCCAAAACAAGTGCAAATGCTTTAGAAATAACAAACTATGTAATTCTAAGTGTCACAGTAGTTTGTCCTGCACAAACAAATAAGTATAAAAATTTTTGTTCCTCATCAAATAAAAAATCTTGAATTAAATCAAACTCATTTGTCATAATTTCTACTGATATCGACATTGCCCAAATGCCCGGGCAATTTCGAGTGAGCGCCTCTGGGCCACTCACTGCTACCCGACTGGTACTAGCGCGTGTCATCCGAGCGTCCGACCGGTTCTTGAATTGGGAGCCTCAATTGTCTGCAACAATCCGGATTTAATCCAATTAAAAGGCATAATCCGAAACAAATATGAAATAATCCGAAATCTCTACGCAAAGAATCCGACATTAGTCCGATTCAATTCGGAATTATTGTGGTAAAATCATATTCCGAAACAAATACGCAACAATCCGAAATTAGGACCATTAAGAAACTCATCTAAAATAAATACAGAATAATCCGAAATCAATATGTAAAGAATACGAAATCAGCCCGCAATAATAAGAATTTAATCCAGTTAAAATATTTAATAGGAAACAAGTATGGAACAATTCAAAATCTGTATGCAAAGAATCCGGTAATAGTCAGCGGCAATCCGATCAAAACACCCCAGTCCGAAAATAAGTCTTATTTTATTAAAAGAATTTGTAATTATATACAATCCACAGACGGTTTGAGACAGTCATATTCAATCCAATTCAAAGACTCAATCCGGAATGATTTTGGTATAATATTGAATTTGTATATTAAAAACAATTTGTATTAAAACCAGATAAATTCAAACTGTAATTATAATTTCGTATGACAAAAACCTGACCAAAACCAGATTTATTCCGGATTTAATTGTAATAATTTTTGCAGTCAATTTGATTTTACACTAGTATTATTAGTTATCTTTTTTAATATTATAATTAACACTGATGTGTTAGTTTTTTGGCATTTCTTTTCGTGGCACTTGATAAATTCTATTATGAATTTGAACTCCCATGCGAGAGTGGTATAGTGTATTCGATTTCGGTGCGATATAATGTTAGATAGGTGTAGGTTCGAATCCCAAAGCGTTAGAAATTTTAAGTTAATGTAAATAAAATTGCGATAGATAAATCGAAAAATATGTTGAATGTACCATAAAGTAATAATAATTAATATGTGTAACTTGTATAATTATTTTTTATTAGCATTCACTAAATTGTCTGGACTAATTTTTGACTGTTTCGGACTAATTCCGGATTCACTAGTTAAAATTAAATGATTAATTTCGGACTTCATCGGACCAACTCAGGTTTCACTAGTTGTTCACAAACCGTATAGAATTCGGATTTTTCCAGATTAATTTCGGGTGACAAAAACCTGACCATAAACCGCATTGTTTCGGACAAATTTCGGATTTGTCCAAAATCTGTCCGGTTTTTTGACCAGGGAGTGTTCATGAAATGAACACAAAGAGAATTGTTAAAACATACAACTTTGCAGCGGTTTTTTATATTACTTACTGTTAAAAAATCTGTCAATTCACGAAAATCAAGTTTTAAAATTTATAAATTGTTTAATTATTAGTAATAAATAGTCTTATAAAATATTACTTAGGGGAGACTGGGACTTAACCAGACGGATTTGGTCTTTGACCAGAAAACTCATACAAAAAAATGTTTTTTGCTAAAGAGTAATTAATATATACGGTTTTGAAGCTTGTTCCCTCACCTACAAATCGCAATTGTTCGATTTTGAAAAACTACAGTAACTTTGGTGATATATTGCTTCGAAGGTGACTACGTCAAAAAACGAAGATCTCAAAACTGGTGGGACTAAACCGGACACCATATGGGGCTAAATCAGACACCGCTAAATAATTAAAGAATGAGACACAAATTTTCGTTTTTATGTAGAAAATATAAATCAATTTTTTGTTTATTTATTTGTAGGTAGTTCTATACAAAGAATATAATATAAATTATAAAATAGGTAATTAATATAGTATGAATTATAGTTTTCAGATTTGCTTGTTTACAGCAGCTCGCTTGCTAATTCATGTTTTAAAATAAATTCTTTATTTATTTATTTATGAAGTGGTTCTATCCAAAGAATATAATATAAAATAGTTAATTAATATAAAATAAATTATAGTATTCGCAGGCTTGGTTGTTGTTTATCACAGCGTTCGGTTTAGCCCCACACCGTCATTTAATAATTAACCTGCAATATATTTTTTCTTCTTAACGTTTTTCATTAAACTTTTTTTCTACTAAACTCAGTACACCTTCAATTAAAAAAAAAATTCCCATATAATATTATTTGAAATTCTTCACGGTTTTGGAAATATTTGACTTGTCCGTTTTAGTCCCAGTCTCCCCTAATATTTATTAATAGAAGTTATTTAATTGAATTATTTAAAAGAAGTTATTATTTGCTTTCATTACTTATTCTGTTGATAATAATTCTAATATAATGTATTTTCTTTTCCTTTTGTTTCAGGTGAGTTAAACAACATATATGTTTCCTGTCGAGTTTATTTTGTAAGTGTTAAATAAATGTATCGAAATATATAAAATTATATTATATTTTTAGTAAATTATAATTTTCAAAAGCAGAAGCGTGAATATAATTGAGGGCTCGGATCGAAGAACCGACGCTTCGCAATGTTCTGTGCGTTCACAAGCGTCGGTTCTTCGATCCGAGCCCTCAATTTCATATAATCTAATAAATAAATGGAACTTTTTATTACACAGAAAAGAAAAGTTTGTTACCTGTTTCGAATCAACCAATGGAAAAATAATCCAAGAAGTACAAGTGGCAAGTACAAGAGATATATAAATCGATGTATTTGTCCTTGCCGATATTGTATATTTATTCAACACGTCCAAATGTTTCTTTCGTTTAGGAAAAAATATTGGATTCTTCAATCTATCGAAAAATTCCTCGAGTATATTGCGTTGCAATATAAATACAATAAGTTTTAATGCATAACCAATGCAAGTCAATGTAAAGAAAGAATTATCCACAAGTTCCTTCATGTCGCCTCGCATTATGTATGTTTTTAGTTTTTATAATGATGATATTCCCTTCAAAAATTTGTTTTATATTAGAAGTAAGTAGAAATTTTGATCCGTGGAAGGTAAAAGTATGGACATATTCGTTTTATGTCATATTTTTTATTAATGTCAAATAATTAAAATGATAGCGACGTTTCGATGACTTAGTTTGTCATCATCATCAGGCTAAGCCTAAATAAATAAACAATAAATTTACACCATAAATAAAGACGAAAAATAAGGACGAAAAGAAAAAAATTATTTAAAAGTTATAAATTTAAAAAGAAATTATTTATCACATCACAAAAACACGTTACATATTAAATTCGCACAGTTATAACTGGCACGTCGAGTTTTGGAAAGCGTTTCGTCAAGACTAAAATCGTTTTACAGAAAAATAGAACTCTAGATAAATTGGAGGAGTCAATGAACTGAGATGTAAACAGCACGTGGCGATGACAAGATGACAATATTTTGAAAAAGAAATCAATCATGAATTTAATTTGCTTATTAGGGGAATATAAAATTATTTAGGTATAAAATATCCTCCTTTTTATTAATTGTATGTTTGTTAATTCTTATGTGCAGCATTTCAGAAAAACATCGTTTATTGAAATTTGGTTCACGATCAAGAATTTTTGCATATTCCCAGTCAAACTCATGATTGAATTCAGATTGATGCGCTTTGACTACAGTTTTTGTGTAGTTTTTATTATTTTTGTGTTCGTTAATTCGTGTTTTTAGAGAACGTTTTGATTCGCCAATATAATTCAACACTGTTACTAATTCAATTGGTAAACAAATCCGCACTATTTCATTAGTAGAAAACTACTAATTCATATTTAGAGAGTAAATTTCTAGTAAATTTTTAGAGAAAATATTAAATTTTTAATAAAGTTTTAGTACATTTCAATAAATCTTTTAGAAATTTGGTAAAATATTAGTAAATCTAGTGAATGTTTAGTATGAATCTTTTAAAAATAAACTGCTTGTTAATTTTTAGGTAATTTAGTAAAATATTTAACAATATAGGTTAAAATCCCCGTACAGGATCCTTAAAGGATCCTCTCGGGATCCTGTGCAGGTCCTGTGCAGGATCCCGAGCGGATCCCGTACCCGTCCTGTACAGGATCCCGACCGGATCCCGTGCAGGAAATTGGAACAGGGTTCCTGTGCAGGTTCCGATGCAGGAACCTTAGCTATCAAAGGTTCCTGTAAAGGTTCCTGTACAGAAACACTTGCAGGATCATGTACAGGAAACTTTGTGAAGGTTCCTGCACAGGAACCTTTACAGTTTTGTAAACTGCAGGTACTTAAGTATAAAGGATCCTGTAAGGAACCCGTAAAGGATCCTACACAGTTTCCTCAATTAATTTATTTATATTTTTAACTCCTGCGCAGTAGTTTTCTATGAGTTTCTCGAATGCGCAATACATTTTTCTGTCCAACATTGTTATACGAGCCTAACATATTGAAATATGAAGTCTATGTATGTCAAATGTTGCTTAACCCTTTAAGGACCAAATGTACAAAAATTGTATCCGAACTTTGGGAGCAATTTTTGGTATGAAAACGGATTGCTAAAAATTTTGCAATAGACATTTCTTAAAGCTCAGGAACCGCTCTTTCGAATGCTGCAATAACAAATATTGAAAATTTATAAATAAACAAATTACATACAATTATTTAAAAAAAACACAATTTTGTAAAGATTTTTTTTTGAAAATAAAATTTTTTTTATTATTTATGGCGAAGGAATACGTCTCAAAGGTAAAAATATCGCGTCAAAAATGTCTAACCAAAAAAGTTGTAAAATAAAAATTTGAAAAAAACAAAATGGCGGATCAAAAATGGCGTTCAAAGTTGACTTTTTAGTAAATAATATACAGCAAGTGCACATTTTTTTAAAAACCTCACAGATTCGCTTGAAACTGGTTACTCGGGGGTTTTTGGGGTCGCTGATTACAAATATGATAATAGTTTTTCAAGAATCAAAATGGCGAATCTAATATGGCGGACACTTTTTTCAAAATTTCATCGGATTCACTTGAAACTGATTACTCGGGTGTTTTTAAGGTCGCTGATTACGAATATGATAATAGTTTTCAAAAATTCAAAATAGCGAATCCAATATGGGGGACACTTTTCAAAACTTCACCGGATTCGCTTAAGAGGTTATGCCACTCTAGGATTTAAAAAAATCGTTTTTTTTTGCATTAAATAGTCCCTTAGGGTATCAGAAATAACATATCGTAGTATTACGGCTAGGGAAAATCTCTAAGTAATTTATTTTCGTAGTTTCGTATTTTCGTAGCGGCGAGGTCCTTTTGTTAACGCGCTACGGGAGGTGATCTTTGAAGGATCTAGAGCAGGTATAAGGCTACTTTTCTGTCTAAACTATAGTCTATTCTACACAATTTGGCTTCACAAACAGTATGCAAGCGTCTGTTTCAGTCAGTTAGGCATAGCCAAGCATGTGAAGAGCATATTAACTTTAAACTTTAAACGCGATTATCTGAAAACTACATTTTTCGAGTTGGGCGCACTAACAACTCGTACAATTTTCAACCGATAAAGTTCAAACTTCACAAACATCTTTGAAAATATATTTTTTAAGGCATCACGTAGGATTTTTTTTTATTTTGTATTGTTCATTTGTTATTAACAATTTACTGACGATTTTTTGGTAGAATTTAGAAAGGTTAACTTTAGAAGTGCGCCTGACCATAAATCAATATATCGAAAAAATCCTACGTGTTGCTTTAGCTATTGTAATGTACAATAAATAAAAAATTATATACTCAAGATATTTCAAAATTTACGGGAACAGTTGGTGCGGCCACGGACCTATTTTTCGGTTTCTAGAGTGGCATAACCCCTTAAAACTGGTTACTCAGGGGTTTTTGGGGTCGCTGATTACGAATATGATAATAGTTTTTAAAAATTCAAAATGGCGAATCCAATATGACGGATACTTTTTTTAAAACTTCATCGGATTCACTTGAAACTAATTACTCGGGTGTTCTTGGGATCTCTAATTACGAATATGATAGTAGTTTTCAAAAATTTTAAATGGCGATTCAATATGGCGGATACTTTTTCTAAAACTTCATCGGATTCACTTAAAAATAATTACTCGGGGGTTCTTGGGATTTCTAATTACGAATATGATAGTAGTTTTCAAAAAATAAAAATTTCGGAGCATATACATTAATTTTTGTAATATTTTACAGTAGTAATTTTAGAATTGCGTTAACTTTATTTTGTTGTAAAATATTTCAATTTTTATTAATTAATTAATTAATAATTCGAAAAAAAGCGTTTTTTTCGTTTTAGATATTGAAAGTACACATCTTAAGCTTTCTTTTGGTACAAGAAAAAGAAAAAAAGGGTCCTTTTTGAAAGAAAAATAAAAAAAATATTATACTAAAAAAAATATAGGTGTATATTACGTGGTAGTTAATTAGTCATACATATTACTAAATACTGTGAAAATATTAGCCCGATCCAACAACTTGCAATTTTGACTTTGGTACACTCGAGAAAATTTGCCCCTTAAACATAATTAATCTTTATTTATGAGGCTTCAAAGACAGACAAAACTAGATAATAACAAAGAACAGTTCCTATTAGTATTATTATTATAACAAAGAAATAGTTATGATTAGTATTATTATTATTAAGTTTAATATTATTAACCAGTTTTAAGCGATAATCCGGTGAAGTTTTAAAAAATGTCCGCCATATTGGATTCGCCATTTTGAATTTTTAAAAACTATTATCATATTCGTAATCAGCGACCCCAAAAACCCCCGAGTAACCAGTTTTAAGTGAATCCGGTAAAGTTTTGAAAAGTGTCCGCCATATTGGATTCGCCATTTTGAATTTTTGAAAACTACTATCATATTCGTAATTAGAGACCCCAAGAACCCCCGAATAACCAGTTTCAAGCGAATCCGATGAAATTTTGAAAAAAATGTCCGCCATATTGGATTCGCCATTTTGAATTTTTAAAAACTATTATCATATTCGTAATCAGCGACCCCAAAAACCCCCGAATAACCGGTTTCAAGCGAATCCGATGAAATTTTGAAAAAAATGTCCGCCATATTGGATTTGCCATTTTGAATTTTTAAAAATTATTATCATATTCGTAATCAGCGACCCCAAAAACCCCCGAGTAACCAGTTTTAAGCGAATCCGGTGAAGTTTTGAAGTGTCCCCCATATTGGATTCGCTATTTTGAATTTTTGAAAACTATTATCATATTCGTAATCAGCGACCTTAAAAACACCCGAGTAACCAGTTTCAAGCGAATCCGATGAAATTTTGAAAAAAATGTCCGCAATATTGGATTCGCCATTTTGAATTTTTAAAAACTATTATCATATTCGTAATCAGCGACCCCAAAAACCCCTGAATAACCGGTTTCAAGCGAATCCGATGAAATTTTGAAAAAAATGTCCGCCATATTGGATTTGCCATTTTGAATTTTTAAAAACTATTATCATATTCGTAAACAGCGACCCCAAAAACCCCCGAGTAACCAGTTTTAAGCGAATCCGGTGAAGTTTTGAAAAGTGTCCCCCATATTGGATTCGCTATTTTGAATTTTTGAAAACTATTATCATATTCGTAATCAGCGACCTTAAAAACACCCGAGTAACCAGTTTCAAGCGAATCCGATGAAATTTTGAAAAAAATGTCCGCCATATTGGATTCGCCATTTTGAATTTTTAAAAACTATTATCATATTTGTAATCAGCGACCCCAAAAACCCCCGAGTAACCAGTTTCAAGCGAATCTGTGAGGTTTTTAAAAAAATGTGCACTTGCTGTATATTATTTATTAAAAAGTCAACTTTGAACGCCATTTTGTTTTTTTCAAATTTTTAATTTACAACATTTTAGGTTAGACATTTTTGACGCGATATTTTTACCTTTGAGACGTATTCCTTCGCCATAAATAATAAAAAAAATTTTATTTTCAAAAAAAAATCTTTACAAAATTGTGTTTTTTTTAAATAACTGTATGTAATTTGTTTATTTATAAATTTTCAATATTTGTTATTGCAGCATTCGAAAGAGCGGTTCCTGAGCTTTAAGAAATGTCTATTGCAAAATTTTTAGCAATCCGTTTTCATACTAAAAATTGCTCCCAAATTTCGGATAACATTTTTGTACATTTGGTCCTTAAAGGGTTAACATATAAAAATTAAAAAAATTAAAAAGTTTTCTGTACATGATCCTGCAAGTGTTCCTGTACAGGAACCTTTACTGGAACCTTTGATAGCTAAGGTTCCTGCATCGGAACCTGCACAGGAACCCTGTTCCAATTTCCTGCACGGGATCCGCTCGGGATCCTGCACAGGACCTGCACAGGATCCCGAGAGGATCCTTTAAGGATCCTGTACGGGGATTTTAACCTGGGTAAACAATGACATGTTTTTAAGAATGGAACGCATTTGAACCAAACACCGGGGCGATCTGTACTCGCAATCAGTGCGTACTTTAAAGGTTAAATATTATTACTACAGAAGCTTAGTGCTGTAATAATAATTTTATTAGGGGAAATCGGGTTACATGGCGCATTTTTCACTCTTTGTTGTTTAATTCAAACATTTTTGCTTATTTTAATCCTTATTGCACAAAAAACTTGCTGTAACATCTAAGCTTCAATTTAAGAAAAAAAATTTAATTATATTAATTTAATTGCATAGATATACGATTTAAAGTTTAAACATTATATGATATAGTAAAATAAGTTTTCTATTGGTATTTTACAATAAAATTATTTTAAAAACGCATTCTTCATTTACATTTTTTAAATAGGGTTATTTTTTGGTATTTAATAATATACAAATTACGAAATATTAAACTTTATTAAAACCCGACCAAACCGCGCCTAGTAGGGGAACATAGTTGAGGTCGGCCCACTTTTTGACTTTTGTTTATAACTTTTTTTTAAAAATGAATTTGGACAATTGAACACAAAGTGGCCGACCTTGACAGAAAGTAACTTTACCGAATTGTTGTAAACACAAAGAAATACGTTTCGGGATTCGATTTTTCACTTTGTTTTTCTTTCAACCATAAGTCCCAGAAAATTTCTGCATGCTTGCCTTGACGATTCCATTTTTTTAAAATCTTTTATTAATGGTTTTTTACATGATGCACAAAACTTTTTTTAAGCTTTTTTTGTACCGACGTCACAGAAAACACAATTTTTGATTCTCCGAAAATGTAATTGAACAAAAAGTTAGGTTCCACTAAGACAAGCTTCGACAGGCATGCGCGTAGGTGGCGCTAGTGAATTGTCCAAAAAATCGCGTATGGCCTACCTAGACAGTGGTCCAACCTTGACTATACTCCCCTACCCCTGAAGGGATATTTTATATAATTATTAATTTTTTATTAACAATATTAATATTAATCAAAAATTCCTTATTGTCACTTTTGAAAATGAATTATTAGAGTTCAAAATTTTATATCTGAGCTTTTTTAAAATCATTTCCTGGAAAGATATAACAAAAAAATGAAGAGATTAAAAATTTACTTTGGATTACCAAAATCAATTATTTTAATCTATATACTTATTCCACAAAAGTTGATGAATAAAAATAAAACTTTGTACGAACTTATAGTTCATCAAGTACTTCAACTTGAGTGGAGAGAAAAATTCATTCAACTTAAAACTTTCGAATAAAGTCGAGTGCGCCAAGTAACCCCTGGACCAAAAATTTATTGTTTACTTTTAGTTGTAGTCACAAAATAATGAAGAATAAGTGACACTTTTTTACAAATTCTGTGAAAAACATCAATTACTATCGGCTCAAAAAGAACAGGCCCCTGACTTTGAAAGCTCACAACGCAGGTAAAAAAAATCATAGAGAGTTAAGACAAAGTGTAATACGTAGCTTAATTATCTAGTCGTTCTTATACAAAATTTCATAACCCAAAAAAATTTTTTGTTTAAGTTATAGATTTTTATTGAAAAAAATACGTGGTTTTTTTCATGATTTTGGGAATAGCCTACTTTGAAAGCACGTAGCTGATTTCAAGAATATCCAATCAACATACTGATTTTTTTCTATAATATTTGTATCTTTCTTAAATATATAGTGGAGAATTTTCTTAATTTCTTTAATAACTTTCGGAGATTATTTAAATCAAAAATAAAAAGTTATATCTCTTGCGATCAGAAGCACAGATTTGAAATAAAATGCAAATTATGCATAAGTTTTTTCTTAGATAAAAACAATTTGAAAAAACTTGTAAAAAAATTTTGTTTAATAATTATTTATGAAAATGTTTTTTGTTTTTTGCTTTATTACCCCATTGAAGCAAGGTGCAGTCGGACATGAAACCCTTTTGTCAACAGTAGAGAATTCTATAACAGTAGTAAACTACCGCACTTTTTTTTATATGATGCTTCTATTCTTATTAGTTATTTACAACTTTAAAGACTTTTTTTTGGGGTTCTAGCAGTGGTATAGGAAGGAGGGCCTTTAAACACAAAATATTTTTCTTTTACTTGTAACACTTTTAAATCAGGTAATTTAAAAGTAAAGTAATAATTATATAATTGATAAGTGACTTATTTAAATATTACCTGCTTTATATTTAATTTTTAATTTAATAGTTAATTTTTAATACAATTAATTATTCAATTTTTAATTAAATTAAATATTCCATTTTTAATTCGATTATTTTAATCTTATTCAACTTAATTATTTGAATCTGATTAACATAAATCTTTATTTTAATTTATTTGAAACAAATAATATTATGTAATTTCTTTTTACAATTATTTCTTTTTTCTTTGCATAAATTGAGGGTTTACATGCAATAAGAGGATACTTGCTATCTACTTTACACTGAGCGTATTCCCTTATTGCACTTAAATTCTCAATTCTTCTCAGTTACAAACATACAGACTCATTTATACCTGAGCGCTGATAGAAAAAATGGGTTTCCCAAGATTTTAGACCTCGGCGCCTTTGCAAAATAGATTTACGATAGCCTGCACCTTGCTTTAATGGTGTAATAAAGCAAAAAATGAAAAACATTTTTATAAATAAATGTTAAACAAAATTTTTTTACAAGTTTTTTCAAATTGTTTCTGTCTAAGGAGAAACTTTTACATAATTTGCTTTTTATTTCAAAGCTGTGCTTCTGCTCGCAAGAGAGATAACTTTTTATTTTTGATTTAAATAATCTCCGAATGTTAATTAAAAAATTAAAAAAATTCTTCACTATATATTTAAGAAAGATACGAATATTACTGAAAAAAATCAGTATGTCGATTGGATATTTTTTAAATGAGCTACATGCTTTCAAAGTAGCCTATTCTCAAAAACATGCAAAAAACCATGTATTTTTTTCAATTAAAAATCCATAACTTAAACAAAAAATTTTTTTGACTTATGGAATTTTGTATACAAACAACTAGATAAGTAAGCTACGTATTTGACTTTGTCTTAACTCTCTACGATTTTTTTTACCTGCGTTGTGAGCTTTCAAAGTCAGGGGCCAGTTCTTTTTGGGCCGATAGTAGGTAATTTGATGATGTTAATTCTCCACTTGATAAAATGAGTTTTCAGTTACGAGACAAGTAGAGTGGTACATAAAATTTGATCGGTATTTACAATCAATTAGTTACTCCATGTTAATTACAAACAGTGATAATGCCAATTAATTATTTATACAAGTTGCGGGAACAACATTTTTTCTACAGTTGAGAACAGAATATTACATGTTATTTAGTCAAATTTTACCATAATTTTGGAAAAAATATTATCCTATAAAGAAGATGATGTAAGTATAAAAATGTTTCTAATATCGAACAATCAAAAAAAAATTATAATTGAAGGACCCTAAAGTTTTGAACGTTCATTTGAACGAAATTTTTTTTTTTTATTTATGAACTTTTCTGCAATAATCTTGTTCAGAATAGTAAATACAACAAATATCTAACAAAAAATTATCAAAATTTTAATATTGGGGGTGAAAAACAACCCCTTTCCAAATAACATATATGCATAATAATAAAATATTAAATATCACTATTAGGAGTGAAAATTTTTGACTCAAAATATTTTTAAAAATTCTCAATAAATATACCAAACAATTTCCACAAGGTTAGAATCGGCGCGACCCAAAAAAAATCCACCCCTAATTAAAAATCGATTAAAAAAAGACATAAGTGCCCCATACTAATAGAAGGCGTAAAATTTTTTACTCAAAATATTTTTAAAAATTCTCAATAAATATCCCAAACAATTTCCACAAGGTTAGAACCGGCGAGACCCCCTAAAAAATCCACCCCTAATTGAAAATCGATTAAAAAAAGACATAAGTGCCCCAAACTAATAGAAGGCGTGAAAATTTTTGATACAAAATATTTTTAAAAATTTTCAATAAATATACCAAACAATTTCCACAAGGTTAGAACCGGCATACCAATATGCATTTCACCAATAAATGTGTGAAAATCGCGGAAAAGTCAAAATTATGTATTGAATTGAAACCTACAACAGTTCCGGGACTACCAAAGCTCAATTTTTGGTTTCAATTTTTTTTTCAATTCGTATATAGATTTTCCGAGTTTTTCGTCAATATTAAAACTCGCAACAGTTATTCCTAATCCAAAAAATAATTTAGAAATGAATTTGAATTACTTCTGCCAGTTCTGAAACAACGTAAATAGATTATTTTTATTATTTTGACTTTTCCTGAGTTTTCCGAGATTTTAACACATTCTTCGGACATCAGGAAAAAGTCTAGATATCATTGTAAATATAAAATTGTTTTGGAATTAATCTAAGTTAACTTTACACTACCCTAAACCGATTCTGACCACTTAAAAAGAATTTGTTACATTTTTCAAGGAATTTTCATAAATTTTCCGACTTTTCCGACAGTAACCAAGCATGTGGCAGTTAATTGTAGACCAGAAAATATTTTATGATATGTTTTTATCCCTTTTGCTCTTATTCCAACTTAATTCTTATTTTTCGGACTTTCCATGGTTTTTCCTGATTTTCACCACTTTCCCGAGGGTATAGGGGGAAATGAAGGTTACTACTCGATTCCTGGGCTCAAAATGTATAAGAGTTCACTTGAAATTTACTTCTCGCTTCGGGGTCAAAAATCGACCCTTTTTTAACATCCTTTTTTTTTTAATGATTAAATAAACAATTTAGCACTATTCTTTGAAGGCTTATGAAGAGAAACAGAGTTTGCTGAATGTAAAATATTTATTTTCAAGGATTCTATACCAATTTTACGAAAAAGTGTTTTTTCCCATGCATTTTACATGGGAAACTTTGAGCGCTTTGAGCAACCTCTAAATATTTTTTTTGTCCTACCTGCACGGAAAGTATGTCATTTCGGGCACTTAGAGCGGGCGCAAAGTATCTCATTCCCACCCAGGGGCAGGGGAAGCGGGCGCAAAATATTTTGCGCCCGCTTCCCCTTCCTCCGAACTGGCGGAGAGGATTTTGCGCCCGCATGTTAATTATTCGATTTTCTTCACTAAAATGCGATATTTTCGACTTTCTTTTTATGTTAACTATAAAAATGAAAACATTTTTAACTTGTTTTATTTTGTCTATAAAAATGTGCAATTTTTTTCGATTTTCTCTAAAAAAAATTATGACAAATTTGGTTTTGTTCCCATTTCGGTTGGAAAAATTGTCAATTTTAAATACATTGTTTTCTTATTTCTATATTAAAACGTCTATCATTATAGACTTCAAAGAGTTAACATTTATATAGGGTTTAATTTTTAATTAATATAAGCGTTTAATAGTTCGTGCCCTCAATGACATACTTTCCATGCAGTTAGGACAAAAAAATATGTTAGCATCATGGGCGCAAAATAGGTGATTACGACTCTGGCGAAATCACCTATATTGCGCCCTTGATACGAAAATAACTATTATTTTCAAACAATAGGGGTATTTTTTTCTCCATATAGAACAATCCTAGGGGGTGAGAGCATTAAAATTCCGATTTTACTTTTTTTAGACCACCCTATGCAGCACTCACTGTATTCACATGGCGTTCATAACAAAAATAGTTTCTAATATATTTATGTAAGACTTAAAATTCTTTATCACATCGGAATATTGAAGTTGACACCCAAAGCGAAATAAATCAAAAGTTTACTAATTTTTAAAACTTCCTATTTCAAAAAAAAAACTTCATTATATTTACACAAAATTTTTTGTTTTGTACGTGAAAAACAGTTTTTTTAGTTTTTCTGTGTAAATAATAAACCTATGTGCAGAAATTTTCCGTGTTAATTTATTTATAAGATTGTTTATCAATTGTTTTTAGCCTACCATAAATAAAAACGGCGAGTACAAACGTAAAGGGAAAAACGGACTTCTTGAATGATATGGGTTTAGATTCTAACACTCGCATATTGTACATTTATTGTTTTTGGAAAAATTCCATCTTTAGAATTTTATTCAATTTTAATTCATCACTGGAGGTCACTCTTTATTTGGAACAAAAATATAATTTTTGGGAAAAAACGAAAAACTCCATGTTGAGAAGTAAAAAAAAATCATTTTCTATATTTATTGTTTTTAATAACTAATTTATAAAACACACTCATTTGTAGATTTCACAAAAATTTATAAATTACGATTGAAAAGAGAAACATACTTTTCACCAAGAAAACAATTCTGTTTTGTTTGTTATAAACATAGTTTTTATTAAGAAACTAATATTTAGAAAAAAACTAAATTTGACTAACAAATAATTTTCTTTTGTAAAATTGTCCATAAAATGTTGATTTCACCCAAATAAAAGAAAAGCTTTCATTGAAGAGATGTTTCTTAATATTTCTCAATATTACACAATTTTGCAGTTTTTAAAAAATTGACGAAATTTGAGTAATTTAAAATAAATGGAAGAAAAGAAAGATTAGTTTAAAACTTATCTCTATACTTCACTTTTATTTTACAAATTTTCTCTGCTCAAAAGAAATTAATTAAAAGCTTGCAATTATTTTTTTATATTGCGTATGACAAAATGTAATTATCGCCTTTGCGATGTAATTTTTAAACATTCTACTTTTGCTCCATTAATTCCTTTTTCATGTTCATTTGCTTCAGTAGAACGTAAAATGTGTAGGCCAATTTTATAATCTGATAAATGAAAAAATTTGCATTAGTCGCAAGCAGTTAATTTTGCGTTTCTCTTTAGTGTAAAAAGTAAAAAAAATAATAATAAAATTGTATAGGGTCATTTGGGTAAATGTAAACAGAATATCTATTTTTCACCCCAAATGACCCTATTTTACTATAAAAATTAAATTAAACTAAAATTATATGTTTTACTACTACTTAAATAGTCATTTTATAATTAAAAAGACATTAATAATTATATGTTATTAATTTTTTTCTATTACTATTAACAATTGTGACTGTAATCGAATAGATAAACCCACAACCCGGAATATTCATTTCTAATGCAATTTTTTACTCTGAATCCGATAATGACCTCGAAATTGTTTCATCACGTCAAGATTTTGAAATATTCTAACCTAAATTTGTGAAAACTGATATAACTCAGCCAAAATAAATTAAATCAAAATAAGAAAAATAGATTCGAAAGATGAAATATAGCACTGTATTGTGACATTTAAACCAAAACTTAAAGTAGTATTTTGTTGACTTCATGGACATTTAAATATTGACAAAAGCGGCCTTTTTACACATTTGGGTTAAAATATTTCAAAATTCTAACATAATAGAACAATTAGAGGTCATTTTCGGACGCAGCGTAAAAAAATACATTAGAATTGACTATTCCGGTGTGTGGGTCTGACAAAATCCAAAATTTTCTATGTAAATTAACAACAATTAAAGTATAAATAGTGAGAAAGATTTACCTTGAAGTAAGTGTCGACTGATAGTAAAAAAAATTTTCCAACGCGTAATGTCAATGGAACTTGTAACTGTGACATAATAATGCAAAGGGATTTTCTAAATTTTGAATTTGGTACGGATATCCATCCACATTCATAAATTGCATCTTTCAATTCTTCAGTCTACCACAAAATTTTGTTTAATTATGGTGTAATTCAATTATTATTAGTTGTGACGACTAACGAAGAGAAGGAAATTTTATAGGTTATGTTTGTTATATTTTGAGTAAAAATACATAAAGTGGGTTAACTCTCAATCCAAACTAATTAAGTTTAACACTTTATTGCAATAAAAATATTCAATAAAAACCCAGGCGGAAAAGTCGGACGAATACCGGATCGTCCAACCGTCTAGGGCCCGCGCCGGTTGAATTGGAGAGTCAATGCCAGTGCAGGCAGTCTGTACCGATTCGGATGAGAATTTCTGCTGGCGCGGTACAAAGTCGTATCCGACTTTCGGTACAGTCTTTCTACTGTCGGCGGTACAGGCGCGGTACAGGATTTGATCCGACCGCCGGATCAAAATTTATACCAACTAGCAACCGGCGTTGTACTGGCATTCGTCCGTCTAACGACCCGAGCGGTACAGGCATTCTACCGACTGAGAACTATATAATTTATCTTATTATTAATATATTAATTAATTTAATTTACTTACTTATTTATTGATTTATTATAAATAAATTATAAGTAATATTAAATAAATTTGATTGGATTTATTTAATATTACTTATTTGTTTATTTATTGATAATAAATCAATAAATAAGTGAATTAAAAATTATTAATTAATTAATTTATTAATAAGAATATGCTTAGAATATAGTAATTGTTACTAGTTTTCAAATTAGTTTTATTTTTATATTGGATAATTTTTTTTATAAATGCGCTTTTAAAAATCTTACCACAAATATATTTTAAAATCTGACAAGTTTTGCTTTTTTTTATAATAAAAATTAATAATAATAAATTTAATCCATCATACTTTAAACATTTTTTGTATTAATAATTTTTAAAGAGTCGAAAGTACATTCGCACTGTCATTCTATTGCAAAATGCGTCCGGCTCGGTGCAGGTTTCAGCCCGCCAAACACCCGGCGTTGTATTGGCATTCGTCCGTCTAGCAACCAGCACGGGCCAAATTATATTCTTTATTAAAAATTCAAATAAAAGAAATGTTTAATTAACTATGCAAGGTGAATGTTAATTAATATTTAATATTTCTTTCAAATTAATTACATTCATCTTTTTCTCTTTTTTAAAAACAGTTATAAAGTATAAATGAAACGCAGTAAGTTACAAATGTTTATTTTAGTTAATTTTGTATTGATTTCGAATAGTTATAAAGTGAAGTGTTCAACTAATTATTCCTAAATAATAAAATAAAGATAAATATTAAAAACATTGAAGATTAAATAAAAATATAATAAAACTTTAGACTTCGGTGCGTAGATTAGGATAGGCTTGGGCTTCGTATCCTACTGCGAGCGTTTAGAATTTTAATGTGTAAAAAAAATGTAAAATGTGTAAAAAATGCTTCAAATGATCTATAAATAAATGTTAATTAACATGCACCATGCATAGTTAATTAAATATTTTTTTTTATTTTATTTTTCAATAGAGAATATAATTTGGCCCGCGTCGCTTGCTAGGCGGACGAATGCCTGTACAACGCCGGTTGTTCGGCGGCATTAAATCTGTACCGAGCCAGGCGCGCAGCCACTACAACACATTGTCAGGTTCCAGTACAATGTCTGCACCGCTCCGGTCGTCAGGCGGATCCATGCCAGTACAGTCTTACCGACGTCTGTACAGGCGCGGTACCCTGCCAGTGGGAAATTTCCGCCTGGGAAATATTTTTTATTTCTCATAATTAAAAAAGAATCCTTTATTCGAGATAAAGAGATAACAAACATAACCTATAAGTTTTTGTCTCTTAAATCACTTTCTTCGCGATGCATCACAATTATTTTAGCAATTTATTTATTTATTTAAGTACACTGAGAAAACATTATACTAAATTTAAATAGAAAAATAATTTTAAGTGATTTTATTTAATTGAAATTAGTTTGTGAGCTTAATCCCAATATATAGAAAATATCTACTGCTTTGATTCAAAAATATTATTTGTTTGAATAATTATATTTAATTCAAACATATTTTCTGTTTTGATTTAAACAAAAATTATGTTTAAAAATTTTATGTTTGATTCAAACTTAAAAGTTGATTATAAATAATTTAAAATCAACGACAACTTATGTTTGAATTAAATATATTATTTCTTTAAATGAACCAAAATATGTTTGACTGTATATAGCAAAGATATTTTAAGTTTTATGTAAACATATGTTTGAATCAAATAAATCGTTTTCTCAGTGTATTTTAAGTTCCTATATGGCTAATTAGCCCTCTAAGGAACATTTATTAATAAATATTTGTAATTTTAAATAATTAATAAATTAATAATACATAAATAAATTACTACTAAATTATTAGATTTTAATTTAATAATTTAATAGTAATTTATTTATTTATAAGGTTTTAATTTTTAATAAGACATTATTATTAATAAAATGAATTTACATCAGATGCGCTCCAAAGAAAGATGCCTAAGAAGCAAATCATTTAAGGTTATGTTTGTGTTAATTTTATCTTAATTGAATGTTTCTGTTTAATTGCGTAAAAATAAAATCAGTTTTTATTAATTTTTTTAAATGTTATAAAGAATTGAACATCAGTAACTTAAACTGAGAGTTGAATCTCTTTGTTTATTTTCATTCAAAAATTTACAAACATAACCTCCAATTTTTTGCTTCTTAGGTAGATTTTTTTAGAGCGCGTCAATTATTCACAATTTTACCTTTATAGTAATGGTATTTCCTCGCCAAGCGAAGATAAATATTTGGTACAGGATGCACAATTGATATTGTAGAAGCATGTAAAATTGCATTGTAGTCGGAGATATCTTAAGATAAGCACAAAATTAAATAAAAAGGAAAGTAATTTTCCTCTTTTTTTAACTGTAAAATTATATATAGGTATCTTATACATCTTTTAAATTAGCGTCGACACTAAACATCGAAAAAATTTTTTCATAATTTTTTTCCAAGATAATAACACAAAATATACACTAATTTCATTAGTATTATAAATGAAAGTACTGAATACTGAAACTTTTTAAGTTTTAACACACTGTTTGAACCTAAAACTTATGAAAAAATAAGTTTCTTTTTTGATTAAACGGAAAAATTATTTTTCGGCACTCAGCGTCAACGCTAAATCTCAGGAATTGTAAAACTTACAGAAGTCATTTCATACGTTGTCGTACAAAATATAATGCTTGTAACGCAGACCTGAACCACAATTCCAATTTGAAAAAAATTTGTTACGTCGTGAACAAATCTAAATTTTGTTTAAACAAAAAGAATATTTTTTGTACTGTTTATATATTATTTTTTATTTTTTTTATTGAAATTATTTAAAAATATTAAAAATATTAAATTTTTGTTGTTTACCTATAAACTTTTAAATCACCACGAATAATTAAATTTCAAACGATTTCCAATTGAAATTAAAGAACAATTTTTGTTGAAATTTGTTTGAAATTGGTTGAAATTTTGAAATGTATTTTTAATTGAAAATTTTCAATTAATAGAAATTTCGTAAAAATGAATAGTAAACAAGTAGGTACGTAGTTATTAGAATTATTTTTGGTGAACTTTCTTTTTTTCTCTGATTTCTCAAAAAACTTTCTCAAAAATTATTGATTTTTCAAACAATTTTAGTTAGAAATTATAGAAAATAAGTAAGTTGAAATCTTGAAAATAATTTTGGAGAAAAATAATTGATTTAGAAAAAAATCATAGTTGAAAATTCTAGAAAATAATTACATTCAAATCTTGAAAATAATTTTGGAGAAAAATGATTAAAAATAATTGATTTAGAAAAAAATTGTAGTTAAAAATTCTAGAAAATAATTGTATCTAAACAGTATTAATTTAACTGATTTCCAGTGACATATTACTGGATTTCAGTGAGAATTTTACTGAAATGCTTCAGTCGCTAAATTTCACGCAAAAAAAGGTCTGGAAGAGATATCCATAAAAATATTGTTGAGCAGAATATTGTTGTGTTATCCAATTCAATGGAAGAGACAACTTTCAGAATGGAAGCATATTCCATATTCAATGGATGAGGGAGCCATATTATATTGTTGAATCAAATATGGATGTGACATCCATAGGCATGGTTGGGCTTACAATTCATGCTATGGATTTTCACATATGGCTGTCTCATCCATATAAACTTTGGTTGGGAGATCCATAGTTAGTTCAAAATTTCGATACATGTTGCGCGAAATTAATTATCATGGCATCCATTTAAAAATGGTCGTCTCAATTTGTCCGTCGCGTCGGTTTCCTGTCACGTCTATATAATCGCGTTGTGAGTTTATTGTGTATAAATAGTGTTATAATTGTTTATTATTTATTATCGTTATTGTCTATTAGTGTTTATGTAAATTCATTTTCATGAAATATGTGTAGAGTATATAAGGAATATTATATGCTCAAATATTGTAGTTGCGTGTATAGTGTAGTGGATAGCGTTAGTGTTTAGTATGCGTTAAGTCTAGGGTTCGTGTCTCCCCCATCGGTAAATAATTTATTTCGTTAATATGCGGTTATTCAATAAGTGGTGTGTATTAATTAACAAAAATGTGTATAAAATATCTCAAGTGACATGGAATTTAATTAATTGAGTGATTCCAATTTTTTGTTTCCCATTTCCATTACTATGGATCACCCAACCATAGATCTTTTGCTGCTCCAACAATATACAGCCAGCCATAGAATATGGATGCAGCAACCTTAACTATGGATATCCCGTATTTTTCAATATAATATGGCTGTGATATCCGTGTATCTGGATGTGTCAACTATTCCTTTTTCTCCGTGTACAATTATTTCCCCAGTGAAATTTCACTGATTCAAATTTAAAGAGTAAAAAGAGTTATATGTTATTTAAAAAACCTTTTTTTTGTACCCACTTGATAATTGCTTCGTAACGTGAAGTGCAGTAAATAATTCGATCGTTTAATATTTTGTCCAACGAATTTTCATTGCAGTAGAAAACATTTTCAACTGAGTTGATTGACTTTAAATATAAATCGTATGGAATTTTTGTATTTAATTCGTGAAATTTTAATAATTCTTTCTGATGTAAATTTAATTTTGAAGAATTCAGTGGAACATCGTTTGAAAATCCATTAGTCTTTCCTGAACGATTGATAACGATAAAATCTGTCAATTCACGAAAATCAAGTTTTAAAATTTCTATTTGTCCCACCATAAGGACAAAGAAATTTGTTGTCATCATGTCGATCATGGTATCCATTGCAGCTGTCGTTAATAAAAGAAGTGTTTGCGACAAGTACGTGTAACCATAGGCTGGATTTACTGTCGTGTTATATGGATACCATGCAACAAATAGTAACGTTTTTTCCTGGAAACAAAAAAAAATTTTCTTTTTTCGAAATCAAAAAATTTTTTTTAATGCATTTAATAAAATTCAGAATATATTTACATAATGTTTTAATGAATTTACTATGTGGAATATTTTTTTTTCTTTGATAATTTATTGGTTTCTAAAGTTAGCGTCGAAAACTGTTGTTGTCGGGATTTTTTAGTGACACCAATATCATTACCTAAATATTATTTTGTCTATTCACTAAGAGTGTTTTATTTTCACTGTACAGTTTGAATTATAATCTTTTAAATAATTTTGTTAATTACTTTTTTTTTCATGGAAAGAAAATGTTTTTGACGCTTAGCGTCTACTCTAACTTCAGTGCTCTGAACCTCAGACTAAAAATTGGTTTTTATAAAATAAACGCTCACAATTATTTGTTTAATTTAAATAAATCAAGAAATCATCATAACTTAATTAAAATATACTATTTGTTATCATAAAACAATTTTAGTGAAAAACTTTGATAATTTTGATTTCTTTTTGCTCTCTAAATTTGAATTAGTAAAAATATTTACTAATTTATTAGTAAAATTTACTAATTCAAAAATAAAAAGTCAGTCACTAATTCAAATTAGTAGGAATCATTTTTACTAATTCAAATTCACAGAGTCCAAAATATAAAATAGAAAATATTAGCGTCGTTAGCGCCGAAAAGAAACTTTTTTGCAAAATCCAAAAAAATTAAACAATTGTTTTAAAGTTTTCAAGGTTGAAAAGTAAAATGTCGTCAATATATTTTTATCTCACTAGGCGAATAAGTGAAATATTAACCCATTTCGTTCAAGAAGTTAAAGAAGTTTTATTCTTTCGAAATTCAAAATGGCGTCTCAAAAATAGCGGCCAAAATAACTAAAATTTTAAATAGTCAGACAATTTAACAATAATATTTTATCAATTGTTTAAAGGTTTAAACAAATTTTTAATTTTTAAATAATCATAACTTTTTATCCTTAAGTCAAAAGTTAAATTTTCTTACAGATTCTAAAAGAGGACTAAAAGATACCTAAGAAACATTCTATGCAAATTTTCTTTAGCCCACCATTTTTAAAAATGTCGAGTTCAATTGTAATGGGTAAAAAACGAACTTCTCGGATGATTGGGTTCATGACATTTTCATTCTAAATAATAATTTTCGACTATAAATTCACGGATATAGTAAAAAAATTAAAGCGAATTATTTTAAAACTTACACCGATTATGTCTTTTATTTAATTTTCGAATTTAGAAGATAAGAAATTATAATTTCTGAAAATTATAATTTCTGAATACCTCTCTATTTTCAATTAGTGGAAAAATAATCCAAGTAATACACGTTGTCATTGCTATTGAGAGTAATGCCACCGAAGTTGTTCTCGCTGTAACAGCCGATTCTTCCAATACATCAAAATGTTCCTTTCGTTTTGGAGTAAATATTGGATCATGTAATCTTTGAAAAAATTCCTCAACTTTCTTTCGACGTGTTATAAAAATAATTGATTTCGATGCATAAGCAATGCAACTCAATGTAAAAAAAGAACTATCAACAAGTTCCTGTACATTATTTCGCATAATGTACATACTTATAAATTGTGCCGGCAATAAAATAGCAATATAAAAAAAATGTATCGAATATCCATAAAGTATGTGAAAAAATCTGTAAAAGGAAAAAAATAATACATTTTTCTGTATAAATATTTTTAAAAATTTCTTTCAGTATATGATTATCGAGTGTGTTGTGTTTTTGGTGCATAAAAATACTTTCTCATTATGATCAGAATGTAAAAAAATAATAATAATAATAAATTTTTAACCTTAAAACCGGATGTTTTACGGATGATGGCCAAACACCGAATATTTTAAATGTTCGTAGATTCATACCGAATGCATTTTCAGGTCTATAGACTTCCATCGTTTCTTGGAAGGAAATTTTCCATAAATGGGTGGTATTTGTTACTCTGAGGGTTGCATTAAACTTGCTTTAGTATAAAGATAATTGGAGGAAATTTGAAATGATTGGCATGTTGCGCTATTATGGTAGAAATTCAATTCACATACCTTGTTTGTGGTAAATGCGAAATAATCGAAAATTCAAGAAACGCCCCTTATTATTGTCAACTTGTTTCCTGAAACTAAGTCTATAATTTAACAAACGTCCACTCGTGAATCTATTATAAAAATCGTTTTGCAATATTTTATTATTAAAATTGCGTATTCCACAAAATGTTAGTTGTATCTTTACCTGTCACAGTAAATGTCAAATTCTGCTTTAAATTTTTTGAAAATCAAAATTTATTCTCTTTTATATTTGATATATTTATAAGTTCAGTAGTCTTCTATTTATCCTCAATTAATTTTCAATTACAGTTTTGTTCTCTCTAAATCAAAATTAGCTAAAAATAACAAAATGTGATGCATCATAAAAAAGGGACCTAAGAAGCAAAATATTTGAGGTTATGTTTATAATGTTTTAAGTGGAAATACATAAGATGGGCTAACGCTTAATTAAAAATAAGTGTTCAAACTCTTATTACAGTTAAAATATTCAATATCCCTTTCTTTGCAATGCGTCACAATGATTAGTTAAATGACATTTTGCTTTAGCAATTATTATTAGAAAATAATTAATTATTAATAAACTAGCAACAATTCGCGCGCAGCTGACTTCTCACTCACTTTTTAAAATAAAATTAGCAGTTTTTAAAATAATAGAACGTTAAAATTTATAATTCTTTCTTTTTATAAAAATAAAATATGAATTGGAATATATAGTTTTAATATTATTATAATTATAATAATCATATATTCTGACGTAAACTATAAAATTACCACGAATTCTAATACAAAACCTTTAATTTTTTCAACTTCTGACAAAAATTTATTTTAAAAATAACTTAAATTATGTACAACTATCATAAAATAAATAAATTATTTAATAAATAATTTTACTTAAATATTTCAATTATAAAGGAGTTGCGTTTATAATTCTCATAAATCAGTTAACTTCAAACGGGTTAAACTTGAAATTTTATAAAATTTCAATTTTAAATGAATTTATTTTGTAATTTTAAAGAACTTAAATTTTTGAAAAATTTTAATAATTTAAAATCTTCTAAAATTAGTTAAATTTGTCAATATATATTTAATTAATTATAAAAAATAATGTATTTAGGGGAGAGTCTCCAGTTGTGAGACACCTGCAGTTGTGAGACAATCAATTTTTTTAACATGCAATATTAAAAAGCCGATTGGTTTATATAAAAACATTTCTTTTTATATGAGCCAACTTTATCGAGTACGCCGAAGCGGATATATAAACTGTTTTTGTTAAATACCAACACCGTGTGTGATAATAGACTAAAAAGCGTTTTTTCAATAAATGCAAAATACTTTTTTTCCAAGTTAATTAATTGGAAAAGGTAAATGTAATGCATTTTCTTTTAGTGTTTTCCTTATATTTTGTGATGCAATATTGCATTGTTCCAATCTACGGTTGAAAATAATTTAATTTTCCTTTTTCAAAATAGCGCCAATTTCTGGGTGTGAGACACAGCATATCACCAGTTGTGAGACGGTGTCAACACCCATCTGGGCAGCATAAAAAATACGACTTTGCAGGCATACTATTTAAATGTTGTTTTGATTTTTTTTTCTAGTATTTTTGGGCGTGTCAAGTGGAAAAAAGTCAATTGATTCAGAAGAAATCAATTTTAATGCTCTTGTTGAAGCTATTTAATTGTGTTTATTTGATAGTCATATTTTGTCGAATAAATATTATTATTTAGTATATAATAATATATATTATTAATATATTTAATTATTTATACTAAAAATACCGTTTTATGTCAAACTTATTAAATTTTAGCAATTTTTAATGAGTGTCTCACAACTGGAGACATTTTTTTTTTTTGACAAAAGCGATGTGCTCGGAAAATGTATCGTAAAATTTTTTGAGTTCATCGAAACACTACACTTTCTTTTAATAAAAGTTGCGTATTTCTGTTACCTTTCGAACGGTGTATTTTATTTACAATTTACGGGTCAAAAATGAAACCCGTCTCACAACTGGAGACTCTCCCCTATAGAAGAATTTTAGTTAAAAACACTAAAAAAAATTGAATTTTGATGAAGTTACAAATGATTGCAGAAATTCAATTATTTTTAAAAGTAATAAAATTCTTATCACAAAATTCAAATATGTTCAACTTTCAACATTTACAAAAAAATCTCGACAAAATTCCAATTATTATCTTTATAAATAATAAAAAATAAAAATTAAACTTTGGGGAAGAATTTTGTTATTTATACCTAAAGATAATTGGGATTTTGACGAGAATTTTTTTTAAATTTGAAAGATAATTGAATTTCATGAGAAGAATTTTATCACTCTTGAAAATAATTTAATTTCTGCAATTATTTGTAATTTTTCCAAAATTGGATTTTTTAAGTGTTTTTAACAAAAATTTGAATTACAAATTTTTAAATTCTTTTATTTTTAAAATTGCTGATTTTATCCTAAAAAATTGTTGCTAGTAGATAATAACATTAATAAATAAATAACTAATTGTTATTATTATCTATTCAATTGATAGAAATGCATTAATAAATGATTAATAAATCGCTTATTTAAATAAATGACTAACTTCTTATCATAAAATTAGTTATTTTTAAGTAATTAAAATTTAGAGAGTTCAGATTTGCTACAAATTGTGTAATTCACACAAAGAACAGAATGATTAAAGGATAACAATTTTGGATTTTTTCAATTATTTGCAGGATAGAAAAAAGTAGATGAGATAAAATTTTAATGATGATTATGATGATGATTGTATTAACTCATATAATAATGATAGTAATAATTTGTAATAAAGACAATAATCAATTGATGATCAAATTTTTCCTAATAGTAAAAAATTAATTTAAAGGTATGTATAACAGTTTTAAGAAATTATATGCAAATAGAATTTTTTCCTTTTGTTAATTTATAGAAAGAATTAAGGAAATAGTTTTCTTTCAAAAAGAACAAGAAATATTTTGAAAATAATTTTATAGATAAATTAATTTTTTCCGTTTTCTTCCTTCATTTTATTACATTGAATTTGCTGTTTTTTTGGCGTTAACTTGCTTCAAAAGAACGTAAAATGTGTAGGCAATTTTTATAATCTAAAAAGAAGAAAGAACACTTAAATTTCAAATAAATAAATAAAACAAATAAATTTTGTATTTTATTTTTTTAGTTATGTAAATTTTTAATTATTAATTATTATTAATTTAGACTTTTTATTTGACTGTTTGTAAAATCTGTTTTGTTTAATTTTTTTTCTGCACTAGAAATTGAAACTTCTTTAAATTTCATTCCATGATTTTCTAAATGATACTTACTTTAAAAAATGTGTCTACTGATAGTAAAAAAAATTTCCCAACACACAATGTCAAAGGCACTTGTAAACGGGACATTATAATGTAAAGCGATCTTCTAAATTTTATATTTGGCACAGTAATCCATCCACATTCGTAAATTGCATCTCTCAGTTCAATTGTCTGCGAAGGAAACGAAATCAAAATATAAACTAATTAATTAGAACATTATTATTCAAAATAATAATAATAATCAAATTTTATTGGTAATAAAAAAATTATAATTAAAATAAAAATTAGAATAATTTTATAATTAATTAAACTTAATATAATTATTTATAAAAGTAATTTTCAATAAAAAAAAATTAATTAAATTATAAAATTTGTCCAAATTAAACTAAAAACGAATTTAAAAGAAAATTATACAATAAGAAAACAATAAATTGATAAATTACTTTCAGGGTAATATCATTCCCCCTCCAGGCGTAAAGAAATATTTGATACATGATACAAATTTGATATTGTAGAAACATGTAAAATTGCAATGTACTTGGAGAAATCTAAAGATGGAATATTAATTTTATTAAACGAAAATAATTTTTTAAAAAAACACATACTCAATAAGGTAAATTAATTTAATAATTTAAATTTTAACATTATTATGACATTTAATTTCGTTAAAATATAATGAAGAATAAAAAAGTGGATTGCACATTTATTGAAAATGTAACTTACTGTTGTCATTTCATAAGTTGTTGTACAAATAATAATACTACTTGTACAAACTTGCACTATAATTCCAATTTGAAAAAAATTTGTTACGTCTTTAACAAATCTAAATGTAAAAATATAAAACTATAATTTTATAGTACTTTTTTTATTCATAATTTTGATATTCAATTTCAATCAAAAATTTTGAATTTTTTTTCAGTGACTTTATGCAATTTTTATTTTACTAAATATTTATTTATTGAATTATTTATTTTTTTATTTAATTATTTATTGACCTATTCATTTATTAAATTATATTAAATTATATTTTTATTTTTTCATTTTTTGACTTATTAATTTATGTTATCTACTTATTTTGTATAAATAAAATATTAAAAATAAAGTATTTAATTTAATTTTTAATTAATTAATTAGTTAATAAATACTGAAATTATATTGATTCAAATACAATTTATTTGATTCAAATAAAAATTAATTGATTCAAGTAAATATTTATTTGGTAATAGATAAGTAATCGGTTATTTGAATGAAATAAATTTTTTTTCAGTGCATTCAATTATTTGTTGAATGTATTATTGAATTATTTTTCCCAATTATTATAAAAAATTAAACATTTATATTAATGAATATTAAAAACGAATTATTAATTTACATTAAATTGTACCTAACAAATTTAATAAAACTTCAAATGAATCTCACTTACTTGAGAATTGCCTGATACCGTAAAGTGCATTTAATAATTCGATTATTTAAAATTGTCTCCAATGATTGAATACAATTGGAAACATTTTTCCCTGAACTTGTTGACTCTAAATAAGTAGCAGAAGAAATTTTTGTTTCTTTTAATTGACAAAAATTTGTCAAATCAAATATTAAATCATCGTTAATGTATTTTTCATTATTCCAATTAATGTTTTCCATTAAATATTCATTGTTATTAATATTTTTGATATTATTTACTGTTAAAAAATCTGTCAATTCACGAAAATCAAGCTTTAAAGTTTCCATATGTCCCACCATAATCACGTAAAAATTGAGCGTCAACATGTCTATCATTGAATTCATCGTTGCTGTCGTTAGCAAAAGAATTGTTTGACAAACGTATGTGTATTCATAAGCCGGATTTACCGTTGTATTATAGGGATACCATGCTGGAAATAGTAACGTTTTTTCCTACGTTGGCAAAAAAAAATTTTTTTTTCGTCATTATTACATATTTTCTGTTTTGAAAAATTGAGCTTTAAAAAAAATATCAAAAAGTTTCGATTTGTACAAAAAAAAATTGTTGTTGAATTTAATGAACAGGTGCTTTTCTTATTGACTTTTAGAAAAATGATTCGGGATTTTAATATTATTTCACTTTATAAGGGCCTGAGTAACACTTAATATTACATTTAATATTAGTAATATTAATATATTATTGTTTTAATATTACATTCAACCTTTGCTAGATGAAAGAACTATAAAATTATAAAATATTAAAAATAAATTAATATTTTTTCCAGGGGGTCGATTATGTAATTTCATTTTGACTTTCACTTGCATTCTCACTTCAATTTTCACTCTCAATTTTTACTTTGACAGAATTTTATTTTTATTATCATTTTCATCGTCACTTTTATTTCACATTTAAAGCGAAAATAAAAATATATCGAAGTGAAAATGAAAACCATATACGGAGAAAATTTATTCCTAAAATTTTACCGAATTTTTCAACAAAGTTTGTATGTATTATGTAAAATTTAAAATGTTTTTAAATCATACAAAAAGAAAATGTAAAATACCAATAACATACCTATTTTTTGAATAAATTTTAATCATTTTAATTAAATGTGAAGAGTATTATTTAATATTTCCGAAAATATTTCAGAAAAATTAACAGAATTTGAAAATATTTATAAATTGATCTTAAATATATTTATAAATCATTAATTAATATATAAATATCATTTTTTGCTTTGAACAACAACAGTTTATTGATTTGAATCTTTCTCACAAGCGGTGAAATAAAATTCAGATAAAATATATAAGAACGATTTAAACTTTCTAAAGCAATGTAAAGCGTACGATGTATAATTATTTACATTATAAACAGTACGAGCAACAATTAAATTACGAGCTAACTTCTTACTAACTATCTTTTTTAAATAAAATTAGCAATTTTAAAAATAATAGAATTTAAAAATTTACTGATTTAAATTTTTGTTGACAACAACTAAAAAAATTCAATCACCCGAAATTACAAATAATTGCAAAAATTTAATTATTATAACAAAAAATAAAATTCTTCTTATAAAATTCAACTATGTTCAAAATTTGAAAAAAATTCTCGTAAAAATCCCAACCCTCACACACGGAAAAAATAAGTTCAGCAGATTTTACGAAACTAATTTCGCACTAGCGGATATTTAAGATTCCTTGACGAAGTTTTTCAAAAACCCAGAAACTTTCACTACTTTAAGCAGAACAATTGTCGAGAAACTGCAACCAGTGTTGTAATTTATAAAACAAGCTTGAATGTAGAAATGTTTCGTATTTTCTGGTGAACATTTTATCAGAAAATGGTAAAAATGTTTCGTGCAATCTAAAAACGCGTGGTTTGAGTTTCCACTTCGCTGTCTATCGTGAATTCTCGAACACAAAGTTTCGTAAAATTCTATACGGGGTGTACCAAAAGTCGCGTTATAAATAGATATGTTGAAGCTTGTCTCGTCGCGTCGGTATTAACTTGTCTGCTGTATATAGATATAATATGTGGAAGGAAAAAGAGAACTGCTTTACCTGCCGGTAACATTTGGATAATTGTTTTCTTTTACGTATTTCACATTTCATTGTTCCAAATTCGTAACATTTTTTATGTGCTTTTGTAATCCAAACTTTTAATTATTATTAATTTCTTTTAATTTACATTCCAATAAATTTTATAGTTTATCATAATATTTACCGATGACAATATATATATTAATTTCTCAAGTTTTAACTGTTATTACTTCAAATTTTAGACAATTTAATATAAACATTTTTTGAGTTTGAATTTAATTTTGAAAATTTTTTGTCAATTTATTTATAATTTAAAATTAAGAATAAAATTATTTTCTAAAAATTGAAAAATTTTATAGAGATTTTATAACTAATTATAATCAAAAAATGTTATTTTAAAAACCATAAAATATTTTGTATAACTTTTAAAAAAATGATTTTTTTTAAAATTAATATTCAGTATATTGACATCTCTCACAAGCGCACTTTTAATCTCCTCAGTTAGTATATAAAGAAACTCAATTCTTTCATCTACAAGTGCGAGTTATATTGTATGTGCGTTGCGTCAGAATTCGTTTATATGTATGCGTATTTCCGTTAAGTTAGTGTCAGAATAAAATAAGCCAATCCAAGCGAACCATTGCGTTGTAGAGGGCAGTCACATGTGTCGAACCAATCATCTATCTCCTATAGAAGACGAGAAAAAATTGTCTTGAGAGCTCATTGGTACATTAAGAAATTCTTTTTTCTGCTTTATTCGTTTTTTTCTCCGTGAATATTTTTTTCCGTGGCGCATGCGCTTCAGGCTAAACATTTTACAAAACTCTTGAATTAGAACGTCCAACCGATCATTTGTGAATTCCATAGAATTTTTTTTGAGTTTTCGAGAAACGCAGTCATCATATATTACTATTGATTCTGTTTTATCTTATACTAAACTCCTCTCCGTATCCGCTATTCCAAAATTAGTTTCGTAAAATGTACTAAATTAATTTTTTCCGTGCAGCATGGGATATCCCGTGGATATCCTATTTCCATCCCGCGACATCCCTTGGATATCCCAGGGAGATCCCATGGGATATCTCACGGGACGGAAATTTGGATAGCCCAGGGATATCCATTGGATATCCCTGGGATATGCAAATTTTTCTTTTGTGGGGCATCCCGCGTGGGATATAGTGGGATATATGTCAGCGCATGTGCATTAAACGGAATACGATCGTTCCAAGTGTCAAAAGATTGTGTGGAATTATATTTACAAATTAAAGTCAAAAAAGTTTCATTCAATATTTGTTGCATCAAATATTGGTAGATAATATATTAAATTATTCAAATATTTATTCTAACTACATTCTAAACAAATAATGCATGAATTACTAGATTAATTACTGAAAATCCAGTATATTTTTCCCTTTAAACAAGAAAGAAATACAATTTTATATGTATGTACTCATATAATCTTACACGCGCAGGCGTCGACCTTCCCAGCTGTTGAGTGTCATGGCGACCATGGCGTCGCGTCATTAGATCAGAAGCGTGTGTTTTGCAGTGTGTGATTATAAGTGTTGCTGTTTAATATGTTTAACTTTCACATTTTTTTAGTTTCTTGTAAATATCTTTAACCAATAAATATTTATCAGTAATAGACAAAATGAATTGACCAAAATTAGTTTAAACCCACACACAATAAATGTTTAGCGTTAAAAAGACATTTTATTGAATTCAACTAATGTTTATTAAATCACAAACAAATAACTTTGATATTAGTCAAATATAATCTTTTATTTTTGAAATAATTTTTTTCTCATTCTAGTTATAATTTAATAATGGTTTTTCAACTCTTTAAAGCTCTAATTATTTTTCAACATATTACTATTTCTCACGTAGCATATCCCGCGTGGATAATATTAGGATATCCCGCGCGAGTCTCCCATGGGATGGAAATTTGGATGTCCCTGGGATATCCCAATATCCCGCGAGATATCTCAGGGATATCCGTTTGCTCAGAGGGAATTATCTTTATAAATAACAAAATTCTTCTCCAAAGTTCAATTATTTTCATAAATGTCAAAAAAATTCTTGTCCTAATTTCAATTTAATTATTTTCAAAAATTTTTAATAAAATTGTATGCAAACATTTAATTATTTTCATAAATAATACAATATTTTTAAGGAATTCAATTATTATTTTCATAAAAAATAATTTTAAATTTTAGAAAATAATAATTGAATTTAAATGATGAAAATAATTTTGATGTAGTTACAGTAACAATATTATCAGGAATAAATTTTCTCCGTGTGAAACAACTGTTCCTATTGTTTTAAATGTTTAATTTTTCGCGACTAATATTTAATATGAAATAAACAAAATGATGATAAAGTGCATTATTTGTCAGGAAAAACATCGATTTTAGAAATCGGACTTTTCATAGATAAATATTATGTTTAACATACTATCGTTTATGCGCATGCTCCTCTAGAGAGAGAAAGAAAAGGGGACGTTAAGTTGAAGTAATGTTAAGTACTACTCTCTAAACCTGAATTAGTGTAACACTTAACTAACAAATAATAATTTGTTTACTATTTTTTAGTATAGTATTAAAACGACTAACAATTAGTTAGTTGTTTTCATTTACAACTTTTGTCAATTTAAATTAATCAAATATTATACTAAAAAAAGAACAAAAATTATAAAAAAAAATAAATAAACTACCAAAAAATGTTCAAATAAACGAAATATTTTTTCCACAAAAGAGATATTTTTTATAGTTATTAACTAAAGTCATCGATATAATATCTTATAATCTAATATATAAATGGAACTTTTTATTACACAGAAAAGAAAAGTTTGTTACCTGTTTCGAATCAACCAATGGAAAAATAATCCAAGTGGTACAAGTGGCAAGTACAAGAGAAATATAAATCGCTGTATTTGTCCTTGCCGATATTGTATATTCATTCAACACGTCCAAATGTTTCTTTCGTTTAGGAAAAAACATTGGATTCTTCAATCTATCGAAAAATTCCTCGAGTTTTTTGCGTTGCAATATAAATACAATAAGTTTTGATGCATAACCAATGCAAGTCAATGTAAAGAAAGAATTATCCACAAGTTCCTTCATGTCACCTCGCATTATGTACATACTCGAGAATTGTGTCGGCAAATGTCCACCGATATAACACAAGTGAATCGCATAGCCATAAATTTTGTATATAAATCTGAAATAATTATAATTCTTTAAAAAAAGAACAGAAAAAAATTGTTTCTCTTCACAAGAAATAATTAATTGTATTTAAGTTTCATTGTTTAGAGTTGCAGCAAGAATTTAAAAAAGAAAACAGTTTGGTAGATATTTAGTAAAACTATAGAAAATTTGTAGAAAGTGAGTGTCACTTCATGAATAAATTTTTAGTAAATCGTTAGTAAATATTTGCTAAATCTTTAGTAAATATTTAATAAATCATAAACAAGTTTTTAGTATTAATCTTCAGTAAACAATTTGTGTCAATCTTTAAAAATATTTGGTAAATAATTAGTAAATTTTTAGTAAATCTTTAGTAAATCTTTAGTAAATATTAAGTTAGTAGGTACAATTAGTAGAATATTTACTAAAGATTCATTTAAAATTTACGAAAAGTTTACTAATTATTATTTACCAAATTTTTGATAAAGGTTTACTAAAGATTTACTAAATATTTAACTATAATAATACCAAATACATATTTAATGGATTTAGTAAAGTTTCGAGTATATATTTGTTAAATCTTCGATAATTATTTGCAAAATTTTTAGCTAATATTTCATAAATAATTAGTGAATATTTACTACTAAATCTTTGGTAAATATTTAGTAAATAAGTAAAATTAGTAAAATATTTAATAAAGATTCAATAAGAATTAACCAACGAATTAATAATTACTTACCAAATGTGTACTAGAGGTTTACTAAATATTTACTAATGATTTATTAAAAATCTAACAATAATTTACCAAATATTTTACTAAAAAATGATCTAAAGATTTATTAAATTAATCAAATTTAAATTAAATAAATTTTACAAATTATTGAATATTTACTAAATGAATATACTAAATCATTTGGTTACTAGAAAAAAATTACTACTTAAATTTTTAGTAAATTATTAGTAAACCTTTAAGAATCCTTTTAAATTTCTGTTAAACATTTTCAGTATTTAGTATATTTTTAGGAAAGGTAATAAAGTAGTTCGTTAATAAATGAAATGAAATGTTTAGTATATATTTTGTAAATTTTTAACTAGTTTTTAGTACATTTTAAGGAAATTCAGTAAATATTTGCTAAATTTATATTGAATTTTCAGTAACGTATTAGAAAAGCTTTAGAAGTCTGGTAAATATCCAGGAAATTCGTAGTAAGTTTTTAGTATATTTTTGGAATATCTAGTAAACGTTTAGGAAAGTTCTAGTAGAATTTTATTAAATCCTTATGAAAGTTTTAGTAAAGTATTAGTAAATCTTATTAACAACTCTTAAATATTTGACAAATTTCTTAAGTTTGTAATATATTTTTAGCAAATCTAGTTAATTTTTAGTAAAGTTTCAGTAAATTTTCAGAAAATTTTTAGTAAATATTTGATAAATAATTAGAAAATTTTTAATGAATCTTTTAAAAATTTAGTTAATCTTTAGTTACTTTAGTAAACTTTTAGAGCAGCATTAAGAAATTTTTACTAAATTGTAAATTTTCAGTAAATCACTAGAAAATTGTCTGTAAATAGTAAATTTTTACTGCACCATTAGTAACTTTTTATTAAATAGTAAATTATTAATTAACCCTTCAGAAATTTGAAGTAAATTGGTAAATTTGTATTAGTAAATCCTTAGTAATAACCTTAGCAATGGATGTTTCACCGATGAAGGCCAAACGCCAAATAACTTGAATGTCAAAAGATTCATATCAAATGCCGCTTCCGGTCTATAGACTTCCATATTTCATATCAGGAGAAAGAGAGAAAGATAGAGAAATTTTTTCACCCAAATGAGCCACATTGAGGTTGTCTTAAATTTGTACCCTATTGTAATATGCTGAGTAATCGATGATATTTCAATATGCGAGAGGTGGATCCATATTACTGACTCGCAAAATAATATATAATGGAAAATTGAAGAAGCGAACGCCCCCTTCATGTTGTTGATTTCAGTTTCCTGAAACTTGCTCTATAATTTAACAATCTGAATCGATTATTAAACACCGCCTTTGTCGTATTTCAGTATTTTCTCATTGTATCACAAGTTAGTTATTTCCATTGTTTCTAAACATATGCTGCATTTCAAATATGAAATCATGAATTTTGGAAGACTTTCATGGTAACAATTTCGTATCATATCTGCATCATGATGCACATAATTATTCCCGTCAACTAGTGGAACATGATAAATATTTATTTATTCTATTGATTTTGTTATGTGCTAAATTTTTATTATTCATATTATTACTGTAATAATTGCTGTATTGTAATGACTACTGTAGTATTATTAAAATTATTGCTGCAATAATTATCGTAATATTATTAACAGTATTAGTATAATAACTTCTGCAATATTACTACAACCATTACTGCAATAATTGTACTTAAATGTGAAATTACAGAACATTTTCTTCAACAGTAATTTAATTATGTTAGTTCCCGAACTTAGGAAATCAGTTTTCAGTTACAACACGGAAAAAATTTATTCCTGAGATTATGCTGAATTTAGTTCGGTAAAACTGGGGTGAAAGGCCAAAACAATAATTTTTCAAGAACTGGTACTGTAAAATAAATTTCATTAAATAACAATGAGAAAGGCATAAAACATTATGAAATATGTATTAGCTTTTCAAATACTAAATTAAAAATTCAACTGAGTAATTTTAAAATTGGACTGACAGTAAAGTTCGAATTGATACATTTTATATAGTAACATGTATACCTACCTACAGTACATTCTAAATGCATTCATACATCGCATGCTTTACATTACTCTAGAAAGTTTCAACTGCTCTCATATATAAATCTAAAATTTTATTTCACCGCTTGTGAGAAACATTCAAATTAATAAACTATTGTTGTACAAAATAAGAAATGATGCATATTAGTGAATAATTTTTAAATATATTTAAGATCAACACAGTAAAAAGTAAATCTTATTTTAAGAGCTGCCTTAAATTCAACACTGTCTGCTATAATGTTAAAGGTTACGAAAAACGTGCGTAAATTCAACATTGACTGTCTTAAAAATGTTGCATCTTAATTTAAGGCAGCTTTCGTGCCTTAAAATAAGATTTTCTTTTTACTGTGAATTTATAATCTATTTTCAAATTATGTTTTTATTATTATAAAGAATAGTCATTCCAATAAAATACAATAAAAAGATACAGGGTGTCCAGCTACCTTGAAAACCTTGAAAACCTTGAAAAGTACTTGAATTTTTTTTGCTCCTTGAAAACCTTGAAAAGTACTTGAATTTTATGACAAAACCTTGAAAAATTAAAATTCATAAAAGTGAGATTTATTTTCTTGATGTTTTAAATTGAATTCTCGTCAATATTTCAATTATCTTTATAAATATAAAAATTCTTCACCGAAATTCAATTATATTCAGGTACTTTAATAAAATTCATTGCAAAATACAATTATTTTCATAAATAACAATATCAATCACGAGAATTCAATTATTTTAAAAATTCTTTACATTCTTCTCAAAAATTCAATTATTATTTTAAAAAAATCAAAATGAAAATTTTGGTCAACATTTCAATTATTATCTTTATAAGTAAATAACAATAATCTTCGACAAAGTTTATTTATTTTGTGGAATTTTAATAAAATTCATTGCAAAATTCAATAATTTTAATATAAATAATAGAATTCATCAGAAGAATTCAAATACTTTTAAAAATTTTAATAAAAATCATGGCAAATTTTCAAATTATTTTAAAAAAATGTTCTTTCTTCGATGGTTTTCAATATTCTATTATTTTAATAAAATTTCACGAAAGAATTTAATTATTAAACAAAAGTTTTTAAAATATTCTTCACAAACTTTCAATTATTTAAAAAAAATTTTTCTACATTTATTCAATTATTTAAAATAGAATTTGCATAAATTTTTTCGCAAAAATCAATTGTTTCAAAATTTGGCATTAAATTCTTCGAAGTAATTCAATTATTATTTTCAAAAGTAATAAAATTCAATTATTTTCAAAAATTTTAATAATATTCATTTAATAAAATTCGTTTTAAAATTTGGCATTCAATTCTTTGCAGTAATTTAATTATTTTCAAAAGTAATAAAATTTAATTATTTTCAAAAATTTTAATAAACCTCATTGCAAAATTTCAATGTATTTTCAAAAATTTTTCTTAATTTAATAATTTGTGTATCAATTATTTTTAATCGAAATTTCCAAAAGAATTCAATTATTTAAAAACAATTTTAATTGATGTTTCTTAAATCTATGTTCCTTATATTTCTAATATTTTATCAATAAATTGTATTTAAAGTTAGTATAAATAAGAAGTTATCAATCCTCCAAGTCAATTGATTGACTTGGAGGATTGATAACTTCTTATTTATACTAATATAATTTTACCAAGTGATAAATTCAACAATACTAAATGTATTTAAAGTTGTTTATGAATAACTATTGTATGTATGTAGAAATTATAAAATTGTTTATAAGTACTCCCTAAATTTTAATTAGTGAAAATATTTATTAATTTTAATTAGTTACTGACTTTTTGCTTTTTAATTAGAAAATTTCACTAAAAAATTAGTAGAAATGATTATTTATTAGTAAAATTTACTTCTTCAAAAGAAAAAAGTCAGTCACTAAATCAAATTAGTATTTAAATTTAGAGAGTAAGTAAAAATTTACTTGAAATAAACTTATTGAGGAAAACTTATAAACAGAACTTACTCTATTACACTCGATTATAAATAACAAATATTTTGAAAATTAGTACCCTAAAAATGGACCTTGAAAAAAATTATTTTGCACCTTGAAAACCTTGAAAAGTCCTTGAATTTTTTTTTAAAGAATCGCTGGACACCCTGAGATAATAATTTTAATTAATAAGTATTTAAAATAATTAATAATTACATAACTCGGTGTTACAAAAAATGGAAAAATAAAATTACTTTAAATCTATTTTGGCACTGAGACACTAAGATTTCAGTGTTTTTTCAAAAATAGCAAAAAAATTAAGAATTGGTGTTTTAATGCAGACATAATTTTTTTTCTTTTATTTTATTAAATACGACTAACAAGTTTTTTTCCCTTAAAAATGAAAATATTTGCCTCAAATATAGTGTGACATCTAAATGCTCTCTAAATTTTTGAAAGAATGAAAAGACGTTTAATTCTTTTACTTTCCTATTAAATTTTAAAGTACAAAAGTTAAAAAAGTGAATAAAAAATTAGTAGATGTTTACTAATTTTAATTTTATTAATTTGAAAGCATTTTTTTAGTAAATTGAAAACTTTACATTCTTACAAATTTAGACAGTAATATGCGGTAAAAATTGTTATCAAAATTCACATTTTTTTTAACTTCCACTTTTTCTGTCATTCACTTGTTTTAGAAGAACAAAGAAAGAATAGGCGAGTTTTATAATCTGTAAAAAAAAGTGTTTTTGGAATATTATTTTGCAGGCTATTTTAATATTTTTTTTACTTTTAGTGTGGGTGAGAAAAAGTATAGAAGAAAGATATTAAATGGATGGATTTACTTACGCCGAAGAATGTATCAATTGATAGAACGAAGAATTTACCAACGTTTAATTTTATTGGCACTTGTAATTGTGACATGATGATGCAAAGAGATCTTCTGAATTTTGAGTTTGGAATTGAAATCCACGCACAATCGTACACTGCATCCTTCATCTCGGTAGTCTATTTTTAATAACAGTTTTAAAAAAAAAATTTTAAACAATTTTCATTCAATTACAACTTTTGATTGTTTACAATATTAAATTTTTCTTCTTCAATTAAAATTATTTAAAAATTTAATTTGTTTTGGTTTCATTTAAACTACAAAATTTGGATAATTTACTAACTTTTTTTTACGATTTTTGTCAGATTCTTCCTCAAATAATTCAAAGTTGACACAAAAAATTTGTTTTTCCTAATATGTTCTCTATTTTTTAGATAGAATTTTGCCTTTTTTCCTGATACCAATAATAACTTCTATTCTGAATCTTCGCAAAATTTAATTATTTACAAAAAATTGTGATTTAAAATTTTTTATTAACTTGATTATTTATTATAATTTTAATAAAAGTCTTAAAAATATTAAAATTTTTTAAACCTAATTTTTTTAGAATTTGTAAATAAAATTATTTTAAACTATTTATTTGATTTGAATGAAGTTTATTTGATTTATGTAAATATTTATTTGATAATAGTCAAGTAATCGGTTATTAGAAACTAAGAAATTTTTTTTCACTGTAATTTTAAAAATTTTTCTTCTTGAATTTTCTCACCTTTAATGTTATATCATTCCCTCGGTACAAGTAGATGAAAATTTGAAATAACATGCACATCTGATACTGTAAAATGACGTAGAATTGTAAAGAGGTCGGTGAAATCTAAAATGTCAATAAGGGTTTTGAATTAAAATTTTTTTAAATTTTATTTTACTTATTTAATTTAACTTTCTATTTATCAATTCATTGAAAAAAAATTATTTGATTCAAACAGCCGATTGCTGGTCTGTTATCAAATAAATATTTATTTGATAATAGACAAGTATAATCGTTTATTTGAATCAATTAAAAAATTTTTTTTCAGTGTTGACTTAAAACTTACAGATGTCATTTCGTAGCTTGTTGCACAAATAATAATGCTACTGGCGCAAACTTGTGCCACAACTCCAATTTGAAATAATTCTGTCACATCATTTACAAATCTGAATATGAAAAACTTTAATGATTTTATTATAAAACGATGATTGTAGATCTGTTCAATAAAATTGATAAATATGTATGCTTCAATATTTTAATACTGCAGTAATATTGATACCTTACACAATGTTGTCTGAATTTTCAAAATTGAGACAATTTTGCTTGTACTGCTGCAATATTGAAACAAAGTTTGCTTTAAATTGATGAAAAATCCAGGCAATATTGCTTAATTTTTAGAAAATTGATACAATGTTTGTTACAATTTAAAAAAAATGGATACAATATTGTTTCAATTTAAAAAAAGAATTGACACAATCTACAAGTCTAGATACTGTAGATATGAAAATATTCTTACTTTACAATTGCTTGATAACGTAGTGTACACATAATAACCCTATCATTCAATATTTTGTCTAATTTTTCAGAATTATCAGAAAAATCATTAATTTCAAGTGTTTCCTTTTTTTTGTCAATAGAAATAAGAGTTTCGAAATTAACTTCTGTTTGTAAAACTGCTTCTGTGTATTTAATCACTTGAGGCGATGAATATTTTTGTTCACTGCCACTTTCTTTAACAGATGTGGCCAACTCTCGAAAATCTTGCTTAAGAAGTTCCAATTGTGCCACCATGAGAACATATAAATTTGCTGTCAACATATCTATTTGAGAATTCATGGATGCAGTTGTTAAAAGTAAAATTGTTTGTGAAGCATATGTGTAACCATAAGCTGGATCAACTGTCGCATTGTAAGGATACCATGCTGCAAATAATAATACTTTATCCTACAAACAAATAATAATAGTTATTTAAATATTAAACAATCATTCTTATATCATTAAAATCCTACAAACAAACAACATAATCTTAATGTACAACGATTATTAATCAATTTTGTCCGAAAAGTCCGTTTTTCTTTTTTTTTAAATATAAAATATAAAAACCGCTACCAAGTTGTACATTTTTGTGTTCATTTCTGGAACACTTTGCTTCCTCATAGCATTATTTAGCATTATTATTTTAACAATGTTATAAACAATTTTATAAACAAATTAAGAATTAAAAACAATTGAACCTGAAGAATATAATTCCTTCTTCCATCGACATTTTTACTGTTCTTTTAATGAATCTTTGAGATAAAAATTATTGATTACATTTATTTAAAATTTTAAAAGCTTTCTAAACAATTCTTCTAAACAAATTCCGAGTTAGCAACAAGGGAAGTTGAAAAGGATTTTACTATTTCTTTCTTTCTTTCACTATTTTTTTTTTTATATAAGATTAATGAATCTTGAGATTTAAATTTGTATCTAAGTGTTTTTCTATAAAGTCTTATAAACAATTGTTGTAAACAGAGTACATATTAACAGGAATTAAATATGAATGAAAATGGGTTTTTTCCCTACCATTTTTTATAGGGTTAATAATACTTGAAGATTAAATTTAATTTTTAATATTTTTCAACAAAGTTATAAACAATTCTTATAAACAAATTATATCTGAAGTGAAAAAGTCAATCTTTTCTTTTACTATTGTTACTATGTAATTTGTTTACAACAATTGTTTAAAACTTTATTTAAAAATATGAGTTTCAAGAATCATTAATCCTGTTGAAAAAAATGTTGAACAAAAAACGTAATCTTTTCACCGTCACTTGTTGCTAATTCAGAATTTGTTTATGAATATTGTTTATAATGCTGATTAAATAAATGTAATCAACAATTTTTATCTCAAAGATTCATTAAGAAAACATTAAAAAAGTCTATATGGAAAAGAGAGCTATTTTATCCAGCTTCAATTGTTGTTAATTCTTGATTTATTTATAAAATTGTTTATAACATTGTTAAATAATAATGCTAAATAATTTTTATCTTCAAGATTCATTGCACCTATAAAAATAAGAGCCATATGAAAAAAATGTTTTTCGACAATATTTGTGTCTTTCAAAACATAATTTGTTTATAAAAATTGTTTAAAATATAGTTTAATATTAGTCTATTTTTGATCATAGATGTTAGTTTTATATTGAGTTTAGTTATTTATGATGAGAAAATATATCTGCAATTAATTTTGTTGCCTATTTGAAATTTTAGTTATTTTGTCCGCCATTTTTGAGACGCCATTTTGAATTTCGAAAAAATAAAAATTTCTAATTATCTCTAAATGAGAGGTCATACAGTTTGAACCAAATATTTTGTCATTCCAAAATTTTCCTAAAGCGATTCATATGTTAAATATTAAACTTTGATTTAGGTTCTGCGAAAGAGGACCAAACAATACGATAGAAACACCATATGTAATTTTTTAGCCCAGCATTTTTAAAAATGATGAGTAAAAATTCAATCGGAAAAAATGACTTCTCGGTCGCAATTAGTTAAAATTTAGTTGTTTTAACAAAAATTACAATTTATTTTTTACACCATCTTAACATTTATTCGCATAAATGAAAATTTTCTCCTAAAAACAATTAACAATGAAAGTATAACAACTTTTAGAAAAGAATTTTCAATAAAAAAATATATATTTGATGTGAAAAACAAATTTACCTCTTTGTTATCAACTAACGGAAATAAAATCCAGCTTCCAACTGTTAGTATCGTCAAGCTCACGTAGATCAACGTACTTGCTCTTGCGGAAACAATAAAATCTTTCAAAATTGTCAGATCTTCCTTACGTCTTGGTGCAAAAATTGGTTGATGTAGTCTCGTGAAAAATCCTTCAATTTCCTTACGACGTAATAAAAAAACAACTAGTTTCGTTATATAACCAACGCATGTTAATGTGAAAAAAAAGATATCAACCAATTTTTCCAAATCATCACGCATAAGATAAATATTGATGAATTGTGTCGGTAATATTGCCAATATATAAAATAATTGTACACTATAACCGTATAATGTGTAAAAGAATCTAAAATTTAAAAAGAAAGAAAACAAATTTTAAAGGAAAGAAAATTATTTATTTCTACATAAAATTATTTAGATAATTAAATTTATTTGTAAATTTATTATGTATTTATTTGTATTGCATATCTATATGTGGGTGTCTGTTCGATATAAAGAATGAAAGAATTTTGAATATTGTGCATTTTGTTTCGTTTACATTCCAGACACTCGATAATCATATAAAATTAGGTATATAAAAGAGAACAGAATAAAAAAAGGCTGAAAAAAAATTTCCGATTAAGTTTAGAATTTTTAAGAATCGTACCTTAGGGTACGATTTTTGACAACTGATGGCCAAAGTCCGAAGAATTTGAAAATTATGAGATTCATTTTAAAGGCATCTTCGGGTCTGTAGACGAGCATGTTGTAAATTTTCGATGGGGAGTTTTTTATGCACCTGAACTATACTAGAGAAAGGATACTTTAATTGGCAGCTAAAGACACATGAAAGGATGATGCAAATACCAGGAAGGTTTATGCTTTCTAATTACAGTTTTGCTATTCTCCATTGTCATTTCAACTATCGTCATTGGCATTTAAAAATTCAGTTTCGATCTGCTTCAAACTAAACATACATTTAGTGACTATTCTTGTCCTTGAGATGTATGTTTGCTTTCGTTTAGACTATAATTGCATGGTGCATATCAAACACCAGGAAGTTTCTCTATACATATTGTAATTAGTACCTAATGCATCGTTTGTGACTTTAAAACCGATCGAATTCACCTTTCGATTAAAATAGAAATTTTCATCGATTGAGAAAGTTAACTTCGGTTTGCTTTTGACTTTTGTCACTTTCCAGTTGTTGTTTGTCGGGTAAAGAGGATGGTTCATTCTTTGCTACAAGTACAACAAATAAAGAATTTTTCAGTTTTTGTTAATTTTTTTTTATTAATTTCTCTGTTTGAAAATAGATAAAATTTTGATTCTATACCGATTTGATCAGTACGTTTGCATAAAGTAACTGAATTGGTAAAAATAAATTATTATTATTAGTCTAATTTAAATTTAGGGACTACATTAACCCTAGTCAATCAATAAGGTATGAGTAATAAATTTTCAGAAGGCAAATGCTAATAAAGGATGGTGGATGCACTAATTGTTGGACCGCGGGCATTGCTAACACTTAAGACTGACCTACTTATTTTTGGAATAAATTAAATAGTGAAGTAAAATTAATTAGATGTCAGTGCTCTCTTGTATGGAATGAAGAAACTGAAGGAATCTATCTTGCAGGGAACAAATGCGGTGATGATGACCCAAATATCAAGGAATAAAGCAGAGATGGGAGAATGTGTGCTTGTATATACTAGATCATTGTGTAATGAAAGATAATGAAGCAGATGCTTCCAGTTTCTGGGTCGGAAAAAAAATTAATCTATCCCACTTTATGCGGATGTAACCTATTTATATATAATTCAATACTAAAGTTGCACTCGTTCATATCTCTTTCGTACCAAAATCAAAATTTACATATTTTTCAACTTCTCTGTACAAAATGGTAATTTTTTAAAAAAAAGTATTAAAATTTTTCTAAAAAGCACAATTTTTGTTATATTTTACACTTTCTTCTACATTCTAATTTTAATTTTTCTTCTAAATTTCTCTCTTCTTTCTCTTTTTTAATTTAACACTTTCTTTTAAATTTCAGTACAATATGATATATAGCATAGTATATTTAGCATAGTATACTAAAGTAAAAAAAGTGTATATTTACAATAGTTATTCGAACATAACAAATTTTTATCATTGATTGGAGTTCCGTACATGAAGTGTACTGTAAAAAACCCTATTAGTCTCGCTTTTTGGGCTAAATAACATTTCTTACTCTAAAAAAAATTCTGTTTGATCGATTGTGTTCTTATTTGGTATAGGGATATATATTTTTCTAAGTAGAATTTAGAAAAAACGTTTAAAACGTAATTAAATTCGATTATGACGGTGCCTTTATTTAAGATTTTCATGAAGAATCTTGTTTCTGTTCTCCCAAACTACGTTTTTTAAACCAATTTTTATAAAACTTTGTAGAAAAGTGTACAAAATTTGAAAATTTTATTTTATTTTTCCCTGCTCTCTAAATTTGAGTCAGTTAAAAATTATAGCCTTAACTGACATTCAGTGACTGACTTTCTATTTCTGAATTAATTAAAAAATAACTGATTTTAAGTGAAAAAATGACTGATTTTCAGTAAACAATAACTAAAAAATTATTTAAACTTGACTAATTGTATCAGTTAAAGAAAATCTACTAAAGCATCAGTTATTTTTAACTTAAACGATCAGTAAAAATATTACTATTTGATTTAGTGACTTACTTTTTGTCTCCAAATCAGTTATTTTTAACTGATTCAAATTTTTAGAGTGGTTTTTAGACAGAATTTTTTACTTTTTTCCTGATCCCTATAATAAATTGAAATTTCAAAAAAAAAATTTTTTTTGTTTATTTCACGTGAACGGTCTTGTTTTTTGACAGAGTACTTGCCTAATGTCAAATAAATAATTTTTAAACAAATAAACCCAAAAATAACGAAAAATGTAAAAAACATTTTTAACAACATGTAAAAATACATTTAACTTTTCTCCCCAGGGTGGATTTTTGGCTTTAACAACAAATATAAAAAATCTGACTAAAGATATTCAGCAAATACCTTTAGGTATCTTTTCAGGGGACCCAAATAAGGACCTAAAAAAATCGCGATGAGAATAAATTCAAAAAATATACTTAAAAGTTGATATTTTCTTTTACGAAAAAATTTTCAAAATAGAGTGAAAACAAACTTTAAATATGGACACCACAAAAATAAACAGAATGTCACATAACTCCGGACATTTATTTAGAGTGATAACACCCTTCTATAATTAAAATTGCAATGCTCTAACTATTTCCGTTCGAAAGATAATGAATTTTAACTGTTTTCACAGTTTAACCTTTCGCCCCAGTCTCCCCTATCTTTAAAAAATTAAATTAAAATTTCTCAATAACGAGGTTTGATTGACTACTTTCTTCTCTCCGTGCAAGACTTTCAAAGTTAAAGTTCAAAATCTTTTCAATTCTCCTTGAATATTTTTTTTTCATCAAAATCATTTCAATCATAATGAATTTCAAAACAATATCTACAATAAATTTTTGAAAGTTATTAATTATAATTAACTTACAAAAAATTTTAGTTAAAAAAATATGCAATTTTCAGAAGTAATGAAATTTTAGAAGGTCATAGATTTATAAAAAATTTCAATTGAGCTGTAAATACAAAATAACAATTAAATATTTATTTAAGAAATTTTTTAAGTTTTAGAAAAACTTTATTTACAATTTTTAAAAGAGACTCAACCCTGAGTCATAGTTACTAAACTATATGGTGACATTTTCGTTCAACAAAACAAAAAGTAAGCTTCACTAAACGGTCGTTCAGTTAAATCTAATAGTTATTGTAATAAATATAAATAATAATAAGTGTTATAGCAAATAAATGTTTTGAAAACTGACATTTTATCAAGATTTCGTTTGATTTTTTCAAAGCTTTTTAATTAATTTTAATATAATTATTTTTCATGTAAATTAATAATATGATTAAAAAATCTGAAATAGAATCAGCTTTGTTTGCTTTACTAAGCAGACATTCATCTTTATACTACTATGTTTAGTTCGATTGACAACAAAAAAATTGAACGCTGTTTTGTAACGTTTACCTTATATTCATTTGTCGCAAACTCAAATGAATTTTCATAAAATCTTCCGCCATTTTAAATATTTAAAAACTGACTTCGGATTCGTAATCAGTGACTCTGAAAACCCCCGAATAACAAAATTTAAACGAATCCGACAAATATAAACAAGTCATTCGCCATATTGGATTCGCCATTTTGAATTTTTAAAAACTGACTTTAAACTCGTTATTCGCATCCCGAGAAATCCTCGATAACATTTTTATAGCAAACATCGAATAGCCCAATTTTAATAATCTGTTTATTAAATTTTTGAAAAACATTTCTTTCCATGTGTAAAGACAGTTGAAAAACTTATAGTTACAGGAAAGCAGATGTATACAGTACATATATAGACTTCCGTCTCACGAGGCTCCTTGAAAGTTAGCACCTTTAGTGAACTACCCAGAGGTATCACAAAGACTTATCTAGTTAATTAGTTTGAGAGCTATCGACGGTTAATTCCGTCTGTGACAACTTGTCCCATTAGTAAAACTATAAGAGCTGTTAAATATTAATGAGTTAAATTTCCTCAAGTTTCACCCATACATATACTATTATCGTCAGGGAGCTTCGTGCAATTTCATTTCGACAACTCCTCCTAAAGTGTTTGGCACACCCTTTCTTGCACAATAAATTTCAAAATAATATTTATAATAATCTTCATAAAATAATCTTCCTCCCATTTTTTCTTGTCTTTTTCTCTCTTTTTTCTTTTCAAAGTTTGATATATCGATATTTTTAAATGAAACAAGCGGAAATCGGACACAAATCAGAGAGGAAAGATTTATAACGTGAAGTGTAACTTTCGTGCTTGAATCCCAAAGGATATGGGGCCCTGAGGTTTGAAATCGATGGAGAAACCAACGAGTTTACCCCAATGAGTTGAAGGGAGTGGGTAAAAGGGGAGGAAATGCGGTCACGTCAAAGTGAAATAAACGCTGTAACGTTTAACTTCCAGTCCGATTTTGAGGTTTGTGAATATAATCCACTGAACTTCTGATGACAATTTCTGATAATATTAATTCCACTCTCTTTCCTTTCTTCTTTGTGTATTTATCAGAACAAAAATTTACAACAATCAATTTTCGACAAAAAGATCTTATTATTTAAAACTAAGTTTAGAAAATGTTTTATATTTTGTTTTCAATTTAAAAAGCAGTTGTGAATATCGGTTGAAAATGGAAAATGACAACAATTAGAAGGGATTATGTGAGAGGGAAGTTTAATTCCACTAGAAAGTATTTTAAAGGCAAAAATGGATTATTATCGTTATTTCGATGAGAGACCTGTATCTAATGATCGTGAACGTTTATGGTAATGTGTAATTTTCTCTCAAAATTACACGTTAATGGTAATTTTTCTACATTTTTGCATTCATCGATAACTTTAAAACCAAATTATATACTGTCAAGTTCTCATTTTTATTAAAGTGCAAAGAAAATTTGATAAAAAAAAATTAAAAAACAAGAAAATAATCTTTAAAAGTAGCAAATCATTTTTTATTATGAAATCAACAATTTTCTTTCTTCCCACTTGATTTAGTGTTAAAAATTTTTAACGTCAAAGACTTGAAAAGTAGGTTAAAGAGTTAAATTTCAGAAAAGGTGAAACAGACTTTTTTAATTCAGAAAGTGTTAGTTACAAATGCCTTGAGGTATATAAGATCCTGTGCTTTAACTTCAGTTCAAAGTATATACGCAGCACCAAACCTCTGAAGTTAAAGTTTCAGCGATAAACAACAGTCGTGAACACTTGCGCGCCAACAGTAATTCTTTCCTGTTTTTTGATGAAACGAGAAAAAGAAAATGTAAACTTACTACTATTTTTATAAGTTTACACTCAAAATATAAAGCGCATAAAAAATGTTGCACAATCCGGTACTTAGTTTTGCTGAATTTTTTTTAACACTCTAGGGATAAAAGTGTAGGGGAGTGTGCCCAGGTATGAGACGGGTTTTGTTTTTGACCCATCAATTGTAAATGGGTAAACGAAATTGTAAATAAAATATACCGTTCGAAAAGTAACTTAAATACGCAACTTTTATTCAGAGAAAGTATAGTGTTCAGATGGACTCAAAAAAAGTTATGATCAATTTTCCGAGCACATCGCTTTTGACAAAAAAAATATGTCCAGTTGTGAGACACTTAATAAAAATTGCTAAAATTTAAAAACTTTCTGAATCGGTTGATTTTCTTCCACTTGACATGACCAAAAATACGAGAAAAAAAATCAAAACACCATTTAAATAGTATGCCTGCAAACTCGTATTTTTTATGCTGCCCAGATGGGTGTCGACACCGTCTCACAACTGGTGATATGCTGCGTCTCACACCCAGAAATTGGCGCTATTTCGAAAAAGGAAAATTAAATTATTTTCAAACGTAGATTAGAACAATGCAATATTACATCACAAAATATAAGGAAAATACTAAAAGAAAATGCATTACATTTACCTTTTCCAATTAATTAACTTGGAAAAAAAGTTTTGGCTCTTTAATATTGCGTGTTAAAAAAAAATCGACTGTCTCACAACTGGAAGTGTCTCACAACTGGACATACTCCCCTATTATTATAGTTCTCGAGTGTTAAATAAAAAATTTCGTATTTTGTCGTCCTCTTTCAGAACTTTCAGTCCTCTTTCTTTTGATGACTTAAGGACATAAAGTTAGGATTGTTTAAACAAAGAAAGTAAAAATTTTTGTAGTTTTATTCCACTAAAACTAAAGTTTTGCTTGGAAATCGTTTAACAATTTTTATAAACAAATTAAGATTTGAAAGACACAAATGTAGAAAAACATTTTTCAATTTTCAAATCGCTCTTTTTTATAGTTGCAATGAATAATGAAGATAACATTCTTTAAGATTATTATTTCACAATGTTATAAACAATTTTATAAACAAATTAAGAATTAACAATTGAAACTACAAGAAATATTTCCTTTTTCCACCAAATTAATAAACAAATATTTGAAAGACATTTTTTTTCATATCGCTCTTATTTTTATATATGCATGCATTGAATTTGTTTAATAATTATTTATATGATAACTAATCGTCAGATTTTGAAATAAAACTACCAAAGTATTCAATTAGATGAAACAAATGCATAAAAGAAACATGACATTTTTAGACCGCACCAAACTATAAATATATTGACAGAAAGTTAAAAAAAAATTAAATTATACACGGAAAGAAAAAGTCTAAAGAATATTTTAATGTTTGTATTAAAAAGTTGGACAAGAGTCACTTTTTAAAAATGTTTCAATACTGTATCTCTAATTAATATTCATAACAATCATAGAGTTATTAGAATAGAGTGCGCAAGCGACCAAAATGTTTCTTAGGCGCATAGACGGAGACAGCCATACGAAAAGACGAAAAGAAGACCCCTTTCCTTTCTTTCTCTAATAACGCATGCGCGATAGTGAAACAGCTGATGCATCGAAACAACTGTTGCTTGCTTGCAATTATATTTTTCTTTTATTTACATGACAAATAAATAATTTAAAATAAATTTAAAATTAAAATAAAACATTTATAATATTTAAAACAATTTTTCATGCGATCTTTTTAGACAAAAACCTAACCAAAAACTTTCATTCTTGCACATGCGCCAATAAACAAGGTAAGAAAAGGGGTCTACTTTCATGCTTTTGTCTCTTTCTATGCGCCTAAGAATGCCTCTCACGGTAAAAGGTATAACTCGCGCACTCTATTTTAATAACTCTATGATAACAATTACAATAAAGTTTAAAGAAAATAAAGACAAATATGAATAAAATTTGGATTAATATATGAAATAAATTAAAATACTGTTTTAAAATACAAAGCCTTTCTATGAAATATTTAATCCTTACATTCATTGAAACATTCTTAATACAGTATAGTGAATATGTTGAATCAATATAAAGTAAATTACTATACTGTATATAAATGTAAAACCTGACAATAAAATGTATAATAACTTATCATACAGAAAATTTATTTTAAAAAAATTTATATAGTTTACCTTTTAGTTTTTAAACTTTTTTAAAGCACCACGTATCTTGATATGGCACCCAGAATTCATACACTATAAACTCTGAACATTTATTTATGCTTAATGATAGCCTACCTAACAGAAAATCTACTAACGACTGGAATCGAACGCACAACCCTAATATTAATAGAACGCAATCCTAACCAACTAGCTACGCAACGCACGCTGCAGGTGGTCCTTCGATACTAGAGGACATTCTCACTGTGCAAATGTATGCGCAGCAGACTACTGCGCAACTGACGCGTGCGCGATTCTTCAAAATATTTCATACAGTATAGTAATTTTTTTAAACTTGTCTGGAATACACATCTGAACTCATCTTTCTTATAAGTATTAAAATAATTTTACTTCTGTATATTGATAGTTTCATAAAATATAATAATAATTTTACGACAATTAAAAACATTTTTTCTATTATATGAGAATATTTATAATCTATAATTTTTTTAACCCCTTCAGTGTGTAGCTAAAATATAACAAAATGGTCCCAAAATGTGTAAGACCTTCTTGTAAATAAATTTTCATGACAATAGGTACTAAGGGGTTTTTGGGGTCGCTGATTACGATTCCGGTGTTAGTTTTCAAAAATTCAAAATGGCGGATCCAAAATGTCGGACACGATTTTGAAAAATTCATTGGATTCGCTTAAAAATCGTTACTCGGGGATTTTCGTTGTCGCTGATTACGAATCTGACATTAGTTTTATAAAATTCAAAATGGCGGATCCAAAATGTCGGACACGATTTTGAAAAATTCATTGGATTCGCTTAAAAATCGTTACTCGGGGATTTTCGTTGTCGCTGATTACGAATCTGACATTAGTTTTATAAAATTCAAAATGGCGGATCCAAAATGGCGGACACGATTTTGAAAAATTCAATGGATTCGCTTAAAATTCGTAACTCGGGGGTTTTCGTGGTCGCTGATTACGAATCTGACATTAGTTTTATAAAATTCAAAATGGCGGATCCAAAATGGCGGTCACGATTTTGAAAAATTCATTGAATACGCTTAAAATTCGTTATTCGGGGGTTTTCGGGGTCGCTGATTACGAATCTGTTATTAGCTTTTCAAAGTTTAAATGGTAAGAATTATTACAAGAATTTATCCACTTTTAAAATTTTTCAAAATTTTTGGCGGACATTTTGGATGAAAAATTATGTATTCTGAAAATATGACTTCAGAATCGTGATCAGCGACCCCAAAAACCCCCGAGTAAGAATTTCTAAAAGAATTTATCCACTTTTAAAATTTTTCAAAATTTTTGGCGGCCATTTTGGATGAAAAATGATTTATTTTGAAAATCTGACTTCAGAATCGTGATCAGCGACCCCAAAAACCCTTAGAATATTCTTTAGACTTTTTCTTTCCGTGTATGAACTTTTATACGAACGAATAGAGTGGGGAGTTAAACTGTCTCTCTCACTCTCACTGCCCCACTCTAGAAAGCAGCCCGGTAAACTTTTGGCCAGAGCCATCTGCGCGATTAATACCTTAATAAAAGAAAACCCCAAAAATTTGTGCTTTTCTTTGTTTAAACAATGATAACTTTTTATCCTTAAGTGAAAAGTTAAATTTTCTTGTAGATTCTGAAAGAGGACTAAAAAATACGTAAAAACTCAGAATGTAAATTTTTTTAGCCAACAATCTTTGAAAATGTCGAGTACAAAAGAAACAGACTTCTCGAATGAAATATATTAATGTAACGCGCTCCTAGGAAAGGTACCTAAAGACCGACCTGTCAACAAATAGTTGATCCACTTTTTGTATTTTCAATATAAAAATTATAAACACAACCTAAAATTGTTAGCTTCACATCTTTTCTGCACGGAAAAAAAGTTCACGAATCTCTCGTGAACTAGTATATCACTTTTGGATGGGACACAAAATTCTTGAAAATCAACAAACACTACTTTTTTATAGTATTTCACTTAATTTGATAACTTGACGCCTATACGCACCCAACTACACAGAATACACAATTTTATCGCCATTAAAATTCGTAATTCGCTTCACGGGATTCGAACCTAGTACCTATACCCTATAACATAATATTTCTAACAACTAACCGCCACGGCTAAATCTATATATACACAGTACTTTTGCAAATGACACGATTAGCTTTGTCTGCTGTAAAACTCAGGACCGTGCAAAGTAGAAAAAGACCCTTGTCGTAACCTTTAATTTATTTTATGAATTATTTGTTTTACAAAAGAAATTACCACACAAAAATATTCACTAAATAATAAAAAACACTGTTTCTAAATAATAACTTTCATCAAAGAATTTGCCCGAATGTAAACACCGATGACACCGACTGAATGATGAATGCTTGATCAGCCATATTTGATGCGCATTACGAACTGCGCATACTACTGACACTCGCGAGTTCACGATTTTTTCGTGAACTTGTACCTCTACTTTTGACGAACTACTCTTCATTAACAGTTCATCAAAAATTCATTAACTTTGTTTCAGTTTTTTGTTGACGTTCGCCATTTCTAATCAAAAGTGAATGAAAATTTTGAAATTTTGTGTCCCATCCAAAAGTGATATACTAGTTCACGAGAGATTCGTGAACTTTTTTTTCTGTGTGCGGACATAAAATTGAGACAAAAAACGTATCAGAACGTCGCTTCGCAATTATTTTAATTGTTAATAAAAAAAAATTTTTTGTCTCAATTTGATGTCCTTAGAAAAACTGTGTTCTTAGGTTCCTTTCTTAGGGGCGTGTCACATATTTTTGAAAATTTTGCCAAAAGAAGCAAATCAGTGCACCTGCATGATAATATTATTCATAAAAATTAGAAATTAGTGTTAAATACTTTAGACATAAGATAATAATGGTTAAACAGATCAATTTTCCGATCCTAATCAAATGTCAGTTGCTTGACAACGAGACAAGGTGATGAGTCCACGATGTAAATGGACCTTGTATGCAGAATCTGTGTACATAGAAATCTATATATCCGATGTATGCATAGATTCGCATGTACATACACGGACAGTGCACAACAAATATTGTACCAAATCCCAACATCTTCCCCTTGCTTCAAAGTTCCATAACAATCTTGTACTCGAGATATACGTCTCAGCTCTCAGGCTTTTCTCTCTTTTCAATTACCAAAATTTACCTCCTTCTGAATTACAAAATCTTCCTCTTCTCTATATATGTATTATTCCCATTCTCTTTTATTCAATAAATAATTTTTCATAACAAGGTGCAAAAAAGTGCCCTTTTTTGCACCGCGTTATGAAAAATATCGTTCGTAACTAGTGCTAGCATTTGGCAATTTTTGAACGAGCACTTTTTTTGGAACAAACTGTAGTGCTCATTCAAAAATTGCCAACTGCTCGCACTCGTTACGAAATATACTATATTCTGTTATTGTAAAAATATATGTGTCTTTTTTGAAATCTTAAAATTAGGCGTATGATAGAAAAATAGTATCTTACATCTTAGAGATTAGGATGTTTTCTAAAATATTTTTTTTAAATCTAAGACGCTTTATTATATGTTTTAACAGTTATTATGGATTATTTATTAACCTTTTGTAACTTATAATAAGTGTAAACAACAAATCCTTGTACATTTTATTTGCATGGGTCTAAAATAATTTGAGAAATTACGATTTCTTACACTGAGAAAACTGGAGTATTGGACTAAACATCTGGAGGGACAAATCGTTGATATTTGAGAGTTAGCTATTGGATAACAATCTAAATGTTCAAATACACCATTGACAGATATTCGTGCCATTTCTCTTGGAGGGAAAATGAGTTTATAACAGAGGGACAAATTAACCATCTTGAGAAACCTCTTCCTTATCCGGCGCGAAATGAATAAATATGGCAACCTAACCCCTAAATTAAATACATAAAATGTCAGAAAAATAATTTCGCGCGCATCAGATCGTACACATTTTCTGCGCAACTTTTAACCCTCAGATATAATGGGAGAGAATATACAAGTAGATTTCCATTACCAATTCAAAATTTATTTTAGAAGGACTATTTAACTCTCTTCATAAGCAAAGGAAACATACACTTTTTGAACCTCTGAATTTGACTCTCCAGTTTTCTCAGTGTATTGTTATATTGTGCCAAGACGGCACATTTTGATTTGCGAGGCAGTTATTTAAATACGTTTTTTCAATTTTAATATCGCGTTAGAAAGCTTGTCTTATTGGCTAAAAAATCGCCATAGAACATTTTGACGCAGGTTGCACTTAAAAATTTCTACAACCCTTTTCCCAAAGGACCACATTTTGGCAGTTTTGAAAAAACGTGGGGTGAGGCGGCTAACTATTTTAATAGTTAAAAAAACATAACTTAAAGTTAAAATTAGTGAAACATAACAACACACAAAAAACCCAGTCTCATTTTTGTTGCATCTCAAAATGAAACTATGTTAAACGCCATAGAACGTGGCGCCACCTAAGAGTCTTAATTTTGTTGCAACTCAAAATGAGTAGCGTACGCTACTCATTTTGAGACTAGGTTTTTTCAGTGAAGGTAGTTGTTCTTAACTTACTTTTATTTTGTTAGTAAACTTCAAAAATTTACATTTGAATAATATTATAATAATAACATTAATTAAATTCAATTTAACATTTTAAGGAAATATAAATTTGTTATTCTTAAAAAATGGTTTATAAAATTCAATTTTCAGTTTAAAATGTATTGGAGTAGGAAAAAAAGAGAAAACATTTAGAAGAACTAATAAAATCAACACAAAAAGACGAAAAATTTAGTTTTGGCTGCCTAACCCCACGAGTACTTTTTTAAGAAAACATCCATAAAACCCGTAATATTAAAAATATCGCAATTCCATTAACACCATCGTCTTCAGCACTAAATTCTGCATTAAAAATCACTTTACAAGAATTTTATTCGAGCAATTCCACGGGAAGTGATCTGAAGAATTTTCGATGATTTTAGCAATATTAATAATACTTACTGAATTTGTTCCCTCATATAGATGGATTAAAAATGTATAAAAGTTTTTTCAAAATTTTCAAAATCTTTTGAGTTACTGCTTACTCAAAATTTTGGTCGGTTTTTCAAAAAAGGCACATAACTTTTTTCTTTGTTAACCGATTAAGGGAGTATTCTGGTCTATAGGCCTCAATTTCAGGCGTTTTTCCGAGTAGAATAAAAAAGAAAGTTTAACATTTTTAGTATTTACTTTTCTTGCAAGTTGTTTATTAATGTTTAAAAAGTACAGAAAAAAATTATGAAACAAAATAATAAAAAAATTTAAAAGTTATAAACTGATGAAGTGGGGACTGAAAAAAAGAAAGAGCGTACTGGTTGACAGTGTGGAGACTTTTGTAATGTTCTACAACAAAAAACTCAAAGAAATTCTTGATTATTAAAGGCTTCGCTATGGTCGGTACCTTGGAAAAGAAAAAATAAAATTTTTGAGCAAAATGGCGACGATCACCAGTTCATAACTTTTAAAATTTTTGATTATTTTTTTTCCCAATTTTTTTCTGTATTCTTTGAACATTAATAAATAACTTGCAAAAAAAGTAAATATTAAAAATGTTAAACTTTCTTTTTTATCCCACTCGGAAAAACGCCTTAAAATTGAGGCCTCTAGACCAGAATACCCCCTTAAGATAATTTTTTTTGGAAAATACTCATAATAAGAAGTACTTTAAAGAAAAATATAAAAAAAAAATTTTTTTTTGCCCGAAAAAAATTTAAAAAAAATATTTGAATCAAAATTTAAAAAAAAATACCTCTTCGATTTGAAATTTTTTTTTTGTAGTTATTGTCTATAAAGTGAAGAATACTTCTTATAAATTTAATTATGGGACAACAGTAACTTTACGAGAAAAAAAATAAAATGTCCAGCGCTGCATGCCGGGACTCGTGCGTGTATTCGCTTATGGCGGCGCAAGTTTCGTTCCAAATCACTCTACAAGTCACAAGTTTTTGCCAAAACGATTTTTCTTTTTTTCTAAATCTTCGTAAAAAAGTTTTCTATCGATCTCTCAAGCCCGGTTTTGAAATTTTGTTTTTAAACATTTTTTTAATAACAATAAGTTTTAAAAAAATCATAAAATCGTAAAATATATTTTTTTCAGCTTCAATCATTCAGAAAATTAATCAAAAAACCTATTAAAAGAATGTTTGAGTGTTTCTGATGTATAACAAAAGTATATCAATTTATTAAATTGTTTAAACAATTAATTGTTATTTCTTTCCTAAACTGTACTTAGGGTTAGAAACTTCTAGTTTTTTTTTATTGTGCATTTTTTGTAACTAAAACATGTAAGAATAAAAGAAAAACTAAAAATTAATTATTTAAACATTGTTTAAACAATTTATTTTTTGTAAAGTTTTCAATTTACTGAACTTAAAACTAGAAACTTATTATTTAATTTATAGTTTTTTATTTTTTAATGAATTGTACTTTGAAAAAACTAGAAACTTTAGCCCTAAGTGCAATTTATGAAAAAATGGCAACAATTCATTGGCTAAACAGTTTTATAATAAATAATTTTTTATTTCTTATCATCAGTAGATGTTTACTCATGAAAAATTGTAACAATTTAGAAAAAACTAGAATTTTTAAACCCTAAGTATATTTTATGAAAAAGTAACAACAATTAATTGTTCAAACAATTTAATAAATAAATAATTTGGTTTTTTTCAAATGTAGATGTTTTACTCCTGAAAAATTTAACAATTGAGAAAAAACTAGAAATTTCTAACCTTAAGTACAGTTTAGGAAAGAAATAACAATTAATTGTTTAAACAATTTAATAAATTGGTATATTTTTGTTATACATCAGAAACATTCAAACATTCTTTTAATAGGTTTTTTGATTAATTTTCTGAATGATTGAAGCTGAAAAAAATATATTTTACAATTTTATGATTTTTTTAAAACTTATTGTTATTAAAAAAATGTTTAAAGACAAAATTTCAAAACCGGGTTTGAGAGATCGATAGAAAACTTAATTACGAAGATTTAGAAAAAAAGAAAAATCGTTTTGGCAAAAAATTGTGACTTGTAGAGTGATTTGGAACGAAACTTGCGCCGCCATAAGCGAATACATGCACGAGTCCCGGCATGCCGCGCTGTTACATCCAAAAAGTCTGTTTTCATAAATGATACTGCCATTGCTAAACTGCTGCAGCAATAATGCCCATCTGTTAGCAACTAAAGTAAACTACCATAAGCAGTTTAAATTTTCAATAGCGCACGATTTGAAAAAAATTATGCAGAAATAAGAAGCAATTGGCTGCCTTGCCCTGTTCTTCTCTAGTGCATAACCCACTCTTCGATATAGGAGAGAGTGGGTTAAAATGAACTAGGTTTTTTTATAAAGTCCAGAACCAATTAAATTTTACAAATTTTGATCAGGTTTTTGTATCAAAATAAAACTATATCAAAATAAAGTAGGGGAGGATGGGGCAAGGATAGTTAGTTGCTGTTATGCTTAGACGGCTTGCTCAAAAATCGCGTAATTCATAGTATATTCGCGTTTTAACACCAAAAGATGATTGTAAAAATTGCAAGTCAATCTGTCGCCATTTGCGAAGTTGGGAGATTATTTTTGAAAAAAGTCTGTTTTGCTAAAATGTCAACGTAATGTTTATCATATTGTTTTCTACATTAGAATTTCAGAATATTTTTTACGTAAAATGTTTTCCGGAGTGGAATTTCCTGCTGAACACGAATATCGTATTTATTTTCAAATTAATTCACGTCGTTCCTTAAAATTTAGAAAAAACTGAAATATGGACTCATGGGGCAAGGATAGTTAGAGATAATACGGCACGGTAAAAGCGTGTTAATACCATTGAAAATTTTAAAAAAGTGTTTAATTGTTCTTTTTAGGTTGATATACATAATGGTGCGTAATTATATACGGAAAACGAAGCTTATGACCAAGAAATTGGTGGTCGTCTGAAAAAAATTGTTTAAACTTCTGATTCTAGTTCAGATGAATTTTAATATAATAATTGCAATTCAGAAAATGTTCCATACATATTTTTAATACTTGGGATATCAATATTGAATAGTCTAAAACCAGTAAAATAAAAAAAAACAAAAATTTACTGATTTTCTATAACATTTTTGGCATTCGAATTCTTTTAACTATCCTTGCCCCGGTACTGGGGCAAGGATAGTTAAAAATTTTTGTTTACTTTTTCATTCATATCTCGTAGGGATTTGAGTCTACAGTAAAATAATGTACAGCAAAATTATAGCCAAATAACCAGGCTTTCCAAAAATACTTTTCATTTGCAGATAAATAATCAAGTTTGGCTGCTAGATCCGAAAAGGTCTTACCTAACTATCCTTGCCCCATCCTCCCCTACTAATAATTAAATTAAATTTTTTTCTAAACTGTTACACCAGTCTTATTTTGAAGGCTCTGTGTTTACATTGAACCACCTCTATTAAAATACTAAAACTTACCTCGAAAATAATATTTCTACTGACACATTGTAAAAAATCTTATTTTCTACTAAAAAAAAAGAAAATTGTTTTAAAATAGTTATTATTTGTTAATATAGGAGATTAATATATTTTGATGTCAGGTTACGTAGCAAAAGTGACAGTTTAAGTTTATCACGTTAACAATTGTGATAAAAGCATGTCTTCCAGTATTTTTTTACTTGTTAGTAGAGCAGACAATACTTTACCACTCTTAAAATTGAAAAATATAAAAGGTAAAAAAATTAAAAATGTCTGAGAACAAAGTAATTCATCTAATTGATACTAAAGATAGAGATCTATTTGTTGTTTCAGGCGAAAGTTACAATCAAACGACATTAATTGAAGATTGGATTCAGTGCAGTATTTGTAATCTTTGGCTACATTAAAACTGCACTGATTTCCATGATAAATGTTCAAAATGCGACCAGAAAAAGAGAAAAGTAATTTGAATGATTAAAAATGAAGTTTAAGCTAAAAGCCAAAAATCATAAGTATTGGCCATCTCTCCCGGACATTCAGGGAGAAATGTCCAGATGCACTTTTTAAAAAATGGAAATTTTATCATTCTTTCTATAAAAATTTTTAATTATTCGTTATTTTAAAGCTAAGTGTTTAATGTTTGATTATCAATAAAAGTTGAGACAAAAATCGCTTTTTTCATTTTTGCAGTACAGACTTTTTTTGTCCTTTCAACCCAGTTTTACGGAACAAAATTCAGTGAAATATCAGAAATAAATTTTCTCCGTGTAGTAAAAATTAATGTACTGAGAAGAAAAATGATAAAAAGTGAAGAAATGATAAAAGTAAATGAAATATATATGTTGAAGGAGATGCATGATGTTGTGTAAGAATGTGCAGTTTCGGAAGAGCTTTCATCTTTTATGCTACCTCCTTCATTGCGGACTTGGTCTTTCTAACCGTTCGAGATAAATTATGCGGCTTCGTAGGCAAAGTTTACACGAAGCCGAGACCTGCCACTAGCTATTTGCTCTTAGGCTACATCTTCACGTACAGCCTCCAGGAATGTAATTATCGTCGAGCACACCTATAGCTGTGTAAAGCTTCTCCCTTGGGATATCTTCCTCCATCTTCCTCCTCATTTTGCACCCATCGTTTATGCCCTCATCGTTCGTTCTTACTCCTTCAACCGGGACACTAACTCCCTATTAATGTCCCACCAATTCTGTCTTTAGATAATGGCTTGGACTACGATAAAACTCTCCCCTCCTCTAATCCCACTCATAAAATCAATCACTGTTGTCATTGTCTTCGGCAAATATTCTTCTCTCTCGCGATCCTATTTTTCAATATGTAAAATTGCTTTTGTACCTTTATCTTCAGTTTTCATTTTATCGTCCTTATCGAAAACAATTTTTAAATTCTTGCGTCAACTTTAGAAATTGCCGTAGGTACCAAATAGCTATTTTTCGACTCAACGTTTTATTAATATTCAGAATTAAGAAAAAAAAAGAAAATTAACTATTGATAAATGTTGTGGACATCCTTCTGAAGGTGTAGTTATTTAATAGTAGCATAACGTATTAATTAATGGTTTAAATTAATTTATTTACAGTTTAAAGAAAAAAATCTAATAAAACAACAATTTTTCTTTTAAAATTCACTATATTTGAAAAAAGTTGTTAAAGCAGAAATCGTTTTTACTGAAACTTTCTACCATTTTCCAGTATAAAACTGATATTTCCTGAAAGGAAGTACAAAAATGTTATAACGTTTTATTAGCTTTCATTAAAAAGAAAAAAAAAACTTGATAAAATCTGATAAAGAAGAAAAACATGAAGAGAATGATTTATCTCGAGATAGGATTGTTGTTAAAAATAATGAATCCTCATTTCTTTCATAGTACAAAATAAATAGCCGCACATAAAGAAATATTCGCCCTTTCGTTTAATTAAAAGAATTTATAATTAAAATTTATTAAAAACTTGTTAAGAATTCAGATAATTAATTTGGAAAAAATTAAGAATATATTCTGGAATATTTAACACCACACGTACCATATATCGTATCTAACACTCAGCATGAGACGCTAGTTAAGTGAATTTCCAATGAAGGAAACCGTATTTAATCAAGGATTTACGCTGAGCGAACATACCTCTATTTCCTTGCAAGGAAAATCCTAATACAGAATATTCAACTTCAACACTGATAATGGCTGAATGGTTATTAAGTTTACACCCTGAGTTTTGTTGATTTTCATGATTTGTTGATTGCAGAATTTACTGAGGAATAAAATGCATTGTGCTGCAAAAAAAAGAAATTTGTTATAATATTTTATTTCAATAAGAATCGAAAATAACGCATAATGAATGAATTCCTTGTAATGCCTTGTAATTCCATTTTCTACTTGGCTGTGAGCCATTGAGTTAAAGGCGTATCATGCTTTGCAAAAGACAAGTGAACGACAGACGAGTGATTTGACTTTTGAATAGCGAGATAATGATTTTTCCATTGTAGATCTTTTCAATTATAGATTTCCAAATAAAAATTTACAACTGGAGGAGTACTGTGCAAATACAGACCGAAAATATTTATGCAATTAACCGATAAAAATAATAAAACTTTAATGCTTGTTAATCATAAGAAAATTTTCAATTTTGGTGTCTTTAAAAATTTTTGTTTGCCTCATAAACTATGAAATTACAACGAATTGTAATAATAAACCTACCAATTTTTCTATTTCTGACAATAATTTCTTTTCAAATAACTTAATTCTTCAAGCTATCATAAAATTATTACTTATAAATTATTTAATAAATAATTTTACTTAGATATTTTAAAATTAATTGAATTTCAAAAGAGTTGCGTTTACAATATTTATAAATAGATCAACTTCAAAAAGTTTTAATTTAAAATTTTATAAAATTTCCATTTTCAATAAATTAAATTAATGAAAAACTTAAATTTAAAAAAAAATTTTAATTTATAATTATTTTAAAAAATTTCACTCAATTCAGTGATTTTCAAAATCTACTGTTTTAAAAAAATTTTCCAAAAGAATTCAATTATTTAAAAAAAATTTAACAAAATTCTACGCAAACATTTAATTATATTCATAAATAATAAAAATTTCACTGGAATTTAATTATTTGCAATTTTTTTAATAAATTGCTTCGCAATAATTCTATTATTTTCAAAAATAATAAAAATTTTTACAGGTATTCAATTATTTTTACAAATAATAAATTTTTTTTAGAAATTTAATTATTTTCATAACTAATAAAATTTCCACAGGAATTTAATTAATTTAGAAAAGCATTTTAAAAAAAAATTTGAAAAAATTAATTATTTAACAAAATTTTTATACAATTCTTCACAATAATTCACTTACTTTTACTAATAATACCATTTTTCATGGAAACTCAATTTTTTAAAAAAAATTTTGATAAAATTCTAATCAAGAATTTCATTATTTTCCAAAATAATAAAAACTCATCGAAGAATTGAAGGGCTACATAGAATAAGGGGACGAACGTGAGGCTTGGAAGGGATACTACTAGTCGGGTAGTAGTGACAAGCCTTGAGCCGCTCACTGCTACCTGACTGGTATTATCCCTTTCAACCTCGCGTTCGTCTCCTTATTCTATGTAGTCCTTCAATTTTCGTTATTTTTAATTACTATTTTAAATTAATTCAATTATTTTCACAAATAAAGTTTTCCACAAGAATTCAATTATTTAAAAAAAAATCCATAATATTCATTTGTATTTCGAAAAAAAAATTATTTAAAACAATGTTTATAAAATTCTTATAAAGAATTACATATTTTCAAAAATAACAAAATTTTGCTTAAAAATTCAATTCTTTTTAAACAATTTAATAAAATTTTCGCAATAATTCAATTATTTTCATAAATAAATAAAATTCTTCTCAGGAATGCAATTATTTAAATAAATTTAAATTAAATTCTACGCAAACATTTAATAATTTAGTTGATATTCTTTAATCGATTATCGGAAGAGTAATAAATGAAACACTATTTCATTAGTTGTGCAACGTTTCGGCGTTGTATGAAGTGCAAAATTGTCTCCTTTACACTACCGGTCAAAATTGAGAGACCACCCATTTTCAGGCGAATGAAAATCGTTTTAAAACATAAAATTTATTGAAACTAAAATTTTTTTCCTTTTATGTTTTAAAAGATGATAACATTTTGAATAGAACAACATCTTTCAGAAATCGTTTGGCCAATAATTTATTTAGATATTTTTAAAAAATCGTCATTTTCAATGTTTTACAAAAATTTGAATAACTTCTAAAATAATGAACGCTTTTTAATGATCTTAGGCTTATTTTAAAGGTCATTTGCTACACTACAAGAATTACTTATATGCATTAACGTATAATTTTTTTCTTAGAAAATGCAGGCCATCAAACTTGGACCAAAAAAATTCTAAAAATTTGAAACAATCTTATTAACAGAAAAATAATTTTTAAAATTCAAACGTATTTTTTTTATTAAATTTTCTTGAAAACTCTACACCATATGATGTTTTATATATTTTCTAGAATAGTTTTTAGTACAGAAAAATTGTACCAAATTTTTTGAATTTTTTTGGTCTAAGTTTGAAGGTCTGCATTTTCTAAGAAAAAAATTATACGTTAATGCCTATAAATAATTCTTATAGTGTAGCAAATGACCTTTAAAATAAGCCTAGGATCATCAAAAAGCTTCCATTATTTTAGAAGTTATTCAAATTTTTGTGAAACATTGAAAATGAGGATTTTTTAAAAATATCTAAATATAATATTGGCCAAATGACTTCTAAAAGATCTTGTGCTTTTCAAAATTTTATCATCTTTCAAAAAATAAAAATAAAATAATTTTAGTTTTAATACATTTTGTGTTTTAAAACGTTTTACAATCGCCTGAGAATGGGTGGTCTCTCAATTTTGACCGGTAGTGTAGATAGTCTTGTTTTGTCATCCGTACGAGATGTTAGTGTTCTGTCCTAATTTATTTGTTTTAATTTTTGAAATTTTTATTTCTAGACGCGTTACAAATGTAACAAATTAGTTATTTAAATAATTTATATAATTTTTTTTGAAATGACCAGGTAGATATTATTTTGTTTAATTTGTGTTAAAAATCCTAATTTTATTTTAAGTGTAAATTAAATGTTTATAAAAAATTTCATTGTTTAATAAAGTGGCCTGATGATGGTGGCAAACCAAGACGCCGAAACGTTGCACAACTAATGAAATAGTGTTTGATTTATTACTCTTCCGATAATCGATTAAAGAATATCAACAAAATTCAACAACGGAAGAAAAAATCAACTAGGTATATATATATTTAATAATTTAATTATTTACAAATTTTTTATAAATTTCTTCGCAATAATTTAATTATTACCAAAAATAATAAACTTTTTTATAGGGATTCAATTATTTTTATAAATAATAAATTTTTTTTAGAAATTTAATTATTTTTATTTAGAACATTTTTTTGAGTAAAATTTTTTCCGTTTTTCTAAAAATTCAAAAATTTTCAATTTCATTTTTAATTAAAATTTGTAATTGACAAATAGAATTAATAAACATTTTTTCCTTTATTTTTAAAAAACTTTAAATTTTATCAAAACAATTGTAATTAATAAATTGTTGAGAAATAAAAATTATGCATAAAATTAGTATACCTACCTATTATTTTAAAAATGCAATAATAATTTAAAGAACTTCGTCACAACAAAATTATTTAGAGAAATTTTCGTCTTATTCTTTCTCATGCCAAGTTATCGGAAACTGTTTGTCTGGCTAAATTTGCCATTAACTACTGATTTCTAAATGGAAAAGGTTCAATAAAGTTTTGACCGAGTAAAACTGATTTCTAATTGAAAAACATTTTTAATTGTTTTTTGTTTTTTTTAAACATACTTTAACTACTGTTTTCCAATAGAAAATGATTTGAAATGTTTTTTCTGGACAAAATTAACTTTAGATTTTAAAAAATAATGATTCAGGAGATTCTTGTCTGATCAATGTCTTCATCTACTTATTTTTTAATTACGATTGTTTAGAAATAACACGTCTGACTAAAATTGACTTTAACTACTGTTTTTTCGTATAGTAAATTAACGTTTCAAAAATAAAAACTTACACTCAAAATAATTAATGAAATAAACGTGATAATGACAAAAATAAAAAATAAGGAAACGAACTATATAGAAAATAAGTAATAAATAAAAAACAAACAGTAAAATCGTTGAACAAAAATAGATATTTAGTGCAAAAAATAGCGGATAGGACATAAAAATGACAATATAATTTTAATCACCCATGTATATAAATATATAAAATTGTATAAAATACTATGAAACATATCACTTTCATAAGGACGAATTTCATTTCGTGGCATGTACCTGGATAAATTCCCGACGTTTTAAGCCTCTGACGAACCTCGTAAGTTGACATTCGAGGCAACTTTTGAAGTCGTTGAAAGTTAGAGGAACTACGTCTCAAGAAAATTGAGCTTCAACTTTCAAAGTGTCATAAAAGCGTGTGTGTGTTACCATTTATTTTTTTTTTTTTTGTGAAACTTAAAGTATATCAACTTTACGTTACTTTTATGATATTATAATGGTACATTGACATTATACCTTAATTAAATAGCATTCAGAAAACATGTAGCGCACATGTTACGCACACCCGCTATCAATATATTTTTCCCTTTAAAAAAAATCATTATTTAGATATCATCAATTTTAATTATATTTCAATTTTATTATAAAAAATTGCGTACAAAAGAAATCAATAACCAATATTTACCATTAAACTGAAATGTTGAATGAAAAGAAATACATTATAATTAGAATATGCAGAATAATTTAATTATAATAAATGAATATACTTAAGTATTTAACTGTGCAACTGCATGTTTCAATTAATTAGTACTCTCTAAATTAGTGGTATACTTATCGCTGGGAATTAGTGAAATATCGCTAATTCAGATTTAGAGAGTAAATTTATAATTAAGCACTTGATAGTTAAGAAATAAGAATTGGTGATTAAAAATAATTGTAAAACTAAATTGCTCTTTTATTAATAAAACTATATTTTCGATCAGAAATCACTTCAGTAAAAATTTGGAATGACAAAATATCGCTTCCAAAATATATGACCTTTCATTAACGCATTATTAGAATTTTTAATTTTTGCGAAATTCAAAATGTCGGCTCAAATATGGCGGTCAAAATATCAAAAATTTTATTAGGCAGAAAAACAAATTTCAGACATATTTTATCATAACATATGACAAGACTTAATATAAAACTAACATCTAAGATCAAATTTTACTACTGACTAATATTTAACATCATTTTAAAGTTTAAACAATTTTTATAAACAAATTATGATTTGAAAGACACAAATATTGTAGAAAAAAAATTTTTTTCATGTCGCTCCTATCATTATTTATACAATGAAAATATTTTTTTGTCATCTAGCTCTTATTTTTATTGTTACAATGAATGTTGAAGATAAAATTTGCTTAAGGAAGTACCCTCGGAAATAGAATTAACAGCGAGTTTTTGATGAAACTTTGAATAATGGTAGATGTTGGTTTAAAAAATATGTAGTTAAATTTTTAGAGGTCTGCACAATGTATAAGAAAAGTTATAAACAATTTTATGTTTTCACATTTTACATTGTGTCTTATGGGAAAATGCACTTTCATGATTTTTAAAATTCAATTGTGAGAAAAATGACAGCGAGATATTGATGTAACTTTTTACAGTTAAAGCTAAAGAACTGATGTTTAAATATTGTCCAAAAAAATGATCAGTCACAACCTGTGAGACTCAAAATTAATTATTTTGTATAAAAAAACACCTTTTTTATCAATCAGAAGTTACTAAGCACGACACTTGGCAACGTTGCTTCTTAGAGACACTTATATAGGTTATGGTAAAAAAGCGGGAGAGGCGAAACATTTAAAATAGGTAGATTTTTTACAATATTAACAATATTATTATTAAATATTAATTTAATTTTTTGATTATAGAAAGTTTAGAAAAATTAAAAGTAACACCGAATTAATAATTTAATCTAAATAAAAAGAAATAAATTTTAAAAATTACAAATAGTTTTAAAAAAATTTCATTTGAATTATTATATACTATTTGAATAATAAATTTGTTAATGGAATTTTTTGTAAGAATTCAATTTAACGATGTTGCGCAATTTCATACAGTGGTCGACTTTTAAAAATAATTGCTTGAACGCGAAACGTAATTTTAAAAGGATTTTTCTCCATTTGGACAGTTATTGAAAAATGAGAAAAAATACCAGATATTAAATGAATTTTTGTTCTGTCATTTTATGCACAAGAAATTGAAAATCCAAAATAATACACGACGTCAGGAAGTAAAATGAGAAAATTTGATGTGCCCATCAGGTGCTGCCCTCTGGCGGTAATTTTATGTACCGCACATTTGTTTGACTTTTTTCTATTTTACTTTCTGTCGTTGTAAATGGAAGTAAATCTTTTACTTTTTGTGCGCAAATGAAACATAAAATATTCAGGATATCTAGTATTTTTTCCGATTTTGCAAAAACTGTCTGCATTGGAAGAAAAATCATTTTAAATTTTCAAATCAAGATTTCTCGATAAAGTGCGACTAACAGTCATCACCCAACAAATACGGCACTGACCGGTTTAACTCTTTGCCGTAAATAAGTTTTCCCCACCTCAGAAACAAGCAGTTTGACAGTTGAATCACGTGGACAATATCAGGGCCGGATGTTAGTTTGATTTTGAGGTAATGTTTACATAGGATATTTATGTTTGATAAAAGTCTTTAACAATCAAATTTACCATTTTTAAATTGTAATAAATTGCAAATATACATTTGCACTTTACACAAAAAATCATATTTTTAGTGATCAATTAGTATAATTAAATATAATTTATTGTAAAATATAAATGGGTTCTAATTTTAAGAAGGTACGATCCTGCAAGTTTAGACACTTACATACTCACACATAACTAACTTATCAACACAAGCATAAACGCCTCTTCTCATTGGCTGTTCCCCCAAAAAGGACTCTAGACGACATTTCGTAATATATCAACGGCAAAGGGTTAAATGACGTGAAATTGGTAAATATTCATTTTCTAACAAATTTTTCTCTGTTCACAGGCACTACTTTTTACAAAATATGACAACCTACAATCGTCACAAATGTTTTTAATTATCTGAATTCAAAAGATTTTGTTAATCCATGCAGAAACACGGTTGCAGCATTGGAATTACCGTAGCAATGTAATGCGAATCATTTTGACAGCTGAGCCTTTTCGCTCCCTGCATGCTTCTGCCCTCCACTGGCAAAATGGCTGTAACACACTTCTTGCCGCCTATCATTACATTACTTTTGTATTTCCAATCCTGCAACCGCGTTTCTGCACGGATTGACAAAATCTTTTGAATTCAGACAATTAAAAACATTTGTGTCAATTGTATGTTGTCAGATTTTGTAAAAAGTGCCTGTGTGCAGAAAAAAAACTCGTTCGAAAGCAATTGTTTACTAATTTCACGTCATTTAAACGATGCAATGCCGTTTCTCTTGGGCGATAACTGTAAGTCGCACATAACCTACAGATTGCAGAGACCATCGAACGCTCAGAACATTTTAATTAAAATTCCAAAAGTATTTTTTTAAAGACTATCAGAATTTTCTGAAATATTATCTAACATGGTTAATAGCAATGACAGACGACGCGAAATGAGACCGGAGGAAGCATTACAATGTTGCCAAGCGTTGCATTAGTACTACGTGAGTAAATTGAAAACTTAAATGGTAATTACATTGACTCACAATGCAGAGAGGGTTCTTCCTTAAATATTAGTATTTAACAATCTCATAAATAATTTGATAAACAAATTAAGAATTGATAACAACTGTAGCTGTAAACAGTATTTCTTCCTTCCACCGAATTTCTTACTGTTTTTTTTATAAATCTTTGAGATAAAAATTAATTATCACAATTATTTAACAACTTTATAATCAATTTCTATAAACAAATTCTTAACGAGCAATAACCCAATGGGAAATGCTAGTGTAGTGCCGATGTTCACCACTGGCTTAGTACTCAGACGATTGTTCGGCGTAGTCTAGCCGAGCCTCGACAATTAGTGCTGGCGCAGTACAGAATTTTTGTTTCGCCAAAGCTTGGCCAAGCCACGGCGGCAAGTGCTGGCTGAGTATAGAAAAATTGTTCACAACGCTCTTTGCCAACATTGCTTTTTTGACATAAACTTGAAAAAAATTATAAAAAAGTTTATAAATGTTTATAAATATAAATTTATTGAAAAAAATTAATATTTTACTTTTCAGTTGTTCATTTTTATTAAATTTAATAATAACAATTTAACATAATTGTCTAATTTTGTAAATAATAAATTATTTAAACAAATTAGAATTATAAAAAAATTTAAACTTTAATCTCAATAATAATTTGGATCCTATTAAAATACTATTATACTTCTTACTATGAATAAAAAATTATTAAAAAATTACTACGTAATTTCAGAATTACGTAAAATGTTAAATGCAATAAGTAAAGTAATTTAATTGAATTATTAAAAATTTAGTTTAATTTATTTTATTTCAATTTATTATTTCTAACGTATCCCTATTTTTTTCTCATCTTTGACTCAATAATTGTATGTCTGAATGATACTGAGATATTAATACTTTACTGTACACATGTGTCGTTAGCATAGTGGTTAGAGCGTTAGTCTGTTAGTCCGTAGGTTCGATTCCCCTCGTCAGCAATTTTGTTTATTTTCATAGGTTTTCGATATTTCTAGATTCCAATCGTTAGGTACTAAAACATGAAAATCTAATGCACACTTACTGTAATTGTTTATTATTTAATTTTTAAATGTTATAAACAATTTTTTTCTACTTCAGTTACTATATCCATTGTTAGTCTCCATCTTTAATACAATTTAATTAAAAAGAGAAATATTTTATGAATAATAACTATTTATTAATATTATTTACCATTTTGTTGTTAAATTATTTATAATTATTAATTTACGACTAATTAATAACAATACGGCATTTATTGCGGCAATATTCTCAGCCAGCACTGGCAGGCAGTACTTCGCCAGCGTTAGACAGCGTTATCATCCCAGAGTTATGCCAGTGCTGTCTGTCAGCGTAGCTGCCAGTTCTGGCGCAGTACTCCGCCAGTTGTAAATTTCCCATTGGGAAGTGACGGTGGAAAAGATATAATTTTTTCTTCCACTATTTTTTCTATAGGATAAATGAATCTTGAAACTTACATGTACATACTAATATTTTTTAATAACGTTATAAACAATAATAATTGTTGTAAACAAAGTTTATATTAACATCTACTACATTCTTAATTCTTTCAACTATTTTTTGATGGTTAATATACAAGTCTTTTTATTTGATTGGGGACTTATTAAACTAAGCAGAGTAGTTAAAAAGTAGTCAAATCTACTAGCAATTTTTTTGAGTGTAGATGAAAAATATACACAAAAAATTTTATGCATTCTACAGAAATAAATAGTACAAGAAAAAATTAATTTCTTTACCTTCAGATATTTCGATATTAAATAATTTATTTACAAGAATTGTTTATAGCTTTATTGAAAAATATTAAGAATTAAATTTAAGCTTTAAGATTTATTATAGAAAAAATAGTGGAAGGAAAAAACGATTTTCTTCATATTTAATTGTTGTTGCTAGGTAATTTTTTTATAGAATTTTTTATAAAGTTGTTAAATAAATGTGATCAATCATTTTAATCTCAAAGATTCATTAAGAAAACATTAAAAAAGCCGGTGGAAGAAGGAACTATTTCTTCCAGCTTCAATTATTGCGAATTTTTAATTTGTTTATAAAATTGTTTATAACATTGATAAATAATAATGTTAAACACTTTATATCTTCAACATTCATTAAAATTATAAAAATAAGAGCGATGTGAAAAAAAATGTTTTTCGACAATATTTGTGTCTTTCAAATCATAATTTGTTTATAAAAATTGGTTACAATGTTGTTAAATATTAGTCAGTAGAAAAATTTAATCACTGATGATAGTTTTATATTGATTTTAGTCATTTGTAATGAGAAAATATGTCGGCAATTTGTTTTTCTGCCTATTTGAAATTTTTGTTATTTTGTTCGCCATTTTGAATTTCAAAGAAATAAAAATTTCTAATAATCTCTAAAAGATAGGTCATACATTTTGGACGCGATATTTTGTCACTTCAAATTTTTCCTGAATCGATTTTCAATCCAAATTTTAGTTTTAATGAAAGAAAACCCCAAGAATGTGTGCTCTTTTTGTCTAAACAATCATAACAATTTATCCTTAAGTCAAAAGTTAAATTTTCTTGTAGATTCTAAAAGAGCCCTAAAAATACATAAGAAACACCATATGCAAATTTTTTTAGTTTTTATTAAGTAGTACATATCTCATACGCTTCGATATAGGTAACCCAAAAAAAGGAAGGATAAATTATTTTATTTTTTTAATATCTTCATGTTTACTTCTGTCGTGTATTATTATTGCATGATATGAACATTAACAGCATGTGACTGTTATAATTTTAATGATAATTTTTTTGACAATTTTTCTCTTAAAATATTAAATAAATTCAGCTATTTTTTGTGGACAACTCTAAAAGATAATGAGAAAGAGCAGTGAGATGCAAAAATTTTAATATTTTAGAAATAAATTATTAAACAAGTTGTTTATTTCATGATCATTTAGCTTCCTCAACATATAAAATATAAATTCGTGACGTAATTCACTTACAAAATTTTAGCAAACTCCATCTAAACATATGTATAAAATTAAATTTATAGCATAGAATCGGGATAGAATCCAATCAAATATATAAAATATTTACTAAAGTTAATAATATATTCAATACTTCATTTTAGGTACAAATCTCCATGAAAACAAAATTATGATTTTTCAAAAGCATAACAATGAAAGCATACATTCTTCTTAAGGAAATTTCTTTTTGATGCAGCAAGATATATTCATAAATATCCTCTATCTCTTATTATATTAAGTTGAAGAATGACCGACCGACCGACCGACCGACCGACCCTAGCCGTATATATATGTATATCTCTTATTATATTAAGTTGAAGAACGACCGACCGACCGACCGACCGACCGACCCTAGCCGTATATATATATGTATAAATATATATGTATAAATAATATTAACACAAATGTATAAATATTCACAATGTCACGCATGCGCAGTAGTGTTCTGTCAATGTTACGCATGCGCAGTAGTGTTCTGTCAATGTTACGCATGCGCAGTAGTGTTCTGTCAATGTTACGCATGCGCAGTAGTGTTCTATCACTGTTACGCATGCGCAGTAGTGTTCTGTCAATATTACACATGCGCAGTAGTGTTCTATCACTGTTACGCATGCGCAGTAGTGTTCTGTCAATATTACACATGCGCAGTAGTGTTCTGTCAATATTACACATGCGCAGTAGTGTTCTGTCAATATTAGGCATGCGCAGTAGTGTTCTGTCAATATTACGCATGCGCAGTAGTGTTCTGTCAATATTACGCATGCGCAGTAGTGTTCTTTAAATATCAGGCATGCGCAGTAGTGTTCTATGAATATCAGGCATGCGCAGTAGTGTTCTATCAATGTCAGGCATGCGCACTATTGTTCTATGAATGTCAGGCATGCGCAGTAGTGTTCTATCAATGTGAGGAATGCGCAGTAGTGTTCTATGAATATCAGGCATGCGCAGTAGTGTTCTATGAATATCAAGCATGCGCGCATAATACCCACACATGTATACTCACACATATACACTAATCACATGTACATGTATACTCACACATGTTCATAAATTACATACACATGTATACTGCTCATATGCAGATATAAACTCCTACATATACACAAATCACATATATGTATAGATTTAATAAACGATTGATAATATAAATTGTTGAATTTTTTAAGGTTCGTTGATGCACGTAGTGTCTGTTGAAATTTTTTTAAATATACGTAAATACCTCACTCGCTAATGCTGCGCTGTCTGTGTTGTAATGGAACTTATTTATTTACTTGTGTATTTACTTATTTATTTCAGGGTTGCCACAAGACATCGATTTTAAAATTCCATGACTTTTCCAGGTTTTTCAGACCATTTCTTAAAAAATTCCAAACCAGAAATAAAATTGTTTTGGTATGTTTTTAGCTAATTACGACAAAAAGTATAAAATCCTTTAAGTAAATTGTTAACAAAATAAGTTATTAATTTTTAATTTCATTATTAACAAAAAATTAAGTTAAAATTTGTAAGGTTATTTGAGATACGCTCCGAAGAAAGATGAGGAGCAAATCTTTTTAAATTTAAAAATTTAGTTAAGTTTAGAATTTTTCACAATTATTAAACCAGTATTTTAAAAAGCATTTTAATAACATTTTATGAAACTGAAGTTACCTACGTTTATTCAATGACAATTTTTTCTTTGCTAATTATTTATTTTAATGTTAGAAGCCTTTTAAAAAATTTTAAAAGATCGAAGTCGGGGAAATTATTAATTTTGATTTTTTACACAGATTTTCGAAAAATCCATATATTATTTAAACAAAATTATTATTTCCTCACCTCATAAGCAATTTTTTCTTTTACAAATTATTTATTTTAATGTGACAAGTCATTTAAAAAAATTGTAAGAGGATCTAAGGAAGGCAAGGAAATTAGTGATTTTTAATTATTTTTTCGTAGATTTTCCAAATATCCCGAAATTTTAACTAAATTATTATTTCCTTGCTTCAGAAGCAATTTTTTTCGATTGCAATTTTTTAAAGGGCTTCTTACATTAAAAAACAATTAGCAAAAGAAAAAATTTTCATTGCATAAAAGTTGGTAGCTTCAGTTTCATAACATTTTGGGGTTTCTAAAATGTATTAATTTAAAAATTATTTAAAGGAAGATAGAGACCAAAAGAAACTAAAATTTAGAAATGCCATATTGATTTCAATTGTAAGCACTAAATTTAAAATCAAAAAGTTGTATGTCAACTTGAAAACTTGAAATTTTTACGACTCAAATACAAAAAATTGAGCTTTTAGTATCAGGCTTTATAAAATTCCCTGACAATTCCAGATTTTTCAGGTTTTCCATGACTGAAAAAAAATTCCATGACAATTCCGGGTTTCCCAGGTTTTCCAGGTCCGTGGCAACCCTGTATTTGTTTGGCAGACATCAACAATAATTTTTTAAATGGATAATCAGTGAAAAATGACTTATATTTCTGTAAGTTAGTGTTTCACTTCGATCCGCGAATTTCATTTTTTCGAGCGATTATTTGGTTATCGTCTTTGGTTTTCAAACGATCATCTTGTTTATTCTTTTGTTAATTGTCAAATCGTATCGTCTAATTTTCTAATTGTCATCGACCGAACTTCTCGACTGCTTCTCGACTTTCCCATAACTGACAACTAAAAATAATACAATAATAACCTATTTTTTGAAAAAAATCGATATCCAAAAACATTTAAATTCTTTTTTATTAATTCTATTAAAAACTAAAATTAAATTCATTTTAGTGAATTAAAATTATTATATCAAGTTAAAAATTAATTCAAGGTGTCTAGTGAATTATTATTTTTAAATTCCCGGACCAAAAATAAATATTCCCGGATTGATTTTTTAAAACAGCAATTACTATAAAATTTAAATATTAATACTTTTAATAAAGAAATTTTTAAGAAAATCAATTTTAAAAAGTCAATAGACATCTTTATTTAGAGAAATATATATAATATTACTTGTTATATATTACTTAATAAATCTATAACATTGTAATAGTTGGATCTAAATTTAAAATTAACCTACTTTTTTATTTTTCTATTAGTTGGGCTTTTTTGCGGAGTATTATTATTATTTTTAATTGTGTATTTAAATAATAAAAATTAAAAATAATTATTTTTAATTTTTATTATTAAAAAAAAAAAGTTGTCTGTTCATTGAACAAGACCTACATGTCTTATAGTATTTTGGCCCCCTGAATACGAATATGAAGTCAGAATTGCTCCATCACCCTCTGTTTTCTTTTAAATCGAAAAAACTACCCTTAAGTCTAAAATTCAAGAATTAAAGTAAAAAAAAATAAAAACACGGCTTTCTTCGGAGTAGAAGAATATATTTATGCGTTTTCTTCTTTCAACAACTCAAATAATGTCAAAATTGCTCCACCACCCCTACTTTTTTTTAAATCGAAGAAAGTACCCTTAAATCTAAAATTCAAGAACTAAAGTTAAAAAAAATGAAATAACCGGTTTTCTTCGGAGTAGAAGAATATATTTATGCGTTTTCTTCTTTCAACAACAAATAATGATAAATTAACTCTGATTCTGCTTTTTAGTTATGAGAACAAAAATAAAGGAACGTATGCTTTTGTCTAAAACTAATTGTTTTTATTGTTGTTAGTATACTCTGGGTTCATACTTAAAGGGGTAGTTTTTTCAATATAAATCAATAAGAGGGTGATAAAGCAATGCTGATGCTTTTTTAAAAAGTACATAAATATATTCTTCTACTTTGGAAAAAACCTGTTATATCATTTTTTACTATAATTCTTGAATTTTAGATTTAAGGGCAGGGGGTGATGGAGCAATTTCGTCATTATTTCTAAATTGTTGAAAGAAAAAAACGCATAAATATATTTTTCGACTTCGCAAAAAAACTGGTTATTTCATTCTTTGACTTTAGTTCTTGAATTTTAGATTTAAGGGTAGTTTCTCCCATTTAAAAGAAACAGGGGTGGTGGAGCAATTTTGACAATATTTCTGAGTGGTTGAAGAAAGAAAACGCATAAATATATTCTTCTACTTCGCAAAAAAGTGGTTATTTCATTCTTTGACTTTAGTTCTTGAATTTTAGATTTAAGGGTAGTTTCTCCTATTTAAAAAAACAGGGGTGGTGGAGCAATTTTGACATTATTTGAGTTGTTGAAAGAAGAAAACGCACAAATATATTCTTCTACTCCGAAGAAAGCCGTGTTTTTATTTTTTTTTACTTTAATTCTTGAATTTTAGACTTAAGGGTAGTTTTTTCGATTTAAAAAAAACAGAGGGTGCTGGAGCAATTCTGACTTCATATTCGTATTCAGGGGGCCAAAATACTATAAGACATGTAGGTCTTGTTCAATGAACAGACAACTTTTTTTTTGTGTGCCTGTGATTGTAATCATGCCTAAATTAAAAAAATTTAACATTTTTAGGTATAAAATAATTTTTTAATAAACATTAATAAAAATTTAGTTTTCTAAACATTATTCAAAAGTAGACGAAAGAACAAAGTTTTGTCCTCTTGATGTAATTTTTCTAAATTCAATAGATTAAGTTATAGATAATTAAAAATAAGTATACTTAGATTTCTTTGAATAATTTTTTAACACAATTAAATTTTTCAAATATGTCTACAATAGAAACCTTTTTGAATAGTTGAAATTGTGCAAAATTTAATTGAAAATAATTAATTTATTTCAAGTATTTTGTTACAATTTTTTGAAGAATTTTAATTGCAAATTTTGAAAATAATTGAATTACCAAAAATTTAAAAAAAATTTTTAAAGGTAAATTAGGATATAAGAATTATTTTAAGAAATTCAATTATTTTCGAAAAATAACATTATAATATTTTTAAAAACTAATATTATTAGAATTTTTTTATAGTAATTTTTTAAGATTTAATTATCTTCGAATAATGTAAATAAACATTTATGAAAATTTACTTCAATAAGACGAGCGAACATGACAGCTTGGTTATCAAAACAAAAAGAAAATCGTTTTTTGTTCGTTTCTCGGATCGTGTTGCTCGAATGAAACACTACTGTAAGTGTAATTTTCAACTGACTTTTAGTAAAATTATTTGTTTGACAGAAATTTACAATATTAATAAATAAATCACAATAAAATAATAATCAGTGAAGAATGACTGATATTTTAGTACTTTTCAACTGATTTTCAGTAAAATTCCACTGATTATGAATCCAAAGTCACTTTTTAAAAATACAAAATGGCGAATCCAGGATAGCGGACGAAAATGAAAGGTTTAGTAAGAGAATACGTAAAAATAACATTTCGTATAATGTACAATGACATTTTTTGTAGGGGAGAGTGGGGCAAAATGGGGTAGGCGGGTCAAATGGGGTACCTCTGTTTTTCCATGATAGGTACTTTTAATTTTTTTTTCCTCGACATATATCATTAATGTTGATAAGAAACTGTTATTAATTATGAAGACACTCCAAAGAAAATTTTTTTTTGAAAGTTATACAACTTTTAAGTTTTAAGCAAAAAAAATATGGATTTTTTTCAAAATTAAAGTGCTCTCCAAACTTTTTGGGATAATGCATTTAATTTGGCAAGTGTGGGATCTTTTTCAGTACTTATTCTAGAGTAATTTCCAATAGAATAGATTGTTTAATTGTTTACAATAACTTGTAAACATTGCATTTTGTTTTAATATGCAGTGTGGGGCAGAATGGGGTACCTAAGTGTGGGGCATGCCGGAAGCTACGCCGCTTCATTAAAACTATTTAAAAACATTATATTATGTATATTTAAAGGTTTCCTGCAGAAGAATCAATATTTTTGTTTGGAAATTTATACCATCGATGTTTCATTATCGATATATCGATATTTTGCAATATGGATGTTTTTTTATTAAATTCCAATAAATATTACTTGTTTTTTCATAGTAATAAAGAATCTTACTTTTTGTTTGTATTTATAATCTCATACAACAAGAATTTAATAAATTTTGAAAAAATATTCCATGTTTTGTATAGTTATTTGATGACACCTCATTTTGCCCCACGGGTGGGGCAAAATGGGATTTTAGCACTTTCTCAGAAAATACGATATAAGTTCTTTCAAAAATTTTTTTCTCCGCTATTATCATAATTTCCTCAAAGCTAAGTGTACAAAGAAGAATTCTGAAGTTTAGCTGAATCGATTTATTCGTTTGGTTCTCTGTAAACAGCCAATTTCAAAAAGGTACCCCATTTTGCCCCACTCTCCCCTAAATGTCACTTCATAATTTTTGTCTTATTACACAATGATTTTAAATAAAATAATTTATATTTTTATAAATATTAATAATTTTTTACATTTTCTAACCACTATAAGGTTTTAATTTTGTAAATGTTCAAATTCTGGTTTAGAAAGAAAAATTTATATTATTATACAACTATATTGTCTAGACTTGCAAAAACCCAAAGTCTAGACTTTGTTGTAACAATATTGTTACAATATATATTGTAACAATATTGGTGACGGTGACATGCGTAAGAATAGTGCAGTAAAAATTTCAAAAAAACACCCTGATCATTACCTACAGAAAATCCTATTAGTAAGAAAAGAATGGACGTATCTTCGCCCTTTTCTTACTAATTATTCAGAGAATCAGGCTAACATTCAAAATCTAACCTTCTAAGTTTAGTTATTTCAAAAAAATTATTTTATTGATGCAAATAAATATTTATTTTAATTAAAAACTATGCATTATTTAATCAAGTAATTTTTATAATTGATTTAAAGCAATATTTATTAAATTAAATTATTCTATTTAATTGACTTAAGTAATTTGTATTTGGTTCAAATAACTATTTAATAGATACCATAAATTAAAATATTTATGTCCAGTAAATATTTACTTAGTTCAAATAAAAAAAAAAAAATAAGTAAAAACTAATAAGTTTATATACAACCGAACGAGCGTTAGCGAGTGAGGTATATGTTGCTAGTATTATATTAAGTTAATGTACGACCGACCGACCGACCGACCGACTCACACCTCTTTCTATTCTGTCTAACTATCTTTGAAAATACTTCACTCACACATGTCCAAAAAACACATACCCATGAATGTTACACATATACACAAAACACATACATGTCATGTCACGCATGCGCAGTAGTATTCCATGAATGTCACGCATGCGCAGTAGTGTTCTATCAATGTTACGCATGCGCAGTAGTGTTTTATCAATGTCACACATGCACAGTAGTATTCTATCAATGTCACACATGCAAAGTAGTATTCTATCAGTGTCACACATGCGCAGTAGTGTTCTATCAATGTCACGCATGCGCAGTAGGGTTCTATCAATATTACGCATGCGCAGTAATGTTCTATCAATGTTACACATGCGCAGTAGTGTTATATCAATGTCACGCATGCGCAGTAGTGTTATATCAATGTCACGTATGCGCAGTAGTGTTCTATGAATATCAGGCATGCGCAGTAGTATTCTATCAATGTCACGTATGCGCAGTAGTGTTCGATCAATGTCAGGCATGCAAAGTAGTATTCTATCAGTGTCACGCATAAAAGTAGTATTCTATCAGTGTCACGCATGCGCAGTAGTGTTCTATCAATGTCACGCATGCGCAGTAATGTTCTATCAATGTTACACATGCGCAGTAGTGTTATATCAATGTCACGCATGCGCAGTAGGGTTCTATCAATATTACGCATGCGCAGTAATGTTCTATCAATGTTACACATGCGCAGTAGTGTTATATCAATGTCACGCATGCGCAGTAGTGTTATATCAATGTCACGTATGCGCAGTAGTTTTCTATCAATGTCACGTATGCGCAGTAGTGTTCCATCAATGTCAGGCATGCGAAGTAGTGTTCTATCAATGTTACGCATGCGCAGTAGTGTTCTATGAATATCAGGCATGCGCAGTAGTTTTCTATCAATGTCACGCATGCGCAATAGTGTTCTATCAATGTCAGGCATGCGCAGTAGTGTTCTATGAATATCAGGCATGCGCAGTAGTGTTCTATGAATATCAGGCATGCGCAGTAGTGTTCTATCAATGTCAGGAATGCGCAGCAGTGTTCTATGAATATCAGGCATGTGCAGTAGTGTTCTATGAATATCAAGCATGCGCGCAATTCACCCACACATGTATACTCAACATATACACTAATCACATGTACATGTATACTCACACATGTACATAAATTATATACACATGTATACTGACTCATGTGCAGATATAAACTGCTACATATACACAAATCACATATATAGATTTAATAAACGATTGATAATATAAATTGCTGAATTTTTTAAGGTTCGTTGATGCACGTAGTGTCTGTTGAAATTTTTTTAAATATACGTAAGTACCTCACTCGCTAATGCTGCGCTGTCTGTGTTGTAAGGGAAATTATTTATTTACTTGTGTATTTACTTATTCCCAAGTGCGAAATTAAAAACGGCCCAAAACTGGCTTAGTGACGGCATAGTCAGTGACTACTCTTGGCAGACAATAGTGGCCCGACTGTCGGGAGGTTAACCGCGGTAGGCCGTCGGCAGCCAATCATCGGCCGATTCTTGGTAAACATTAATGGCCCATTATTGGCTGCCATTACTCCCCAGTGTTGAAAAAATTTTAAAAAATATATTTTTTATTTAATTAACTAATTAATTCATAATATTTATACAGTTTATTTCCCTGAATTAATCGCAAACTTACAAATATTTGAAAAATTCTTACCGCTCGCGGGGATCGATACCTGAACCTGACGCACCAAAGCCTAACACTCTGACTACTCTGCTACTCTGACGTGAAGTCGAGGAAGCAAAAGGGTTCTTATAAGCTATACTACACTGGCCGATACTGTGCCATTATTGGGCCGAGCTACGTCCCAATATTGGCAATTATAATTTACCATCATAGATACAAAATGATAGACATTAATATGGCATTCCTGAGCCAAGGTACGTCCCAATTCTGGCAATTATAATTTGCCACAAAATTTTTGCCATTAAAGTGCCACTAATGTGCCTTTAATGGGCCGATCTTTGTCACATCATTGGCAATTGTCTTTTGCCATTAAAGATTGATCAACTTTGCCAATATTGTGCTATTGGGCCGAGAGCTGGCCCAGTCTTTAAAAATTTGAAAATCTGACCATCGGCGCCATCATTGGCCCATCAATGGGACGTTTTGAACACCAGTAATGGCCCAGTAACTACTGCCAATTCTCGGCAGACATTACTAGACCAATTATGGGCCGTTTTTGCAGTCTTGGCATTTCGCACTTGGGTTTGTTTGTTTGACAGAAATCAACAATAACTTTTTAAATGGATTATCAGTGAAAAATGACTTATATTTCTGTAAGTGTAATTTTCAACTGACTTTTAGTAAAATTATTTGTTTGACAGAAATTTACAATAATAAATAAATCACAATACAATAACAATCAGTGAAGAATGACTGATATTTTAGTACTTTTCAACTGATTTTCAGTAAAATTCCACTGATTATGAATCCAAAGTCACTTTTTAAAAATACAAAATGGCGAATCCAAGATAGCGGACGAAAATGAAAGATTTATAAGAGAATACGTAAAAATAACATTTCGTATAATGTACAATGACTATTTTTTAAAATGTCACTTCATAATTTTCGTCTTATTACACAATGATTTTAAATAAAATAATTTATATTTTTATAAATATTAATAATTTTTTACATTTTCTAACCACTATAAGGTTTTAATTTTGTAAATGTTCAAGCTCTAGTTTAGAAAGAAAAATTTATATTATTATATAACAATATTGTCTAGACTTGCAAAAACCCAAAGTCTAGACAAATTTGTCGTAACAATATTGTTACAATATATATTGTAACAATATTGGTGACGGTGACGTGCGTAAGAATAATGCAGTAAAAATTTCAAAAAAACATTTCTCAAAAAAATTAATAAAATAGCATTTTTATATAGTTTACGAGATAAAAATTCCTGAAAAAAAGTGTTGAAATTATTTGATTGAAGAGCGTTCACAAATGATGTCACGCAATTTTTCGGGATTTTATAACCCCCCCCCCCCTCCCCCTGTCAAACAAATTTCATGCAATTTCACATGTAAAAATACATTGTGTCACGTTTAGTAGAGACCCTCCACCCTCCCCCAAAAAACGTGACATCATTTATGAACGCACCCTTGCAAATATCTTGCAAAATATTAAAAATTTTGTAAAACTTTTTGGCACACTTATTTAGGACCCTAAACACTATCAAATTACAAAGTACCCAAGTATCACGGAATATAACCTTAAATTTAAGGGAATATTGCATTTCATATTCGGAATATTCCAGTGGAACGTTCCAGAGATCTTAAACCCCAGTAGCACGTAATATTGGGAACATTCCAGCAATATGCCACGACATTGAGGCAATATTGGTAATGTTAAGGCAATGTTCTCAATATCGCTGTAATATTACGTGCTACTGGGAAAGTAATATTAAAATGTCCGCTGCACAGGAATATTCCAAGATATAAACATTTAGGGAATGTTCCACGATTATATCGAAGTAATATTCCAGGATGATGTTGAAGGAATGTTCCACCGTAATATTAATGGAATATTCCAGGGTGATGTTGAGGGAATGTTCCTAGATAATATTAAATATGTTGAAAATACCATTGAAAATCGTTTTTACTAAAGAAAGAAGATAAAGAGAAAAAAAGTCAAATTTTTTCAAAGTATGAAATTTTGGAATAATTCCAGGGAATATTCTGGGAATATTCCCTTAATATTCATTCAACATTACCTTGGAATATTCCATTAATATGACGGTGGAACATTGCCTCAACATCATCCTGGAATATTACTTCGAAATTAAAGTGGAACATTCCCTCAATGTTATTTTTGGAATATTTCTGTGGGGCGGACATTTTAATATTACTTTAAGATCCCTAGAATATTCCGAATATGAAATGTAATATTCCCTTCATTTTAAGGTTATATTCCGTGCTGCTTGGGTATAAGCAAAACCAAAATTTCGTCGGTTCATAGAGCCATGGAACGCCCCATATAGCATTTTAAGATGATTCACATTTTGGACAAGTTAAAACCTACGATATTGGCTGGTTTTAATAAAAAATTTAGGGGAAAATGGGTCAAAAGTACTAAAAGATGGGAAAATATTATTTTTGAAATATCTTTTTTATTTTTTGTGCAGGGGAGCGTGGGGTAATGTGAGCTTTTAAATTTCACGTACTTAAAAGCCTTAAAATTCGCTGCAATGTCTAGAAAATCTTCTACAACCTTTGTTTATATCATTCCAAAACAAACGATTACATTCTTGACAAATTTTTAGTAAAGACAAGGGAAAATGTATTTTTTTAGTTTTCGTTGTAAAATGCAAAATAGTTGTAAACATCACCATAAGTAGTTAAAATCGTATTATTTAGTTATGCTTTTTCATTATATTATAGGTGAATATGTGTAGATATGTATACTTGTATAAAAATCGAGATAATAATAAAATTTGTTAATATTTTTATTTTTTTATTCAAATTTTGGCCTGTAACAATTCTGTGGGGTAATGGGAGAATTAGTGTCAGCCCAAAGAATCTTCGTTACTATGTTAGGGCTTTCGTTATTTCTTTCAAAATTGTAAAAGATATGAATATTCCCTTAATATTCATTCAACATTACCTTGGAATATTCCATTAATATTACGGTGGAATATTGCCTCAACATCATCCTGGAATATTACTTCGAAATTACCGTGGAACATTCCCTCAATGTTATTTTGGAATATTCCTGTGGGGCGGACATTTTAATATTACTTTAAGATCCCTGGAACATTCCACTAGAATATTCCGAATATGAAATGTAATATTCCCTTCATTTCGATGGGTTAGTCGAAAAAAAGGACACCTCGAATTTTGGTTGAAAAAGAGGACACCTCGCATTTTAGTTGAAAAAAAGGACACGTCGAAAATATTCATTTTACATCAACTTTCGTTTGGCGATACTAGTAGTGATGCATTACGAGCGAATATCGAGAATCTCGCGAAAAATACAATGAAAACAATTGAATGTTACAGTTTCATCTCTTTCCTTTTATGAAAGGACAAAGTCTCGTTATGCATCACTAGGCGATACTATGTGTAATGTAATTGTTTTTTGTAATAGAAGATTTAAGAACATATTATCTTCATAGTTTTTTGAGCACAAAATATCATAAGTCAATTACTTTACACATATCGTTCACTTCATGTGGAATGTACGTATGTTTAAAGAACATTTTAGAAGTTACGTATCTTCCACGTTCAGTGAAGAAACCACGTATCCTTCTGTTCCGTGCAAAAACTACGTATCTCTGTCAGTCACTTTAGAAGATCTACATTTTATTATTATTATTATTATTATTATTATTATTTTTTTTGTTATTATTATTTTGAAGTTAATATTTTGTTATAAAGTAATAATTTTTTCAAAAGTTGATGCAATAAAATATATATTTTTTAAAATAATTTAATTTTTTTTCTTAAAAATATTAGAATATTATTAGAAGTTTTTAAAGCGACTGACAGAGATACGTAGTTTTTGCACGGAACAGAAAGATACGTGGTTTCTTCACTGAACCTGGAAGATACGTAACTCCTAAAATGTTCTTTAAACATACCAGTGCTGCCAGATTGGGAGATTTTTCTTCAAATTTGAAGAATAATTTGTAGTTTTGAGAAATTTGAAGAAATTTTTTTAAAATTTAAAGATTTTTTTTTAAGAAGTACGTTTTATTAATTTCTTTTTTAAATAACACTAGAATGGTGAGAGGTGAATGTAAATTGTTACCATTTGGTAGTGTTTTGTGACTAAACCGTAAATGCATAAATGTGAGAGAGATATGTTCGCTATATTTGCACCGAAAGCAGAAAACCATGAGTGCAAAAAAGATAGGTAGATATTGTTGTTCTTTTCACTCTCATGATTTTCTGCTTTCGGTAGACGTATTCTGCTCACATGGTATCTCCCCTGATATACGTAAGAACAGTCTTTTGCAGCAGAATACAATTTACCATCAGAGAATAAATTTTGTTTGGTTGAAACATATTCTATGATCTAATGCAAAATCTTTCAGATCAAATATTAGTTATAATAATTATATAATTTCATAATATTCTTGATTCTAAGTTTTTTAAAATTTGGAGATTTTTTTGAAGATTTTTTTCATAAGGTTTTGAAGATTTTTGAAAAAAAGTTTTAGAAGTTTGAAGAATTTTGATTTTCCTGGTCTGGCAGCACTGAAACATACGTACATTCCACTTGGAGAAAACGATATTATCGTCAAACAAAAATGCATTTAAAATTAATATTTTCGAGGTGTCCTTTTCTTCAACTAAAAAGCGAGGTGTCCTCTTTTTGAACCAAAATTCGATGTGTCCTTTTTGTCCACTAACCCAGCGATAAAATTATTCCATTTAATTGACTTAAGTAATTTGTATTTGGTTCAAATAATTATTTATTTGATACCATAAATTAAAATATTTGCGTCCAGTAAATATTTACTTAGTTCAAATAAATAAAAATAAATAAGTAAAAACAAATAAGTTTAAATACAACCGAACGAGCGTTAGCGAGTGAGGTATATGTCGCTAGTATTCATAAATTAAATGTAATTATATTGCGGTTTGTAAACTTTTGCAATTCGAAATGATTCGAATTTTCTGTTGTCGAGTCGATTAATGTTCGGTTCGACTCGATTAAATGCACACCTCTATTTCATATGCAAATTGCTTCCTTTTTTATGATAGAATAATCATTTAAAAATATTAATATTAAATAAATTATGAAAAAATACAAAATTTGAATTTTTTGTGAAAAAGAAAAATTTCTATTAATTTTATAAATTTTGATAAAAAATATACTTTGTATACATCAATCGATTCGTTTTCTTGCCAGGAATGTAATTTTGAGAATAATTAATTAAAATATTAACAAATAAAAAAATTATTTACAAAAATACAAAAAAAAATTTTTTTGAATTTTAAAAAAATTGTATAAAAATTTTTTTTTAGATATTTTTGAAAATCCTTGTGTCAGATTTTAGGTATTAATGACTGCAATAAACCTGCAAAATTTCAAGACAATCCATCAAAATTTGTTTGAGATAATTTGTACACAATTTTTGTGACATACACACATACACACACACATACATCTGGAATTTAATTTAATCTCAGAATTTAATATACATATGTTATAGATGAAAATGAGTCCATATAACCTTCTTTTGAAATATTGAAAATCGTCACGAATGCAAAGCTTCCTTATGAGGAAGCAAAAGCAATTTAAAATTGGAGAAAAATGTGAGATTAAAAATGCCCATCACAACTGATAACTTTAAAGTGTTTTATAATAATTAATTTTTTAATTATCAAAACTTTTACACATTACTGCAATTCCTGATTATATTTGAGACTTCATCATAAAATTATGTTTTGGTCATCTCTCCCTAACACATTTATTTTGTATTTGTATGTGATTTGTATAATATAGGGAAGAAAATATGGATGATATTCAACCGTTTCTGTTTTCAAATTAAAGTTGATAAGATAGAGTAAACTTCATGTAAGGTAAATTTTTATTTAATGTAAAAATGACGCAGTAACAAAAATTGAAAAGTGATACGTCCCGGTCTCCCCTATTATGATTTGATTAAAAACACTGATACTACAATCGTAATTTATTTACATTTCATATAATAAAGTAATTATGAATTGCATTATTTAATATTATTGATTACCTAACCAGGTGTGTGGTTATTTATTATTGTTACGATTATTGACCATTTTGTGGATACAATTCGTTAAGAGATTATTTCACAATATTCTCTTTATTTGTTTTGTTTTAATATTCCAATAATACTATTCAGCGTATAATATTCATTTAATAATATCATTTAATCATTATTCAATATTAAACGATATATATGCAAATAGCAAAAATGACAAGACAATTGTACAATAAATCCCTTATAATGATCATAATGCAAATAATGATTAAAATGATTAAAAAGATTATAATGATTATATTGTTATAATGCATTATATAATGATTATTAAGATTGCAATAATTATGACGATTGTAATAAATTAATGTATTAACATTATTACCTATACAATTAATTATTTTATTAAATGTTACTCGCTCCGAAGAAAGATATCGAAAAAGTAAATCATTAATAAGGTTATTATTTTTACATTCATGAAAAGTAATTTACATTAAGAGTTGATTCCATTTGTATACTTTCAATCAAAAAATTACAAACATAACCTAAAAGTTTTGCTTCTTCGCAGCGTGTCACAAATATTTTAAAAAAAGTCATTTTCTTCAAAGGAAAAAAAGAAAAAAATATATTATAAACATGTCGAAAAATAATAAGAAAGCTTACTCAACGTCTATAAAAGAATTTTTCCATTGTACCAGTAAATATTTTCCCTCTTATATGATGATAGCATGTATATATATGTTAAGAAACGACCCTATAAGATACCTTATTGCATGATAGCTGGGTAGAAGAAGTTTAAATTGATTACAACGTTGAGGCCACAGTGTAGTATGCATGAAAGGACATTATGGTTGTTACGTACATATTATGATTGTGCTTTTATATCATGAAAATTCTGATACACAGCTCTTTTTTATTCTCACTGAAAAAAATACACTTAAATTAACAGCATGTGACTTTTAGATCACCAATGATAATTTTACGACCATTTTTCTTTTAATATAGGGGAGACTAGGTGCAGTTGTTACAATTTTGATAAAATCAGTTACACAACAGGTACATTTTTTACAATAAATCACTTTATTAAAAAAGTATACACTAAATGTGGACAACCAAGGCAGTTTGTTAAAGCTAAATCCTCATAGAATTGATATTAAGGTCTATTAGTTATTTAAAAAATATCAACCAGAGAAATATTTACTTTTGGCCTCTAAAAACCAATGTGCCTATTTTTTACTTGTTAAGCTTCACTGTTTCTGAGATATTCCATTTGTAACAACTGCACAGCGTAACAACCGCACCTAGTCACCCCTATTGAATAAATTCAACTTAAATTTTGTAAGAATGTTTTTTAAAATGTTTTATAAAAATTAATTTAAAAAATATTAAAACTTTTGCACCTCACTGCACTTTTTCCAGTGGCGTATTTATTATATCTACATTCTAGATAATTTTCCTCATTTTTATAATGTTTATATATATCATATAATTCATTTTTCCTAGAGTTATAATTTGTAATATAAAATTGTATAAATATTTGTACAAATAAATAAATGAATGAAAAATACAATTTTTATAAATTGTCCTCCATAATTCTTGTTTAATGATTATTAATTAATATAATTTGTTTTTAAATTTTCTACAATAACATTATTCGTTTCTTTTGAAATTGCCTCAGAAGAACGTAGAAGGAATATGATGTTTTTACGGCCTAAAATTTTTTTGGTATTAAAATGTAAATAATTTATTATTTAATAATTAAGTGTTAAGAAAAAAAACAAAACATTAAAAACTTACACCTAGAAATGTGTTGAGCGACAATAGAACAAAATTCCAAATTCGTATTTGAATTGGTACTTGCAATCGTGACATAATTATGCATAATAATTGTCGAAATCCTTTATTTGGCACAGAAGCCCATGAACATTGATAAATTGCATTTATCAATTCAGAAGTCTAAAATTTATATACAGTTTTAAAACAATTATTTATTCTTCTTTCTGCAAAATCTAATTTTCTTGAAAGATATTTATTAATAAATATATATATTAAATAATAAATTCATTTCATAAAAAAATTATTATTTTACATAAAATCTTTTCTTTTTTCGAATAAAAAATAATGTACCTAATTAAAAAAGAAGTTATTATTTTTAATATAAACCTAATATTTTTAAGGCCAGGTTCCTCCAAAAACCGTGTTTTTTCAAACATATTTTATTCGTAATATAAGAAATATAAGAAATATTTTTAAATGAAAGTTTTTACAGTTGAAAGGTATTAAAAAGTACTAAGTAAAAAACATTTTTTTTTCTCTTAATGGCGGCTGCTGAAAAATGCCCTTTTTGTTGGTGGGTGACAGGATTAATAGAAAACGAATCATCTGAAAGCAAAAATCGAAACGGTTTCTTATTCTGTATCACATTGGCTATATGGTCTGAACTAAAATAAAACATATTGACCAAAAAAAAATGTCGGACTTTTAAATTTTTTTTCATTTTTTTCACTTATAATTATTTATAACTTTTTTAAAATAACAATGAATTTTTTTTGGTTGTAGTTCACACCATAGAGAGAAGGGAATATTAAAAAAAAATAAATAAACAAGCACCCGCCCCGGGGTGCTCTAGCGGGATTAATTCTATATTATTTCTAAGAGCATTTTCTAGCAATTTACGGGGAGAAAAGTTCGATTTTTTGAAAATTGTTTTGAGGAACCTGGCCTTAAAAAAATTTCTTAAAAAATAGAAGAATTATTCAACAAATAATATTATTTTAAATAAAATGTAATTAAATAAATACTACTAAAGTATTTTCTAACATAATATATTATTCCGAATTTGGGAATAAATGGACCGGTTTAAAAAAAATATAATTCTCAACCAGTTCTAGTCGGAACAACCCGGTTATAAGTTATTGCCGGAAGCTGAACGAAATTTGACTTACCCCATTTTGTTCGGTTAAAATTAATGGGCAGAAATTTGTTGCAATCAGCATCGGGTCATTTTGTAATTAAATTTATGTTTGAAAATTCAATTGCAAAATTTTACATTAATTAAATTTTCTCTATATTATTTGTTTGACATAATTTTATTATTTAATTTATTCATATTTATAATAATTAATTATTTTAAATTAACTACCTATTTGATTTAATTTTTTTATTAATTAATTATATTTACCTTCATAGTAATTTCATTTCCTCTTCTCATGTAAATATACATTTGAAATAACATACATATCAAATATTGTAAAATAACGTAAAATTTTATTGAATTAGGTTTTAACTAAAAAACGAGAAAAATTTAATTAATTTTTAAAAAATAATTTTATAAGTAAGAAAAAAATTTTTTTTTACATTATACAAAAAAAAATTAACTTGCCAAAGTAAGTATGAAACAACTTAAACATAATGCAACCGAACTTCCACAAAATTGTACCATTATGCTCGTTCCAAATGTTTCTACTACATCTTGAATGTAACTAAAATAAAAAGAATTTCTCCTTATAAAAATACATATTTCACATCATAAAAAAGACAATTTTATTTGAAATTTTCAGAAAGTAAGAAACTAAAATTTCTAATATTATTGAATTACTAATTATTTGAAATTTGTAATTATTTTTAGCTAGTGGTTAATTTGTACCTGATCTGTAGATACTTTTAATTAGAAATTATTTTTAATTAGTATTTATTTTGAGTTAGCAGTTATTTTTAATTATTTTCAATTAATATAATTTAATATAATTACCTAATTGAATGAATTTTAATTCAAAATTAATTATAAAAAATAAAATAATTAAAAAAACTAAACTAATTAATTAATTAAAATAAATTAATTAATTAGTAAAGTTTGATTATTAAAAATTATTTATTTTCGGAAAATAATGGAGTTTTGTTTTCGAATTAAATAATTAATAACATAGTGTTGACTTAAAAGAATAAATATCCACTTACGCTATTATTGCCTTGTAACGATTAACATAATTAATGATTCTTTGCTCGTAAATTCTAATCGCATTATTATCCTCATTAAAACAAGAATAAGTCGTTAAATTATCATCTTCTGTTAGTCGAGAAATTTCACGATTTTCCGTTTCATTGATATTATTATCGTTAATGTCGGTTAATTTCTTAAAATCAATTTTCAGCATTTCTAACTGTCCCAACATTGTAATAAAAAATGCAATTACAATCATGTCCATCATTGAATTTATATTAGCTGTTAATAGTACCATACTGCATTGAAATATGTAAGCGTATGTGTAGTATGGCTCGACTGTAACGTTAAAAGGATACCAAGCACCATAAAGTAATGCTTTTACCTGAAAGGGTTGGAAAAATTATTGAAAATCTATTTTTATTATGATATAAAAAGTTCCTTAAATTTCCATTCATAGTTGTATATTTCTATTTTTTTCAGCAAATATTTAGTGTATAAGTTATGTTATTTATTGTTAATTTCATACAAATGTAGCAAAAAATTTAAGAAAATTAAGTTCAATGCTAATTAAAAGAGTTAATTACATTTTTCCTGAACTATTCAGTATATTTTCATATTCAGAATATTTTGAGCTTTATTTCTCTAATTTGTTAGTAACTTTATTAAAATTTACAGAAAAGTTAGAGAAATTCATATTTAATTCGAAATAAAGCAGTCAATTCATTTTTCCTGAACTGTTCAGCATATTTTGCAATAATTAGTACTTCTAGAAATTCACTTCTATACTGCTTCGATAGCCTCATTAAATTATGGAGCATTTACGAATTTACATAAGTTTTTGAGAAAATCAAGTTTAATTCAATGAAAATAAAATATTCCAGAACTATTCATTGTAATTTTGACGAATTCTTTAGAATTTTGGTTCCGCAATTGTAATTTCAATGTAAACTTAACAAAAAAGAGAAGAATTTTAGAAATTAAAGTTTAATTCAAATTACGGAAGTTAATTGAATTTTCCTGAACTTTTCAAGAAAAATGTTATTTATTTTATTTATAGTTATTTTCACGTATTTGTTCTAGAATTTTAGATCTATAATTCTTCGTTAACTTTTTCAAAATATACAGTACAATTTGTAAAAAAAGTTTAATTTAAATAAAATTTTCTAGAATTATCCAGTAAATTTTTCATGAAGTTCTAGAATTTAAGTTGTACACTTTTTTATCAACTTCATTAAAACATTTCGCGCAATTCGAAAAACTGAAATTTATTTTAATTTTAGGCAAGTAAATTATTCAGAACTGTCCAGTAAAACTTTGATAAATTTCTACAATTTTAATTTAATCTTTCAAAATATAAATGTTATTAAAATATGGAAATAATAGGAGGACATCAAGTTTAATTCGAATTGAATTGATTAACTTAAATTCCCTAAACTGTTTAGTATATTAATTTTTATAAATTAATACTTTAATTAATACTTTGAAAATTTTAGTTCCATAATTTTTCGTTAAGTTCAGTAAAGTGTAGAGAACAATTAGTAAAAATGTCCAATTTAATAGAAATGAAATTTTTCAGAACTGTTCTGCACTTTTTTGTTCGATGAAGTAAATAAAAAATTGTACAATTAGAATTAAACTAGAACTACAATAGTTTTTGTCTCATCAAACAGTTGAATGAAGAAAATAAAATAAATAAAAATTAAAAGTATGAATGGAAATTTAATGTACGAAATCGAAATCTTTCCAAACCTGACTATCATCGACAAGGGGATATATTATCCACCAAATACAAGTTAGCACACACATTGAATAAAATAGTACACAATTAAATATCGCATAATTAGCACTTTTTTTTGCTATTAAAAAATGTTCTCTTCTAGTTGGTGTAAAAATAGGATTATTTAGTCTTTTTAAAAGTTCCTCAATTTTCTTTTGCTTAAAAAATATGTTAAGCATTTTAACAAAAAATACAAAGCAAGTCATTGTAAAAAATGAGTCCTCAATTAAATTGTATAAATCTTTTCTATGAACATACATATTTATAACTTGTGTTGGTAACAGAGCGATATTATATGTAAAATGAAAACAGTAACTGAAAATATTATAAAATCCTCTGAAAAGTAAAATATAATTTAATGTTTAATTTTCATTTTATTTACATGGAAGAACAGGTCATGATTAATTTTTATATGATGAGGAAAAGGTTCAAAAATTTTTTCAATCGGCCATGTTCAAAAATTAAAAAAAATTTTGGATTGCAAGCATATTTTCTCTTCGAAAATGACTAAATTCAATATAAAACTCACATCTATGATCAGATTTTATCACCGACTAATATTTAACAATATTTTAAACAATTTTTTTAACAACAAATTATAATTTGAAAGACACAAAATTGTCGAAAACATTTTTTTTCATATCGCTCTTATTTTTATAGTTGCAATGATTGTTGAAGATAAAAAGTGTTTAACATTATTATTTAACAATGTTATAAACAATTTTATGAACAAATTAACAATTCACAATAATTTAACCTAAAATAGTTCCTTCTTCCACCGGCTTTTTTAATGTTGTCTTAATGAATCTTTGAGATTAAAATGATTAATTAAATTTATTTAACAACTTTATAAACAAATTCTATAAACAAATTCCGAATTAGCAACAACTAATTTATTGAAAAATTATTGAAAAATATTAGTAGGTACATTTAAGTATTAAGATTCACTAATTCTATAGAAAAAAATAGTAGAAAAAAAGTAATCTTTTCACCTTCTATTGTTGCTAATTTGTAATTTTTTTATAAAAATTCTCTATAGAATTGTTCAATAATTTTTTTCAATAATTTTTATCCTAAAAACTCATTAAGAAAGCAGTAAAAAAAGTCCGTGATAGAAGGAAATATTTTTTTTCAGCTTCAGATGTTGACAATTCTTAATTTGTTTATGAAATTGTTTAGAACATTATTAAATAATAATGTTAAATAATTTTTATCTTCAACATTCATTGCACCTATAAAAATAAGAGCGATGTGAAAATAAATATTTTCAACAATGTTTTGTGTTTTTAAAATTGTAATTTGTTTATAGAAATTGTTTATAAAGTTGTTAAATAAATGTGATCAATAATTTTTATCTGAAAAACTCATTAAGAAAGCAGTAAAAAAGTTCGTGAAAGAAGGAAATATTTTTTTTCAGCTTCAATTGTTGTCAATTCTTGATTTGTTTATAAAATTGTTTAGAACATTGTTAAATAATAATGTTTAATAATTTTTATCCTCAACATTCATTGCCAACATAAAAATAGGTACACAATATTTTTCAACAATATTTGTGTTTTTCAAATCGTAATTTGTTTTTAAAAATTGTTTAAAATATGTCTGAATATTAGTTAGTGATAAAATTTGATCATAGATGTTAGATTTATATTCAGTTTAGTCATTTGTGATGAGAACAAATGTGTGTAATTTTTTTTTAGACTATTTAAAATTTTAGATAATTTAATCGCCATTTTGAATTTTGAAAAAAAAATTTCTAATAATAGGAAAAAAGCGGACTTCTTGAACAAAATAGGTTAACGAACTCATTGAAACTTTGTTGAACAATAAATATTTCATCCATTAATTTTTTTCCTAAAGTGAAATAAAAATTTAGGGAACTTTTTTTGTGTATTTTAATTAAAAAAATATTTAATTATACTTTAAAATTATGACTATAGAAAAAAAGAGAAATTTAACAACCTTAATGTTGGAAGTTTAACTGCTGTTGGCCACATACCAAAAATAGTAAAAACACTTACAGCCATAACAAAACCATCTTCCGGCTTATAGACTTCCATTATTATTATTTTCCGGTAGAGTCAATTTTCCTCTATTATGGTTGATATATTTGAAGTGATATTTTATTATGTTGATGATTGGGGTTTGAATTTCAATTGATAGTCATGTGACGAGAGGTAAATTGTTTTCCAATCATGAGCGGCTCCCATTACAAAGTAATGAACAATATTTTCCTCGTCACGCCCATTTGTGTCTGTCGACTTCATGTTCCTTACATTGTCTGAATAATTCAATTATGTTTCCTCCCTTTTATCGATTTGAAATCATCATTTTCATCCGTGTCTTGTCAGTATCGTGATTTTCATTCAATCATATAGTTGGAATCCATATTTTACTGTAATAGAAAACATATTTTATGTATATACAAATTATTGTATATTGTAGTACAGAGGGGAAAAAATAGAAAATACAAACATTTTCTACGATTTTTGCAAAAAAAAGAAATTATTAATAATAATAATTTTAATATTTAACAACTGAAATTTTTGCTTTTTTCGTCAGGATTTTTGGATAAATTTTATTTCCGGATTTTGGAAAACTAAATTTGTAAATCCAAGGGTCAAAACTAACACAAACATCGTGAATCGACGTTTGTGGAAAAATAATTTGAGAAAAGTTTGTAAACTAATGCTTTTATTTTAACAGTGGTAAAAAAATGGTTTATAAAATATAAATTAGTAGATAAAAAAGGAGATAAAAAAGTAGATAAGAAAATTATTGTACTGGTACAATAGTTTTATAAACAAACGTTTTTTCAATTTCATTTCTATATTTTTATTTATTCAGTTTTATTTTCATTTAAATTTCATTAAATACTATTTTTTAATTATTTATTTATTAATGTTTTATATATTTTTTTATTACGTTCAAACTCGTGAAATAAAATTATAATTAAAAATATTAATTATAATTATAATAATAACAAATAATAATATTATAAGTCATTTTAAAATAATATGATTAATAATAATGATAATACTAATGATATGAAAAAAGAATGAATGAAAGATGAAGGAAAGAAAAAGAGAAAAAAAGTAAAGTAAAAGTAAATTGAAATTAAAGAAGAAAGTTTCAGTTAAAAATAATTCTTTGCCTGTTTTATTTCTCCAATCTCATATCGTAAATTTACTCTTAGAAGAAAGTTTTTTCATAATAAAAGTAATTTTTTATTAAATTTCTAAAAAAGTAGGTAAGAAACATGTTTAAAAAATATTGGGCTATTTTTAGAATATATTTTTTCAATTACCAACAACTTATTCTACACAGGGTGACTCTATATAATAATAATTAATAACACACATGTCCAATGTTCGATTCTCCACTCACTGACTCTACCCAAATAAACTATCCAAAAATAAGTCGAAACTTATAACTGTCCACTGACCGACTCTACATAGACCGACTCCCCAAAATGAAATGAATTAAAAATTATTTAACTCTCCATTAACCGACTTTACACGAATAAAATCTCCAAAATAAATTAAAAAATTTTTAACTCTCCACTGACCGACTCTACATGAACAAACTCTCCAAAATTAATCAAAATTTCTTTAATTCTCCACTGATCGACTCTACTAGGAAAAACTCTCCAAAATAAATTAAATGTTTTTAACTCTCCACTGACCGACTTTAAACGAACAAACTCTCCAAAATAAATTAAAATTTTTTAACTCTGCACTGACTGAATCTACTTAGATAAATTCTCCAAAATTAATTAAAATTTTTTTAATCCTTTACTGACTGACCCTACACTAAAAAACTCTCCAAAATAAATTAAAATTTATTTAACTCTCCACTGACCGACTCTACATGAACAAACTATCCAAAATAAATTAAACTTCTTTTAACTCTCCAGTAACCGATTCTACACGAATAAACTCTCCAAAAATTAATTAAAATTTTTTTAACTCTCCACTGACCGACTCTACACGAACAAACTCTCCAAAATTAATTAAAAAATTTTTAATTTTTCACTGACCGACTCTACACAAATAAACTCTCCAAAATAAATTCATAATTTATTAACTCTTCGCTGACCGACTCTACATGAATATTAAACTCTCCAAATTTAATTAAAAATATTTTAACTCTCCACTAACATTTTAAAAAATGAAGTAATTGGTGGATTCCACGTCAGTTTAACACACTAATGTTCATGACTTGTTGGAATTTGGCTGCACTTTTGTAAATTTATTTCTTTTATAGTGATAAATAACTCCACCAAATATTTTTTCAAAATTTTGAAAATTACCAAAAATATGGCATTTTTATAATTTGTCTCTTTTCTTTAAAATGCTATAACTTTGGTTCTAATTAACCGATTTTTGATTTCGAAAAAATGATTTCTTTGTTTTTAAGTATATTTTAAGTTTAAGTTAATATAAAAAATTTTTTTTTTTTAATTTTGAAAAATTGAAAATCCGTTTTTGAAAATACATCATCTTTGATTTTTTTCAAAATTTTACTAAATGTTAGGACAAATGTGCTTTACATGTCCTGTAAGTTTCATCTTGGGATCTCAAAGGGATTCAGAGTAAAAAAATAAAACGTAACCACATATTACGAACATATGGGGCAAAATTCCTCAACTGCCCAGGTCAAAAATGAATTTTCTCTAAACTTTGCTAAAATGTTACTATTATTAGTAGAAGTGTAAATATTAATTTTTTTTTAATTTCATAAAATTTTCAAGAAGTTGAAATTTCGCGCCACCTTCGAAGGTTGCGCCACCCTCGAAGGCTAAAGTCTTACGACAGTTCCGAGGGAGGGTAAAGGGCTCCAGAAGAAGGGTTACGGGTTTTAGTGGGTCGGGCTGGCAGTAGATCGCCAGTTTATTAAATTTACTATTTTATATATTTATTTTTCTTTTTTTTATCTCCTTTTGTTTTATCACACCAACCCCACATAACCTTGGAGTGCGGAATCCAAGGTATCTGTAGGCAGATTTCCCATAAGTCCCTAAGCAAAAAAAAAAAAAAAAAAGAAGTTGAAATTTCAACTTTAGACATTTCACGTAAAATGCCTCATATTCGTAAACAATTCAATTTCATACAATCGAACGTATACACTACTGTATTAATGATTATTCATGTACAGTCGTTCAGTGAAGAGTTAAAAGAATTTTAATTTATTTTGGAGATTTTGTTCGTGTAGAGTCGGTCAGTGGAGAGTTAAAAAAATTTAATTTATTTTGGAGAGTTTGTTCGTGTAGAGTCGGTCAGTGGAGAATTAAAGAAATTTTGATTAATTTTGGAGAGTTTGTTTGTGTACAGTCGTTCAATGAAGAGTTAAAAGAATTTTAATTTATTTTGGAGATTTTGTTCGTGTAGAGTTAGTCAGTAAAGAGTTAAAAAAAATTTAATTTATTTTGGAGAGTTTGTTCGTGTAGAGTCGGTCAGTGAAGAGTTAAAAATTTTTTAATTTATTTTGGAGATTTTATTCGTGTAAAGTCGGTTAATAGAGAGTTGAATAATTTTTAATTCATTTTGGGGAGTCGGTCTATGTAGAGTCGGTCAGTGGACAGTTATAAGTTTTGACTTATTTTTGGAGAGTTTATTTGTGTAGAGTCAGTGAGTGGAGAATCGAACATTGGACATGTGTGTTATTAATTATTATTATATAGAGTCACCCTGTGTAGAATAAGTCTAGGGAGAGTAAAATTGTATAGAGAATATTAGTTTGTAGAATCAACCATGTAGTATCAGTCTGTGAGTAATCAGAAAAGGTTGAACTGAGTCCCTGCCGGGCATTCCATTTCAAATCGACCTTCTTTGTAAACAATTGACATTGTAAGGCAATTTTTAAATAATTATTTCTCCTACTTATTAAAGTCAAACTTTATTTACTATTTAAAACGAAAAATTTCTCAACTTTATGATGGTAGAAAATTTTTTTTTTTAAATAATATACCTAATTTATGAAAAAAATTAAGTTTGAAAGATAACCTATTAAATATCTTAAAACAAATCGCCTCCGATTTTTTTGAAATTGCCCATTATAATGTTTACAGGGAATAAAACTAGAATATTTAAGCTTTTTATTTTGACATAGATTTCAAGAAAACGCAGGCGACGTGTTTTGAGATATTCAAAATGTTATCTTTCAAATTTAATTTTTTCATAAATTATATTATTTAAAAAAAAAAAAATTTACCATCGTAAAGTTGAGAAATTTTTCTTTGAAAATCACTAATATAGTAAATAAAATTTGGTTTAAATAAATAGGAGAAATAATTATTTAAAAATTGCCTTACAATGTCAATTGTTTATAAGGAGGGTCGTTTTATAATGGAATGTCCCATAAAGAAATAAAGATTTGAAAAATACAGAAAAATGGAAAATATAAAACAAAAGTGAATAATTAAAAAGATTTGAAAAATAGAAAATTTAAATAATAATGAAGAATAAAATTTTCTGCATATTTTGGCACTATTCCCTGAATTATAAAATACCTCACAATTTACCAGAAAATTTCTTTCATTTGAACCTTTCTTCTCAATTTTTTTTCTTTTTTTTTCATTCTTATTTGTTTTTTCATATAAGAATAAATTTTTCTTTATTATTTTTGTCTTTATCTCTCCGTTCTCTTGGGATCCTTTAAAACCATTTCTTTCTTTCTTTCTTTTCTTGCCTTTTTTTCACCCTCTTGTTCTGCTCACTTTTCTTCTGATTTAAAGAGGCAAGCTTTTCTGGCTTTTAGACAGAAATTTTGAATGAAAAGTGCACCTTGATGAGAAAACGTGTTTACAATCTTTCTCTCTCTCTCTCTCTCTCTCTCTCTCTCTCTCTCTCTTTCTCTCTATATAGAAAACAGAGACCATCAGCATTGTTCACTTTCATTTTGCAGATTACTGGGTAAATCTCCTGAAAATGGTCTTTGTAAAATAATATAAAAACCACATCAAACACAATGTTTCTTTTCAAAGCAAAAAAATAAAAATATTGTATATATCAATTTCTTTTTTTTTCATGTATAATTAATTTTCTAGACAATAAAAAAGGTCCTTTTTATTATTTTGAATAAGTTTTTTAAAATTAAAACAATGATTTTCTTGGAAGAAATTTGTTTACAAGATTTTATAATTTTTGTCATCTATTAATTTTACTATCACTGTAAAACTTGTAAAAAATATACTTATTTTATTTCAAATTAACATATTTTACAATTATTTCCCTTTGGTGACGATTTTTTTCTTTCTTATTCCGTGACATGAACTTGTTTAAGAAGAATAAAAAACGAGTACGCGGATCTCAATATCTGGAAAAAAAAATTTTGTGTTATAATTTCATATTTCTAAAGAACAATTTCTAGTTTATTATTATTATTTATTTTATTTTATTCTACTATTTATGTAATTACTTTTTCATTATTATTTATTTGTTTAATATTTTTATTTATCAATTCACCAAGATTTTTTTGTGTAATCGTATGTCAACAAATAGTAAAGTTTACTAGTTTTGCAATGAATTTTGCATTTGTTTAAACAATTAATTATTGCAAGTTTATAACATTTCTAAATTAACAGAGACATAAGCAAAGTTTGAACAATTTTTCATCTTTTTTATTCTTACTTAAAATTGAATTAATAAAAGAAATATAATATTTATTAAAATTAGCTACAATTGTTATTCAAAGATTGTTTAAAGAAATCATTATTGTTATTTACTTAACTTTTTACATTAGAAGTTGCAGTTTACCTAAGAAGTTGCAGATCTAAAACAGAATTAGTGTTTAAACAATTTTTGAAAAAATTATTATTATTTACTAAATTTTTATTGAACTGTGAATTTTAATTAGTTTTTAACTTGAATCGGTATTTATAAAAAGTTTATACAGAGAAAACTGGAGTATTCAACTAACTATCTGGAGGGACAAACAGACTATATTTGAGGTTAAGTTTTTCGTAACCATCTCGGAGGGATAAATAGACACTCCGATGATTAATTTGACAAACTCGGAGGGAAAAGTTAACTATCCAGAGAATCAGGCTTAACACTCAAAACCTAACCCTCTAAGTTTGACTATCCAGTTTTCTCAGTGTAGTAAATTGAGTAAAATTAGAAAAAAACTGCATCTTTCAAGGTACACTGTAAACATGTTTGGTAAATAACAATAATTATTTGTTTAAACAAAAGAAAAATTCATCCTAACTTCATCAACATATATTATTTGTTGTCAAAAAATAATTTTAGTGAAAAACTTTGACGATTCTAAATTTTTTTTGCAATGTACAAAATAGAAAATATTTAATTCGACATTGATAAAAATTATAAATAAACAAAAAGAAATGTACAAAAAATTTGGTTTTTCATTCTTCGAAAGTAGTCCCTACGTCCTGGTAGGGTTTTAAAAAAATGTTATAAAAATTTTTATTTTCTTTTTTAGAAAACTAACATTAAAAAATGTGTCAACTGACAGTAGAAAGAAATTTCCAACTCTCAATTTAATTGACTTTTGAAATCGTGACATAATAATGCACAAGGATTTTCGAAATTTTTTGTCTGTTATTGAAGTCCAAGAACATTCGTAGACGGCATCTTTGAGCTCAGAGGTCTAAAAAATAAATTATTACTAAAAACAAATTAAAATTTAAAAATGGTTCGTATTTTAATAAAAAAGAATTTTTTCTTTTTTTCAAAAACAAATTTTTGGTCTTAAATTTAAAAATTTGTTGATAACTAAGGTAAAGGAAGAAAATATATTCCCAATTTTTTTCGAAAGAAAATATTGAAAACTAGAAGTTTTATTCAGTTTTCCATTTTAATATATTATGTACATTTGTTAAAATTCTTTTTGTATTTTTCTTATTCTACTTTTGCTTGTTGACTTGTTTATATTTATTTAGTTGTATTTGAATGGAACTTGTATTTCTCAGTCTAAATAATATTTTCCTTTAAAAAAATAGATTACAGTTTAGAGTTGTAACTTACTTTTACAATAATATTATTTCCTCTCCAGGTGTAAATAAAAATTTGAATCAACATACATATTTGATATTGTAAAATAACATAAAACTGTAGTGTATTCGATGATAACTGCAAAATATTGATTTATAAAATCATAGTACATTTAAGTTGGCTTTTTTAAATACTATACAATACTATAAAATTACTGTAAATAAAAAGAATACTATAAAATATTATGAAAAGTACTATAAAAATATAAAATGTAAAAAAATACTACAAAAATACTGAACATAAAAAGAATACTGCAAAATATCATAAAAAGTACTATACAAATAAAAACTACTACTATAATAAATGAAGAAAATTCTATAAATAATATTGTATTAAAAAATGCTGTAAAATTCTATAAAAAATACAGTAAGTAAAAAATACTGTATTAATAATCAAATAAATAAAAAAATACTATCGAAATAAATAATAAATAAAGAGAATTATGTAAAAGCTAAAGGGCATTTGAACTATTATGATGTCACAATTTTAAAACACATGCTTTGAACGAACTGTACGTCATAATTATGGTCCAAATACCCTTAAGACGAATGTTATAAAATATTGTGAAGAAAATGCTTTAAAAATTGATGTAATATTAAAATTAAAAACTAATTTATTAAAAATGAAAAATACTAAAAGAATGGATAAAATAAATAAAAATAAAAAAAATGAAATAAATATTGTCACTTACTGATGTTAATTCGTAACATGTTACGCATATAACAATACTGCTTGCACATACTTGAACCACAATTCCAATTTGGAATAAATTCGTTACATCTGTTACAAGACTGGAAAAGAAATTTGTTTAATTTAAAATTTTTTGTAAATATACGTAGTAAGTAGTTACTTTTTAGTATTTAAAAAGTAAAACAAAAACTTTTTACAATTTCTACGCATTTCTGCAGGTAATTTTTCTTATTTTCGTAGAGTAAAATTTTTGTAATTTTTGAAGTAAATATTACTAATTTTTACAGTAAAAATTTTTTCCAGTGTAGTAAAATTCACTTCAGGGTACAATTTATTTTGCTATACCTTCGAAGTACATTTTACTAATATAATGAAATTTTCTTCGGGTATGGTAAAATTTACTCGGCAATAAAATTCCAATACATTAAAAGTAAATTCGCCATTTTTTACCCATAGTTTGCCATCACCTATAGTAAAATTTATTCTGTAGTAAAATTCAACCATACTTGAAATAACTTTTACTAGTTTCTTTACTAAAATTTACTCAGTAGTAAAATTGAGCTAAATTCGAAGCAAATTTTAATAATTTTTATACTAAAATTTCGAAGTACATTTTACTAATGTTTACACTAAAGTTCTTTTCGCCTGTTGTGAAAACCACTGAATTATTAAATGTTAAAATTTAAAAATGGCTCGACTATCAGTTTAAATTTTACGACGAAAATATAGAAAAAATTGTTTGACTCATATCTTGCACAATTGTATTCATACTTAACAATTGCATCGTAATGTTTCGTACAACGAATAATACGATTATGTAACGTTTTCAAATGAAAATCATAATTTTTATAAAGATTATCACTGCTAATGGAAGTATTCTCTTTTAACAGATGATTCACATCATTTTCGTGAATAATTTTCTCCTCCTCAATTGAAAACACTTTTTTAATGTTATTCCCATTAGTTGAATATTCACAATTTGTAGTGGAAGGAACAAAATCATTTGTGTCATTAACGGTTAGTAATTTAAAGTCCTGTTTGAGAATTTCAATTTGACCCAACATTAGGACATAAAAATTTGCCACCAACATGTCCATCATTGACGCCATTGACGCTGTTGTTAATAACAATACAGTTTGAAAAATGTACGTATATATGTAAACCGTATTTTTTGATGTGTCAAAAGGATACCATGCTGCAAAAAGTAGTACTCTTTCTTCCTACAAAAAAAAAAAAAATAGCAAAATTTGTGTCGACTCAAAATTTTATGTTAAATGATGATTCTTTAGTATTTTAATCACAAAGTAGTATAAGGAGACCTCACGCCAATGCTTAGCAGCGGCAAAAATCAACACATTTTGGGGGGGTTAGAGTTATGAGTATTTGCACCACTAGCAGAGGTTGCGCCATTACGGCTGAAATGTAAACCATGGCCGCCATAACACTTCGTCGTATTTCACTAATTTGTAGGTTATCTTCATATACAGTAGCAGACGAAAAATTTTAGTACAATAGTTTAGCCACAGAGGCGCAACCTCTGCTACTGGTGCAATCTCCTATATCTCTGTCCCCCCAAATGTGTGCAGATTTTTATGTCCCGTTAGGTCTCCTTATACTACTTCGTGATTTTAATATTCCAAGAGTAAGGGGGAAAAATTGGAAATCCCCAAAAATAGAATTTCTAGGTCTTTACCCCTAATTTTTAAATAATTAAATAAATAATAGTTTTCTTTAGCATTACCTGTGTTTTATCAACAAAAGGATACATGATCCACCAGACACATGTGAATAAGCATAATGCAAGATACACCAATGAATTTCCTTTAGCAATATTTGACCAATTCTTCAATATAACGAAATGCTCTTTTCTTTGTGGAGCAAATATAGGTTCATGTAATCTTTTTAAACAATTTTCAATCTCCTTGCGACGTAATAGAAACAAAAATAATTTTGTCGTATAACCAGCGCATGTTAATGTGAAAAATGAACTTTCAACTAAATTTCGTAAATTACCACGCATATGATAGATATTTATCAATTGCGATGGTAGAAGTGCCATTATGTACAGTGATTGATAAATAAATCCATAAATTTTGTATAAAACACTGTAAATAATTTTTTTTTAATAAAACATTAAAGAATACTTTTATAATTCACTGCGTAGAGTTAACACAAATAATTTTTAATTATAACGATTTTGTAAAATTAAAAACATTTATGAAAATCTATAGTTCACAACGAACTAAAGAAACACTTTTAACCATTTTTCTAAATTAAAAATTTTTATAACTTTTTTACAATAATAAATTGCATCAATTTAAAAAAAATTAATAACTGAAAATTATTTTGTTAGAAATAAAAAGGGATTTTTTTAATAGTTAACTAATATGCACTCTTTTAAATAAAAAAAAATATAATAATATAATATACACTACCGTCCAAAAGTATCAGGACGATTACATTCGACTCTATGAAAAAATATGCCATCACTTTTTCAATCATATCTCGGAAATAAAAGGAGGTACAAAAAAACTTAAATACGGTTAGAAAGCTGATTAAATTCTGCGTAAAATAAGCCGTTTCTAAAGTCATTTCGTTAATTATTTTTCAAGTTGTAGAGTGAGAAAGAAATAAAAAAAATTATCAAATTTTCTCATTTTTGTCTCTTGACTTCAATTTTTTCAAAAATCTAGAAAAATTTTTCTAAAAACACAGAAATCTTCGTTAGAATTTCAGCTTTAAAATAAGCCTTCGAAAATTAAAAAACCGGACAAGTGCGAGTAGAACTCGTACTAAAACCTAGGGTTCCGTACCCTCCATAAAAACTTCTAATTTTCTTTCTTATAAAAATAAATATATATCAATTCCAATTCAATTTGAAGTTACTCTGTTTTGAAAATATAAACAAAATCATATTTAATGATTGTATTAATAAAAAAACAAATTTAATTTTTAAATATTTTTTTAAAAGATTATTTTTAAAAAATAGTGAATTAATAATGATTACTAAATATAAAACTAAATCAAATAAATTTTCTGTTATTGAAATTAAATTAATTAATTAATTATTAATAAATTAATAATAAATTAATAATTAATAATAATACACGCTTATTTGAAAATTATTTTTAAAAATTTGAGTTTTTCGCTAAAAAAAATTTGAAAATCAAATCCGATCATGTTTGCTATATTTTTCCTAAAATATGCAAATGAAAATATATAAAATAAAAAAAAATGCAGTCCAATAGATCAAAATTTGTGAAAACCAAGGGGGGTACACACTTTTTTTATAAATCAAAAAAAAATTTTTCAGTTTTTCGTAAAAAAAAAGTATGAAGATGAACTCCAATAATTTTTTCTGTATGTTGGTTGAAAACTACACGAAAAAATAAATAAAAATGTATAGCGACAGTCCACTAGATTAAGAATTGAGAGAACCAGCAACGGTTAAAGAATTTTCGAGCTTTCAAAAAGAGATTTTAGTTTTTCGATGAAAACATCATGAAGATCAATTCTAATCACTTCCGCTATATTTTTCCTGTAATCTATGCGTAAAAACGAATAAGTATGCCAATTTTCAGCTCTTCAGATAAAAAACTATGGGCGCCAGGGGGGGGGTACATGCATTTTTTTCGAAATTTTCAAAATTTTTGACTTTTTCGATAAAAACAGAATGAAGATCAATACTAAATGTGTTCGCTATATTTTTCCTTTAATCCATTTTTGAAAATACATATGCATACCAATTTTCAACTTTCTAGGTAAAAAACTGTGAGCGCTAGGGGGGGGGGTACATGCCTTTTTTTGCGAAAAAAGGCCAAAATTTGATGTTTTTCGACGAAAACTCTATGAAGATCAATCCCAATCACGTTCGCTATATTTTTCCTGTAATCTACGCGTGAAAATACATACGTGTACCAATTTTTAGCTCTCTAGGTGTAAAACTGTGAGTTCTAGGGGGGGGGGGTACATGGTCATTTTTGTAACCGTTCCAATAGGGTTCCTACCGGGTACGGAACCCTAAAAAGGTTAATCCGTCTTTTATATGTCATTAAAAATGCGAAGCCGTGTTTCGACCGATTGGTGCATTGAAATTCAACTGTGACGACTCGATTTGTGGCTTCGCGCGGCAGCGAATGAGAGAGAAAACAGGAACGAATTCATGCGCGGAAACGATGAACTTTTGAGTTTCTTTATATTACTCGTGAAACATCATTATTTATTATTCTCCAGCAAAAATTCGTCCCTGTTTTCTCTCATTCGCTGCCGCGCAAAGCCAGAATCGAGTCTTCACTGTTGAATTTCAATGCACTAATCGGTCGAAATACGGCTTCACATTTTTAATGATATATCGAAGACGGATTAACCTTTTTTAATTTTCGAAGGCTTATTTTAAAGCTGAAATTCTAACAAAGATTTCTGTGTTTTTAAAAAACATTTATCTAAATTTTTTTAGATTTTTGAAAAAGTTGAAGTCAAGAGACAAAAATGAGAAAATTCGATAATTTTTTTTATTTCTTTCTCACTCTACAACTCAACAAATAATTATCGAAATGACTTTAAAGACGGCTTATTTAACGCAAAATTTAATCAGCTTTCTAACCGTATTTAATTCTTTCTTGTATCTCCTTTTATTTCCGAGATATGATTGAAAAAGTGATGGCATGTTTTTTATAGAGTCGAATGTAATCGTCATGATACTTTTGGACGGTAGTGTAATAATATAATAATTGTCAAAAAAATTTCAAAAATTTTTAATTTTTAATAACAATTTTATAAACAATGTGTATTTTTTGTTCTTTCTAGGGAAAACATTTTAATAAAATTTATACATAACATACCTTGGACTCTTATCTTTATATTCTCGAAAAAATTTTTTGTATTTTGAATTATAACCAGAGATTTTGAATTTTTTGTTGCGTTGTGTACCGACCGCCACAGGGCCCACAGGGTTTAAAATCGAAAAACTAAGTTCAAAATAACGGCCTTGAGGCCGTTTTTTTAAAAAAAGCTTTAATTTTTTTAAATTTACACTCGAATCTCGCTATAACGAGAAGTTCGGGAGTCAAGTCTCCCTCTATTACGAGCGCAAGAGGAGAAATGAAAAATCCCCACTTTTAAGATTCTTTATTCATTTTTTTTGTGTTTACAATTTACGTAATGTCAAAATTACAAACGTAACCTAGTTTAATTTGAACTTCAACGTACAGAAAATTTATATAAGCTAAAATTTTGAAGATGTTCGACTCATTGATATAATTTAAAAAAAGAAGTGACTTTTTAGGCTCATTATGATATAAATAAAATTGATTTTAACCAAATTTAAATCAACAGAATGTGCATTTGTTTATAAATAGTGGGGGTAATAGGAAGAAAATTTTTCTCGTTATACCGAGAGACAGAGCCCTCGTTATAGAGAGCGCTCGTTATAGAGAAGGTCGTTATAGCGAGATTTGAGTGTATTTATAAACATTGAAAAAAGCATTTTTTTAAATAAAAATAGTACTCCTTTATAATATAATATTTAAATTCATCGCTTAAAGAAAAATTTTATTAAAAATAATCAGAGAAACATTATTCACCATGATCAGTAGAAAAAAATTGTACATATTTGTTATAAACAATTTAGAGACTAAAAACTTGGTTGTTCAAATATTGCTATATTTTATAGTTTAAAAATTATGTCCATGAAACAAAAGAATATTTTATGTTAGCTTTAAATAAGATATTGAAAAAAAAATTTAAATTAATTAATTAAACATTTTTAATAAACGTATAAATAATATACTTGCTTTTTGAGGAAATTTCTTTTCAATTTATGCAGTTGACAAATAAAACCTTAAAACATATTTCTTCTGAAATAAAATAATTTAATAACATTTAAAAGTAGTAGAAAAAAATGTAACAACTGAAAATCGATTACTTTAAACAAGCTTCATTAACAAATGATAAAAATAAAATGTGAATGATAATGTCTAAACTTCTTCAAAAAAATATTCGTGCTTTTTATAATTTTAATTAAATAAAATCGTTTTATTATTGAATCTAGTATGACAATATTTTGTACAACTTTATGTTTTAATTTTTTTAAAAGTTTATATGACAAACATGTACAATTTTTTTCTACTGACCATGGTGAATAATAATGTTTATCTGATTATTTAAAAAACATTTTTTTTCCTTAAGCGATGAATGTAAATATATATGTAAATTATCTGAAACTACTGTTTTTCTCATTTAGGAATGAGTAGACACGCGGGAAACCACTTTTTTTTGGGGGGGGGAGTATTTCCCTTAATATTATTAATAGAAAAAAATTTTTTGTCCCAACTCTTGAAAAAAAATTAAAATTAGTAAATCTTCTGAATAACCTTAAAAATGGATGCTTAACAGCAGAAGGCCAGAGGCCGAATAATGTGAATGTACCTAGAGTCGTAACAAACGCATCTTCTGGATTATAAATGTCTTCCATTTTTTTTCTTTTTTTTAGAAATGATTTGTTATTGACTATGGTTGAGTTACTATCTTTCTCTCTCTTTCTCGCAATTTTATTATGTATGCACAACATGTTGGAAATAATTGGAAAATTATTATATGAAGGCAGGAAATGTTTCTTTACATTGTCATTATGTGATAGTATAATGAAAATTGTCGTAACGCCCACTTGAACGTTTTAGTCTTGAGAAATGTAACGGTAATTTTCCACAGTTTCCTCCCATTTTATTGATTATTAATAAAAAAAACATTGTGGATGTTCGTTTTTAGTTGTTTTTATTTTCTTCCACTTTTTATACTTTTATTTTTGTACAATATATAATTGTTTCATATTTTGTTCACTAAAATTTTTGCGAATAATAAAAAATATTGCGAATGCAAAAAATTAATACTGTAAATTGCAAACTGTTATTATGAGAAGAGAAGATTAATTTACATTTCGTAATTAAAATTAATATTTTTTTTTTAATATTTAAAAGTTGATAAAAATTCATTAAAATGTTAAAAGATGAAGAAAAAACAATAATTTAGAAAAATTTGTCATGGTTTTAATTTTCTTTAATACTTTAAAATACAAAAAGTACAAATTGTTTACAAATTGTTTCTTTTCTCTGTTGCAGGTGAGTTTCAACAATACGAATTTTTTCATTCTTTCGCATTCCTTTTGCGTAAGTATTCGCCGATTTTTATAAATGTTTCACATGGAGTTGCTTAAGAAGAACGTAGAACGAATAAGATGACTTCAAAATCTGAGAAGATTTTATTTAAATATATAAAATCGATAATCATAAAATAAAAATAATTATAAATAATGTAAAAAAAATATAATTTATAAAATAAAAAATAATTAGGTATATTTTGGTGAAAAGTATTTTAATTATTATAATTAACTTACGCTAATGAAAGTGTTGATTGACAGTATAAAAAAATTCCAAACACGTACTGTGACTGGCTTTTGCAATCGTGACATAATTATGCATAATGATTGTCGAAATTCTTTATCTGGTACCGAAACCCACGAGCATTCGTAAACAGCGTTCAGCAGTTCAGAAATCTTTTTAATTAAAATAATTTCATTGAATTTAAAAAATAAATTATATCAAAAATTTCGAATTTAAATTTAGAAAATGTAAAAATTAAATTCTGAATACATAAAAATTAGTTTGTAATGTAATTATAGAAATACAATTATGAAAATTCAAATATTAAATTACAAAAATTTAAATATTCGATAAATTACGAAAATTTAAAAATTAAATTTTTAATAAGTTAAAAAATTTAATTAACGATAATTTGAGAAAGAAGATTTAAATATTAATACCTTCAGTGTAATGCCATTTCCTCGAAATGTGTAAATAAATATTTGAAACAACATGCATATTTGATATTGTGCAACAACATAAAATTTTATTGTTGCTGGATGCACCTGCAATTTTGCAAATAACAATAATAGCAATAATAATAATAATAATAATAATAATAATAATAATAATAATAATAATAATAATAATAATAATAATAATAATCCTGAGGAAAGGTGAAAAACCTCTAGATAAAGTCTCATCATACAGGCCTATATGCCTGCTAGATACGATGGGTAAACTTCTAGAGGATATGGATCTGCAGAGAATGCAAAGCCACTTGACCGAACAGAATCGCCTATCCGATCACCAATTTGGTTTCCGTAAAGGCAAGTCCACAGTTGATGCCAACCAGGCAGTTGTGGACATAGCCAAAGCAGGAAAAAACAAATTGGGACCTGGAAAAAGGAAGAGCTTCTGCGCGTTGGTAGCAATTGACATACGCAACGCGTTTAATTCCGCAAGATGGAAAGATCTCATCGAGTCGATGGAAAAGAAAAACATGCCGCCCTACTTGTTGCGGATAATGGATAATTATCTTAGCGACAGGTGGGTTATATATGAGGGAGACACCTGCACTCTCAGGAAAGAGATGCAGCGTGGGGCTCCTCAAGGCTCGAGGGTGGGTCCATTTGTATGGAATGTATCTTACGATGATTTTCTGCGAATGGATCTACCCGAAGGTGCGGTGATCATCGGCTTTGCGGACGACGCGTTGTTCGTGTGCACTGCCGAAAGTGAGGAGGCTCTTGGGACATTGGTGAACGAATGTCTGCGACTAGCTAAAAGCTGGCTGGATACCAGAGGTCTTGAAATGGCCCTGGAAAAGACCGAGGCACTGCTGGTCACAGACAGACGTGGTTATGAGCTCCCACGAATCGTGATAGACGGATTCGAGGTCAAGTGGAGTAAGCAAATTAAATATCTTGGTGTGGAGTTAGATGGAAGGTTAAACTTCCACCACCACATGGTTACGGCGTCAAATAAGGCGATCGAGTGTGCGGCTAATCTTTCACGGTTAATGCCAAACGTAGGCGGACCCCGTGAACAAAAACGGAGACTGGTGGCGAGTGTCGCCCACGCTAAAATGCTATATGCAGCACCAGTGTGGGCCCCATCCCTGAGGAGTAAAAGATGTGTGACCATCTGTGAAAAGGTACTGTCGGCGCAGAGATCGATAACTACGCGTATCATCTCTGCATATAAGACGGTATCTACGAGTGCTGTGCAGGTCCTTGCAAGTGTCCCGCCAGCAGATCTTTTGGCGAGGGAAAGGGAAGAAATGTTTCTCTTTTCTAAAGAAAGAAGTTCCTTAGATGAGGAAATAAGACCATGCAAGGGCCTGATCCGCAAAGAAGCGAGGCACAGGCTCATAGAAAGATGGCAAGAAAGATGGGATGGTGAGGAAAAAGGTCGATGGACTTATCGCCTTATTCCGGCACTCGCTACCTGGATAAATAGGAAACACGGTCAGGTTTCCTATTATTTGACTCAGGCGCTCACAGGTCACGGGTGTGGCCATGTTCGAAGGTGTAAATAGTCAAGTTACACTGGAAAACATATGGTATCGCTGATGACTTAGTCAGAAGAGAATTGGCGGCAAGTCGAGAACTTCATAATCTCAGTTATGTCGAGGAAGGATCTCGACGGCCGCCAAAAAGGCGTGATTTAAACAGCTTTTAATTTGTTTGTTCGTTTCTTATTAATTTATTTTGTGTTTTATTTGTCCTTATACAATTTTAGTTCATTATGTGATTTATTTGTCCTTATACACTTTTGATTTGTTTTGTGTTTTATTTGTCCTTATACATTTTTTTTAATTTGTTTTATGTTTGTACTTGTCTTTATACAGTTTTGTGTTTTCAATATTATATACGTGTATTTTTTTTTTTATATATATCCGTTTACAATTTTATCTTTTGACTTCTTAAACTGAATTAAACATTTGTTTTTTTTATTATTGTTGTGCTGTTAATTTCGCTTTTATATTGAGATGGTTTTAAATTTTAACTATTGACGCAGGAGAACCGCAGACAAGGAACAGAGTCGCAGCAGCGATAGAGTTGGAGCGCCTCCCTCGAAGGCTAAAGTCTTACGACAGTTCTGAGGGAGGGTAAAGGGCTCCAAAAGAAGGGTTACGGGTTTTAGTGGGTCGGGCTGGCAGTAGGTCGCCAGTTTGTTAAATTTACTATTTTATATATTTATTTATTTTTTTTTTTATATTTCCTTTTGTTTTATCATACCAACCCCACATAACCTTGGAGTGCGGAATCCAAGGTATCTGTAGGCAGATTTCTCAAAAGTCCCTAAGCAAAAAAAAATAAATAAAATAATAATAATAATAATAATAATAAAAATAATAGTGTAGTAATAATTACAATAATAATATTAAAAATAAATAAAGAAAAAAAGTAATAATAATAATGATATTACTAGTACCTAATAATATAATTAATAATAATAAAATATCAAAATATGAAAAACTTTTTAATTTATTCACTTGCCATTGACAAATCAAAATTAGTTAAACATATTATAAGACAGCTGCCACAAAGTTGTGCTGTTATACTTGTTTCAAATGTTTCTGTCACCTCTTCAATGAAACTAAATAAATAAAATAGTTTTAAATCAAATTTAAAGGTTTAAGTTTACAAATTTTTGTATGTCTCAATTTGAGAACACTTGGCATAATATTAATTTAATATTATAATTGAAAACTAATAGTAATAATAATAATGATAAAATGTATGACCTTTCATATAGGCATTATTAGAAATTTCTATTTTTTCGAAATTCAAAATGGCAGCTCAAAAATGGCAGTCAAAATATCTAAAATTTTAAATAGACAGAAAAACAAATTGCAGACAAATTTTCTCATCACAAATGACTGTACTTAATATAAAACTAGCATCTATGATCAAATTTTTCTACTGACTAATATTTAACAATATTTTAAAGTTTAAACAATTTTTATAAACAAATTATGATTTGAAAGACACAAATGTTGTCGAAAAATATTGGTTTGTCATATATAGCTCTTATTTTTATTGTTACAATGAATGTTAAAGATAAAAGTTGCTTAACATTATTATTTAATAATCTTATAAACAATTTTATAAACAAATTAAGAATTGACAACATCTGAAGCTGTAAACAATATTTGTTTCTTTTACCGACTTTTTTACTGTTTTTTTATGAATCTTTGAGAACAAAATACATCGTCGTATTCTTTCTTTCTGTCCATATTTGAAGTTAGTCTTTTGTGCATTCTTTTATTTTTCGTTAAGTTTTTATAAATTTTATTGTAATTATTTTTTTTTATTTTATAATAAATTAATATTTTTTATTTTAAGTTTTAAGTTGTAAACAATTTATCTGCTTTTATTTATTAATTATTATTTTATTGAGAAAAAAAAATTATTGCAAATTTTTTCCTTTTAAAATGAAATTGAAATTTTGTGACAAAAATTGTAATTGACAAATAGAAATCATACAAAATTTTTTAATTTCTTTTGAATAAGAAAATAAAGTTTCGTCAAAAATTGTTGTTTATTAAATCCAAATTATGCATATTGTTTCTTTGTTTTTACACAAAATTAGGATATTTTTAAAATATAACGATTAAGAAATAGAAAATATATTTTGCATATTTTTTGTTTATTAAACACAATTTTTCTCATAAAATTATAAGTTTGTTTTAAAAAACAATGAAAATATTTGCATAATTCCTATTTTTTAATCACAATTTTTGTACAAAATTCTTTAATTTTTTTTTAAAACAAGGAAAAAAAAATTATTATTTAACCTTTCTTTGTAACAATTTACAATAGTATTTTACTATACTATAAGACCAACTTTATCAAAAATAATATTTAAGAATTAATTTATTGAGAACTTTGAAAATAATTAGTTGGTTAAAAATTTTGATTGTAAAGGTTCGACTGTAATTTTGAAGCTTTTTTAATTTACAAGGGGAGAATTTTGAGTATTAAAAAATTATAACGCGTTCTTCTTTGTGGACCCTCAAATTTTAGTTCTATATTGAGTTTAGTCATTTGTGATGAGAAAATATATTTGCAATTTGTTTTTCTGCCTGGTTGAAATTTTTGTTATTTTGGCCTCCATTTTTGAGCTACCATTTTGAATTTCGAAATAATAAAAATTACTAGGGGAGAGTGGTCCTAAGTTGGCCGCCTAAGCAAATTGGTCGAAAATAGTAACAAAATGAAATTTAATCACTTCGGCAAGTATATATTAGTGTTCAGAGATCGTTTTGCTATAATTTTGTGGTATTTAGAACGTTATAGAATGACTTTTGTAGTCTTAATACAATAAATCGTGAAAAGCTGCATTTTGGACATTTCAGAAATAGCGGTCCTAAGTTGGCCACCACTTTTTTTCGCTTGAGTATAAGGAAGAAATGCATATTCTTTTCAATTACGCAGAAATTTTACAAATTTGATACATTTAGGAGAATAAAAACGCATTATTTAACTATTTTTGTTTAGAAAATGAAGCAATATTTTATTTCATTTATTTACAGTGGTGGATGGCTGTAGAGACAGGCGTTTTTGTACCATGTCTTTTCTAATGTTTTTTAAACCATTTTTTTTGTTTTTGTCTTTGTTTAATTCCTACGTTGCACTTTTACGGTCTCTCTCGTGATGAAAAACACAAAAAAGAAGCAAAACATAAATAAAAACAAACAAAAACAATAGGTGGCCAACTTAGGACCACTGTAGATTTTTACAAGTTTCAAATTACTACGCTAATAAAAAAAATTTAATTAAAAAATCAACAGAACCTCTTATTACAACATTAAATAAAGGAACTAGCGCACACACTTATTTAGAAATTTTTAATTATTTATCTCTTGTAGCTGCTCTCGAAAAAACAAGAAAAATTAAATTTTTCTGGTCGTAAACAATATTATTGTCCTCACAATGCGTAGAAGAATTTTAGATTGTAATTAGGTCCATAAATTATATCATGGTTTATCAACATATCACACCACAAAATTATAGATTCGTCCAGTACACCATCTCTGAAAAACGCAGGGTGGCCAACTTAGACCCACGGCCAACTTAGGACCACGCTCCCCTAATAATGTTTAAATGAAAGGTAGTAGGTACACTTTGGAGGCGATATTTTCTTATACTAATTTTTTTCTGAAGGGATTTCCAATTGAAATTTTAGTTTTTATGAAATTAAACCTTAATAATATGTGCTTTTTTTGTTTAAAGAATCATAATTTTTATCCTTACATTAAAGTAAAATTAAAAAAAAAATTTTTTTTTAATTTTTTTTTTTGCGAATTTGGAAAGAGGACTAAAAAATACGTAAGAATCAGTCCATGCAAATTTTTTTCGCCCACCATGTTTAAAAAAGTCAGGTACAAATGTAATGGGAAAAAAATGAATTCTCGGACTAAATGGGTTTGACAAATAGTTAAGAAAATTATTTATTTTACAATTTTTGTTTTTTAGAAACCAATAATTTCGTAATTTATAATCGTTTTAGTTTTAAAAATAAGTCAATTGCCTCCTGAGGTCAAATTGCATCGAAATATGTCAAGCAAAAATTAGAAAAGTGGACAAAAAGTAAAAAAACATTTCTACAATTGTAAACTTACGCCAAAATTGCCTTATGACGATTGACATAATTTGCGATAGTTTTTCTGTAAATTCTAAAGTCGTTATTGTATTCTTTCTTTGAAAATAAATCTTCCGGTAGTTTTTCACAATTTGCAAAGACAATTTGCAAATTTTTCTCCTTCCGCGATTCACTTCTAGTGATAACTTTAGTCAATTCGCGAAAATCAACTTTAAGTATATCTATTTGTCCCATCATGCTTATGAAAAATGAAGTGATTAACGAATCAATCATGGAGTTGATTCCAGATGTTAAAAATAGCATTCCCGATTGGAGAATATAAGTATAGGTGTAATACGGTTCTTTGGTTGCATTGTAAGGATACCAAGCATCAAACATCAAGACATTTTTCTAAAAAAGAAATAAAAAACAAGATTAATTCTCTTTTTCTTTCCATAGAGAGGAGAAATATATTTGATCTTGTAAATTTTTATTTCAAAGAGTGAAATAAATTCTGTCTCTCCTTGACGGGAAAATGTATCTTGGATGTTTTTAAGAAATATACTTCTCGATGTTGAGAAAAAAAAGATATATAAATATAGGGAAAGAGGATATGAATCATTTTTATGTATTTTTATAAAGAAATTCTCACCTGTTTGACATCCACTTTAGGAATTAGGACCCACATTGCAATGCAAAGCCAACACATTGTAATGAATGTTAAAGAATTATATTTTGCAATATTGGCAAATTTTTTTATTGTTTTCAAATGCTCTTTATTATTAGAATTGAAGTGTGGATTGTTTAATTTTTTAAACAGTTGTTCAATTTTTTTTCTTTTTACATATAAATTTAGTAATTTCACATTGTAGAGAAAAACGGTGATTACGAAAAATGAAGTATCAATCAGTAGATACAAATTGTTGAGATTAAAATAAACATTCATAATTAGTGGCATTAAAAATGTTATGCAGCATATTATATGGAAGCACAGTCCAAGAATAATGTACAATAACCTAGAATTTTGTTATTATTTTCAAGTTATTTATTACCTAATATCACAAGATTTTTACTATTTGCAGTTTATCAAAATATTTTTTTATGTAATTCTCAGTGAAGTTCAAAATGCAAAAAAAATTATTATTTTCAATTTTTTTATTTTAATATATACACGGAGAAAAAAATAAGGTTATACCAACCGGAGACCCCGATTAAAACTACTTGACCGACACAGGCGTTAACATAACCTCTGATTCCCAAGTCAGCACAATTTGACATCCAGGCAGTTTTGGCCTGGCTGCCTCAAGTAGTGTCAATGGCTGGATCGATATCAGTAGTAAATTAACTGACGAAAACTAAAGACTCAACTGGAGAGCCACGTCAAAACGGCCTGGCACTCCGGTTATCACTACTTGACTTCATAAAATTAGCATGACGACTCAAAAGGAAGCAGTTACAACTTTTTTTTTCTCTCCGTGTACTAAGAAGTACTTTTCATTAAGAAATAAGTAGTTTATGTCAATTATAGTCAGACAAAAGATGTTAGAAATTTTCCGATTTGTAAATCAGTAGTAAAAACTAATTGTAGTCAGACCAAACATCTACTGAGCTGTAGGTACTTTTCATTCAAAATATTCAATGGGTTTTTGTAGGCAAATATTTTCTTAGTACTTTTCAATTAGAAATAAGTAGTTTAAGTCTATTTAAGTCAGACAAAATATTTCTAAATCTTTTTGATTATGAATTCGATTTCCTTATTAAAAATTTACAGAAAAGTTTTGGTTGACTAAAATTGATATAAACTACTCATTTCTAAGTAAAAAGAATATACTGAATGTTCGTCTGACTAAAATTGAAATAAACTTTATACTTATTTTAATATATTTCGTTTTTATATACATTATCAGTCGTTTTTTTTTAATTCGTCAAATGTTTATTATTTTTGATGTCGTTTTGCTTCTTACTGTATTATTATCTAAATTGTAATTGTTAATTGTTTTTCTGATTAATTAATAACAATTAATTAATTTTATTTGTGATAATTTTAGAAACCTTTTTAAATTTCACTTTTATTAGCGAATCCAGATCCGGCAATGTTTGTCATACTAACAATGTCTTTTAGGGGAGAGTGGGGCAAAATGGGGTAGGCGGGTCAAATGGGGTACCTCTGTTTTTCCATGATAGGTACTTTTAATTTTTTTATCCTTGACATATATCATTCATGTTGATAAGAAACTGTTATTAATTATGAAGACACTCAAAAAAAAATTTTTTTTGAAAGTTATACAACTTTTAAGTTTTAAGCAAAAAAATATATTTATATATAAATTTATCGAAATTAAAGTGCTTACAAAACTTTTTAGGATAATGAATTTAATTTGGCAAGTGTGGGATCTTTTTCAGTACTAATTCTAGAGTAATTTCCAATAGAATAGATTGTTAAATTGTTTACAATAACTTAGAAACATTGCATTTTGTTTTAATATGCAGTGTCGGGCAGAATGGGGTACCTAAGTGTGGGGCATGCCGGAAGCTACGCCGTTTCATTAAAACTATTTAAAAACATTATATTATGTATATTTAAAGGTTTCCTGCAGAAGAATCAATATTTTTGTTTGGAGACATTTATATCATCCCAATGGGAAATGCCAGTGTAGTGCCGATGTTCACCACTGGCTTAGTACTCAGACAATTGTTCGGCGTAGTCTAGCCGAGCCTCGACAATTAGTGCTGGCGCAGTACAGAATTTTTGTTTCGCCAAAGCTTGGCCAAGCCACGGCGGCAAGTGCTGGCTGAGTATAGAAAAATTGTTCACAACGCTCTTTGCCAACATTGCTTTTTTGACATAAACTTGAAAAAAATTATAAAAAAAGTTTATGAATGTTTATAAATATAAATTTATTGAAAAAAATTAATATTTTACTTTTCAGTTGTTCATTTTTTATTTTTATTAAATTTAATAATAACAATTTAACATAATTGTCTAATTTTGTAAATAATAAATTATTTAAACAAATTAGAATTATAAAAAAATTTAAACTTTAATCTCAATAATAATTTGGATCCTATTAAAATACTATTATACTTCTTACTATGAATAAAAAATTATTAAAAAATTACTACGTAATTTCAGAATTACGTAAAATGTTAAATGCAATAAGTAAAGTAATTTAATTGAATTATTAAAAATTTAGTTTAATTTATTTTATTTCAATTTATTATTTCTAACGTATCCCTATTTTTTTCTCATCTTTGACTCAATAATTGTATGTCTGAATGATACTGAGATATTAATACTTTACTGTACACATGTGTCGTTAGCATAGTGGTTAGAGCGTTAGTCTGTTAGTCCGTAGGTCGTAGGTTCGATTCCCCTCGTCAGCAATTTTGTTTATTTTCATAGGTTTGCGATATTTCTAGATTCCAATCGTTAGGTACTAAAATATGAAAATCTAATGCACACTTACTGTAATTGTTTATTATTTAATTTTTAAATGTTATAAACAATTTTTTTCTACTTCAGTTACTATATCCATTGTTAGTCTCCATATTTAATACAATTTAATTAAAAAGAAAAATATTTTATGAATAATAACTATTTATTAATATTATTTACCATTTTGTTGTTAAATTATTTATAATTATTAATTTACGACTAATTAATAACAATACGGCATTTATTGCGGCAATATTCTCAGCCAGCACTGGTCCAGTGCTGTGCCAGCGCTGTCTGGCAGCACTGGCAGGCAGTACTTCGCCAGCGTTAGACAGCGTTATCATCCCAGAGTTATGCCAGTGCTGTCTCTCAGCGTAGCTGCCAGTACTGCCAGTGCTGGCGCAGTACTCCGCCAGTTGTAAATTTCCCATTGGGCATCGATGTTTCACTATCGATATATCGATATTTTGCAATATCGATGTTTTTTTGTTAAATTCTAATAAATATTACTTGTTTTTTCATAGTAATAAAGAATCCTACTTTTTGTTTGTATTTATAATCTCATACAACAAGAATTTAATGAATTTTGAAAAAATATTCCATGTTTTGTATAGTTATTTGATACCAGCCCATTTTGCCCCACGGGTGGGGCAAAATGAGATTTTAGCACTTTCTCAGGAAAAACGATATAAGTTCTTTCAAAAATTTTTTTCTTTGCTATTATCATAATTTTCTCAAAGCTAAGTGTACAAAGAACAATTTTGAAGTTTAGCTGAATGGGTTTATTCGTTTCGTTCTCTGTAAACAGCCAATTTCAAAAAGGTACTCCATTTTGCCCCACTCTCCCCTACTACTAATTCCGTTTTGAAAAGAATTTAGAAAAATTTTGTCTGGCTAAAATTGACTTACACTACTTATTTCTACATAAAAAGTTTTTACTGAGGCGCATGATTATTCTCCAAATGTCATTTGACCGAACTGTCATTTTACCGAATTGCATTTATTCGAACTGTTATTTTAACCCCTTGGCTGTCAACGAGATTTCCACTGTTTGGGCCAAAAGTGTGTTGAAAAAATTTTTAATGGATTTTTATGAAACTTGGTACCCTAAGGTTTCTGGGGTCGCTGATTACAAATCTGACATCAGTTTTTCGAAATTCAAAATGGCGGATCCAAGATGGCGGAAATTTTTTCAAAATTCGTCGAATTTGCTTGAAACTTGTTACTCGGAGGTTTTAAGGGTCGCTGATTACGAATCTAACATTAGTTTTCTAAAATTCAAAATGGCGGATCCAATAAACGACAACGAAATAAAAAATTGATCAGATTGTCTTAAAACTGAATACTTGGGATTATCAGGGTAATCAGCGGATTACGAATATGAAATCAGTTTTTCAAAATTCAAAATATCTAGTTCAATATGGCGGAAAATTTTTTAAAATTTATTGAATTTGTTTGAAACTGGTTAATCTGACATCAGTATGATAATTTTTGGTGAAATCAAATTTCGTTAAATACCCTGAAGTTTCAAGCCATTATAATTCATTTTTTATTTTATCGTCTGCCATATTGGATCCGCTATTTTGAATTTTGGAAAACTAATGTTAGATTCGTAATCAGCGACCTCGAAAACCCCCGAGTAACCGATTTCAGGAACATTTAAGAAGTTTTTAATCACCTTTTTTGAGTTGCGCATATATATGCGTCATGAACACTTTTGGCCAGTTTAGTTTTGCGCATATATGCGTCAGCGACAGTCAACGGGTTAACGAAAAGTCATTTTTGCGAATTGCCATTTTTTCATCAATTTTACGAAATGTCATTGTTGCGAACCATCATTTCGTAAAAATGTCAGTTCGCATAAATGACAATTCACAAAAATGCCAATTCGAAAAAATAACTTTTCGCAAAAGTGACAATTCGTAAAAATGTCGATTTACAAAAGTAACATTTCGTAAAAATAACAATTCGTAAAAATGATATTTCGCAAAAATTATTTTTTGCAATAGTGTCAATTCGTAAAAATGGCGATTCGCAAAAGTGCCATTTCGTTAAAATAACAGTTCAGATAAATGCAATTCGGTAAAATAAGAGTTCGGGCAAATGACATTTGGGGAATAATCATGTACCTTTGTTTATTGCATGTTTGACTGACTAAAATTGATATAAACTACTCATTTCTAAATAAAAAGTATTTACTGAATGTTTGTCTGACTAAAATTGAAAATAACTACCGAAATCCTAATTGAAAGTTTGCACAAAAGTTTTTGTTCACTGATGCTGATATTAATTGGTTCCTAGCACAAGAACTTTATAAAATCATAAGATAACAAATTTTTTTTGGTCGATACCCCTATTTTTCTAAAAATTATTTACTTTTTTGGTTGTAAACATTTAGTTTAAGACGTCACGAAAGTCTCAAAAGTGTCAAGTTAAGAAAAAAAATTAAAAATCCCAAAAACATGCTTTTGGATTCTTTACCCGACTTTTTTCACAAACCTGACACTCTAATCAATTTTGGAAGTCGCCATCGTCTTCATTAGATAAAAAAACATTAAAAATCACTCCAATATAAAAATAATTGTAAAAAATTTTTTCTTTTTTGGGGATATAAATATTATTATTATTATTTATTTTTATTTATTTACTCTTGCTTACACCCAAAACACGTTTTTTGGATCTTTACCCCCACTTTTTTCAAAATTCTGTCGTTTTAGACAATTTTGGAAGTTGAGATCGTATGTATTCCTGATACAAAAATACATTAAAAATCACCCCCATATCAAAAGTAGTTGAAAATTTTTTTTTCTATTTTTACCCCTACTTTTTTTAAAATTCTCAATTTTTTTGTTTAAAATGAACGTTTTAAGTTTTAATTCAAGACCTGATAGAAGTTTTTATCAATAACTCAGGTTAAAAAGAAAAAATATATTGTTAACCCACCAAAACACGTTTTTTGGGTCTTTACCCCCACTTTTTCAAAATCCTGTCGTTTTAGGCAATTTCGGAAGTCGGGATCGTATTCATGAGACAAAAATACATTGAAAATCACTCCCATATCAAAAATAGTTAAACAAATTTTTTTCGATTTTTACCCCCACTTTTTCAAAATTCTCAATTTATTTGGTTTAAAATTCACGTTTTTAGTTTTAATTCAAGATTTCATAGAAGTCTTTATCAAGTCAGGTTAAAAAGAAAAAAATATCTTGTTAACCACTCAAAACACGTTTTTTGGGTCTTTACCCCCACTTTTTTCAAGATCATGACGCGATAGGCAAATCTGTGACCTGAGATCGTGTTCAGCAAGCCAAAATATATTGGAAACCACTCCGATATAAAAGTCATCGCTATTTGACCTAAGGGGACAACAGGCCAATAAACAAAACCAAACCAAACCACTCCGATTTCAAATTATCTCTGACTACAAATTTATTTAAAAAAATAAAATTTTTGTTCAGAATAAAAAATGTATTTATTAATAATCATCGTTTTATTAGCTTATTTATCTTTTGACAAAAACTGTATTTTTTCTCCTGCAGTGTAAATATTGGTATGGAGTGATAAATGCCAGTTTTTGAATATTCTGTTTTATATAGTAAAATAATAAATAAATATATAGAATAAAAATTTAATGATAACTTTAATGTTGGTAGTTTGACTGAAGCAGGCCATAAACCAAGCAACGTAAAGAGTCCAATAACAAAAACAAAACCGTCTTCCGGCTTATAGACCTTCATTATTGTAGGGACAATTTTCTCCAACTATGGATGGGACTTAAAGTGATATTTTATTATGTTATGTTGATGATTGGGGTTGAATTTCATTTGATAGTCATGTAACGAGAAAATTGTTTTCCAATCCTATGTGGTTACATTACAAAGTAATGAACAACGTTTCATCCTCACCACGCCTATTCGTGTCGTCAATTTCGTATATCCTGACATTGTCTGAATAATTCAATCATATTCTTCCCTTTTATTGATTTCAAATTATGATTTTCATCAGTTGAGTCTTGTTTATTATTGCAATTTTCGCGATCTACTACTCAGGAAATTATAGTTGAAAATAGTGATTACGAAAAATAGTATTTTGAAAAGTTCGCCTAAAAAGTATTTCAAATATAAGAAAATTAATGAATGAATACTTTTTTACACAGAAAAATTTTACTGTTACAAAGAAAAAATTTCCTTATTTAATATGAAAAGTGGAAAAAAAATTTAAGTTTACTATATTTTAATATAGTCGAATGATCTTGATTTTAAATACTGGTTTCATTATTAATAAGGATTCGAGCACTTTTTGTCTGACTATAAATGACATTAACTACTAATTTTGAAAGTAAAACCATTTACTCAGATTAAACTTCATTTGCACTACTTATTTTAACATGAAAGCTGTTATATATTGTTCCGTCTGACTAATATTGATAATAACTACTGATTTTCAAATTTAAAAGATTTAGAAAAATTATGCCTGACCAAAAGTGATTTGAACTACTGATTTAAAAATGAAATTGATTAAAAATTCCTCCGTCTGACTAAAATTGACGTTAACTACTAATTGTCGAATTGAAACAATTGAATCTAACCAAGATTCACTTCTTCTACTGATTTTAAAACGATAACTATTTGTATATTGTTCCGTCTGACTGAAATTGATATGACCTACTAATTCATAAATAAAAACAAATTTCTAAATGTTTGTCAAACCAAAATTCACTTAAACTACAGATTTTACAATTACAGTGAAAATATTCTCTAATGTCTGACTAAAACTGACATTAACTACTGATATTGGTAGTGAAACAATTTAGACTGACCAAAATTCACTTGTACTACTGATTTTAACATGAAAGCTATTATATATTGTTTCGTCTGACTATAATTAATAATAACTACTGATTTTCAAATTTAATCGGTTTAGAAAAATTTTATCTAACCAAAAGTCATTTGAACTACTGATTTAAAAATGAAATCGATTATAAATTACTCCTTCTAACTAAAATCGTCGTTAACTACTAATTGTGGAACTACTGATTTCTAAATAAAACCAATTTACAAATGTTTGTCAGACCAAAATTAACTCAAATTACAGATATTTTAATGAAAGTGATAATATTCTCTAATGTCTGACTAAAAATGCTATTAACTACTGATTTTGGCGTGAAACCATTTAGTCGAACCAAAATTTACTCAAACTACTGGTTTTAAAATGAATGTGACAATAATCTCTCCTTTCTTAGAAAAATTGATATTTACTACTGATTTTCAAATTTAAACGATGTAGAAAAAAATTGTCTAACCAAAAGTCACTTGAACTACTGATTTTAAACTGAAGTCGATTATGAATTACTTCGTCTGACTAGAAATAACATTTACTACTGATTCACTTGTACTACTGTTTTTAACATAAAAGTTGTTATATATTGTTCCGTTTGACAAAAATTAATATTAACTATTTATTTCTAAATAAAATCAATTTAAAAAGGTTTTTTAGACCATAATTTACTTAAACTTCTGATTTTCAAATAAAAGTGATAATAATCACTTTTTCAAATTTATTACTTTATAGTGATAAACAACTCCACCAAATATTTTTTCAAAATTTTGAAGATTATCAAAAATATGGCATTTTCAAAAGTGTCTTTTTTTTAAAGTGCTATAACTTTAGTTCTAATTAACCGATTTTGGATTTTGAAAAAAGGATTTCTTTGGTTTTAAGTATATTTTAATTTAAAATTAATATAAAAAAAAAATTTTTTAATATTTTTTTTTGAAATTTTGAAAAATTAAAAATCTGTTTTTGAAACAACATTATCTTCGATTTTTTCAAAATTTTACTAAATGTTAGGGCAAATGTGCTTTACTTGTCCTGTAAGTTTCATCTTGGGATCTCAAAGGGATTCGGAGTACAAAAATAAAACGTATCCACATATTACGAACATATGGGGTAAAATTCCTCAACTGCCCAGGTCAAAAAATGAATTTTCTCTAAATTTTGCTAAAATGTTACTATTATTAGTAGTAGAAGTGTAAATATTAATTTTTTTGAATTTGATAAAATATTTTTTGAGTTATGGAGTTTCAAAATTTTGATTTTTTTGAAAATATATTTTTTTAATTTAATATATTGATAAGTAAAATTAATCAAATTTAAAGTACGAATAGTGTTTTTTAAAGGGGTTTTCACGAGTTATAAGCTGGTGACCTTTTTTTCCAATGAGCCATGTAAAAATCAGAGTAAGACCATGGAAATTTTTGAGGAAAATATTAATTTATCATTATTTTACATAGAAAATGATGATTTATAATTAATTTCTTCAAAAAGTTCCATGGTCTAACTCTGATTTTTACATGGCTTATAGAAAAAAAGGTAAGCTTTCGATTGGCATAGGTTAGAAAAAAATAAAAAAAACACCGATTTTGAGATATGTATATTGAAATTAAGAATTTGACCTTGAATTTCAAGGTCAAATTGAAAGAAAACAACTTTTTTTTATCTCCAGCTAAAATAGCTTGTTAAAACCCCTTTAAAAATCACTTTTCATACTTTAAATTTTATTAATTTTACTTATCAATATATTAAATCGAAAAAAAGATATTTTCAAAAAAATTAAAATTTTGAAACTACATAACTCAAAAAATATTTTATCAAAGTCAAAAAAAATTTATATTTACACTTCAACTAATAATAGTAACATTTTAGCAAAGTTTAGAGAAAATTCATTTTTTGACCTGGGCAGTTGAGAAATTTTGCTCCGAATCCCTTTGAGATCCCAAGATGAAACTTACAGGACATGTAAAGCACATTTGCTCTAACATTTAGTAAAATTTTGAAAAAAATCGACGATAATGTTTTTTCAAAAACAAATTTTTAATTTTTCAAAATTTCAAAAAAAAAATTTTTTTTTAATATTAATTTTAAATTAAAATATACTTAAAACCAAAAAAATCCTTTTTTTCAAAATCCAAAATCGGTTAATTAGAACCATAGTTATAGCACTTTAAAAAAAAGACGCAAATTTTGAAAATGCCATATTTTTGGTAATTTTCAAAATTTTGAAAAAATATTTGGTGGAGTTGTTTATCACTATAAAAGTAATAAATTTACAAAAGTACAGCCAAATCCCAACAAGTCATGAAAATTAGTGTGTTGAACTGACGTGGAATCCACCTTTTATTTACTTTAATTAACAGATAATAATTAATTTTTTACAGTGCAAAAGTTATTGAGAGTGTATAAAATTTTCTGACTGTGAAACCCGTGTAGAAATTGCCATGTTATGGCCTACAGAATGATCAAAAGATCTGGCCCCGATTAAGGCCATTGTTAAATTTCTACACGGAAATGACTTTTTTTATCGAAAAAGTTAAAAAAAAAATTCTTTAGAAAAAAATATCGACATATTTAATATTTTGTTTTGGACACATTTTCCAATAATTGTCGATCAATGAAAGTGGAAATTAATTTAAAAAAAGTCTCAAGAGAATTAAAAAAAGGAAAATAAATCTTTTTACTGGAATAATAATACTGTGAAGAAAATTGTTGCTTTTAAAAAATATACTACAAAGCATGATTAATTCTATCATTCATAAATGTTACCATAGAGACACTTTAATGCGACTCTTCACAGACATTTTCTGCTTCATAAAGCAAATGGCTCTCTGCTCTAGAAAAAGCAGGTATGTTTTAAAATTTTAACTATACTCTCAGGAAAATTTATAATAATGACACGTTAATTTATAAGCAGTTGATAAGTCTTCTATGTATATACATATATATGTACATATTGGAAATATAAAATGGACGTACAAGAGCTTTTGGACTATAAAAAACGAATAAATTAAGTTAGAAAAAAATTTTATGTCCTTCATAGAGGAAACTAACAAAAAATGCATAAAGCCATTAATTGCAAAAAATGAAAACAGAATAATTATTTATATAAACGAATATTAAAATTATTAAAAATATTAATTATTTATACTAATTACTAAAGGTATTAGAAAAAATATATCAACATTCCCATGATTAAATTTTGTAAATTTATTTATCACGATTTACAAGTTTTAAATATTAGAAATTATTAAGTAAACGAATTTATTATAAAATTAATGAAAATTTTTAATCATACAAATAAAATAATTCTATTTATAACAATTTATACAATTATTTATCAAAAATTGGTAAATGCGTTAACAATTTAAATATAAATAATGATTTTAATTTAAATTTGCTTATTATTTTTAATTTTAATTTAGTTTTAATTTTATAAAATTTATAAAAATCAATAAATATATAAATAATATCAATAATATAAATATAAATTATAAAATTTATCAATTTTAGTTTGAAAGTATTAGTATTAAAATAAATTAGACTAAATATTATTCATTCTTTAAATTCATGAAATTTGAGAATTAGTAGTAGAAGTTAGTTTCAGTCAGACAGAACAGTTTCAGTCTTAATTCTCAAAATTCACAAAATTTCACTATATTAGTAGTAAAAACTGGTTTAATTCAGAAAGTGTTAATAAAATTATCGTATTTTTTAAATGTCAGTAGTAAAATAAGATTTTTGTCAGACAAGATATTTTATATTTTATTAACTCATGGAACTTTTTAGTTTAATATAGTAAAACTGACCTTTTGTCATGTACAACTGTTGAAAATACTGTATTTTAATATTGACAGTAATAAAATCAAGTTTTAGTCAGACAAAACTTTTTCGTTTTAATAGTTCACATTTTATTATTTACATATAAACTGAATAAAATTTAATGTAGCATAAATTATAAATTGTAACTTCTGTTATCATAATTTATCAATTTTTAATATGTAAAATTTTTTAAAAATTTAAATACTTTTATCAATTTGTTTTACAATTGTAATTTTTTTATTTTATTTAGCAAAATTAAATTAAAAGTTTCAAAACTTGTTGACTTTTCCCCTTATTTTTATATATAAAAATAAAAAGAGTAATTTTTTTTTGTCTTGAAATATAATGTACAAAAATTTATATACTGTCGAAAAATTTAAATTTTTAATGTGTTTTGAAATCCTTTATTTTGAAAATGTAAAAAAAGTTCGAATTTAAATAGAAAAGATTGAAAGAAAAAACGAAAGTTTTTGTTAAAATTTGGAACTTTCTATTTGAAAGAAAGATCAATAATAAGGGATTAATTATCAACCGCAGATGAGAGTCTGTAAATTCAGAACAGTTCGTCGATGATAGAAAATCTTTTTACCGACGTTACCATCAAAAGCTTCGCAAGAGCTTTTGCAAGCTCTTCACTAGAATTCAAACTACGTGAAGGTAAAGCAGATGTCTTCTTTTTAGTATCGCTTTTTGTCTATCGTTTACTGTTTCTCTTGATGGTAACAACATTACTATTCTTAGGCAGATTAAATAGAAAGTTGACAAATTATTATATAATTTAATTCCTATATTTATTAAGATATTTATTCAGTTATGTTATTAAAATATAAGTATTCCATTTTTCTATTAAACTCTTCTTTTTTCTGATGTAAAAATTAAAAAAATAACCAAAGAAAATATAAAAATAACTATTACAAAATATCAACGAAGAGCATAGATATAGATAAATAAAAGAAATATACTTATATAATAATAAACAGAAAAATTAAATAAATATAATATTATAGTTAACTAGTTTATTTATTTAATTTTTCTGTGAATATTGAAATAACAACAAATTTGGATAAGAGTTTACTAATTTGAATTAGTGACTTTTTGCTTTTGAATTAGAAAAATTTTACTAATAAATTAGTAGAAATTATTATTTATTAGTAAAATTTACTAATTTAAAAGCAAAAAGTCAGTCACTGATTCAAATTAGTAAACATTTTTACCAATTCAAAATTTCGAGATTAGATTTTAATTTTCAATTATTTTCTCTCATTTTAGTGAAAAATGATTAGTATGTAAATTCCCGGAGGAGAAAAATAAAAGTATGAAGAAAAAAGAAATAAAAATGTATAAAAAGGGAAATTGCAATAACTTTATTGAAAATTGATGTGATCGCGTTAACGACATGATTGATGAAGTGAAGAAGCAACATTACGAATTTAGAGTTGAATAGATCAAATGATCGATGCTTGAACTTTTTGAAAGTCGAAACTCATTTTCATTGAAAATAATTTTAACATTACAATGAGAGACGTTGTGTCATCATGTTTTTCCTACACTATCTATTTGTACAGCAAATCGAAACTTTAACAAATTCCTTTTTTAATGAGAAAATATATGCTAATTCTTTGATAAAAACACATAATGTTTATTTAATTCGTTCATTTTTTCTTTACCATTAATTTCAATGACTATATTTTTATATTTATATTTTTTATTATTATAATTATTTAGGTATATTTATTGTATTCTATTATATTATCACTTTATATTTATTTATTCATCACTTTATATTATTGAACAACGATGAAAATTTCCTCAGTTTAATTAAAATATCTTCATATTAATTTAGTAAATGGAGGTCATGTTATTTTTCCTATATCGATGAATTGTAACCAAGTAGATATTTTGAATTAAATAAAAAATGGCGATTTTTCTGTTGTTTAGTGAACGGAAAAAGTATTATTGTGAGAAAGTTGAGGTTGCTGAAAAATAAAGAGCATGTAAATGGAATTGAATTTTCAACTATTATATTCTCTTTTTTTTGAGGTCTTCCTGAAAATTATTGTTTACGTGAATTCTAAAAGCTCTTCCCGACCAATTGGAATGCGACTGCTAGAGTGCATCCAATTTAGAAAGTGCACTTTGCCATCCAATATTGTTAAAAAAAGAAGAAAAAATAATGAAAAAAAAACACTTGTAAATTTCTTTCTTTTTCATTTCACAATGTCATTGTGTGTTTGATGATTCGATAAATTGTATAACAAAGTGTAATTAAATTTTCCAAATTGTAAAGATTGTAACGATCTCCGAATTCTTCCACAAAGCACTTCTTTTCATTTTGAAAATTTTAAATTACAATTTTTTGTTAAACAAAAATATTTATAAAGGCCTTGGTAAATTTTACTTCAACAAAAATATTTATATTTGTAAAATTGTATGCGTATTATATATTTAGAAAATAATAATAATAAAAATAATAATCATAAAAACAATAATCATAAAAATAATAATAAAAGAAGTAAAAGAAAATAATTGTCGCTATTGGAAATTGTAAATTTTCATTATCCCCTTATCTTTTATTGTCCAATTCCATTATCGTAATTCTGTCTTATATATTTTTGAAATGTAAGAGGAAAATAAAAATTTTTCGTTTCAAGGATTTGTCAATACGTTTCAGTGATCTTAATTTCTTTGAAATGACCTTTTCCTTTTCAAATGTCAATGTCGAAAGTTAACTGCACTTTTAAGAAATATGTCTCAATCGCAGACATTTTTTTAAAAATGTATATACCTGATTACAGTAAATTTTGGTCAATTAAAAGTAAAATTTATTAATTATCAGTAGTACTAAAACATTATTTTTGTTATACATTTATAATCATAATTAATATAATAATAATAACATTGTATTTTGTAAATGTAATCAGTAGTATTATAAGGTTTTAGTCAGACAAAATATGTTAGCATTTTAGAAATTTGCGGAATTTAACATTCTAGAAGTAAAGCTGACTTTAAATGATACATGACACTTAAAATAATCTTTATTTTTTATAATTATCAGTAGTATGTTTTAATTAAACATTAGTTTTTTTAATTCTCATCATGATCATCAATATGGTAACTTTAATTTTTTTACCCATAAAATGTTCCAATTCATAGAATTTTACAAACAGTATAGTAAAAGTGTGTTTCAGTCAGACAGAACCACTGAAAATCTTGTACCTATTCTAAAAGTATCAGTAGTTTTAATCAGTATTTCTAATCCGGAAAAATCATTTTTGTTTTAATAATTGTTATAAAATTTTACTATTAGTAGAAAAAGTTAATTATATTGAAACAAAATTTTTATAGCTTTACTAATTTACAAAATTTGTGTATTAGTAGTAAAAATTAATGTTAGAACAGTACCTAATATTAAAAAAAAAATGACATTTTAATTGTAATCACCCATTTACACTATAAATTTGAATTTTAGTAAAAATGTTTGCGAATTTGAATTAATGATTTACTTTTTGGTTCTAAATTACTAAATTTTACTGATAAATAGTAATTTCTACTAATTTATTAGCAAAGCTTACTAATTTAAAAGCGAAAAGTCAGTTACTATTTCAAATCAGTAAACATTTTTACCAATTCAAATTTAGAGAGCAGACATTCTAAAAGACAAGCTTTTGAAATTTTTCGAAAGTATAATTATTTTTAACTATTTTTATTATTTAAATTCTAATGATTTCTATAATTATTATTTTATAATTATTTTTGTAAATATTTTAAAATAAATTTCAAATAAAGATTTATGTTATGACAAGTATTTTTTTACTGTGAATCTGTAAATCTTAAAATTTAGTTATATAATAATTTTAATATCATACAAAACAAATTTCTCTAATTTCAAATTTTATAAATCTATACCTAATTAAAATTCTATAATTTCAATTAATCCATTTAATTAAATTATATTTATTTGTAGAAATTAAATATTGTTAGAAAAAAAATTTTAGAAAATGACCTTCATTCGAAAAATAAATTATAGAAATTCACTTTCATTAGAAAATAAAAAATTATAAATTACGTTTTAGAAAAACTGTACCCCAATCGCGTTGAAAAATAATATCAATATCAATTGTTAAATATTATTGTTTCTTTTTCTAAAACAAAATAATAATTTTGTTAAAACTTGTGATTCATAAACAAAAATAATGCAAAATAAATACATTTTTTATTTCTTAATCACACTTCTTTAACAATTTTCTAATTTTGTTTAGAAGTAAAGAACAAAAATCTACATAATTTCAATTTAACAAAACATAATATTTAACAAAATTTTAGTCTTTTAATGAAAAGAAGTAAAAAAAATTCTGATTATTTCTATTTGTTAGGGTAAAAGTGGGTATTATCGCGGGTGTGGGTATTATCGCGGTATTTTATATTTTAATGAATATTTCAAATAATATAAAAAATTTTTAACACTAAAAAATCACTCCTTGAACCTGACAACTAAGGCATTATAATATGCATCGTATTTTTGATTATTTTTCTATTAATCAATTTATTAAAAATGTTTTAAAATTTGTTGTCTGGAAAAAGTTCAAAAAATGGCTCACCTTGGTTTGAGATTCAACTCTACAGTGGTGTCAAAAATTATTGTTTTTATGTTCTATAAAACTCTAAGAGATGATTCTTTTTTTATATTTTGGTAAATTTATTGTTATTCTTCATAAAAAAAAATTTGTTTAGTTAAAAAAAATTGATTTTTATTAAATATTTACAGTCACGATAATGGAGACATCTTTTTTTTAACATGTGGGTTTCTTCGCGGCTCCTATCATAACCCTTGAAAGTAAGGTTAGCAGTGTGTCTCTAAAGTTTAAAACGTTGAAATTATAGCCGATATTATTTTTGCTTGTTTTAATTTATATTTTATTAAAAGTACTTTCTATGTATATAAAAAAAATTAATTTTCAACTAAATAAATGTTGAATTAACATTGTTTTTCCACTTTGCACAGTAACTGTTCAATAAAAATTTCGTTTATTTGAACGTTTAGAATTTTAGTAAATCTTATAACAGTTACAAAATACAAGCAAGAAAATAAAGAGTAATGGAAAAGATAAAAAAATTAAAGTAAGTGAGATCTGTATATTTAAGGAAAAAAATTTTAATAGTTATAAAAAAGGAGCAAAAGTATCAAATAAGAATTGACTACACGTTAGAAATATTTGATAATAATTGTTTTAGAATATTTTATTAGAGTAGTATTATTTAATTTTCTGAGACTAATTAAATTATTATAGTTAGTAGTAAAATAAATGATCATGGGAAGGTGAAGAATTGAAAAAATTCAATGTATCGTCAAAATTGCGACGTTTCGTTGGCTAAGGTTTGCCAACCTCATCAGGCTAAATTTATTTAAACAGAAATTTTAAATAAAATTTCTAATTAAATTTAATTAAAATTTCTCGACAAAAACTACCATCCTAATCAATTGACCCTGACTGACACTGTATTAGCGAAGGCATATGGACTTCCAAAAATACACAAAGAAAATGTTCCACTTCGTCCAATTATATCTCTAATAAACAGTCCAACACATTTTCTTGCAAAAATATTGTATAATTCATTAAAAAATTGTATTACTCTACCTCGTTCACATATTAATAATAGTTTAGAACTTAAAAATAAACTGAGAAATCTTGTTATGGACGATAACTATACTTTTATTTCTCTCGACGTAAGTTCTATGTTTACAAACGTTTCTTGTTAACTGGTCATACAGAGTTTAGATCGACGTATTCATTCTATAAGACAGAAATGTAAGATTCCTTTCTCAGGTATTATCGACTGTACTAAATTTGTATTTAACAACACCTATTTCTCTCTTGGAGAAAAATTTTATCGACAAATTTATGGTACACCGATGGGTTCACCAATTTCAGCCTTCGTTTCAGACATTGTCATGGATGATCTGGAAACTGATTGTTTAACAAAATTAAAGGAGGAGCACAATTGTGTCCCCCTTTTTTATTTTAGATATGTTGATGACACAATATTAGCTGTAAAAAAAGAACATGTCAACTTAGTCATCAATACTTTTAATGCTTACAATCAAAAATTACAATTTACTATTGAGAAAGAAAAGGATAACTCAATTAATTTTCTTGATTTAAAACTTACTAGAAAAAACAACAAAATTGTCACAAATTGGTATCAAAAGCCGACTTCATCGGATAGACTCATTAATTATTTTTCAGATCATCCAATCCAACAAAAAAAGAATATTGTATACAATCTGGTTGATAGAGCGATTTCATTGTCCAACAAAGAGTTTCATTTTGATAACTTAAAGAAGATAAGATCCATCTTAAAAAACAATAACTATCCTTTGGATTTTATTGATAAACATATAAAAATTCGTATAAACCATATAAAATTTTCTCAGGTTAATAATAATAATAACAATAATCGAAATAAAATTAGTATTTACAGTCGAATCCCGAAGGTTTGTTTACCGTTCAATGAAAAATGTTTCTTTAAGTTGTCAAATATTCTCAAAGAGTTTCATTTTACTGCGATTCCACTTATTAATAAAAACTCCAATTCTATAATTAGACTTGGTAAAGATTCATCTAAAAAATGGGACAGAACAAATGTTGTATACAAGTTTGACTGTAAAGATTGTCCAGTAACATATATAGGTGAAACAAAACGATCATTGTTAACTCGCACAAATGAACATAAAAAAGTAAATGATAACTCTGTAGTTTACCGCCATCAAATTAATTGTAATCATGACTTCGATTGGAAAAATGCCAAAATTTTGGACAATGAACCAAATTTTATAAAACGACGAATATCTGAAATGATCCATATAAAAACAAATCATTCCACTATTAATAGAAAGGAAGATATTTTCACTCTAAACAGAACTTTTTTTCCTCTTCTCAGACGTTTAGACTCTTGTCTATAATGACACAACAATAACACAACTTGCTCCGTCTCTGATAAAACTGTGTTTACATTCGGTTCATTGACTTTTTCTTTATCTTGATTCTTTTGACTTTCTCGAAATAGCAAATTTTTAATTTATTTCAGTTGACACTGAACTAGTGTGCTGAAATGTCTTCCTCTTATATGAAGAAACTTTTCTTTTTTAATACATGTGGAAATTTTTATAAAAAAATATTTTTTCTCTATGAAATCTTTTTTATTTTGACGAGTTAGAACGCGATTTTTATGTTTTAACGAACCTGGTAGGATATTCTTTAAACATATTTTTAGTATAGTGTATAGTGTTGTTTTAAACCTTTATAAATATTGAAGTGTTTTTCTGTTTAAATAAATTTAGCCTGATGAGGTTGGCAAACCTTAGCAAACGAAACGTCGCAATTTTGACGATACATTGAATTTTTTCAATTCTTCACCTTCCCATGATCATTTATTTTACTACTAACAATTAAACTATGGAAGGATTTAACGCTTATCACTCATTAAATTATTATAATAAAAGCAAGTATCTTTCTTCTTGTGATACTAGTTTACTATTGAATTCGTCCATTTATTATAATGCTTAAAATTTTTTTTAATTCAAGTTCTTGCGATATTTATATTTTTATTTTTAAAAACTATATTATTATTCCTTTTAATTTTTTACATTTACTACATTTTAATTGAGTAACTATTACAAAAATCCAAAAAGCAATAAATAAATTATCCGCGATATTTACCACGCGATAATACACTCATCCGCGATATTTGACACGCGAAAATACCCTCAAGCCATTACCTAGTGAGAAATTGCCAATAGACTTTAATCGGTCCAATATTGGTTGCCGTGCTGGGCGCCGATTGACTCCCAATATTGGACCAATATGGGCTGATGCTTGGGATGTAACGGGTTCGCCAAGCATCGGTTGTTAATATTGGTCCAATATTGGCCGAATATTGGCAACCAAGAGAAAAAATTTGTTTAAATAAATTTTTTTATTTAAATAATAATAAAAAATTAATGTTTATAATTTTTGTTTAATATATTTATTTGTTTAATTATTTATTTTTAATAATTCATGTAAATAATAAATAATTTATTATTTATAAATTATAATTATTTAAAAATGCAGCAGCTATTAGGAAATAGTATTCTGCAAAAAAATTCTATCATTGAAAAATCAATGATAGGCGAGAGATATTTGCGTCATTAAATAGATTCGCAGATGATAGGCAAGAGATATCCGCGTCATAAAACAGATTCGCAGATATACTCTGGTCTCGCGACGAATCTCTCGATACTTATATACACTGGAGTCGCCGTATCAGTTGCGAGAACGGTTACAGCGTCCCTCTTTCGGCAGATATAAGAATTGTCACGTAAACTGCTAAATCGCTTTACCGACGGCCTTATTATACCCGCAGTTTACGTGACAATTCTTATCTCTGCCGCAAGAGGGACGCTGTAACCGTTCTCGCAACTGACACAGCGACTCCAGTGTATATAAGTATCGAGAGATTTGTCGCGAGACCAGAGTATATCTGCGAATCTATTTAATGATGCGGATATCTCTCGCCTATCATTGATTTTTCAATGATAGAATTTTTTTGCAGAATACTATTTCCTAATAGCTGCTGCATTTTTAAATAATTATAATTTATAAATAATAAATTATTTATTATTTACATGAATTATTAAAAATAAATAATTAAACAAATAAATATATTAAACAAAAATTATAAACATTAATTTTTTATTATTATTATTTAATTAAAAAAATTTATTTAAAAATTTTTTTTTCTCTTGGTTTTCTATTTAATCATTTATTTAACGATTAAAACTATTTTCTATAACATTGGCAATTTTTTTTTAAAGAAAAGAAAGCTTAAATATTCATTTAAAAAAAAACAAAGCCATATAAATTGATTTATAATTTTTAAACCACTTGGATGTATGACGTATACAAAATTCTTCGATAATACCCACATTTACGCTATTACAATTTTGAATTAATTATAAAATAAAAATAATTATAACATAATAATATACCTAATATACAATCTATCTAAAGTTAACAAAAGACAATTTCATAGTGTGATTGACAGAAAAAGTGAATGAATGAAAGAACATTCAAATTATTATAGTTAATTAATTAATTAATGTAAAACATCCATAAAGGAAATTAATTTGAAAAAAAGAAAATAAATGAAATTGTTGCGAAAAGTGGTACATATGGTGAGACGGAAATTTAAGAAAAGTGTATTAATAGTATCAGTATTTAACAAAATATACAATAATTAAAAAAAATTTCTATTGTGAATAATAAATAATGAATAAACTTCAGTGAGTGAAAATAAAGTAAAAGGTTAAAAGCTCCCGTCAGATTCGCATACATATATATCGACATATTCACATGGAACGGGAAAAGTTTTTTTACCCCACTAGAAAATGCTTTTATGAGTCAGCACAATTACCTTCTAGTGAAAAAAAGAAGTTTTATACTTTTCCACTTGGTTGTTATATTTTTCATTCACTTTTATTACGAGTAGGTACTCTTATATTCTTAAAAGAAAAATGAAAAAATTATTAAAAGGTTGTGTCTCTGTATTAAAAAAACAGCACACTGAGAGAAGTCCAGGGCGTAATAGTTCCCGCTAGACGTCGCTATAAGCTACTGTTCTTGTTGCGTTTGAGATGTTTCGAATCTAGGGCTCAGACGCCCCGAGTCCGTCAAACATTGTTCCCGCATGTGAGAGAACAACTCGTGGCCGAAACTAAAAGTTGTAAGTAATCCCACTTCGGGACGTTCCACGTTTTTTATCGGGGCTTGAGACGTCCCGATCGAGGGTTCACATAAGAACATTCAAAATTATCACTCAAGCCTCGCACGGGACGTATTAGTTCCCGGACTTCTCTCAGTGGCAGTAGTTTATTTTTTTCTCGTTTCTTAAATTTTTTTTCTACTGCTCATTCATCTATTTTCTTCGTCTGACTTATCTGTATTACTTTTTTTAACTCTTCTTATATTTGAATTTTAGCAATTACGATCTTTCTTCTCTTTAGGAAAAATTGTTTCATTAACTTTCTTGCTAAAATTAGGATGAGCAAATTAAGGTAGCGTAAGTTTGGTATTTTTTTTTGTTTCAAAGTCCAGCTGCTCCTTTGCGAGAAATGAACGGTATTCTTGGTGGGGAAGTGAAGAGTGTGATGGTGCAATTTATATGATAATTGGTTTCTTCGAAAGACGAGCTTTCCTTCGGTCGCAGGACTTTTCTTCTATACTGAGCCATTCTTTGTCAGCCATTATGCTTTTCAAGTGCATTGTTCCTACTTTTTTTCCTCTTCTTACAATTGACTTTTTCCTACACTTCTCTTCTCTCTCGCTCACGCTCTATTTTGTCTCTCTTTCTTTCTCACCTTTTCCTTTTCTAGTTTCAAATTCCTTGTTTGCTCCTCAAATCAATGAATTCCATTCAATCTACACTGATATCCACAATCCATTTATTATGTCTCGCCAAGAGATTTTATCTCCCAAAGACGTGTATTTCTATAATAAATCTAAAGTTTTGTAGATTTTTTAAGGAATTTTTTTTTTCAAAATTAAGGGGAGGCTTTGACTACATTTTCACCTATATCAAAAAAATGATTTAAATATTCCATAAAATTATTTTAATAGTAATTTTTTGAGAGGAAATCAATTGTCAGAAAATATTCTAACCCTTTTTAGATTTTTATTTTTCTTAAAAATTTATAAATTTTAAAATCCATCCATTTGTAGAAAATATATTTTTGTACCTATCTAAAAAAAATTAGGGCGTTGTCGGCAGTGGCGGGACAGCGGGTATAGCGAGACACTGCGTTATTTCAAACAGCTGAGTTGACAGTGTTGCTTTTTTTGGTGTAAAAGTAAAGTTTTATTCTGTTGAAGCTTTTTTATATGATACACACTTTCTGGATGAAAAATCTGTCACTATAATGCTGTCAATAGTTTTAAGCAAGTTTTAAAGTTTTATTCTTCGTAAGAAAAAGTGTTTATAAAATTAAACTTTTCAAAATTTGGTGAACGGCAAATATTTTAAGTTATTAGTATGTAAGATTCCTTCAAAATTCCTAGAACATTATGCATAATAGTGCGATAAACACAATTGTAGATCGTTATTACCATAAATCACTGTTTCGGCAATGACGGGATACTTATTGTCGGCAGTATCCGGACACTGCTTGTTTAAATCTAATAAAATAGTACATTTCTAAATGATTTCGGTATTATTTTTTTAAAGTTTTGTCGGCAATATTTTTCATAACAATAACTTAATCTTAAAGTTGCGAATGTATTTTCAAATAATCTGTAATAATAAAAATAATAATCTTAACTCTTTCTTTAGGTGGTAAAAAACGTAAACAATTTAGAAGGGACACAAAGGAACCCAAATGCTTTGAAATTGAAAGCCGTAAAAGACATTGTAATTGAAAAATTTGCGATTTAAAGTAATGTCCCGCCACTACCGACGCTTTTTAATGTCGGTAGTCGCGGGACATTATTGTACTTTGGTTACAGCTATTTATTTTTGAAGACATATGTTATCTATATTATGTAAATTTGCAAAAGATAGTTTTACTTTTCTGCCTTTATAGATGCGGACTAAATATTCATGAAAATATGGGTGATATACTAAAAAAATAAAGCGTGTCCCGCCACTGCCGACTCTCCCCTACATAATAAAAAATTGTTTCTTACAATTTTTGAAGAATTTAAAAGAAAACATTGTTTTTAAGTAGAAAATGCTAAAAAATTACCATTGTTATTCAATTTTTTCATATAGAAATTCACTTGTTTATTTTTATAACTATTTTCAAATCATAATTTCATTACTATAGGTAATTTTTTTATATTTCATATTTTTTATTTTTAAAAATTATCATTTGAAATTAGTTATAAAAATAAACAGGTGAATTTCCATATAAAAAAATTGAATAACAATGGTATTTTTTTAGCATTTTCTACTTAAAAACAATGTTTTCTTTTAAATTCTTCAAAAATTGGAAGAAACAATTTTTCATTCTGTAATTTTTTTTTAAGATAGGTACAAAAATATATTTTCCATAAATGGATGGATTTTAAAATTTATAAATTTTTAAGAAAAATAAAAATCTAAAAAGGGTCAGAATATTTTCAAATCGATTTTATTTTCTAACCATTGGTTTTATTTTAAGAAATTACCATACAAATAATTTTAATAATAATTTTTTAAATTTATTATTAAATTATTAGTATTATTATTAAATTTATTATTTATTAATTAAAAACTAACTTATGAAAAATTAAAATCATTTTCTTGATATAGCTTAAAAATGCAGTCGAAGTATCCCCTTAATATTTGAATATTTTTTTGAAATATTTTGAATATTTTCTATACTTCTGATAAATATTTTTGTTCTAATTTGTCATGTGATAAAATTTTTAGGGCTTTACTGACTAAACGAATGAATTGAATTACTTGCCGTTGGTATGGTAAGGTTAAGGTATCAAAGTATAGTAATGTATATAATTTTGGCTTTATTGTGCTTCTTCTAAAAGAACTTGTGGCGTCACTTTAAAAACACTAGATTTCGAAACCATATTTCCGTTTTTTTAGTGACTTTAAGAAAATGTAAGGCTCGTTAAAAAAGTATTAGGTAAGTGCTTTTTTCATGTAAAATTTACTTCTGAACACAAATTTAGTATTGTTTTGACGTTTAATTTTGTTTTTATTGAGATATTGAAGTCAACGTGAAGAAAGTGCTTGGGGGCATTGTAGTGCACGGGGTTGGGGGCAATGTAGTGCAATTATACAGAGTACCGTAAATATGTATTATTTAACCATGTTTGCTTTTTGCAAATTTTTGCAGTTTTCTTTCAGTTTTATCTAATACAGGGCCAGAGAAATCTCTAGTTTATAGTGCAGTCCACGAGATGAGATGATACCATGCAAAGTCTCGATCTCGTATCTGTTTTTACATGCAAAGTCTCGTCTCGTGGGCATCACTACTAGTTTATAGTTTTTTAAGTTTTTTATGTTCCTAATATTATATCTAATAAAATAAAATCGTTTATAATATATTCTCTGCTTTTTATTTCACTAATAAAGTGGTGCACTACATTGCCCCACAAATTTTAGAATGTCGAAAATTAGTTCATGGAATAATTAACAAAATTAATAAATTGTCGAACTCAAATCAGTAAAATAACTCGTCATGCGCGTTTCCGAAACTGTATTTTAAAGAAAAGAAAATTTAGTTTTAAGTCTAAATAATAATCACAATATCTATTTGATTTATAAAAGAAAATTTCTCTAAGAAGAAAACTTTTCTCTCTAGAACTATCGAGCATGACTTCACATCATAGTAAGCGCAAATCACAGAACATCGGAAAAGCACATAAAAACAACAAAGTCACTGAAATTTGGCATATTAAATAATAATCGAGATTCTATCTGACAATTTTACCGAAATATTGATAATTTTCGTACACTCAACGACTTTAAATTTCTCTTTTCGGTGAATTCGAACATTGTATTAAATTTCTTTGCCGGCAAAATTACAAGTTTTTCAACAGACTATAGCAAATTTACTTAATTCATGTTTCAGAAAATTACGCGAAATTTAAACATCTCGACAGAAAATCTAAAGAGAGAAATAATTAGGTGAATTATTTTCGAATTTAATTCAATAACAGAACAATAACTGGTCTCATAATTGTCAACTTTACAAAATTATAATATATTGACATGGAGCCGACATATTTCCGAGCACATGGTCAAATTCAAATTTCCCTTTCGTCAATTTATGACAGAAAAAGTGAATCCGAGACAAAATGAGAAATCTAAAAAACAAAACTAACTCACCAAAATTATTTTAATCAATGAGAAGAGGGCATCTATATGATTCTCCTCTCTCAATTCAAACAATTTAATAATATAATTTAATTATGGCTTCTGCCTGGCGTCACGATTTTACAGAATATCTGATATATCCTTTCTAAAAAAAGACATGTCCTTTCTAAAAAAAGACATGGGATAAAAGAATCGAATGCACTCGAAAGTGTAACTCGAAAAGTATCGAAAAGATTAAGCATCGGTAATATGAATAGAAGGGCGAACTCATGTTTCCAAATGAAATTGTAGTACATTAAAAATTCACATATACTTAAGAGATGGAGCTGTAGTCTGAAATTATTCTTTTACTACTAAATAAATAATAATATAAATAATAAATAACATATAATTTGTAATTAAAAATATAATTAAATTAATAGAAAATTTTACACTTAAGCAAAAAAATATTTTAAGTAAAATAGAATTTTATTTAAAAAATTATTAAATTGAAAAAATTAACATTTAAACTTTTAAAAATTGAACAAAAATGAACATGGAATAGAAGCAACGAAGACGGCCGAAGGCCGTCTGAGGCGCTAGTATGTATAAAAAATCGAGAAAGAATCGAGAATACGACAAAGAGTGGAAACTGAATAACGACGATGTGCATGAAACCTCAGGTGTTGACGATGATTGCTGATTGGCTGACTGTTTTTCGGAAATTTTCTGCTACTGGAAGTGGCGCGTAACTCATTCAAATTTGATTTCACTAGTAACCAATTCAATGTTTTTGGTAGATATTTCCAATAATTTTAGTATTTAAACGGCAATAAATACTCGTTCTTGAATCCTCGGATGCGAATAAACAATCCACTTAGCGTTTCTGACGTAATTGAACTTCCTTCCAACATAACCTCTAAAACTTGGTGTGAGTTCTTACGATCCCAGTCCATCAAAGACCGTAGTTAAGTAAAGAACGGGTGATATCGTTGTCGTTGACTACAACGTTATCTATCATAACGAAATATTGCTGTTCGTAGAATTCATTTGATCAGCTGTGCGAATCTCGTTCTCCGGTTGGCAGCAATGTCATAACAAAAACATGTGCTTAACCTCGAATTTCGCCCAAGTCATAATGTTGAGCCTCCATAATAACTTGTGAATAAAAGTAAATAATACAAAAGAAACGCAAGTTTTGTGCCTTGCAAAATTTGCAACGTCATAAACTCAATTTATCGAATATATTTTTGTAAGGTACTTTTAGGGCCAACAAATAAAACAATTTAATTCACAAAGCAACGTATTATTTATATTTTAAGAAGAAATACTTGGAACATTTACATTAATTTTATACGAGCATAACATTTCGTGTCTAATTAGGAACTGTTCGTCTTATCATTCGTCCTTTTAATCGCAGTCCCCACTTATTCATAAGTCTAAACACACACACACACAGATACACAACATACACACACACCTATATACAATATCTTACATTTTTAAATAATATTTATATTAAGTAAAATTTAATTTTTTTATACTAAATTTAAAGAAAATAATATTATATTTCTCTACATAAAAGTTGTAGTTAGTAGTTTTACTATTACTTTTTTTAAAAGATATACATTTTTTGAGAAAAAAGCAAAATAAAGATACAAATCTAACGAATTTTCCAAACGTAGATAATTATTATTAATTAACTTTTAGTAAAATTTAAAACTTAAATTTAAAAATTAATTAAGTAACAATTAGGAAATATTAATATTATTATTGAATAATTATTTCAATTACATAATCTTCATTACGTATTTTTATATAAAAATTATGATGAGAAAGAGAAATTAGGCAAATTTTTTCCATTAGTTTCTAAAAAAATTATAATTCCTTTAAAATAATTATGATCAAAAAATAGAAATTATGGGAGTAAGAAAATAGTTTTAGAAAAGAAACTAAAACTTTGTAAAAAAATTGAGATTGACAAACCGAATTTTTTTCCTTTATTTTATAAAAATCTTTTAAAAATTCTTAGTTTTATTTTTCAATTAAAAATTGTGATTGAAAAAATAAATTATTTATATTTTTTTCCTTTTATTTCTAAAAAAACTTGAAATTTTGTTAAGGAATTGCTATTGCGGAAATAGAAGTGGTTCAGATTATTTCTCCAAGTGAAAAAGTTCCCGGGAATGAGATCGAAAAATTCTCGGGAACTGTTTTACGTAGATCCTCAAAAAAGTAAAATTTTCTACAAAATTTGAATTATGATAAGTTGTATTTTTCTCTAAAGAAACGTATAATTTTGTGAAAATAAATATTGTCAAAGAGAAACGGAACATATACAAAAATGTGATACATTTTTCATTTTTTAATCTTAATTTTTAACAATTTTTAAATATTTTTTATAAGTAAAGAAAAAAAACTCACTCTTCGGTAAGAAAAAAATTATTATTATTAATATTTGAAAGTTTTATTTTGTTTTTTAATGTTGTGGCTTTTCTCATTGCTTTGAAAAACACTGAATTACTTTTAACAAAATTTAAAAGTTCAATAATAATGCAATTATTATTGACTGACAATAATTATTACGTAAAGGTATTTGATCTTAGTTTAAAATAACACCTATTCTTTAAGTTTGACAACAAATATTAAAGTGCACTCGATTTGAGATATATTATATAACACGGAATAAATAATTTTTAAGTTTAAATATATTTTGTTTTTATCTAATCTATAAAGTTCCAAAAAATGGTTGGAATTGAATATTTTGAGTAGCAAAAACGAATAAATTTGTTTTTTTTGGAAAAAATGAGTTCGCCTATAATTTTTTCTTTTTTATGGCAAAATAATATTTTTTAACATAATAATCATTTTTTAATTTTATTTTGTTTGACTTTTGTATTTTTTACAAATCTAAACAAAAGGGCGTTCACTATTCGCGACAATTTAATTAAACAATTTTCATTACTGCATTTTTTGTATCTAGGTATTGTACAACTTAAGAATTCCACTTATTACAAAAGAATTGAAGATTTTTAATTGAGAAAATCCATGTCCATTGGAAGAATTTCAAAATCTCGTTAAGCATTTAATTCCATCTAATGAAGAGTTTTTTTGTACTTAAAAATGTAATTAGAATTTTTTTATTACCTATTGCGTCAAATTTGTTTTTAATTATTTGAATACACGGAGAGAGATTCTGTTTTAATATTTCGTATTATTATATTAGTATTTAGTAAAACCGATTGCAATTTGGGGAAATCATGTACATTTATGAATTAATATTACCATTTTTAAGAAAGTTTATAATCAAATTATTACTTTGTATTATTCTGAAGTAATAGAAATTGAAATAGTCAATAAGAAGTTGTAATATTATAAGTAAGAAAGTATGCAATAGTAAAAAGTATTACCAGATGATTATACTAAATACTATCGAAGAATTACATAAGTTGTTAATTTAGTTATGAATAGTATTATCGACTATAATAAAAATTATGACCAGCCTAGTAGCAGGCCATAGCAGGCTATGGGCTGACGTCAGGCTGACGTAGAGCGCTTACGAAGCTGTCCGAGATTAGCCGAATATTTCAGTCGAGCAGTTCCGAAATTATCCGAGTCAAACCTCGTGGCAACATGTGCACGTTGTGTTTACCCCAAAATATTTTAATTTGATGTGTCAAAATGTGTCGGAATTGGGTGAACAATTTTATTTTGTTCATTCAATAATTTTAATCGACAATGAAGATTTCCTAATTGTAGTAAAAGGCATAGTCCATTGTCTTTTAAATGAGCATTTGAGAGCATTCAAAATTTACACGGAAAAAAATTAATCTCTAAATTAGAGATTTAATATGATATTTAGGCATAAACTATCACTGGAATCGGATGTGTGATTTGAACAGATCTCTAAAACTGAAATTTAGAGTTATATCTAATCCGCATATATTATCAGTGTGAAGAATCCGTATTTTTATGCCTGAAAATGATATTAGAAATCTCAAATTTTATGATTTATCACAATTTAGAGTGAGAATTATTCAAAGAACGTATATTTTTCTTTTAGTATGAACTTATAAACAAATCCATTGACAATCATAAAAAATTGGACATTTTTTGAAGATAATATGAATTTTTTATTATTTCATTTCTTTATTTGAATCAAATTATCTCAACATCAACAAAACATGGTTTGGTACAACTTTCAATATAGGTTAGGTTTTCAAGTGTCAAACGAAAGTTTAACCTGAAAATACTAATAAATAAAAATATGTCCCACACGTGATAACGCGAAAAACATTCGTAAAATATGGAAAGTGAAAACTGGGAATGAAACTGCATTTAAAATATAAAATTAATACTTAAATAATTAAAATGGTTTAAATATTCTTTGACAATGATGAACTTAAAACGCAATGTAATACACATCAGATAAGTTGTGAAATTAACAAATCTCTAAATCAGAGATGTGAATTTAATTGTGACTATAATGTCTATTTTAGACATACTTACATTCCATTGGATTTCAAATTAATATTATTTCAAGTTTAGATATTAATTTTTTTCCGTGTACGAAAATGAATTAGGACATTGGAAGGTATTTAAAAAAAATGATTTAAGATATGCTGCATTTTCTTATGCCAATAAATTAAATGATGGGTTTTTTTATATAACGAAAAATTGGATATAATTTCAATAGAAATCATTTTCCAGAAACAAACAATTTTAAAAACAGTATTATGATAAACATTTCTGAATAAAATTTTGACCCAGCATACAAAAGTATGTATTTATAATGTAAAATAAATTAAGAACTTTTTTAAACAAAATATGGAGAAAATATCACTTTCTCACAAGTTCAGAAAATTTCTCGAGTTTAGTATATAAGGAAGTTGAGAACTGTATCTCCCAATGTACAGCGTGCGTGCGTTATTGCGTTTATTTGTATTTAAGTTAAGTTTATATGTATGCGTTTATAGGTTTTAACATAGATCTCCGAAATTGTATATAGTTTGTGTTTGTATAGTATGATGTATAGTATGATGCTTGCGTTAGCTCATTGGTGTGTGTGCGAAATACTTTCGAAACGATAATTCTATCCTCCTCCTTCCTACGTCTTTTTATTTCCTGTCCTTTTCGACTCACTCATAATTTTTAGTATTGACTATATTAAAGATTGAAATATGTATTTTATTCTAAAATTTAAAAGAACTATTTCAATTTTTCTTATTCTTTCGATACTTTCACGGACTGCGATTTTAATATAGTCATTTTTAAAAATTATAATTCTTTTATTAAATTGTATTACAATTTTATTAATTTTTGTAAAATATATCAAGGGCTGCCTACTAATATGCACAATATTAATTTTTAATATAAAACACGATTTCCCTAAATTGAAAAAGAATATATTAAATTCTATTGCCAATTTTAACAAATATTAATACAAAATCTCTCTCCGTGTATTAAACATTTTTTGTAAACCCGTTTACTCAAAATAAATAAATACATTTTTTGGCATCTGAATTTAAATCTATATAATTCATAGTTAGTATTAGACTTAATCATTACAGTGGTTAATTTTTGACATTTATAATAATTTTTTAAAATCTAACAGTCACATGCATAAATGATTAAATAATAATTAGAAAATTAATTCATAATATTTATTTATTAATATTTATATATTTTTCTCAAATATTTTACCCTAAAATAGTCACAAAATTTAATATTTTGTGTACAAATTATAATACTTATTCCTGAATTAAATTTATCAAATAAAATAAGTATTTTGTGAAAAGGAAACCTTAACAAGCATTTTACAACCTTATTTATTGCAAATTCTTAACCTATGTACCAAGTTTTGTATAATACAATATTTGAAACCAAAATTTAAGAACTGGTCGATATAAGTAAGAAACGTGGATAGAAGAACAGAATTTTTCGCAGTGAAGAAGGAAGGTTAGACGAAATCGTTATTGATTTTAGTTTTTATTTTATAGTTAAAACGAGAGCGGGCGTTATGCTCTTAAAAATATATGTACACACAGCATCCTTTTATCCTGCTGTAACCAAATTTGCAAACTTCCAGATCATTTTTTTCACCCTTTCACCCAAAGGAAAACGAGAACTTTTTCACCCCATAATTTTACCTTCTTTTTTCTCAATTTTGACTAATATTATTTTTTTTCGTTTTTCTTTTACATAAAAATTTTAAAATATAGTCCCTATTATACCGCATGGAATTTTTTTCCTTCTGTTAAAATAGTATATTTCGCTAAGCTTCTGCGATTAATTTAAGTTTCAAATAATAATATTAATAATAATGATAATAATTGTAATAATAATAATAGTAATAATAATGTGATACAAAAGTCTATTAATTTTAACAAGACTTTGAAATTTAAATATTAGGGTTACTATTCTAATAATAAAATAGAAACGATTAATTGATTTGTATTTATTTAATTAATTATGCTCACAAATGATTGTTAACTTTAACAAAATGTATTTCCATCGTGAAATTTGCAGTTTTAAATTCCTTTTTTATCTACCTTTTCAAGTTGAGCTTTACCTAAATAGAAAAGTTTACAATAATTCTTATTAATAATGTTACGCAACTTTAAATACATTTTCTTTTAATTTCCATTCGCTGGTTCGAAAATTTTTATGTACGTGGAAGACTAAAATCCACACAAAATAGTGTATTTTATTAATATTATATTTCACTCTTTATTTCCTTAAATAATTTATTATTGTTAATTTATTACCAATTTTATTGCAGTATACTAATAGAGATTAAGTTTTTTTACAATTCTGTAATTTGTTATCTTTTCAGCTTCTTTTTTTGAAACTTAGTTCGATAAATTAGAGAATTACGAGAAAATTGAATTTCTTTATTGTAAGTGTATGAAGAAAGAAGTTAGTAATTACAATAATCAATTGTTTCAACAAATAAAAATTATCTTTTTTACATTTTTCACACGCTTAGTGTGAGATCCAATCCAGCGAAGGGTAATAAAGCAAAAATATTAAATAACGTAAAATAATATTCATTCCGTAAATTAACATTTTATTTTTTGGTTTCTTCATTAGGTACTATTTTAATATTTAAATATTTAATTTAAATATTTATTATACATAGTAAAAGTGGGTATTATCGCGGGTGTGGGTATTATCGCGGTATTTTATATTTTAATGAATATTTCAAATAATATAAAAAATTTTTGACACTAAAAAATCACTCCTTGAACCTGACAACTAAGGCATTATAATATGCATCATATTTTTGATTATTTTTCTATTAATCAATTTATTAAAAATGTTTTAAAATTTGTTGTCTGGAAAAAGTTCAAAAAATGGCTCACCTTGGTTTGAGATTCAACTCTACAGTGGTGTCAAAAATTATTGTTTTTATGTTCTATAAAACTCTAAGAGATGATTCTTTTTTTATATTTTGGTAAATTTATTGTTATTCTTCATAAAAAAAAATTTGTTTAGTTAAAAAAAATTGATTTTTATTAAATATTTACAGTCACGATAATGGAGACATCTTTTTTTTAACATGTGGGTTTTTTCGCGGCTCCTATCATAACCCTTGAAAGTAAGGTTAGCAGTGTGTCTCTAAAGTTTAAAACGTTGAAATTATAGCCGATATTATTTTTGCTTGTTTTAATTTATATTTTATTAAAAGTACTTTCTATGTATATAAAAAAAATTAATTTTCAACTAAATAAATGTTGAATTAACATTGTTTTTCCACTTTGCACAGTAACTGTTCAATAAAAATTTCGTTTATTTGAACGTTCAGAATTTTAGTAAATCTTATGACAGTTACAAAATACAAGCAAGAAAATAAAGAGTAATGGAAAAGATAAAAAAATTAAAGTAAGTGAGATCTGTATATTTAAGGAAAAAATTTTTAATAGCTATAAGAAAGGAGCAAAAGTGTCAAATGAGAATTGACTATACGTTAGAAATATTTGATAATAATTGCTTTAAAATATTTTATCAGAGTATTATTTTATATTATGAGACTAATTAAATTATTATAATAAAACCAAGTATCTTTCTTCTTGTGATACTAGTTTACTATTGAATTCGTCTATTTATTATAATGCTTAAAATTTTGTTTAATTCAAGTTCTTGCGATATTTATATTTATATTTTTAAAAACTATATTATTATTCCTTTTAATTTTTTACATTTACTACATTTTAATTAAGTAACTATTACAAAAATCCAAAAAGCAATAAATAAATTATCAGCGATATTTACCACGCGATAATACACTCATCCGCGATATTTGACACGCGAAAATACCCTCAAGCCATTACAAGTCCCGCGAAATTACAAGCAAAGGAGTCTTCTATTTAATCATTTATTTAACGATTAAAACTATTTTCTATAACATTGGCAATTTTTTTCAGAAAGGAAAGCTTAAATATTCATTAAAAAAAACAAAGCCATATAAATTTATTTATAATTTTTAAACCACTTGGATGTATGACGTATACAAAATTCCTCGATAATACCCACATTTACCCTATATATATATATATATATATATATATCCTTATTAATAAAATCAGATGTCTGTCTGTACATTGCTTAAAACTTCAAAATGTTAACATGATTAGTTATTATGGACATCAGAGATTCCAAAAATGTTCTTAAAAAATTTAATGTATGTATGTATGTTTGTCTGTCACAAAAACTTTGTACCCCAATCACACAAAAACATGTGAATCGATTTAAGTCCAACTTGGTAGGTTATTAGGTATTGACCCAAGGAAGGTTTATAAATTTACAGATTTAAAAAATATTAATTAGAACGGGAGATATTCAATTTTTTCAAAAAATTCAAAAAATCGAAAATTTCAAAATTTTTTATTTTTCATGGATTGCTTTTGAAGTTTATATACTTGAGTATTATATGTTATTTAGTCACATTATAGCATAACTTTGCAAAAAATAAAGTCCTATAACTAATATGTAAGTATAAAAATGTTTTCAAAAAATCGAAAATTTCAAAATTTTACATTTTTTTATGGATTGCTTTTAAACTTTCTATATTTGAGTATTACATGTTATTTGGTCACATTTTAGCATAATTTTTCAAAAAATAATATTCTACAACTAAGATGTAAATATAAAAATATTTTCAAAAACTTGAAAAATGGAAAATTTCCAAATTTCACAATTTTTAATGGATAGCTTTTAAACTTTCTAAAAATGAATATTATATGTTATTTAGTCAGATTTTATCATAATTTTGCAAAAAATACTATCCTACAAGAAATATAAAAAAATTTTCAATATATCAAAAAATCGATAGGGGAAGTGCGCCGGTTGTGGGCACCCTTCGGTTGTGGGCACCCCTACGTAAACTTCGACGGCAAGCAGACTTTACTGATCTAAGTATTGCAAGTCGTGTTCGTTGACAATACGGACTTTTCGTATTGATAACGAAACAAATATATGCACTTGTGTAATAGCTGTGAGCATAATAAAGAAAATTTGCATTAAATAAATAAAAAAGTAATTTTGTATTGTTTTCGAAGAGCAACATATGGGTGTAGATTCGTTCAGAAAAAAAGGGTTTAATTTTTTTTTGCAGTGTTGTCATTATATTTTGTGATTTACCTTCGTGTTTAACCAAAATCCTGCATCACAAAATGTGTTGGTCTTTTTAAAAAATGACTTTCATTCCCGGTTGTGGGCACCTTTATGTTAAGGAAGCTCTACCATCTGACAATGATGAGGACTACTGTCTCATCTATCTAAACTTTCTGCCAAGGAAAGTGACAGCCGCAAACTCCATTAAATGCGATGAATATAGTCGTTCAGTGCATTAGAAGTGCGTTATGTTATGCGTACTAGCTACTTCACATGCAAGCATTATGCCTTTGTTAGCGATGAGCATAGTGTGAAAACGTGTCATCATTTTTGTTCTTTATCCCGGCAAATTCTCTTAAAATAAAGAAACTTTCATTTCTTCTTTATTTGTGTTGGTTTCCTTTAATATGTTTCCATTTTTAGCGGATTTTTCAAGGGTGCCCACAACCGGGTACAAAATTTTTTTCGTCAAAAAATTCCCATTTCACTAAATTTCTAATAAAACTTTTTTATTTAAAGGAATCAATTTAATTCCTTCACTGACAGTCACCTTAGACCTCTAGCTTTAAATTCGTACACATATATTTGTATAATATGCACATGGAAAAATATTATGAGGCAAAAACAAAAAGGTGCCCACAACCGGAACACTTCCCTTACTAATTACTATATGAAGTATAATTCAGTAGTATTTTTGGAGTCTCTGATTAATATTTTGATGTCAAAATAGTGCAATTCAAAATTATTTATCAAATCAATCTAATATTTTCAAGAAGTTCAGAAATATTGAAAATGGAAATTTTTTATGATTAAAATGATTTCGCAGGATGTCAAGAATTGTAAGTCACCTGTGATACAATACAAGCATATTATGCCACTAGGCAAAAACTTACATGTTAAAACGTTTTTTCATTTTAACTCTAGATTTAACTTTAAGAGATGTTTTGAGCAATGTTAAGACAAAAGTTAACACGGTGTCTATTTTTGTTTAACAAAATTCCCTGCTTTGTCCAAACTTTTCACGGTTTATCTCTTTTTTGTCAAATTTAAATTTACTTGATTTTATCCATAAATAAATCTACAAATGGCTATAAAAATTTACTTATTTTATGAAAATACTGTTTCTTAAGTTCATATAAATATAGATTGTATTACTTGCTGTCGTACAGTTTTCTGTTTATACTAATACATTTAACTGGGTATCTACCAAACGGGAAAAACTGTAAAAAGCTGGGAATATGCCGAACCGGGAATTTTCCTATCAAATTAAGAAAAAGTTTCATTATATTAATTCGCTTTTAAAAAATTGCTTTTTACTTCAATTTTTATTGATGTATAATATTTATGAAAACAGACCCGAGTCAAAATTTAAGCCCTACTTTCAGCCTAAAATTTAGGTCTTATGTTAGGTTTTAGCAGTCGTAACGTAGGGTCTACTTGCGATACAATTAGTTCCAATTAGACTCTACTATAACTCCAAAAACTGTATGGAAAATTTAATTTTTTTAATACATTAATTAAAGTACTACAAATTGATAAATATTGTTCTCTGCATTTGAATTGGTTAAAATAACTAATTTGATAACAAAAAGTCAATCACTGATTCAAATAGTAATATTTTCCTACTAAAATAGCTATAATGGTAACTAATTATTATTTTTTTCCGGTCAAATTAAATTCCCTAGCTATTTCCTGATTTTCCAGATTGGTAGAAACTTAAATGTATTGGTAGAAACTAAAACCCGTCGAAGACGGGTACGACAGCTAGTATATATATATATATATATATATATAATTTATTTTATTTATATTAATTATTTTATATTTATATTTATTTTATTTATATTTATTTATATTTATTTATTATTTATTTTTATTTATTATCTTTTATTTATTTATACTTTTTTCTGATGTTCAAAAAATCCATTTTCCATTTTTTATCACAAATTTAAAAGAATATTTTAATTTTTATTTGAAATTTTTGTAGCAAATATAATAATAATATTAATTCGTTTTGTTTTTAATACTTTTGCAAATATTATTTGATAACTTACCTGCTCCTGGGCCTGCCTCAATTGTAGTCCAGCAAATAATGAAAACTGCTGCTACCAAAACAGTTGAAAGGAATTTCATTCTTACTTTTGTTTTGCGATTGTAGTTTACAAACAATTTGTAGAATGTAACTTTTCCTTAAACTATTTTCGCCTTTTTATACTCGTGATAATCACTCGAAACTTGTTAATATTACTATTTGCCAACCTTTTGATTCAGTTATCTATATTCATTATGAAGATAAAGAATACGTTTAAACTGGTTATTATTTGCATAGGTCCAGTTTTGTAGTTACATTTATTATCAATTTTATTGTTAAACGTTTTTTAAAAAAATTATATTTTTTATGAAAAGTTGAGGATTTACGTTTTAACAGCAGCTACGTCTATGACCTTTGCCATGATTTTAAGAGCATGTGATTGGTAGGTTCTCAATGGTAATTTTTTTCACCACTTTTCTCTTTAAATATTTAATAAATTGAGCTGGAATTTTGTACAAAAGTGATGTGCAAAAGGTTTAATATTTTTAAAATTAATTATTATACAAATTACTTTAAAATTATCAGTTATCAAGGTCACTTCTAATCAATATCTCGTCTTTACCGATTTCAAAGTGTTTTATTATAATTTATTTTTGAATTAATAAAACTTTTGCACATCACTGCCCTTCTTTATTATATTTTAGACTTTCTTACAAAATTTCAGGTCAATTTATTCAATATTTAAAGAAAAAAGTGGTCGAACAAATTACCATTGAGAACATAACAATCACATGCTGTTATGTTAAATACATTAGGCATAGCCATTTGAGGCCAACTTCAGAGTGATGAACTTTAACCTGATTTTGAGGTTATGTTTGTCTTTGGACCTCCGTCTATGACCTGAAGCACCCCAGTCCGACTCCTATGTATTTTGAAGGAAAAATATGTCAGCTTAGTGGTTTGCGTTTTCATGTGCCAAAAAGTAACACGTGATGGCGCTGTTCTCAACACTCGCTCAAAATTCACTAAAGCAATAGAAAAATATCATAGAAACGAATAAATTATTTGTTTTTATAATGAAATCTTGTTGTTAGTGATGTTAAAAATACACGATAAGAAATAATATTGTATTTTTAACTCATAAAAGATGATAGAACAATTGAATAATTAGTATGAAAATACATAAATGTGTTGTACAATAAACTGATGACTTTCGTTTAAATCGTTTAAATTATCAGATAAACTGATTTATAATAAAAGTTAAAGGACAGTCATAGATAAATAGTATATTTAAAATAAAGAAAACAAATTTAGATAATATAAATAGCATTAACCCTCCGTCACACACATGAGAAAATATTCCGACCTTACACACGTTCAGAGGGAATCGCTCACCACATTGTAAAATAAGCAACATTACAACATAAACAAAGGAATCAACAAAAATTTAGTTTTAACACAAACTTACAAATATGTAGTAAATTATTCTAAATTATAAAATTAATCAAATTAATTTTCGGTCTCATAAATAAAAATTAATTACACGAATGCACATCTTCAAAGAAATTCCACTCGACATGTAAAAATAATGTAACATTAACAAATAAGCAAAAAAATCATTAAACAATTTATTTTAATTATATTTATAATATAATTTTGTCATCAACCAACAGTGGAACAAAAAATGTTTTTAAAACTTGATTTTTTTATTTAACATAACCTCACTTTTTCGAGTTTCTTCTGGCTTTGAAGCTTCATAATTAAATATTAATTATGTTTAAACTAAATGTTTTTTTAGAAATGTGTTGAGGAGTAAATTGTCGAAAGGTATAGAAACTGATTTTATTTTGCAATGAGGAAAACAAAAGTTATTTAAAAAATACTGAAACCGTAGAGGGAATCCCTCCCTAGGTGTGTGACGGAGGGTTAACTTTAATCCATTTTTTTAATTTATTATTTGAGATGAAATTTTACTCAAGACAAAAACAAACATGAACGTATACAATGAATAAAAAATATAATATTAAATAAAAATTTAAAAGTTTTAAACTTTTTTTAAAATTTTTAAACTAAGGCAAGCTTTGCCGGCTACTTATTAAAAACATTTTCACTTTTTAAACAATATGCTCTTTTTACAACATTAAAATAGTTTTTAATGTTAATACTTTTTTTACTTTCACATTTTTTTATAAAATTTAGTTGAGATTTCTAACCGATTTCAACACAACAAATACAATAATGAATGAGGTAACGAATATTGCTGACGAGTAGTGAGTACTGCGCCATCTCGAGGAACTTTTTTGCACATTAAAGTGCAAACCACTAAGCTGACTACTTTCTGGGAAAGACGGACAGGGGTGCCTGAAGTTATGTTAAATATACAAAAGTCTATCAATTTTAACAAGACTTTGAAATTTAAATGTTTGGGATTCTATTCTAATAATAAAATAGAAATGATTGATTTTAGTCCCGGAGCTGGCGACCAAATCAACTATCTCATTTCATACCGGCTGAAAATTTGAGTATAGATTACTGAAGACATGTAAATAATAGAAACCCACGTCTGGCACCTGGCAGGCCGACGTACATTTTTACACTCGTATGGATGTAAACTTTCGAGTTATGATGGTTTTAATCGGTATGAAATGAGAAAAATTTACATTATTTTTCACCTATTGACCCATTTGCCGCATCTTCGAAGGGCTGCCAGACGTACTTCGCCCCACCCCAGAACTGCCAGACGTGTATTTTTACACTTGTTTGAATGTAAACTTTAGATTTCTAAAGGTTTTAATCGGTATGAAATGAGAAAAAAATTTTCGATTTTTTTACGTGTTTAACCCTTTGCCAGACGTAGGGGAGACCGAGGTGAGTTGAAACGATTTTTACATTATCCAGTATAACTCAGCCAAAAATTGTCCTATTTTTATGAGATTTGTATTTTTGGATAGGTAGTTTTGTGTAGTATGTGAATCAAAAATTAAAAATGTAAAAAGTTGTAAGGGTTTACGAAAAAATTGCAAAATCCAAAATAGTTCCCAGTGTTACAACTCACCTAGTACCAAGGTGAGTTGTAACACATGTCGACGTTAGTTGTAACAGTTGCAAATTTTGTGATTTTAATGAAAAAAATTAATTTTTAATGCTTCCTTTAGTTAGTAAAGTAAATTTAATTAGTAAGTAAAGACATCTTATTAATAGAAACGAATAAAACACTCGTTTTAATACATTAATTTATTTTTGGAATTAGGTTATCACATATTTCACTTTCTTTAACACTAATTAGATATTTTAAACCAATCTTTGGTATTTCATTACGATCTATAATAACAATTCGAGCTTTATAATAGCTAAAAATAATATTATATAATATATTTTATAGAAATTTAGGAATAATAAAATTTTTTCTGAGAATTTTTAAATAATTAAGGAGTAAACTAGAGTAAAAAAATTTATGAGATCAATATAAATCAAATTAAACCAAAAACTAAATTAAAAATGAGCAACAAACTCAATAAAATAACAAAAAAAACCTATAGAAAGAAATTATTTTGACTTTTGTATATGAAAGAGCAACTCGAAAAATGTTTTTAATAATATTTTTTTTCCTTTGGAAAATATGAAAATGATTTACACGAAAATTTATAAAATTCTAAATACTTTTAAAGCCATAATATTAAACAATATACTTTAGCAAAAATCAAAACAGTCTCTATTCGATCAAGCACAAATTTGCGTAAACCTAGGTGAGTTGAAACAGCCTGTTACAACTCGCATAGGTGCGAAAAACTGTGCATCGGTTCGAATAATTATTTTTTATTTTAAATTTCGAGACTTACACAAAAAAACAAAATTATTAATGTAATAAATTCACGCTTTTCAAAATTTTTAAAAGGTCATAGTTTTCGAGAAATCGGCTTTGTTACAACTCACCTCGGTCTCCCTTACTTTGCCCCACCCCAGAACTGCCAGACGCACATTTTTACACTCGTGTAGATGTAAACTTTCGAGTTATGATGGTTTTAATCGGTATGAAATGAGAAAAATTTACATTATTTTTCACCTATTCGCCCCCCTGCCGCTGCCCCCTGCCTTTAGCACCGGCCTGCCAGAAGTGGGTTCCTGTTATTTACATGTCTTCAGTAATCTATACTCAAATTTTCAGCCGGTATGAAATGAGATAGTTGATTTGGTCGCTAGCTCCCGGACTATTTGTATTTATTTAATTAATTATGCTCACAAATAATTGTAAACTTTAACAAAATGTATTTCCATCGTGAAATTTGCAGTTTCAATGCTTTGCTGCTGCTCCTTCTCCTGCTTTCGGTGCAATTGCATTCTCTTTTGCAGCTTTAACTAAATTGAAAAGTGTGCAATAATTCTTATTAATAATGTTACGCAATTTAAATGAATTTTTTAAGGGCTTACACCACTTTGTCAACTTCAAATAAATCAAACTTTTTTTATTACGGATTTCAAAAGTAAAATATGTCAAAAATGTTGTGTAAAAATTTTAGATAGATCCCAGCACTCTAAATATATTTTTTTCCGCGTTGTTTGAGCGCGTCACGGGCTATTTAAGTATAGGTACAAACTTTAAACGTGTTTTTCTCAAAACCACATTTTTCCATGCTGTGTAATGCTTTTCTCGGAAACTACTAAACCGATTCTTATGAAGTTTCGCCGGAACTAGGATTATTTAAAAATATTAATTTTTATTATTTTTTTAAACTCAAAAATTGTCCAAAAAATGCACGGCTTTTCGAAAAACTTTATTTAAACTGCTCCCATTTTGTTTTCTTCCATAAAAATTAATAATTCTAGTTCGGACGATAACTACAAAATTTTTTTGGTTTTTGCATTTCTGAGTTTTCTAATCTGAAAAACACATACACAGTTGACATCGATATTTCTAGCAGGGCTAAAAGTATTGTTAAATTTTAAATAAACAAATAATATTTTTTTTCATAAAACGACGTTTTCTATATAGTTAAAGAGTGTCTTCGTTAAACTAAAAAAGATCTAGATCAATAAAATCTACATGGATCGTACAAAAAATTCTACAAAAAAGCTAAATTTTGAGGCGTGTAAAGTGGTATGAACCCTTAATTAACCTTCGCTGGTTCGAAGATTTTCATGTACACGGAAGACTAGAATTTACACAGATAACAAATTTAAAATTTGAGAAAAAAATTTTAAATTCAGATTTTATGGCGTTAAAAGTAAAAACGTGGCTTTTTTGCCCATCTCGACTCTACTTAGTTTAACAAATTGGAGAATTACTAACAAATGAATTTCTCTAAGTATATGAAGAAAGAAGTTAGTAATAACAATAATAAATTGTTTCAACAAATAAACATTATTATTTTCTTACTTTTTTCGAAAGCTTTTTAAATTTTAATCAGTCCCGAGTCGAAATTTAAGCCCTACTTTCACCCTGAATTTTTAGGGTCTGCTGAGTGTTAGGAGTAGTAAAGTAGGGTCTAATTCTAATACAATTAGACCCTACTTTGACTCCCAAAACAGGTGGAAATTTGCCAATCTTCCATTTGGAGAAGCAAAGGAGGGTCTACTTCTAAGAAACCAATACCGTACTTTTATACCTCGTAGACCCTACTTTCATACTTCAAATTTTTCTTTTTCTAATTGTAGGGTCTAGGAGTATGAAAGTAGGGTCTATGAGGTATAAAAGTACGGTATAGGTTTCTTAGAAGTAGACCCTTCTTTGCTTCTCCAAATGGAAGATTGGCAAATTTCAGCCAGTTTTGGGAGTCAAAGAAGGGTCTAGTTTTTAAAAATTGTATTGAAATCAGACCCTACTTTACGACTGCTAAACCTGAATAAGCCCTACATTTTCAGAGGCTAAGTAGGGTCTAAATTTCGACTCGGGGTGACTTAAAATTCCGTCTAAGTTGGTAGTAGTGTGAGATTCGATCTAGTGAAGAGTAATAATATACATAAATTTTTTATCATAAAATAAAGCAAGCAAAAATATGACAAAACTTAAAATAATATTCTTTCGGTAAATTAGCATTTTAATTTTTATTTCTTTCTTAATATTTCAATATTTAACATCTAAAACAATATTTTAATTTTTATTTGAAATTTTGTATAGCAATTATAATAATATTCGTTTGTTTTTTTTTAATACTTTTGTAAATGTTATTTTAAAACTTACTTGCTCCTGGGCCTGCCTCAATTGTAGTCCAGCAAATAATGAAAACTGCTGCTATCAAAACAGTTGAAAGGAATTTCATTGTAAGTTTTGTTTTACGATTGCAGTTTGCAAACAATTTGTAGAATGTAACATTTCCTTAAATTATTTTCGCCTTTTTATACTGGGGATAATCACTCGAAACTTGTTAATGTTTCTATTTATCAACCTTTCATCGACTTATCTATATTCGTTATGAAAGAATACCTTTTTAAAGGTCCAGTTTCGTAGTTAGGGGAGACTAGGTGCGGTTATTAGTTGTTAAAAATGGAATATCTTAGAAACAGTGTATTATAGAGATGGGGTTCCAAAGGGAAAAATGTTTACATTTTATGTACGAACTTGCTGCAATATGTTTAAAAATTATATGCAAGCTTTACAACACTGAGAGAACATTATACTTAATTCAAATAGAAAAATAATTTTAAGTGATTTTGTTAAGGGGAGAGTGGGGCAAACCGGACCGGTGGGTAAACTGGACCCCTCTCAATATTTCCGAAATGGCGAAATTGGAAAAAGTGTTGTTTACAAATTTAAAACAACCATGTTTAGTATACCTTATTTTTTAAATCTGACAGTTTTAGCTTGCGTTTGTGTGACGAAGGCAGCAAAAGTTTTTTTTTTTTAGTTTTTTTCTACACTTTTACGAACTTTTTCTTAAAGAAATTGTGAGGAAATCGTGTAATGTTTCCAAATATTAGGTCTTAGGTTTTGAAGGTACACACCTCAGGAATATTTACCACTAAAAACTTTGATGAATTTGCAAAGCGTTTCTTTTTGACAAACATTTATTCTCAAAATGGACCTGTGGGTCAAACCGGATCTGTTTCGGTGGGGCAAACCGGCCATAGGATATTTCAATTGAATTAAAGTTTTATAAAATTTATTTTTAAATAAAATTTTTCTTTCATTAAAATATTTACTTACAATGGAAAATAATTGTCTTCCAATGAGAATTGGACCCTTTAATATTGTTTCTCTGATAATGACAAACATTTTTATTTTTTTATTAAAAGAAATATTTATTTAATTAAAATTCAGTCCCGTATTATTATTTTCATTACTACAACCATTGTTTACATGATTCTTTATCCCAAGCAAAAATTTCTGTCAAATGTCAGTATTCACAACTGGCGCAGTATTGCACCAGTACTGGCATGCCAGCAGTTGGCTTCATTAAAATTTCTGTACTACGCCAGTACTGCCCGGTATGCCAGTACTATGCCAGTATTGCTAACACGGTAAACTGACAATAGTCAGTTAGGAACTAATAAATGGAAATTTATGCTGTAATTTATAGAAATTTTCGCAATAATTCGTAAAGATATGTTCCACATAAGTTACAATTAAAAACTTTTATTTTAGCAATTTATGGAAATTTTTGCGGTAATTTATAGAAATTTTCGCAATAATTCGTAAAGATATGTAAAGCAAAAATTATCATTAAAATTTTGGATTTCAGCCATTTATGGAAATTTTATGGAAATATTACGGTAATTTATGGAAATTTATGCGGTAATCTATCAACATTTTGACGATAGTTTATAAAACTATCGTTTATAAAAACTACACAAACGAGAATTAAAAAAATTAACATCGGTAATTTATTGTAATTTATGGAAATTTTCGCGGTAATTTATGGAAATTTATGAGATAATTTTTAAAAATTTTGACGATAAATTTTTAACTAAAAAATTTAACGTTGGTAATTTACAGTAATTTATGAAAATTTTTGCGGTAATTTATGGAAATTTATACGATAATTTATTAAAATATGTAAAACACAAATTAGACCTAAAATATTTAATGTCGGTAATTAATGGTAATTTATGGATATTTTAGAGGTAAGTAATTTATGGAAATTTATTAGGTAATTTACTTATTTGGTTTTTTTTAAATAAGTTCAATTAAATAATAATTTAACTTAATTACGCAGTTAAACGCTCTTTATTAATTGTAAGTGTAAAAGGTGTCGAAAATTAAAATTTATTATCCTGTAGCTTCGATAGGGTAGTGGTTAGAGTGTTAGGTTAGAAGTCCGTAGGTCGTAGGTTCGATTCCCCACAGTGGCAAATTTTATTTCGTTATAGGTTTGCGTTTATTCTGCGTTGTAAACATTAATTTGATTAAAAGTTAAAAGTTGGGAGACTATTACATGTTTGCAAATATAAATTAATTTTTTTTTATTATATTAATATTGAATTTAAATAAATTTTCCACTAGATTGGAAAATAGACGGTCTGGTCTGATTCAGGCCAGCGCCAGAAGATTTTTCTACACGGGTACTAAACCAGTACTAAACCAGTACTGGCTGCCAGTACTGCGCCAGTAACATCCAACCAGTACTGAAAAGCGTTATCATTTCGGTCAAATGCCAGTACTGGTTCAACAATGGCGGCCAGTACTCCGCCAGTACTGGGCAGTACTGGCGCAGTACTGCGCCAGTTGTCAATTTTTGCTTGGGATGTTTTTTATTATTGTAGATTATGTAAATGCAATATTATAAATAAAAAACCAAACGGTCCGGTTTACCCCAGGGGGTGGGGCAAACCGGACCGTTTGCAAAATTTTTTAAGGTTAACACAGCAACTAAACAATAAAAGATAAAGTTTAGGTGTCTCTGGGAAATAGTTGCGCAATTAAATGATCTTTCAAACTAGCCATCGAAAAATGAAATCGGTTGATTCGTTTACCCGAGTCGAAATTTAAGCCCTACTTTCACCCTGAATTTTCAGGGTCTGTTAAGTGTTAGGAGTATAGTAAAGTAGGGTCTAATTCTAATACACGAGGTTTAAAAGTACGGTATAGGTTTCTTAGAAGTAGACCCTCCTTTGCTTCTCCAAATGGAAGATTGGCAAATTTCCACCTGTTTTGGGAGTCAAAGTAGGGTCTAATTGTATTAGAATTAGACCCTACTTTACTACTCCTAACACTCAGCAGACCCTGAAAATTCAGGGTGAAAGTAGGGCTTAAATTTCGACTCGGGTATAGTCACAAGAGTCAAAAACCGTTAGGGGGTCCGGTTTGCCCCACTCTCCCCTAATAGAAAATAGTTTGTAAGCTTAATCCCAATATATAGAAAATATCTACTGCTTTGATTCAAAAATATTATTTATTTGAATAATTATGTTTAATTCTAACATATTTTTGTTTTGATTTAAACAAAAATTATATTTTAAAATTTTATATTTGATTCAAACTTAAAAGTTGATTATAAATAATTTGTAATCAACCATAACTTATGTTTGAATTAACTATATTATTTTTTCAAGTAAACCAAAAAATATGTTTTAATTAAACTTAAATATGTTTGACTGTATAGCAAAGATATTTTAAGTTTGATTTAAACAAAATTTGGATAGATCAAATAAATCGTTTTCTCAGTGAAGTAAAAAAATAGGCACATTGGTTTTGAGAGGCCAAAAGTAGATATTTCTCTGCTTGATATTTTTTAAATAATTAATAGACCTAATACTTAACAAAGTAAAATTTTGCATATCTATGACTTGCATACCTATGATCAGGTTTATCATAAAACGTTTTTTAAAAAAATTATATTTTTTATGAAAATTTGAGAATTTACGTTTTAACAGCGTGGTATAATATTTATAATGTCGAATATAATTAGATATATTGATAGCGCATTGCTTCAAAATATGGTAGCATGAGCCGCTCTTGGAACCTAAGAAGGCTACACAGGGAGAGGTTGGTGGAATCCCTAGAAGAGTCGCGACTTATTCGGAAACTAAATTGGGCGAAAGAACCAGCTTCTTTAAAGGGTATTGTGCGAGAGGCAAGACGGGTGATTGTACAAGCTTCCAATCACTTTACACGGAAAAAAATAGTCGCTGAAATTTTCCTCGACTTTGTAGAAGACTCTCGGATTTAGTGGATAGTGCTTAAAAAATCATATTAACAGTTTTTGAAGAAATAAACTACAGTTGAAGAAAATTTTGAAAAAGTGTTTTAAACTTTTCACCACAGTCGAGGAAAATGAAAACTCCAATCATTGATTCCCGGTCATTTTTCCGAAAAAAATTTTCCGAAAGCAAATTTCCGCAAGTTATTTTTTCCGAAAAAAATATTTCCGAATCCAATTCTCCGAATATAAACTTTTCCGAATCTAATTCTTCGCATATAAAAACAATTAAAATCTGTTTCTTAACCAATATACGAGACAATCTGAGAAATAACTTAAAAAGGCTTGCAGAACAAATATCTTAGATCGAATCAGTTTTGAAAAAGTTTAACCTTTTAACCCCTTCACAGTGTTTGACGTCTATAGAGGCAAAAATAATTCGTGCCCCTAGTGTGTATGACCGCTATAGTGGCATCGAAAAAAAAGATATATAAAAGTTAACGAATCTTGCTAAAAATGTCTACTCGGGGGTTTTCGGGGTCGCTGAATCCAAATCTGTTATTGAAAATTTTAAATTCAAAATGGCGACTAAATTTTTTTTTAAGTTTACGAATTTGGCTGAAAATGCTTATTCGGGGGTTTTTGAGGTCTCTAAATCCAAATATTTAGTCAAAAATTTAAAATTCAAAATGGCGGCTCCAAAATGGCGACGAAAAAAATTTAACAGTTTACGGATTTGACTAAAAATGTTTACTTGAGGGTTTTTGGGGTCGCTAAATTCGAATATTTGGTTAAAATTTTTAAATTCAAAATGGCGACCAAAATTTTTAAAGTTTACGAATTTGGTTGAAATTGATCATTTGGGGGTTTTTGAGGTCTCTAAATCCAAATATTTAATCAAAAATTCAAAATGGCGGCTCCAAAATGGCGACCAAAAAAAATTTAAAGTTCTTAAATTAGTTCTTAAAACTTAAAGCAGAGGAATTAATATGTCCAATGTTTTAAAACATTGTGAAATACTCAAAATCGATCTATATTAAAATATTTAATAATAGTAATTAAATTAAATAGTTTGTGACTCCGGATTTGACTAAGAGCGGTGTTTTAAATAGTTCGTGTAAATATATATATATATATATATATATATATATATATATATATATATATATATATAAAAATATAATATATGTAAAATATATTATACATATATAAAAATATAAACCCTAAAAGACTCAAATAACTATTTATAACCACATTCGTAAACTTTAAAATTTTTAGTTGACATCTTGAAGTCGCCATTTCGAATTATAAAATTTTAACCAAATATTCTAATTCAGTGTCTCCAAAAACCCCCAAATGCTCATTTTTAGCCAAATCCGAAAACTTTACAAATTTTTTGGTCGACATTTTGAAGCCGCCATTTTGAATTTTAAAATTTTAACCAGATATTCGAAATCAGCGACCCCAAATAATAATATTCTTTAATGTGAATTCAATATTTTTTCTGAAGGTCTGCATACCTGTAAACAACCTCCTTAAACGTAAAAACACGCATAATAAACAAAATATAAAATTGAATTAAATTCCATAAATATTTTTATGGAAATAGCGAATTTTCGGAATTATTAATTTACGGAAAAATTATTTCGTAAATTTAGATTCGGAAATTTTTTTTTGGAAAATTATCTTTTCGGAAAATTTGACTTGCGGAAAAATGACCGGGAACGCCACTGATTAATCTAGTTTTTTATTGTCCTTATATATGTCGTGGCCACTTAGACGAATCCGACATTAAGCTAAGTGTCCAGACAGTTAGCTAACTTCTGACAGTTAGACCAATACACGTCGATATCGTCTATTTGTCTAAGCAGTAAGCTAAATGTCCGACACTTAGCTTACTGTCCACTGCCATTTGGACATTTAGAGTAAAATAGCTAAATGAATAAATTCATTTCATCCATACCAAAATAATTTATTTAATGCCGCTAATAAAAAAACAAATTTTACATTTATTATTAGTCAGCTTAATATCCACCGCAATTTCGTCATTTACAGTAAAATATTTCTCAATGAAAAAAAAAATTATTTATTGTGATAACAAAAAAAATTAACAAATTATTTATTTTTGCACGGATTGGTATGGTGGCATCGAGAACCACATATAATATTTGCTTTAAAGCAAGAACAGCGTTTAGTACAGCACTGCTCTTTTGTCGCTTTGCAGTTACATTTTTTGTAACCCTGTCCACCTGTACTCGATTGAGCTGCTATTACAAATTAATTTACATTAAATATAATAATTATAAAATAATTAAAAGACGTTAAGGGGTTATACTACCCAGGTGCTCAGTAAAATAAACGTTTTTTCGAAATTTTCCTCTTAGAAACCATTCTATGGATCAAAATAAAATTTTGAGGCTTTTACTATACACATTTTAAGATATAGAAAAAAATTGTATTTATAACTTTTGATACAAAATAGGGTCTTGACTGATGATAAACGGAAAATGAGTTTTTTCGAGAAACGAATCTGCGTACAATATAACATTCTGCGAACAGCACCAAGAGCAAAAAACAAAATTTGTCGTTAATTTACTTTACTTTTACTAGAAAAATACCCACGATTATATATTTTTATGAAAAATTCGCAAATTGGCATCAGTTTTAACATTTTTTAAAATTTTTTAACTAAAAATCGACTTTAAATTGTTAATAACAATCTTAATTATTTATGAATCTTAAAAAGCGTGCGTACTTCACTAGATAATTTATCTGAGAAGTTACAGTTAAAATTCTAAATGAATCCGTAAAAATTGAGCGAGTTACAGTGTACGCAGTTTTGAAAAATGTAATTTTGAGAAAAACGCATTTAAAATTTCACGGCACATTTACAATATGATTTATTTAAAGTAGAGACTTAAAAATTTTTTCACTTTTACTTTGCTATGAGCACCATATAACTACTGCTTTATATTTATGATTTATATTTTTATTATAATTAAACTGATTACGAATTAAATTGCAAATTCAGTTGAAAATATTTCCGAATTACTTATAAGTACAATAATCAATTTGCTACTTTTAAAAACAAATAGAAAAGACTGTATTAAAATTATACATAAGATCTACGTATAATAAATAAGTTTTAAATAAAATTTTCTACTTTTTACAGTCAAATATTTTTATTTTAAACTGAAAATATTTCCTCGTCTCCAACAATTGTTAGTGGTCAATAGTGAATTTTTTAATTAATTAATCTGTTTACAAAAAAAATAAATTTCCGGAAGATTTCCGGATGATTTCCGTAAAAAAAAATAAATTTCCGGAAATCTTCTGGAAAATTTCCTGAAATTTATTCTTTTTTTACGGAAATCTTCCGGAAAATTTCCGGAAATTTATTTTTTTTTACGGAAATCATCCGGAAATTTATTTTTTTTTGTACGGAAATCTTCCGGAAAATTTCCGGAAATTTATTTTTTTTACGGAAATCTTCCGAAAAATTTTCGGAAATTTATTTTTTTTACGGAAATCTTACGGAAAATTTCCGGAAATTTATTTTTTTGTACGGAAATCTTCTGGAAAATTAAAAGAAATTTATTTTTTTTACGGAAATCTTCCGGAAGTTTATTTTTTTTACGGAAATCACCTGGAAATCTTCCGGAAATTATTTTTTTTTATCCAAATCACTTTGAAAACTTTCCGGAAATTGATTTTTTTACGAAAATCACTTCGGAATTGGACCCTGCACAAAATACACGTAAAAAATCTTCGAGTGAAATTGTTTGAAACTTCGTGGGAATGAAGTTTTAAGAATGCTAAACAAAATACTGAAGTCTAAAGTGCCCCACTTAAGGTCAGAAATAGGACTAGGAGAGGTTAAAATCAATTTGTAAATTGCCATAAATTTAATAAATAAACAAAATCTGTTGGGAAATTCATTGTGACTATTTTTGTATGATTAAACAAATGTTTTATTTAATTAATGAACTAATTAATTATAACATAAGATTAAATAATTTTTTGAGAAAGTTCTCTGACAATTAAATTTATTATTAAAAAAAAATCCAACCTAAAATAATACTGAAGTCCTCTTGTTTACAATTCAATTTTACGAAATTGAAATAATTTAAATTTAATTTATTATGTCCAGAAACATTAAATGTAAGTAAAATTTAATAAATTTATTGGAGTTGTTCCATATTATCTATTGTTCATGGTTGGTCAACCTGCAAAACTAAATTTCGAAAAGTTGATATTACATCATTTTTAAAATTGTATGTAAAAATCTAATTTTTTGCTAATTTAAATTATCTATTGGGTCAAATTCGTAACTTTTTAGGTCCTCTTTCTAATGGTTTGTTCATATAAATTATTCTTTTTTTAGTTATGAGCAAAAAATCTTAGATGTGTCAAAGTGCAAGCCTTGCCCCTAAATAATGTTTACTATAAAAAATTTTTTATTACATCTTTTATTTTATTTAGATAGCCCATTAAATTTCAAACATATCAAATTATTATCGAAGTGTACAAACTATAAAAATAATTAATTTCAAAGCAAACTGGACTTGCCCTTTCCTACAAAATGTACACCGAAAAAAATCTCGATGGTATTATTAACTATGACTCTATAGTTAATCTTAATCTAGTAAAAGTAATAAGTATTCCTAATCATTATGGTTAGGATCGCTAGGTTGATTCAACAAATTCAAGCCTGGCAAAAACAACCCTGCAAATCCTAGTCAAATTGACTAGAATTTTAGTAATTAGAATAGAATAGAATATAATTAACGTTGGCCCATACTGGCGTTGCGCCTGTATATTTGGCCATGATCTGGTGTGTGAATGAGGTTTAACAGTAAGAGAGATGAAATAGAAAGAGGCGGTAAATTTGAAAGTAGTAGTGAATTTGAAAGTAGTAGTTGATAAAGTAGAAGAGACTTTCTTTTAATAATAGAAATAAAGAAATGAGGAGGGAAACCAGAGGGAAGTTTGCCGAAGGATGGGACCGCAGCTCCAGACTACTCAATCCATCCGGAGGGGAAAGTCCCAAGCAAAACTTCTTCTCAGCATTGATTGAAATCATTGCTTCTCTGGGGCTCCTAAATTGAGTAAAGAGAGAGATGAAAAAAAGGACTAGTAATAGAGTCTAGGTTAGATTTTTATATTAGCTCTTTTGAGAAATCTAAAAACGTGAGAGACAATGCTAGGGGTAGGGTTAGTAAGGAATTGTACACTGCTAAATGGTACATTTTAGGGCTCTTGAGAGAGCTTTTATTAAATCTGGACGGAAGGCATCGAATCTGGGGCAGTTCCAGAGAATATGTTCGAAATCTTCTTCGATGTTAGGGCAATGAGGACAATCGCCCGAACGAATATAATTTTTTCTGGCTAGGCTGGCACCTAGGTTATAATGATTAGCTCTTACTCGGCAAATAGTGGTGATCCATAGTCTCCGAGCTACAAAGTTCGCAAACCATGGTTTTTTTCTTGGTTTATAGTAGTACTGTGTGTATTGGGCTTCTTTGTTTTTGCCTATTTCTAGGAAGTGTGTTTTACAACTATCAATTAATTGTTTGCGGGCTACACAGAAGAAGTTAGAAAATGAGAGTGGAATATTTAAAAGGACAGGATTGGTGGTTGCCTCCTTAGCTGCTATATCCGCTTTTTAGTTTCCATCGATTCCTGAATGGCCTGGGATCCATACGAGGGTCGACGGACGGTTTAGTTTTGATAGGACATGTAATCGGTTTCTTATGGCGAATATTATATAAGATTTGGTTCTGTATGCATTTCCAGAAGCCAAATTGTTTAGCACACTAAGGGAATCCGAAAAAATGACTGTGTTCGAAAGATTATGATTGATGATATGGTCTAAAGTGAATAAAATTGCAAATGCCTCGAGTGAGAAGATGGATGCGTGATCTGAGATTTTGAATTTGCATGTTAAATTTAAGGCCGGACAAACAAAAGCACATCCAGCTGCACGGTCTGTTTCTGATTTAGACCCATCAGTGAAAAATAAAGTATGATTAGTAAAGTTACAGTTAATTAGATCCTTAAATAGATCTGAAGAGCTGGGTGAATCTTGAAGTGATTTTCCCCAATTGAGAATAATATTTCGAGTGAATGGATGATCCTCAAAGAGGAATTCGAAATAAGGATCGATATCCTTACTTCTAATAAATTCGCTATAAATTTTTAATTTTTCGTAAGCAATTAGGAGAGGGTAATTAAATTTTACGTTAGAATCCATGGTGAGATCTGAAAGTTCCGAGAGTTTTGCCGGCAGGGGATGGGTGGAATTTGAATATACTCTATAGAGATATCTTTTAGCGAGAAAATTGAACCTTGTCCTTAAAGGAGGTTCGCAGCATTCCGCCATCATAACATTAATGGGGGTGCTTTGTCTATATCCTATGGCTAATATTAGTGCTCTATTACGAAGTTTTTCTAATCAAACAAAATTTTTATGCGATTTAAAGTTTGCGGCGTGAGAGCCGTAATCAATAAGACTTCTTATTAGGGAATCGAAAATACGAAGAAGGAGGTAAGGATCTGCTCCCCACCATGTTCCTCTAAGGACTTTCAGAACATTTAAAATTTTGGAAATTCTGTCGCAAAGGTAATTAAAATGAGTGTTCGAGGAAGCTGATTCATGGAAATAGACGCCAAGGTATTTCGCTGAAGGTGTTAATCGAATGATAGATTCGTTTAGGGATATGAAAAGTGTGGGATCATTAGTATTGAGTTTTTGATTGTTGAAAATAACAAGTTGTGTTTTAATCGGACAAATTTCTAAACCTCTATTTGAAAGAAATGTTGAAATTATGTTAAGGCAATTTTGTAGGGAGTTTATAACTTCGTCTACATTTTGGGAGCGAGCAATAATAGACCAATCATCAGCAAATTCATATATTTTGCAATCTTCGGGAATTATAGTGTTAAGATTCCTAGTATAGATACTAAAATTAATTGGGCTCAAGATACTTCCTTGTGGAAGACCAACAGAACTAATTCTTGGTCCAATGATTTCACCATTTACTTTAAAGAACATGCTTTTGCATTTAATTGATTCGTAAATAAAACGAGCTATCGTTTCAGGAATGCCAATTGCTCTTAGATCCTCCACTAAAATATTCGGGACTACACTAGGAAAAGCTCCCTTTATATCAAGGAACAATGCACCGATGATTTCTTTTTGAGATAAACCCGACCAGATTTCCGTGGAGATCAGTGCCAGGTTATCTGAGCAGGATTTGCCCTTTCTAAAACCGAACTGATAAGGGCTAAGAATTTTATCGCGTTCAATTTGCCAAAGAAGTCGGTTGTAAATTAATTTTTCAGTAACTTTAAATAAACAAGAGGCTAAGGAAATAGGACGGAATTTACCTGGTGAGGATTTGGGAATGAAGAAAATAAGAAATTTGTTCGAAGAGGGAGAAAAGAGACCGTTAGAAATAATTCTGTTAAGGATTGATAAAAGAGCTAATAAAGCTTCTTCTGGAAAGTGTTGTATAGTGTTGAAATCAATTTTATCGAGGCCTGGAGATGACTTCGTTTTACAAGATTTAATGACTATTGATAACTCTGAAAAGGTAAATGGAGCTTCTAGAAAAGGATTATTATCAAAGTTGGTTGGAAAATTATCATAATAAACGGTAGGAGGACAAAGTTCGTCTCTTAGGGAGTGCAACTTGTCTATTGTTTCTTGGTCAGCTGAGCAAGAGGCTGTTTGTGGTTGAGTGAAACGATTTTTAAAAGATCTCACTACAGACCACATTTTAGAAAGAGGGGTATGTCTATGCAGAGAATTACAAAAATCTCTAAAAGATTGGCGTCTAGCTTGGTTAAGAGTGCGCTTAACAATGACTTCTGTTTTTTGTATTTGAGGAAATTTTCGTAGTTTGATTGTCGTTTGTAGTTTTTAAATGCTGTTTTCCTCTCTTTTATAGCATCGTCGCATTCATTATTCCACCACGGTGCTGGAACAATAGGTTTCCTTGGATGGGCTCTGTGATTATTATTGTTGTTTGTGGGTTTGTGTTGGGGACAGACTAAGTTAATTGTGGAATCTACGAGATAAACAAAATGATTATAGTCAGAAAGTGGATCGTTAGTGTTTAAAAGGTCTAAATTTGAATCTATAGATGAACGAAGTTCCGTGGCAAAGAGGGACCAGTTCATTGCTCTTAAGTTGTACTTGTGCGAGGAAAAGGATGAAATAGGTATTGTAATACCGAGTGAAATAAAAATTGGAAAGTGATCACTGCCCAGAGGTTCATCATGAACAGTCCAAGATGAATTTGTATATAGGTTAGGAGATATGAATGTGAGATCCAAGGAAGAACCGGGATTTGGTGGTCGACTAACAAGAGTAGGTGAGCCATTGTTTAAAAGGACAAGATCTGATTCATCCAATTCTTTACATAAATTTCGCGCATTTGAGCAAACATAATTGCTGCCCCAAAGAGTGCTATGGCAATTGAAATCACCTCCTAAAATAATTGAATTGAAATTAGAGTTTTGAATTGAATTGAAAAGTAAATTCCAGTACCTGACAGGAGTTTGTTTGCCGGGGACTCTATAAATTGATATGAGTAATATTTCACCTATGGAGGAGTTGATTGAGACCGCGAGTGTCTCAAGTTCATCCTCTGCAGTGAAAATAGTGCGAATTCTTTTAAAAGTCAGGGTTTTGCGAATGGCGATCACAAGACCACCACCTTTGTTCACTAAACGATCTTGTCTGATTATATTAAATTGTTTTAAGGTATTTAAATTATCTCTTTTCTGGGGTTTTAAAAAGGATTCGCTAAGTAAGAGAATGTCGAACTGGTGTGAGAGTTTTTGGAGATCTGGCGTCTTGTTGAAGACGCCGCGGCAATTCCATTGCATTATATTAAGGTTTGTTAAATTGGCCATTATTTTCGATATTGAACAGTGATTGAAGGGTCTCTGCGATTGTTTTAAGAAGGTCTTTGTTGCGTTTGATTGTTTCAGGAGAGAAATTCGGAGCAAGAGAATTTACTTGCTCATTAATCATGGAGATGAAGTACGAAGGTAGTGATTCTGAAATTGTTGGAACAGGTGTCGTGATAGGTGACCGAAATTGGGATGAGAGTGCGAAACCATTGGGAAGATTGTCGTTGTCTCTTCCATTGTTCCATTTGTTTGCAAAAAAATCGCTAGCTTTTTTCCTCGTTTGTTTTGAATTTTGTGACGCTCTATTAGGTGGAGCGATTGAGTGTTTCTGTTGTCGAGGAGGAAGGTTCACAACTTCAGAAAAACGACGATGATGAGACGAGTTTTGTGAGGTGAGCGATGGAGCTGGCGTTTCACCCAATTGTGGGAAATTCGAAAAGTTAAAAGTGTTTGTGTCCGTTGTCGATTTTTTTGGTCGAAGGATAGATTTTGCTTCCATGAAAGAAACTCTGTGTACAGTAGCGTAAATTCTTATTTCCTTCTGTAGGATGAATTCCGGGCAAGATTTGGAGGTGGCAGAATGAGAGCCAGAGCAATTGGCACACTTAGGCGTTTTAGAAACTAGCATTGGGCAAGGGTTAACTTCATCATGAGAAACACTCTCCACAAGATTTGCATCTTGGATTTGAGCGACAGTGTTTCGCAATGTGACCGAATCTCATGCATTTCATGCATATTCTTGGGTCCGGAAAGTATGGACGAATTGGACTTGAGCCCTTGTAAACCGCTACTCTCTGAGGGAGAGTAGTGCCTTGAAAGGTGAGTAAAACAGTTTTCGACGGAATGTATTTCACAGACTTTGTTTTTTCATCAAAGATTTTCCTATCTAAACGCCTAGCTTGAACGATTTTGATTTTATGAACATGTGGTCCGACAACCTCGCCATGTTCAAGGATCTCGTCCATGGTTATGTCCAGATCAACATTATTCATAATGCCTTGACACGAAACAAAACTTGCAGGAATTATGCCAATTAAACCTTTTTCTTTCAACGAGGGGTCATTAATAAGCTGATTCGCAGCTTTTCCGGATTTTACAACGACTCTGACTTTACCGCGGCCGCTTTGGTTGATATCAACGATTTGGTCAGGAAGCATCGGATGAAGCATGCGACCTATATACATAGGCCCGAGATCTTTTTGGGAATCGGCGGACTTGGGATCGCGTTGAATTAATATCGTGCAATGAGTTCTTAAATTGTTGTCGTATCTAAGATTGAGGTTAGGAGTTTTGTTATTGCTAGCACCGCTGTTTGGGTCTGTTATTTTTTCTATTGATGGTGGAGCTGTCGGAGGTCCATTATTAAGGCAGTGCCTTTTTGGATTTGGAGAATCTGTTTGATCAGTTATTCTCTTTAGGAACAATAATTCGCGCGCGGCTAACTGAACTTCCATGTTGTTAGACAACGATTGGGATTCGTCAGTTTTATCCAGAATTTCGGAATTCATGGCTGATGTGCCGGAGGCAAAACCTCCGGCAAGTATGCTTTGATGCCAAGACAGGTCTCAACAAGAATAAATTCGGAAAAAGGATACAGTCAATAAAAATGGCCGCCCAAGGCGGTAGGAGCGACGCTCAGACGCGTCACGAAAATATGGTCGTGCCCCTGGCACTCGACGCTTATAGCTCGAACAATGTGTACGGGCTTGTATTCACACACTCAGGTAGTTGAAATTTGAACTTCCAGCGTTGTGGACATGCGCGAGTAGACACTGTTATACGCTACTAAAAATACACAATGTGCTCGGTAGATCCGCTCACGAGAGACCTCATTTTAGTAATTTTGCCTATTTCCATAATGCGCACGCGTCTGCTTCTGTTCTGACAGTGTTTACCTCTATATCTTTCGCGTCATTTATCGTGATTTCGTAAAACGATTTTTTATCATTACTCGCGTCTATTTTTTGTACATAAAATGGAGTTCTTACATACATCAAAATTGCTGGTTTCTCGGAACCTCTGGAAATATAGATAGTCCATGTTTTAGAAAGTAAACTATTTAATTATATTAGTCAATTCTTTCAGACTTTTTTGGTTAGGTTTCATTATAAATCGTCGAAATTTTTACGCACGTGGTGATAACATTTTTACTATTTCAATCGCGCAGTGTGTTTGAAAATTTACCTTTGCAATAATTTGTGTATTTAAATTTATTTTCATTTGAAAGTCATAAATAATTAAAAATAAATAGTTTTTGACAAGTGTATAAAATTGTGTACTCGAAATGTATAAAACATCATCTGATTAAGTATTGTATTTTGACTCGAAAATCTAGTGTCTATTAAAAAAATAAAATACCAAGTCGTGTTTAGTGTAGTGGTTATCGTTCCGGGTTTCAAAGTGCGTATTCGTTAGGTTCAGGTGTTCGCGTCCCCCCTGCGTCAAATATTTATTTCATAAGTTTAAATTAATTCTAAGGTATATAAATACAAAGTCAAATATAAATATGTTCAAATGCAATAATTAATTTTTTTCTTTCTTCTTTTAATTAGTTTTTCTCTTTTATTTGATAATAAGAATTTGATTAGCAATTTCAAATAATTATGATACACAGTGTAAATCTAATATTATTCTCCTAGTCAATTTGACTATTTTTTCCTGATTACATCGACTAATTTTCCTGGTCACTTTAACTACACAGCCACACAAAAAAAAAAGTTCTGATCTGGGGGTCTCACTATGTAGACTTTATGTTTTTTGGGTCGCTGAATCCGAATCTGAGGTCCATTTAACCTCATCAGATCAGGATTTTGACATAACCTCAAAAGACCAATATGGCGGACACATTTTTGAAAAGTTCATTGGATTCGCTTGAAATTCGTTACTCGGAGGTTTTTGGGGTCGCTGATTACGAATTTGAAGTCAGATTTCAAAAATTCAAAATGGCGGATCCAATATGTCTGTGTCAGCAATATTGGATCCGCCATTTTGAATTTTGAAAAACCGACATCAGATTCGTAATTAGCGACCCCAAAAACCCCAGAGTAACGAATTTCAATCGAATCCGATGAATTTTTCAAAAACGTGTCCGCCATAGTGGATCCGCCATTTTGAATTTTTGTAATCAGACTTTAAATTCGTAATCAGCGACCCCAAAAACCTCCGAGTAACGAATTTCAAGCGAATCCGATAAACTTTTCAAAAATGTGTCCGCCATATTGGTTTTTTGAGGTTATGTCAAAATCCTGATCTGATGGGGTTAAATGGACCTCGGATTCGGATTCAGCGATCCAAAAACCATAAAGTCTACATAGTGAGACCCCCAGATCTGAACTTTTTTTTTGTGTGGCTGTGCTATGCTTGAATCTTATTACTTTGACCAGGATTCTATAGTTGGCTCCTCTCGTAACTAGGAAACCTAGTCAATTCCTGGTATACAGGTCCTAGGCATTTTTTTCGGTGTACTCTTTCTTTTCTTAAAAAAGACATGGAGTGGAAAGGTAGAATGTATCGAAAAGTATCGAAGTAAAGAATGGGCAATGAGAATGTAAAATCTTAATAAAAGGGTGTTTTTAAAATTGTTTGTACATGTGAAGGTGGCGCTGCAGTCGTATGTTATTTAAAAAGAGCGCGAATATATAAATTTTATTTTTGTTAAGAGAAAGTACTCATAATAAATCTTATTTTGCATTGTCAAAAAAAACGTCAACATTTCAAATATAAATAAGCAAATTATTAACTGAAAAAATTTGAATATTATTATTAATGAAATAATGGACTTGGACAATGGACATATAAAAACTAGCACCATAGACGGCCGCTTGCGGCCGTCGGAGGAGCTAGTAAAACTAAAAGATGCATACTAACAGTTTCGTCATGGTAATCAATCTATCTATGAAAATATTCCCAGGCTATACTCAGAATTGGTCAATTTTATGTGGGTATGTATATCTCACACAGGTTCTCATTATGATTATAAAACTAGTCCTTAAAAAGACCACAACCGATCTTAATAATTTGTTCTCAATTTAATACTGAAACTAGTCCTCAAAGAAATCCTCAATATGAGCCTGAAACTAGTCTTAAATCAAGTCCTCAATCTGATCCAAAAACTAGTTTTAGGATCATATCCAGGACATAATTCAGGACTTGCTTTAGGATCAGATTTAGGACTTGTTTGAGGATTAGTTTTAGGATCATATCTAGGATATAATGCATGATTTGTTTTAGGATCACATTTAGGACTTGTTTGAGTACAATTTTTAGGATGAGATTTAGGACTTGGTTGAGGACTAGTTTTAGGATCACACCGAGGACTTAAATAAGGACTTTTTTTAGGATCAGATTGGAAAGTTGTTTGGGGACCAGTTTAAGGATCATATCTAGGACTTAAATCAGGGATTGTTTTAGAATCAGATTGAGGACTTGTTTTAGGACTAGTTTTTGGATCAGAGTGAGGATTTGTTTAAGGACTATTTTTAGTATCAGATTTAGGACTTGTTTGAGGATTAATTAGCCGCGTGAAGCTAGCAGACCGACACCGGTCCGCAGCCACATATATTCAGCTGTCACGTGTGGCTGCGGGCCGCTGCTGGTCTGGTAGCTTCATGCGGCTGGGATTAATTTTTGGATCAGAGTAAGGTTTTGTTTTAGAGTAAGTTTTAGAATCATATCGAAGTCTTATGTCAGGGCTGGTTTTAGGATCAGATTGATACTTATTTCAGAACTTGTTTTCTGATTAGATTGAAGACTTTTTTGAAGTCTTGCGTTTTGGTCAAGTTAAGGAATTATTTGAAGACTAGTTTTAGGCTCATATTAAGGATTTCTTTGAGGACTAGTTTTTTAGATCAGATTGTGGTCTTGTTTGAAGACTATTTTTTGGATTAGATTGAGGACTTATTTGAGCCTAGTTTTAGGATCAGATTAAGAACTAGTTTTATGATTAAAACTAGTCCTCAATCATGTCCTAGATATGATCCTAAAACAAGTCCTTATTTAAGTCCTAGATGTGATTCTAAAACTAGTCCGCAAACAAGTCCTAAATCTGATCCTAAAACTAGTCCTCAACCAAGTCCTCAATCTGATCCTAAAACAAATCCTGCATTAAGTCCTAGATATAATCCTAAAACTTGTCCTAAAACAAGTCCTCAATCTGATCCCAAAACGAATCATGCATTATGTCCTAGGTAAAATTTGTAAAGTTAACACAATAATGGAATAAAATAAAAGTACAATTGCGAGATATAACATTCTAAGACACTCTAGAGTGATTGAGAAAATAACAATTAAATAAAAAAAGATATCGACAATATCCTTCGTCAGACGAGAGTCAATACTATGTAGAAGACAACCATATTTTGTTTTTTTTTATTAGATCACCCAGACGTGAGATTTCATGTACACCGTTTGTGCACCTAAAAAAGGACAGGTTTGCGCTTGAAGGAGTGCCACGACGGCAATTTTGAATATTTCGACTTAATTTTTTTTTAAATACTTGAATATATAATAGAGATGACGGTATAACTTAATTTACTGTACCAGTCATATTTTGTTAGAAAAAAAATCCGCAAAAATCGGCCTGTTTTTTCACTTGTCACAGTAAACTTCCCCCATAAGATAATATCCGTGAGACAACCAACAAACCAAAGACGTCTGTCACTCGCACGCTGAGGCAACTCAGCCTTAACCTATATGGTGTTATGTGTTCCTCAATTTTTAAATTAAATATAAATCTCACGCAAGAATTAAGTAGCTTCTCAAGTTTATGATTTAATTCTTCAGTTAAAACATTATATATAGCACAGCAGTAATCAAAATGGGGAAAAATAGGGAAAGTTTCCGAAGTGATTTCCGTAAAAAAATCAATTTTCGGAAAGTTTTCAAAGTGATTTCCGTAAAAAAATAATTTCGGTGTACCTTTGGTTGCATTTATCAATAAATTGAGAAATCATATTATCACGACTGTGTGAATTATATGCCAGCGTTTGCATTTGATTGTTATTAATACCTTTAGTACGAAAAGGATTTTCCCGTTTAAATAAATAAATAAATTTCCGGAAGTTTTTCGGATGATTTCCGTAAAAAAATCAATTTCCGAAAAGTTTCCGAAGTGAAGTCCATAAAAAAATCAATTTCCGGAAGATTTTCGGAAGATTTCCGATGTGATTTCCGTAAAAAAAATCAATTTACAAAAAATTCCGGAAAGTTTCCGAAGTGATTTCCGTTAAAAAAAATAAATTTCCGGAAAGTTTCCGGATTATTTCCGTAAAAAAAATAAATTTTCGGAAAGTTTCAGGAAGATTTCCGTACAAAAAAAATGAATTTAGAATTTTTTAGAATTAGAATTTCTTTATTTTGTCCTAGGAAATCCAAAAAGACAAGCATTAAAAATACAGTAAAAGAAAACGTACAATTCATAAATCATGTGACAAAAAGAATACTTTAAATTAATCTTTAACAAAACAAAAATAACAATTGGAAAATTTGTATAGTTAACACAATAATACAACAAAATAAAAGTACACTCTAGAGTGATTGAGAAAATATATGTTTATATACAATACTGTTTTGAATGTTTTTAGACAACTGATACTCGTTATAGAGGAAGGAAGAGAGTTCCACTGATTATTGCAGTTACAATAAAATTTCTTTAATACCATTCAGTTCTACAGAGTGGAATTCTAAGCATATTAGCACATCTCAATTCTCTAGTAGTAATTTAATCTCTAAAAGTAAATTTTTCATACAAATAGGAAGGTTTTTTAGTTTTTAAGATAACATGCGTGCGACAACCAACAAACCAAAGACGCCTGTCACTCACGCTAAGCCAACCCAGCCTTAACCTATATGATGTTATGTGTTCCTCAATTTTTAAATTGAATATAAATCTCACACAAGAATTTAGTAGTTTCTCAAGTTTATGATTTAATTCTTCAGTTAAATCATTATATACAGCACAGCAGTAATCAAAATGATTTCCGGATGATTTCCGTAGAAAAAAATAAATTTCCGGAAAGTTTCCGGATGATTTCCGCAAAACTAAATAAATTTCCGGAAATTTTCCGGAAGATTTTCGTACAAAAAAAATAAATTTTCGGAAATTTTCCGGAAGATTTTCGTAAAAAAAATAAATTTTCGGAAATTTTCCGGAAGATTTCCGTAAAAAAAATAAATTTCCGGAAATTTTCCGGAAAATTTCACTGTGTGACAAAATAAAAAAAGTTGCCTGCACTTTTATAGAGACCTAGTATAAGTTGTAGGTCTAGTAAAATTATGAACAATGATGTGTGAGAAATTTCCCGAACACCCCCAAAATTTAATTTTAGGGGCAAAAAACCGTTTTTTGCTTATTCATGTAAAGAATTACTCGTAACTTCCGTAATTTTTAACCGATTTTCAAAATTGCTCTTTTATTTTAAAGGGAAAAAGCACACCTTTTTAATCGTGTATTGCTCGTTTACTCAAAATAAAAATTGACAAAACCGCAGTTGAAAATATTTGCGATTTATCGATTTTTATTCAATTTTTTCAACTTTAACGAGGTTTTTAGAATAGTATTCGAATTTACAGATTTTTTCATAATAATTTCTTAAAAGTATATTTAATTCTGCGTAAAATGAGTATTTTTTTGAAAAAATTTTAATACAAATTGAGGAAGATACGTGAATTTTAAGATTTAAAAATTTTTTCTCCAAAGTTACAAATATTCCAATTTTGCTGTGGAATTTACATCAGGGCACTTTAAATTTTGTGTTCACTAAATTTAATTGATTAACTAAAACGGCATGCATGTCAAACTTGTTTTTGATAGAATTAAATAAAGAAAGAGTCCGTATTTAGAGAGGGGGGTCCGGATAAATTTTAACTTTTCTATAATTTATATTGTTTAAGTTTGTCAATGTTTTTCAAACATTATTTATGATTCAAATCTATTCCATATTATCAAAATTAATAAAATTGTTCAGGACTCTGTCTTTATTTAAATCTATCAAAAACAACTTTGATATGCATGCCGTTTTAGTTAAACAATTAAATTTAGTAAACACAAAATTTAAAGTGCCCTGATGTAAATTCCACAGCAAAATGGAAATATTTGTAACTTTAGGAAAAAAATTTTTAAATCTTAAAATTAACGTATCTCCCTCAATTTGTATTAAAATTTTTTCAAAAAATACTTATTTTACGCAGAATTAAGTATACTTTTAAGAAATTATTATGAAAAAAATCTGTAAATTCGAATACTATTCTAAAAACCTCTTTGAAGTTGAAAAAATGGAATGAAAAACGATAAATCGCAAATGTTTTCAACTGCGGTTTTGTTAATTTTTATTTTGAGTAAACGAGCAATACAAGGTTAAAAAGGTGTGCTTTTCCTCTTTAAAATAAAAGAACAATTTTAAAAATCAGTTAAAAATTACGGAAGTTACGAGTAATTCTTTACATGAATACACCAAAAACGGTTTTTTTCCCAAAAAATTAAATTTTGAAGGTTTTTGGAAAATTTCAAACATACTACTTTTTTAGTTTTTCAAGACGAAAAAGTTAGGATAGGTCCGATTTGAAGTGCCATTTTTCTATCACACAGTGTTTCCGGAAGATTTCCGTAAAAAAAATAAATTTCCGCAAATTTTCCAAAATATTTCCGTACAAAAAAAAAAAATTTCCGGAAATTTTCCGGAAACCCTTCCACATGGAGAAACATGTAGAAACATTTCTAATTAAAATAGGAAATATTAACAATAAATTTGAAAAAAATTCTGACTGTAATTAAGGAATAATTCACTGTAAAATTATAGTAAATACTGTTGTAAATTTACATAAAAAATAATGTAAATTTACATTATCGCCTTGTAAATTCTCAAAATTTGATAGTAATTATGGAGAAATAAATACTGTGAATTTACAGAACTCCACAGAGAATTAGTTAGAATTAGTTAGTAGTAGTATAACCCCTTAAGAAACGGCAAAGAGCCGGTCAATGATGAAATACCAAGAATTGTAAATAACAGTTGAAAAACGAAGCAATTTTTTTGTAGTTTTAATATTGTATTTTAAGATGCAAAAAACGTTTTTAATATTTCAAATAAAATGATTGTTAAAAAAACAGTAAAGTGAGGCCTATTTTTGCCTTCGCAAACGCAAGTACCTATACTGTAAAAGATTTTCGTGTAAAAATTTTCGAGTTAAATATCAACTCCCACAAAAAGTTATTTTAGTAACTTTTTACTTTTACCAAGAGTGAAAAAGGGGTGTTAAGCATCAACTACCACGTGAGTTATTTTGTCATTTTTTTGGTGTTTATACCTTAAAAAGTAAGCATAGAGATTTAAAGTTTTAAGTCCCTTCATCCAACTATATGTATCTTCACTTTAACTCCCCATTGGGTGCGAGTTTTATAGAATCCCCAGATGAGTTAAAATTTAACTCCCTTTTTTACAGTGTATTTCCAATAATAAAATAGAAACGATTGATGTATTTATATTTATTTCATTAATTATGCTCACAAATAATTGAAAACTTTAACAAATTTATATGTTTCCATCGTGAAATTTGTAGTTTCAAGGTCATGCTGCTGCTCCATATCCATTTGCCCTTTCTAGTGCAGCTTTAGCTAAATTGAAAAGTGTGCAATAATTCTTATTAATAATGTTGTGCAACTTTAAATAAATTTTTTTAATTAATCTTTACTGGTTTGATGATTTTTATTTCTTTCTTAATATTTTAATATTTAAATAAATATAATTTTTAAATATTTAATATTAAAATATACTTATGAAGCTGAAACTTGCACCCAGTTATCAGCGACCACTTAAATTTGATAATTAAATTTTAAAGTTAAATATTTTTTAAAAAGCTTTAACTGGCACTCAGTTTTAAGCACACAAAAAAATTTTTCAAAATTTGATGTTGGTATTAAAAAATATATATTTAACTTTAAAATTCAATTTTTAAAATTAAGTCATTGCTGACAACTGGGTATCGGTTTCACCTTCATAATGTATTTTAATATTTAATTTAAATATTTACTTCTTTTTATTCGTTTTATACTTTTTTCTGATGCCTAAAAAATCCATTTTCCATTTATTATGAAAAATTTAAAAGAATATTTTAATTTTTATTTGAAATTTTTGTAGCAAATATAATAATATTACAGTCGGGTCCCCATACTGTTAAATTCCAAACTGTTATGTCCTCAGTAGTGTTATGTTTTTGCATAACCTCCAAATTCAGAAGTGTTAGGTGACGTCACGTTACGTCACTAATTTTCAGGGCCGTATTCTTAAGACAAAGGAAAAGGGTGCATATACTTCTAGGCCAAACTTGAGGTGTATATATTTACGTTCCTAAAAGGTGCGCAGTAAGCATAATTTGAGCACATAACAGAGCTGAGTCTGGAGAAGTGGGAAATTTCTGAAAATGTAACAGTATGGGGACCCGACTGTAATTCGTTTTATTTTTAATACTTTTGCAAATATTATTTGAAAACTTACCTGCTCCTGCGCCTGCCTCAATTGTAGTCCAGCAAATAATGAATACTGCTGCTACAAATACAGTTGAAAGGAATTTCATTGTTACTTTTGTTTTACGATTACAGTTTGCAAACAATTTGTAGAATGTAACTTTTCGCCTATTTTCGCCTTTTTATACTAGGGATAATCACTCGAAACTTATTAATGTTACTATTTATCAACCTTCTCATTGACTTATCTGTATTCGTCATGGAAAGACACGTTTAGACCGGTTATTATTTTTAAAGGTCCAGTTTCATAGTTACATTTGTTATCAAGTTTATCACTAAACATTTTTTTAAAAAAATTATATTTTTTATGAAGAATTAAGGATTTACGCTTTAACTAGCATGGCGGGAAATTTGCATCATCACCTAATATCGTTGGTTATATATCATAGAAGGAGTTTACACCGTAAGCCTTAAATATAAGCCTCCGCGAGCATAAACGGATATGCCTCCATGAGGATATACTTGCGTCTGCGCAAAGTGTTTGCCTGCAGCTGTGTTGTGAAAGAGTTTGCCTTGACCACGTGTTCGCGCAGGCGCAAATATATGCTCCTGGAGGTATATCTGTTTATGCGCGCAGAGGCTTATATTTAAGGCTTACGGTGTAAACTCCTTCATACACTGTAAAAAAAAGGAGTTAAATTTTAACTCCCCAGGGGATTCTATAAAAGTCGCACCCATTGGGGAGGTAATGCCAGGGGAGTTAAATAAACAGAGTTAAAACTTCACACCAAAATGCTAACTCCCCAAGGAAAAAATAACTCGCGCGGGTGTTGAATGAAGGGAGTTAGAAATTAACTCTCTTTTGGAGTTGATTTTTAACTCGAAAAATTTCACTCCCAACTCCCGAGTCCGTTAACTCCCTAAATTTTTTACAGTGAATGTACGATAGTTTCGTGTTTCTGCACACGTATTGCAATTACTGGAATCACATAGAATTCTGACAGCTGAACGAAGTCCAGGGTTTGTCGCTATCATCTGTGATTCCGTTCTGCATCATATAATTCAAAGAACGTTGGTCCATGCTGTGCAGTATCAGCATTTAATGCTTCGAAAATATTATCGGTAAAATAATATATTTCCCGGTATACGTGTACCAATTCTTAATAAGTATTAGTGGCGATAATGTTCGATCGGAAAACAATTACCCAAGGAGAAAAGTTTTCTTACAAAACACTTACTTACAAAAACTTGCAATTTAACCTTCGCGCTCCGGAGCGGTCACCCGGGGTGACCAAACAATGAAAAAAGTTGTAAATCTGCTCGACTTTTGCATCAATCGAATGGCGATTTTAAGTCACTGAGCAAAATTTTATCTACTTTCGAAAAATAAAAAAATTATAAAGAAATACAAATTTTAGAAAATTATTTAATATACCATTCAAAAGATTATTAAATTCAACGATTAATGATACATAAATGAAAATTTTTGTAATTTATACAAAGATTGCAGCAATCGACAAAAAATGAAAAAAATAAATTTTTTTAAAAAAATATTTCAACCCTTGCATATTCCTTAAAAATTGTAGGAAAATTTTGAAACTTATACAGGTATGATTATTGTTTAAGCCTTATCTTTAATTTAAGACCAAAAGAGTTAACAAAATCTTATTCGGTTCGTGAGATATCTTTCTAAACGTCCGAGCATGTTTTTTGACAAATACATTGGATTAGTCGATTTTTAACGGTTTTTGGCTGAAAATGCTTGGCCGATTATAATGATATCTCACGAACCAAATAAGATTTTTAACTCTTTTGGTCTTAAATTAAAGATGAGACTTGAATGATAACACCTATGTAAGCTTCAAATTTTTCCTACAATTTTTAAAAAATATGCATGGGTTGAAATAATTTCAAAAAAAATGTATTTAAAAAATTTTTTTGTCAACTTTGTCGATTGTTACAATCTTTTTATAAATCATAAAAATTTTTAGTTATGTATAATTAATCGCAGAATTTAACAACCTTTAAATTGGTATATTTATTAATTTTCTAACATTTGTATTTACAAAGAAATCGTGATTTAAAGATTGGTATGTTTTCGGGCCCTGCGCGTGCAGCCGTACCGACAATTCCCGACGGTAGTGTACGAGGCTACTGAAAATTGCCCGGGAGTTTGTTTTGTATATTGCGAAAAAATTAAATCATCAAAGTTTTACAGTAAAATTGTTTTTTATCAATAAATACAATATATTTTGATGTTACAATAAATTTTTTATTTGTTTAAACAAATTATTGTTGTTATTTACAAACTTTGTACGGAATGCACCTAGAAAGTTGTAGTTTTTTCCTAATTTTGCAATTTACTAAACCTTAAATGATTACAGATTAGAATTTATAAACAAATTATTAATTTACGAAAAAACATCTTTTGCTTAATCAAAAAAAATGTTCTGTTATTTCTTTCTCGAAGAAATCTATAATTTTGAGACATCGATATAATATTGATTCAACTGAACTTAATAGAGTGGGTCGGGTGCGTGATCTGGGTGTAATCATGTCTGAATCTTTTTCTTTTGCTTATCATATTGATTGTACAGTAAACACAGCTGTCAAAACACTTGGTTTCATCATAAGAAACGCATCCGATTTTAGAAATGCTTCGACAATTAAACTTTTATATTTTTCACTAGTTCGATCATTGGTAGACTTTGCTTCTCTGACATGGTCTCCATATTACAATGTGGATTGGGTCAGAATTGAAAGGGTACAGAACAGGTTTTTGAGATTTTCGGCACGAAGACTGAGACTCCCCTATGATTACTTTGGTCATGACTATACCAATTTGCGTGAGATTTTGAACATACCAACAATTAAATTCAGATTCTTATACATTGATTTATTGTTTTTATATAATATTCTTAATGGGAAAATTGATTATCCTTCGATTTTATCAAGCATTAAATTCGCAGTTCCAATTAGGTCTACAAGAAATTGCTCTTTTTTTAACTTAAAATTTCATAGAACCAATTATAGCCTAAATGCTGTTTTTTATAGGCAGTGTAAAGAGGGAAATGATGTTGTAAAGAATTATGATATCGACTTTTTTAATACTTCCGAATTTAGCTTTAAGTTACAGTTGCGGAGAATTCTCTTCTCAAATTATTGTTACCCAGTGTGCACGTACTATAACTGTTCTAGACCAAAAAACGAACAGTGTTCTAGAACAAGTGTTACAATTTTATTGTAGAACAGTTCTAGAGCTTTGTTCTAAATTTGTTCTGGAGCAGTTGTTCTGTATCTGTTCTATAACAGACATGTAACATTTGTTCTAAATTAGTTATAGAATTTTGAAGTAACATTGTTCCTACAGTGTTCTAGAACACTGTTACAAAAATTTAATATAACTGTTCTTTCACTGTAAACTCGTGTTTATTTTCACTACACGGAAAAATGTTATTATTAAATTTTATAAAAGTATTTTACAAGTGTAGGACAAAATGCTACAAAGGAAAATTTTGCTATCAACAAAACTAACCCAGTAAATCTTCATTTATTATGATCGGTCTTAAATTCAGCACTGTCTGCTATAATGTTAAAGGATTCAAAAATGTTGTATCCTAATTTAAGGCTGCTTTTCTGCTTTAAAATAAGACTTTCTTTTTACTGTAAAACTTTAACAAAACGTAAGGGAAGAGTTCCGGTTGTGGGCACCCTTTTGTTTTTGCCTCATAACATTTGTCCATGTGCATATTATACAAATATATGTGTACGAATTTAAAGCTAGAGGTCTAAGATGACTGTCAGTGAAGGAATTAAATTGATTCCTTTAAATAAAAAAGTTTTATTAGAAATTTAGTGAAATGGAAATTTTTTGACAAAAAAATTTTTGTACCCGGTTGTGGGCACCCTTGAAAAATCCGCTAAAAATGAAAAAATATTAAAGGAAACCATTACAAATAAAGAAGAAATTAAAGTTTCTTTATTTTAAGAGACTTTGCCGGGATAAAGAACAAAAATGATGACACGTTTTCACACTATGCTCATCGCTAACAAAAGTATAATGCTTGCATGTGAAGTAGCTAGTACGCATACCATGACGCACTTCTAATGCACTGATCGACTATATTCATCGCATTTAATGGAGTTTGCGGCTGTCACTTTCCTTGGCAGAAAGTTTAGATAGATGAGACAGTAGTCCACATCATTGTCAGATGGTAGAGCCTCCTTAACATAAAGGTGCCCACAACCGGGAATGACAGTCATTTTTTAAAAAGATCAACACTGCAAAAAAAAAATTAAACCCTTTTTTCTGAACGAATCTACACCCATATGTTGCTCTTCGAAAACAATACAAAATTACTTTTTTATTTATTTAATGCAAATTTTCTTTATTATGCTCACAGCTATTACACAAATGCATATATTTGTTTCGATATCAATACGAAAAGACCGTATTGTCAACGAACACGAGTTGCAATACTTAGATCAGTAAAATCTTCTTGCTGTCAAAGTTTACGTAGGGGTGCCCACAACCGGCGCACTTCCCCTACCTATATAAAATTTAGTAAAGTTATAGTAAAATTTGTTAAAAGTTTTCGATATTTGATATAACGTTACTAAATATAGTATAATTTTTATTAAAGTTTAATAGGGTAATGTCACATTGAGTGGACCGCCACTTTGAGTGGACCACCTGAGTTTTTAAGTTATCTGACAGCGGAAACGTGAAATAAATAAAACGAATAGCAACACCGCATCTAGAAACCGTAAGAATTTATGTTCCGCAATAATCATATACGTTATTGTTTGATGTAACGCATTTTTAAGAACACAAACCAAAAAAGAAGTCGCTCTTACAATGAGTAAAGTGATTCGGAAGTGTAAAAGTAGTGTAAAATTTAAGTTTTAAAAGGCGTTCCTGCCCATTTTCCCGAATGAGAGTTCCCGAATGACGATTTTCCCGAATAACTATTTTCCCGAATCTATTTTCCCGAATTATTTTTTTCCCGAATAATTAATTTCCCGAATTATTTTTCTCCCGAATAATTTATTTCTCGAAAAATTTTTTCACGAATTACCTTTTTTTGAATTATTGTATTCGTAAGAATTACAAAAATTAATTTTTTACGGTCGTTGCTATGGTAACATTAAACCTATTTATATTATTAATTACTATTGTTTTAGACGTCAATTTTTGCTTTTTTGGAAGTTATAAGAATAATATTTTAAAAATTTTAAAATATGGACGCGAAAATAGTTCAAGACACGAAATTAATTATTGGTGGATTCATATATTTACGATCGAAAAAACCCACAGTAATCAACCCCAATACTTATTGGGATTGCAAGCGTCTTCGAGTTAAAGAATGTAATGCCAGAGCTTGAGGGACCGCAAAAAGTGCCTGTTTTTTGCCCGTTTTATGTACATCGATAATTATGACAAAACGTAAGTAAAAAATTTCGGCCAAAAATTTTCTTAATCTGCGTGAAAATTGTAGTTGATCATAATTTTTAGTTTTTATTTAAGGGTAGTTAAACTCCTAATTCATCCCTCTAAAAATTGACAAATTATGAAATTCATACCACCATATATTCAACAAAAATAATTAATTATCATCGGTAAAACTGGTAAATAACGAAAATAAAAAATCCCTTTCATAAAAAAACAATCTCAATGACCTTAACATCCTTAAAAATGTTTTCAACCCCCAAAAAACTACCCCTATTTGAAATATTGACCAAATTAAACACAAAAAAATTATTACTCCCCTAAATCTTCATAAAAAATATAAATAAAATTAACAAACTAGTGAGACTTAATTTCGTCGCTAAAGTAGATTAATCCACCCCACAAAAACTACCCCTAATTGAAAAAATTACAACATTACACATTTAAAAAATTATTACTTCGCAAAAACTTCACAAAAATTATAAATAAAATCAACTAACTAGCCAGACTTTAATTCCATGCTAGATTAGAATAATCAACCCCCCAAAAACTACCCCTAATTGAAAATTTTACCATATTACACAATTAAAAAATTATTACTACACAAAATCTTCACGAAAATTATAAATAAAATCAACTAACTAGCCAAACTTAATTTCCTCGCTAAAGTAGATTAATCCACCCCACAAAAACTACCCCTAATTGAAAAAATTACAACATTACACATTTAAAAAATTATTACTTCGCAAAAACTTCACAAAAATTATAAATAAAATCAAATAGCTAAGCAGACTTTAATTCCATGCTAGAATTAATCAATTAACCCCCAAAAACTACCCCTAATTAAAAATTTTACTATATTATACTTTTAAAAAATTTTACTCAGCAAAATCTGCACGAAAATTATAAATATAATCAACTAACTAGTCAGACTTAATTTACTTGCTAAAGTAGATTAATCAACCCCTCAAAAACTACCCCTAATTAAAAAATTTACCATACTACACATTTTAAAAATTATTACTTCGCAAAATCATCACTAAAATTATAAATAAAATGAACTAGCTAAGCAGACTTTAATTCCATGCTAGATTAGATTAATCAACCCCCCAAAAACTACCCCTAATTGAAAATTTTACCATATTACACAATTAAAAAATTATTACTACACAAAATCTTCACGAAAATTATAAATAAAATCAACTAACTAGCCAGACTTTAATTCCATGCTAGAGTAGATTAATCAACCCCCCAAAAACTACCCCCAATTGAAATTTTACCATATTACATATTTAGGAAATTATTTCTACACAAATTCTTCACAAAAATTATAAATAAAATCAACTTACTAGCCAGACTTTAATTCCATGCTAAAGTAGATTAATCCACCCCACAAAAACTACCCCTAATTGAAAATTTTACCATATTACAGATTTAAAAAATTTTTACTTCGCAAAATCTTGACGAAAATTATAAATAAAATCAACTAAGTAGTGAGACTTAATTTCCTTGCTAAAGTAGATTAATCCACCCTACAAAAACTACCCCTAATTGAAAAAATTACCACATTACACATTTAAAAAATTATTACTCCGCAAAATCGTCACGAAACTTATAAATGAAATCAACTTACTAGCCAGACTTTCATCCCATGCTAAATTAGATTAATCAACTCCCCAAAAAACTACCCTTAATTGAATATTTTACCATATTGCAGATTTAAAAATATTTTACTACACAAAATCTTCACAAAAATTATAAATACAATCAACAAACTAGTGAGACTTAATTTCCTCGCTAAAGTAGAATAATCAACCTCTTAAAAACTACCCCCAAATTAAAAAATTTACCATATAACACATTTAAAAAATTATTACTTCGCAAAATCATCACTAAAATTATAAATAAAATGAACTAGCTAAGCAGACTTTAATTCCATGCTAGAATTAATCGATCCAGCCCTGAAGAAGTACCCCTAGTCGAAAAACTAACAATATTACACATTTAAAAGTTTTTTTCAGTGTTGCTGATTATGAATTGGAATACATTTTTTATTTTCAAAAAAATTAAAAATTGTTCATCATGCATGGCCCTGAAAAGGGCCGATTGATAATTTTCTTGTTTTTAGCAGACTGAGAAGACTTTTAACGTTGTGGAGAATACCTAATTAATTGGACGTTGTTCTTTTCGAATAGTTATTGATATATCGCAGATTTCAGGATTTGGTACTTGAACACCATTGTATTGACCATATCCAAGGTACCAAACTATCATCATCACGTGACTGCAACAACCCACTGTCCGAGCCCCACTTTCGCATGTACAAAAATATTCTATTATCGAGTCTCTTCTTACTTTTTCTTTATCTACAAGAACAAAAATGTGATGGTGTTTTCCGCTACGAAATCGGGATTTCATGTACGCTTTTACAAGTAAAATATGCTGAGCTACAATGCCATAGGTTTCAAAATTAATATTTGCTGTTGGATGTCTTCGATGCGGTTCAAACTTATGCACGAGGAATGTTCCTTCTTTCATGTGTTCAGCATAGTAAGAAATCGCATTATTTATCTGGTATGGACCAAGACTAAGATAGTACAGATCATCTAACTCCAGCTTAGGAAATTGAATTTTTTCATTATTTTCCTCATTATCTATCGCAGTGTAGTTGATTTCTATGTAGGGTGCTCTAACCTTTGATAGATTGTAGTCTTCTACTACTGATTTTAACCGATTTGGAACGTTTACTCGAGATTTCATAATATCGGCCACATTCTCAAACGAAGTATCACTTATTATTGGTTTGTGAAACAGATTTAATAACGCAAAAGCTATTAAAAGTGATTTAAAATCGTGACTTAAAGTCGAATTGTAAGCTGGAATAGAAAATATTTTGAACTTGCTCTTTAATCGTCCAAAAAGTTGTTCTACCACCCAACGAACTTTAGTTACAAATCTTGAACGATTTGCTTCTAAAGTAGTAAGTTGTCCAAGCCCTGGAGAAAACACGCGTAAGTTTTTAGTATCCTCAAGGAATTTAATGACGTCTCGAAAACCTCGATCAACCACAATGGCATCACCTTCACTAATAACATTCATTTCTGGAAACCTGTTGAAACATTCCTTCAATATAGTGGCATCATTATGGGTAGCATCGAATGGCCCAAGAACAAAAAGAACCCAACCATCAGGTGTACATCCTACCATAGGTTTCGTAAGTGGCATTTTCTTTTGTTCACTCCAAAGTTGCTTCTGACCAGAAAAATTTTTGGATTTTTGTGCTAGTCGATAAGTAGCATCAAATAATATGCAAGCCTTGTCATCTGAAATTTCGAAGAGTGTTTTAGCTGTAAGTGTATTATGTTCAGTCAATGCAGATCGATTATTACTGTTAAGCATTCTTGGAACTAAGTTTTCGAGAAGATCTTCTCTTGCTAAAGTGAGATAATTAGCAATAGTTCTGTCAGAAACACCAAACAGATAAGAAAGCTGTTCATTAGAAAGAGAAGTTCGAATTTTACACAAAAATACAGCTACATGCTTCGGTTGGCACTTTTGGACGAAGCTACAGATTTTATTAAATTCGTCTTTTTCATAGGCAAACCAAGCTTTCAATGTAACATTATCTAACGTATTAATATTTTCAATATCAAACACAGCCTTTTTATTGGCTTTTAATTCTTGGATGCATTCAATCAAAAGGTCACTAATCATTAGTTGCTCTCCAGCTGCTACTTTTTGCCCTTTCTGCACAAACGGCAAGTAGTTTTCGATGCCTACATGTTCACTACACATACGAGCGTCATGTGAAACAAAGAATTTATAATTCACGAGAAGATCATAGCGAATCTGTTTTGGAATTAAAACTAACCTTTCAACATTTTTGCATGCAAATGTGCAACGGTTATGAGATTTAAGCCCTTTCCTATAAACTGATAAGTCCGCTTCAGTTAGATCAACATTATTTAAAACATTTGGTTGTGTACTGAGATGAAAGCACGATCTACACACCTTACTTTGAGTTGGAATATCGTCTATCTTATTCAATTTTCGCTTTTTTGCATTGTGCGTTTGTCGCAAATTATTTATAATAACGAGAGGATTTGTTATACTGTTCACAGAGAAAAATCTGTCATTTTTACTTCGCTTTGGCTCATCACAGCCCAAGCAAGTAGAAAAAGACATTTTTTATTAAAAAATTCATGCAATAACCACGAATAATACACTGCTTAATAAAATTCTAATAAATTAACACTAACCTGTAAAAGAACAAGCACTACATAAAAAATTTTTAGTTTAGTAGAAATGAACGAAAACTATTATAAAAGACGCGTTTATAATTGAAAAATAATAAAAATTTCTGAAGACTGTGAATATGAGTTAACCGAATTACAAGAATTTTTTTAAATGTTGTGAATAGATAATACTCTTATGTCCTAAAAATAGACTAACGAGTTAAAGAGTATTCTTTGCTTTTATAAACCGTTTTTTCAAATATGCAATACATAAATAAAAATGTTGATGAAAGTAAGTTATTAAAATTACTTACTTCTCTAGGACCTTTTTCATACACCAATCAACTAAATCCAACTAACCAAAAATAAAATAATTTAAAAACATCAATGACCGACACCGAAGGAAATACAAAAAATGACTAACACAATTAGGGATAATAAAAAAATATCTTATGCAAAATCAGGGGTAGAAATAAGTCACTCACGCTATTTGTTAGACATTAAGAATAACATAATGTATTCCCAATAAAAATGAATTCAAAAACAACTTAATACTTTTAAAATGAAAAACATAGAATCATTCAAAATGTAAATAAAGAAGTAATTAATTTTTACTTTCATAAAGATTTTGCAGAGTAATAATTTTCAAGTGTGTAATTTGGTTTATTTACCAATAAAGGATAGTTTTTTGAAGGTTGACTAATCTACTTTACAATAAAAATGAAGTCTCACTAGTTAGTTGATTTTATTTATGATTTCCATGAAGAATTTGCAAAGAAATAATTCTTATGTGTTATTTATTTAATTTTTCAATTAGAAGATTTTCGAAGATTTTTCTTCATTTTCGTGAATATTTTGAAAAGTAATATTTTTCTAAATGTGTAATATGGTAAATTTTTTAATTAGGGGTAGTTTTTGAGGGGTTGATTGATTAACTCTAGCATGGAATTAAAGTCTGGCTAGTAAGTTGATTTTATTTATAATTTTCGTGAAGATTTTGCGGAGTAATAATTTTTTAAGTGTGTAATATGGAAATATTTCATTTAGGGGTAGTTTTTAGGGGGTTGATTAATCTAATCTAGCATGGAATTAAAGTTTGGCTAGTAAGTTGATTTTATTTATGATTTTCGTGAAGATTTTGCGGAGTAATAATTTTTTAAGTGTGTAATATGGTAAAATTTCCAATTAGGGGTAGTTTTTGTAGGGTGGATTAATCTACTTTAGCAAGGAAAATAAGTCTCACTACTTAGTTGATTTTATTTATAATTTTCGTGAAGATTTTGCTGAGTAAAATTTTTTAAAAGTATAATATAGTAAAATTTTTAATTAGGGGTAGTTTTTGGGGGTTAATTGATTAATTCTAGCATGAAATTAAAGTCTGGCTAGTAAGTTGATTTTATTTATAATTTTTGTGAAGAATTTGTGTAGAAATAATTTCCTAAATGTGTAATATGGTAAAATTTCAATTGGGGGTAGTTTTTGGGGGGTTTATTAATCTACTCTAGCATGGAATTAAAGTCTGGCTAGTTAGTTGATTTTATTTATAATTTTCGTGAAGATTTTGTGTAGTAATAATTTTTTAATTGTGTAATATGGTAAAATTTTCAATTAGGGTAGTTTTTGGGGGGTTGATTAATCTAATCTAGCATGGAATTAAAGTCTGGCTAGTTAGTTGATTTTATTTATAATTTTTGTGAAGTTTTTGCGAAGTAATAATTTTTTAAATGTGTAATGTTGTAATTTTTTCAATTAGGGGTAGTTTTTGTGGGGTGGATTAATCTACTTTAGCGACGAAATTAAGTCTCACTAGTTTGTTGATTTTATTTATATTTTTTATGAAGATTTAGGGGAGTAATAATTTTTTTGTGTTTAATTTGGTCAATATTTCAAATAGGGTTATTTTTTTGGGGGTTGAAAACATTTTTATGGATGTTAAGGTAATTGAGATTGTTTTTTTATGAAAGGGATTTTTTATTTTCGTTATTTACCAGTTTTACCGATGATAATTAATTATTTTTGTTGAATATATGGTGGTATGAATTTCATAATTTGTCAATTTTTAGAGGGTTGAATTAGGAGTTTAACTACCCTTAAATAAAAACTAAAAATTATGATCAACTACAATTTTCACGCAGATTAAGAAAATTTTTGGCCGAAATTTTTTACTTACGTTTTGTCATAATTATCGATGTACATAAAACGGGCACTTTTTGCGGTCCCTCAATTTTATTTTATATAATATTGTTTTATAATCGCTTTATATTTTTATAATTTTTTTATTTTATATAATTTATATATATTTTTATTTTTTATCAAATAAATACATTCTAATAAATACATTTGTAAAAAATAATGCTGCAAAATATCTCATTCAGGAAATAATATGTTCGAAAAAAATTATTCGGGAAAATAAACTATTCGACAAAGAAATCATTCGGGAACATAGTAATTCGGGAAAAAAATTATTCGGGAAAATAAACTATTTGACAAAAAAATCATTCGGGAACATATTAATTCGGGAAAAAAATTATTCGGGAAAAAGGTCAATCGGGAAATGCCATTCGGGAAAATGACCGGGAATCTTTAAAAGGTAACTTATTTTTTTCCTACTACTTTGGACATTGAAATTGATTGTCTTAGTTTATTTAAGTGATAATTTTGACTCAAAAAAAATTTTGGTGTCTGCCATAAAAAGTTGCATGTCACCATGAGTGGACCACAGTTTATAACCATAAGTGGACTGCCTATTTTTTATATTTTTAATGTCAGTTTACCATTTTTATGGAAATAAATTGACAATAAATTAGTTCGAAACTGTTTTATGTTCTTTATTAATTTTTTTGTGATTTTGATGTGATATGTGCCAAAATTATTGAAAATGGTTTCACTTGTAAACATTGCGACACAAACATGGTTTGAAGCTGCATAAGCATAAATTTTGTTTCAATATATCAGAAATATTAAATACATTAAAGAATTTAGAATAACTTTTACAATTTTTTAAGAGTGGTCCACTCAAGGTTACACTTTTTTCATTCCTTAAAAATGAGCTATTTTTTTAAAGTCAATTGTTTTTCCCAAATAAAAAAAAATCAAAGCTATTATGGTATAAACACTTATCTAGGGATATAAACTAAAGCTTGGAATAGAAACCTCCGATTAATTTGCTGTCATAAAGAATTTTTTAAGAAAAAAAGCTTAGGCGGTCCACTCAAGGTGACATTACCCTACTTCTAATATAATAACTAATATAATAACTTTCTTTCCGTGTAGAGTGCAGCCGCGTTTTTGCATGAATTACAAAAAATCTTTTGAATTTAGATACGTAGAAAGACTCGTATCGATGATTCGTGAAAAATTAAATAATTTTTCACTGTCAGCTTGCATAAATTTTCAAGATTTTTAAAAACATTATTCACCAACAATAACATCAAATATTTAATTAATTTATTATCAATTATTATTAATTAATAGGTATATCATAAAAATACAATAATAAATTATTATTATTAACTAATTAATTAAAATTTGTTATTATTTGTAGCATAATTATATATTATTAATTTGTAATAAAAAAATTTATATATATATGGGGCATTCCAGGCCAAATCGGAAATTATTTTGCTTTTGCATCTCAAAAATATTTTTATTAAAAACTACGTGTCCCAGGCGCGAAGTGACGCCGAGTTCAGGCTTTATAAAGATTGGCCGAGCATTGGTCAACATTGATTGAGCATGAGTGAATCAGCGAGAGCAGGAATGATCGAAGCTTTAATGTAACACCGATTCCAGACTGCAGCGCGAGCCTTGATTCAGCATTGGACATCAATGCTCAATCAATGCTGCGGACGCCTAACGCAGGACTGAAACAAGACTGCTTCCACTGTTCCCAAATTTACTCGTTTCTCACGTTTATTCAATATAATGTGAATATATGAATTATTAATAATAATAATAAATATTATTGTTATTTTAATTCATGTATGTGTGTATATATACATTTAATGACAATAAGTTATTATTTGTAATAATTATATTATTTTCATATAAATAATAATATATTACTAACATTAAATATCATTTGAATAGTAATTTTAAAAAAATAATTTTAGTAAAAAAAGACAATTTTTCTGTTAATCGTTACATTTTTTTCTTGATTTTTAACAGACTTTTAACATTATTTATAAACATGTTCACATTTTTTATTCACAACACAACACACAATTTTATTATTTTATATAAACGCTTATAACAAAGAATGAAAAATATTCGCTCGCATGTGGGATCGAAACTCACGCACCCCGTCCCTAACGCATACCGGAAGTTCTCAACGCACGCATTTAAACCGCTCGGCCACAGAAGGCTGGAAGGCTTCTCGCCTAATCTACTATATCAATGCCAGTGCCGTCACTCAACATGGGATACCAATGTTCGTCCCATGCTCGATTCAAGGCTCGGTCAATCTTGATACAATATTCAGTTTCTTTATTACCGTGTGCACTGTACAATATTATCTATAAATATTTATAAATTATTTAATATTAAAATATTTTTTATGATAATTTTATAAGTTAAATTACATGTTATTTTTTTTCTTGCACAGTGTCAAATTATTATTTTCAAAGTTCAAGAGTTTCGTTTATCTGAAAAATTTTCAGTAAAAAAAATGCTCATTAGGTAGTAATAAATATTTATGCCTAGTAGTTTTACACTAGGTTTAACTGTTTACTGAATATTATCAAAAATATATTTTTCGTCAAACGCGCGCGACTAAACACAAAAATAACCTTGAGACGTTGCGATTGTCGTGCTCCCACCATCCCATCTACTCAATGCACTCCCCGCCTGTAACGTCATGAGGGGAAAGCATTGAGTAGATGGGATGGTGGGAGCACGACAATCGCAACGTCGCGCTGTAAAATCTCAAGGTTATTTGTGTTTAGTCGCGCGCGTTTGACGAGAAATATATTTTTGATAATATTCAGTAAACAGTTAATCCTAGTGTAAAACTACTAAGCATAAATATTTATTACTACCTAATGAACATTTTTTTCACTGAAAATTTTTCAGATAAACGAAACTCTTGAACTTTGAAATAATAATTTGACTCTGTGCAAGAAAAAAAATAATATATAATAATTTAACTTTATTGATATGAATCTTATGTAATTAATATAAATATTATACACTAAATAAATATTAATATTTATTTACCAATTGATATCTTAATAACAATAATAATAATACTTATTATATTATTTAATAATAATGAATAATAATTAATAATAAGAATAATAATTTTTAAATAGTATAAAAAATTACTAAAAAATATCACTAATAATATTTTAATATTAAATAATTTATAAATATTTATATCTAATATTGTTATAAGTGCACACGGTAATAAATAAACTATCAAGATTGATTCAAGCTTGAATAAAGACTGGATGTTGAAGCTCCACTCACGAAGATTGACCGAGTGTTAAATCGAGCATGGGACGAACATTGGTGTCCCATGCTGAACCAATATTGAGTAGCAATGATATAAAGACTGCTTCAACTCTGGGTTACCCACGCTGGGCGTTCAAGACTGAGTCAAGTTTCAACCCATCGTCAGCACTGGTCTTTCGCGCCTGGGGTGAAAACAAAACTTTTCATTATAAAAACGTCCAATTTGATCAATTTTTGACCGAGTTATAAGCATTTAAAAAAAATTTACGTAAAAAACGTCATTTTTCATAAATCTGTATCTCCTGAACCGCTTTATGAAAAAATTCAAGGTAGCTCATTTCAAAGAGTACTAAAAGAAAAAAAAAGTTTAAAAAAAATTTGAGATGCAAAAGCAAAATAATTTCCGATTTGGCCTGGAATGCCCCATATATAGTTATTTTTTTATTAATTATGTTACATTTCAATTTATAATTTTAGCACTGCACATAACGGTCCCACAATTCAAAAGGAAGTTGAAGTAAAATCACTTCCAAGCTTGCGTGGCTATGCGGTATGCGTATTCGACTTGTGTCCTCTAGGTCTAGGTTTCGATCCCCCGTGCGTGCGAAATTTTTCATTCTTAGCTTTAAGTGTTCTGTGTATAATTCTGAATATTGTTACATAAAGTATAAGTTTAAATAATTATTAACAATGATAATAATAATTTAGTCATTAATTTAAATAAATAAGATAGTCTGTTTAAATTATTAAAGAAAATAAGAAAAATATTTTTTAAAAACTTATTGCAAAAAAAGATATTCTATTAATTATTCATATTTTTATTCATACTCATAAACATTTATTTGTTCTATGCAACTATTAAATTTCTGCTTGGGTATTATTTATGATAAATCGTTTTTGTTATAGAATTGTTATATATTTGTTCTAAAACAATGTTCTAGTTTTGTTCTAGAATTGTTACAAACTTTGGTTCCTATTTTGTGCCTCCAGGGGGACGACATTTTGACCTGCCTGTTCCTCACCAGTTACAGAACTTGTTCTTTTTGTTCTGGAATAGTTATAGAATTATTCTGTAACTTTGCACACTAGGTAGCCAGGTCGTTAGAATGATATAAACCTAATTGATTAAATGTATTAGACAATTGTTCTGATTATAATTTTAATGTAAGGGCATCAGCCTGTATATTTCTAAATAAATAAATAAATAAATTTGTTTAAAAATTGTTTAAATAATAATTCAATTTTATTCTTTATCTGTAATCATATAGAATTTAGTAAATTGCAAATCTAGGAAAAAACTGCAACTTTCTGGGTGCATTCAGTAAAAAGTTGGTAAATAATAACAATAATTTGTTTAAAAAAAAAATTTTCAAAAAAAATACATTTTTTGCCATCACCAAATTTGTGGGGTATTGGAAGCTTTCACTTGAAATTTAAAATTTTTTTATTTTTTAGGAATATTTTTTGTTTTTTAATAGAAAAAAGTGTTAATACTTACAATGAAGCCAAAACTTTAGACTTAGAATAAATTTTTTCCTAAATTATAATTTAATACAAAATTTTTGAAAGAAATTAAATTTTTCATTTTTTCCACCAAAAATTATTTTTTAATTAAAAGTTTGTTCATAAGGTGATATCTTTTACAATTTTCAAAGAAATAACGAAAGCTGTAACTTAGTAAAGAAAATTCTTTGGGCTGACACTAATTCTCCCATTACCCCACAGAATTTTTACAAGACAAAATTTTGAATAAAAAAATAAAAAACATAAACAAATTTTATTATTATCTCGATTTTTATACAAGTATACATATCCACAAATATTTACCTATATAATAATGAAAAAACAGAACTAAATAATCCGATTTTAACTACTTATGGTGATGTTTAGAAATATTTTGCATTTTACAACGAAAACTCAAAAAATACATTTTCCCTTGTCTTTACTAAAAATTTGTCAAGAATGTGATCGTTTGTTTTGGAATGATATAAACAAAGGTTTTAGAAGATTTTCTAGACATTACAGCGAATTTGGAGGCTTTTAAGTACGTGAAATTTAAAAGCTCCCATTACCCCACGCTCCCCTAATTAAAAAATTACGAAAAGCATGCAAAATCCAGTATTTTTTCTGTATCTGACAGAATAGTCAACGAAAATTCTTCGATCAGGTGTCAGTCTTTTCATAATTTCATTAGCTTTCAGGAAAAAAATGCGAAAAATTTTTGTTATTCTTATTTTCTACGTTTTAAGCATTTTTCCACTCATGAAAAAGGGGCGTCCTGATACTCACGGACAGTAGTGTAGTATTTATGGGGCATTCGGCATTCTAGGCCAAATCGGAAATTATTTTGCTTTTGCATCTCAAATTTTTTTTAAACATTTTTTTTCTTTTAGTACTCTTTGAAATGAGCTAACTTGATTTTTTTCAAATTTTTTCATAAAGCGGTTCAGGAGATACAGATTTTTAAAAAATGACGTTTTTTAAAGAAATTTTTGTTTTAAATGCTTATAACTCGGTCAAAAATTGATCAAATTGGACGTTATTATAATGAAAAATTTTTAACTTTTAAACTTTTGCATATTTTTTAAAAATTGTAGGAAAAATTTGAAACTTACACAGGTGTAATCATTCAAGTCTCATCTTTAATTTAAGACCAAAAGAGTTAAAAATCTTATTTGGTTCGTGAGATATCATTATAATCGGCCAAGCATTTTCAGCCAAAAACCGTTAAAAATCGACTAATCCAATGTATTTGTCAAAAAACATGCTCGGACGTTTAGAAAGATATCTCACGAACCGAATAAGATTTTGTTAACTCTTTTGGTCTTAAATTAAAGATAAGGCTTAAATGATCACACCTATGTAAGTTTCAAAATTTTTTTTACAATTTTTAAAGAATATGCAAGGGTTGAAATAATTTTTAAAAAAATTTTATTTTTTTCATTTTTTTGTCAATTTTGTCGATTGCTGCAATCTTTGTATAAATTTAAAAAATTTTCAGTTATGTATCATTAATCGTTGAATTTAATAATATTTCGAATGGTATATTAATTAATTTTCTGACATTTGTATTTCCAAAAAAATCGTGATTTAAAGATTGGTATGTTTTCGGGCCCTGCTCGTGCAGCCGTACCGATAATTCCCGACGGTAGTGTAATTATATGGAAAAACTTTGATGAAATTAAATCGTTTTTGTAAAATAAAAATAAGAAAGCGTTTGATCACCCCGGGTGACCGCATCGGAGCCCGCGTTATAAAAAATCGTTGGTAGCGCGAAGGTTAAGGAAAACTTTACAAAAAAATTTTGGGTCACTTCTAACGAGTACTGGCTCAGTGCTGTCCGCTAATGCTAAAATAGCATTAGCATTTGACCGAAAAATTGATTGATAGTAGTCATTTGTTGGTACAGGCAGTACTTGTTCAATACTGGTACAGTGATTTTTTCATCATTGCCAGTTGAATTGATTTTATTATTTTCAAAATTACAAAAATAGTAATCAAATAACAATAAATTCACATTTAATTGAAAAAATATGAAAATAAATAATATATTTCGAAAAAATTAAAATTAAGTAATTTAGAACTGAAAAATAAACGATAAAGTAATAGCGGAATTTTTAAATAAATAATAAAAATGATAAAATATTAATAGAACATAAATAAATAGTAAAATAATTGCTATCCTCAATGATAAATTAATTTTGCAATTTTAAGGAAGTATTATTTTTTATAATTATTATGTTTTTAAATAAAAAAAAATGACTTTTAAAAACGATTAGCAATATATAAATTAAAATAAATAAAAACAAGTTATATAATACAATATAATATTATTACGTAATTATTATAATATGTAATATAATTTTCAAACCGTTTTTTAAACAATTTTAAAACAAATTAATAACACAGCCACAAAAAAAAAATTTTTTTCGTGACCCAGAGGACAGAACCTTATATTCCTGCGTTCTAGGGGTCGCTGAAACCGAATATGACCTTAAAAAATTTGTGTACTTGCCAGTTTTCCCGCTACCACCCCCTTTACACCCCCACACGAGATTGAGGTTGTTGGCATTTCAGTTTTCAAAAAAAGTCGTGTAGGGTGTCTATTCTTATGTATTTTGGGTCCCTGAAACCGAAAAAGACCACCAAACATAAATTAATCCTCTCCTTCACATCCTATCCCTCTCTTACTACCCCCTAAAGGGGATTAAAATTTTTGGTTTTATGAAAAGTATAGACGACTTTTCATGAAACCAAAAAGTTCAACATCTTCTCTAGAGCTACTTAGGGCGTGGAGGAAGGGACTAATTTATGTTTGGTGGTCTTTTTTGGTTTCAGGGACCCCAAAAACATAGGAAAAGACACCGTATTCTAGGGAGTAAAGGGATAGACGAATTTGTTTTTAGTGGTCTTTTTCGGTTTCAGCGACCCAAAATACATAAGAATAGACACCATACTCGTGTTTTTTTTTTGAAAACTGAAATGCCAATCCCCTAACTCTCGTGTGGGGGTATAAAGGGGGTGTAAAGGGGGTGGTAGCGGGAAAACTGGCAAGTACAAAAAAGTAAAGTAAAGTTGGCAAATAACAACAATAATTTGTAAACAAATAAAAAATTTATTGTAACATCAAAATATATTGTATTTATTGATATAAAACAATTTTACTGTAAAACTTTGACGATTTTATTTTTTTGCAATAGACAAAATAAACTCCCGGGAAATTTTCAGTAGCCTCGTACATACTTTTTTAATTGTTATAAATAAACAAGAAGAAATAAAAAAAATTATAATTTTTTTATTTTTCGAAAGTAGATAAAATTTTGCTCAGTGACTTAAAATCGCCATTCGATTGATGCAAAAGTCGAGCAGATTTACAACTTTTTTCATTGTTTGGTCACCCCGGGTGACCGCTCCGGAGCGCGAAGGTTAAATTGCAAGTTTTTGTAAGTAAGTGTTTTGTAAGAAAACTTTTCTCCTTGGGTAATTGTTTTCCGATCGAACATTATCGCCACTAATACTTATTAAGAATTGGTACACGTATACCGGGAAATATATTATTTTACCGATAGTATTTTCGAAGCATTAAATGCTGATACTGCACAGCATGGACCAACGTTCTACGAATTACATGATGCAGAACGGAATCACAGATGATAGCGACAAACCCTGGACTTCGTTCAGCTGTCAGAATTCTATGTGATTCCAGTAATTGCAATACGTGTGCAAAAACACGAAACTATCGTACATATGATGTATAACCAACGATATTAGATGATGATGCAAATTTCCCGCCAAAATCAATTTCACCTATGTACAATCATTTTTTTTCATCTTATTATATTATTCGACATTATAAATACTATACCATGCTAGTTAAAGCGTAATTTCTTAATTCTTCATAAAAAATATAATTATTAAAAAAAATGTTTAGTGATAAACTTGATAACAAATGTAGCTACGAAACTGGACCTTTAAAAATAATAACCGGTCTAAACGTGTCTTTCCATGACGAATACAGATAAGTCAATGAGAAGGTTGATAAATAGTAATATTAACAAGTTTCGAGTGATTATCACGAGTATAAAAAGGCGAAAATAATTTAAGAAAATGTTACATTCTACAAATTGTTTGCAAACAGTAATCGTAAAACAAAAGTAACAATGAAATTCCTGTCAACTGTTTTTGTAGCAGCAGTATTCATTATTTGCTGGACTACAATTGAGGCAGGCCCAGGAGCAGGTAAGTTTTCAAATAATATTTGCAAAAGTATTAAAAATAAAACGAATTAATATTATTATATTTGCTACAAAAATTTCAAATAAAAATTAAAATATTCTTTTAAATTTGTCATAATAAATGGAAAATGGATTTTTTAAGCATTAGAAAAAAGTATAAAACGAATAAAAAGAAATAAATATTTAAATTAAATATTAAACTACATTATAGAGGTGAAACCGGCACCCAGTTGTCAGCAATGCCTTAATTTTAAAAATTAAATTTTAAAGTTAAATATATATTTTTTTAATACCAACATCAAATTTTAAAAAATTTATGTGTGTGTAAAAATTTGAGTGCCAGTTACAGCTTTTTAAAAAAAATATTTAACTTTAGAATTTAATTATCAATTTAAGTGGTTGCTGATAACTGGGCGCAAGTTTCAGCTTTATAAATATATTTTAATATTAAATATTTAAAAATTATATTTATTTAAATATTAAAATATTAAGAAAGAAATAAAAATCATCGAACCAGCAAAGATTAATTAAAAAAATTTATTTAAAGTTGCACAACATTATTAATAAGAATTATTGCACACTTTTCAATTTAGCTAAAGCTGCACTAGAAAGGGCAAATGGATATGGAGCAGCAGCATGACCTTGAAACTACAAATTTCACGATGGAAACATAAATTTGTTAAAGTTTACAATTATTTGTGAGCATAATTAATGAAATAAATATAAATAAATCAATCGTTTCTATTTTATTATTGGAAATACACTGTAAAAAAGGGAGTTAAATTTTAATTCATCTAGGGATTCTATAAACGCCCAAATGTACAATTTTTTGTCATAAGATTTGATACTATAGTTTAACATAAAAACTCTACAAAAAAAATTCCGCAATAGGCATTTCTTAATGGCCAAAAACCGCTCTTTCGAATGGCGTTCCAAAAAATTTTATATATTTATAAATAAACAAAGTAGGGGAGATTGGGGCCAGACGGGGTACTTAAGGTTTAAAGCGCAAAAAAACGAAAATTATCGAATATATACTTCATTATTATTTTTAATTATCATCTTTGGGAATCAGTCTTTCGTAAAAAAGGCGTACAAAGGCCATCTGTTTCTTAAAAAAGCTTATAATTATTAATATTGAAAAAATTTCAAATCTCCCCATCTTGCCTCACCGGCGGGTAAGATGGGGTACCCTAAGTGGTAAGATGGGGTACTAAGGAAAACAACCTATTTCTGTCGACAAATTTTACAAGTGAAGGTTGCATCTTGATCTTCGTGGTCTACACCAGCACAACTGCAGTGAGCCCATTGGCCGCAGACAGAACAAGCAGCCCAGCCTTCACTTGAGTCTAAATAATAACCATTACAATAGAGACAAGGTGTATTTTCTACTTTACCATCGCTAATTGATGATTTAACCTGACAAGCTTTTTTCTTTTTGGTCACTCTTATTTTATTCAGTCTTGATTTAAGTAGTTTTCTTAACTTCTCTTATTACTTCCTCATAGAGGAAGTATTGTAATACCAAAATTTTTCGAGTTCGATTTTTTGACATATCTTTATGTTATTTGACCTCAGGAGTTCAAAAATGACATGTTTAAAAAATGTCATTCTATATGTGTGTGTGTGTGTAAACATCACATTTTCATACATATTTTGAAATCATCAAGAGCTTTTGGGTTGAATTTTTTTTAAATTGTAGATCTCACCTGCGGACATAAAATGAGAGTACTTTCTGATATAGGGGAGACTGGGGTAAACCCGCTCACTAGCGATTTGACGCTATGATGGAGATATTGGTACTGTGAATAGTACTTAACATTCAACTTATATTAACGAACTTTCGTTTACTTTCACGAATTCAACATAGAATCGGAGGCGATCAAATGTTTTTAGAGGTGTCAGAAAATAAACGTTTTTTTAGATTTTTAAGTTTTTCGATCATTATTTTTGAGTATTAATTTATCTGGCAAATTTTTTTTGTTGCTATTGGATGTCATTCTTCGAAGTTCATATATAGTTTTGTCTTATTTTAAAAAGATTTAATTAAATTTATTCTGAAATGTGAGGAATACACTCGGGGTTAAGTCGCTCACGTGAAGGTGGGGTAAAGCCGGTCACTTAGTTTTAAATTTAAAATTTAAAATAAAATAATTTCACGTATTATATTTTAACAATAACAAAATTTATGACTTATTAAAACCAAAATTGTAACTACATTTCACTTTCTCTTAATAAAATATAACACTATTTAAATACATAGTTGTAATTCATGAAATCTATGTTCATTATTTATAAAACCAATTTGTTGTTTATAGAATTGTTTATATAACTCATAAATTATCAATAATAAATCATACTTAAGACGGGAATAAGACGAATTTTAATATTTAAAAAATAAAACTGTTTCGTTTTGAAAATATAAAGTGAGCGGATTTACCCTGGAAAATTGTGATTTCGAAATTTGGTATATGTGTATTAAAAAGTTTTTCTAAGTAAAACTAAAAAAGATAAATCAAAAATTTTTTTTTATTTTTTTAGTAGAAATCATAAGCTTTCAAATGATATAAATTAGGGGCCGTACACATAATACGTCACGCGATTTTTGACCATTTTTAACCCCTCCCTCCCCCTATGTCACACTTCGTCACAAATCTTAAACCCCCCCTCCCCCCTACGTCACGTCACACACGTAAATTTCACTGTAAATTTTATACATTGGACAATATATATGTACACTACCGTCGGGAATTATCGGTACGGCTGCACGCGCACGGCCCAAAAACATACCAATCTTTAAATCACGATTTCTTTGTAAATGCAAATGTCAGAAAATTAACAAAGATACCATTCGAAAGATTATTAAATTCTACGATTAATGGTACATAACTGAAAATTTTAATAATTTATACAAAGATTGCAGCAATTGACAAATTTGACAAAAAAATTTTAAAAATACAATTTTTTGGAAATTTTTTCAACCCCTGCACATTTTTTAAAAATTGCAGAAAAAATTTGAAACTTATATAAGTGTGATCATTTATGTCTCATCTTTAATTTAAGACTTAAAAAATTCAAAAATCTTAATCGGTTAGCGAGATATCATTATAAACGGCCGAGCATTTTCAGCCAAAAACCGTTCAAAATCAACTAATTCAATGCATTTGTCAAAAAACATGCTCGGACGTTTATAATAATATCTCACGAACCGAATAAGATTTTTAAACTCTTTTGGTCTTAAATTAAAGATGAGACTTGAATGATCACACTTATGTAAGTTTCAAATTTTTTCTACAATTTTTAAAATATGTGCAGGGGTTGAAAAAATTTCCAAAAAAATTGTATTTTTAAAATTTTTTTGTCAAATTTGTCGATTGCTGCAATCTTTGTATAAATTATTAAAATTTTCAGTTACGTACCATTAATCGTAGTATTTAATAATCTTTCGAATGGTATATTTGTTAATTTTCTGACATTTGTATTTACAAAAAAATCGTGATTTAAAGATTGGTATGTTTTTGGGCCGTGCGCGTGCAGCCGTACCGATAATTCCCGACGGTAGTGTATATTATATCTTACACTCTAAATTATTGAATTAGTTAAGAATATCTGATTTAGAAGCAAAAAATCAGTCACTAATTCAAATAGTAATATTTTTTTCTGACAATTAGTTGAAAATAACTGATGTTTCAATACAATTGTTTTTGATTGATTCAATTAATCACGTTTAACTACCTACATAGCACCGAAACTTTCCTAAAAATTTACTAAAGATTTACTCGCAAGCTTCGAAATATTTAAATGCAAAGTTTAGTTAAAATTGTGTAAAGATTTAAATATCCCACTTCAATAAATGTTTAGCGGGAAACTTTTCCGAAAATTTAAGTTAAATTTTCAGGAAGATTTTCACGAAAGTATAGTCGAAAATGCAATTCAAATGTTCAGGAAAGTTTCAAGCTATATTTTTAAGAAAATTTGATGATAGAAATTTATTGGAGTGAGAAATTTAAATCTTTACACAATTTTAAAATAAACTTTGCAAGTAAATTTTTTGACTTATGCAAGGAAATCTTTAATATACAATATTTAGAAAAATTTCGGTGTTTTGTGGATAATTTTTCAGTTATTTTTAACTGATTCAGAAGCAAAAAGTCAGTCACTGCTGATTGACAGTTAAAACCATGATTTTTAACTGATTCAAATTAAGAGAATATCCCGTGTAGAAATTTCGCTATGGTCCGGATCAGGGACTGATCGGGCCTTCCATATTAGGGAATGAAACACACGGCCCGATATGGCCCTGATCAGGAAATCCACATTTGATCGTCGCCCCGATCTGGCCCAGGTCGGGCCGTGTGTTTCATTCCCTAATATGGCCATAATAGGGATATTTCTACACGGGATATTATTTATCATATTATAAATAATATGCCAATAGATGTTAAACAGATACATAATAGATATTAAATAGTTTAAACCATTTTTAACTTGTTTTATTTAGAAAAAGTGACATTGTCACATATAATTTCTTATTATCTTTGAATTTAAAAGATCGTGACGTAACACATGAGTTCACCCCCCCCCTCCCCCATGTCACACTTAGTCACAATTCTCAGACCCCCTCCCTCCCCCTAGCCGCGTGACGTATTATGTGTACGGCCCCTTAACTTGGATTTAGAGAATAATTTCCTAGATTTTAGCCGATCTGAAAAAAAGTGAGCGGGTTTACCCCAGTCTCCCCTATTAATAAAATTTAAATAAATTTTTTTGGAATTTTAATTTTGCAAAAAAAAGTTTTTTGCCCATAACTTAAAAAAAATGTTAGGACACCTATAAATGTTTTTCCATAATTTTGTAGAGTTTTTTTAGACGCATCTTTTGAGCCCTAATTGAACTTTTTTCGTCCATATTAAGGAGGTTGTTGACAGGTATGCAGACCTTCAGAAAAAATATTGAATTGACATTAAAGAATTTTTTAATAGTATTGTTATTCATATATTCTGGAAGAACAAATATCAATTTTTAAGAAAAAAATATGAAACTTACAAAAAATTATTTATTTAGTCATTTTGCATATGGTCAAAGTTTTCTTCATATTAAATGGTTAAACTTTTTTAAAACTTATTCGATTTAAGTCAATGATGGCTTATTTTCTTCAGAAAATGGTTCTCTATAACTTGACTGCTCAGATTTTTAAACAAATACACTGTTTTGAAAACATGCTTATTTATTTAAAAAAGTAATTCAATTTAAAAAAAATTTTTTAAACAAATAAGTATATTTTCAAAACGGTGTATTTGTTTATAAATCTGATCGGTCAAGTTACAGAAAACCATTTTCTGAAAAAAATAAGCCATCATTGACTTAAATCGAATTAGTTTTGAAACAGTTTAAGCTTTTAATATGAAGAAAACTTTGATCATATGCAAAATGACTAATTAAACAATTTTCGTAAGTTTTAAATTTTTTTCTTGAAAATTGATATTTGTTCTTCCAGAATAAATTTCGAAATTATTAGTATTTTAAAAACAAAAAATTGTGAAAAATTACATTTTCTCAACTTTTTTGTTTGAAAATTTTTGTTTAACTATTAAATTATTTATTTATTTATTTATTTAATAACATAACGGGACGGACATGCTCTTTCGTACAATAAGTACTCTCTAATTCTAAGAGTTACATTTGTAACATATAAAAACAGATACATTATGAAGGTTGGCGCTTCAAAAGTTTAAGTTCGGTATAGATGTAAATACCGTTGTAGTGTAATAATGAAAATAAAGTAATATAATTAGACATTTTTGTTTTTCCACTAAGTCCATAAGAAAGTTAGTTATTGTAGTGAATCTTACAGTTTAATAGAAGAATATCAAAATAATATTAATAAATGATAAATTTGTATCTCTATCCGAATTAATCTTAAACAATTAGTAAAAATTACTAATAAAATTACTATTAATATTAAATAACATTAATAAATGATAAATTTGTATCTCTATCCGAATTAATTTTAAACAATTGGTAAAAATTACATAAAGAAATAAAATCAAAAATTCTGAATGAAATAAGATGTTTAGAACGTTCTAGAAACTGTAAGAATATTAAAAAATTCAATGAGTAATATAAAAAATGAGGAGGGTATTGTACAAATTTTTTGCTTAACAAAATGTCATTTTAAGAAATAAATCACAATACTCTAAAGAAGTTCAACTCAAAAATTACACACACACAAAAAGTTTATTTAAACACTGAAAAAAATGATGACAGAAGAATTAAACCAAAACCAGGCAGGTACTGCAGTTGGATTGGTCAACTGTTTACCCGCCTATCTGAAGTGTGAGAGTAGAAGTACGTTTGCGGGGAGGGATTTTAATAATTGTGGGGACTTCACGACGAAAAACCAAAGAAATGTTTGCTTCTCCCTCTCGTCGACGCACGGCTAACTGCTCTTTCACTCTCCTAATCTCGTCCCTCTGCATCTTCGTTTTGTCATTCGATAACCATAAATTCTCCAAGTCCGATGAATTTGCAGAGTCTCTTTTAGCAGTAACGAACGATAACAAAATCGCTTGTGCCCTTTCCTCCGACGCACATACGATTTTCACCGGGTGTGGCTTTTGAGAGACCTGCGCACTAGCACCAATTCTGAATGTTCGAATTCCATCAAGATCAGTTGATTTAGTAAACTTTTTAAATTTGTTGCTGACAACTACTTTCAAGGTGTTAGAGTCTGTGTTAGGTGTTTTATCTTGAGGAAGATTAAATAGAACTAAGTTACACTTTCTTTCTGACCGATCCACTATTTCATTAATACAGGCATTAATCTCGACTGTTGGATCGTCCAACCGTGAGCATCCCGCCTCAATCTTGTCAATTCTTTCCTCAAGCAAAGCAAGACGATTCGTCAAATCAACCACTCTACCCTCCATATTTATTACTCTGGAAAGTGTCTCATCCAATTGAACATTTACTTCCTTAAAATTCTCATTCATTGTAGAGACATTACGAGATATTGTTAACGTTAGCTGATTTAAGGCGTCCACAATAGTATCCAAATTGACAACAGAGTTTAAGAATTGTGAGTCAGCTGACGGGGACAATGACCTCGGCTTACAGCAATTAACAAACGAACCGTTAGGCAAAGTAGAGGTCTGTATTGCACAGCTCCGATAGTAAGGAAGTTTACATCCAGAACAAAACGTAGGAATAGCACGTGCAATATCTTTACCACACTTTGTACACTTCTCAATATTTACTGCAGATGCCATTATTAATTTACTAGAAAGAACCAATATGTAAAAATGAGAAGTTCACAAAAAAGAATTGCAACTTACAAACTCACTTCAATGAAATAAAACCTTGTTAATGAACCAATGTCCAAAATAAGGTTAGGATATGTAAACACAAGTTTACAGTAAACAATGCAGAATTTAAGTGAAAAAGTCACAAAATACAAAATCAGGGGAGCACCACACTATGAAGACACTCCACCAAAAAATTAAACTGAACTTATAAACTGGTTAAACTATATAAAAAAGCCGAGACACGCACAAACATGTGTTTAAAAGCCACCACCTACCGGCAATTTTTAAATTGCCGGTAGGCAATTTAAAATTGTATTTAAATACACATATTTAATTTAATATTTAAATACAAAATAAAATTGTATTTAAATACACATATTTAATTTAATATTTAAATACAAAATAAAATTGTATTTAAATACAATTATTGTAACTTTCTTGTAGGGTATTTAAAAATAAATTGATTAACCCAAAATTCAATCACTTTTACCATATTTATAAAAAGTTATTCATATATTTCTATTATTTTTATCTCTATGAGGAAGTAAAGTGTTCATGAAATGAGCACCAAAATTATACAAAGAAATATACAACTTGGCAGCGGTTTTTCTTTTGCTTAATTTGTGTACCCCGTCTTGCCCCACACTCTCCTACCCCTTCTTGCCCCCACCTACGAATTTGATGAAAAAGTCTAATTACTACAATTTACGATTCAACAAAAAAAACATATGCTTCCTTTCTTCTGTAACCCTTGCCAGTTAGAAAAAAATTTACACAGTTCATTAACTGTTATTATTAAATAATAATCACCTCCTAAAAGAATTGAAAAAATGACAAGAAAATCGTCGAAAACAGTTTTTTTAGTAAAACAGATAAAAGATTTGTTCTCATGGCTTTTAGGTTTTGTAAACAAGAAACTATCGTCTCGGTGCAGTATTATGTAAAATATAATTGCGATTGGTTAATTCGTTTGTTAAATAAAGCCGGTACCCCGTCTTGCCTCACTCTCCCCTACATATGTTTTCTTTAAAAAAAAATGAAATTTTTAGATTTTTTTTTGAATATTTCTAATTTTATTACGGGTATTCGTATTGGAACACATATCTAAAAGTCCTAAATATCGCGTCAAAAATATATTTGTTACGTTAAATGTACATAGTTGGTAAATGTATACATTTACCGGTAAATGTTCACATTTACCAAAGTAGAAGTTTACAGGTTGGTAAATGTGATTATAGATAATATAATATTTTAGTTCTGTCCACTTTTGCCGGTAAATGTACACATTTACCAAGTCGGTTTGGTAAAAGTTAAAAATCAATGAAAACTTAAAAGTAAGAAAAGTAGTCTGAATTTATTTAAAAAAATGAAAATAGAAAATGAAATTAATTACTTGTTTTTGCAAGGACCACTAGCATGGCACTTTGAATTGCACAATAATTCTTGTGCTTTGCAACTGCACCGTTTACTGTCGCATTTCCCCTTGCATAAACATCTTTTAAACCCTTGCCCCCCCAGTCAAGGATTGCGAAGTGACAATTTCGCGTAAGGATAATTCTACATCTGAAACTTTAGCAGGTGATAAAAATTTTTGTTTACACAATGTAAACTGATTCCTGCTGTAATATTGTTTCAGACGTCCTTCTTTGGTTTCTAACAGGTATTGGTCATTATCAACCTATAAAACGGTGGCGAGTAAGTTTCGTGAGTCTGTTCTACCGCGGTCCACATGAGGAATGGGCACTTTAACTGTGTCTCCAATTGTAACAGGTGGACATTTCGCTTTAGCCAATTTAAGCATTTTATTGGCTTGTAGATAAAGTCCACTGTAAGCTATTTTTCTTTTTTTAGAGATGCTCACTTTATTAGTAGACAGAAGTAAATCCTCAGTCGTGTGTGAAGATCATGTATCCTGAAAAAAATTAAGACTATTATTCACTAATACAAATTTATTATTTTAAAAAGTATTTGTTTATTATTTTTATTTTTATTATTACCTTCAATAAAAATGAATTCTCAGTTTCTTCATCTATTTCCAATGGTATTTCATGAATTGCGCTGTTATCATCTTGCTCTTTTTCCAAATGTATTTCACGAAGTTCTCTGTGTTCACCTTTCTGGAATAATTTTTTAAATTTAAGTATTTTAAAATTAAATAAATAATATTTTTACTGTAACTTAAATATTGAATTTACCTTTAGTGGATTTAAATTATTATTTTCTTCTTCCTTCTCCAAATTTATTTCTCGAAGTTAGCCATTTTCCGTCACAAGACATTCAATCACTTCGCTTACATTATCGTCATTCAATTCTTCAAAATCAGCAATAATTTCCTAGGAATGAGATAAACTGATTGCTTCGTCAACTACGTTCAATGTCGCTTCATTAATTATGTCTTCTAATTCTTCTTCGTATTGAAGATTGTTGATTGCTTCATCAAGAATATTAGATGTTTTCAGACCTGATTTCATTTGTGAACCAAATAATGCTTCATACGGACTTTGTTTAATACCATCGTGGTACGATCGATTTTTTATCATTTGAACATATTTTAATTCTTCCGACCACTTGGTTGTTTTCTTCGTTTCCATCAAAGTAGCAAGAATGTGTTGAACATCCTGGTTAGCCCGCTGCACAGAAACCCTGGCTTTGTGAATCTCTTGGTTTTCCGTGTACAAGTTTTATACCATCCCACAAATTTGTCAATTCGACTATCACCTTATTTACAAATTCCCTTCAATTGTCACTGTGAATTATACAGGGTGCACCGAAGATTGTAAAAATGTCCATTAGGTTGCTTGCTACTTCCAAAGCTGTTTTGGTTTTGAGAGGACGTAACATCACAAATTTGGTCAAGTAATCCTGATAATTTAGAATAAATTTATATTCGCCGTCTGCTTGTGTTTAAAGGTCAATTAGTTCAACTTGACATCTTGAATTATATTCGGCTGTAAGTAGATGTTTTACAACTAAACCTCTTTTTTTGCTTTTCGATTTTTTTAGACTCGGTTCGCATAAACTTAAATACAACATTATCATTTCAACAGTCACGTTAGTGTATTTTTTAAATTTAATTCTTTTAATGTTCTAGTTCACCCATCATGACCAACACATACGTGTGCATTATGGATTACGTCAAAAATTTCATCGTTCGTCACAAAATATTTCATCTCCGTAGTATTTTTGGAAAGAGGTGAAATTAATTTTTTTTCTTTACCAACGGTAATTACGTCAAATCGTTGTAATCGACGATAATCAATGTCACTTTTATTTTTTTGTTTTACTTTTGCATCACACACTTCTTGAATTATTCTTAAGTAGTCTTGTCCGGATAAGAAAACACTATTTTTATTTTTTTTAAATATAATTTTAGCTGCACATTTATTAAATTTTGTTTTCATTTACATATTTTCACTCATTTTAACTTCACGAATTAAAATCGTACTTGTACTTTCACTATCAATAGCAAACTGAAATAAACACTGAAGTTGACAATATTTAAACAATTAGTCATTGTACTTACTCACCTTTCATTTCTGTGTATTATTTTGATTCACATCTAATTGAAATCGATACAAAACAAAATATTCACATTTACCAACCTACTATGGTTAGTGTGCACATTTACCAATGGCGGACACAAAATGGTGTCTTAAGTGAATTTTTATTTACAATATCGTAGCCATGTTAACCAATTCGCAAAACTTGATAGATTTCTATGAAATTTGACAGCTAAGTGTTTTTGATGTTCCTGATCACGAAAACAAAGTCAGAGTTAAAAAATTCAAAATGTCGGATCCAACATGGCGGACGAAATTTTTTGAAAATCTGTGAATTCGCTTTAAATTTGTTACTCGGGGGTTTTCTGGGTCGCTGATTACGAAACCAAAGTCAGAATTCGAAAGTTCAGAATCGCGGATTTAATATGGCGGATAAAATTTAATATGGAGAATAAAATTGTTAAGAACTAATTGGATTTACTTGAAAATTGGTACTTGTTGGTTTTCAGGGTTGCTGATTACAAATACAAAGTCAGATTTAGAAAATCAAAATGTCGGATCCATTATGGCAGACGACTTAATTAAAAATTGATTGGATTTGCCTGAAAATTGTTACTAGGGGGTTTTCAGGGTCGCTGATTACGAATCGGGAATCAGATTTTAAAAATTCCAAATTGCAGTACCAATATAGCAGATGACTTTTTTAAAAATGTATTAGATTCGCTTGAAATTTATTATCATTAATAATATTTCCTTGCGGTCAGTGTTTTCATTTCCCTATCTCTATTTTTATATTTTTTTTAATTTTTATAAATTTAAAATAATGTTTTCTTAATATGAATGCATCATAATAAATTACATACAATACATATATATGACAAAATACACATAGATTTTGACGTAATGTAACAATCGTTATGGACCTTTTTTGACCTGTATGTCAAAAATTAGATTAAACTTTGACATATATTTTGACCCCATTTAGGTTAAAAAGACGTTAAATACATAGACTTTGACGTATCATAGATACGTTTATTGTCCTTTATTATCCCTTTTTAACTTGTAGTTAAAAAAAGGTCAAATTACACATAGATTTTGACGTAACTAGATGCAGACTTAATGTTGAGGTGAAGTTTGCCATCTAACCTAATAATGTAAGGTAATTTTAAAATTATGTTTGCTCTCCCACCTATCATTTTGACCTAATTTAGATGTTTTATTTTTACTCTCTCACCTATAACTTTTGAACTAATTTTGAGGTTATGTTTACTGTCTGACATATGAACTAATTTTGAGGTTATGTTTGTCCTCTATCTTTTGAACTTATATTGAGAATATGTTTGCTTTCTAACCTATCATTCTGACCTAATTTTTAGGATATTTGCTTTCTGACCTATCATTTTGAGCAAATTTTAAGGTTATGTTTGCTCTCCCACTTATCATTTTGACCTATTTTTGACGTTTAATTTTTCCTCTCTTTTGAACTAATTTTGAGAGTATGTTTAGTCTGACAAATGATCTAATATTTAGGTTATGTTTACCCCCTGAACTTTGACCTAATATTGAGCATATGTTTTCTCTCTAACCTATCATTCTGACCTAATTTTGAGGTTATGTTTGCTTTCTTATCTATCATGGCTGTTTTCGGCATTCACCCAGGGTTAACCCCGAGTTAACAATTATCCAATCATCAACAACATTCTGTTGGATCTAACCAATCACCGTCAACCGGGAGTTAACCCGGGGCGAGTGCCGAAATCGGCCATTTTAACCTAAGTTTGAGGTTTTGTTTACCGTCTGTCATATGACCTAATTTTGAGGATATGTTTACCCTTTGTTCTTTGACAAAGAGTCAATTAAAATTTCAATAAAGAAAAAAATTATTTCAAAAAATACAAAAATCGATTTTTTTCAAATATTTATAAAAATTTATTTTTAGATATTTTGGAAAATCTTTCTTTCTGATTTTAGATATTCGTGACCGTAATACACATACAAAATTTTAGCAAAATTTGTCAAAATCGAAAAACTATAGGTATTACAATTGAGTTCAAATTTTTTGAAGCAAAATATATTCTGTGAATTAAGTTAATATATTATGGGGCAAATTTTTTAAGCGTGCCAATCTCAAAAGTAAAAGTTTGTCAAATCGGACAAATATTTCCTTAAACTTTAGTACTAAACCACAAAAAATATTATGGAATTTTATTTGAAAATGAACGAGGGGGAGGGGGTTGAAAATTTTTGTGCAGTTTGATCAGTAGATTTTTCAAAACATCATGTTCATTACATAACAATGTGAACATTTTTTTGAAAATGTCCCCATTTTTTAATTTTTTTAACCTTAAAATTAAAAATCAAAGTTGTCCCCTACTTCTTCGATTTTGTTAAAACTTCGAAATTATGCGGTAGAATACCTACATACCAATAAAAAGCTCAAAATCGATTTAGTAAATTTTTTTAAAAAATTGATTTAAGAGGATTTAAATTTTTTTTTGAAATTTTCAAAATGCTGTATCTTTAAGAAAAATAAACGAAATTTAATGAATTTTTTAGTAAATGTTTATTATTTACTAACAATTTAAAAAACTATTTCGTCAAACAAAATTTTTTTTAAACAAATAAATTAAAAAATAATTTTTAAATAAACCATTTTTTGAGAAGTGCAACTTTCTTTTGCTTTTTATAACAATATTTCGATTCTTACTTATTGTACGAGTATTTTACAAAAAAATTGTTGGATAGGGGAGACCAGGTGCGGTTGTTACGCTGTGCAGTTGTTACAAATGGAATATCTCAGAAACAGTTAGTTATAGAGATGGGGTTCCAAGGAGAAAAATGTTTAGTTTTTATGTACGAACTTACTGCAATATGTTTAAAAATTATATGCAAGCTTTACAAGTAAAAAATAGGCACATCGGTTTTTAGAGGCCAAAAGTAAATATTTCTCAGCCTGATATTTTTTAAATAATTAATAGACCTTTATACTTAACAATGTAAATTTTTTTAATATCAATTCTATGAGGATTAAGCTTTAAAAAACTGCCTTGGTTGTCCACATTTACTGTACACTTTTTTAATAAAGTGTTTTATTGTAAAAAATGTACCTGTTGTGCAGTTGTTACAAGTGATAATGAGAACGGATATTTTTTCCAAAATTCAGATTCGTTTGAAATGTAAAATATTTGTCAAAAATGTAATCACACTCATTTTTTATGAAAAATCTTATGGTTTTTCTAAATTCGTCTTCAAAATTAATGAAACATGAAACAATATGGGCTGGTGCTTGGGATGTAACGGCTTCGCCAAGCATCGGTTGTTAATATTGGTCCAATATTGGCAACCAAGAGAAAAAAATTTTATTTTTTAAATAAATTTTTTTAATTAAATAATAATAAATAAATGTTTATAATTTTTGTTTAATATATTTGTTATTTATTATATTTATTTGTTTAATTATTTATTTTTAATAATTTATGTAAATAATAAATTATTTATTATTTATAAATTATAATTGCTTTAAAAATGCCGTAGATATAAGGAAATAGCATTCTGCAAAAAAATTCTATCATTGAAAAGTATATGATAGGCGAGAGATATCCGCGTCATTAAATAGATTCAGCGTCCCTCTTGCGGCAGAGATTGCAATTGTCACGCATCGCGTTACCGACCGTCTATTTAATGACGAGGATATCTCTCGCCTATCAATGATTTTTTAACAAACAAAAATTATAAACATTAATTTATTATTATTTAATTAAAATAATTTATTTAAAAAATGAACTTTTTTTCTCTTGGTTGTCAATATTCGGCCAATATTAGACCAATATTAACAACCAATTCTTGGCGAACCCGTTACTCTCTAAATTTGAATCAGCGGAAAGTCGCTGATTATGCAGCTATAAGTATGCAGCTGATTCAATCAGCGTATATACGCTGAAATATCAGTGACTATTCGCTGTTTCATTAGTGTATATACGGTGATTGAATCAGCTGCATACTTATAGCTGCATAATCAGCGACTTTTCGCTTATTCAAATTTAGAGAGTACATCCGAAGCATCAGCCCATATTGGTCCAATATTGGGAGTCAATAGGCTGCCAACTTGGCAACCAATACTGGACCGAGTATTGTCTATTGGCAATTTCTCACTGGAAATAACAATTTGTTTAAAACTTGGTTGAATAATAATAATTGTGTTTTAAATCTGCATCGGTATCTAGGTACTTTTCATTTAAAATAAAATAGAAACTAAATCACTAACTCCTTCAATAGCATCATACATGCATATATTTAACCTGTTGACTGTCGCTGACGCATATATGCGCAAAACTAAACTGGCCAAAAGTGGTTCATGACGCATATATGCGCAACTTAAAAAAGGTGATTAAAAACTTCTTAAATGTTCCTGAAACCGGTTACTCGGGGGTTTTCGAGGTCGCTGATTACGAATATGAAATTCGTTTTCCAAAATTCAAAATGGCGGACAACAAAATAAATAACCGCTGCCAAGTTGTATATTTTTTTATAATTTTGGTGCTCATTTCATGAACACTTTACTTCCTCATGGAGATAAAAATAATAGAAATGTATAAATAACTTTTTATCAATATGGTAAAAGTGATTGAATTTTGAGTCAATCAATGTATTTTTTAATACCCTACAAGATAGTTACAATAATTTAATAGTTAAATAAAAATTTTCAATCAAAAAAGTCGAAAAAATGTCATTTTTCACGATTTTTGGTTTTTAAAATACCAATAATTTCGAAATTTATTATCAAATTAGGTTCAAAAATAGGTCAATCGAAGCGTTTTTAATGCTCTACAAGTTGATAACGATAATTTTAAAGTTACTTCTACTTTTTTCAACAAAATTTTCAAAAAAGTCTTATTTTCCAAAATTTTTGATTTTTAAAAGATTAATAACTCCGGTTAATATGGACGAACAATGTTCAATTAGGGCTCAAAAGATGCGTCTAAAAAAACTCTACAAAATTATGGAAAAACATTTATAGATATCCTAACATTTTTTTAAAGTTATGGGCAAAAAAGGTTTTTTTGCAAAATTAAAAAAAAGTTTAGTTAAACTTTATTAATCTATCACAAAGTACTCTCACTTTATGTCCGCATAACTAACTTAAAACGTAGAACTCGGGGGTTTTTGGGGTCGCTGATAACGAATCTGATATCAGTTTTTCGAAATTCAAAATGGCGGATCCAAGATGGCGGAAATTTTTTCAAAATTCGTCGAATTTGCTTGACACTTGTTACTCGGCGGTTTTAAGGGTCGCTGACTACGAATCTAACATTAGTTTTCCAAAATTCAAAATGGCGGATCCAATATGGCGGACGACAAAATAAAAAAAATTAATTATAATGGCTTGAAACTGAATACTCGGGGGTTTTTAGGGTCGCTGATTACGAATCTATCATTGTTTTTTCAGGGTATTTATCGAAATTTGATTTCACCAAAAATTATCGTACTGATGTCAGATTAACCAGTTTCAAACAAATTCAATAAATTTTAAAAAATTTTCCGCCATATTGAACCAGATATTTTGAATTTTTAAAAACTGATTTCATATTCGTAATCAGCGACCCTGAAAATCCCCAAGTATTCAGTTTTAAGACAATCTGATCAATTTTTTATTTTGTTGTCCGCCATATTGGATCCGCCATTTTGAATTTTGGAAAACCAATGTTAGATTCGTAATCAGTGACCTTTAAAACCTCCGAGTAACAAGTTTCAAGCAAATGCGACGAATTTTGAAAAAATTCCGCCATCTTGGATCCGACATTTTGAATATCGAAAAACTGATGTCAGATTCGTCATCAGCGACCCCAGAAACCTTAGGGTACAAAGTTTCAAAAAAATCCATTAAAAATTTTTTTAACACATTTTGGCCCAAACAGTTGAAATCTCGTTGACAGCCAAGGGGTTAAAATCAAACTAGCAGAGCTACGCGCACGCGATATTTCTGCTTTTGTCTTATGATACTCAAGACCTTATTTAATTGTGTGAATATAAAAATGCTACTAAGACTTTGAAATATGTTTTTTTTCTTCTTCTGAAATATTAGAAAAAGATTACAAATTTTTTTGAAGAATATTAAAAAACATAAAACACGAAAATCAAAAATTCATTTTAACACACTTTTTTTAAACTCATATAAACTATGCTTTATTGTAAAATGTTTATGAAACGTTAAGGCAATTACAGATCTTCTTCGAGATGATTATGAGGTTCTTTCGCAAATAGAATTAACATTACCAATTTGTTAAAATTTGGACCACTGTTAGATAAAGGTTTTAAAAAAATGTAGTTAAACTTTTGAGACCTGTGGGTACTTGTGAAAAAAGTTATAAGCGTTTTTGTTTTTTAACTTTTAACATTGAGTTTTGTGGGAATTGAGTACATTTTTAAACATATTTACTCACCACAAAGTACTTAACATCAAGAAATTGATGAAACCTTTTTTAATACGAGACAGATATACACGGAGAGACCCACATTTGTAAAAATTACTAAAAATGGTTGCAATGATCAGAAATAAGGGAACTTTTATCATAATGTACTACAGAAATAGATAAATATGCTACATTGAAATAGTAAGTTTTAATATTTTGTGTAAGAGTTGTAAATGTAGCGAAAATTGATTATAGTTTTATCTAATTTCATTAGATAAAATCTGACAAATGAAAACATTTTCCACTAAAACCTACTATCCACTGTAGTAATTTTTGGTGAGCAAGTGTGGCTAGCAAGTGCAGTCATATGGCGCCTGCATTTCTATTAGTTGCTAACTTCGTCAATCTCCGTAAATGAGCCGATGCCAGCTTCGTTTTTATACGAAATGTCCCGATTATATCCGGTCATTGACAGTGACTATGTTTCGCGTATGTAAAATAAATTTGGATATTATCTATAATAATTAAATATAGAGTGAAACGTAGGTCGTTCGTTATCTTAGAAATTGACCATTATGAATTAATAAATTTTGCATTTATTCCTGTCCCAAGAACTATGTCTTATAATAAGTTGTTAAAAGTAAACTGCTTTCTCGTAAGTGCTGTAAATTTTCATCATTCAATATATAAGGAAACAAAGATGTATACTATCAGTGAAAATCGTTGACGTGCGTGCAGTTGTGTATTAGTGTATTAATTAAGAGCGTCTATACATATAAGTGAAATAAACATGTGTGTGTCTTCAGATATTTATCCAACAAATATATAAGTGTGTGTATGTAAAAATTCTTCCAGTTTATCTCCATTAGTCAAGAATTAAAATTAGTTAGTCATTAGTCATTTACAAACGACTATAGTAATTATTCGTACACAATATTTCTGAGATTACTATAGTTGTTTGGAACTATTGGACAAAATAGTAAGAAATTTTACTAATTTGGTGAACATTTGTCGGATTAGTGTAGAAATAGTAAAAAAATACAAAAAGTCCCCTTATTTCCAGTGGTTGCAATGTAAAAATAGTAAATTCTAGTGTGATTTTATACGTCTGGCAACATTGCACACAATTTTCTACTCAAAACTAAATGTAAGCAAGTCATACCAAACATTTGCAGAACGAATAAAGAAATACTGTGTTGCGCCAGACGTTTCAAAGTACCAAGCAAGTCAAATCACAAAATAATGGTTTCTGTTTCGATTAGTTCAGTCAAACGATAGAAAAACTATATATAAATTCATTATACATTAGAAGAATTATTTTATTGAAGTCATTTTTATTCTTTGTCAAAAGATTGACACCGAGATTTATTGATAGTCATGATATAAGCCGAGGTATATAAGCTTAGGGGCAGCCCATAAACCACAAGGACAATTTTTCACCAATTTTTGATCTCCTCATCCAATATGGAACACAAAATTTTACTTTATGCAATTAAATGTCCTATTGACATTCTTCTGGACTTCGCAAGACTTCAGCATCTTGCTGATCTCTTCCTGCATTTCTAGAATGCTTGCTGCCTCTTCCTCCCGCAGCTTCACGCATTCATCTCGATCTTCATTGCAGCTAGCAATGTCAATCGCAGAAGCATTACTGAAGACAGAAATGCAGCTGGCTTGACTCGTCACGCTGCTCGTACTCCCTCGTCTCTCCGCCCTGTCCACGATTATTTGTGACACTACCAACGCGTTCTTGCCCTCCTTCATCCTTGGGCCACTGCCCACCATCCTCACGCTAGGCGCTTGACGATCGGAACCAGTGAGGGATTTAGCCATAGCATTACCCCGCAGGTACTCTTCCTCGTTTTTACAATCACTCATGATGGATGTTTTCTTGTTTGCTGGTTTTGGTCCGCGTCGAGTATTTGATTTCCTCGATACCACCTATTTCTAGGAAGCTAACCTATCCGCCACCTGATACGCGTCCGATAGAGGACCAGCAACCCCGCGCAAAAGAACAAGTTCTAATGCGCCCCAAGTAGAACAAAAGTTCCAACTGGGCTCGGAGCAAAGAATTTTCTTATTTCAGGCGTTAATGGGTTAATCAATAAAATAATAAATAAACACTATAATTTAATTAAACACTTTATTTTTTTATAATTATTATAATATTATATTAACACCATAGTCAAGGAAATGTCAATAATAAATTTTTTTCGGGGAAATTAAGAAAATTGAGACTTTTTTCGACTTACTTTAAAAAATTGCGACTTTTTCGTCTTTTCCTTCAAACGTTGCATCAAAATACCACCATTTTTATTAAAAAAGTGCCAGTTATTTTAATTTTGATAATGCGAAAAGTAACTATAAACAAATCATTCAAAAATTGTTTTTGAATCATTTTTTAAAACAATTAAGTTTTTAAAATATATATCTTTAATAAAAATCTTTTTGAATATTTGAAATTTTGTAAAATTTAATTGAAAAATAATTAAATTATTTTAAGTATTTTGTTACAATTTTTGAAAATCAATTTTTGAAGAATAAAAAATTTTTAAAGGTAAATTTAAAAATGAAAATGAATAAAAATTAGCTTCTAATTTTTTAAAATTCCATATTTTCAGTATTTACAATTACATATTTCCAAAAATCTAAATACATACAAAAATAATATTTTCGAATTATTTTCAATATTTTAGAAAAAACATTTGGGACATTCCACGTCAACACGGACAGAGCTCTAAACAAAAATTGCTTTGATGGATTTAAACGTTCTAGGGCTTAAAATATTTCTACGTTCATGTACTTTAAAATGCCGATGGCCGTTTTTTGAAAAATTCCATTTCCGATGCCAATAGAACTGTCAAAAGTCAAAAGGTCTAAAAATCTCAAAATACTTTTATGAATTAAAAGCAAAAAACGAGGTAAATAATTCTGTAACTTATTCTTAATTAGTTTTTAGGGTTCCCGAATATAAATCTAAAGTTTTTTTTTTAAATCCAAAATGGCGAATTCAATATGGCGGACAAAATTCAAATTTGATCAGATTCGATTAAAACTTGTTACTCAGGGGTTTTTAGGGTCGCTGATTACGAATCTGAAGTCACTTTTTAAAAATTCAAAATGGCGGATCCAATATGGCAGAAAAAATTTTCAAATTTGATCCGATTCCCTTAGAACGTGTTACTCGGGGGCTTTTGGGGTCGCAGATTATGAATATGAAGTTACTTTGTAGAAATTTAAAATGGCGGATCAAATTTTTTAATTTGATCAGATTTAATTAAAAAGTGTGATTCGGTGGTTTTTAGCGTATCTGATTATGAATTTGAAGTCTCAAACGCAAAGTAACTTCATATTCATAATCTGCGACCAAAAAAGCCCCCGAGTAACACGTTTTAAGGGAATCGGATCAAATTTGAAAAATTTTTCCGCCATATTGGATCCGCCATTTTGAATTTTTAAAAAGTGACTTTAGATTCGTAATCAGCGACCCTAAAAACCCCCGAGTAACAAGTTTTAATCGAATCTGATCAAATTTGAATTTTGTCCGCCATATTGAATTCGACATTTTGGATTTTTAAAAAAAAACTTTAGATTTATATTCGGGAACCCTAAAAACTGATAAAGAATGAGTTACAGAATTATTTACCTCGTTTTTTGCTTTTAATTCATAAAAGTATTTTGAGATTTTTGGACCTTTTGACTTTTGACAGTTCTATTGGCATCGGAAATAGAATTTTTTAAAAAACACCCATCGGCATCTTAAAGTACATGAACGTAGAAATCTTTTAAGCCCTAGAACGTTTAAATCCATCAAAGCAATTTTTGTTTAGAGCTCTGTCCGTGTTGACGTGGAATGTCCCATTTATATTCAAAATTTTGAATTGAAATTCATTAAAAAATTAATTAGTTTTTTTAAATTATGCAATAACTCTTTTAAAGAATTTTCGAAAAATTACATTAAAGTATTTTTAAAACTAGTTAGTATAATTGTTTTATAAATATTTAAGATTCAATTATCTTTGAAAACAATTAAAATTTGGTAAAATCTGTTAAAAATAATAGAATTATTGAATTTATTGAAAAAGGTATTGAATTCCTTAATATAGAATCTTTGTAGGGTAGTGTGAGGTAAAAGGCCAATAGGGTGCAAAAAAGCCATTTGGCTTTTATTTTGAAACTATTGAACTATTTTACCAGCCGTTTGGAATATAAGTTTTATTAAGTAAAAGTCAACTTTTGATTCTAGTTTGGCTGTCGTATCGATAATATTATAGTTGTTATTGTAATTTGTATTTTTTAACTGCTTGTTTCGATGACTGTAAATTGAAAGCAGATAAACTTAACATAAAATACAATTTTTGACGCTAAAAAACTCTACCCTATAATTTAAATAAACTAATTAATTATTTGACTAATTTTTATTAAAAACTTTGAATATGAATGTTTTCTCCAAAATGTTAAAAATAATTATAAAATATTATTTTCGTATTTATTTGGATTTTTGGAAATATGTAATTATAAATACTGAAAATATTGCATTTTAATAAATTAGATGCTAATTTTTATTAATTTGAAAGATTTGTTGATAAGTCGAAAAAGTCTTAATTTTTTTACTTTTTCTAACAAAATAGTATATTGTGCATCTAGGGAGGAAAATAGAAGATTTCCACGAGTGTGGATTTTGCAGTTCGAGGCGTAGCGAGTGCTGCGAGCGAAGACGAGAACTGTAAACACAAGAGTGGAAATCATTTTCCTCCCGTGGTGCACATACTATTTTTTCTAACACACGTAAACGGAAAGTACAACCACTTCATAAAATATTTTAAAGACAATAGTGTTTTCAACCGAAAGTTTATTATAACAATAGTATAATTTTTAAAAATGAATAATTATTTAACAATTTTCAATAAACATATATTTAGTCGTAAATAAAGATACATTTTATCTTTACATTGTTATTAAAATATAATTACATGTGATTTTGAACGACAGGGAGGTAAAGTACTTTTCTCTCCCCGCTATGACGTAACGGAGAGGTAAAGTATACTTTTCTCTTCCCGTTATGACGTCACAGGGTGGTAAAATAACATTCCCTCCCTTTCGTCGGAAAAGACATAATTTCCACCCTCTACACAGGTAAGAAATGATGTACTTTCCGTTCGTGTGTTAGAAAAAATTTTTTATTGACATTTCCCTGACTTTACTGACAAAAATTTTGTTTCCCTGACTATGGTGTTAATATAACAATATAATAATTATAAAAAATAAAGTGTTTACTTAAATTATGGTGTTTATTTATTATTTTAATCATTAATCATTTTTGTGATTTCTTGCTTTCAAATATGTTCAAAAGTAAGCTTTATTACTTTTTAACATGCAGGACTAACATTAAAAAAATACTTATTTCTTAAACGTGCAATGTCCACGTGGACAAATGTAAAGGGGAGAGGGGTTTGCCAAATGTCCACGATCCATTTGGTTTATGGAACAACGATAAAATTTATACCCTTCACTCATACCTTGTTCTTAAACTCGCTCTGTTTCACCCCTTAATCTATCTGTGAGTGATAAAAGAAAAATAATTAGCCAATAAGGAAATAAGATCCCCTTTTCGTATTTTGGCTTGAAAGTGAAATTCCCCACCTTTCCTTCTCCTACCCATTCCTGTTCCTCTCTTTTTACGTAACACCAAAAATGGAGAAAATGATACCCCCTTCTAAACCAAAAAAGTAGGCATTACTTTCTTAACTATTCGTCTCTCTTTCGCTCCTACTCTAAACTAAACCTCTCTTTCTCTTTATCATGCTTTCTCTCTCACACTGTAACAGACAGAATGCATTTGAAGATTAATGTAGTTAATTAATAATAATAGCAAGGTTGGTTTAGATGATTCATAATAGTTTTAATATTGTCGCTTAATTTTGAAATTATTTAAATTAATTTTTTGATCATTGGGCATGTACTAGAAAATCTTCTACCCTTCTTTTGAGAAAGAATATTCTTCTTGATATTTAAATGAAACTTCTAAAGCAATATGGATAAAAAGTTCTTTTGTAGTTTTAATTCTAATAATTTATTGTTTGCATAAATATAATTAAAATTTGATATTTGGTAAAAAATGTTAACAGACTTGAGTACAAAGAATATTTTTAGAATTAATTTTTTTCCACTTAGTTTGCTTCTCGCAGTTGTTAACTTTATATATACCTCATACTGCCGCGAGGCTTTTTTCTCGAAAAGAAACTCTTTCTTTTCCTTACAAAAAATACTTTTAAATGAATACAACTCTTTAGTGTATGAAAATCACTGAGAGAGGTCCTCGACTTTGATAGAACCAAGAGCATTTATTTTTCATTTTTTTATCGTTACTTAATTATTGTTTATTGTTAATAATTTGTTTTTTTATTAAATCTTTTTTTGGTATATTACAGAAAAATGGTTCTTAATTTAAAAATAACTTCTCGTCTATATTATAACTATTTCAATTAGTGGTAAAAATGATCTTGCGAAAGGTGAATATAAATTTTGTTTTAAGAATATTTATAAGATGAAATATATTTCACTATGTAAAGCTGATCACGTTTTCTCATTGGATCATCACTATGTCGGTTTACTCGTCTTAACATAATTTTTCGTGAGATAACGTTGCGGTCGCAAACTCTATGGTACTCTCTTTGGACAGAATGGATTTTATCTCGCCAAGAAGAGATGAGAGGTGGAAAAGGATAAGGTCTTTTGCGATGCTCTCATTGCATTTCAGAGCATCTCCCTTCAGATATTTATCCTTCATGTAATTTCAGTATTCGAAGAACGTCAAGTCTATTTCGTATCACTGGAATTTCAAACTAACTTCTAATCATAATTCATCTTCGATTTTCATCAGTCCTACAACTTGATTGATGAATCCAATTTAACCTCTAACTAAATATATATACTACAAAGTAGCGAAATTGATTTCTCTTATCAGAAAATTGCTTAATTTCCAATATTGCATTCAGCATCAAAGTTTTTGCGATTATTTCAATTTTCTCTTCAATTTAAAATTTAAATTGAAAAAATTTTTTAATCATTACAGTTGGACTAAACAATATTAATTTAATTTTATTTATCATGATTGAAAATGAGCCCTTTTTAAAGAAACAATGAAATTAAACACTTTCATTAACGATAAATTAATGAAAACTCCATAAATTGATGTGTCAAACCAATTAGATTAATAAAAAAAAATAAAGATTACCCCGAAAACTAGAACCGACAAAATGGATCCTTTTCATGCGGACGTTAGAATGTATCTTATCCTTTTGTCTCAACAAAAACAGAAATTTTTTTACAAAATTTGTGATTCTAAAATGTAAATTATGTTAATTTTTTTCATTTATTTCCAAATAACGGGAAGTTTTGTTAGAAAATCGTAATTAAAAAATAGAAATTATCCAAAGTTTTTAACTTTTCTTTTAAAACACTTCAGATTTTGTTTAAAAGTTGCGATGAAATAAAAATTATGCAAATTTTTTTTTTAATTTCTAAAAGAACTGGAAGCTCTGTTAGAAAATCGTGATTAAAAAATAGAAAGGGTATAGCCGGATCAGTATGCAAAAAGTGCCCCCGCATGTATTTTATTCATAATTTATCCATACATTCCTACCCACTTAAAGATAACATTCTGAAAGTTTGAACTCAAAATTCGCTTTTTTGGGGGAGTTATGGAGGGGGAAAGAAAAATCAAAAAATGCGTTTTTCTCGAAAACTACTGAACCGATTTCAATGAAATTTAAATATGTTATAAATGTCAACAAAACAGTTTTAAAAAAAAATTTTCAAATTTTTTTTTTTAAAAAATTCAAAAATTTTTTTTTTTGAAATTTTCAAAAAAATTTTTTTTTCTTTTTTTAAGAGCGACACCTGCCATTTTTGTACTATTTACTCGTTAAAGTGTCTATTTTCAGAAAAAAATTTTCCTCAATTTTTTTTTGAGGTGCGTGATAGTGAAAAAATATAAAAACCACAAGTGGGTTATGGAGTTATAGAGGGGGAACGAAAAAACAAAAAACTTATTTTTCTCGAAAACTACTGAATCGATTTTAATAAAATTTTAAGAGGTTGTAAATATAGATAAGACGATTTTAGTAAAAAAAATCAAAATTTTTTTTTCAAAAAAAGTCAAAAAAATTTTCTTTTTGATATTTTCAAAAATTTTTGTCAGGGTTATTTTTTGAAGTGAACACTTTTTCTTTTATTGTAAAAAGTACCTTAGAATGTCCCCTTTAACATATATTTTTATTAAATTTTTAAGAAATATAGTTTTTGAGTAAAATGTCAAAAACCATGGTCATGCTATTTGTCACGTACGGTAATGCACATATATGCATATGGGCATTTTTATGTGATAGGGTATAGCCGGATAAGTATAGAAAAAGTGACCCAAATATATTTTTCCTATTCATTCTACCCACAAAATAACTTTTTGAAATTTTTAACTCAAAATTTTGAGTTTTTTGACCTTATGGAGAGAAAAAATCAAAAAACGCATTTTCCTCTAAAACTATTGTATGCATTTTTATCAGCTTTGGATTTGTTGAAAAGACAATTAAAGAGATCAAAAAAAAAATTTCAAAATTTTTTTCAAAAAATCCAAAAAAACTGTTTTTTAAAAAATTAAAAAAAATTTTTTTTGGTTCTATTAAAGTGACATTTTTATGTATTTTCTCATTTCAGTCTCTTATGTGATCTACTTAATAAAAAAATTTTGCCTGACATGATTTCAGTGTGTGTCACGGTGAAAAACCAGATAAAAATGTACCGGGTAGGGTTTTTGAGTTATTTACTGTGACACACACTGAAATCATGTCAGGCAAAATTTTTTCATTAAGTAGATCACATAAGAGACTGAAATGAGAAAATACATAAAAATGTCACTTTAATAGAACCAAAAAAATTTTTTTTTAATTTTTTAAAAAACAGTTTTTTGGAATTTTTTAAAAAAAATTTTGAAATTTTTTTTTGATCTCTTTAATTGTCTTTTCAACAAATCCAAAGCTGATAAAAATGCATACAATAGTTTTAGAGAAAAATGCGTTTTTTTATTTTTTCTCTCCATAAGTTCAAAAAACTCAAAATTTTGAGTTAAAAATTTCAAAAAGTTATTTTGTGGGTAGAATGAATAGGAAAAATATATTTGGGTCACTTTTTCCATAGTTATCCGGCTATACCCTAACACATGAAATTGCCCATATGCATATATGTGCATTACCGTACGTGACAAATAGCATGACCATGGTTTTTGCCATTTAATCAAAAACTGTATTTTTTAAAAATTTGGAAAAAATATATGTTAAAGGGGACATTATAAGGTACTTTTTACAATAAAGGAGAAAGTGGTCACTTAAAAAAATAACCCTGAAAAAAATTTTTTAAAATTTGAAAAGATTTTTTAAGCTGTACATTGTACCCACTTGCGGTTTTTATTTTTTTCACTATCACGCACCTCAAAAAAAAATTGAGGAAAATTTTTTTCTGAAAATAGACACTTTAACGAGTAAATAGTAAAAAAATGGCGGGTGTCGCTCTTAAAAAAAGAAAAAAAATTTTTTTTTGAAAATTTCAAAAAAAAATTTTTTTTGGATTTTTTTGAAAAAAAAAAAATTTTTTTTTTTTTTAAACTGTTTTGTTGACATTTATAACATATTTAAATTTCATTAAAATCGGTTCAGTAGTTTTCGAGAAAAACGCATTTTTTGATTTTTCTTTCCCCCTCCATAACTCCCCCAAAAAAGAGAATTTTGAGTTCAAACTTTCAGAATGTTATCTTTAAGTGGGTAGGAATGTATGGATAAATTATGAATAAAATACATGCGGGGGCACTTTTTGCATACTTATCCGGCTATACCCTTTATCCAAAGGTTTTAACTTTTCTTTTAAAATATTTAAAATTTTGTTCAAAAATTGATACGAAATGAAAATTATACCTGCAAATTTTTTAAAATAAATTTCTAAAAAAGCTGGAAGCTTTATTAAAAAATTGTGAATTGGAAATATAAATTGTCGAAATTTATTCCTTTTAAAAAAATAAGATTTAGAATAAAAACTGTGATTATGAAATAGAAATTATGCGAATTTTTTTCATTCATTTGTAAAAAAAATTATAATTTCTATAAAAATAGAAATTATGGCAATTTTTTTACAAAAATTAAAATCGATTAAAAATCGATTTTTTTCTTTGTTTTATAAAAATCTTTTGATTCTAAATTTTATTTTAGATTATTTTTATTGAGAAACAGAAATCATGCAAAATATTTTCCAGTATTTAATAATAATTAATAATATTAATCATATAATAAATATAATGCGATTTTTTTTACTAAATTGTAATAAAAATTTAATTTCTTTAAAAATAGTGTTTGAAAAATAGAAATTATGGAAATTTTTTTACAAAACCAACTAAAAGTTTTGTAACCATAATACGTGATTGAAAATCGAATTCTTTTTTTTTGTTTTTTATTAAACAATTTTTGATTCTCAATTTTATTTTCGATTGAAAATTGTGATTGACAAATTGAATTTATAAACATTCTTTCCTTTATTTCTAAAAAATCCTGAAATTTTGTTAAAAATATTAATTAAAAAATAGAAATAGTGCAAGTTTTATATGGAAATCTTTTAAAATTCTCAATTTATATTTTTAATTAAAAATTGTGATTGACAAGTCGAATCTAAAAATTTTTATTTAAAAAAAATTGAATTTTTGTTTTAATATTGCAAATTTGAAAATAGAAATTGTATAATTCATTTTTTTTAAAGAAAACAGAATTTTCTACAAATATTGTCATTAAGAATTAGGTTTTTTGCAATTTATTGTTACCCAAAGAAGCTTATAATTTTGTGAACAATATTTTTATTGAGAAACACAAAATATGTAATATATTTTCCATTAATTAATAATATAATAATAATAATTAACTATGATAATCTTCGTATTTCATTCTTTCATTCTGTCTGTCCACACTTTGATGTTGGTTTTTGTGTATGCTTTTTTTTCTTTAATTTTGTTTATTATATGTTTTTTATAACAAATTTCGTTTGACTGATCTAAATTATGCTTTAAATTATCCTTTTTATATTTATAAAAAATATTAGAAAATTGTTAATTGTTAAAAATTATGATTAAGAAAAAGGAAATAAATACCCATTTTGTGCATAATTTTTACATATTCCCGTTTCTTAATATTTTTGTAAAAAATTCTCAATTTTCATAAGGAAATAATTTGGATCATTTCTATTTCTTAATTATAATTGCTTTAATAAAATTTGAAGTTTTTTTAAAATAAAAAAAAATGTTTATTAATTCCATTTGTCAATTGCAAATTTTAATTGAAAATTTTTAAACTTTTAGAAAATAAAGAAAAATTTTACTCAAAAAAATGTTCTGTTACATCTTAAAATTATTCAAAAATATCAATAACTTCTTTTTTAAATAAATATTTAATAATTATTATTTTTCCACAGGAATTAAGATTCTCGAAAATTTAATGAATATAATTGAATGTTTTTTAAAATTTAATTCTGATAAATAAAAAAACAAAAAAAAAAAAAAAAAAAAAAATTCTTTTGACGAATTTTAATAAAATTTTTAAGAATAATTACATTTTTAGAGGAATTCGATTAAAATTATAGGGGAGTAAAGTTGAGGTCGGCTCACCTTTTGACTTTTGTTTATAACTTTTTTTTAAAAATGAATTTGGTCAATTGAAGTTTATTGTTAGAAAATCCTGTTTAATAGGAACATTTTTTCTGTACAAAGTAAATTGATTGGTTTCAAAATGAAAAAGTTATAAAATGTTAGAAGTCAAAGGAAAATGGATTCTTTATTGTTTACAGCTTGTAAATTAATGAAATAATAAAATAATAAAAATAAACAATATAAAAAATAAATATAAATAAAATAAAAATTTTGCACTGAAATATTAATAAAATTAAATAAAAATATTAATAAGATTATCAATTATATTATGAGTTATTCAGAATTGCTGTTTTTGCAAATGAAGTAGCTCGTCCTCAACTTTGCGCATTTTAAATACATAGTGGCCAACCTTGACAGAAAGTAACATTACCGAATTGTTGTAACCATAAAGAAATACGTTTCGGGATTCGATTTTTCAATGTGATATTCATTCAACCATTAGTCCCACAAAATTTCTGCATGCTTGCCTTGACGATTCAATTTTTTTTTATCTTTTATTAATGGTTTTTCACATGATGCACAAAACTTTTTTTGAGCTTTTTTTTGTACCGACGTCACAGAAAACACTATTTTCGATTCTTCGAAAATGTAATTAAACAAAAAGTTAGGTTTCACTAAAACAAGCTTCGACAAGCATGTGCGTAGATGGCGCTAGTGAAATTGTCCAAAAAGTCGCAAATGGCCTACCTAGACAGTGGTCCAACCTCGACTATACTCCCCTACTAAAAATAATTAAAATTCTGCAATTATGAAAATAATTAAATTCCTGAAACAAATTTATTATTTATAAAAATAATTAAATATTTGCGTACAATTTTATTCAAAAATTTTTAAAACAATTAAATTATTTTGGGAAATTTATTAAAATAGTATAGATATTAAAAATCATTGAAAAGAGGACAATTTTTGAAAGTATAATTAAATTTTGGAGAAGAATTTTGTTATATTTATAACGATAATTGTGTTTTTGAAGAGATTTTTTTTTAAATTTTGAACATAATTGAACTGTGTAAGACTTTTATTACTTTTCAAATAATTGAATTTCTGCAATCGTTTGTAACTTTTACAAAATTAAATTTTTTTAAATGTTTTGAACTAAAATTTTTCTTTAAATTAATTATTTATAATAATTAATTAAGTAAATATTGACAAATTAATCTAATTTCAAAAAGAATTTGAATTATTGACATTTTGCAAAAATCTACATAAGTTTAATTTTAATCTAATTAAATTCATTAAAAATTGAAATTTTATAAAATTTCAAATTAAAACCTTTTGAAATTGAATTTTTATGAAAAAAAATTTGAATTAAAAATTTTTAAATTCTATTATTTTTAAAATTGCAAATTTTATTAAAAAAATATGTAGGTATCGCGCTTTAACGCGCGAATTGTTACTAGTGATAATAATAATAATAATAATAATAATAATAATAATAATAATAATAATAATCCTTGAGAAAGGAATGCCTCAAAGCAAGAAGGACATACACCCGATCTAAGGGAGATCCTTTGCTGAAAGAGGCTTTCAAAGAGGCGAAAAAGGACCTCAAGAAAGAGATCCGCAGGTCGCGACGCCGTAGCTGGAAGGACCTAATCGAGGAAGTCGATAAGGACCCATGGGGTCTGGCTTTTAAAATCGTGACTAAGAAATTAGTGACGAGGCAAAAGACCCCCGGCCTGGACAATCCCGATTGGGTCAGAAAGATAATAAGTTCTTTGTTTCCTCCTGCAGAGCCATACTTTAGAAGGGACTGGAGTTTTTGCAAAGTCGAAGAGGAAGAACTCTTCACACTTAGTGAACTGCAAAACGCAGGCAAAAGATTGAAAACAGGCAAGGCGCCTGGAATAGATGGGATAAGTAACGAGATCCTAAAGTTCGTAATCGACACTTCACCCCAGATTCTGCTTCGATGCTTCAATCTTTGCCTTGAGAGAGGAGAGTTTTTCCGCGACTGGAAGCGACAGAGGTTAGTCCTCCTGAGGAAAGGTGAAAAACCTCTAGATAAAGTCTCATCATACAGGCCTATATGCCTGCTAGATACGATGGGTAAACTTCTAGAGGATATGGTTCTGCAGAGAATGCAAAGCCACTTGACCGGAGAGAATAGTCTATCGAATCACCAATTTGGTTTCCGTAAAGGCAAGTCCACAGTTGATGCCATCCAGGCAGTTGTGGACATAGCCAAAGCAGGAAAAAACAAGTTGGGACCCGGAAAAAAGAAGAGCTTCTGCGCGTTGGTAGCAATTGACATACGCAACGCGTTTAATTCCGCAAGATGGAAAGATCTCATCGAGTCGATGGAAAAGAAAAACATGCCGCCCTACTTGTTGCGGATAATGGATAATTATCTTAGCGACAGATGGGTTATATATGAGGGAGACACCTGCACTCTCAAGTAAGAGATGCAACGTGGGGCTCCTCAAGGCTCGAGGGTGGGTCCATTTGTATGGAATGTATCTTACGATGATTTTCTGCGAATGGATCTACCCGAAGGTGCAGTGATCATCCGCTTTGCGGACGACGCGTTGTTCGTGTGCACTGTCGAAAGTGAGGAGGCTCTTGGGACATTGGTGAACAAATGTCTGCGACTAGCAAAAAGCTGGCTGGATACCAGAGGTCCTGAAATGGCCCTGGAAAAGACCGAGGCACTGCTGGTCACAGACAGACGTGGTTATGAGCTCCAACGAATCGTGATAGACGGATTCGAGGTCAAGTGGAGTACTCAAATTAATTACCTTGGTGTGGAGTTTGATAGAAGGTTAAACTTCCACCACCACATGGCTACGGCGTCAAATAAGGCGATCGAGTGTGCGGCTAATCTTTAACGGTTAATGCCAAATGTAGGCGGACCCCGTGAACAAAAACGGAGACTGGTGGCGAGTGTCGCCCATGCTAAAATGCTCTATGCAGCACCAGCGTGGGCCCCATCCCTGAGGAATGAAAGATGTGTTACCATCTGTGAAAAGATACTGTCGGCGCAGAGATCGATAACAACACGTATCATCTCTGCATATAAGACGGTATCTACGAGTGCTGTGCAGGTCCTTGCAAGTGTCCCGCCAGCAGATCTTTTGGCGAGGGAAAGGGAAGAAATGTTTCTCTTTTTTAAAGAAAGAAGTTCCTTAGATGAGGAAATAAGACCAAGCAAGGGCCTGATCCGCAAAGAAGCGATGCACAGGCTCATAGAAAGATGGCAAGAAAGATGGGATGGTGAGGAAAAAGGTCGATGGACTTATCGCCTTATCCCGGCACTCGCCACCTGGATAAATAGGAAACACGGTCAGGTTTCCTATTATTTGACTCAGACGCTCACAGGTCACGGGTGTTTTAACTCGTACCTGTGTCGCTTTAAATTACGCGAGGACGAGGTGTGTGCATATTGCCAGTTCCCTGAGGACAACGCGGAGCACACCCTCTTCTCATGCAAGAAATGGGACCTGGAGAGGCGGGCCATGTTCGAAGGTGTAAACAGTCAAGTTACACCGGAGAACATGGTATCGCTGATGACCCAGTCTGAAGAGAATTGGCGGCTAGTCGAGAACTTCATAATCTCGGTTATGTCGAGGAAAGATCTCGACGGCCGCCAAAAAGCGTAATTTAAACAGCTTTTAATTCGTTTTGTTTGTTTTTTGTTGATTTATTTTGTGATTTATTTGTCCTTATACATTTTTTAATTGTTTTGTGTTTTTTATTTATTTTTGTACAGTTTCGTCTCTTCAACATTATATACGTGTTTACTTTTTTTTCTAATTTCTTTTTTATATCCGCTTGCTATTTTATCTTTTGACTTTTTAAACTTCTTAAAAATTTTTTTTTATTATTGTTGTGCTGTAAATTCTGCTTAGACTATGAAATAGTTTTAATAATTTTTTTTAACTATAGACGCAGGAAAACCGCAGAGAGAAGAAGAAAGTCGCATTAGCGACAGAGTTGGAGCGCCACCCTCGAAGGCTAAAGTCTTACGACAGTTCCGAGGGAGGGTAAAGGGCTCCAGAAGAAGGGTTACGGGTTTTAGTGGGTCGGGCTGGTAGTAGGTCGCCAGTGTATTAAATTTAACTTTTTATAGATTTATTTATTTTTTTTTATTTCCTTTTGTTTTATCATACCAACCCCACATAACCTTGGAGCGCGGAATCCAAGGTATCTGTAGGCAGATTTCCCAAAATTCCCTAAGCAAAAAAAAAAAAATAATAATAATAATTCCGTGCCCGGTTGGAACTTTTGTTCTAATTGGAACTTTTGTTCTACCTGGGGCGCATTAGAACTTGTTCTTTTGCGCGGGGTTGCTGTTCCTCTATCGGACGCGTGCCAGGTGGCGGATAGGTTAGCTTCCTAGAAATAGGTGGTATCGAGGAAATCAAATACTCGACGCGGATCAAAACCAGCAAACAAAAAACATCCATCATGAGCGATTGCAAAAACGAGGAAGAGTACCTGCGGGGTAATGCTACGGCTAAATCCCCCACTGGTTCCTATCGTCAAGCGCATAGCGTGGGGACGGTGGCCAGTGGCTCAAGGATGCAGGAGGGCAACAACGCGTTGGGAGTGCCACAGATCATCGTGGACAGGGCGGAGAGACGAGGGAGTACGAGCAGCGTGACGAGTCAAGCCAGCTGCATTTCTGTATTCAGTAATGCTTCTGCGATTGACATTGCTAGCTGCAATGAACATCGAGATGAATGCGTGAAGCTGCGGGCGGAAGAGGCAGCAAGCATTCTAGAAATGGAAGAAGAGGTCAGCAAGATGCTGAAGTCCTGCGAAGTCCAGAAGAATGTCAATAGGACAATTAAGGATGGACTTAGAAGCATAACATCGCTCATACGGGATGTGAAGGAGAAGCACGCAGCAGCGTCCAGAAAAGATGAGAAGTTCTACCAGGGGTTAGCCTGGTCAGAGGATGCACGAAAGGACCGAAGAATGAGACGTGACCGTTTTAATGCAGTAAAGCTTAAAAACGTTTTCCTGGAGTCTCAGAAGCGGAAGAGAAGTGATCCTGAGAGTACGAAGGACCCAAAAAAGAAGAGGGAGGAGGGACCTTCTAGAAGGACGAAAGGTAACGAGACCAAACCGGCACCAAAGCCAAATCCAGTTAAGAAGGGAAGAGCCACAGTGGTCGTCAAAGTGGCTGAAGGAGCTACCTTCGCCGAAGTGCTGGCGAAAGTTCGAAAAGAGGCTGACCTGGAGGCCAGTCAGACAAGGGTTGTGGGAGCTTTACCCACTAAAAAGGGAGACCTGCTCATTAAAATTGGGGGTCTTCAAACAAGAAGTTGTTCACCGAAGAGGTGACAAAGGTGATCGGCGATCTGGGTAAGGTGCAGATGGCGGACCGACGAACTACGTTGGAAATCCGCGATATGGATGCCCTTACAGAAAAAGATGACGTACTGTGTGCCATGGAGAAAATTTCTACGGTACCATTCTTCTCTACCATGTAGGTAGAGATTGCCAAGGTGTAGATAGGTCAGCTGCGTGCTTCAAGTGCGGAGAAGCTGGCCATAAGTCAGCAGATTGTAAGAAGAGCCCATGCTGCTTCTTATGCCAGTCCAGTGCTCAGCTGTGTGTGAGTGTGGGGGGGGAGGAAATCATTTAGTTTTTCTCCCACCCACGTTCCCACAAAGCTAGAGCGGATTAAGGCATAGTTAAGGAGTAGGACAAGGGGACCACCATTTGCGAAGTTGAAGGCCTGACGGTAGTTCCGCAGGTGGATCAAGTGTCTCAAATTAAGACGGGAGTGGTTTTTAGTGGGTAGACCAGAACAAGAGCGGTCACCCCCACATAACCTGGAATTCATTACCCAGGTATCTGAATTCGCAGATTTTCCACTTCCGACTAAAAAAAAAAAAAAAAATAATAATAATAATAATAATAATAGTAATAATAATATTAATAATAATCTCTGCCGCTGGTTGTCCACTGCCGAACGTCGTTGATGTCTTTGATGTGCTGGGCGAAGCGGGCCCGCTGCCAAATGTCATTGATTTCTTTGATGTGCTGGGAGAAGTGGATCCACTCCCGAACATCATTGATTTCTTTGACGGGCTGGGAGTAATGGGTCCACTGCCAGACACGACTGATTTCTTTGATGTGTTGGGAGAAGTGGGTTCGCTGCCAGACACGACTGGCATCTTGGATATGTTCGGTGGACCTTGCAGTGGTGGCGGGGCTTTCCACCAAAGAGCAACCAAACAGTACACTCTACACATACACTTCTCTACACATATATGGGTTTCACACAATGACATCACTTATACATCTTCTTCACACATATTCACAATACACTTATCACACCCATATGACAAAAAAGAAAAAAGACATGAATATGAGTAAGGAGAATTTTAAACTACCCCAAGGAGGAACCCCGAAAGGGGACAATACTCCCGACGGTGTCTCTTCGAACACTGCCGCAGGCCCCACAGATTTTTTTTTGGGGGGGGGCCAAAACAATAATCAGCTGACAAGCTATGAGGCAAATGTCTCAGACCAGTTCCTGGCTATTCCGGGAACTTTTAAAAGCTTGCGCCAAGGATTCAAGCGACAAAAAAACGTCAGTCGTGACATCCAGGATGGCGTGACGGTCTTGGAATGTGCGTTCGATATAATCTGTAAGAATTTACGTTTTATCCCCGGGCCTTTCAAAGACCAAGAGCCGCAACATCCAACTGTGGGAGCTCCACAGCAAACGGAGAGCGCTACTCCAGCTCTGGACGGCGCAACGACATGCCCTAATAAGGCAAAGAGCGTTACTAAACGCCCCAGGGAAGGTGCAGGCCCAGATGCGAGTCCGCAACGGGCGACTCAAGGCGGGAAGAGAATCAAGCGAAAGGATGCTCCACAGCTTGGTTCTGAGTCGCTGGTTGGAACGAAAGAGGCGCCCTCAAATGGTGCTGGCAAGTCGTATGCTGAGACCGTCTGGAAGGACGGAGCGGACAATGGGGACGGCTTCAAAGTTGTTAAAAACAAAAAGAAACGGGCTCAAAAAGAGAAGCCCTCAGGTGAGAAAAAAGAATTTCCGAAGCCCCCTTTGAAGCTAAGGAGCACGGAAGCCGTTAAAATCACGGCAAGAGACCCAAGTTTGTATGAGGGTATCTTGCCGCTGATGAAAGCGAAGGTAAACCCAGAAGATACGGGTACCGTGATCCGGAAAATCAGAAGAACTTTAAAAAAGGAGGTTCTCGTGATAGTGAAAAAGGGTGGAGAGACCTTAAAATTTGCAGATGCACTGTCTTCGGCCCTGCATGGCAAGGCTGAGGTCACACCTCTAGTGAATAGAAGGTCTCTAGAGATTAAGGATTTGGATGAAGCCACCACAGAGAATGAGGTGACTTCAGCACTGAGAGAAAAGCTGGGTAAACCCGACCTGACGATGGAGTGTTGACTTTTGCCGCGCTACAGAGGAACTAAGGTTGCTCTGGTACGTCTGACAGAGGCAGAAAGTAACACTCTGCAAAAGTTTGGTAAAATAAAAATCGGCTGGATAAATGCTCCAATTCGCGAGCATGTTGAAGTAGCTAGGTGTCAAAAGTGCCTAGGTTACGGACACAGAACCCTATCCTGCAAAGGCCCAGACAGAAGTAAAAACTGTCGGAGATGCGGCGGAGAGGGACACCTCGCGAAGAGCTGTAACGATAAGCCGAAGTGCCTTACTTGCTTGGACCTGGGGAAGCCAGAAACGGATCATAAGTCCGGAAAGAGAGCCTGCCCGGTTTACAGGGAAGAACTGCAAAAGATTAAAAGGGCAAATTCTTAAAATTTTTGCAGGTCAACCTGCATACAAGTAAGGATGCACAGCTGCTCCTAATGCAAACAGCAAGGGAAAATGAGGTCGATATCCTGTTCTGCAGTGAGCAGTATCAAGGAAGCGACCTCGCCCCTTGGTATCAGGATAAGGCGAGGAGATCCGCCATAAAGCTGTGCGACCCAGAATTGTGGGTTGACAAGTTTCTGGAGACGAGCAGTGGGTTCGTGTGGATAGAGGTAGCTAATATACGTATGTATAGCTGCTACTTCTCACCTAACGACCCACTGACAAACTTCGAAGCCAATATCGAAGACCTAGAAGCGAGCCTCACAGAATCCAGGCCGGATGTCATCATCACTGGCGATTTTAACGCAAAGTCGCCAGAGTGGGGTGAGACAAGACTCGACAAGAGAGGAATTCGTATTGGAGAAATGATCTCCAGAAACGACTTATTAACTGTAAACCGAGGCAATACATGGACTTTTAGACGAGGTGCGATCGGATAAATTATAGATCTAACGATCGCATCGTCTAAACTATTTAGCCGCATAAGCGACTGGCGGGTCTCTGAGGAATATACCGCAAGTGACCACCAGTACATTGAGTTCTCAGTCTCGATGGGAGACACGAACCTAAGAGAAGCCCTTTTAATTGAGGACTTGGGCTGGGTGAAGAGGCCGAGCAGTCTGGATGGGGAGGTTCGAGCGGTGAGGAACATGATAGTCACCGCTTGCAATGCGTCTATGCCACGCAAAGGCGCTATTCCCGTAAGAAAATCCTTGCACTGGTGGTCAGAGGAGCTAGCCTCCTTGAGAAAGGAATGCCTCAAAGCAAGAAGGACATATACTAGAGCTGTGCAAAATAATTCGAACCGAACTGTTCGAATCTTTTCGCCTAGTTCGAATGACGAAAATTCGACATTCGAGTTAGCTTAGTTCGATTGTCGGTTTTTCGACATTCGAACTAGCCCAGTTCGAATGTCGAATATTCGACATTCGAACTAACCCAGTTCGGATGTCGAATATTCGACATTCGAGTTACTACAAAATTCGAACCGAACCGAGTTTTGTTCGGTTTTGGTACGCTAAAATGTCGAATTCTAAAATTCGACATTTCAGTCGCCCAGTTCGAATGTCGAATATTCGACATTCGACATTTCGGCGCCTCAAAACCGAACTAAACTCGGTTCGGTTCGAATTTTGCACAGCTCTAACATATACCCGATCTAAGGGAGATCCCTTGCTGAAAGAGGCTTTCAAGGAGGCGAAAAAGGACCTCAAGAAAGAGATCCGCATGTCGCGACGCCGAAGCTGGAAGGACCTAATCGAGGAAGTCGATAAGGACCAATGGGGTCTGGCTTTTAAAATCGTGACTAAGAAATTAGTGACGAGGCAAAAGACCCCTGGCCTGGACAATCCCGATTGGGTCAGAAAGATAATAAGTTCTTTGTTTCCTCCTGCAGAGCCATACTTTAGAAGGGACTGGAGTTTTTGCAAAGTCGAAGAGGAAGAACTCTTTACACTTAGTGAACTGCAAAAAGCAGGCAAAAGATTGAAAACAGGCAAGGCGCCTGGAATCGAGGGGATAAGTAACGAGATCCTAAAGTTGGTAATCGACACTTCACCCCAGATTCTGCTTCGATGCTTCAATTTTTGCCTTGAGAGAGGAGAGTTTTTCCGCGACTGGAAGCGACAGAGGTTAGTCCTCCTAAGGAAAGGTGAAAAACCTCTAGATAAGGTTTCATCGTACAGACCTATATGCCTGCTAGATACGATGGGTAAACTTCTAGAGGATATGGTTCTGCAGAAAATGCAAAGCCACTTGACCAAAGAGAATCGTCTATCCGATCACCAATTTGGTTTCCGTAAAGGCAAGTCCACAGTTGATTCCATCCAGGCAGTTGTGGACATAGCCAAAGCAGGAAAAAACAAATTGGGGCCATGTTCGAAGGTGTAAACAGTCAAGTTACACCGGAGAACATAGTATCGCTGATGACCCAGTCAGAAGAGAATTGGCGGCAAGTCGAGAACTTCATAAACTCAGTTATGTCGAGGAAGGACCTCGACGGCCGCCAAAAAAGCGTAATTTAAACAGCTTTCAAATTTGTTTGTTCGTTTCTTATTAATTTATTTTGTGATTTATTTGTTTATTTGCGATTTTATCTTTTGACTTTTAACACTTCTTAAATAATTTTGTTTTTTTTTATTATTGTTGTACTGTAAATTCCGCTTAGACTATGAAATAGTTTTAATCATTTTTTTTAACTACGGACGCAGGAAAACCACAGAGATAAGAAGAAGGTCGCATTAGCGACAGAGTTGGAGCGCCACCCTCGAAGGCTAAAGTCTTACGACAGTTCCGAGGGAGTTTAAAGGGCTCCAGAAGAAGGGTTACGGGTTTTAGTGGGTCGGGCTGGTAGTAGGTCGCCAGTTTATTAAATTTATTATAACATTAATTTATTTATCTTTTTTTTAAATATTTCCTTTTGTTTCATTTTACCAACCCCACATAACCTTGGAGTGCGGAATCCAAGGTATCTGTAGGCAGATTTCCCAAAAGTCCCTAAGCAAAAAAAAATATAATAATAATAATAATAATAATAATAATAATAATAATAATTAAATTCCTTTTTAAAGAATTAACGAATTAATATTAAAGAATCTGTTTTTGCATGTCTTCGATTTTGGCTTATTATTAAAACCACTCCGACGTTAAAGACTTTATTATAAATTCATATTATTTTCTCTAAATAAACAAAAACAATATGTATTCTGCGTAATTTCAATCTGTCAAATAAAGTTTTTTATAAAACAGAATTGAAAAAATTTCCATGATTTTGATTTGTCATTTTGATCAGCCATTTTGAATTTTGAAAATCTGACTTGAGATTTGTTGTAAGTGATCGCATAAAAACCCACGAGTCTTTTTATTAATACTGCCAGAATAAACAGTTTGTCGACAATTCGCAAATAAAATATTTAATTGTTTTAAATATAAAAATTTTATTTCACAAAAATTAAATTTTTATTCTATCCAAACAAAATTCAAAATAAATAAATCATCCAGTAGACTCTGAGTCATATATTTTCTAGGTGTAAAATATTAAAAGATAGAATGATTAATTATTTGCTAATTAGTCACCAATAAAAGCGTTAGTTATCAATATAACTTGGTTACATAAGTTAACTAATATCTATTTATAAATATTTTTTTTATGAAAGACTCTTCTTTGCAGTGGAAAAAAATTCCGACGGAAGTTCTTGTTAAATACCTTAGGTCTTTTCCTACTTGGTGTGTTAAAGTTGTCATAATTAACGGGTGGCTTAAGTTTCTGCTAATTAGCGAGTATCTCATTCCACTTTTCACTCTTCACTTCCATTCGCGTCTCTCTCTCGTTTTACCTCTCTGAATGAAAGTAGAAAACACAAATTAATTTTAACTGATTATCTAACAAATTGATTTACGTAATGGTCCACTCGACAAAAGTCAGCTTATGAACGTTCAGACACAGTGATTCATGACAAAAGAAATGAGTTTACTTCAAATAATCCAATTAAAAAGTGTAATATTTTGATCAAGAGTCACTCATAAATTATTCAAGAAAACGAGAATTTTTGGCTTTAAAACAGGTTATTAGAGTTTCAAGATTCTTTTTTTTCAATATTCTAAGAAATGAGAAAACATTTGTCAAAAATAAAATTTTTAAATTAAATACACTGTTTCCTTTTTTTCTTTTTTTTGTAAAAGGAATTTGGTAAAAGTTGCGATATTGTAAATCAAAATGCATTAGAAAAAGGCTTTACATGAAAAAGAATGGGGAATAAAGTACGACATTGAAGGAATTTATTGGTTATAGATAAGCTTACGGATAAGCGTAAAAGATTTCGTGAATATTTCTCTACTCGTGAAAGTGGAGGCTTGTCGGATATTAATAAAGTTCAGTTCCCCTAGGGACTGTTTCTTTTCATACTTTTTGTGGCTGCTTTTAAAATTTCCTATCACTGTTCTCTTTTTTCTGATTTCTTCACGTCACTCGCAAACGGGGGAGAAACCGAACTTCCAAGACTCGATTTAACACTTTTATGGTTAGTTAGAAAATAATTCTGATCTTTCAAGCGGTCAATGGTATGAAAAAAATGAACATTCTGAATAATTTGTAACGTCCTGTAACATTTAGTAGAAATTTTCAGGGAATATTCTCGAGACAAGTTACTTTTAGAAAATGCAATAAAAAGTACCGACATTTAAATGTTTTAAATATAAATATTTTTGGAGATGAATAATTTTTTACTATAACGTACATTTCTAAATTTATTTCTTACATTCACAGGGTTGCCACAAAAATTTAATTTTGTTTTTCCCTGATTTCCAGACAAAATTTTGACTTTTTCCCTGACCCCGAAGAATATTCTGATTCACTCAAAAAAATTATTAGATGCTCAAAAAAAATGATCTATTACATTTATTTACAAATTTCTTCAAAAGTAAAATTATTCAAAAACATTAATAACTTCTTTTTTAAATAAATATTTAATCATTATTATTTTTCTATAGTAATTATAATTTTTAAATTCAAATCTTTTAAAAAGTCAATAACTTATGAAAATATTATTAAACATAAAGAAATTTAAGATGAAAAAATAATTGAATTCTTGCAACATATTTGATTAAAATTTTTTTTAAAGAATTGAATTCCTATGAAAAAATTTATTTGAGAAAATTGAATTCTGGAGAAAAACATTATAATTTATAAAAATAATTAATTTTCTGTGAAGAATTTTATTCAAATTTATTAAAATAATTGAATTGCTCAGAATTTAAAAAAAATTTGAAAATAATTTAATTCTATTGATAAATTTCATTAAAAAATTGAAAATAATTAAAATCTGATGAAGAATTAAAATTTTTTTTTTTAATAATTGAATTTGAAAATGTTTATTTTTGACAAGAATTGAATTCTTGGGAAGAATTTTATTACAATTTTTTAAATAATTGATTTGCATCAAAGAATTTGATTTTTTACTAAAATAATTGAATTGTTTTGTAGATTTTTACAAACACTGAACTTTTATTGTATCCAAAATACAAAAGGTTAGATTGATTAATCGACAAGCGTCCTTTTGACGGCAAACTTTAGATTAATGTTCTGTGAATGTGTGTGTATGTCGTGTAAGTGAGTCCTCTATAAATTAATAAAGCGCGAATTGTGAATTCCGACACTCTCCCTCAAATCGCGCACTGAGATCACTTGTTTAATGAAAGTCTAATTCCGGAAACACAATCCTTGTGTTTTGGTCCTGGCAGTCCTTTGGTGAGTACGTCTGCTAGCATCTTCTCCGTGGGAATGTAAACTAATTTGATCGGATATTCTTTCAGAGCGTGGCGAATGAAGTGATGCCGTACATCGATATGATTTGATCTCGAATAATGCACCGGATTTTTAGCGAGTTTTCCTGCACCTTGTTTGTCGTTAAACATAACGATATTTGCGAATTCAGGATATCGCAATTCCTTGAGGAAACCAATTATGTGGATTGCTTTCATCAAGCTTGTGCCTTGATCTGCAGTTCCTTGAAGGTATCGAAGCACACGCTTGGCTGCTGACCAGTGCTCCTGTTCAGGTCTGCTGTTGAATTGTGCAAGCACGCTAGCTGCATGTGCAATGTCAGGGCGAGTGCCGAGGGCAATGTACATTAATGCTCTAATTAATTCCCTGTAAGGGAAAGCAACATCGTTTGGTTGATCGTCTGTGTTCCTCGTCAACTTCATTCCAGCGGAAAGTGAAGTGCTGATGGGCTTGGAGTTGTCCATTCTGAACCTTTTTAGGATGTCTTGGATGTAGGTGGTTTGTGTCAGGAAAATGCTCTCCCTGGTTCGTGTCACCTCAATTCCCAGACAATGTCGAGCTCCTCCGAGGTCCTTGACTTTAAATTCCCTGGAGAGAAGATCTTTGATTTTTGTGATTCTGATTTGATTTTTCCAGAAAATGAGGATGTCGTCTACGTATACCAGAAGGAAGGTATCCTCGGTTCTATCAACGTAGACGCATGGATCAGCATTGGTTGGTTTTTATCCAATTCCCTGAAGGACAGAGTCCAGTCTGGAGTACCATTGACGGCCAGCCTGGCGTAAGCCGTATATGGCCCTTTTTAGTTTACATACCTTGGCGTTGTCCGTCATCTGGCTCAACATCTCACTGGCTCGTCTCGAAAGTTCGGGATCGTCGTCATCTGCAGCAATTCTCTTCAGCATTTCGGGTAGGAGATCTGGCTGTTCCATGAAGACGGTTGTATCCATTTTGCCATTTAAGTAGGCAGTTTCGATATCGAGTTGGTTGATCTTGAAATCGAATCTTGCGGCCAATGCGACCATTAGCCTGAGTGAGCTGAGGCGTGCGACTGGTGCAAATGTTTCGAAGAATTGCACACCGGGTTGTTGCGCAAATCCTTTTGCTACCACACGTGCCTTTCTACGTTCCAGTTGTCCATCTCGTCCAAATTTGTTTCGCAAAACGGTCCGACACTGGATCACTTTTTCGTGTTTTGGTCTGTCGACTAGTTCGAATGTTTGATTGGAAATAAGACTCTTGATTTCACTGTAGATCGCGTTCTCCCATTCCTCACTATCTGGTCCGGACAGAGCATCTTGAAAAGAAACTTCACTGGCACTCATCGCAAAACTTGAACTATCCCAGCCGTAGAATTCGTCTTCTTTTTCACTTGATGGTTCGGAAGATTCATCATGATCAGGATTTCTAATGGAGGTTGATTATTCTTGATCAATGTTTCCAGGAGCGGTTGGTTCGGATGATTCTCCTTGATCGGGATTTCCAGGGACTGTTGACACTGTGTTGTATTGCTTTGAAGGACGTCCACGTTTACCCATCTTGATCTTTTGAGGTCGGCCAGGTCCTCTTTTCTTTTGATTGACAACAATTTCATTGTTTGCGTTTGCAGGAACTTCGAGATTTGCTGGTGGCTCGTTGACTATTGGAATGTCGTCGGCGGTATTGTGGATGGGAATGATTTCGACGTCTCCAGTGGTTGGCGAATTGCCTTGATCAGTCGCGGTTGAATATTCGTTCGTGAAAATGACATCACGAGTTATGTGAATTTTTCTCTCGGATGGCGACCAGATTCGATAGGCTTTCGCGTTGGAGGCGTAGCCAACAAAAATGCCTTGAATTCCTCGTGGTTTCAGCTTGTCCTTGTTCGGAGTTTTGTCATGGAAACACACTTTGGTCCCGAATTTTCTAAGGTGTCTCAGATCAGGCCGTTTACCTGTCCATTTCTCGTGTGTCGATACAACGCCCAATGACTTGGTGATACACCTGTTCTTGATATAAGTAGCTGAGGACACTGCTTCGCTCCAAAATGTCGTTGGCAATCCGAAATCAATCAGCATACATCGGGTGGGCTCGATGAGAGTTCGGTTCTTGCGTTCCGCAACGCCATTTTGCTGCGGAGTGTACGGTGCTGTCAGTCGATTCTTTATTCCTGATTCTTTTAGAACTTGATCAATGCGCGTGTTACGGAATTCGGTTCCATTATCGGATTGAAGTGCCTTTATTTTTAATCCTGTGTGATTTTCAGCTGCATTCTTGAATTCGATAAATTTCGAGGTCACTTCGGATTTGTCCTTGAGAAGATAAATTTCTGTCCATCGGCTATGGTCGTCGGTAAAAGTTAAAAGATAACGAGCTCACTGTTATTTTCGTCATTTTTGTGTTCGCGAGCAAAACTTTCTTCGATAATATTTTCAATTAATTTCTCGACATTTGGTAAGGTGTCACGTGATTTCACTGCACAACAAAAGTTTGCATAAGTACTTGGCAGACTATGTAACAACATTATTGTTAACAGGTCGCCATTTATATCGATTTGCATTTGTTGTAAATTATCTACGATGTTCATAAACCGAGATAAATAGTCACGCACATCGTCGTTTTCTCGCATTTTTGACGATAACTGCTGTTCCAGAAGCGTAGCCTTTCTTGCCGGGCCCTGCGACGCGTAGATCGACTCTAATTTTGTCCATATTTCACGAGATGTGTCACAATTTCGAATGTGTTTTAACTGAGATGCACTGATCGAGAGGATAAGGTCAGATCGGGCCATTCGATCCTCTTGTGACCATTTGTCTATAGCGGTTGTTTCAGCTGCAGTGGGATTCTCGGCATCGACGGCGATCGGTTTGGCATTTTGACCAGAGACATATGGCCATGAACCATTTTTTGTGAGAAGAGCCTCGACTTGTATTTTCCAAGTCTCATAATTTTCTCGCGCTAAAAGTTCGATTCGCATCGAGTTGTAGAAGTTTCCTTGAGCTTGAGCCATGGTTTTGTTCGAGTACGTGATTTTTCAGAAAATGCAAATGGCGGATCGTTTGAGAACAAAGGATGCGTAATTTCCGTGAAAATTCGAATCGAGATTAATTTCTAAAAATTACCACACGCTTGAAAATTGTCGATAGAAAATAGAACGAAATGAAAAGTATGTTTTAATAAGATCGAAAGCACTGATCGCGAACATTCACGTTATTGTTGAAGAGAATAGTTAACACGCGTGCCACCGATTTCGTTCGCGTTCGTTTCGATCACTTTGGCAACGAAAAATGTCCCTTTCAATTTTTTTTTATTCGTCAGGTAATGCTCTGGGCCCATAACCTGTCAGAGTTTACGTTAAAGGAATGACGAACATGAAACGGAAATAATATGAACACTCAACTTTTATTGTATCCAAAATACAAAAGGTTAGATTGATTAATCGACAAGCGTCCTTTTGACGGCAAACTTTAGATTAATGTTCTGTGAATGTGTGTGTATGTGGTGTAAGTGAGATCGACGTAAGAGTCCTCTATAAATTAATAAAGCGCGAATTGTGAATTCCGACAGTTACAAATTTATATAAAGCATTTTATCAAAATTTTTTTTAATTATTGGATTCTCGAGAAAAATGTTATTATTTATAAAAATAATTGATTTCTTGCGAAGAACTTTATTCCAATTTTTTAAAATAATTGAATTTTTAAGAAGAATTGTATTATTAAGAATAATTGAATTGTAAGAAAAATTTTATTAACTAAACTTGTAAAGAATTTTGTCAACATTTTTTTTAAATAATAGAATTTTTAAAAGAATTTGATTTAAATTTTTCAAAATAATTGAATTATTCAGAACTATTTTTTTTAATTGTCTGAAAATTAAAAATAATTGAATTGGTTCGAAGAAATTTATAAAAAATTGGTAGGTAATTGAATTCCTGTGAAACAAATTTTCTTCTATATAGGACTATGTTATATAAGACCCTGAACAATTGTCCGGATGTATGTATGGATGTGTGTGTGTGGATCCCGATTTTTGTGAACACGATAACTCGAAGAGGTGTTAACGAATTTGGCTAAAATTTACCAGGTGTATTTATCATAAAAATATCTCGAAATGGATTGATAGACTTTAAAAAATTCTCAGAAAAATTTTTTTTTTTGACTTTTTTCTAAAAAAAATTATTTTTCCAAATTTTTTTTTAAGTTGGTTATTGAAGTTAATATATAATAAATTCTTATTCTTTGCATCAAGACGAATCGATTGGAGTAAGCAAAATTCAAAGTATTCCCATGGCTTAACCAATAATTTTTTACGCTCAAAACTCGTTGATAATTTAGTTTGAACCTCTATCTTTTGACACCTGTATGTGCCGCAAAAAGTTTTGCTCTAGAAAGAGCTCTATCTCCTGTTAAAATATGTCTGGGTGTCTGGACACCCCAGTTACTCCCTAACGTTAGAAAAATTGTCAAGAAAAGTAAATTCAAATTTTTTAAAAAAATCGTTTTTAATCAGTTAAAATCATCTGATAAAGTATAAATTGATAGGTTATGCATAAAAAAGTTGTATTTTATAAAAAAGAAACATTTTTATACAAAAATTCTATTTTTATGAAAAATAGACATTCTGTATTTGTAACAACTTATGAAATTTGAGTTTAGATTTATTAAAAATTTCTGTGCTCTCTCTACAGTTAGAAATTAAATTCTAATACAGAAAAATGTAGTATATGACAGTCAAATTTAAATTATAAATTCTATATTGTTAATAATATTTTAACAAAAAATAATAATAAAGTTATGTTGCCCAACCAATGGAAGCCAATTCTTATAGGATTTTGTCCGTAGAATCCGAATTTGACCTTGAAAATATTGGATTGGCTCTAGTTTTCAAGCAATTTACGTTTCAATACGCATTTTTGGCATTTTTTGAATGAATGTAAAACCAAATACAGAAACAGTAAATCTGTCTGCATAGGACCAAATTACAGCTTAAATACTGCTCTTTAATATCCAAAAACAAAAAATTTAATTTATACACTTTAACCTTTAATGTCCAATGGATCATACGCTGTTTCATAAACGTATTGAAAATAACATTACTTTTGACCAGGTAAGACAATTTAAGTAAACATTTGTCTGTCTGGGGGTATTTGTAGTCGCTGCTTAGAAATTTGTATTCAGATTTTAATATTCAAAATGGCGGATTTAATATGGCGAATTTTTTTTTTATTTGACATTTTTATCATAAAGGTGTAAACTATTTTTGAAAATTAGTCCGAAATTTTTAATGTTTATATTTCATAGCAGATTTATAAGCAGCGACCACAAAAACCTTCAGAGAGACTAATTTTTACTTAAATTGCCTTACATGGTCAAAAGTTATGTTATTTTCAATACGTTTATGGAACAGCGTATGTTTCATTGGACATTAAAGGTTAAATTGTATATAAATTAAATTTTTTGTTTTTGGATATTAAAGAGCAGTATTTAAGCTTTAATTTGGTCCTATGCGGACAAATTTACTGTTTCGGTATTTGGTTTTACATTCATTCAAAAAATGCCAAAAATGCGTATTTTGCGTATTGAAACGTAAGTTGCTTGAAAACTAGAGCCAATCCAATATTTTCAAGGTCAAATTCGGATTCTACGGACAAAATCCTATAAGAATCGGCAATAACATTTTAGGCAACATGCATTTGATGAAATTTTGTCGGCCTGTGATATTAATTTACAAAATCATTTCATAAGTTATTAATTTTAATGTTAATATATTCAGATATATTAAGTTTGTAAAATTTTAAATGTATAACACCATTTTTAATAAATATTAATTGTTTAAGTCCATTTTATAGTTCATTTTTATGATTTTCACTATTCGTCAATTGTCTTTAATTTCTTTCACTTCAGATGTTCAAATAATTATGTTTTTTGGAAGTAATACAAAAACTAATTTTTTTTTCCCTAAAAGTGTATCTATTTAACTTTAAAAACCTAAAATAGTTTTTAAATTAGTCAAATTTTTAAGAAACTACAACGTTTTTTGTAAAAAAAGTCAATTTTGCAATTTTTTGGTGTTTTTTTGGGTTTTTTCAAAATTTTTTTAATTTATTAAAATATAAATAATATTATTGTATTCCTTACTAAAAAACCAATCAATTCATTATAATAAATTTTTTTACGTCAAATATAAACCTTATAAAACAAGTTTAAAGCGTGGGGTGTCGGGACACCCTAGTTACTCCTTAGAGGGTGAGCAAAATTATATTGCCGTATAAGAAAATCTTACTCATTTATTTCTAAAATCTTATTCTTTGCACCAAGACAGATCGATTGGTATATATAAAGTATATATTGTATTTAAATTTATAGAATTAAGACCAATTATAGACAAAAAATTTGCACTTTTAATAGAAATTCATTTTTTCTTCAAAATCATGTTGCTGTACATTAAAATGTTATTATTTATTGAAAAATAAATCAAAAATCTTATTTTTTGCAACAAGACGAATCGATTGATGTATATAAAGTATATATTCTATTGAAAATTATAGAATAAATTACAATCAAACTTGAAAAATTCACTTTTTTACTAAAAATATTTTTGTTTATTTAGATTCATATTACTGTATAAGAAAATTGTATTCTTTCTATTAAGACAAATGAACTTTATTTTATAAATATTAAATTGTAATAAAAATGATTTAAAAATGAAATATATTTATCGTTAATGCTTCCTCCACGAGGAAGCAAATTTTTTTTGCTGATCGTTAAGAGGAAGCAAAATGTTTATGTAATGAACATCTGAATTTACAACTTGTTATGATAGTTCTTCAAGAAATTAAGTTATCTAATATTTAATTAAGTTATTTAAAAAAAATTATTGTCATAGAAATAGAAAAAATTGAAGGTTTTGTATTTATAATTCTTAGCAATTTCATAATTTATGAGTCAAACAAAACAAAAATAACGTTTTTGTCTGTTTTTAAAAATTTCTACGACGTCTAAAAAATAAAGGAAATAATTTGCCAATCTCAAAAAACAGAAAAAAATTTTTTTTGGTTTGTGAATATTAAATATCAAAATAGCCTCGCTTTCCGCTAGAGATGTTACACACGACTATTGGTTTTAAAAACGATTTTTTAAATTTTCTTTTTTTTAACCAACTGCGTTTAAATTGAGTGGAAAGAATTGGAATTGCGTTTGATTTCAAGCCCTTGGTAAATTCCATTTTCAGTAGACCTTGACATAAGCTGTTCACGTCACGGAATTCGGACCATAAGGGATGGTTGTGGTCGTGTATCGGTGGCAATTACTGATTATGCGGCCAATTGGCACGAAACCGGCAACTATACAGTGAACGAGGTGAATCGAACTCAATAGGAATAGGGTCATATAGAAACAAGATATCCCATGATCGATTTTCAAATTTCAATTCCATTTCTCCACTCAACTTAACAATACGAGAAATTAAAAATAATACTAAAAGGAAATTTTTTCAAAAATATTTTTTTTATTTTTAAAAAATATAATCCAATGAAACTTGTAATTCAGTGGATAAACATCAGTTTCAACAAACAATTTACAACACTAAATTTTGCCAAAACCGTCGAGAATAAAAGAATATATATTATTGGGACTCACAGTCAATGCGTCGACGCCCTCTGATGGCTCCTCGTCCTGACATGGTTACGATTTTCATTTTTATTTCAATTAATAAAATTTCAATGTGGCGATGTGCGCCCTTGATTATCACCAAAACGAGAATGAATTTAAATGGCTGGCTTCCCAGCGACGAACGTGTTGCTACACATGCGCTTTTTTTAGTTATGACAAATCCCAGGAGTACTTCATAGTTTCATAATTTTATTACCGTTGCCAGTGTTTTGACAGGACCACAACAAGAGTAATTATTAGCCTTCCCGGTGCTCTTGAATATTCGGGAGTCACATCCAAATATGTGCACCAGGAAGCTCTTTCCTTGATGACTTCGACTAAAAGATCCCTTGGATTTCATACCTGATTGTTGATGTTTTTATATGAATCCTTGACAATTACAATGAGAGAGAAAGAGTAGATCCAGATGTCTTCAAGTACACTGAAACAAAATTAGACCTTTGTGGAACCAATCGAGAATTTAATTGGGGATAAATTTTAAAAGTACCTATTAGTTACTTACCTTTTAAAATTATTCTTAGGGCCAGTTTCACCAATACCGATTAAAAGTTAATGAATGAAAATCAATCAACCAATCATGGGCCGTTAAACTGGCTTTAATCATTGGTTAACTTTTAATTGAGGTTGGTGGAATTAGCCCTTAGAGACGTGGAGCCAACAAGCGATACCTCCTAGCGAAAACAGAATGCAGTAGATTTCCCTCAAATTGTTTTCGGGACAGCCTAAGTGAAATGTCCGGAGTCCATATGTCGATGTAAATTAGATAAAACACCCATCAGCCTTGGAGTGACCGAATTATTTATTTGACGTTCATATCGAGGTAATGCTGACATTAGAAAAACAGAAATGAGCCTCGCAGTAGAAATTATCTCCTTGAATGAATTTGACTAAGATGATTCTCGAAGTAGGCACTTGGTTCTTAAAGAGGTTTTCTAGACTGGAGTCGAAGAAGAAACTCGATGACAATTCACAAAATGTTAACTTGGTGGCGGTTGCGAGACTGACACGAGGAACGCAGGTATCTGATTAGAGGGTCATTTCTAGACTAACGCAAAGTTGATTCGGTGGTGACTTCTGGACTGACTAATATTCGGCAAGGGTGTCACCTTTTAAAAATTAGCGAAATAAAAATATTGTGCGTGGCAAAATACCGCATCAAACTACTCTTTAGTCTTTTTAATGAATATTATTAAATTCTTATTACTTTAAAGTTATTGTGTTATCATCATTATTATTCCTACAATCCTTTTTTTATTATTGGCTAATAAAAGAAAATATGTGCAAAATGAAAGTTTTCTGAAACAGCAGGTTTATATTTTGAGTATAAAATGTATTTATTCAACAATTAGCGAATTATGATGCATAAGGAAAGAGTATAATATAAATTATTTTATGGTTTTCATTTCCGGCATGGTTGTGTGCCTTAAATACATTAATGGTTGTTTGGTGTGGGTCATGAAACTTATATGAAGCATTGTCTCAGGCGAGGAAAATCCATAAACTGAAATTATAGTCCACTGAATGTCGACTATTCGGAGCACAACCCCATACTGGAAATTATATCAAAGTCCAATTCTAAAAGACGCTACATCTACAGCCAATGTATTATTTGTAGTCCGAGGTTTGAGCTGAATCCAACGACCATTTCCTGGTTTAAATGAAGCTCGTATGCCTTAATGAAAACTATAAAATAATTTCAAGTACAATATTTCATTTTAGTGTTTTTTTTCTCTTTTTTTGTTGCAATACTTTTTCAAGGCAACCAATTAATTGATCAGAATTAATGATAAATTGATTTATTTCTTGTTTTCTATTTGTCTAAAATTACTTTTAACAATGAGATATGTGGTCAAATGCAAAATGTTTGAATCCAAATTAATACAAATTTCGTTCCATAAAATTGTTATGTTAATGGGAAAAATATAAAAAAGTCTTTTCACATTTATATCCAATTTGAATAAGAATCGCATATTTAAGAAATTAAAATCGCTTTTCCATATATAATTTTTGCTGCGACTACATTACAATACAGTGCCATTTATTTCTAGTGAAATGCAAATTTTACGTAATCTGCGGTGGAAATAAAATAGCCGTCATATTAAAAACAAGTTGTTCATTTCATGACCATTTAGCTTCCTCAATGTATAAAAATTGCGGTTTTGCAAACTTTTGAAAAACTATGTACAAAAGGGTTCGTCCAGAAGATTTGTTAAAAATAAAATTATATAAATCATTTATAATTTATAAGTTGTTATATAAATATTTGGTGAAATTTACACTTTCATTTGCCAATTGCTTCTTTTTTATGATAGAATAATCATTTCAAAATATTAATATTAATATTAAATAAATTATAAAAAAAATACAAAATTTGAATTTTTTTTAAAAAAGAAAAATATTTATTAATTTGATAAATTTTGATAAAATATGTACTTTGTATACATCAATCGATTCGTTTTCTTGTCAGGAATGTAATTTTGAGAAAAATTAATGAAAATATTAACAAATCAAAAAATTATTTCAAAAAATACAAAAAAAAATTTTTTCTGAATTTTAAAAAAATTGTATAAAAAAAATTTTTGTAGATATTTTCGAAAATCCTTGTGTCAGATTTTAGGTATTAATGACTGCAATAAACCTGCAAAATTTCAGGACAATCCATCAAAATTTGTCTGAGATAATTTGTACACAATTTTTGTGACATACACACACACATACATCTGGACATTTGCTCATAATTGAATATACATATGTTTTAGATGAAAATGAGTCCATATAACCTTCTTTTGAAAAATTGAAAATCGTCACCAATGCAAAGCTTCCTCATGAGGAAGGAAAATTATTATAATTACAATAAAATGAATTTATTCTATTACAAATGAATTGAAAACTACTTATAAAAGAACTAAATTTAAACCCTTCGGTAAGGGAACTGGAATTGTCAATTTTTAATATAAAAAGAATTCTAAGAATCTCATCAAGTTTTTTAAATTAAAAGTAGCTGCTCCTTAATAAACGTGAACATCCAGTTTCCGCAACAACCAATTTAATTATCGATTTCAAAGTTTCCTTCCGTGGTCTAGATGCTTTAGAAAAAAACTTTTCAAACTATAAAACATTAAGTAATCCATGGTTTTCCAGTTCAACTAAAATACCTGTTTGTTGGTTTAAAACATTCCTCGCCCATGTTTCATTCATTTTTTGACTTGGATAGGTTTTTTTTAATTTCTCTCATTGATAATGCAAATTAGCTTACTACAGACTTTTTTTTTCTACCACTCAAATAAAGTTAAGAGAAAATAAAAAAAGTATATAATTAGTAACATGTGTTTTTCCTAACTGCCTTCATTTATCCTAGGGCAAATAATTTGGTAGTATTTTTTATATTCTGCAATTAAAAAAATGTAAAGGATTAAAAATAAGCGCATAGATAAAAAATATACTTTAAAGAGTAAATTAAAATACAACTGTTTTTTAAAATAAACATTTTTAGTTACTTTCGAAAGATATTAAAAGTAATAAAAAAACTTCTTTTGGTGGTGAATTTCAAGAGATATTTTCATATAATGTTCTATCAAATATTCAGGTATGGTGTATGGACTTGTATTACGTTCCTAGTAGTAAATATTAATTAATAACATCCCTTTAGAAATTTAGTACTTTGCTAAAGCTTCTTTGAAATTCAGTACGGTCAATTAAAATCTTTGAAATTATTTCCAGACCGCTTAATATTAATCTCTTGTTTTTAATTTTAGAATCATAATACCGTGTTTATTAATTACTTTTGTATATAATAATTTAATTTACTTATCACTTCCAGGTATAATTGCATATTTCATGAATAAAAAGACATTTTGTCCTTTATTAATTTATTAATTTTTTATTTCATTTATTTATATTTACATAGGTATATTTTGTGTATTTTATTATTTATATTGATATTGTATTTATTGTATTATAATTTTTTTTATTCTCCTGGAATATGGATTTTTAAAGTAAAAGATTTTGTACTAATAGAGAATTCAATATAGAAAAGAAACAGAGACAAGAAAGTACAATTTGGGCAGATAGTCACTGATATTAAGAATGACTTATTCGAGAAAAAAGGAAAATATGTAAATTTCTTTTTTCTTCCTCTATATTCCCTTAAATACATATTCTATTAATTTCAAATTTTCTTATATTCTATTATATTTCTTGTTATAATATTGACAAGTATTTCCAGTGCTTTTTCTTTATTCTTAATTTTTTGATTCATATTTCAAAATACTCTTCATCTGAAGGAACGAACGAAACTGATGTGATACATTCAAAAATTAATTAATTTTTTCAAACCTCCAGGTAAGGTCCCTAAAGTTTTGAACGTTCAAATGAACGAAATTTTTTTTTTAATTTCCCGATTTTTTTTCAATAATCTTATTCAAAATAGTAAATAAAACAAATATCCATTAAAAAATTACAGAAATTTTATTATTAGGGGTGAAAAACATCCCCAATGAAAATAACATATATAAGTAATAATTCAAATCGCTATTTACTGTTTGCCTTTTAGGCCAAAAATATTTTTAAAAATTCCCTAAAAATATACCAAGTCATTTCCACTTTGTTAGATGCGGCGCGCGAACCCCCAAAAACCAACCTTAATTAATTAATACTCATAATGGTCTTAAATAGCTATTTCATGTTCGCCTTTTTGGACAGAAATATTTTTAAAAATTCCCTAAAAATATATCAAGTCATTTCCACTTTGTTAGATGCGGCGCGCGCACCCCCAAAAACCACCCTTAATTAATTAAAATACATAATGGACATAAATAGCTATTTCATGTTCGCCTTTTTGGACAGAAATATTTTTAAAAATTCCCTAAAAAGATACCAAGTTATTTCCACTTTGTTAGATGCTGCGCGCGAACCCCCAAAAACCACCCTTAATTAATTAAAATACATAATGGCCATAAAAAGCTATTTAATTTTCGCCTTTTTGGACAGAAATATTCTTCCTGAACTTAATTTTTTAATTCATAATTTTATTAAAAATATAGAAAAATCTTCATAATTTCAAATTTCTGATAAAATACATACTTTTTAACAAATTTTAGTTTTTTATTCAAAGAAATGAAATGAACTAGCATGATTTATATTAGGCAATTACAATGTTTATTACAGAGTATTAGTTTTTTCAAAAAGGAAAAAATTTGGAATAATATCTTTTTTCTCAAGAATTACATTGTTAACAATTTGTACAATTTTCTTAAATTCAATAAATTTATACTTTACGAATGAACACGATTTATATCTCAATCAAAGGCTTTATACCCGTAAATGCAAGAAAGTAATAATATTTGACATAGTAATTCTCTGCAAAGTCTGACTTAAATGTAAAAAGGCGTCAGAGTGGAGAGGCATTTCCTCCGCCGAACGGCATCTCTGCTGGCGCTTAAAGAAAAGCAAAAAGAGGCTCAGGAACAAGAGCGAAAGTATGGCTAATGGTTGTATGCCTGATCATGCATGGAAGAAGCAATTTTACCTCGAGAGTGGGAGCCGTTTGCCGCCGCTGTCTGACACAACAGCTGGGAACAGAGCGGAGTGGGGAGACTTGATTTTGTCGAGACTTCGAGAGGCACGATGCTCAAGAAAGTCCCGTGAAGGAATCGAGAGAATGTAGCCTTCCCCCACCATGCGGCACACGTTGATTGTTGAAAGCGCTGACGATTCTCCTTTCACTTCGCGGTAAGTATTTGTGAATGTGTCGAGGTGTTAAATCCGACAGAAGACGTGATTTGCCGAATATACTCGAAACAGGACACACTTGTTCTTAAACCTATTCTCCAAAAGAGTCTTTAAACAATAGATGGAGAACAACACATTTGGTTTCATTTTGAAGTGTATCGTCCTGTAACGATTACGTCATAAGTAAAATTTCTATATTTTGCATATAAATATTTTTAACAAAATATCTAACTGAAAATAAGATAGCTGTAAGCCCAAATTTTGAATCTTAATCTTAGAATGTACTATCTTCGTTTCCACACACAAATAAAGATTTCTTGAAACTATGTTCTTTTAGTCTATAGCGCAAAAATGAAGACAAAAATCCATTAAGCTGAACCTTATGTTATACAACAGTCCCTTTTTTACGCAATTCTATCGACATAAATTTTCATGAGAATAATATTAAATTCGTTTTAGAAATATTCTGTTTAAATTTAAATAATGTTAATAAGATTAAAAATATCAAATTAATTAATTACTATTAATTAATAATAAAAATTATAAACAAAACCATTATTTTTAACTAATTTCAAATATATTGAACTATATGTAAAATTAACATAAACAAATTAATTAATTTTGATATTCTAAATATTATTAATAAACAATTAACAATAAAAAATTCACAACATTTAGACTTAATTGTGAATAATTAAAAATATTAAAACCGACATTATTAAATAACAATTTTAATTATTTGTTTTATTAATTAATAGAATGTTCAAACAAATCATCCATAGTTTATTGTTAAATAAAATGTTAGTTAACAAATTATTATAATAACTATTAAATAATAGTCAGAATTTTTATAGAATTAGTTACAATAAATAGATAATTATTAAAATCATTAATTTTATTGTTGTTAACTTTAATAATTATGAATGTTTAAACAAAGTATTAACAATTAATATTAGAATATTGTATTAAGCAACAAATTGATTAGATCATCATCATTAGACCTCGTCAGGCTAAAATTTATTAAATAGATAGGTTACACTTCAGTATTTTTTTGTAAAGGTCTAAAAGCACTATTTCTATAAATTAACAATAATGATATACCTTAATTTTCTTAGAACATCGAACACATGCTAACACGTCAAAGATTAAAATTTCGTCAAAATATAATAAAAAATCATTCCACACTTATAAGAATAAAATTTAAAATAGAGAGAAGACATTCTCATACAGCGATTCACTGTCAACTGAAAAGAAATTTATTCATTTTACAAAGTCAAACCAGCAAACACGTGAGAGAAGTCAATGAACCAAAACATAAACACATTCTTAAATGAGGTACAAGTTATATTGATTTTATTATTTTCTTTATGGACACGAGTCCATACGTCTAAGTAAAGGAAAGAATGTTTTGTTTAAGGTGGAGATATTTTCCTTTCTGTTGATAGTGGAACGATTTGTTTCTATATGAATCATTTCAGATATTCTTCTTTTTTTTAAATTAGGTTCATTATCCAATATTTTTGTATTTTCCCAATCAAAATCGTGATTAAAATTTAAACGATGTCGATAGACCACAGAATAATCATTCACTTTTTTATGTTCGTTGATGCAAGTTTGTAGTGATCGCTTTGTCTCTCCTGTATAAGTTGCTGGGCAGTCTTTACAATCAAACTTATATACGACATTCGTTTTATCCCATTTTTTAGTTGTATCTTTTGCCAATTTTACAATAGAATTAGAGTTTTTGTTTACGATGGGAATAGAAGTACAATTAAATTCCCTAAGGACATTTGACAACTTAAAGAAATATTTTTCGTTAAAGGGCAAAGCGACCTTGGGGATTTGACTATATATATTAACTCTATTTTGGTTGTTATTATTCTCATTCGAATATTTAAATTTGTTCATTCTAATACCAATATGTTTTTCGATAAAATCTAAAGGATAACTATTGTTTTTTAGAATTTTTTTAATTTTCTTCAAGTTGTCAAAATGGAATTTTTTATTGGACAATGAAATAGCTCTATCAACTAAGTTGTACACAATATTCTTTTTTTGTTGAATTGGATAATCTGAAAAATAATTAATTAGTCTGTCGAGAGAAGTAGGTTTTTGATACCAGTCAGTGATTATATGATTATTTTCTCTAATGAGTGTCAAGTCAAGAAAGTTAATGAAATTGTTTTTTTCTATTTCCATAGTAAATTGTAGCTTTTGGTTATAAGAATTAAAAGTGCCAATTACAAGATTGACATGTTCTCTTCTTACAGCCAAAATTGTATCATCCACATATCTAAAGTAAAATAGAGGGACACAATTATATTTTTCTTTTAATATTTCAAGACAGTCATTTTACAGATCATCCATAACAATGTCAGAAACAAAGGTCGAGATTGGTGAGCCCATAGGAGTTCCATAAATCTGCCTATAAAATTTCCCATCGAGTGAGAAATACGTGTTATTAAATACAAACTTAGTGCAGTCGATAATGTCGCAGAATGGAATTTTACAATTTTGATTTATAAAGCGTATGCGTTGATCTAAACTCTGAATGACTAGTTCACAGGAGATGTTTGTAAACATAGAACTTACATCAAGTAAAAGAAAAGTGTAGCCATCGTCCATGGCAAGGATATATTGGAAGGATATATTTCTAACAACTTACTTTTCATAATTGTAATTTTACTTCCTCATAGAGGAAGTATTGTAATGCCAAAATTTTTCGAGTTCCATTTTTTGACATATCTTTATAATCACGAAATGATCACGAAATGATGAAGAGATTTTGGGTTGAATTTTTTTTTAAATTGTAGATCTCACCTGCGGACATAAAGTGAAAGTACTTTCTTATATATTAATAAAGTTTAACTAAAATTTTTTTTTATTTTTAATTTTGCAAAAAAACTTTTTTTGCCCATAACTTTAAAAAAATGTTAGGACACCTATAAATGTTTTTCATAATTTTGTAGAGTTTTTTTAGACGCATCTTTTGAGCCCTAATTGAACATTTTTTGTCCATATTAACCGGAGTTATTAAACTTTTAAAAATCAAAAATTTTTAAAAATAAGACTTTTTTGAAAATTTTGTTGAAAAACGTAGAAGTAACTTTAAAATTATCGTTATCAACTTGTAGAGCATTAAAAAACGCTTCAATTGACCTATTTTTGAACCTAATTCGATAATAAATTTCGAAATTAATGGTATTTTAAAAACCAAAAATTGTGAAAAATTACATTTTCTCAACTTTTTTGTTTGGAAATTTTTGTTTAACTATTAAATTATTGTAACTATCTTGTATGGTATTTAAAAATACATTGATGGACCCAAAATTATATCACTTTTACCATATTTATAAAAAGTTATTCATATATATTTATATTATTTTTATCTCTATGAGGAAGTAAAGTGTTCAAGAAATGAGCACCAAAGTTATAAAAAAATATACAACTTGGCAGCGGTTTTTCTATTATTATTATCTCTATGAGGAAGCAAAGTGTTCATGAAATAAGTACCAAAATTATTTTAAAAAAATATACAACTTGGCAGCGGTTTTTAAATAATTTTTATATAGGGTCATTTGGGGTAAAAGTAAACAGTAGATGTTTCAGCTAAATTTAGAAATTTAAAAATAAGTACGACGTCAATATTTTTACCTCAGCTCACCTACAAGATGTTGTGAGTATTGCCAATATTTTATTTTGACAATTGGCAATGCCATAGTGTAAGTTATCTTTTAATGCAAAAAAGATTGAAAATCAAAGTTTTACTGTTTCAGTATTTTGTCTCGCATTTGCATAAAAATAAATTTAAAAATCAAACAAAAATATGTAATTCTTCCTTATTGATGCCCTAACAAAAATTGACTTTGATTTTCGTCAATTTAGTTAATAAATAATTAAGTGTTTACATTTACCCCGAGAATTCGAAAATTTGGGGTAAATGTAAACAGAACTTCAACTACATTTATTTAAAAGAAAATAATTGAATAAATTTGTTTTTATTTCACAATTTAATTACTTTAGCAATGTAAAATTACATAGAAAAGGAAATTAGGTCTTCTTTAAAAAAAAAAAAAATTGATCAAAAAAATTTTTTTTTTAATTTGATCAATTTTTAAAAATATTTTTAGGTTCATCCGCCATATTGAATCCGCCATTTTAAAAATTTAAAAATTCGATTTTAGATTCTTATTGAGCAACCTTAAAAACTTCTTTTTAACAAGTTGAATGAAAATCTATTAAAATTTGTTCAAGTTATTCAAGTTTTCACATTACTAATTTTGTAATGGTTGATTGTTTATTTTATACACTGAAAAACTGTTGGTAGAGCAGTTCCGCTATTGACTGTTGTGCAGCGCTACTTAACTTTAAACTCACAGCTCTATCAAAATTAGGCGAGTTGCTCTCCTAAACTTGACTACCAATGGCGTTGGCGAGCAGCTGCTTGACAAAAAGGTCAGCAGCTCTATCAAAAAGGAGAGTTGCTCGCCCAGAAAGGAGAGTAACTCGCCCAAAAATAAAGTGAGCTGTGCGTTTCTTTTTAACGCAGCAGTTCACCGCATTGGGCGAACAGCTGTACCAACAGTTTTTCAGTGTATGATCAACTGGTTAATTTACTATACATCTACGAAGAATTTTTTTTTTAGTTTTTCCATCCCTTAAAACAGTAGTATACTTGAAATAACTTGTTTCTGAAACCTTGCTTAACTACAGTGGTGTTTACATTTACCCCGAATTTTAGGAAAATTTCAAAATCTCGGGGTAAATGTAAACAGCCAGTTTTAGGCGATTCAGGTGCATCAATACTTTTTTGTACCTCATAAAATTTTTTTAGGGAACTCTAGTAACAAGTTTATGCAAAAGAAATCCGTCCGTTTTATCTTTTAACAAAAAAAACTAATGTTTTTCGTGAAAAATAGATATTCCGTTTACATTTACCCTAAATGACCCTACAATAATCTGTATATTATTATGTTAAATATTAAAAATTTAGAAATATGTTAAAATTAAGGAAAATTTTTGTAAATTCTAGAAATTGGAGTTGGAAGGGGAGATGAAGTTGAGAAAGGTCAAGACTTAACCCCTTTTTCAAGGATCCTCCTGTTCATAAAACCCATTAAAATGGGACGGACCCAAAATTCACCAATTAGGACTCTTTTCTTAATGCATTTTCTCTCCATTTTCTTTATCTTAAACTATTCCTAAAATAGTCAACCTCTTTTTCCCTTTCTACAATAGAGCAATTCCACGGGAAGTGATCTGAAGAATTTTCGATGATTTTAGCAATATTAATAATACTTACTGAATTTGTTCCCTCATATACATGGAATAAAAATGTATAAAAGTTTTTTCAAAATTTTCAAAATTTTTTGAGTTACCGCTTACTCAAAATTTTGGTCGGTTTTTCAAAAAAGGCACATAACTTTTTTCTTTGTTAACCGATTAAGATAATTTTTTTTTGGAAAATACTCATAATAAGAAGCACTTTAAAGAAAAAAATAAAAAGAAAAAAAAAATTTTTTTTTGCCCGAAAAAATTTTAAAAAAATTTTTTGAATCAAAATTTTTTTTTTGTAGTTATTGTCTATAAAGTCAAGAATCCTTCCTATAAATTTAATTATGGGACAACAGTAACTTTACGAGAAAAAAAATAAAATGTCCAGCGCGGCATGCCGGGACTCGTGCATGTATTCGCTTATGGCGGCGCAAGTATCGTTCCAAATCACTCTACAAGTCACAATTTTTTGCCAAAACGATTTTTCTTTTTTTCTAAATCTTCGTAATTAAGTCTTCTATCGATCTCTCGAGCCCGGTTTTGAAATTTTGTTTTTAAACATTTTTTTAATAACAATAAATTTTAAAAAAATCATAAAATCGTAAACTATATTTTTTTCAGCTTCAATCATTCAGAAAATTAATCAAAAAACCTATTAAAAGAATGTTTGAGTGTTTCTGATGTATAACAAAAGTATACCAATTTATTAAATTGTTTAAACAATTAATTGTTATTTCTTTCCTAAACTGTACTTAGGGTTAGAAACTTCTAGTTTTTTTTAATTGTGCATTTTTTTTTTTGTTTAAACAATTTATTTTTTGTAAAGTTTTCAATTTACTGAACTTAAAACTAGAAACTTATTATTTAATTTATAGTTTTCTATTTTTTAATGAATTGTACTTTGAAAAAACTAGAAACTTTATCCCTAAGTGCAATTTATGAAAAAATGGCAACAATTCATTGGCTAAACAGTTTTATAATAAATAATTTTTTATTTCTTATCATCAGTAGATGTTTTACTCATGAAAAATTGTAACAATTGAGAAAAAACTAGAATTTTCAAACCCTAAGTATATTTTATGAAAAAGTAACAACAATTAATTGTTCAAACAATTTAATAAATAAATAATTTGGTTTTTTTCAAATGTAGATGTTTTACTCCTGAAAAATTTAACAATTGAGAAAAAACTAGAAATTTCTAACCTTAAGTACAGTTTAGGAAAGAAATAACAATTAATTGTTTAAACAATTTAATAAATTGGTATACTTTTGTTATACATCAGAAACATTCAAACATTCTTTTAATAGGTTTTTTGATTAATTTTCTAAATGATTGAAGCTGAAAAAAATATATTTTCCAATTTTATGATTTTTTTAAAACTTATTGTTATTAAAAAAATGTTTAAAGACAAAATTTCAAAACCGGGTTTGAGAGATCGATAGAAAACTTTATTACGAAGATTTAGAAAAAAAGAAAAATCGTTTTGGCAAAAAATTGTGACTTGTAGAGTGATTTGGAACGAAACTTGCGCCGCCATAAGCGAATACACGCACGAGTCCCGGCATGCCGCGCTGGACATTTTATTTTTTTTCTCGTAAAGTTACTGTTGTCCCATAATTAAATTTATAGGAAGGATTCTTGACTTTATAGACAATAACTACAAAAAAAACATTTTCAAATCAAAGAGGTATTTTTTTCAAAATTTTGATTCAAAAAATTTTTTTAAAATTTTTTCGGGCAAAAAAAAAATTTTTTTTTCATTTAATTTTTTTCTTTAAAGTGCTTCTTATTATGAGTATTTTCCAAAAAAAAATTATCTTAATCGGTTAACAAAGAAAAAAGTTATGTGCCTTTTTTGAAAAACCGACCAAAATTTTGAGTAAGCGGTAACTCAAAAAATTTTGAAAAAACTTTTATACATTTTTATTCCATGTATATGAGGGAACAAATTCAGTAAGTATTACTAATATTGCTAAAATCATCGAAAATTCTTCAGATCACTTCCCGTGGAATTGCTCAATATTTCCATCCCCAAATTTTCCTCCCTTAAGAAAATTGGTAGTGGGAATTGACACATAAATATACGTGTTCCTTAAGAAAATCTCAGTTAAAAAAAATAAATCATCAACTCTCAAAATCAATCTTCAAGTCTTCAGTTTTATTTTCAAGTCTCAAGTTTTCAATTCTCAAGTTTAAGTTCTTTCAAGTTCTTAATCTTTGATTTTCATAAAAGTAAGTTAAATTTATTTTGTTCTGTTCTTTTCTTTTAAAATTCCTTTTTACCTTAAATGAATCTTCCCAATTTCGGAAAGGTTTTCTACGTCATAGGAGAATGTAGGAAATTTATTTCAATTCACAGATATCTCATTTATTGAATTAAGAAAAAGAAATAAAAAGACAGTGTTCTTAAGCTATTAGATGTAAAACTCTTGGCTTGAAACTTTATTAATTACATTTTAATATTTAATTAAATTAAAAACAAGTATTGTTACACGGAAAAATGGATATTTAAGGTAAATATCTGGATGTTAAAGTTTATATACAGCCCTGATTTCGGTTGAGTAGCACGTGCTTTCGCGTCTCTCTAAAGATACTAGTATTTTTATCTAATTTAACAAACTTTTTACAGTTTATAAGTTATAATATTATCGTGCAGTGGCCAATGGACAAGTTTATCAACTCAGTGTGACTAAAAGTGATAGATTTGTGGTCCTTATTAACAATTTCTCTACCATCAATCAAACAGTTTTATAACCCCAGTGTATTATAATCTTTGTAGTACACAATTAAACAATTATTTTTGAAGTGCACGATAAATAAGTATATATTTATGTGCGTGAGTGTCTCAGTGATATCACTATGATAGTTTGATAACCGAGGATATTTTATCCAACATCTAATTGTGAAAAACACATGTTAGAGTGTCGAAACTTTTGCTAGTGACTGTACTCTTATTCAACCCTGTACCAAGTAATCAGAATCTCCCTGCAATCCCCGTAACGAAATGGCAACGACATCTACCAACACTTCTGTCCTAACAATTGATGTTATTAACCATCCACTCCAAAATCCTAAAACAATTGATCTTTCAGACTCTGATACTCCATGCTTTCTATGTAGGAAAAGAATTGTAATAGCAATTCAGTGCCCAGCATGCGAAACTGCATATTATCATACTTCATGTGCAGCCAAGATCCAATTTATCCCCGAACTTGGATATAAAAAATGCTGTGGTGCACTATCACCTAGTTTTTCACCACAAACTGATCAACCTGCTCTTATATCTCTTGACCAATTTCGCTCATTAGTAAAAGAAGAATTCAGTCAATTTCACTCCGATTTTTCATCTTTGCAAAATAGCGTGTCACTTATCACAAATGATCTCAAGAATCAATCCTCCAAAATCAGGACCTGTGAAAAGGACATCAGTGCTATAACACACCGTGTTGACGAATTGGAAACCAAGGTTACTGAAATCGACCATCTCAATAATTCATCCAATGTCTCCATAGCTGACTGCTTTGGTGAGTGGGAAGACAGAATTAGAAGAAAAAATAATCTAATTTTTTTGGTCTTAATGAGCATAATAATACCACCAATAATCAAGATGATGCTACCACGGTTTTGTCTTTAATTAATTTGATCTCCCCTAATCTTGTCTCTCTCACTGATTTTAAGACTTGGCGAATAGGCGCACAATCAGCGACACTGCAGAGACCACGCCCTCTGAAGGTCATCTTCACAGATCAAAAATACTCGAAGGAAATAAGAGATCGTTTCCTCCAACTCAAACGGAACAAACAATTGCCTCATCCTCTACAATCTTTGACCATAACACCAGATCGCACCAAACTTCAACAGACAGAGTACTTGCATGCCAAACAGGAATTAGAACATCAGAAATCACTAGGAAAAACGAACCTAATGATCATCTATCGACGTGGAACTCCAGTTATCGTCACGAACTAAGCTCATCAAGACAGAAACACCTAAATAATAAGTATTCTACACAAACACATAATTTACACATATATTATCAGAACACTCGAGGAATAAATACATAATTAGAGTTTATACATAATTTCCAAGATCTTAATTTCTTTGATATCTTCAGCTTAAGAGAAACATGGTTAAAACCGACTCTTAGTTCAGAACAGATTTTTAATAATTCTCAATTTAAAATTATTAGACATGACAGAACTGCAAGATCTGGTGGAGGAGTACTCCTTGCTATTAACTCTTCTTATTTTGTAAATCAAATTGATTTCTCCTCCATACTTGAAGACAATGATAACATTAATATAGTTGGAGCCGATATTACAAAAAATACACTTTCTTTTATAATTGTAACTTTATATATCCCTCCTGATGTCTCCTTACCAATTTTTCAAAAATTCATAAACGATTTGCAAGACATCCATGCATTGTACTTTAAGCCCTTAATTATTATTGGTGATTTCAATACGCCAAGTTTCATCAATTGTTTAAATAATCAAATTTATGACTCGAAATCCTCATCTTTATTAAACTTAACTCAATCTTTTGACCTTCAACAAGTAAACTGGATAAGGAATAACAATAATAGAATTCTAGACCTAGTATTGACAAATATTAATTGTTCTATTGCCAGAACCATTCCTCCACTTATCCCCGAAGATTCACACCACCCAGCTATATCTATTACTGCTTCCTTTCCATATTCCAACCATTCTAATTCTACCTTCTCCAATACGATATTACCGATAAAAAAATATAACTTTCATAAAGCTAACCTCCATCAATTATATGTAACAATGAGTAATCTGAACTGGACTACGTTAGTTGAATGCACAGATATCGAATCTAAGTGTGAAATTTTTTTGTCATTAATCGAGAATGTATTTCAAAACTGTGTTCCCTTATACAATGTCAGTATTTCGAAGCGCCATTTTCCACCTTGGTTTTCTAAATCTATTATCAAGGACATTCACATCAAACATAACTTACTTAAAAAATGTAAACATTGCCCTGCTGTATATGAACCGCAAATTAAAACGTTATCGATCGCTATAAAAAAGAATATACGTCAAGAACATCGTAATTATATTAGGAAAATTGAGAACAATATTAGCAATGATCCAAAATCCTTTTGGTCATTTACACGCAATTCAAAAAATAAATCATACCTACCTGACGTTATGCAATTTAAGAATAATACCTTGACAGCTCCGCAACAGATTGTCGATGCTTTTTCCGAAATGTTTTCTGCGGTTAACTGTCTTTGCACCGATACTATTTCAAACGATGAACATTTAAGTTATGATCAAAACTTATTCTTACTACAACCTGATCAGGTGTTCAAGGCTGCCAAATCCTTAAAACCCTCTTTCACAGCAGGTCTAGACGGAATACCTAGTTTTCTGGTAAAAGATTGTGCGTCCATTTTAGCTTTACCCCTAACAAATATCTTCAATGAAAGTTTAAGATGCGGAAAATTTCCTGTTTCATGGAAGACAGCTAAACTATTACCTGTATATAAATCTGGGGATAAATCCAATTGCGAAAATTACAGACCAATTGCCCTTATACCTAACTTTGCTAAGGTCTTCGAATCCTCTATCCTGCCTTGCTTAAATAATTCTATTAAGACTATACTCTCTGAATGGCAGCATAGATGCATACGTCATAAATCCACTGTAACAAATCTCGCCTGTTTTAAACACTGCCTGATAGATTCTTTGGAGAGAGGAAAACAAGTCGACGTAATTTATCTTGACTTCTCTAAAGCTTTTGACATAATTGACCACCAAATATTAAAGCAGAAATTAAATTCTCTAAATTTAGAACATAACTTAACAACCCTCTTACTAAATTACCTATCGGGCAGATCACATTCAGTAGCTATTGTTAATTTTCTTTCTCATTCCATTTACCCCTCGCGCGGCGTACCACAGGGTTCATCCTTTGGATCCCCATTATTTACAATATATATAAATGATATCACTGACGTTATTGAATCAAAATCGTTATTATTTGCTGATGATCTTAAAGTTTTTCGAGAAATTAATTCTGGCCAAGATCTTATTGATCTTAACAATGATCTAAACAACATATCAAAATGGTGCGATACCAACAAAATTCATCTTAACCTTAAAAAATTCCAAGTTTTAACTTTCCACAAACCCTCAACAACACCAATTCACTTTACCGATAAAATAAATAACCAAGTATTGAATAGGGTTAATTCAGTCATCGACCTGGGCGTTACCTTTAATTATTCCTTAAATTTTTCTGACCATATAACGAACATAATTGCTACTGCATCATGAACCTTGGGCTACCTGATCAGGTCGTCAAAACATTTTTCCAACATTTTCGCTATAACTTTGCTCTTTAATGCCTTAGTCTTATCTCGAATTGAGTATGCCGCGTTCATATGGAACCCTTTGTATAAGAAATACATCAAGGAGTTGGAAAATGTTCAAAAACGTTTTTTAAAATACATGTCGTTTAAAATGGACGGAAAATATCCACCTCGTGGAACTGATTATCTTAAACTTTGTGAGCGCTTTAATTGCATGACGTTAGAAGAGAGACGTTTAATTGTCTCAACAACTTTTTTATTTAAAATAATTAACAATAACATTAATTCGTCTGAATTGTTAAATCTACTCAATTTCAAGATACCTCGATTTAATTCTCGCAACTACATACCGTTTAATTTAAAGATTAAAATTGGTTTCTCGGGATTCAGTGCTCCAATTTTTTTCGCTTGTTACCACATCAATCAAATGTACAATACCCTGAATCCCGACCTTGACTTATTTTATTCTTCTTACGATAAATTCCTACAAACTACAGAGAAATATGTACTTCGACTACGAGGCAATGTTTACTAACGAAATTCTTTTAAACTTTTATCAGCAGCGTTTATTGTCTTTTTCTTTCTCTTATCTCTTTCTTTTTTCTATTGTATTATTACCTTGTATACACTAATTAATATGTAACTCAATTCTGATACCCATTTATGGTCCATATGGATCGCGGGGAATGTATAAATAAATAAATAAAAATTTTTATTCTTTTACATAGGGACAGCTATCTAGATATTAAAAGTAAATATCTGTATGTTAAGCGTTAATATCTATCATGTGATTTGAATATCTATATGTTAAAGTTTAATATTTTTGATGTTAAGAGTTAATATATTTTTTCAATATCTACTTTTGAATATCCAGTTTTCTCCGTGTATTTAGAATACAATAGAATATATTTATTATGTCCTAGGTAAATACCACGAGGACAATCATTAAAAATACAGTAATTAATAAAATATATATCGTATAAAGTTAAATAAAGCCATATACATCTCATCAAGACAACAAAATACTTTGATTTACAAATTATCACAGCAACTTACATACAGATGACATACCATTCAAGATACACTCTATATACTCTATACATCCAACGAAAATAAATATTTATATAATTGTAGTTTAAATGTTTTTGGACTTTTAATATTTGTCATAGAACAGAAGTGATCTGTCTTTCATTTTCTTAAGAAAAGACCAAACAGTAAAAGGACATTATTATATAACTTATTCTTTCTCTCTACTTAAGATGTAGTCAATTGAAATTTTTCCATTCTTATGGTTCTCTCTTAAAGATTAAACGGGCTACTCACTTAAGATTCCGTTAGATTCATTTAAACATTGCTTGACAGATTTTTACGAAATCATGCGAAGTTGAGCGTTTTACCTGGTTCCTTGCGCATAGCGCACGCGTTCAGTGACAGACTTTGACGGACTCTGACGAAATCTAACATAATTGTAGTTTTGTTGATACAGAGTATGACAAGATCTGAACCAGAATTTTACGTTATTTCATGAGTGAAAAGCCCCTTGGATTAAACTTCAGGGGGCTGCGAACAGAAAGAAAGAATGAATTCGAAGATTATTGTTATTGTAGTACAATTTTTAAGAAAAACTTAAAAAGTCAACCGAATTTACCCTATTTATTAATTTATTTATCACTTCATAAATATTCAAAGGAATTTTTACATTTGATAGTGAAAAGTGAATCGGAGAAAGTCTGTTTTTTTTCTTTTTTGTTAGATAAATTTAAAAAATATAGAATAATTTAATTAATCGAGTGCCCTCTGTAGTTTTGAAAATGCTTGAGGGGAAGATGAAACCAAAATTGCAGAAGTATTGGTTCAACGCGGTATCTTGGAGTGATTCGAGTGACCACAGTGATCCTGTTGGTGCTCCGGGAATTCTATCGTGCGGTCGCATTCTCGAACTCCTATGGGCAAGTCCTCCTGGGTACTTGAATCAATTAAATATCTCCCAGCGCCAGAAGGACCCGTACATTTCTCACTATCGTCCCTTGAATAACTAATTTATAATTAAATACCATTTATATTTCAATTAAAATCCATTCTTACATTTACACTCGCACTACATATAACTCTATTATACAATATCTTAAATTATTCTCTCTATATTTCAACCACGAATTCATTCTCATTTAATTATTTTTATTTTAAATAAATGTGAACTAAAAGAAATTAAGTAAAAGAAATTTCTTTCAACAAATAAAAAATTGAAACAAATAAATGTAAAAATAAAATAAGTGACAAACTAATAATTTTTTATTTATAATTAATATTTATTTGAAAAATTTAATCATTATAGTTAATTATCTATTAATCTTTAGACTGACGGAAAGCCTAAATATAGGTTCTAAGGAGTAATTTAACTAAATCACATGAAACTTGTTACTCGGGGGGTTTCATGATCGCTAATTACGTATCTGACATCAGATTTAAAAAATTCGAAATGTCGGATCCAAAATGGCCGATTATTTCTAAAAAATAGTTCGAAATTACTTAAAATTTACTATTCTGGAGTTTTCTAGGTCTCATATGCCTCCGTCTATTAAGATTATATATATATGCGACGGAAGACAACTTAGTTTTTTTCTACACTTTTACGAATTTTTTCTTAAGGAAATCGTGTAATATTTCCAAATATTAGGTCTTGGGTTTTGAAGGTACACACCTCAGGAATATTTACCATCAAAAACTTTGATGAATTTGCAAAGCGTTTCTTTTAAACAAATATTTATTCTCAAAATGAGCCTGTGGGGCAAAGCGGACAGTTTTCGGTGGGGCAAACTGGCCATAGGATATTTTCATTGTATCAGAGTTTAAAAAAATTATTATTAATTAGAATGTTTTTTTCATTAACCTTCGCGCTACCGGCTGGCCACTCGGTGTGGCCAAGTATCATAATGTTGTATATCTGCTCGACTTTTGTAACCAATCGAATCGACATTTTAACTCACTGAACAAAATTTTTTAGTTAATTTGTATTAACACATAATTGTATACAAAAAGTTTGATGAATTTTAATCGTTTTGGGAAGATAAAAGTAAAATAGCGTTTGGCCACACCGTGTGGCCAGCCGGTAGTCCGCGTATACAAAAATCTTTGGTAGCGCGAAGGTTAAAATATTTACTTTCAATGAAAAATAATTATCTTCCAATGAGAATTAGACCCTTTAATATTGTTTCTCTGATAATTTTAAACATTTTTTTTGTTATTAAAAAAAATTATTTATTTAATTAAAATTCAATCCTGTATTATTATTTACATTATTACAAGCATTGTTCGCATGATTCTTTATGTTTGTTGTTATTGTAGATTATAAAAATGCAATATTATAGATAAAAAACGTAGGTGGCCGGTTTATCCCAGGGGGTGGGGCAAACCGGCCCGTTTGCAAATTTTTTTAAAGTTAACACAGCAACTAAACAATAAAAGATAAAGTATACGTGCCTATGGGAAAAACTTGCGCAATTAAATGATCTCTTAAACAAGCCATCGAAAAATGAAATCGGTTGATTCGTTTAGTCACAAGAGTAAAAAAACCGTAGGTATGGCCGGTTTGCCCCACTCTCCCCTATAATTAAATACAAAAAAGGGTAGTGTGTAAATATAAAACAATTGATTAAACAAATTAATGTTTTTTTTGTTAACTTTTATTTTAAAAAAATTAAAATTTCGATTTTTTTTAATCTTGTAATTTTTTTTATTTAAATTAATTAAACTGAAAAATGTGGCTTGCAAATGATAATTTTTATAACTATTTAAACAAATTATTAATATTTTTAACTTTTAATAGAATCAAGATTCTAATTGACATTTTACCTTGATTTTTAAAACAATTATATTAGGAAATTGTAAGAATATGTAGCTATAAAAAGATCTTCCTTATATCTAATTTCAAAATTGTTTAACTTGTTATTTTAAATAAATTGGAGTGGCTTAAATAATAAAAATGTAATTTTATTTAATTTTTACAATTTTTATTACATACAAGATAATTTAATGAGAGTATAAATTAAATTGTGATTAAAATAATTTATTTAAACAGTTTTTTGTGGATGCAGTAGTTGATTTTTTTTTGTTTTTTAAGCCTCTATTATTTTTTTAAAATTACAGAAATAATTTGCTTAAACAATTTTGAAATTAGATATAAGGAAGTTCTTTTCATAGCTATATATTCTTACAATTTGTTAATATAAATGTTTTAGAAATCAAGGTAAAATGTCAATTAGTATCTTGAATATGGCGGACCGAATACAAAAATATTCTTTTCATAACGCAATCATAAAAATGGCGTTATTTGTCTCTCCGTAGGCCAATGTAAAGTTATTCTTTTTAGTACGTAGTTACGAAAATACTGCAAATGACAGTTCAGTTCAAAAAAGAGCTTTGTTTGTGCTTGTTCGAGTATTTTTGTAACGCTCGAGTAGTTGCAATTCCGTCCAGAAGAGGCGTGATTATGTTTTCGTTCAGTTAACTACATTTACCGTGTCTTACAGCAGCAACACAGTATCTGTCAAATACTGAGAGTTTCTAACCTCCTTTTCGTGATCACTCGTGTGAAAAATTCTGTTTTTATTCTTTAATGATATTATTTTTATTAATACGTCGAAGTACACGACTAGGTTTCGGGGGGCTTCGCCCCCCGACGCGTCCGGTGGCTTGGGGTATTATAAAATGCGATTCTTTGAAATGTCGAATATTATTATTATTATTCTTTTGAGTTGGTTTTTTGTAGACGGGGGGCTTCGCCCCCCGAACCCCCTGACCGGGGCTCCGCCTCTGGACCCCGTCGGGGGGAGACCCCCCGAACCCCCCCGCGCGATCAGCTAGTAAGTACGCTTGACAGTGGTTCTGTGTTCCGAATCTTATGTATGCGTTTCTCAACATTCTTTTCAGTTATATATGTTTTTCAGTGTCAACGCCTTTTTATGATTTTGTTATGAAAAGTATCGTGCGCAACACGTGTGGCGGCATTTTGGAACGAGCGCTAAGTTTTCGTAACGAGTCGTAGGTGAGGGCGCCGAAGGCGCCCTCACCTACGACTCGTTACGAAAACTTAGCGCTCGTTCCAAAAAAGCCGCTAGTTCACACTTGTTACGCAATGTACTATTTTATAATGATGAAATGTAGTTTTAGGGGGTTTTTGAGATCATTGATTACAAATCTGAAATTTATTTCACAAAATTCAAAATGGCAGATCCAATATGGCGGACAGAATACAAAAATTTCCTCTTTATATTCGAGAAATTGAGTTTTAGGGGGTTTTTAAGGTCGCTGATTACAAATATGAAGTTTGTTTTACAAAATTCAAAATGGCGGACCAAATACAAAAATTTTCGCTAATTACAAAACTGAAGTTTATTTCACAAAATTCAAAATGACAAATCTAATATAGCGGACAAAGTACAAAAATTTTCTCTTTATACTCATTAAATTGGATTTCAAGGTGTTTTTAAAATTCGTAATCAGGAATCCGAAAAACCACCAAATATCAAGTTTCTTAGAAATCCAACAGTTTCTAAAATTCTCGTCCTTCATACTTGATGCGCCATTTTGAATTTTGAAAATTTGACGTACAGGAATATCAATACCAAATCTCCATGCCCTTATTTTAACTGCAGATATCATTTTCCGATTAACTATAAGTACTGCGGATATTATAATTTTTTTTTCTCATCTATTAATAACTTTGCAACCATTTTGACTTCTGGCAATTGGTAGGTATACGGCTTTTGAAAGACATTGACAGTCAAAAAATTAAGTTGCCAGAAATGCACATTATCATTGCAATTTTATCAATTTTTTGCGACTTTATCGACTTCTGTCAATAATAATTTTATGTGATGTGTATAGACAATATTTACTATCATACCAGAATTAAGACATGCACTTCATAATTTTTTTTAATAAAAAATTTTCATTTTTTACCGCCTTTTAGCTCGTTTAAAAGAACTGGAAAACCTTTAAATGTAAGTGACAAAACCCTAATACAGAGGGAGAAGATTCAAAGGGTGACGGACCAACTAGAAGTACGCCGATTGGATGGAAAGACGAATATATCAATGGTGTACCGCCGTGGAATCCCTATTATAATTAAAATACCTCCTCGAAAGCGCACTACCACTCTATACAGTTCAGATAGATGCGTGGGAGGAGAATTTGCTATGATTTCCCTTCTTAGTGCTCAAGGTGCTATTCTTTCTTCCGGATAATATTACTACCGGGATCATAGGAAGTACTTGCACAAATTGATTAACTTGGACAATGTGTCGCTATATACGTATAGTATTTTTGCTAACTTTTCAGTTCCCAACAGAGCTTTGAGGTACCATTCTATATTTGCTGTTGCATTTCATAGAATTAATTACAAATAGATTGTTTAAAATTTCTATTAATTAAAATAGCAGAAAGTCAAAATAGTTATTAAATAATATTAATTGCAAAATACTAATTATTTATTATTTAATAATTATTGTTAATTTATTTATTTCCTAACTAATTAATTATTAATAATCATCAAAATATTAACATCAATCAGATAAACTTTATTATTTATTTTAAACTTAATGCTAAGTCGCAAAAGAAACTAAATGCAACGTTTAAAAGTATGCAATTCTCTAGCTTTATTTTCGTTCATATTAAGAATTATACATTTAAAATATCTATATTTTATGTGCAGTTAGTCAATATAAAAGCTACAGGTTCAACCAGTATCGATTATAGAATAGAAAAAATTATTTATCGTCAGGTAGATAGAACGAACATAAATAAAATTATGTTTAAGCAAATGCGATATTTGTTTTCGTTGTTCCAATAATTTTTAGAAGCAAAAATGTAAAAAAAGACAAATATTATTTATTTATGTTAATATTTATTAATATATATAAGAAGTTATCAATCAAATGTTAATATTTTATTAGTATGTTGATTAAATGATTAAATCGTAATCAAATCTAAAATCAGCATCTAATTGAAGGGGAGGGTGCGTCAATAAATTATTAATTAACTTCTAATGGGAAGAAATATTAAAAGCTAAAATCAAATTATATTTAAATTACTTACCTCGGGGCTGATGATAATGATTAAAACTACACAGTTTTATCAAGGAAAACCCTTTTCTTTTTCAAATTTGATATTTTAACTCTTCGCTTTCTCCCCTGCTTTCGACGATATCTCATAAATGTTGTCCCTCCGGTTTTCATAAAATATACTGTTGAGATTTTGAACCCCGGGCTCTTAAATCTCAACAACCCTCCATAGATAACAAAGTTACTAAAATTTTTTTTCTATTTCATTAATTTGGAAAATAAATTTTTAAATAATTTATGAATTTGAAAATCATATAATTTTTATCTGTAGATTATTATTAATTTTATTCAACGTGGAAAACAAGTTTATAAACATTAACGCGTGTATTTTCTCTCAATATATTATATGTAATCTATATTTTATGTTAATCCTTATATCTTCTATTAAAATTATATTTAAGATTAATACTTTTTTCATATACTTTCTGGAGGCGCATGAAAAGTCTCCAATTTTTATTTTCCAAATCTTTATTTTATAGAAATTTTTTTTATCTAATAAGAATTAATTATAATTTCTTTTAATCGAAAAAATAATTGTCAGAAACATTATGTTTTTGAATGATCGATTGACAGAATGTTTATTAATGCGAAAGAATATTTTTTATAATCTTAAAATCACCGAATTATCATTTATAAAAATTATTATTTACATTCATATTTTCATTTTCGAATTGTCAATTTTAATAAACATTATTTTATAGATTTGTTAATAATTATAATAATTATTTTCCCGAATTATTATCTATTCAATATAATTTTAATATTACCGAATTACCAATTCTTATACAATTTATTGTTCCTAATCATATTTATTTATAATGAGTAAATTTTCTAAATTCTAAGATTTCTAAGATTGAAATATCATTTTTTGTTATAAAACTTTTTCTATATTTTAAATAATTTTTTATTACTCGAATTTTTATTTTTTCTAATATTTATTTTTACAAATGATTCATCGATTATTAAAGTAAAATCAAAGAGAGTATTATTTTGGAAATTGGCCTAAGTACATCGTCTACTAAAGTGGCAGAGTTAAATATTTTGGAAATGAACCTTCTCACATCGCTTGCAAAGTAAAAGAAAAAGTTAATTTGAAAACATATCCAAATATCGTTCAGTACAGAGGAATATAATTTTTAAGCAGTGTACGTAATTCCGAAGCATCGGTTTTGAGGACAACAGTCTGAGTGATACAATACTCCCCAAGAAGACAATACAGCATATCTCATTAGTGAAAACAACCAGCCTAACACTCATTCATTGAGAAAATAAAATGATGGGGACTTGTATCTAGTGATGCATGACTAATATAAAGTCACCAGGTCACCAATGAAAATTGAATCTCCGTGTATAAGAGAGTTTTTTGTTTTTTTCTCAAAATATCTTGAAATTTTTATATCGAGAATAACAAATTTTGTTTTACTTTATCTTTTATTGATTAGCCTTTGTAAGTTTATTTATAATTTTCATTGAAATAAAGATCAAAATTATTTTTTGTTTTCTATTTAATCTCTCGGTTTATGAGTTCGAATCTTTCTTTTCACACAACACTTTAAAAAATCAAACAATCTGTCACACATTCATTCATTCCTCATTCTACAATGTTCCGATTTTTCAAGTTAATCGTTTTGAGTAATTAATTCAGGACACAGCTGTTTAAAATTTGCAAATTGAAAAGTTTACAAAATTGGTTAAAAAAGTAAGGTGTGAATCGCGGAAAAACCTACTTATCTCGAATTTCGTTTGATTGCGAAGCAGACTCGGCGTGCAACCATCAGGAGTAGTTTGTGATGTCGTCCAGTATTTTTGGGTTAAAAATGGTGCAAGAAAAAAATGTAACCTTCAAATCTTTGATAATTAAAATTTAAAGGGATCAAAGTCGGGAGTGGTGCTTTTTCCCTTAAATATTTTTCTTTTTTAAAAAATCTATTGTTATACTGCTTTTTGTTGTCAAAATTCGTTAAATTTTTTCTAATTTACAAAATTCGCATTTCTAAATTAAATTATGTATATAAAAAAAGTTAATTTTAAAAACAGTAAAATAAGAAAAAAAATGGTAACGATTTCATTCGTAGGAATAAAATTTTATATTTTAAGTATTATTAATTTCATTTATTTTACTTCCTCATATAGGAAGTATTGTAATACCGAAATTTTTTGAGTTCGATTTTTTGACATATCTTTATGTTATTTGACCTCAGGAGTTCAAAAATGACATTTTTAAAAAATGTCATTCCGTATGTGTGTGTGTGTGTGTGTGTAAACATCACATTTTCATTAATATCTCGAAATCATGAAGAGCTTTTGGGCTGGATTTTTTTTTAAATTGTAGATCTCACGTGCGGACATAAAGCGAGAGTACTTTCTGATATATTAATAAAGTTTAACTAAATTTTTTTTTGATTTTTAATTTTCCAAAAAAACGTTTTTTGCCCATAACTTTAAAAAAATGTTAGGACACCTATAAATGTTTTTTCATAATTTTGTAGAGTTTTTTTAAACGCATCTTTTGAGCCCTAATTGAAAATTTTTCGTCCATATTAACCGGAGTTATTAAACTTTTAAAAATCAAAAATTTTGGAAAATAAGACTTTTTTGAAAATTTTGTTGAAAAACATTGAAGTAACTTTAAAATTATCGTTATCAACTTGTAGAGCATTAAAAAATGCTTCGATTGACCTATTTTTAAACCTAATTCGATAATAAATTTCTAAATTATTGGTATTTTAAAATCCGAAAATTGTGAAAAATGACATTTTCTCAACTTTTTTGTTTGAAAATTTTTGTTTAACTATTAAATCATTGTAACTATCTTGTAGGGTATTTAAAAATAAATTGATTGACCCAAAATTCAATCACTTTTACCATATTTATAAAAAGTTATTTGTATATTTCTATTATTTTTATTTCTGTGAGGAAGTAAAGTGTTCATGAAATGAGCACCAAAATTATACAAAAAAATATACAACTTGGCAGCGGTTTTAATTTATTTTAACAATACACGGACTTACATTAAAAAAATCTAAATATTTTAATTAATTTTTGTTTACTATTTATTAACTCCAGTTTTTTAACTTCAAATAAAATATAATGGCGAGTAAATTCATAAATAAATTTTTCAAATAAAATTAACGTAAAAATTTTAATAAATACCTGAAGTTTAATTTTTTTTTTAATAAAAATTCCCCTGCTTTTAATTACTTTTTACCATAAATTTTTTTAATAAAATTTTGTTTAATCAAAGGAATCGGAAAATTTTCAAGTCTGCAATTTTCCAATTAAAACTTTAATCAAGAAATGGAATCTTATGATATTAAACGACTGTGTTTTCCAAGTAAAATTAGCATAGAATAATAATGAGTAATTGTTAACGAGTCAAGTTTCTTTTCTTTTACTTTTTCTCTCTATCTTTTATTTCTTGTCAGATTTTTTACACTCTTGAAATATTTCTTTAAGCTTGTGTAATTTTTCTTCAGCAGACGATATCCACTCAAGGGCCTTATCAAATTCAAGGTTTGATTTTTTTCCATCATTTCTTAAAGTTTCAATCTTTTTTATTATCTCTGACTTGCTCAATTTTATGGAATCAAAGATGTCACTGAGACACTCAAGAATATCGACTAAAATTTCAAAGACAAGAATAATTTAATTCTTTAATGAACGAGTGTTCTTTTTTGATTTATTATATTTTTTTCTCTTATATTCTATTTTATTCTTGATACACTCTCATTCTTAATTGGCGATTTTAATTGACTTTTGTTTAAGAATTTTATACAATAATTTCCATTAGGATCAATTACTCTTTTAGGTGAATTTATTTTGATTGTTAATTATCAGTTATTTTGTTATTATTATTAAAAAATTATTTGAAATTTTAATTAACACTCTGTTGATTAATAATTTCATAAAATAATTCCCTTAATTATTAATTTATTATTGAAAAATTATTTGAAATTATACGATTATTGTCTTTTGTTTAATAACGAATTTTATAAAATAATTTCTTTCAAATAAAGAAAAGTAAAGATAAACTTTTTTTCAAAATTCAAAACTATTTTTAATAGACGTATTAAATTAAGTTTAAAAATGTTATGCAAAAGAATCTTTTAGAAAATTTGTCAAAAATAATTTTAAACGAAGAAAATGGAATTTTTTAGATTTTTTAAATAATAATATTACCTTCCGCATTTTTGTTCGTATTATTATCAGTACATTTTTGTAAAACTCGTTTTGCCTCTTGAAATAATTTATGAGTTTGATAAAGAACTTGTTGTACGTGAGGATTTTTTTTATTCGATTTCTTTAAAGTTTCTGTAAATTTTTCCGAGGACTCGATTTCATGTAAAACTACATTTACCGTATTTAGAGCATCTTTTTGTGCTTCATGAAGACATTCCATTTTTTCATTTTCCTCATTTGGCAATTCTATCGAAATTGTTATTGATTTCAATTTTTCCACTTTTTTGTCACTTTCCATTTTTTCCAAATTTTTATCTCCTTCCTGCTAAAAAAAATTATTTTTATCCATTAAATAATTGATTATAATAAAAAAATTTTTAAAAAAATTAGAAATCAAGAATTATTCCAATAAATAATGAATTAATAAATATATTGTAAATAAATAATTATTTAATTAATTAGATTTTTGTCATGAAATTTTTATATTGGTGAAAAAATCATAAAATCAGGAAAACAATACAAAACTAACATTTGATTGTTTAATGCAATTGGACATTTTTTCGATAATTCCGGGAATTGTTTTTTGAACTTCAATTTGTGCATTTTTAAAGCAAATATTCGCTGATTTCAATACTTGATCAATAGTTTCAATTGAATCGTTTGATGATGATTTTAATTTATCCAAAAGTTTACTATATTTCTCATGTGCAGTTTGATTTTCTGTTTCGACGCAATTTTTTATACTTTCCTTTTTATTTAAACATTCCTTGAGTGCACGTGTTGTTAATTTCTTTAAATCACGTACTTGATCTAAATTATTTTCATAATTACTGCGAATTGTTTCAAGTTGAATGAGAGTTTTTTCACTGCAATCGCGAATTTTATTGTTAAATTGTTTTTTAACACTCTCAATATTACGATTATATTGATTCATACAATTTTTATGTGAATCAAATTGATGTTGAGAAATTTGCATTAATTGTAAAATTGATTGTTTCGATTGTTCGATTTCCTTGTTTAAAAATTGATTACTCGCTTTTATTGAGTCCTCAATTTTTTTTGTTGCAGCGGAAAATAATTCCTCCGCCTCTTTTGTTTTTAAATCCAAGGCCAATGTCACTTTACGCAAAAAATCGCGAATTGATTTTGCAAATTTTGAATTTAATGCGTCGTTATCTGATTTTTTTGTACTTTGGCTGGTCTGAAACAATCAATGTTTAAATATTTATATATTTTTTATTTCTACACCTTTTTATTTTTAATGTTCTGTTCTATTTCTTTTTAATTTTCCTTCTTTTAAATTTGTCAATAAAAATAATTTTTCGAATTTAAATTCAATTTACTTTATAAAGAAAAATGGAAAAAACTATTTTTTTTAATTTTGAGAAAATAACCTGAATAGCAATTTTTAAAAATTTTCTAATGTCAAATTAATTAACTGTTAGATATTTTAATTCTTTAATTTTTGGTTTCATTTCTCTTTCTTTTGAAAATTGTTATTCTTTTAAATTTTTCATTAAATAATAAATTTGTTAAAAATAAATTCAATTTTGCTCCATAAAGAAAAGAGAACAATTGATTTTAATTTTTAAGAAATAACCTTCAAAGAAATTAAAAAACTTTTTCTAATTGCAAGAGTAAATAAATAAATAAAATTTAAAAAATGGAAAAGTTAAATTTCATATTTTTATTTTAATCAATTTTAAATTCCTGTTCTATTTTTCTTTCTTAATGGTTGTCCTTCTTCTTATTTTGTTTATAAAAGATAAAACTTTTTAATTGAGATTAAATATTGTAAATTGAATAGGAATTTTTTCAATTTCAAAAATAAAAAGAAAATATTTGATAGCTATTTATTTGATTTATTTTTTGATGACTTTCAATGTTCCCTCTTTTGTAAATCGAATCTCTCTTAAATTTATTCATAAAAATTATTTTTTTCTATTTAAAAACAGAAGTTATAGTCAATTGTTAAAGATTTTTATTTTTTTTTCATTTTTGGTACAATTTTTAGTATTTTATTTTTATCCATAAATTACACATTTTGTGAAATATAGATTCCATTTTGCTCTAGGTATAAAAAAAGAAAATAATAAACATTTTTTCAAATTCTGAAAAAAACCTGAAAAGAAATTTTTAATTGCTTTTAATTTACATTTTGTTGTTGTTGTAAAGTTTCCTTTCATTTAATTTTGTCCATAGTTATTGATTTTGTGGAATTTAGATTCAATTTTGCTTTATAAAAAAATATGAAATAAATATTTCTCCAATTTTTTTGAGAAAATATCTTATGGAAAATTTTTTATTTTTGAAAATAGGAACTTAATTAATTGTTCCATATTTATATATTTTATATATTTTAATTAAAAAAATTAAAACTTATTTTTTCATTTAATGTAATTAAAACTAAAAGTTAAATTTATATTTTTTGTAAATTGTCTTTCTTTTGAATTTGATCTTAAAAATTTAATTTTTTTCCTTTTTTTGAACAATTCTTAAAATCGTTAAAAAAATAAAAAAGAATTTTTTTCAATTTCCGAAAAAATAACCTGAAAACAAATTTTTAAAAATGTGAAATTGAGGACTAAATGAATAAAACAAAATGTCAAATAATATATCGAAAAAACCTGTATAAATTTCAATTGACTGCTCCTAAGTGCTCGTTGAAAATTGAAAAACTTCCACATTCTTAATCATATTGACACATTTTGGATGTAATTTTTTTTTCATTTTCGCTTGTCAAAATTATTTATTGAACATTCCTTCTTTTTCAATTGAATCTCGTATTATGAAGCTCTGAACAAGTGGCTCTGTTAAAATCACATTCAATGTGAAATTTTTTTTCTTCACCAAGTAGAGAGAGAGAGAGAGAGAACTAAGAAAAATACAAGCAGAGAAAAGTTATCTTATTTCAGAAGTCTGAAGTCAGCTTCTATTACTCCTTATCTTCACTGAATTTGATGCTGATCACGTCTCGAATACCAAATCTACGAGTTTGACTTAACCTTTGAAAAAACGTCTATCACACAGAGCCACTAGTTTTCTCTCTTTTATTTTTTTTTCTTTTTGTTTATCTGAAAACGGTTCAGTGAAATTTTTTTTACTTTTCGTTTCTTTCGAGACTTGTCAGACAGAAATTTAGTCTCGGGATTATAAAATCAAGTTTTTCTTTTTTTAAAAAAAACTTACTTTTTCTCTACAGCAGACACTTTTTTTTGAAAAAAAAGAAAAAAAAATAGAAACTTGAAAGTGCATTTCCTCATTGCTTCTGGAAAATATGAATATTGTAAGACGAGCTTTTAAGTTCTAAAGCTCTTAAGTACTCTCGAGGCTAAGGGTTCTTTTAATTTTTCATCATGGTTGTAACCTGTTTAATCATTCTCAATGAAACTTTTATAACAATTTTATTATTTCCCATGAAAAATGTTTTCTATTTTTATAAAAATTTCCATTTCTAAAATTAAATATCAAAAAATAAAAATAATGAAACAAATTTTTCGTAACTTTATAAATAATACACAAAATATTTTATAATGCGAAAATAAAAATAAATTCATCTTTTATGATATGATTCTAGAATAAATGTTTAAAAAATCCTCTAGTATCGAGGGAATAATATGTAAAATTTGATTTATTTGTTTTTTCATATTACACAGGATTAATAAAAATTTATATCACATCAAATTTTTTAAAACGTATCATATTTCATATGAAATGTGTAATTAAATTTATCTACGACAAAAAATAACGATTTGAATGAAAATATTTTTTTCGACTTTTTAAATTTTGCTGGAATTATTAATGGAATTGAATATTTTTGAGAGAGAGAGAGAGAAAATAAAAATTATGAAATAAAAATAAATAAAAGAGGAAATAAAATTATAAATCTGGAAATAAATATTTTTGAGAAAATTTTTTTTGAAACTTTTGTTCTCATCTTCAAAACCGTGTAATAATAAATTTTTTTTTATTTTATTACTTAGAGATTGCTTGTGAATTTTATTAGTTATATATAATTTTTGTTAAACAAGTTATTTATCAAATGCATCTAACATGATGTAACTTGAAAAATTTATTATTCTCTTGTGATATGATAAAAAATGTGACTTGTCCCATCTCATTTTTATTTTTCCCTTGCCTCACTCTCCGGGGATCAATAGCAACATAAACTTGCTGAGTTTCATGTTTTATCCACAGCTAAAAGCTAATTTTGAAACAAAACTATCTCGTAGTGTATAAAGTCTCTAATAAAAAAGAATTATTTATTAAACAATGTTAATAATTTCTTGAATTTTTATTTTTTTAACCGATTAGGAAATTACTGTAAAGTTTAAAGTGCCTGGATTTTCTTTAAAATTTCTTAATCTCCCTCAAAAATTTGTATGAATCTAAATTAGAAAAAAATTAAATTTAACTAGAAATTTGATTAAAAATTATTAAAAATTTGTTAGTTATTTACATTTTTATTTTTTAATTAATTTAATTAGAATTTAATTTTCCTCGACTTCTAAGTGTATTTTATTTTTAGAAAAATAAAATTACCCAAAATTTGTAGAAGTTTTTTTTACTAATTAAAATTTCAGTAAATGACTTTCACACTTCTCTTTGAAAGCTAGAAAAAATTAAATTTTATAAAAATAATTTCGTCGGAAAAAAATTCTCCCAAAAGATTGAAAATGGTTTAAATTCAACTTTCAATGAATTTTTCTCTTTTAAACGACAATCTTTTTAGAAAATTTCCGTTTGAGAGACGTGATCTATCAAGAAATCTTCTTTGACGCTTTTATCACTGCTATCGTACAAAAAAAGGAGCATCGAAATGCGAACGCACGAGGCTTTTGATGTCTGATCCCTTCTTTCAATGCTACATAGTCCGGATTTTTTTTTGCTTTTACCTTTTTTTATCTTAAACCTATATTTATCTAAATAAAATGCGTCCACATTTTGTCAGGATCATGGGGAAAAATAATCTCTTCAAAGCAATATCAAACATTTGAAAATTTAATTTTTTATTTATGAAAAGTCAAAAAGATAAAATTCTATCTTTATTTTCTATATTTAGAATAAAAGAGAAAGAAAATTCTTTATTTCTATCATAAATTAACAATAAAACGTTTTTTAGTGAGGATTACTCTATTAGAAATTAATCTAAATTTTTTTTCTCTTCGAAATGAATTTTTATAGAAAAATTTTAATTTTGTTCCTAAATTTGACCTAATATAAAAATGAAATTTTCTTTTTTAAAGGTTAATTCAAAAATGAAAAAATAAATTCTTTTCTTCTCTCTATTTTTGCAAAGGAAAATTCTTATCGATTAAGGATAAATGAAAAGTTTGCACATGTAGTGCATTCAATTTTTGACAAAGCTTTTTTTTGGCTTTCATATATATTCAACTCGGCTATAAGTTGAAGAATGATCCCTCTCTCATCTTCTCGGGTATGGAATGTCATGCATTCAAGACTCTCGAATCCAAATGCAAGAGGATGGTACCATGGCCTCGATTGATTTCAGGTATTTTCATCGATCGTCTGCGATTGCAGTATTCAATATAGGTACAAGATATATACGCATTTCTCGCAACCAATAGCAGATAAATGAGTTTTTGCGCATTTTATAAAACTCTCTCTCACTTTCTCACCCTCTCTTCTCTTTCTCATCTCTAATTGCGTGTATAGAGCAACTGCTCCACTAGTTTTAATTTCCACTTGTCTTTCATTCATCATTTTTCAATCACTTTTTTCGTACTTTCACGAATGATATCGAAATTCACTTTGAAAAAAAGTCGGGATAGAGAGAGAATAAATAAAATAATATTAATTATTTCGCTATTGATATTAAGGAGGCTTACAAACTCATAAAGGTAAAAACAGGAAGTTTTTTCTGAATGTCTTTATTAGAAAGAGTGGTTCAATATATTTATTTAAACCGTTTTGCATATTCTTTCGAGTGGTCATGATCAACAGAGACAGGATAATCTGAAATAAATGAAAAGGCTTCTCCCACCGAGAATTATTTGCGCGCGTCGATTTCTCCCAGTCGAGAATCCGAGCGCCTCTGCGAATCTCCCACCACCTGCTGATGACTAACCAATCGTGAAAGACTCGTTTCATTGCGCGGGTATATAAGGAGCGTTCTTATCATCTGTCAGGGACTAACTAGACACCTGAAAACCTCAATTTATCTGACATGTATAAAAATGTATTAAACTATTATATGAACAATAAAGAAATCTGTCAGGGATATTGGAATTAGGACACCCTAAGAGCAAGAATACATGGATTCTACAAATTCGGATCTATATCATATTTCACATCATTATTCATATCATTAGTTCACATCTAAAATCACGAAATTTAAAATAAAAGGATATAATTGCATAAGATGCGATCGCAACCTCTCCTCCCCGGGTGCACTTCCATTTTTGTTAAAGACATATACCTATTCGAAAAAATGTATATACCCCCTAATTCTAGAATAACCGAAAACATGTTAAGGGAACTAACATTTAAAATACCTTCGGTTGGAAAATTAGTGATCATGGGGGACTTTAATGCCCACATGACTGGATTTCTACCCTTCTATAACAACAGACTGGGGAAAATAATAACCCAATTACAAGAAAACTTGGACCTGATTATCAGTAAACCAACCTACCTTTCACCTCGAAAACAAGCAGGGAGTGCTTTAGATCTGCATCGTTTTCATCCGACTTGGTATTGTGTGTTCGTCAGAGACTCTGGATGAGAGATATGATAGCGACCACTTCCCGGTTTCACTGACGATACCGAAGTGTATGGAAACCTCTTGTCAGAGTTTTGCAAGATTACAAACCAAAAAATGAACTGGTCCAATTTTTTTGAACAAGTTCTCCACATCTTTGCAAACCTTAATAGTGATCCAAAAACGTACCAGAATTCTATGATGAAGTTTCCCAAGCAATGGTAGACTCTCTATTAAAGACAGGAGCTTACTTTCCAAGGCAATCAAACAACTCACCCCTCGCTAGGATCTAAAAGAATTTGGGGCCTTATGAGGGCATTCTCAGGGAAACACACAAAAAATTCAATCACTTCCAATGACCCGGACTCTACAGAACTAACTACCCTACAAAATGATCTGATTAAAGAGAACATCCAACCTATTCCTCATGTAAACCTAACCAAATATAGACGAAAGCAATATATGTAATCAACCTTTCACTAAAAAAGAGTTCTTTTCAGCCTTATCGAAATGCAAAAGAGACTCTGCACCGGGATTGGACAGAATCTCTTATGCTACAATAAAAAAATATCCACTCTCTTGCTTGGAGTTAATTAAATAATTCTTCAATGAATGTTATATACAATCTATATTCCCGGAGGGTTGGAGGTCGACCTTGGTCTGCTTCGTGCCTAAACCCCATGGTAAAGGCTTTAAGCCGATATCCCTCACGTCAGTTTTAGGGAAACTGATGGAAAGGCTGGTACATGCTAGATTAGAACACTTCGCAGAAAACAATAATCTCATACCCAACTTCCAGTTTGGATTCAGAAGAGAGACTAGATATTAAAGGAGCAATCAACGCCCTCATCCCCTCGGCATTCTTAACTCAACTAAACAAAGACAAGGATCCCCCAGGATAGGGAACTTTGTCTCCTTCATGATTACAAGGAAAACACTATTTTTTAAGGGGGACTCTTCAAACCCACGAGTCTGTACCGCTGTACTCATGTCAAAATGACGGCAATGTCACTCAGACACATATTGAGCAAGCTGTTGATGATATAATCCCCTAGCATTTCCACAAATAACAGGCAGTTTTGCATTTTCTCCAGGAATTCATTAGATTTTTCTCAGGAGTGGTTGAGAGTTTAAGACACTCAAATAGAAAACTCTAAAAAAAACCACTTACCTTGGAGTAAGGGTCTTACCAGAACGCTTCTGGAATAGGCAACAATCTTAATCGCAGGTTTCAGTAGGTACAGATTAAAAACCCGTAATCGAGTTCAATATGCAGCCCTTAGAGTCGTTTTGGGATGCATGCGGTCTACACCCATACCTGTCCTCCTATCGGAAGCTGACGAACCCCTATTGAAGTGCAGAAGGTAATCAGAATTACTGTGTGCAGAATTACTGGGTGCAGAATTAATCAATAGAAACATTGTTCGGCTGGTAAGCTGGAGTGATAACCCAATCAGCCATAGACTCGACCTAATTTCTAATAATATCAGTCAAAAAAAGCAAAGTCCTAAATACCTATCCGAATTTCCATTGATAAAATTCTATAACCCTATCAGCCAGATTGCCTCAACACTTGAAAGACCAGAAAAACCACATTCTTCGACATAAATTGGACAGAATTAATATATAACAAAGAAGATCAACTGGACACTGATACAGGTTTTATGATTAAATCACCAGTCCTCCCGACAACACTAAACAACCAAATATTGCAAAACAAATTTTCCAATAGCACCATTATTTCTGTCGACGGATCCTTTATTGAGAAAAAGAGCAAGGCTGCTGTAACAAACCGAATTAATTTTAATCGTAGTTGCTTCCCACATTATTTAAATTTCGAGAATCGATCACGCGATACGACCAATCGATGCAACAATTCTCGATGCTGATAGAGCAGACGACAAAACCGCGTGCTAGCGAAAAGAAACGCCGAGCGGCAGATTGTCGTAAGCTACGCTAAAGATTGTTGCGAATTACGTACTAAATTGTTCGCGATTGGCTTTTATCTTTTGTTTAGAAACTGTTCTTTTGTGTGAAAATAAATTTATAATTAAACATAACTCCGTTCGTTTAATTATTATTAGTGTTAGTGTTCTATTGTGTCACTAACTATTGTTAGTGTTCGTTTCGCATTTCCAATTCAACGAGAGATTCCTCGTCGCAGAGAGCCAGCGATTCTCAGCGGTAAGTCTATATTTTCTCTTGGCCAACGTGGTTTGCAGTATTTGCAAATATTCCTTCTCTCGCTCTCTGCAACCTGTGTAGTCGCACCCAGAGAGTTCTGATCAAACTGTGTGCGAGTGTATATTGTGCTTTCCGTCGCGAGTCGAACCCATACGTATATACATTTTTTATTGTATTATATACGTATATATCAATTTTTATAAATTAAAATCTCGCGATCAGGGTTGTCACACTGCATACAGCATCTACATACCTGAAACCGAACAAAGACAGGGGGTCAGATTACAAGGCTGTCTTTCCTCTTTGATCGCGGAGCTTTCCGGTATCCACTCTGCTCTTAAATACACATTCGAAAAAGATATCATAAATACCTTAATCCTGACTGACTCATTATGATCATTACATTTACTCAAAAACAGACTAGAAAATACAGAAACACGTAAAATCATACATGAAATTATTCAACTACTTATTTCAATACAACACAAGAACTGAAACGTTAACATCGTTTGGATTCCGGCACACTCCGGGATTGAGGGAAATGAGGAGGCCGATAAATTGTCCAAAATTGCTCCAAGACTTCAAATAAGAAAGAGGGCCACTTACTGAGGGAGGATATGAGAAACCTAATAGATGGGGATTTCAGAGCTTCGATATGCAGGGACTGGCTTTTTTCCCAGAAGCCAAAACAAGACAAACCTACATTGATTATATTACTTCCAAAACCAAAAAACCTTGGTTTAGAGGGTATGACCTGCCACTGCAATCGATCAATTTAGTCAGAAAAACAAAGTTCAGGAAATGCTGGAACAACAGTTCAGAAAGTCAAGAAGCAGGAAGGTGAAGTCCTAGGTCACAACAAGCGAAGAATGACACTTATAGTTGTTGTCATCGACCAAGAAGCAAGTAGAAAGACAAGAGAGATTGAGGCGCATAAAAATTGACTTTATGTGCTGATAGGTCAGGAGAAAAGTGATGTCGTACGGTGTCATCGATTCCTAGGATGCGGCCATTTAGGGAAAGGCTACAAGGAGGTGGATCGATCTGCTGCGTGCTTTAAGTGCGGAGGAGCTAGTCAAACGCTTTCCTCCTGCCAGAAAAGCTCAAGCTGATTCTTATGCAAGGAAAAGTTATGTGACAAGATGAATATCAACAATCTCTCCGGACGTGAAGTGTGCGGAGTATTCAAATAGGCTATTGAAGGAGACAAGAAGACTCTCGCAAGGACCAGGAACAAGTAGGTCAAGGAAGATATGAAAATGCACAGGTCGCGTAAGCGAAATCCTTGGGACTTTTTTTTATGAAGTTTGAAGTCTGAAGGTAGTTTCATAAGAAAAAAAATTCCAGCCATTGACGGGAGTGGTTTTTAGTGGGTCGACCAGAATAAGAGCGTTCCACATAACCTTGAATTTAATCCAGTTATCTGAAACTTTACAGATTATCCACTTCGTACTACAAAAATGTAATTGCAAAACTTTATATATTCAAAAATAATTAATGAAAAAAATTTTTAATTTCTCTTGAAAAAAAATTATAAGTAATTTGTTTTGTTTTAAAGCGTTGAATATAAATATTATTATATGAAATTCAGATAAAATAATAAAAAAAATTTATTTTCATGGATTCTCTTTTGTGCTTGCGCTACGGAACAACGATTTTCTAATATATATATATATATATATCTTGGCGTGAGTGACATAATTTTTCGTTTACGGTCTTTCTTTTTCTTAGGAAGAAAAGAAAAATATAGGGGAGAGTCTCCAGTTGTGAGACACCTCCAGTTGTGAGACAGTCAATTATTTTTAACATGCAATATTAAAAAGCCGATTGGTTTATATAAAAACATTTCTTTTTATATGAGCCAACTTTTTCGTGTACGCCGAAGCGGATATATAAACTGTTTTTGTTAAATACCAACACTGTGTGTGATAATCGACTAAAAAGCGTTTTTTCAATAAATGCAAAGTACTTTTTTTACAAGTTAATTAATTGGAAAAGGTAAATGTAATGTATTTTCTTTTAGTGTTTTCCTTATATTTTGTGATGCAATATTGCATTGTTCCAATCTACGGTTGAAAATAATTTAATTTTCCTTTTTCAAAATAGCGCCAATTTCTAGGTGTGAGACACAGCATATCACCAGTTGTGAGACGGTGTCAACACCCATCTGGGCAGCATAAAAAATACGACTTTGCAGGCATACTATTTAAATGTTGTTTTGATTTTTTTTCTAGTATTTTTGGGCATGTCAAGTAGATAAAAGTCAATTGATTCAGAAGAAATCAATTTTAATGCTCTTTTTGAAGCTATTTAATTGTGTTTATTTGATAGTCATATTTTGGCGAATAAATATTATTCTTTAGTATATAATAATATACATTATTAATATATTTAATTATTTCTACTGAACATAACGTTTTATGTCAAACTTATTAAATTTTAGCAATTTTTAATGAGTGTCTCACAACTGGAGACATTTTTTTTTGTTGAAAAAAGCGATGTGCTCGGAAAATGTATCGTAACATATTTTGAGTTCATCGAAACACTATACTTTCTTTTAATAAAAGTTGCGTATTTCTGTTACCTTTTGAACGGTGTATTTTATTTACAATTTCGTTTACCCATTTACAATTTACGGGTCAAAAATGAAACCCGTCTCATAACTGGAGACTCTCCCCTACATTTAACCTATTTTTCGGTAAAGTTAAGACCAATTCGTGTTTGCTTTTCTTGCACTATGTTATATACTGAAGGCGAAACAACAAAAGTTAAGCTTAAACTATATTGGAATAAAGAGAAACAACCAGGGAACGCTTTGTGATTTTCTTTGCGGTAATTCTTTGAAATTTACAAGCATTTACAGAACGGTGTTGAGAATCTTTTTATAAGATAGTTTACAAAAAAATATTTTTTGATACCTGATTTTTTAATATCGATAGATTAGTAAAAAATTTACTAAAAATAATAAATTTATACTTAATACAAATTATTGTTTGATTTACATATATATTTTTTATCTCTTTTACCAAAAGAAAAAATTAAATTCGCTAATAATATTAATTTTAAAAAAATCGAACAATTATTATTTTATTCGCATTTATTTTACTTTCACAAAAAATAATTTGATTTATTACTTAAATTAATTTAATGAAAAGCTGAACAATTTATCAACAACAATTATTATTGTATTTTATATTTTTATTTCATTTCTTAGATGTAAAAAATTTGATTCGCTATTAATATTAATTTAAAGGAAAGCTGAACAATTTGACCAATATAAATGCCACAGGCAGGGAAGAAAAATTTAATTTACTTCCCGTCAGTAATTTCATTTCTACTCGTAAAAAGGAGGTCTTAAAAAAATCCGTTTCTTCACGTAATCAGAAAGATTCCGGCTTTCATTAAAGTGACTTTTTGCATTTGTTAATTTTCTTCCTATCATCATAATTATTCGAGTAGAAAAAAATTTAGTCTCTAAAAAAGTGTAAAAAAATTTTCATGACAATTTAAAAGAAATTTTAAAGGAAAACTAAAAATATTTAAAAAATTATTTTTTAAAAATTATTAAGAAAAAATTGTTTTCAATTAAGAATAACATACTCTTAGCAAAGAAGTCTTTCTAATTAAGAAAAAAGGTTTTTACAAAAATTCTAAACTCAGCTCCTGCGTGATGAAATTTTTTTTTTTAATAAAAAAGATGGATAATTTTAATTAAAAGCATTTTCTATCGATGAAGGAAAAAATTTTATAAAAATTTCAATGGAATAAGGAAATATAAACGAGAATTGATAGTGACAGAAGAAAAATTGTCGAAACTAAATGCAATTTAAGGTTTCTGATTTTCTGAGGGTATTGCATGGAGCGTATAGTTTCTGTTTAGCAACAGCAGGACCGTTGCGTTTTGAGAAAGTTGAAATTGCAAGTCGTAAACGGTACTTTATAGGTGGTATGCTTCTCCCAAAAAGCGGGAAACTGAAATATTACTTCTTGTAATGCACTGCATACATCTTGTAAGGTCGTCGTCTCGAAATTTTCAAAGAGGAGAGGGAGAAAAATAAAGGAACCAATCTATGGCCATTTTTCCATTTGAAACTATCATTACGCAGAAAGTTAATTGAAAATAGTATCAAATTGGTACCAAGCGTATTAATCAGCTAACAAAGTTAAAGGTACCAAGATCAAATTTATAAAACTGTAGTATTGAGCTACAGTATTGTGCTAGCTAGTAGTATTGTGTGTTAATGATGAATTTTTATTTAATCTTAATTAGAGAATTTAGATTTAACTGAATTTCAAATATAAAAAGTTAATTAGAAAGACTCTAAATGATCATTTTGTAGGAAATGTAATTGCTCTTTGGAAACAATAAATTATTTAAAGGTAGTGTTCAGTCACTTGGATACACCACTTTTGACATTGAGATGATATTTGGTGATAAGTTTAATTTGGCACTTACTTTTTTTAAAATGTAACCTTATTTAACTATTTAGATTATAATTGAAAACTCTTTTAAGTGATGTAACTCTCTTACATCTTACATCTCTTGGTAATAATATAGTAGTTTTTGATATGACATCAATACTTTAAAAGTGAACTCTTAATTTCTTCCAATTTTTTATTTATAACACAATATAAAAGTATAAAACAACGAAAAGTTAATTTGCCTATAAAGAGTTTCAAATAACAATTTAGAATTTCTATTCTACATTCGAACAGAAAGGATGTAAGTTAGTTAAATCTAACTGCGGTTTACCAATGCAAATTGTCAAAAGTTGATCGGAAACAACTTGGAGAGAATAACTTCTCCTCTGTTCAATACGTCACTGGCAAACGATTACTTGCTTCGAAATAGAAGCGTGAGATCGATTTCGAAGCGGAATTTCTCAGATAGCAACTCGTGTCTGTGGTGTCAGAGAGAACATCGTTGGCTTATCTTGAATCGGACAACGAATGTTTCAGAGGAAATTACATCAGTCCAATGGAAGTTCACCACTGGTTAATCGAATAAATAATGAATCAGTGATTTCCCTAGTTGTAATGGATGATTGCTAAAATAAACTTTTCACTTTTTTCCCCACCGAAAAAGAAGTAAATTCTAAAATCATATAAAACCTTTTTCCTTTTTGTTCAATTTTTTATTGTTACATACTTGTCATTTGAATAACGATACACTTATGACAAAAATAATTTTAAATATACGTTTAAAGCCAAAAAGCTGCAAATAGCTATAGTAAAGAAATAATTATTTCAATGTTAGGATTCCTAACTCGGTAAATTTGAATCTACTATAACATTTAAAAGTTAAACTATTTCTACTGTTTTAATAATTATTATTTCAACAATAAATTTTTAAAATGATACAAAAGTTTATAACTTTTGCAAACTGAAAACGTTAATCTACTTAACTAAATGACTCTAGCTTAAAACTCTAAATGCTTGACAATTAATATTGCAACAGATAGTACTGAAAACGTTGGCGTTTCCATAAATGGAAAGTTATGAGAGTCATTAGTAACAAGCGTACTTTATCATCGCTTTACAAAAGACAACCTTAACTTTTCCTATATATATATATATACTTCTATATTTAATGACAAAATCATTTAACCCACCATTTTTACAGATCTTCTCCAAATATTCTATTATTTAATACTAAATACACAAAAAAAGTCAATAAAATTTTCGTGTATATTTATGTAGTTATTACTACAAGTGGTTAATTATCCGCCAACGATAAACCAAAAAGAATATTTTGGTTCTACAAGACATGTCCCATATCGAATTCGATATACAATGAATTTCGCTCGTATTTTGTTTATTTCTTTTAATTATTTCGAATGTTTATTTTAATTTCGCGACAACGCGAATACCTTTTCGTAACCGCGCCACGAACCTTCTGATTCTCGCGTAAACGCGAATCTCGAGCCGACGAAATACGAAACAAAACGTTCTTCGATGTTTTATTATTTTTCATTACGATATTATTGTTCTTTTATTAAATCTCGCATGTAAACGATTCGTTTTTATAAATATAGTATAGCGTTCTTTTTATGTAACTTAAACTTTTTTTATTTTTTTAAACTTTTTCTTATTTTAAACTTTTATTTAACCAAAATTAATTAACTTTTTGACAACAGGTTAAGAATGAACGTTATCTACACTTTGGATTTACTAATTTTAAATTTAAAGAAAATATTTTATTTTAGCGCCAGGATATTTCACTTGAAAATATCCAAAAGATTAATCTATTAAAATTTTAATTAAGCCAGACAAATTCAGAAAATTGTTAGGAAAATTGCTAACAAACCACAGAGAGGGGGGTAAGGAGATCAACACATTAATTATTACACTGTCATTGAATTTAGATTTATTAATTACAATTTTATTCAATTTATTTCACTTTAAACTAATTTTTAATTAATTAATTTTTTTAATTTCTAATTTTTAGAATTTAATACCGCATGTCAATGCGGTTACAAGCATCATTTCAACAATCAAAATTTAAACAAATATATTTTATGCCAATCTGGCGAGAAATAACAATTTATTTAAATTACTTTTAATTTTAATGATAACAATTTTTGACGTGATGCACCCTGTAACACCATCAAACTGAGATTGAATTTAAATGGCCGATTACCTGGCCACAAATGCGTCGCTATGCGCGCTTTGTTGTCGTGAGTTCCAGGCAATTTTTACAATTTTTACAGTGTTCACTTATACGCGCTAGATAATTAGCTTCGGTCGATAAAACAGAACGCCTTATTATCTATAGTCACCAGCAATTCACTAAGGGTCTTTAATTCAAAATGTCCTCTGCCAGTGTTTTAACAGGACCAAAACAAACAAGTTGTAAATCCAGATGTTCTACATGAACATTTTGCTTCCTCTTTACGATCAGCAAAAAAATTTGCTTCTTCGTGGAGGAAGCATTAACGATAAATATATTTCATTTTTAAATCATTTTTAATACAATTTATCATTTATAAAATAAAGTGCATTCGACTTAATAGAAAGAATAAAATTTTCTTATACAGTAATATGAATCTAAATAAACAAAAAAATTTTTAGTAAAAAAGTGAATTTTTCAAATTTGATTGTAATTAATTCTATAATTTTCAATAGAATATACACTTTATATACATCAATCGATTCGTCTTGATGCAAAGAATTAGATTTTTGATTTATTTTTCAATAAATAATAACATTTTATTGTACAGCAACATGATTTTGAAGAAAAAATGAATTTTTATTAAAAGTACAAATTTTTTGTCTATAATTGGTTTTAATTCTATAAATTTAAATACAATATATACTTTATATATACCAATCGATCCGTCTTGGTGCAAAGAATAAGATTTTAGAAATAAATGAGTAAGATTTTCTTATACGGCAACATAATTTTGCGGAAAGAACTCATTTTTTGATAAAAATGCGAATTTTTCAGCTTTAATTGTGATTAACTCTGTAAATTCTCATACAATTTATACTTTTTATATACCAATCGATTCGTCTTGATGCAAAGAATAAGATTTTATTATATATTCACTTCAATAACCAGCTTAAAAAAAATTTTTGAAAAAAAAAATTTTTTAGAAAAAAGTCAAAAAAAATTTTTTTTCTGAGAATTTTTTAAAGTCTATCAATCTATTTCGAGATATTTTTATGATAAATATACCTGGTAAATATTAGCCAAATTCGTTAAAACCTCTTCGAAGTAGTCCTATATAGAAGAAAATTTGATAAAAGGATTTTTAAAAATTTTGTAAATTAAACGACTACAAAGCTTCCTCACGAGGAAGCAAAAAATAATTGTTATCTTCCTTGAGCTCTTGAATATTTGGGAATCACATCCATATACTTATATGTACCAGGAAGAAATTCCCCTGATGACTTCGACCAAGAATAACGCTGATAGATTTGCAGATTTCCAAATGACCATTTTTTCGATGAATATGAAAAACAATAAAATATACGTAAAGCAGAATATGTTTCAAGTTTAGTTTCAATTGTTTGGGAGCTGGTAAGTTTTATTTAATTAAATTTCAATTAATTTAACCCGTTGCCTGTTAACAACCCAACGTTGAGTCGTGAAAAAAGATGGCCCAGACTATTAACGACCCAACGTTGGATCGTGAACATCTTAGTGCAAAATAAATTATTCAAACACTATAGGTATCAATGATTATACTATTATATTAAGTAATAAATAATTATTTATTATTTTTAGGTGATATAAGAATTTAAAAACAAATAAAATACATGAACTAAATTTTTGTTGGACATTTTGGGCCAATCATATGAATATTTTTCCAAACAACGAAGGGGTTAATTTACAGTGCATAATTTATTTTTATAAAATTAAGAATTCAAAATACTAATGCTATTTTTCTATTCATAGGGAAATGAAATGGTTCTCGTTTTGATAGATTATTTTTTAATATCTAATTTGAAAACAAGAAAAATAAGAAAATATTGTGCGTGTCAAAATGCCACGTCACAATAGTTAACGTAAATTTGTCAACCTTAACAATCCTTACGATTTTACATTTGAAAGTCAAAAAATGGGGATTTCATAAAAAAAAGAATATCTTTTTTCCATTTGTGCTGGTGAACTTGAAAAAATAATATATTTGGCTCCAGAGAATTTAGGTGTTCGTGAGATACAAAATTCAGTTGCACTTTCTCTCTTTAAGGCTGTAAGGATCGCTCAACACTCAGCACTCAATTTGCTGTGTTAGTTGAAACTCCTTGCGCTTCCTCTCATTCTCTCGCGATTTACTGTACATCCAGTTTCTAGAAACATGCTTTTTACGATCAAGCACCCTTGTAAGTTGCTGTACATCCTTCGTGGAAATGTAGACAGCAAATCCCATTTCTAACACATAAAAAGAAAATTAACTGCGTTAGATTTTAACAACCCTAACTTGTTAAAATTGTTCATTTATCTCCTGAGTAAAAATTAAAGTAACCCAATGCGTCGTGACAATTAGATTAGAATACTTTTCCTTCTTGCTGTGCATTTGAAAAAAATTAAAAACCAAAGACACTGAATCTTTTTTAGGAAATTACTTAAAAAGTATTTACAATTTTTGTATTATTAATTGTTTACAATAATTATTTCTAATTTTATAATTCTATTTGGAATTTGTACAGATATGAGTTTAGTTTAGAAATTCAGGGACCTTGTAATAATATGCGGGATTTATAGTATAAAATTTTAAATATAAGTTACAAAAATTAGAATTATTAGAGAAAACTTTAGTACACAGTAGTTTTGGTTATTGTTGAAGTGATAACAAAGTAAACAGGAAATTATACGTTTGATTACCTTTCAATGAATTAAATAGATATATGGCAATGGTTTAATTATGCGCTCTCTATAATGATGGACGTGGTAAAGCATAATTGTTCAAGTTTTGTCACGCGTTTCATTGTTGATTACTCTCTATATGAGTCCAATTTATGAAGTTACATTGGTATACATACACTCACTATTGTATATATCCCCACAGCGGTAGTGCAATGCAAATTCGTTGAAATAGTTTCAATTAAAGTTATTTTACCCACTGGACTTAATTCTCATATAAACAGTAGCGAAGAAAAATTTTCATATTCCTCAATTATATTAATTCTTTTTCATCTTATAGTGGTATTTCAGTACTTTCAGAAATGTTTTAATATTATAGAGGAAGTTAGTAATATAATGTAAATAATGGAATAATGGTAATGGAAGTATTTAGTATTACTTCTCTCTCTCTCTCTCTCTCTCTCTCTCTCTCTCTCTCTCTCTCTCTCTCTCTCTCTCTCTCTCTCTCTCTCTCTCTCTCTCTCTCTCTCTCTCTCTCTCTCTCTCTCTCTCTCTCTATGCACTGCAGGTTTCGGGGATCCAATTACAAACTTAGAAACTAATTACATATAATTCTTACAATCTATTTACTAAGACATTAACTTAGCCTATTAACGTCTCTCTCAACCTATCAAAAATAAGCCAATGCCAGGACTGTCATTTATAGTTATTTTGTCCTGACTGACTTTATTCCCATCAACGACCACTGCTTTTAATAGCTTAAAACCTTATTTCAACTTATTGTTATTCGTACTATTAGTCTCAATATATTCCTTCTCACTACCCGATACACAACAGTCTTACTATCAACCAAGCTTTTCTAATTCTCTCACATTTACACTACTATTTATTTTCACTTAAAAAGTTTGTCTATTGTTCTTTCATTTTACGTCATCTATCTAGACATTGTTACGTCTCAGAAGGAGACTTATAGTTAACCAATTTTTAATTTTAAAATAACCTGTTTTATTTACGAAGTAGAAAACTCCGAACTAAGGGAACAGGTAAGGAAATTAATGGTCAGAACTGAGGTCTCTTTATTAAATTTTGTCACACGAAAACAATACACTCTTCTTGAAAATTGGCAAATCTAATATTTTCTATTAACTACACTCTATACAATAATATTATACAACATAATTTCAAAGACAAGCTTACTATTTTTGATCACATTAATTGTGTTTATAAAATACAATGTGAAATTTGTTTAAAAGATTACATTGGAGAAACAAAAAGACACGTATTAAGTAGAATTAAAGAACAGAAGAGAGACATAACTAATAAATTAAAAAATACTGGTTTGTCTACTCACGCTTATAATACTAAACATTCTTTTGATTTCAAAAATGTGAAAATTTTAGAAACAGAAATTAACGAATTTCAAAGAAAACATCTAGAAATGTTAGATATTCAAAACAACAAAACTAATCATGTTAAATATGACATAACTAATACCTACTTTATCAACTTTAAATTAGACCTAACCTAATTTAAACCTAACCTCCAAATTTTAATTAACCTACAAACACGAAGTAGTATAAGGAGCACTCACTCTTGTATATTAATTTTCTAAAAGGATTTTGTGAAAATATTGAAAAAATAAAACAGACTACAAAAACAATTCACCACGTTGCTTGTAATATTTTGCTTCCCCGCTAGGGTCGCTAGTATCTTTAGATTATAATTCTCTATTTGAGTCAGAAAAGTTGGGGGCAGAATTTTCTGAAACAGCCTATAGAGTGAGTGCTCCTTAAACTACTTCGTGCCTACGAATTAAACATTTTTCACATGGTGTTCACCATGTCTGTTACCATGACTTTCACTACAAGTCTTACCATGGCTTTTACCATGAACTTTTGTACTATCATGGTTTTCTTAAATTTTTAAATATAAGGTGTTTAACCTTTTATTATATGATTATTAATGTGATCAAACACATAGTGAGTTTTCTCCTTTGAATTTTCCTTTTTTGAATTTTTACATTCTCTTCATATGAGAAGGTATTAGTTTTGTGCAAATTTTGACTTTTGCTAATTTATGAAATCTTCACGTTTTGGGGTCCCCTGAACCCAAAAAACATGGTTTGGCGATAGTGTCTGTCTGTATGTCTGTCTGTAGACACAAAATGTTGTTCCCATGATAACTTTTGAAAAACTTATCGGATCGTTTTTAAATTTAATTCACTTAAAGTTAGTGTAAAAATTAAGGCTAAGTTCGTTAACCAGCCATTTTCGTTAAAAAATACAAAAACTACAGTAGTTTCAAAATTTTGAAAACTCAATTTTTTCAAATTTTTAACTTTATATTATTTTGGGTTAGGAAAATACAAACAACTTTTCTCTACAACATTTTTTGATAAAAACTCAAATTTCGGAGTTATAGGCTCTTAAATGGTCAAAAAAACTCAAAAATCTCAAAATAACGCTAAAAATCAAAATGTTTCCAAAGAAATAAAAGTAAATTTAACTGTTTTCACATAATCTCACCCAAATACACCCAAAAAATAAATTTATAAACATAAAACTCTCAATTTCTCAAAAAACCACTGTATATATATATATATATTTTATTATTTTTTTATTATTTAATTTTTTTTTCTTTTTTTTCTGTAAGAGGAAAAAAAATTTTCGTTTCGGTGTACACGCGTTCATGAAGGGTCAATAGTTTTTGTTAAGTTTTTTTAAGAATTAAAAAGGGGTGGTTAGTGTAGTGTGCTGTGTGAGAGCTGGAATTTGTGGTAGTGTAAGAAAAAGGTATATTTACGTAGAATAGCGTGAGTGTGTGTGATAAAAAAGATAAAAAAGAGAAGTCGGTATTGTGAGGTTAGGTAGTGTAAGGTGAGAGAGAGAGGAGAGAGATAGTGACAGAGGCAGTAGAATTGCGTATGGATAAGTTAGGTTTCTAGAATGTCTGAATCTGACTTGAGTAGTAACAGAGAGATTGAGAAAATTAGTGATAGTTTGGAAAGCATGCAAAGAATATGGGAAAAGTGGAAGATAGAATGGATAAAAGAAAAGGAAGATTTGTGAAGGAAAATGTATGAATTAGAAGAACGTTTAATGGAAAATGAAGGGAAGGTGAAGGAGGGTGAGAATGAGTGTATGCAAGTGAAAATGGAGGAATTATCGAGACGAGTGGATGGTATGGAAAGAGAGAAAAGAAAAAATAACGTTGTGATTAGGGGTATTAATGTAAGTGCAACGGAGGGTAAAGGAGAGGTGGGAAAAGTGTTTGTGTGGGTGGGGGTTAGTGTAAGTGTAAAAATGATAAAATCGATAGGAATGGGCGAGAATGGTGTACCGAAATTGTGGTTGGTGGAGTTAGGTAATGAGGAGGAGAAAAAGGAAGTGATGAGAATAAAAAAAGAAGTTGAAAGGAAGTGTGATAAGAATTGATGAGGACTGAACGTGGAGAGAAAGAAGAATTATTTGGCTGTTGAGAGAGAAAGCATGGAATGAAAGAAAGAATGGAAGAGTTGTACGAATGGGTAGAGAATGTATTTGGATAGATGAGGGAGCGTTCACAAATGATGTCACGCAATTTTTGGAGATTTTCAACCCCCCCCCTTCCCCTGTCACGCAATTTTTGCAATTTCACATGAGAAAAATACATTGTGTCACGTTTAGGAGAAACCCCCCCTAACCCCCAAAAGCGTGACATCATTTGTGAACGCTCCCTGAGATAAAGCATTGTGTGAGGGAAGATACTGGGAAAGTGGTTAAGGTTAGGGCGAATGATAGTGAATGATAGTAGAAATTTTGAAGAAGAGAAATGAGAGAGAAATTGAGAAGGTTGAAAGGTTGAAAGGATAGCGATGGAATATAGAAAATGTGGGTGGAATGAGGAGTGTGTATGAGTGTATAGAAGTAGTTTGGATGGTAAAAAATGTTAAGGTTAAGAACAAGCGAATAAGGGGTGGGCGAAAAGGAAGTATATCCAGGAAAGGCAATTGGAACTGGAAGCGGAAGCCCTGGCACTGGCGATGGTTGATAGGTTAGAGTATTTTTTGTTTTTGTTTAAGTAGTTTAATGAGGAAGCGTATAGGTTAAGTGTATTAATAATTAGATATAAGATGATTATGTATTTAGTTTGTAAGAAAATTATATTTGGATCCTCGAACCCTGCTTCATGCAGGGAGAGTAAATAAATTTTATTTATTTTTATTTATTTTTTTTCATTTTTTTTTATAATATAATATTTATTATTATATATTATCATATTATTATTATTATTTATTTTATTATTTTATTATTATTATTTTTTCTTTTTTTAAATTCGATTTAAGGGGATCCCACATACCGACAATGAAGATCAAAAATGGTTAAAAATCTGCAACGTCCGTTTCTTGCAAAATATAAGATATTATTACCTATAAATTTGGAAAACTCATTTTTTATCATGAATACACAGGATGAGTATTTTATTTGTTGTAATTATTAAAAAAAATATATTGTTAGAAAATTAAATATGGTCAGTTTCCAAGAGCCCAAACTGCAACGACCTTTTCTTGAAAACAACAAAACAAAATAATTTTTCCATTTAGCAAACTTAATTTTAATAAAAAATACACATAATAAGATTCATTACATATGAAAACAACAATAAAAAACTTTAATTTATGTAAACTGTTTTGTATAGCAATTTACAACAAGAAGAACACATGTGACAGCTTTTAGTAGTTCATAGAACCAAGAGATGGCGCCAAAGGTTCCAAAACTGACAAATTTTGATTATTTTTAGCTTTAAGGGGATGTCAAAGTCGATTGGATTTTTGCATTGAGCTTCAATGGGAAAATCGCATCGACTTTGACATCCCCTTAAATTAACAACAATAAAATATAATGTTTTCTTTTTGAGTAAAAATTCATTAGTGATGAAAGACACACAATGAGAAAGATTTATTTTGTTCAAATTGTTAAAGAAAAGTTAATGCTAGTAAATTAAATATCAAGTGCCACCGAACAGCTGTCACATATACACTTTACAAAAAATAAAGTTGTTATTTATTCCTGGATGGCAAATGAGTCTCATCCTCCGTATTTGCCTTTAAAATTAAATTTCCCAAATGGAAAAATTATTTTGTTTCGTTGTTTTCGAGAAATGGTCGTTGCAGTTTGAGCAAGTAGTCAAAGATGTGTTACAGGGAAGCTGCCCATATTTAACTTTCTAACAATAATTTTTTTCAAATAATTACAACAAATAAAATACTCATCCTGTGTATTCATGATAAAAAATGAGTTTTACAAATTTATAGGTAATAATATCTTATATTTTCCAAGAAAGAAATTTACGATGATTGCGTGAGTATATTGTTGATCACCGAATTCATCTACGGACAATGCTTGTCCCATCGCAGTCAAGTCTTTGCAGCATAAGCTACTCAAAACTTGAGGTGAGTCTGCTTAAAAATAGCGTAATTTTTTTTCCATTATGAATAGTCGCAACTGTAGAAAAAAAGAGAAAAAAATTGAAAATTATTAAAAAATTGTTTTATTAATATATTGTTTCAAATTAAAATTTGAATTTTGGAAATACTCACATTATAAAGTTACTCATTCTCAATGTTGTCCTCCTCAACAATTTGCTGCTGCTGCTCCTGTTGTATCACAGCTCTTGCGTCCAAAATTTGTTGTTGTTGTTGTTGTTGTTGAAGAGGATCGACTGCGATGGGAACGGTCGGACATTGGCAAAATAACGTTGCTCGACCACGGGAGGTTGAGCACGTGTATTGCTTGCTGCAGTGACTAGCACTGATTGATTTACATTGAGCGAATTTTTTACTAAAAGGTCTGGTGAAAAATCGAGTGATAAAACATCATGACCCAATAGAGTGCACAATAATCGCAAAATTTGGTTATCTCGTCAAAAAAAAAGATCCGAAATATTCGTTTTTATGCAAGTGCGACAGTGAATTTATAACTGAAAAGGAATTACGCTATTTTGAAGCAGACTCACCTCAAGTTTAGAGTAGTTTATGCTGCAAAGACTTGGTTGCGATGGGACAAGCATTGTCCGTAGATGAATTCGGTGATCAACAATATACTGTCGTTGTCGTCTTCCCCCCAAAAAAAGTTACGAAATTGTCAATACTAATTCTCTTATTATTAGCATTTGTGCGTTCTAAATTTATAAAAAAAAATTTCATCTCTGTCGCAATCTTGGAAATGTTAATATAGTACTTATTTGCTAGAAATTCATTTCTGCAAATATCACAATTATAACATTTCTAATTTGCATCCAAGGATGCATTTTCTTCTTCGGACTAAGGGGATTTCAACGCTACATATTTTCTCGGTCTCCTCTATAAACGAAAAGAATTTTTGCACAAACCAGGTCATTAAACTGTTACATCTGCAGAATTAGCACCGGACAGATTGTTTACAATTTTGATTCAAATAATGACTGCCTTTGTTACGGCCAAGGGATGAGAAAATTAAATCTAAATTAGGTTTTAACAATTTAAACATGCGGTTGCTGTATGGAAGCACCCCTAGTAAGTAGGGGCAAACATCCTAAATTATTATGAAATAACGGTAGTGTAAATGGTTCATTATTACGAGGAGTAGGTCTGGGTTTTAAGAGTATAAACGTCAATGAAAGATCAAAGAAGGGAACTACAAAAATGTGAAAGTTAAGGCAGTAGTCTCCTTTAGAAGCCGAAAAAAGCGTTTTTTCAACAATTTTTTGAAAAGGGAAGGAAATGATTGCGGTAAACGAAATTTTTAGGTAATATTCTACTATATTTCAGCTTATAAAAACAATTTTTATTATTAAAAAATATTGAAATTCTTCTAAGTTATAACGATTTTTCTGGAGCGCCTGCAGTCTGCACTTACAAATCGGTGCCGGTGATGGAGTTCGTGCGATGCATCTGAAACAGTCAAACCAAATTTTTTTTTAATTTTTTTAAGTTTCTTTTCTATTTGAACTAAAAAAATACCGAAGAAGTTATAAAATTTTTAATTTTTTCAAGGTTTGAAAAAAAATTCACTTTAAGTTGCAAAAGAAGTAGTTTAAATAATACTTTTGCCCAACTATTTTAGTTCAAATAGAAGATAATTTAATACTGAAGCTAAATCACTTTAATTTTTGTCGATCGGACAAATATTCTTTTTTCTATCCCCGGCACCGTTTTCTATGACGTGTGAAATGAAAATTCGAGAAAACGCGCCTTAAAGTTTTCGGTCCAAAAAATATAAGTTTTTGGATACTTACACTAATTAAATGTTAATCAGCTATTCCAGGGCCATACAGCAATCCTTCCTCTTCTTCGAAGAACTTATTTTGGTGGAGGCTTTCTGATAGTTGAGCTGCGCGAGCCTCCTTGCTTTAAACCTCGAAAATCATGCGCGCCGGTTCTCCCGCGTTATGCGCTCAGCATCGATGTTGTCTGCAAAATTCTTGCATTGCTGCCCGATGACAATATCGAGGAGCTGCATAGTGGAAAACACAGATGCATAGGCCTCGTTAAAAATACCTGCAGCAAAATTTGCTCACATACAAAAAATAGCTAAGTGTAGAAGCAGAAACGCCGGAGCCTAAGCAGCACGAAATCAGCTCGTACAGCTCGAAGAATGGAAGCAATAGCTAAAAATGAGTTTTATGAGGAAGCTAAAGGGATAATGTATCGACTTGGCATTATTGATTAGTCTGTCGTTATTGTAACTTTTTAATAAATAGCACTTATATGTTCTTCAAATTTTAAACTCGTTTCTCTTAAAACGCAGTTTGAAATTTGCGTATACGATAGACAAAATTCTAATCAACCAATTAAGATTTATTTAGGCTTGTTTTGATGATAAATTATAAGATTAAATGAACTTACCTAAGTGAAGTTTTATCTTAATTGTATGAAGCGCCTCCTCCTTCAGATCACCATTCGTAGATGTTTAAAGAATTAGATTTCTTTTATCCATCTAACTGAGTGATTGTGATGATATTGCCGTGTAAGGTTTATTCTATGATATAAAAAGATTTGTTATGTTTCCACGGATTTGTTTTGTCATATTCAAGTCAGCTTCGAGAGCCGAAGCAACGCAGATTGTAGGGTCTTTTTTGTAGAAAGGAAGAACCAGATTCGGTTGTAGCTTGCCTAGACCTGAGGTTTTCAGTTGAGATGGTATCTTGATCTCGATTCGATTGTCGGACCTTTCGACATCATTAATGTTGATAGCAGTTAGAGTTTGGATTCTGTGACCTGTTGTAAGGGCAAGAAGAATAGCTAATTTTTTCGACATTTGTTGAATCGAGATACTGTCATTGGGATGCCATTTTTGAATAGCATCTAAGATTATCTTAGGGTCCCAGGTAGAGTTGTACTTGGGTTGAGGTGGACGATAACGTGCAACTCATTTACCGAAACGTTCTGAAACATCTGGGTTTTCTCCGACATATGATCCAAGAATGAGGGCAACGGCTGATCGCATGGAGTTAATGGAACCATAAGAAGCTCCCTTTTCTTATTAGCTGTGAAAACTGGAATATTGCTATTGTGGCAGAAATCCCACCATTTTTTTAGTGACATTTCATACTGTTTCAGGGATGATTTAGCAAGTGATGCAATACTCAAATTGATAGTCTCTGGTGTTATTTCTCTTGAAGAGAAGGCTTGTACGATAGTATTCGTCCCACCAGGGAAAGCTGATTCCATAGTGGATGAGGCTCCCTGTTGGAAGAAGAAAATAGTTTTTTATTAGGTTCGAAAATGATAGGAGAAGAATCAAACATCTTCATGCACTGGGGGTACCACGCTTGAAAAGGCCGAATCGGATTTACAATTATTCCTCTGGCACGATCGTTTTGGATTTGGTCCTTTTTCCAAGAGACGTTTTTTTGCATTTCGCGTTGACTCTGCTTGCGAATGAGTCTATTTCGGGTTTGGGGAATTTTTGCATATATATCACTAAACGCCTCTTGCGATAAACTGAATTCGGTTTCTGGTTCCAGCCTTCTCGATTCGTGATAAAAGACCATAACCGCCATGACAGTCTGTATTCTGAAACATGCAAAGCAAAAGGTTAAGTTACGTTTACGCTTGAGTTTCCGAATATCCTTGTCCTGCTTATCCATTTGTTGTCTTATTCGCTTCAGCTCCTTTAGAATTTCAATATCCGTATCATCGTCAGAACGTTTGCGTCTTTTTTTTCCATTTTTATTTATATTTTTAGCACTTCGTAATTTTACTGTGGCTCTCTTTGCGCACAAAGAAAAGGAATGAGGAGTTCGGGCCTGTTACGTGACATGGGAGACCGAAAAGTTTTAATTCCCTACTGTAAACACTGGCGCTATGTGCATTTGAGCGGGTACTACGAATGGTGATCTGAAGGAGGAGGCGCGTAATACAATAGTTTCTCTTCTGTATGAATTAAATTGTTTTTGAATAAAGTTGAATTTGACTTTTCATTTTGAAGAAAAGGTGAGATTTTTTTGTCGACAATTACAAATTTTTGTTAAAAGTCATGTAATTTCTGATTAAAAGTAGAAAATTTGATTTTTTGTTTTAGACAAGAATTGTGAACCCTAGGTTGTACGCAGTGGGAAAATTTCAGCTAAAATGCGTTATATATGCACAGTTCACTTTATTATTAAATATATATTTTTTTAATAATAAAATTATATTTCTTAAGGTTTAAATATATGAGAAAACATCCCCTAAATTTCGCATTGATTTATTTTATAGTACTTGAGAAAAAAATTTCTGAAATTTACACATTTTTTGACTTTCTAATGTAGGCGCCCTCCTTAAATTCACAAAAACAGTAATTTTATGATATTAGGAAACATTTTTAAACATAATTCTCTTGCTCTTGCTTACTAAAGTTTAAATTATTCAATAAATTGAGTAATATTATTGTAACGTTTATATAAAGTGAAACAAAGTTTTCTAAACATCAATATTATTTTTTGTTTCAGGTGAGTACTGTAGATTCCTGATGTCATTATTGTGGTAAGAACAGAAGCTGTCCGAAGAGTGGTGCACTCTCTACTTTGAGATATTGTACCTGTCTTGTTCTTAGCTCTGCTGAACAAGATACCAAGCAACATACAAGTGTCTTATTGCGTTTCGGTTGAGAAAGCATTCTTGGATAAGAGAATACCTGTCACGACACGTATTGATTGCTATATTGCAATCAAGAGCAGTAGGTGCAAATAGACCAGAAAATTGAATTTTAATACTAATTTTGAAAGAGTCGATTTATACCTATTATTTGAATTTTATTTTCTTTATTATCTTCTTTAACCCGAGTTCGTTAGATGTGTAATGATATTTTTTCTTGTAAAATATTTTACATCTTCTAAGCAAGAATTGAGAATTATTTAAAGTCTGTAACTGGTGCATTTTCCTTTTATACTCGACTGAAAATAATTGGAGAGAGGAGTGGACCGTCATTGGTTAACTTACACTAAGTGGGGATTCCCGGGTATTAATTGGTCAATTCTGTCAAATCACGTGGTTTCCTTAGTCTATCGCCGCTAGCGTACTGTAACTTCTACATTAATCAAAAGTCATTTTAATTGTTTATAACAATTGTCGAATTCAGAAATTAATTTATTTACGAATTAGGTATTATTGTAAAAATTAATTAATTAGTTAAAGTTTAAATGTTTATAATATTATATTTATCAGCGATTATTATGAATTTAAAATTAGTTAACAATTGTAATAATTATTATTAATTATTGTAAAACTTATAATTTGATTCGGAATTATCTTACATAGGTAATTTTACATATTTACCATTTCAATATGTTATCTTATAATTTTAAGATAACTTAAAAGGATAGATCGAAGAGGTCCATTGCCTTTTCAGGAATTTTAAATTTGCAACATGGACTTTTTAGTTGAAAATAAGTAAATTGACACTATATTAAAAAAAGATAAATTTTAATAAATTATTTTTTAATGTTTAATGTTCTAGAAAATTATTTCTAAGTGAATCAATCATAGGATGAAAAAAAATGCCAGCAAAATTTAATAAAATTTCACAATGTCTTAAAAAAAGGAAAGACGCCAGCAAGTTCACTAAATATATTTGAAGGTAATACTTTTACGAACGAGTTTCACGAAACACGAATGCGGGTGGATTGCTTTGCAACTGTGGTCGAACTCAAGTCATGTGAAAAATATCACATGTCGCATTCACGTCGAGTCAGACATTATTTAAAAGCACCACAAAGGCGTATTTCTCCCTTGATATTTGTGGTTACTTTCATATATTTCAAATTGTTTTATTTATTAGGAGGTGAAAAAATATTTGTATCGAGAAGAGCGGGAATAGATGACGCACTTTTTACTCTTAGTTCCATAATTGTCACTTTTGCAATAAATTCATTTTTTACATAAAATAAGTAATTAATTTGATATTTCATAATAGCATAATATTTTTTTAATATTGTTACGTCTTACGTAATCGTATTTAATTTAATTCAATCTCAAATAAGTAAAATAAATTCTTTTAAAGGTTTCATAGTGGACGAGTTGTTACTAATTCACATTTAGAAAGCGGTCATCCCTAAGGTCACTTTATAGTGAAATCATAAAAAATTAAAAATGTTTAAAAACAAAATTAACTTTATTCCAACCCATCGAAACTAATGCATAAGCTTGATAAGTAAGTTTGGGTAGCCTTTCAGAAATCCAATATTAGTTACTAGTTAACTAGTCTTCACTGAGCCGACAAACAAGCCATCGAAAAGCTGCTTACGTTAGTAAATCTATAATCATATTTGGTCTTCAAATAAACTTGGAATTTTTCAAATACTTTCTTTCCTAATTAAAATTTTTTCAAAACAAATTTTTTTAATTGAGGAGGATTTCTAGTTTAGAAGGTCAAAAATTAAAGTTTAAATATACAGTTTCTATCTAAACAAAGAAAATTAGAAAAATGAATTATTAAAAATTTTTAATACAAAAAATGGTAGAACGTCAATGATAATGAACAATTATTATGATAATTAAAATATTACATAAATAAAAAGGAGATAGGAATGTTAGTAATTTGTTTTATTTTTAGTAACCGTAAGGTAGCGTAGCTTCTGACTTTGACATTTGGAAATTTTATTTAAAATAAAATTTACATTTTCATGGTGAAATGCACATTCATCGCTGTATAGTATCTTTCTCTCTATTTTCGTATTGACTTAGTTCGTGCATAAGTGGAATTGGAAATCGTTCCTGATACACGGCATCTTTTACCTGCGACTTGAAAAATATTTACAGAAGTCTGATTAACTCTCGCATATCGACTAATATTGATATTTAGAGAGCTTCGTTTCACTTTAAATGAACGTTGCAGTAATAATGCTCAATATTGCTGTTATTAATTATTTAAGATTACACAAAAATTTTAATTCAATAATGTCAGAGTGAAAAGAATTTTAAGTAGAGTATTATATTAAAATATAATATTTACTAAGTAAAACCATGAAAAAATGTTTAAATTTGTTTCTTGATATAAAATTACTGTCCCAAGTCATTTTTTAAGAAATAATAAAAAAATTATAGCAATTTTTCTGTTGGTATGAATTGAAATGGTATTTCAATAGTTAAAATCCACATTTAGTAAATGAAATACCAAATTTAATAAATTAAATAAAATTATAAATAAACAAATAAATATTAAATAAAATTATATATTACAATCGGATTTCGAAAACGTAAAACATAATTTTATTAAAATTAAGAGAATATTGTTGAAAATATAAGGTTGTCCAAGTGCAACTTTATTTAACAACAAAAACACACATTTGAAAACTCAAGGCCAAGCGAAAGAGATAAGCAAAAATTGATAAAAGGAAATTACTTTAAGAACCAAAAGCAATTTTTTCATATTAATCTAGACAAAATTATTAACATTATAAAAGTATATTATTATTATAAAACTAAAGAGATATAATTTGGTTAAGAAAATAAAAATTATGCAATGAACTATACATTTTTTAAGAAAGGGAATTAACAAAATTATAAGTTACAATTATTACCGCAAGAAAAATGATTAAAAAAGAAAATAACTCAACATTATTTGCAAAACGAACGTTTTTATCTTGCATATAATTTAATTTTTTACTAAATAATTCTATACATGCACGTGATTCTCAAATCAAACGTTATTCAATAATGTCCCAAATTTTGAACATTCCTTAAAATGGTCTACTTGACTCATGATAATTTTTTTTGAAAATAACTTTTTTAAATTCAGTGACAAATATTATTAACAAATGTATGGTATCCCCTGCGCTCATCAATTTCAGGATTGTTTGCGGACATTGTTATGAATGATCTGTAAACATCTTGTATTGCGAAACTTTCTTACAACAAATTTTTTTTATAGATATATTGATGACATAATCACGTGCACACCGAAGACAAAAATTGATGAAATGATTAATCATATAAATATATCATCTGATGGATATCAGAACATCTGTAGGACGGAGGGCTAATATTTTCAAGAGTTATGACGAAAGATTACAATTCACGTTTGAAATACAAAAGAATAATTTCTGAGCGAACAATTAATTATTCTACAAAACATCTTTTCGCTCAAAAGATTGTCATAATATATAATTTAATTGATAGATCAGTATAACTTTCTCATAAAAAAATTTACTTTAAAAACATAGATGAGTTTCTTAAAGAAATCTTAATTAACCCGTTGACTGTCGCTGACGCAAATATGCGCAAAACTAAACTGACCAAAAGTGGTTCATGACGCATATATGCGCAACCTAAAAAAGGTGATTAAAAACTTCTTAAATGTTCCTGAAACTGGTTACTCGGGGGTTTTTGAGGTCGCTGATTACGAATATGACATTCGTTTTCCAAAATTCAAAATAGCGGATCCAACATGGCGGACAACAAAATAAAAAATTGATCAGATTGACTTGAAACCTAGTACTCGGTGGTTTTTCGGGTCGCTAATTACGAATCTGACATCAGTTTTTCGAAATTCAAAATGGCGGATCCAAGATGGCGGAAATTTTTTTAAAATTTGTCGAATTTGCTTGACACTTGTTACTCGGGGGTTTTAAGGGTCGCTGATTACGAATCTAACATTAGTTTTCCAAAATTCAAAATGGCGGACGACAAAATAAAAAATTAATTATAATGGCTTGAAACTGAATACTCGGGGGGTTTTAGGGTCGCTGATTACGAATCTATCATTATTTTTTCAGGGTATTTATCGAAATTTGATTTCACTAAAAATTATCATACTGATGTCAGATGAACCAGTTTCAAACAAATTCAATAAATTTAAAAAAATTTTCCGCCATATTGAACCAGATATTCTGAATTTTGAAAAACTAATTTCAGATTCGTAATCAGCGACCCTGAAAATCCCCAAGTATTCAGTTTCAAGCCAATCTGATCAATTTTTTATTTCGTTGTCCGTCATATTGGATCCGCCATTTTGAATTTTGAAAAACTAATGTTAGATTCGTAATCAGCGACCCTTAAAACCCCCGAGTAACAAGTTTCAAGCAAATTCGACAATTTTTTAAAAATTTCCGCCATCTTGGATCCGCCATTTTGAATTTCGAAAAACTGATGTCAGATTCATAATCAGCGACCCCAGAAACCTAAGGGTACCAAGTTTCATAAAAATCCATTAAAAATTTTTTTAACACACTTTTGGCCCAAACAGTGGAAATCTCGTTGACAGCGAAGGGGTTAATAATATTTAAAAATATAAAATTTTGAAATTTAGTTAACAAAATTGCATATAATTAATAGTTAATTATTTTTAATAATATTTATGTAATAATATAATTTTAATTAATTGTTAATATTTACAAAATTTAAATAAAAAATAAATACAATGCAAGAATTTAATTTAGACTAAGAACAATTTTTCGAATCGATTTTAATTTTTTATGCCATTAATCCCTATGAAACTAGATTTAACCGAAAGTTTTTAACTGAAATTATGAGCGATCTTTAAAACCCCCGAGTAACAAGTTTCAAGCAAATTCGACGAATTTTGAAAAAATTCCGCCATCTTTGATCCACCATTTTGAATTTCGAAAAACTGATGTCAGATTCGTAATCAGCGACCCCAGAAACCTTAGGGTACCAAGTTTCATAAAAATCCATTAAAAATTTTTTCAACACACTTTTGGCCCAAACAGTAGAAATCTCGTTGACAGCCAAGGGGTTAAGAATAATTACCTCTCAGATCTTATAAAAAAATATTATTCTCGCCATTTTTTAATTGAAAAACGAATCAGAAATCAGCATTTTAGAAAAAGGAGGTGTTTAATATTTTCTTATTAGCTAAAAGTATTTATTTTTTTATAGGTTGAGACTAAATGTTACATTTTTAAAAATGAAATACTCTTGTTATTTTTAAATTGAAAAACGAATATGAAATCAGCATTTTAAAAAAAGGAGGAGTTTAATTGTTTTTATTGGCCAAAAGTCTTAATTTTTTTTAGAGGTTGAGACTTAAATGTTATATTTTTTAAAATTGAATATTCTCGCCATTTTTAAATTGAAAAACGAAAAAGAAATCAGCATTTTAGAAAAAGGAGGAGTTTAATATTTTTTTATTAGCTAAAAGTCCTTATTTTTTTAGGGGTTGAGACTAAATGTTATATTTTTAAAAATTAAATATTCTCGACATTTTTTAATTGAAAAACGAATAAGAAATCAGCATTTTAGAAAAAGGAGGAGTTTAATAGTTTTTAATTGGGTAAAAGTCTTAATTTTTTTTAGAGGTTTAGACTAAATGTTATATTTTTAAGAATTGAATATTCTCGCCATTTTTAAATTGAAAAACGAATAAGAAATCAGCATTTTAAAAAAAGGAGGAGTTTAATAGTTTTTAATTGGGTAAAAGTCTTTATTTTTTTAGAGGTTTAGACTAAATGTTGCATCTTTAAAAATTAAATATTCTCGACATTTTTTAATTGAAAAACGAATAAGAAATCAGCATTTTAGGAAAAGGAGGAGTTTAATATTTTTTTATTGGCTAAAAGTCTTCATAATCTGGGAGTATAATTGTCTGAAATAAAATAAAAAAATGTAAAAAAACATACCAAAAAAATTGGCACAAAACTAATACCTTCTCATATGATAAGAAAGTAATCAAAATAAAAAAAGAAATAATTAAAAAAATAAGGGAGACTTTTTAGGAACTTTAAATGATTGTATGTGACTTTGAATCAACAGTGGTTGCTGAATGGTTGTTGATAGTAACTGTATTTTTTTATCACATTCGGCTAAACAATCTAAGGCTATCTGTGTTAAAAGAAAATAAGAAAGGCTTTTTATGTATACTTAAAATGATTGTGAGTGACTTTCATTCAACAATGGTTGATGTATGGTTGTTGATAGCAACTATAATATTCTTTTAACACATCGGATTACACAATCTGGGCGAATAATAGTTAGAAGAAAATAAGGGATTATTTTAAGGTACTTTCAATAAATGTGTGCGACTTTGATTCAACCATAATCGTTTTATGGTTGTTGGTAGCAACTTCAATATTGTTTTAACACATCCCGCCACACAATCTGGGCATATAATTGTTGGAGAAAAATGTCGGAGGCTTCTAAGTTACTTTAGTCAATTCTGCATGACATTAATTCAACAATGGTTGTTGTATGGTTGTTTGTAGCAACTATAATATTGTTTTAACACATTAGACTGCACAATATAGGCGTATAATATTTGAAAAAAATAAGAGTCTTTAAAAGTTAGTTTAAATGATTGTGTGTAACTTTTAATGAACAATGGTTGTTGTATGGTTGTTGGTAGCTACTATAATATTTTTTTAACACTTTCGACTACACAATCTAGGAGTATAATTGTTGTAGGAATATCAAAAAATCTTTCTACTCTTCTAAAATAAAAGCGTGTGACTTTTTATCAACAATGGTTGTTTTATGGTTGTTGGTTGCAGTAATATTTACCATACATGAACTTTAAACCCTTTTAAATAAATGTTATTTGCTTTGGAGAGCTGCATAATATTTATTTCATTCTGTTTATCATTTTCTATGTTGCGCGCTTTACCCTTTTTAAGCTGTAGTTTGTACAGTACCTTTTATATCTTTAATGTTATATAACAAAAAAATTGTCCATTATTTTGGCATTTACATTTCTTAATCAGAAGGTCATAAACTACAAAATAAACATAAAAATAAACATAAACTACCAAAACGTCTTAAATTAAGATACTTATTTTTGTAGTAAGTATTACAAACACAGCCTTCGTGTGTGAAACAGAAGGTTAGGTACATTTGTTAAAAGCATTGTGCGCAGACGTATTTGAAACAAACAAAATAGAATAGCTAAAATAGTGATATCGTATCACTGTAACAAATCTAATAATACAGTATGGCTGTATTAGCCAGAATTCTCACAGTAATCACGAATTATTTCTTTCATTATAGATAAGAACATAATCTTATATAAAAAAAAGAAAATTTTATATATGTATATAATAAAAATTATAATAATTGTTACCTCTTCTGTCAGTATAGTATGAATATTATTTATGTAAACAAAGATGCTACGATAATTGTTAAAATAGTAAAACATCGTAGAATTCAGATTATAAAATGTCTTTAGAACCCACTGCAAAAACGCACTTAAACAAGAAAAGTTTTGAAATTATTTAAATTAACAGCACTTAAATTTCACCCGATTTTTCAAAAATATAATGTTTCCAGGGACTAAAACACGTAATTCTATTGGTGGTTTGTTACAATACTTTCAAAGTATCGTTTTTTTATTATTGATTTAAAAGTTATACTTTGAAAAATCGGATCTCTATTTGATTATGTGCCATATATACTAATTAATTGTTATTTGAAATTTAAATAGATTATTAAATTTAATGAACTTATTTGTAAAAGCCGTAGTGTCGCAAACAGGTCAATAACATAAGGATTGCTTTAAGTTCATAACAGTCTTTTTGCATGATTAAGAAATTCCAAATTCTTTCATATTCTATTCCTTCTTACGATTCTATAATTTAAAATAATTAACAAGCACAAAATACAAGAATGATTTCACCACTTTTATGCATTAACTCGAAAATTTAAGTGTCAAAGACTCTTTTGGTTCAATGACCAGATTGTAGTTTGTTGACAAAACAGAAACGCAGGCGTTTCTGAAAAGGTCCTTAACCTCACAGACCTTATTGCCATCACATGATGCAAAATCAAAAATGGTGTGCTTACGATGTAATTCGCTTCTTCGCGACAGTTAACTCCTGGAGACAGGTCATCGCGAGGTTGACCGTCTGCGAGACTCGACCGATTCAAAGGTTCGCCACGGGCAATCGAATCCGGGTAGACGTGAAAATCTCAAATCTTTTCAACCAAGCATTATTTTTTGTGAAATTGTGATTATTGTCGTTAAAGAAAAATTATCGTCGTGCGGAAAACTTTCATATAAATAAAATTTTATTTTGTACCGGAGTCGTCGAAATTGTGTAGTGACGCCAATTAAATTGTTACAACAAATGTCAAATACGGTATCCCCGCGTGTTCAGGTAAATTCCTACATATATTGCTTGTTGTCAACAAACGAACTCAACGGATAAGGAACGGTTAATTTCCTTATTGAAATTTTGTACAACGTGTTAACCTTCAGTGAATGATTGTTGGTTTACTTTTCAAGGTATTGGATGATAAATACAACCGCGAATAAATAATGCTTATAAAATCTATGTTTAAAAACAAGTTTTGCCCGTTCTGACCAGAAGAAAGGTTAGTTTTAAACGACTCTCTCTCTCTTCTTGTTTCAGTGCGGTAGGGATTAAGGTTACATAATATAAAGATAATTGTAAGTTCCCATAGTTCTTATCTGCAATCCCTAATGAAATTTCTAAAAGTCCTAAATTAACAATAGATTGAAAATTAAATTAATCGAGATATCAAGAGAAGAAGAATACACGATCCCATAAATAAAAACATTTAAATTCATTTTAAGTGGTTGTTGTGAACCGAAGATTAAGCTACAACTTTTGTTTTATTAATTAAATAACGAAGGACCTTATTGAATAACCTATATATATATATATATACATATATATTATAAACATTTTCCACAACATTATCAGATCAATTTTCTTTAATTTCGTTACAAAACGACAAGTTTTCTAATAAAATCATCATGAAAATATATAATGCTTTATTTATCAGGAAAATAATAATTCAAAAAGTTCATTCATAAAATTTTACTGAGATATTTTGAACAGATCTTATTTGGTGACATAGTTTGACGCATGTCTTATCGCAAGAAAGCCGTCAAATTTGGGAACAATGCATCCTCAAATTCGGACAATAGCATTCTTTTCGTTCATATCATTCGCATGGTAGGTGAGTGAGAATTGCCGAATACATATTTGTCAGGTAATTCGAATGTTCTGGAACTTATTAAATTATTAGAACCATTCATTAATTAGTGCAAAGTTTATGGAAAATAGAGATAATAGTAAATATTTGAAAGATTCCCTGATCTATGAGCAAATAAATGTTTCAACTTTTACTTTATAATAGATTTTCATTTCTTTTTTTAATAGCAATTGACGTACAGAAATTTTTTTCTATTTTAGGGCTAACATAATTATTTAAACACAATAAGTTTTTTAACCACTATAACACTTTAATTTATTTAAATTAATTACTAATTAATACAATGTCTTCTTTATTTTTCGCTTCGTATTTCAAAATGCTCTTTCTCGGAGATAGCGATGGTAAATATAATATTCACTAGTCCTGTTTTTTTCTTGGTACCTAATATTGTTTTTTGTGTAATGAATTAATATCCTGTATATTTAAGTTTTTAAACATGAAGTTTGATTAGTAATGTTTATAGTGTTACGCAATATTATATAACCATATGACATAATTACGAGTAGTACTAAACTAAATCCACGACCATTATAATATATAATGTCTCATAAAAATTCTGATTAGTTTTTCTTTCAAATACAGATTTTATGTGTCGTAAAGAAATTTGAAATTTAAAAAAACACGTTAAAACACACTGATGTCAAATATAACATTATAGAGAAGAGAAATCTCATCGTGAGACAAAAAATATTTTCACAAGAAAATAACAGTAAATGAGAAGTTGGAAGTATTTTTTTTGCTTCGCTTTTATTTTCTTATATACGAGAGAGACTTAATGTGGTCCGACAGAAGATGTGTTCCAGGAAAAGTTTCTTTCCGGTCATGAGACGCTGAAAAATAACAGTAGTCTTGGTTTGCAACAAAGTTGAGACGAAATGTCGTAGATGTTTGGGAGGAAAGGATGGAAGGGGTGAGAGAGAGGGAAAAGCGGGATTGGATGGGAGCGATGGAAAAGAAACTGAGGGTGTACAGTGCGCAAAGAGGTCGAGAGTTGCCCCGGGGTTTCATATAAACTCGGCAAGGTCTCACAATGGACACTGACTGGACCCCTGGTTAGTTGAATTGCAGTAGTATGCGTGAATGTGTGAGTGTGGTCAGAGTATTGCCCGTTGGTAATGTCTACGTCTGGACTAGAGGTATCATTATTGCAAGTACTGATGCAGCCTCCAGCATCACACCAGAAACGACTATCGTCTCGTCTTTACTTGTACCATGTGTATACAATCTTCTCTCCTGTACACGAAATGCAGACTTCTAACCCTCCCAGTGAATAAAGCAAGCAGTGGTTCAACTATATACTGTAAACTAAATTCTACTCATATAAGTCAATGTTGGCTCTCAATAATAATTTTCAGTACCAAAGCAATGTGGAAAAATCTTTTTCGACACAAATTATTTCTCTACTTTTTCCTCTCTTTTCATTTCTAGAAGTAAGACAGAAAATAGTAAGTGCTCTCTTTAAAGCAGATTTCAAATTTTTTAACAAGGTTTTTTGTAATTAATTTAAGGGGTTATATCTGTTTGGAATTTTTCTCTTTTACATTTTTTTATTGGCTTCAAATACACTATATCATCCCCAGATTGATAATAAATAACGCCCTTGCATTATTCAGATCTTGAAATATTCTGGTTCAACAAATCTATAACGTTGTAGTGTGAAACAGGAAAACGATAAGGAATGCATTGCTTTAGTTTAGAAAAGACTCAAATAATTTAAGAAAATAATTAATACTCATCTAAAAAATACATAAACATATTAGATGAGCTGCAGTGAGATGATGTCTACCCACGTCGAAAAATTCCATGGAATTTTCGTAGAGATTATTTTTACAAGTAATAACATTTTTCACATGAATTCAATTATTTACAAAAATGTAAGAAAATTTCGTTGCAAGAATTCAATTATTTTAATAAACAATAAAATTTTTCATAGGATTTCAATTATTTTAAAAATAATTTTTAATAAATTCATCGAAAAATGTAATTATTTTCAAAAATTTTTTGCAAGGATTCAATTACACTTCAGAAATAATAAAATTCTTCGTTGAAATTAAAATATTTTCAGAATCTGCAATTTTAATAAAATTTCTTAAAAGAATTCAGTTATTTAAAAAAAGTGTAATAAAATTCATTCAAAGAATTCAATTATTTTCATAAATAATACAATTCTTTATAGGATTTCAATTATTTAAAAAAAAATTTAATAAAAACTCGTTTCAACACTGACAATGAGAAAACTGAAGGGATATACTTCCGAAAGCAACATAGCTCCAATTTTGTTGAAACTTCGTATACTTACGTAATTTTGTGCCCTGATTACGAAAATCATAGTGAAAATTGGCAACTCGGTGATCTTCATGGTAAAAACCATAAAAAACACCATAAAATGTGTTTTTTTGCGTTTAACTCGCAAAAAACGCAAAATTTCAAAAAATGTTTTTTACAAAAGATATAGATTTTACAAAAATGAACATTTTTTGTTTTAACTATTTTCCCCTAAAATTGTTAGTTTTCGAGAAAAATGCAAATACTCGGTCATATTCATGGTAAAAACCATAAAAATATGGTTTTTTGCGTTTGACTCGCAAAAAACGCAAAATTTCAAAAAATGTTTCATACAAAAGTTGTAGGTCCTAGAAAAACACATCTTTTCTCTCCTATACGTTTTTTTCAATACTAAATACTTTTCGAGAAAATCGTAAAAAACCAAAAAATATCATAAATTTGTCTGAACCATAAAAAATATCATATGACTGATGCTTTATAATACATTTGCCGACCCTGGCCGTAACCCGGTTCGAAACAGGAAACCAGTTAAAGGCTCAGTCTGGCTTAAGCGTGCTTGATCAAGACCTGGTGGGGCCAAACTCAAATTTTGATCAAACTGAAACTTAGTTTGCCCGGGTCCGTGATGTTCCGTCCCACCAGGCACTTTAAAAAGTGCTTTTTTACCATGAATATGACCGAGTATCCAATTTGCACTATGATTTTCGTAATCAGCGTACCAAAATACATAAAGAAACTTTATTTTGTTAAAATTACATGTCCTTTTAGTTGACAGTATATTTTAACCAATTTTCATGGTATTTTATGGTTTTTTGCATTTTTCTCGAAAACTAACAATTTTAGGGGAAAATAGTTAAAACAAAAAATGTTCCTTTTTGTAAAATCTATATCTTTTGTATGAAATATTTTTTGAAATTTTGCGTTTTTTGCGAGTTAAACGCAAAAAACCACATTTTATGGTGTTTTTTATGGTTTTTACCACGAAGATGACCTAGTCGCCAATTTTCACTATGATTTTCGTAATCAGGGCACAAAATTACGTAAGTATACCAAGTGTCAACAAAATCGGAGCTATCTTGCTTTCGGAAGTGCACCCGTAAACCCAAAAATTATTATTGTTCATTTGTCGACCACGTTAAATTCGATCGAATACAATGTCATATTATTTAAATTCATACATTTGATGTATTTAATTTGATTTTATTTAAATATTTTTAAACAAATAATTATTCTGACACAGGGACACTCTCTCTACCATTTTCCAGCTATCGAACTGCAACTAGCAAGAGCATTAAAGGAAGATTAAATTAGTGCTGTTTGTTTGCTTATTTAATTTAATTATTTTTGAGATAAATGCAAAAATTGCTGTTACTTAACTTGATAGCCTTTGTGTATTCACCAATTAGTTTGCCTCAAAAATTTGTTTGTTCATTATTGATTAACACTTTGCTTGGTGACCTGGTGTTGATAATAAATATTTATTCAACTTCAATTTAGTTTTGACAATTGCCGGTAAGAAACCTGGTTGCCCTTGTTTACGCGGAATTGTTTCTTAATTTTTTTACTTTTGTCCCTTTAATTTATTTTTTGTTTCCTTCTATGACTGGCGCCCACCTTTTGCACCATATTTAATCGTCCTTAGGTAACATTGTGTTTATTAAATTAAATAAATTTATTCTTGATTTTATTATTTTGTAAAATTTTCATGTCATATTTTTAATTTAAACTTGGTGAAAATATTTTTTATGTTACATAATAAATAAAGTACTTTTAACAAATGCATAACTGAAAAAAATTACTAAGTTCGAAATATATTTGTTTCAAAAGGAAACGTCTAAATTTTAATAGTAGTAAAAGGTTGAATCGATTGAGATAAAGTGAATGATCGGATAGTTATTTTATTGTGAAAATGAATATAACAGTTATTAAGGATTTTTATATCGTCTTTTTTATTAACAGCATTTTTTTGGAAAGTTAATATGAATCATCTCAAAAATTAGTCGCTTTTTATAATTATTATTTTATCCAGAATTCAGAACTTTTCTTAGTCGAAATAGTGTTGATATGAATCATTATAAAATTTTTAAGGAAATTATTTTTTGTAATACCTTCTTATCATTTCCAGGTATGTTTAAAAAAAAATTAAAAATTTATCATACCCAAAGTTAAAAAAATTGATTTGTTTATAAAATTTTTTTATTTTTTTAATAAAAAATTGAAAAAAAACTTTTTTGTTATGATTATTTAAAAGAAGAGAGAAAAATAAAACTTTTTTTCTCTTGTCAAAAAATGAAAAGAAGCAATATTTTTTGAGTTATCTGACATTAAAAATATACTTACATATAAAAAACGAAAATTTTGAAAATTCATATAACTCAAAAATTTGGCCTCAAAAAAAAAAAATAAATAAAAAAAATACGTATCTGTTTTTTTTCAATACAGAATAGAAAAAAAATATTTTTTGCCGATCTTAAGAGGTCGACTGAATTCTCACGTGGAATTGCCCATATATACATTTATTTATTGTTTCTTTTTCAATAAAATTCATATTTGATAAATCTATCTTCTATATATATGTTAGGCTCAAAAGCCGAAAACGGCCAATGGACGGAAAAATAAGCCAAACCTAGTTTTGGCAAATGCAGTTTTACCAAAACTAGTTTTGGCCGGTCCACTTCGACCATTGGGCGTTTAAAATGCTCAAAACTAGAATTGGCATACTGTACTGACCAAAACTAAGTGTGGCATTTCTCACTAGGACAAAACCCGTTGTATCAAAAATTTATTTTGATGTATCACGTAATCTCCCTCTTTTCTGTCACTGTCATTTCCTAGCCTTATGATTCACAGACTTTGTTTTTGTAATACGAATCTATTATTCATATTAATTAGTATACAGTAAGAAAAGCTATCCGTCAGTCATAGGAAAGTATGGGAATCGCATAAGTCTGTCTCACTCCCACTCATGGGATATGACTGACGTGGTAGGTTTTCGTACTGTATATTCATCAGTTGTGTCAGTCACTATAAAATTACAAATATATAAGTGTAAAATGGAGAAATTGTGGCAGTTTGAAGAAAAAGTACAGGACTATTTTAAAAATGTGCAATCTGATAATGTTTTTACATCAGTTTTTACTTTTTATTTTCTTTTTTAGTCATGGAGTCAGAATTAAAACAAAAGTACGTCAATATTCCTAGAGCTGTCATTGATATCTATTTATCATTATATATGTATGTGTGTCGGTATGTCACAGAATCTTTGTTCGCGCATCACTTAAAAACGGCTTAACCATTTAAAACCAAATTTGGCAGAATGTTAGACCTTGGGCCAAGGAAGGTTTATAAATTTACAGATTTGAAAAATATTAATTAGAACGGGAGATATTCAATTTTTTCGAAAAATTCAAAAACCAAAAATTTTCAAATTTTACATTTTTTTAAAAAATGCTTTCAAATTTTCTATAATTGAGTATAACATGTTTCTTAGTCACATTTTAGAATAGTTTTGCCAAAAATAATGTCCTATAACTAAGATGTAAGTATAAAATTTTTTTTTAAAAATTCAAAAAATCGAAATTTTCCAAATTTTATATTTTTTAATGGACTGCTTTTAAACTATATATAATTAATCATTACATGTTATTCAGTCACATTTTAGCATAATTTTTCAAAAAATAATATCTTATAACTAAGATTAAAGTATAAAAATGTTTTCAAAAAAATTTAAAAATCAAAAATTTTACATGTTTTGATGATTTGCTTTTAAACTCTGTATAATTGAGTGTTACATGTAATTTAGTCATATTTTAGCATAATTTTGCACAAAAAATGATATAACTAAGATGTAAGTATAAAAATATTTTCCATATCAAAAAATCGAAAAAATTACAATTGTTATTAATTACTATCAAGTTTAATTCAGTAGTATTTTTAAGGTTATTTTTATTTTATGAAAATACTCTTTTTTAAGAAAATATGTTATATACCAGTACCAGTCCTTGACGGGATTTAGTTTACCATAATAGAATTGACAGAGTGTCTACCAATTGCGCGGGGAAACCGATAAATAGCCGGGAGTTTAATTTGACCAGGAAAAACCGGGAATTTTCTTATCAAATTAAAAAAGTTTTATTATATTAATTTGATTTTAAAAACTGCTTTTTACTTTAATTTTTATTGTCTAATTGTGACACAATTATTTATAATTAGACTCTTCTTTGACTCCAGAAGCTGGTGTAAATTTAGGATTAATTTTTAATACATTAATTGCAGTACTATAAACGCACAAAGTACTACAAGTTGCCAAATACTGTTCCTGAATATCAAATTTGATAGAAAAAAATCTGTCACTGATTGAAATAGTAATATTTTTCTCACGAAATAGTTAATGGTAACTAATTATTAGTTTTTCCCAGTAAAATTTAATTCCCGGCTATTTCCCGGTTGGTAGAAACCCTATCAAATGTATTAGCCGAAACTAAAACCCGTCGAAGACGGGTCCGACAGCTAGTGTATGTATGTTTGTATGTATGTATATATGTGTGTCGGTATGTCACTGAATCTTTGTTCGCGCATCACTTAAAAACGGCTGAACCATTTGAAACCAAATTTGTCAGAATGTTAGACCTTGGGCCAAGGAAGGTTTATAAATTTACAGATTTGAAAAATATTAATTAGAACGGGAGATATTCAATTTTTTAAAAAAATTAAAAAATCAAAAATTTTCAAATTTTACATTTTTTTAAAAAATGCTTTCAAACTTTCTATAAATGAGTATAGCATGTTATTTAGTCACATTTTAGAATAGTTTTGCCAAAAATACACGGAAAGAAAAAGTCCGTCAATCATTAATAGACTAGTATATTACTTTGAGACGCGACACAAAATCATTGAATGGATAACATTCTTTGAGTCACAATCAATGACGAGTTGCTTGCTAAAATTTAGAAAACTGTCATCAATATATAAAACTCGTTCACTAAAATTTAGAAAACTGTCTATTAAATTTCCTATGACTATCAAAAGCATTCAAAAAATTTAACTTTTTTCAGAATCATCCCTAATTTTAGACACTATTTGGTACAGAATGAACACATTTTTTTCGTTGCACAGTTCCGATATTTTATTTACACTCTTAGACGCTTCAGACCAAAACATTTTCGCATTTTAACGCAAGTAACCTAAAACCCAAGACTTACATATATATTCGCATACTTAATAACTACACGTAGAAACGCACACTTATAACACTTTACGTTAAGAAGCGAACTGTTCTTATATACCAAATAACAAAATTTTTCACAACTTGTGAGAAATGATTTTGCACTAATAACTACTTTTTAATTAGCGAGAAGTATAAAAGAAAATATATTTTCATCGAGGTCAATTTCTAGACGCAATTCAACTGCAAATTATTAGTTAAGTTAAATATTCACATTACACATAATAGTATATAGGGATATGTATAGCAGACAGCAAAAACACATGGACTATAGAGAAACCGGAGGAAATGCGCATCGGTACACTGCGCAACAATGCGCTAGTGAAGAGCACCGATTTAGAATACGAGTCAACTAACGTTTCACAAACTTTCACTAATGATTCGTAAACATTCAAACAGCCATTGATAACAATTCAGCATTAAATCTAAAACAATTGGTCACATACTGGCATTCTAATCAATCCATGACTTGTTTTTTAAACTTTTATGAAGTTTTTCAATCGTTAAGTAAAGTTAAGTAACCATCAACGGAAAAAGAGTCCCATCTCAAAGTAATATACTAATCCATTAATGGTTGACGGACTTTTTCTTTCCGTGTAATGTCCTATAACTAAAATGTAAGTATAAAAATGTTTTCAAAAAATCGAAATTTTTCAAATTTTTTTTTTTTAATGAATTGCTATTGAACTCTCTATAATTGAGTATTACATGTTATTTAGTCAAATTTTAGCAAAATTTTTCCAAAAATAGTGTACTATAACTAAGAATTAAAAATTAATTAATATTAATTATTATAAAAATATTTTCAAAAAATTTTAAAAATCGCAAATTTTCAAAGTTTGCATTTTTTAATGAATTGCTTTTAAACTCTGCATAATTGAGTATTACATGTTACTTAATCACATTTTAGCATAATTTTGCACAAAAAATAATGCTATGTAAGTATAAAATAATTAATAAAATTATTTTCGATATCAAAAATCGAAAAAATTATAATTCTTATTAATTACTATCAAGCTTAAGTCAGTAATATTTATGGGGTCTCTGACTAAGATTTTGACGTCAAAATAACGCAATTCATAATTATTTATCTAAATCATTCAATATTCTTTAATTGAAAGAACTTCAGAAACTTTAAAAATGGAGATGTTTTATGATAAATATTTTATGAAAAAAAATTATATCACAGGATGTCAAGAATTGTTAGTCACCTGTGATACGATACTATCATTATGCTAATGGGTAAAAGCTTAGGTGGTAAAAAGTTACGTTATTTTACTTTTAGATTAAACTTCTAAAGATGTTTTGATCAATGCTGCTTTTCAAGATGAATTTCAAACGCCTACAATTAGTAGAAAGAAGCCATAAAATTTTTCAAAAGTCCATATCCTACTATTTTTGGGGTCGCTCTTTCGAATGGCGTGGTCAAAATTTTCAAAAAATGATATTAAACCCTTCTTTTTTTCAAAAATACTTAAAAATGTCAAGTTTTTTGAATGCAATTTTTTTTTAAAGAATTTTTTTCTCCGCCATAACATTTTTTAAATAGAACAAAAAGTATCAGAAACGTGTTCCCGATAGTTGTCCTTGAAAAATATCCATTTCTAATTATTATTTTTTTCGATTTTGAATTTAAAATGGCGCTTGAAGGACAAAAAAAATTCCTAATTTTACGTAACATTACAAACTTTTTCAAAATTGCTCAAATCTAATTGAAATTTGTTACTCGGGGGTTTTGGGGATCGCTGATTACGAATCTGAAGTCAGATTCAAAAAATTCAAAATGGCGGATCCAATATGGCGGTCGAATTTTGTGAAACTCATTGCATTCAGTTGAAACTCGTTACTCGGAGGTTTTTGGGGTCGCTGATTACGAATATGAAGTCAGATTCAAAAAATTCAAAACGGCGGATCCAAAATGGCGGCTTAATTTTTCAAAATTACTCAGATTTGCTTGAAATTTGTTACTCGGGGGTTTTTTATTTCGCTGATTACAAATATGAAGTCAGATTCAAAAAATTCAAAACGGCGGATCCAAAATAGCAGCTTAATTTTCCAAAATTACTGAGATTTGCATGAAATTTGTTACTCTGGGGGTTTCGGGGTCGCTGATTACGAATATGAAGTCACATTCCAAAAATTCAAAATGTCGAAGTTATACTCTATTTGTTGTAATTCTACCAGTATCAAGTAATCTATATTTTACAATATATTTCAAAATCGAAAAGGTAACCATTGGAACTGCAGAGAGCCCATAATTTTATTCCAAACCTTACTGGTTTACCTTTTATAAATTGTTTTAAAACTGACCTACCATAAAATCTTAACCATAAAATCGCCGAAAAGGGGACTCAAAATACTAAATCGATGTAGATTTAGTCTGAATATATTGGTCAACTAGCTGTCGTACCCGTCTTCGACGGGTTTTACACTGCAAAAATTGGTATCTCACTCGTGTCTTAAAATGAGTTGCTTTAAGTGTTTAAACCATTGAGATACAAAATCTGTTTTATATTGAGACATTTAATTTCATCTCGTGTCTCATTTTAAGACATTAAAGGTAACTCAATGCGTATAAGACACGTAAAACGTCTTCTTAGTGTGAGACGGATACTCGAAACACATTTCGTGTCTCAAAATGCATTGCTAAATGTGTAAGACACTTTGAAACGTCTTAAAATGAGACACATATCTGTTTCAAATATGTGGACTAAGACATCTTATGTGTTTCAAATATTGGACAAAACGTCTAAAAATGAGACACTTGTTTTTGCAGTGTAGTTTCTACCAATACATTTAACAATGTTTCTACCAATCTAGAAAATCAGAAAAAAGCCGAAAATTTAATTTGACCGGAAAATTAATAATTAGTTACCAATAGATATTTCGGTAGTATAATATTACTATTTCAATAGTCTCCACCTTTTAGCAAAAAATAAAAAATTATCAAAAATTCGAAAAACCCAATTTCTTAAAATTTAACATTTTTTTCTTCTCCTTTATATCATTAAGCTTCATTATTTTTGTGCTCTTAAAAAATAATTTACTTATTTAAAAGTCTTTAATGTTTGGTAAAAAATCTAAAATTATGTAAAATTAGCAAAAATTCAAAAAACCGAATTTCTTAAAATTCAACATTTTTTCTCCTTTTTTATGGCATTTAGCTTCATTATTTTTGTGCTCTTCAAAAATACTTTACTTAATTTGTTATCTCTACCCTTTGGTAAAAAATCTAAAATTATGGAAAATTAGCAAAAATTTAAAAAACCAAATTTCTTAAAATTCAACATTTTTTCTTCTTTTTTTATGGCATTTAGCTTCATTATTTTTGTGCTCTTTAAAAATAATTTACTTATTAAAAATTCTCCACCCTTTGGTAAAAAATCTAAAATTATGGAAAATTAGCAAAAATTCAAAAAACCGAATTTCTTAAAATTCAATATTTTTCCTTCTTTTTTATGGCATTTAGCTTTATTATTTTTGTGCTCTTCAAAAATATTTTACTTATTTAATAGTCTTCATTCTTTGGCAAAAAATCTAAAATTATGGAAAATTATCATAAAATATTTATTATAAAACATCTCCATTTTTAGAGTCTCTGAACTTCTTTCAATTAAAGAATACTGAATGAATTGGATAAATAATTATGAATTGCATTATTTTGACGTCAAAATCTTAATCAGAGACCTTAAAAATACTACTGAATTAAACTTGATAGTAATTAATAACAATTATAATTTTTTCGTTTTTTTGATATCGAAAATATTTTTATACTTATATCTTAGTCATATCATTTTTGTGCAAAATTATGCGAAAATGTGACTAAATAACATGTAATACTCAATTATACAGTGTTTAAAAGCAATTCATTAAACAATGTAAACTTTGTAAACTTGCGAATTTTTTAATTTTTTGAAAACTTTTTTATACTTAAATCTTAGTTATAGGACACTATTTTTTGCAAAATTATACTAAAATGTGACTAAATAACATGTAATACTTAATTATAGATAGTTTAAAAGCAGTCCATTAAAAAATATAAAATTTGGAAATTTGCGATTTTTTGAATTTTTCGAAATCATTTTTATACTTACGTCTTAGTTATAGGACAGTACTTTTTTAAAAATTATTTTAAAATTTGACTAAATAACATGTAATACTCAATTATAAAGAGTTTAAAAGCAATTTATTAAAAAATATAAAATTTGAGAAATTTCGATTTTTTGAATTTAAAAAAAAAAATTTTATACTTACATCTTAGTTATAGGTCATTATTTTTGGCAAAACTATTCTAAAATGTGACTAAATAACATGTTATACTCAATTATAGAAAGTTTGAAAGCATTTTTTAGAAAAATGTAAGATTTGAAAATTTTTGATTTTTGAATTTTTCGAAAAAATGGAATATCTCCCGTTCTAATTAATATTTTTCAAATCTGTAAATTTATAAACCTTCCTTGGCCCAAGGTCTAACATTCTGCCAAATTTGGTTTCAAATGGTTCAGCCGTTTTTAAGTGATGCACGAACAAAGATTCTGTGACATACCGACACACATACATACATACATACATACATACATACATACATACATACATACATACATACATACATACATACATACACGAAATTTTTTATTGGTATATTTGACATCCTTGATGCCTAAAACGAATAATTATGTGCGAAATTTAAAGTTCTAAGCAATGTACAGACAAAAGTCTGATTTTATATATATAGATTTTCTCACACACCAAACTCTGGAAGGATTACTTTGATTTTCGGGACTATGGAATTTTATTCTCGAAAACTATCGCGGGTCATTCAGATGCTACTGGTTCTGTTTTCAAATGTAGATCTTGAGACCAATAATCACGTCGAAATATCCAATAAGTTGTAGTACTGTTCACTACATCAAACTTATGTCTTAGGCTCAGCATAAATTCATTAACATTTTTTTTTCTGTTTATATTATTTTCAATGAAACTCATAATCAGATTTTAATTTTTTAAGAGTTTTAATTTTTATACAAGTTACTATAAGGTATAATACAGCATTTTGCAAAAAATCAAAACGATCTTCAGATTTTTAAATATCTTTTTTAAATCTCAACATTTTCATCGACTAACAAGTGAATAATCACGGTTCATTTGTTATTGCTAATTAGTCGCTATGTTCATAGTTTTGTGAAAAATAATTTGACAGTTCTTTTACACAATATCGTCGAAGAGAAGATCAGATTCTTTGCTTGCTAAAAGTATTCCGCTAAAGCATTCTCGCATCAAAACGAATGATTCGACATCTGCTAAAACTATTCCTTCAAAAAAATGTTTCAAATAATCGTCGCAAAGATTCAAATTTTTCGAAACGCGGTTCATTGGTAGTTGAATATGAAGAGACTGAAAATTTTGTTAATGCCAACATCATTCCATCTGCTGATGATTCTGGTGAATCTGATTTAGAAGATACCCTAGATGAAAATGTTCAGTCTGAATCTGATATTTCCGAGTCTGAAGATAATTCTGATTTTTTGCAAAAGGCCATATCATATGACAACGTGTATGAAAATTACGACAACTGTCAAAAAAATTAGAAGCTGATTATGTGTTTGATTGGAAACAGGGTGAGTGTAAGCAGATCAAATCTTTTAATAACGAGATTATGCTGAGCCAAAAACATAAGTCTGATATAATGAACAGTACTCCAACCGAGTTGTTTGAATACTTCTTTTCAACGTAACTGAAAAATCATATTATCGACTGTACGATAAAAAACGGTCACGAGATGTCAGTTACTGAATTAGAAGTTTTCATTGGCATAATAATATTTACAATGTATAACCAAAGATTGTCTCAATGGGATTATTGGTCTCAAGATCCACATTTGAAAGCAGAACCAGTTGCATCTGCAATGACACGCGATAATTTTGAAAAAATTAAATCAAAAATAAAATTCCACGAACCCGATGATCAAAATAATGCTGACAGAGTATGGCGTGTAAGAAAATTGACTAATATATTCAGGAGCAATCTAATTTGATTTGGAATTTTTTCAAGTGCACTATCCATCGATGAGATGATGTTAAGATTTTATGGCAGGTCAGTTTTGAAGCAGTTTATAAAAGGTAAACCAGTAAGGTTTAGAATAAAATTATGGGCTCTCTGCAGTTCCAATAGTTACCTTTTTGATTTTGAAATATATTGTGGCAAAATGGACAATAAAAATGAAAATTTAGCAAACTGTGCTCTTGGTAGTCGTGTTGTTATAAATATGTTACAAGTCGTTTTCTGTAATGTACATCTGCGTAACCGAGAAGATCTGCACATTTATTTTGACAATCTCTTCACTAGCCCGGATCTTCTCGTTCATTTGAAGAAATATGGATTAGTTGCTACTGGTACAGTCAGAGCAAATAGTGTCAATATCAAGAATGCAATCACAGAGAAAGATGAAAGAGGAAAATGGGAAGTGAAACACGAAAAGAAGAGTGGCATAAATTTTATAACTGTGATGGACTCCAAACCAGTTTCTCTATTATCCACTGCAGCTGGAGTAACGCCACTGGGAAAAGTAAAACGTCGCCAGAAAGGCAAGAAAGAAAAAAAAGAATTAGATTTTCCGAATGCGTTTATGCTGTATAATCAGTTAATGGGAGGCGTTGATTTACACGATCAACGATGCAATTGAATAGCCAATTATAAGATCGAAGAAATGGACATGGATAATTTTTATTCGAATGATCCAATCAGCAATTGCCAATTCCACGATTTTATACAATCTTTGTCATGAAAAAAAAAGAAAGTACAAAATTTTTGGCTATGTGCATCAGCAAAGATTATTTGAGCAAAGTAAGAACAGAAAAGTCGTCAGTACATGAGACAGAAAAACAGCATTTACCTCGATACTGTTGCACCTCAAAATACAAAATCCGAACAAGGAAATACTGCAAAACATGCAAGTTATATTACTGTGACAATTGCTTCAAAAAAGCGCATAATACAAATTAATAGTTTTTAATAAAAAGTTGAAAGAAGTAAATTATTAAATTGAAAAAATAAAAAAAAAATAAAAAAACACTGAAAAAGTCCAAAAAAATGATTCTCTATATTGCCTACCTCCTCGTGGTGAGAATCGGGCAACTTTAATTCTTTAAAGGCTAAAGGCGACTTTATATTCAAAATCAGCGACCCCGAAAACCCCAGAGTAACAAATTTCATGCAAATCTCAGTAATTTTGGAAAATTAAGCTGCTATTTTGGATCCGCCGTTTTGAATTTTTTGAATCTGACTTCATATTTGTAATCAGCGACCTAAAAAACCCCTGAGTAACAAATTTCAAGCAAATCTGAGTAATTTTGAAAAATTAAGCCGCCATTTTGGATCCGCCATTTTGAATTTTTTGAATCTGACTTCAGATTCGTAATCAGCGACCCCAAAAACCTCCGAGTAACGAGTTTCAACTGAATGCAATGAGTTTCACAAAATTCGACCGCCATATTGGATCCGCCATTTTAAATTTTTTAAATCTGACTTCAGATTCGTAATCAGCGACCCCTAAAACCCCCGAGTAACAAATTTCAATTAGATTTGAGCAATTTTATAGTAATGAATGTGTTAGGTATCAAGTCTAGTTTGACTTGAATTTGAATTTAATAAGTTATAAAATGACTAAAATTATGTCATTTGGAATGTTGGGTTGAAAACACATTAAAAAGAAAGAAAACATCATAGATTAATACATATATTTTAAATACAAGATTACAAAACTTATAAATTTCCGTAGATTTTATGTATTAGATGTTTCTATTTTAAGGGATAAAAGTGTTCTGTTTTACAATTTTGCAAGTGTCAGTGTAGAATTTGGTGGAGGAGGAAATATATTAGAGAAGGGATGAATCGCTGAGGGGCGGATACCTTAAGATGATGAGAGGAGTGGTCATTTTAAGGGTTTATAAGTTGTTTTTACAATTCAAGTGTTTTTCTTAGGTAGGAAGGAAAGATCATTTGGACGTGATATATCTTTATGAGCCTTTTTAGAAACTTAATCCTAAGAAAGAATTACAGATTTTATGATTTTATTGCAGTATGAAATGGTATTATTTTTCATATGCTTACAAATAGAAAATTGAAAACATTTTTAAGGAAAAAGAGAATTAGATATTTTAGTCTCTTCCTAAAATAACATTTTGCGGAATTTGTACTTTACAATAAAGTAATAAACTTGAAAGGTTGAATATTTTGGGAAACTATAATATGTTTTTTTTTATTATTTTACGGTGGAGAGAGTTGTACCTTTTTAACTATCGTAACATACTGCCCCCCTTTGAACAATGAGTGTTCAAAGGAAATGAACGAAGACATATCATATGTCTGTATATTGTGTTATCATCGGTGTACAAGTTGTAAATACTAATTAAACTTAATTGTTTTGTTAATATAGCCTTATGTTTGACAATTACAACCTTTAACATTTCGAACAAATATAACAATCAATGAGTGAAACACAAGTAACATTTCTTAGATAATCAATTATGAAACTGCATTTTCGATATTTTGTTCATTTGGTAATGGGCATATGTTCTTAACACTTCGCTTGTAAGTGCTGGCTTCTGTTTTAACAGTCACAACTCGTACAACACCATCTTGGCCCGGGTGAGTTTCAATAACTCTTCCCAATACCCAATGCAACGGTGGAGTGTTATCTTCTTTTAGAACCACTAGAGTTCCAATGGTTATATTTTTGTTCGCATTTTTCCATTTGGTGCGAGTGTTGAGCTCGTTTAAATATTCTTTGTGCCATCTGGTCCAAAAGTGTCTCCTTAGTAATTGTGAATGTTGCCATGCAGATAGCCGGTTGATGGGCGTGTTTCGGAAGTCAGCTTGAGGAAGGCTTGTTAGTGGTTCACCAATCAGAAAATGTCCAGGAGTTAAAGGTCTGTGATCATTGGGATCAGAGGATAAAGGAGACAAAGGACGAGAATTTAAAACAGCCTCAATTTCAATTGCATAAGTCTCGAGTTGATCATATGTTAAAAGAGTGTCGCCGACGGAGCGTAAAAAGTGATGTTTGAACGATTTCACGCCAGCTTCCCACAGACCGCCAAAATGAGGAGCGCGCGGGGGGATGAAACTCCACATGATTTTACTATCATTTAAAAATTTCTTGATATCTTCATTATGTTTTTCCGATTGCAGAAGTTCTTGCAACTCCTTGAGTTCGCGGTCAGCACCTTTAAAGTTTGTTGCATTATCTGACATTAGAGAAATCGGTTTTCCTCGACGTGATATGAATCGACTCAGAGCTTCGAGAAATGACTCAGTAGTGAGATCATTTACTACTTCTAAATGCACAGCTTTACATGCGAGACAAACAAAAATCGCAACGTAACATTTAACTTTACCACGGTTTCGCAATCGCTTTTCCTTTATAAAAAAAGGGCCACAATAATCTACTCCTGTATGTAGAAAAGGACGAACAAATTCTACGCGTTTTGCAGGTAAGTTTCCCATGACGTAATTTATATCGCGTGGTTTTGCGCGAAAACAAGGCATGCATTGATGAATAATTTTTCGCGTGGTGTTACGTCCGTCAATGGGCCAATATAATTCCCTGACCGAATATAGCGTAGTCTGTATACCAGCATGGAGAAGTTTAACATGTTCTTCGCGCACGATAAGAGTAGTTACATGATGATTTCGCGGAAGAAGAATTGGATGTTTTTGTTCAGGTTTCAGGTTTGAATGTTCTAACCTTCCACCGACTCTAATAATTCCTTCATCAAGAAAAGGATTAAGAGATTTTATCGGGCTTTTAGAATCAATTTCCTCTTCTCGAGACAAAGCGGAAATTTCTTTAGAAAAATCTCTTTTTTGAGTTAATCGCACTATTCGATTCAAGGATAAATTAAGTTCGTCTTTTGTTAATTCGTCAATTTGTTTGTCTTTTCCTTTTGCATTATGTGCAAAACGAAGGCAATAAGCAATAACTCTGACGAGAGTTCTGAAAGACGAAAATTTTTCAAGAATGTTTCTACTTGAAACGATTATGTTCATAACCATTTGAACTGGTTTTTGAATTTTCATCTCAGGAATGCTTTCATTTTTTAATTCAAGCGACGGCCAGTGATTTTCAGAAAGAAGGAGATATTGAGGACCGTTTGACCAAAGGGTGCCTTTTGCAAATTCTTTTGGCCATTGACCACGTGATATGAGGTCAGCTGGATTTTCAGAGGTAGGTACATGTTTCCAATGCCGAATGTCGGTAAGCGTCTGAATTTTTGCTACACGATTAGCGACGAATGTTTTAAGCAAATGTGGTTGGGTGTTAATCCAATGAAGTGTAATAGTGGAATCGGACCAAAAATAAGTATGATCAAAATTGATTTTCAAAGTATTTTGAACTAAATTTTGGAGTTCCGCGAGTAATAGTGCCGAACAAAGTTCTAATCTAGGTAACGAGATTGTTTTGACGGGTGCGACTCGGGATTTTGAACACAAAAGGACTACCTGAGCTTGTCCCCTTTCATCAATAGAGCGAATATAAAGACACGCCCCATAAGCCTTTTCACTCGAATCGCAAAATCCGTGAAGTTGCAGATTTTTAGCATTTGGGGAAATAGCACATCTCTGAAATCGAAGCTGATTAATACAGGGTAATTGATCAAGATATTCGCGCCAAGATGTTTCAATAGAAGTTGGAATAGTTTCGTCCCAATGGATATTTAATTTCCATAACTCTTGCAACATAATTTTTCCTGGAATAATAACAGGACCTAAAAGACCATAAGGATCAAAGATTTTTGCAACTTGTGAGATGATTTTTCTTTTGGTTGTTTTACTGTTAGATTCAGGTAATTTTACAGTGTAAGAAATTGTGTCTTCCTTAAAATTCCAATGAACCCCTAGTGTCTTCACTGAGTCTGAAGAATCAAGAGCCATAAAGGGATTATCCCTGGAGTTTTCAAGATCTGACACAATAGAAGGGTCATTTAAAGCCCATTTTCTGAGACAAAACCCACCCTTTTTAAGTAGTTCAATAAGGTCGTCGCGCAATTCAACAGCTTCCTTTTTTGTGTTTGTACCTGTCATTAAATCGTCGACATAAAAATCATTTTTTAAAACTTCCGATGCTAGAGGATATTGTAAACATTCGTCATCAGCTAATTGGTGTAGAACTCGAGTGGCTAAAAAAGGGGCACTCGCCACACCAAATGTTACTCTATTTAGTGAGTAAATTTTGATGGGTTTATCGGGAGATTCTCGATAAATGATTTTTTGAAATGAAGTATCATCAGGGTGCATCTTTATTTGGCGATACATTTTCACGATGTCAGCAGTTAAGACAAATTGTCGAGAACGGAACCGTATTAAGTGACTAAAAAGGTCGGGTTGAATTGTTGGTCCTACCATTAAGGCTTCATTCAGTGAAACACCAGTTGGAGGCTCTGTCGATGCATCGAAAACAAGTCTAGATCTTGTCGTCAGACTCTCTTCTTTAATAACCGCGTGATAGGGCAAATAAAATCCAGAAGAGTGATTTAATTGATCGTCGGGAACTAGCGTCATGTGGTTAAGAAGTTCATATTCTTCAATTTGTTCCTTACACGATTTTTCGAGATCAGGATCTTTACGAAATCGATTTTCTAAAGAGAAAAAACGGCGGAGAGTTGTGTTAAAGGAGTTTCCTATTTGTTCCCTTTTGTCATTAAAAGGAAGCCTAACAATATAAGAACCGTCAGAATCTCTTATTGTATTTTTTGCAAAATGTTCTTCGCAGGCGATTTCTTCGGGAGAACGAATTTTGGAGTTCGGTAGTTCTTCCACTTCCCAGAATTTTGTTAATTGTGATTCTATAGAAGAGTTGCGAGTAAAATTACATTGTCTCGTTTGTGTTGAAGAGACTGATTTTCCGTATATTTCTCCAGCAATTATCCAGCCTAATAAGGTTTTCTGTAAAATTGCTGGATGATTCTTTAATCGAATCTGACCAACACAAAGAAGATTGTAAAATAATCCCACTCCAATGATGCCATCTAAATTACCTGATTGTTCAAATTCAGGATCAGCTAAAACAATGTTTTTTGGGATTTGCAACGAGTTTCTATCTATGCTGAGAGTAGAAACAGAAGAATTCAAATTTTCGATAATTAAAAATTCAAGAGATTTTTCAAATTTACAGAATCTTGATTTTATTACCGCATTCGTTGAATGACGCACAGTCGTATAATTGGTACCTATACTTAAAACATTAATATTTACCGGACTGCGAGGTAAGTTTAAATGTGTAGCAACTGATTCTGTGATATAATGCGATTGGGACCCGCTATCTAAAAGGAATCGACATTGTTTAATTTTATTTTCCTGACTGACTAATTCAACTACAACAGTGGACAATAACATTTCCGAAGAATTATTGTTACTAGGCAGGTAATTTAAATTTGTCGACTTACATATATTCGAATCATTCTCGATAAGACCTTTATTTTCAAAATGTAAAAGAATGTTATGTTTCTTTTGACATTTCGCGCAAGGCTCTCCTGTACATTTGTTAGTACGATGAGATGATTGCAAACAATTAACGCATAAGTTTTCTCTTTTAACAATTTTAAAACGGTCTGACGGAGAAAGATTCAAAAAAGAATCACAAGAAATGAGATCGTGTTGACCTTTGCAATTTTGACATGAAGTCGGTGAAGTCTTAGACAAAAATAATTTTTGATTTGAACGATTATTATTGTTAGGTCGCGAGTTAGATTGCGGTTTTCTTTCATGCGATATATTATGTTTATTGCGAATTTGAGCTGATCTTGTTGCATCTAATTGAGCTCGTTTTTGCAGAAAAGATATGAGCTCGTCTAATCCCGGACAAACATTTTCACAAGAGAATTCATCCCACCTTTCTGCAGTGTTTGAATCCATCCTGCTTCTAATTAACACAATCAAAAGACTACCCCATTGATCAACAGGTTCCTCAAGAACCTTTAACGCTCTTATATGCTTTTGGACATGATTCAGAAGTTCGCGCAATGAGAATTCCTTGGACATGTATGGAACGTTCAAAAGATCTTGTATGTGATTTTGTTTTATTAATTTTCGATTATCGTAAGTTTCCTTTAAGCTTTCCCAAGCAACTAAATAATTTTCTCCCGATAATTGAACCGACGCGATAACTTCGGCGGCTTCTCCGGTTAAACAATTTTTTAAATATCTCAATTTTAAAATTGGAGCTAATTTGGAATTGTTGTGAACCATGGAATAAAATACGTCATAGAAACCTAACCACGATTCATAGTTGCCGTTAAACGAAGGCAACCCTAGTGAAGGCATTTTAAAATCGTCTGATATTTCATTATTGGACGAACTAGTGTTAAGTGGATTAATCAAGGGATTTGTGATTTGACTATGAATTCCGTTTTCAACATTTGAAGGAGTAGCAGACGATGGCGAAACCTCTGTGTTGATTGGCGTTAATATACTAAACATTTTATCATAAAGAGCAAAATATCTGTTTTCAAAGTCGTTTCTCGCATCTTCGTCGATTCCATCTTCATTTAAAGTTCCCGAACCGCCCTTTTCTATTATTGTTTGCCATTTTTCAAAGTCACATAAGTTTCCTTCAAAATCTTTACTTTGTCTTACAAGAGAGTGATATTTTGTAGGATTGTAACTATCAAGAAATTTTTCAAGATTTGTTAATTTACGTTTAAGATTTCCACGCTCCTTTTTGGCGGTTGTAAGATCTACATCGGTTAAATGTACAGTCGCGTTACCGTTGTTTGGAATTTCCGAATTACTACCAGGATCAGTCATTTTGATTAACAATTGAAATTGAGTAATAAAGGAAAATATTAGAATGTAAAAGGATAGATTGGCAAACTGACTCACTCACCGCTGATAACGTCTAAATAGCTTGACTTAAGATGATGATATGTATCCTTGACTTACAATCACGTTCCACAAATCCAAATTTTGATTCCGGTGATGGAGGTAATGCACTTTACAGAACCATTTAAACGAGTCTCAAACACATTTCACTTGTAACTCACAGTTTATTAGTCTATATAGCACTCAAATGTAAAGTTTTAAAGTTCACAAAGTCACATACGATGGTTATAAATATAACGATGAGATAACACTAGAACTTCCGTTACTGGATATATTTAATTTTACGAATTTACTACAATAGCGTAAATCCGGCTCGAAGGACCAAAATGTTAGGTATCAAGTCTAGTTTGACTTGAATTTGAATTTAATAAGTTATAAAATGACTAAAATTATGTCATTTGGAATGTTGGGTTGAAAACACATTAAAAAGAAAGAAAACATCATAGATTAATACATATATTTTAAATACAAGATTACAAAACTTATAAATTTCCGTAGATTTTATGTATTAGATGTTTCTATTTTAAGGGATAAAAGTGTTCTGTTTTACAATTTTGCAAGTGTCAGTGTAGAATTTGGTGGAGGAGGAAATATATTAGAGAAGGGATGAATCGCTGAGGGGCGGATACCTTAAGATGATGAGAGGAGTGGTCATTTTAAGGGTTTATAAGTTGTTTTTACAATTCAAGTGTTTTTCTTAGGTAGGAAGGAAAGATCATTTGGACGTGATATATCTTTATGAGCCTTTTTAGAAACTTAATCCTAAGAAAGAATTACAGATTTTATGATTTTATTGCAGTATGAAATGGTATTATTTTTCATATGCTTACAAATAGAAAATTGAAAACATTTTTAAGGAAAAAGAGAATTAGATATTTTAGTCTCTTCCTAAAATAACATTTTGCGGAATTTGTACTTTACAATAAAGTAATAAACTTGAAAGGTTGAATATTTTGGGAAACTATAATATGTTTTTTTTTATTATTTTACGGTGGAGAGAGTTGTACCTTTTTAACTATCGTAACAGAATGAAAACATTAAAATGTCAAACTGAACAATATTTTCTTATTAAACAAATTTCAAAAAGGAAATCAAGAATGAAATAACATTTTTATTTTTAAAAAATGCAATTGAACATAATTTTATTATTATTAACCAAATTAACTAAATCTATAAACAAATAGTATCCAAAAAATAAAAGTACTGCAATGATTTAAAATAAATAATAATATTCGTTGAAATACTTAAAAATATTGTTTCATTTATGCTCGGAACAAATTATGTGAAATTTTCAATTAAAATACGCTTCAACTACTTCTAGAATCTGCGACTATTTTTCTTGTAACTCCTTAAAAAGACATGATGCACTAAATAATATTAAAGGGAATGCTTGAAAGTTCGAACATAAATGAAACTATTGTAACACCAATAATACTAACCTAAATTAACAAAGTTAACACCATTAAATTATAAATATGAATATAAATACACTTTGAAAAGATTAAAAAGAACAATTTATTTTAGAAAATGAAAGCCATTTTTAATGTTTTTTTTTAAAAAACAAAAAAAGAACATGAATCAATTGAAACATAAATATTAAAAGGCAAATTCTTAAAAAGATTTTAAACAGCCATTTTTTATGAATAGTGCAGTTTATTTCTACCTTTTTTTAAAAAAAAGTTAATGTATGATAAGCAGCATTTTTTGTAAAAGAAAATCTAAAACGAAATGTTATGCTTTACATTTTCTTCGTCTAAAAACAGATAACTTATTCAATTTACACTATTACTAAAATGAACTTATAAAGAAATTTTTAAAGAATGAAAATTTTTAATACAAAGCACTATATTTAAATGCTCTAAATAAAATTTTAAAACGGATGAGCATAAGAAATAATTTGAAAATTTTTGTTTATTAAAACTATTTGATTAGAATTTCTATTAGTAATGAAATTAAAAAATCAGAAACTTCCATTTTTCCATAAATCCTCAATATTGTTTACCAATTTCTATCTGATACTGCGAAAAAATGTAAAAAAAAAACAGTTTTGTTTTCGCTTTTATTGTAAACCTAACTTAGAACCAAACTAAAATTCAAAACAAAGTTTACTACTATTTAAAAACACATATCTACAACACGAAAAGATTCAATATTTGTAAAGAAAAGAAAAGAACAAATGCATTTTGATAAGACAGCCAGGGGACGTCAGTTTAATTAAAAGGGGGCATGACAACAGAATTGTCGTCACAATTTTTTTTCTTCTTCTCTTTTCGAAAATAATAAAAAAATAATTTTTTTTCATTATGACAATCCCATACAATACAATGTAGGTAGACATCGTTATGTTAATTCATATGATACTAGTGAAAGACGTTGTCAGCGTTTAAAGTCAAATTCGACAAAATTCTTTTAAAATTGTATAATTAAACTAAAAACACAATGACCTGTATAACCATCTTTATCAACAATAAAATAAAAACATTGTAGAAAAACACTTTAATCAAGGAACTTAGGCATACGGCATATTAAATCGCATTTCATTTTAAACATGTTCTATAAATGAAAATATATTAAATTTTGTAAGGCTAGTTTTTAAGAACGATTAACTTAATCACTCTCCAAGATAAACTTTTGTAATGCAAGATAACCAGGATACGATTTTTTGTAAAACTCAAACGAGTTATATCTACAAATTTCAAAAGAGGACCTTCGATAACGTTTTCCTGCAGCTGACAAGGGACGTCAGACTATTAAAAGGGGGGCATTTGTTACGATCGACTTCGTATAACTAAATATCACTTTGTGATAAATAAATACAAATATAATGTTCATAATAAAATATTAACAAAACATAAATAGGGTAGATGCACCGTTTTTGGCCATGCCACCGGTTTTGGCCAACCACACACTTTTATTAATTTTAATAATATTCTGTTACCTTCACTTTATATTTTTTATAAAACTTTATTTCACAATTAAAATTCTTGACAAATCTTTTGAATTTTTGTAATAATTGTACTTATTATTTATGAAAATAAAATAATTTGAAGGAGGTGTTGATAAACGGCCAGTTGCTAAAAGTAAACCGTAAGACAGTGCACAAAATATAATCGCTAATATCGTTTTTAAAGGTAATAATAATAATATGAATTTATAGGTTAATTATAAGAGTCGTTTAAATTATTCAGTACATACGAAATAATTTTTTTAAACCTTTTTATTTAATAAAAAATAGGGTGACCAAAACAGGAACAGTTTTTTGTTCATTTATCTAGTTTTGTCCATACATGGCCAAATCAAATGCACATCAAATATAATACACATCACATTTATTTATGTTGAATATTTCACTTAAAGTAAAATCGTATAAATTTCAAAAAGAGAAAGTTTGTAATTTTGATATTTTTGACCTAAGAAGCAAATAAACTTAAAACGTGTTAGGACAGGAAAAACTGCAGATGTGCCAAAGATATTTTTTATATTGTTTTATTGCGGTACAGCCCTTCTAGGTCTGAAACTTAACTGTGTGGGTGTTTGTCTGTGTGAGCAATGACTACGTCTCTTTACCTGTTTTCCTTTTGATTTTTCAGTTGTCTACGAACCTTTACCAGGAGTACTGCGTTACTCGTAATTTTATTTCTCTCAACATATTTTTCTGAATAAATAAATTGCTCTGGATTTGCAGTTGTTTTATTTCAACATTCAACAATTTAATTATAAATAATAATAATTATTATTACAATTATAATAGTACTAAAATAAAATACAAATTTATATGTTTATATAAACAAATGTCAATAACCAAAAATATTATAAATAAATTCAAAGAAAAATTGTCTTTCAAAAGTAAAAAAGAGGTAATAGATTAAAAGTATTACTTATTTACTGGATATTTATTTAAAAATTTACTGTAATATAAAATAATAATTAAAATATACTGAAGCCTACTACATTCTAGTAACCTGAAAAATGTGAGTACAAATAATTGTTTTTTAGAATCATTACAATAATATTCGTTTACAAAAAATATCATGTATCATAATATTCTTAAGTTAAAATACTATTTTCTGTGAAATAATAGTTACTATTTGCTTTTATTTCATGCCTGCATAAGTTTTATATTAGTTTTTGAAACTGGACAAAAATGGTGCCAAACGGTGGCCATAAATGGAGCAAAAGTGGCCAAAACTGGCAAAATTGACATTTTTATTTATTTATTTATTACATTATTAATATTTTTTTAACCTTTAAAAACAAGAAATTCTGAAACTAAGAATGATAATTAATCTATTAAAAAGTTTTGGTATCTCATTTTTAATAATAAACATAAGAAAAAATGACCTAAAAAGTCAGAAATTCCTTAAAGTGGCCAAAACTGGTGCATCTACCCTACCTATGTTAAAAGTAATAATAAAACAAACATGGTTTATCTATTCGTTATAATCTCGGTTAAAAAGAGTTAAAATGAAGTAAAATATATAAAAAAATATAAAAATAAATATAATAATATAATAAATATAAAAAGGTAATGGAACCTTAATTAAAAGAATGAGGCTTCAGATACTAATGTATTGTGAAACTTAAGGAGTGGTGTGTCCAGGTTGATGAACCAGGATCACATACCACTGTCCAAAACTGCAAGCTTGCAGAAAAGCGCTTGGCAACGACCAAGGTGCAATAAACTAAAGAATGATTTCAACACTGTAATGTCGATTAATAAAATTGATTGACACATGGAAATCTGGGCATTTTCCCGTGGGTCTTCGCGATAGTAAGTCGTGGGGCAGCTTTGCCGTAAATTCTCAACAATTATTATTGAAAATTTTTAATGAAGTTCAAAGTGAAGAATAGTAAAAGCGCTAAGTAAGTCGATTAAAGATGAAATTTCATAACAATTTTGATGATTTTTAGACATTTAAGTAACTTCTACTATTTTTTTCTACATCAAACAGGAAGAAATGTTTTTAGGTTTAAATTTTTTTATTGATAGACTATATCATTACACAAATTTGAGCCCTTGTGGACCTCGATTGGATTAAAAATGACAATTCTACACTAAATTTAGTAAACGAAACTACATTCTTCATTTTTAGTATCCTTTAAACATTTGCAGCAAAAATTGAAGTAATAAAATTTAGTTAAGCTCTAAAGTTACTAAAATCACTAATCAAGGATTTCTGAAATCGTAGATTTCGAATCCAATGTTAGTTTTCTAAATTTCAAAATGTCGGTTCCAATATGGCGGTTAAGTTTTTAAAAATCGATTAAATTCATCTTAAATTCGTTACTCGGGGGTTTTCGGGGTTGCTGATTACGAATCGGATGTCGGATTTCGAAAATTGAAAATGATGTATTCATAATGGTAAACGAGTTTTTTAAAATCCATCGAATTCGCACCTATGGATCCGCCATTTTTATTTTTGAACTCTGACATCGGATTCGTAATCAGCGACGCCGAAAACCTCCGAGTAACGAATTTGAGACGAATTTCATCGCTTATTAAAAGCTTGTCCGCCATATTGGATCCGCCATTTTGAAATTTGCAAAACTAACATTGCATTCGAAATCTGCGACTTCAGAAACCTTTGATTAGTAATTTTAGTAAATTTAGCGCTTAACTAAATTTTATTACTTGAATTTTTGCTGCAAATGTTTAAGGGATACTAAAAATAAAGAAAGTAGTTTCGTTCACTAAATTTAATGTAGAATTGTCATTTTTAATCCAATCAAGGTCCACAAGAGCTAAAAATTTGTGTAATGATATAGTCTATCAATAAAAAAATTATAACCTAAACATTCTCTCCTGTTTGATGTAGAAAAAAATAGTAGAAGTTACTCAAATGTCTAAAAATCATCAAAATTGACATGAAATTACATCTTTAATCGACTGTAACTCTCTCAATTTTGGTTGAATTTTATTCTGTGATTTATGGATCGAAAGGTAATTTAATAACCTTTCCAATGATACCTCATTTATTATATTTTGACAAGCTGATTTTTCTCCAGGTAAGTTTAAGTGGCGTGGCACTTCGAAAATGCAAAATTTGAAGCTACAGAAAAACTGCACCAGGGAAAAAAATTAAAACTATGATTTTCTTACTCAAAAAACACCTACTATTAGAAAAAAAATGTTTTTTTCGATTGACAAAAAAAAGTTTTTAATTTGTAAACCTGTGTATTATACATTTGAAAAGATTGAGATTGTGTTATAATCATACACGTATTAAACATAGGTAAATATATTATCGTTATAAAATAAAAGAATTTAAAGAGAATAAGAAAGAGATAAGTTCATATGGGTGATTCTCCGCGTAGCGCACGATTTGGTTTATGAAATTAAAAAAAAAATTTTTTATCGTTATGGTTATTATCAATATATTTTTTTGAAGATAAAGGCTTTAAAAAGAAAAATCCATAGCGGGCCGGAAAAATTATTTATAATTTTTGTTGTAAACAAGTGTAGTAATTAACTAATTCACTGTTTGGACACATTCTGTCAAAAAAAATTTTGCGGTAATTTAAATAATATTATAGCGTAAATCTCATTTAAAAATTATTATTTTTGTAATTTATGGAAATTTTCGCGGTAATTTATGGAAATTTATAAGGTAACTTATGGGAATTTGTAAGGTAATTTTGAAAAATATGCAAAGTAGAAATCACAATTGAAAATTTTTATTTCGGTAATTTATGGAAATTTTTGCGGTAATTTATAAAAATTTTCGTGGTAATTTATGGAAATTTATTTAAGTAATTTATGGTAAACTTTCTTGAGCTATAGGTTTTTTTTATTCCTTATATATGTGGCACCATAACACTACATTTGCACTAGGCTCTTCGTAATACGAAGGTCGGTGGAAATTCTGAGGTCGGTGGAAACTCAAGCTGGTGGGAACTTTTTCAACCGACTTTGGATATTTTAATTTTTTGAAAAAAGTATCATTAATTTTCAATCGGTTTAAAGTGGATCTCATTCGTATTGACCAAAACAATATAACTACGCTTTATTTATAAATAATTGTTTAATTTGTGGTAAAATATTTAAGGGTCGGTGGAGATTATTTTGTGATTACCTTATCAAATTTCCAACTTAAAATGGGTGAAAAATGAATAAATCAATTAGAACATTGATTCTTTTTCCTGAATTAACTTAAGGAAGTTATTTTTTGTGTTTACAAAAGTAACTGAAAAAAAATATATATGAAATGAATTTTTTAAAAAAATTTTTTTTTATTCAACTGTACTAAAGTAGACGACACTAAAATGTCAATAATAATTGTATTTATTATTGCATATTACTAAAATTATTAACTTTTTTTTCTAATCTTCCTGTGGAGACAGGTAAAATTTTGACGTTTTCAGCCTTAAAACCGCTTATTTATGAAAAATTATAATATTAGATACAAAAGTAATTATTGGTTTTTGTTTCTAAACATATAGATAACCTTTTCACGTTATGGAATTGTAAAAATATATGAAAATTATTTATTATTTTTCTATTACAACATGAAAAAAACCAAGTTCTGCGCTACGCGGAGAATCACTCATATGTATTGGGGATTTAAGGGGTAACACTACCCTAGAGTCAGAAAAAGAGACCTATATCTTTGATGATTTGTTTTGAGAAAATGGAAACTAGAATAGGATTTCTTTTTGGAGGGTTTATTAAATACATATTGAAGAGTAGAAAAAAAAAATTTTATTAAAAATTTTATAACAAAATGGCGGCGGTAAGTTTCATAGTAAAAATCGACTATTTTTTTTACGGCCGGAAAGGTTTCTTGAACAGTTTAAGTCCAAAAACACAAAACAAAGAAATTTTATAATCTATATAATATAAACTTGAAAAGTACATAGGATTTTTTTAATTGGATGTAAACTTTAATTTTTATAAACAATTTACTTTTTATTTTTTGTCGAAAAATTGATTATTTTACTAAAAAAGAGCACCATTTCTACAAAAATTGATATAAAAAAAAATCCTATGTACTTTTCAAGTTTATATTACATAGATTATAAAATTTCTTTGTTTTCTGTTCCAGGACTTAAACTTTTCAAGAAACCTTTCCGGCCGTTTTGGTAAAGAAAAAAATAGTCGATTTTTCCTATGCAATTTACCGCCGCCATTTTGTTATAAAATTTTTAATAAAAATTTTTTTTCTACTCTTCAATATGTATTTAATAAACCCTCCAAAAAGAAATCCTATTCTTGTTTCCATTTTCTCAAAACAAATCATCAAAGATATAGGTCTCTTTTTCTGACTCTAGGGTAGTGTTACCCCTTAAAGAAAAGAACAATATATTATAATTATTTCTAATTATGTTAACTTCATTTAACACCTCATTCAAATCTCCTGAATTCCACTAATAATAAAGGTAGAGATTCTCACCTCACTACTTAAACAATAAGTAGGAAGGAGGGGATCCACTACCAAACTTTAAAGGTTACAAGTTGTCTTGTGTAATATTTTATGTATATTTTATTGATAATTAATTAAATTATTATTCATAATTTTAATATATTACACAGATACTTTTAGATTTAAATAGACGCATACTATTTGCTAAAAGTCTGAAATTATTTGAATGTGAGAGTGCACCGGCGTCTGAGCGATTTAGATTGTTGCGCAAGATTGCGAGAAGGTGTCTTCTTATTTATGGAAGGTATCGGAAGGATATCATTGGGTGCAATTTTCTATTATTTTATCTTTAAGTTTTATAACTGTTGATTTTTGAACTTTGGATTATACAAGTTTTGAAAAGTGTTTCAAATCTACGAAAATCAAAGTTTAGAAATATTGCATTTAAAATTTTAAAGTGATCGTTCCGCTATCTTTTATTTGATTTACAACTATTTACGTCTACAATTTATTTAGGGCTAAAAGTAAGAAAACGCGACAGAGTATGAGAAACCTTATTTTCAAAAGAGAGATTTTTTGATAAACTATTTTGTGGGGACGTCACAATATTATTGTTTTCGCTTGGAATGGATAGGATATTTTAATTCCAAAGAAAAGAAGATATTTTTCGTAAAGATTTGGAATGTATGGTAAAATTTTTTTTTGTATTATTATGTTTTAGAAAAGAAAGTAAACACACAATAATTGAGGACTAGATGCTTGACGATAATTAACACTTTTTTCAAAACTGTTCGATGATGTTGTTCAGATTTCAACGCTAAAGATTCGTCATATTAAAAACTTCAATGACTGTATAATTCGGTAACAATAATTCAACTATACTGTTCAGTGTCGATTCCGACTAATCACTTCAGTGGCGAAATTTAGACTATGTAACTTGAATTAGGTATCTCGGAATTGTTTCTCGTGCTGATTGTCTCGGTGGCAATTTTGTACTAATCAATTCGGTGTCGAAATTTGGATTGGCAAATTAGGCAAGGGAAACTCCTTTTATACAGCTCATTGCAAGAGTAAAATATGCAAATTATACCCACTTTTATTACAACGGGGTCAATTTCTAGATATTGATTTTTTGTAAATGCGTGGGCTTAATTCCTGGTTCCGACCAGGTGGTTGACCCTATGCGCGGGTGACGATATGCTGTTTAGAATATTTGGTCATCGATGTCTAGGTGTAAAACTGTTGGATTGATTTTATTTACGTTTCACAAGAGAGAAAGATTCAAATATGTCGATTTGCATAAATATAATTTTATAAACGTAAATATAAATATAAACACGTCATGATGACCTGACAGTGGAGTATTGTAGAAATGATTGCTTTTGTTATTATTGTTTGGTAAATTCAAATTCAAGTTGGAATTATTTCTCTAAAATTGAAACAAATTTAAACTAGAAACAAGATTTTTAAGTTGTTTTTTGTTTTTCTGAACGCAGCTCCTAACTGTTTTAAAAGTGCCATTTAAAAGAAAATGTTTCTATAAAGTAAATTTTTTCATTTCTCAATTAGAAAGGAAAACTTTAGTGCCTACATATAAAAGGAAAAAATGCTGCAAAAGAGTCCAGTGAATGCACATTTTTTATACCAGTCACACTGAGAGAAATAGATAGTAAGATTTTGATGTTAAAAAGAGGATGTTACACGGTACTATCATTATTATCTTGATGGTAACTGTTACTATCTAGATAGCTGTCCGTATTTGTGACACTAAAGATGATCACCCTGCTGGAAGTAAAGGGATAGAAATCCTATCTCTTTGAATATTTTTTATCTCTGAGATAGAAAGAGATAAAGTTTCTCTATCTTAGTCTATCCCCACTTTATCACTGTAATCACTTTTTATCTCTTCTTCTGTATAAATTTTTTTCAATAACCTTTATTTCATCTCTTATTTAATAATTTCAATATCCACACCTATCTCTTTCTATCTCTAATTTCATCTAAGAATATACTTATCTCTTTCAATAATCTTTGATCTATCCCAGACTATCCCTTTTTTATTCCCCTCAATCTCTTTCTATCTTCCCTTTTTATTCTCCCTTTCTATCCCTATTTAAATCTCAGCCCATACTTGTCTTCTTTTATTCCTTCGGTTCTATCAGAGTCTATCTCTTTTCTATTAAATTAAAAAAAAATTCGATTTTTTCTTTTTTTCTCAATCTTTTTCAATAACCTTCATTATATCCCATTGAATCCTTTTTCAATCCCCAAAGATAACTTTTTATATCCTTTTTAATGTCACTTCATACTTATCCAGTTTTATATCTCCCTGCTGGAGGTCAAGCCCGTGTAGAAATTGCCATGTTATGGCCTACAGAATGATCAAAAGATCTGGCCCCGATTAGGACCATGGTTAAATTTCTACACGGGAGGGATAGGAATCCTATCTCCTTGAATATTTGTTTATCTCTGAGATGGAAAGAGATAAAGTTTATCTCTCTTAATCTATTCCCATTTTTATTACTACTATCACTTTCTATCTTCTCTTCTTCCCAATCTTTTTGAATAACATTTTTCTTATCTTCTTAAATACTTTTCCTATCTACTTTCTTCCCTTTCTATCGCTGCTTTAATCTACACAGCAAAAAATGACTCCTAAAAGTAAGTCGTTTATAAACGTCTTATGTAAATAAGCGTCTTATTTGAGCGTCTTAAATGAAAAACATAACCTCCAAATACATGTGCATTTTAGAAGGCAAATAAGACGATTATAAACGTCTTAAACCAGACGCTCTTTTTTTACAAATTTTTAAACTTTAATTAAATAAAAAACTTTAATCCAAGAACACACTGATCCCTGCTTATGACCTTCCTTTATCCCAAGCTTTTCCTTTTTTAATTATTTAATTTAATCCTTTTATTACATATTAGTACATACAATTACTTATCACTTTTATTCCTTTAACTCAATTGCAATTGGTTGCAATACATTGCAGAATATTTCCTTCCTATACATTGAATTAGCTACGTGACGATTTTATGATAAATAAAGAGAAATTAAAACTTTAAAAAGGAGATCAACTGAGAGATAAAGAGTGATAGAGTAAGAGATAAAAAGAGATCAATACAGTCGAGCAATTCCACGGGAAGTGATCTGAAGAATTTTCGATGATTTTAGCAATATTAATAATACTTACCGAATTTGTTCCCTCATATACATGGAATAAAAATGTATAAAAGTTTTTTCAAAATTTTCAAAATTTTTTTACGAAAACTCTAAAAATATTTTTTTTAAATAATAAATTCAATTGAAATTGTAATACTTCATAAAGTCTTTAATATTGTTAATAATATTGGTTAATTAATTCTTTATATATTAAAAAGGATAAAAATTTGCAGCAAAGAGAAATAAAAAGAGATAAAAGTACACAGGTATAAAAAGAGATAGATAGGGGATAATAGGGTATAAAAAGAGATAGAAATTTGGAGATAAAAAGGTATAATATTTCAGGTATGCAAAGTGGCTATTTCAAAGGGATAAAAAAAACTTTATCTCTTTCTATCCCCAAAATTCTATCTCTTTCTATCTTTTTACTTCCAGTAGGGTGCCCTAACCATCATTATGTTACCCACTACTATAAATTTCTCTCTCCCTGCTATTATGAGGTTATTGTTCATATTATTAATTATAAGAACGACCAAAAAGTTAATACTTAATAATTGTTCTTTTGAGTTTCCAATGTGAATTATTGTAGTCTGTCGTCACAACCATTGAGGTGTATGTTTGTTTTCAGATTTTTTCATTACACTGCAAAAATAGGTGTCTTTTTGATATCTTAAAATAAGATGTAAGATAGAAAAATGGTATCTTACATCTTAAAATAAGATGTTTTCTAAAGCATCTTACTGATATTTAAGATGCTTTATACGTTTTATCAGTGATGAAGATATTTCTTCTATCTTAGAAAAGTGAGATACTTTTGTAAGTTCTTTAAAGTATCTTAAATTAAGATGTTTCTGTTGCAATAAGATGTTTAGCGATAAGTTACTTGAGAATCGTAAGATGCGCCATAAGTGTAAGTTACTAAAAACTAAAATACATTAAGTGTTTTCCATAAGAGCCCATAGTTAACCTCAAAACTTTTTGCCCCAAAAATACCACAGAAAATGTGTACGAAGATACTTTTAACATTTTAAATTAAGATGTTTCAAGTAACTAAAAAGTGTCTACCAAAACATCTTAGAAATGACTACCAAAACATCTTAAATTAAGATACTTCTTTTTGCAGTGTAAATCTAAATAAAAGTTAAGGTTCTAATACCTGTACCCTTAGTTCAGAGACTTCAGCTCTGTAAATAAAACAGGAAGTTACTATCGATGCGGACATTAAAATAAATATAATTATTGTGTGTTTAGTTTCTTTTCTGAGACATAATACTTCCAAAAGTTTTTTTTACCATACGTTCCAAATGTTTACGAAATATCTCTTCTTTTCTTAGGAATTACAATATATCCTATCCATTCCAAGTAAAAACAATAATATCAAACATAATTTAATTAATATAATAGGGTAATGTCACATTGAGTGGACCGCCACTTTGAGTGGACCACCTGAGTTTTTAAGTTATCTGACAGCGGAAACGTGAAATAAATAAAACGAATAGCAGCACCGCACCTAGAAACAGTAAGAATTTATGTTCCGCGATAATCATACACGTTATTGTTTGATGTAACGCATTTTTAAGAACACAAACCAAAAAAGAAGTCGCTCTTACAATGAGTAAAGTGATTCGGAAGTGTAAAAGTAGTGTAAAATTTAAGTTTTAAAAGGTAACTTATTTTTTTCCTACTACTTTGGACATTGAAATTGATTGTCTTACTTTAATTAAAAGATAATTTTGACTAAAAAAAAATTTTGGTGTCTGCCATAAAAAGTTGCATGTCACCATGAGTGGACCACTGTTTATAACCATGACTGGACTGCCTGTTTTTTATATTTTTAATGTCAGTTTACCATTTTTATGGAAATAAATTGACAATAAATTGGTTTGAAACTGTTTTATGTTCTTTATTAATTTTTTTGTGATTTTGATGTGATATGTGCGAAAATTATTGAAAATGGTTTCACTTGTAAACATTGCGATACAAACATAGTCTGAAGCTGCATAAGCATAAATTTTGTTTCAATATATCAGAAATATTAAATACATTAAAGAATTTAGAATAACTTTTACAATTTTTTAAGAGTGGTCCACTCAAGGTTACACTTTTTTCATTCCTTAAAAATGAGCTATTTTTTTAAAGTCAATTGTTTTTCCCAAATAAAAAAAATCAATGCTATTATGGTATAAACACTTATCTAGGGATCTAAACTAAAGCTTGGAATAGAAACCTCCGATTAATTTGCTGTCATAAAGAATTTTTTAGAAAAAAAGCTTAGGCGGTCCACTCAAGGTGACATTACCCTATATAATATAATTCAATTAATTAATCAATCCAAATATTCTAAATAAAAGTGTTGTCAAAAAGAAATTGTCAAGTTTCAATTAAATCATCAAATGGAACATTTAAATGTTGAAATATTGTTGAATATCGTTTGATGAGAGAATTATGAAAATTTTAGTTAACACAGACGCAGCGTCCAAACTAATTAAAATATCATCTTAAAGAATTTCGGTAAGCCATGAATTTTTTAGGGATATTCATATTAGTTTGTCTAAGTTCTATGTCTTTATATTTTCTGCTTTAAAATAAGAAGTCATTTACATATGTTAGAGTTTCATATGTTTAAGTTTTTAGTTTTGTTGGTCTCTGTTAACTTACGTTTGTAAGTATTTTGGCCAGACAGTGATGTCTTCTTTTTTAATATATATTCAGTCCTGTTTAAAGACACCTTGACATTTTTCTTATACGGTGTAGTAACAATATTATCATCATAACTTTTAAGAAACAATTTTGAATCATTAAGCATTATGATATTACAATTTGATTGTTGGTACTTTATTTATTGTTGTATAAAACATAATTTGTTAATAATTTTTTTAAGTTTTATTGTAGGTAGTTTATAAAAAGACAGCTGTGACGTTGAAACGTGAAAAATAAATTATTATTTACATTGATTCGGAGTGATGCGCATCTCATTTTCACAGAGATTCTTTCAGAGAGAATCAGTTTCATACAAAATCGACTTTTTTTCTTAAATCTTCAGGTAATATATCTGAGAATTTGTACCCAAAGTTTTAAAGGCCAATCTAAAGTATTTTTCAAGTTACGAGTCTAAACACAGAGTGAGGGTTCTGAAAGGTGTTCGAGATCCTGTCTAGACACGAAGGCGCTCCACTCCCTTTATTGTCTACTCCAAATTCCTGTCCTGCAGAGGGGACCCTGCAAAGGTATTGAAGTGTCCTTTATGGAGCCAAGATTGATGATTAGAGAAATATTTATAAAAGTCATTTTGAACCTCAAACTTTGTAGCGCGTTTTCTCCAATTTCACTTTTTATGGATTTTTACTTGTGGACGTGATTGACGCAAAACGCATCGATCGATAATAATAAATGATGACTTGTTTTAGTTAGTATACATAAATTTCTCTTTTACCTAAACTAAAAACATTAAAAACAATAAAAACAATTTGTAACTATTAATTGCTTCTTCATTCAAGAATTTAATAAACCAAGTTCAATTTATTTTTATTTAAATAATTTCGCTTCAAATTTATTGCACCTGTGTATTCAAATTTTTCTCAAAAATATTGAATTTACGAACGAAATAAAACTTATTTTTAAAAAAAAATATGGAACTTGTTTTTAACACAGTAAATTGTGAAGTGTAATGAACTAAGTAAGTAAGTAAACAAGCAAGAAATAAACAACTTGTTTCTTACTTGCTTATTTCCTTCTTGCTTACTTGCTTGCTTACTTGCTTACTTCCTTACTGGCTTGCTTACTTGCTTATTAACAAGAAGGAAATAAGCAAATAAGTATAATTATTTGCTCATTTCTTTCTTGCTTACTTTCTTATTTTCTTTTTGCTTCCTTGCTTACTTACTTTCTTACTGGCTTATTTACTTGCTTACTTGCTTATTTCCTTTTTGATTACTTGCTTATTTACTTAATTGCTTACTTGTTTACTTCCTTACTAGCTTGCTTACTCATTTGTTTATTTTCTTCTTGCTTACTTACTTGCTTATTTCCTTTTAAATTACTTGCTTACTTCCTTACTAGCTTGCTTACTTATTTGTTTATTTTCTTCTTGCTTAATTTCTTATTTCCTTTTTGCTTTGTTGCTTACTTGCTTATTTCCTTCTTGATCTCTTGCATACTTACTTGTTTATTTTCTTTTTGCTTCCTTGCTTACTTGCTTACTTTCTTACTTACTTATTCAGATTAGGATCATGTTTCTGGTAAGCTAAAATCGGTGAATTTTGACAAATCGTTGACTTGGTTTTGAATTAAAGTAAAATTTCATTCATAGTAAAAAATAACACCAAAATGGATTATTTTAATCTTTTTTGGTGTTAATTTAATCTACAACGCTTTTTAATTCCTCACAATTTAATGAGTTAAAGCAATAAGAAGATAATTATTGAGAGTTAATTTGGGATAAGTAGTAAACGTCAATAATCGTTAGACAAGAAATTATTCACTACTTTTCTTTCAGAAATAAGTAGTTTATATCAGTTAATAGTCGTCCGAGACTTTTCTTAATCCCTTTTAACTGGGAAAGTTGTAGTCGAATTGTTTGGTTTAAAAACAGTAGTAAAAAGTAGTTTTAGTCAGCAAAAAATTAAGTTAGACGTTAGAATTTATTTTTCAGTGATAGAAGACGTTTTTCGTCAGACAAGAGAAATGTATCACTTATTTTGTTAGTATCAGTAGTGAATTATCGTTTTTGTCAGACAGGTATTTAAACATTATTTCTAAATTATTATTAGTAGCTAAACACAGATTGAGTTAGACAAAATGTTTCAAGTTATTATTACTTTGGTATTCAGTAGTAAAATATTTGTTTAGTCAGACAAAAGTTAATTATATTCATATAAACCTAGTATTTTCAATATTTATTTCAATATTTTCAGTCTTAACGAAGAGTGCATAGGAATTTTTTTTAAAACAAAATTGACTTTTCTACTGATTTCCTAATCAAAAGTTTTTAAAAGAGTTTTGGATCAAGAAAATTAACAGAAACAACTTATTTCTATATGAATCGTACTTTTTAGTACACTACATGTAAATACCCAATGGGAAATTTACAACTGGCGTAGTACTGCGCCAGCACTGGCAGCACTGGCGGCAAGGCTGAGAGCCAGCACTGTCATGGCACTGGGATGATAACGCCGTCTGGCGCTGCCGAAGTACTGTCTGTCAGTGCTGCCAGGCAGCGCTGGCGCAGCACTGGACCAGTGCTGGCTGAGAATATTGCCGCAATAAATGCCGTATTGTTATTAATTAGTCGTAAATTCATAATTATAAATAATTTAACAACAAAATGGTAAATAATATTAATAAATAGTTATTATTCATAAAATATTTCTCTTCTTAAAGAAATTGTATTAAAGATGGAGACTAACAATATGGATATAGTAAATGAAGTTGAAAAAAATTGTTTATAACATTTAAAAATTAAATAATAAACAATTACAGTAAGTGTGCATTAGATTTTCATATTTTAGTACCTAACGATTGGAATCTAGAAATATCGCAAACCTATGAAAATAAACAAAATTGCTGACGAGGGGAATCGAACCTACGGACTAACAGACTAACGCTCTAACCACTATGCTAACGACACATGTGTACAGTAAAGTATTAATATCTCAGTATCATTCAGACATACAATTATTGAGTCAAAGATGAGAAAAAAATAGGGATACGTTAGAAATAATAAATTGAAATAAAATAAATTAAACTAAATTTTTAATAATTCAATTAAATTACTTTACTTACTGCATTTAACATTTTACGTAATTCTTAAATTACGTGGTAATTTTTTAATAATTTTTTATTCATAGCAAGAAGTATAATAGTATTTTAATAGGAATCAAATTATTATTGAGATTAAAGTTTAAATTTTGTTTATAATTTTAATTTGTTTAAATAATTTATTATTTACAAAATTAGACAATTGTGTTAAATTGTTATTATTAAATTTAATAAGAATAAAAAATGAACAACTGAAAAGTAAAATATAAATTTTTTTCAATAAATTTATATTTATAAACATTTATAAACTTTTTTTTAAATTTTTTTCAAGTTTATGTCAAAAAAGCAATGTTGGCAAAGAGCGTTGTGAACAATTTTTCTATACTCAGCCAGCACTTGCCGCCGTGGCTTGACCAAGCTTTGGCGAAACAAAAATTCTGTACTGCGCCAGCACTAATTGTCGAGGCTCGGCTAGACTACGCCGAACAATCGTCTGAGTACTAAGCCAGTGGTGAACATCGGCACTACACTGGCATTTCCCATTGGGTAGGGATTAAAAATAGGAATTCTTTTGTGAAGACTCAAAGAAAACATTTTTTTTAATACAGTGTCAGTAGTAAATAAGTGAAAGTAAAAATACTTGATACGTTAATTTCCAGTCGAGATAACAAATTATTTAAATAACAGTTCCTGCGTATGTAATTTGAAGTTAAATTTTTCAACTCTATTTTGCATTAAGATTCAAGACTTGTACTGAAGATTCCCGTCTTTTGTTTCTCTCTATTTTCATATTCATTTCCGTTTGTCAAACACACACACACAGATGTATATACATATATATATATACAACACAATACGTATAAAACAAGTCGAATGCATTTTACAATACTAGCAACCGATCTCCTCTCTCGAACTCTTCCACGACCAATCGTCGTCGTAAAAAAAGAAATCCTTTTGAACCTGACTCTCACTCCTAAGAGCCATGTTTGTTGAGATACATATTCAGACGTCATTTATAAGAAATGCTGTCTGTATAAAAAGAAAAAGACAGTGAAAACGAGTCCAAAGAGCAAAATACAACAATATAAAATTTTACTTTCAAAGCAAAAAAAACAAACAAATTTACATGTCAAAAAATTGGAATTACAAAGTATAAACGATTTATTAAAAAAACCAAAAAAATTGATTTCAATTTTATAAATATTTGACAAATATATATAGAGAATTTATAGTGTATACCTTTCTGACAGGAAATATTTATTACAGACGTTAAATGAAATATTTAAATTTGCAATTTAAAGTTGTCTTGCGGTGGTACAACAATATTGAAATACCAGACCAATTTATATTGAGTGTCTCACATACTTGGAATATTTGTATTTTCAGTATATACATCATATGCTTAATTGAAAACAATTTCTAAAATAATTTCATTTTGTAAAGTAATATAATAAAAGCGTAAAAAACTTTTTTTACGCTTGGTGCAAACTTCAAGAATTATTCAATATATGTATTTAAATAATTGAATTATCGTAGAATTAATTTTTCTAATAGAAATTGATTAAAGGAATGAATTTTAGTTTAAATTTTAGACAATAATTGCAAAATAAAAGGCATTATAGCGTGAATTTCTAATATATATTTAATTGAAAAATTTCTGAATAATCGAAATTTCGTAAAATTGAATTGTAAACAAATAGATTTGAAAATTCTAAAAGAACTTTTTCAAAAATATTAAAAATAGTTGATTTAGAGAAGAATTTTAGTTAAAAATTCTAGAAAATAATAATTGAATTGAAATAATCAAAAAATAATTTTTAAGAAGTTACAGTAACAATATTCTTAATATAAAATAATGTTTTCATCACTTTCATCTTCAATTATTAATTATTATAAACCATTTATAAGTTATTTAATTTCAAAAAGGTTTAAATTTGAAATTTTTGAAAACCTTAATTCCTGTGGAAAAGTAATTTAAAATGATATTTTATTATAAATTATGAAAAAATACTTGCATATTTTCGATTTGTCAAACAATATTTTTGAAAAAAAAACAAAAGCATACACAAAAACTAACTTCAAAGTGTAGACAGACAGAAAAAATGAAAGAATGAAATACGAAGATTATTATAGCTAATTAATTACTAGCAACAATTCGCGCGCTAAAGCGCGCGGCTAACTTCTTGCTCCCTTTTTTAAATATAATTAGTAATTTTAAAAATAATAGAATTTAAAAATTTTCTAATTTAAATTCATGTTGAAAACACTAAAAAAAATTCAATTTTGAAAAAATTACAAATAATAATTTTCAAAAAAAATAAAATTCTTCTTACAAAATTCAACTATGTTCAAAATTTGAAAAAAAATTCTCGTAAAAATCTGAATTAACTTTATAAATAACAAAATTCTTCTCCAAAGTTTTCAATTATTATTATTATTATTATTATTATTATTATTTTCATAAACGTGAAAAAAAATTATTGTCCTAATTTTAATAATTTTCAAAAAATTTTCTAATTTCAATGATTTTCAATATCTACGATTTTAATAAAATTTCACAAAACAATTCTATTAATCAAAAAAAATTTTTTTAAATTCATCTCAAACATTTAATTAATATAAAAAATATTAAAAATTTTCGTAAGAATTCAATTATTTCCAAAAATAATAAAATTATTTACAAAATTTCAATTATTTCAAAGATTTTAATCAAAATTCTTGTAAAGAATTCAATTTTTTTTATAAATAATTCAATTTCTTAGGGGAATTCAATTATTTTTCAAAAATTTTAACAAAATTCTTCACAAAAATTCAATTATTTTCATAAATAATAAAATTCTTTTGACGAATTCAAGTATTTAAAAAAATAATGAAATTCTTGTAAAGAATTCAATTATTTTTATAAATAAGTAAATTTTTTAGGGAATTACAGTTTTTTTATAAATAATTAATTAAAGTTTTCAGGGTAATTCAATTATTTTTTCAAATTTTAACAAAATTCTTTATAAAAATTTAATTAATTTCATAAGTTAGAAAATTCTTGTGAGGAATTCAATTATTTCAAAGATTTTAATCAATTTTTTTTAAAAGAATTCAATTAATTTCATAAAAATAATAAAATTCTTCTTAACAATTTATATTTTTTTATTCAATTAAAATCGAGGCAAAAATTCAATTATTTCTATAAATAATAAAATTCATTGTAGAATTTCAATTATTTTTTCATACAATTTTAAATAAATTCCGCGAAAAGTGCAATTATTTTAAAAAAATTTTATCAAAATATATTTATAAAATAAAAAATATAATTTAAAAACATAATTGATTTTTTCGAAAAAATTTTTAAATAAAATAATGTAAAAGCACCAGTACCTGGACATTGCAAAAAATGGAACCAATAGATAGACAGTAACAAAAAGAATTAAAACTGCTTTCAATGTAAATGAAAAAATAATATATGTCGTTTTTTAATATTAGCTTTTGGATCTCTGTTGGTTATAATTAAATTTTTTAATTTCTAAGCTCAAAATTTATCAAAAAAAAATTATAAGTCTCGAACTACTCAAAATGAGTGTCCAAGTTTACCTTCTGCTTCATAACCTCAAAAACCAGCAGCACCAGTAGTTGGACAAAAACTTAACAGGCTTCAGTCTAATTAAATAATGAATTAATTAACATAAAATGACTAACTAATAAATTTAATAGCTGACAATATTAACTAACTAGCTGTCGTACCCGTCTTCGACGGGTTTTAGTTTCTACCAATACATTTAAGTTTCTACCAATCTGGAAAATCAGGAAATAGCTAGGGAATTTAATTTGACCGGAAAAAAATAATAATTAGTTACCATTATAGCTATTTTAGTAGGAAAATATTACTATTTGAATCAGTGATTGACTTTTTGTTATCAAATTAGTTATTTTAACCAATTCAAATGCAGAGAACAATATTTATCAATTTGTAGTACTTTAATTAATGTATTAAAAAAATTAAATTTTCCATACAGTTTTTGGAGTTATAGTAGAGTCTAATTGGAACTAATTGTATCGCAAGTAGACCCTACGTTACGACTGCTAAAACCTAACATAAGACCTAAATTTTAGGCTGAAAGTAGGGCTTAAATTTTGACTCGGGTCTGTTTTCATAAATATTATACATCAATAAAAATTGAAGTAAAAAGCAATTTTTTAAAAGCGAATTAATATAATGAAACTTTTTCTTAATTTGATAGGAAAATTCCCGGTTCGGCATATTCCCAGCTTTTTACAGTTTTTCCCGTTTGGTAGATACCCAGTTAAATGTATTAGTATAAACAGAAAACTGTACGACAGCAAGTAATACAATCTATATTTATATGAACTTAAGAAACAGTATTTTCATAAAATAAGTAAATTTTTATAGCCATTTGTAGATTTATTTATGGATAAAATCAAGTAAATTTAAATTTGACAAAAAAGAGATAAACCGTGAAAAGTTTGGACAAAGCAGGGAATTTTGTTAAACAAAAATAGACACCGTGTTAACTTTTGTCTTTACATTGCTCAAAACATCTCTTAAAGTTAAATCTAGAGTTAAAATGAAAAAACGTTTTAACATGTAAGTTTTTGCCTAGTGGCATAATATGCTTGTATTGTATCACAGGTGACTTACAATTCTTGACATCCTGCGAAATCATTTTAATCATAAAAAATTTCCATTTTCAATATTTCTGAACTTCTTGAAAATATTAGATTGATTTGATAAATAATTTTGAATTGCACTATTTTGACATCAAAATATTAATCAGAGACTCCAAAAATACTACTGAATTATACTTCATATAGTAATTAGTATCGATTTTTTGATATATTGAAAATTTTTTTATATTTCTTGTAGGATAGTATTTTTTGCAAAATTATGCTAAAATGTGACCAAATAACATGTAATACTCAAATATAGAAAGTTTAAAAGCAATCCATAAAAAAATGTAAAATTTTGAAATTTTCGATTTTTTGAAAACATTTTTATACTTACATATTAGTTATAGGACTTTATTTTTTGCAAAGTTATGCTATAATGTGACTAAATAACATATAATACTCAAGTATATAAACTTCAAAAGCAATCCATGAAAAATAAAAAATTTTGAAATTTTCGATTTTTTGAATTTTTTGAAAAAATTGAATATCTTCCGTTCTAATTAATATTTTTTAAATCTGTAAATTTATAAACCTTCCTTGGGTCAATACCTAATAACCTACCAAGTTGGACTTAAATCGATTCACATGTTTTTGTGTGATTGGGGTACAAAGTTTTTGTGACAGACAAACATACATACATACATACATACATACATACATACATACATACATACATACATACATACATTAAATTTTTTAAGAACATTTTTGGAATCTCTGATGTCCATAATAACTAATCATGTTAACATTTTGAAGTTTTAAGCAATGTACAGACAGACATCTGATTTTATTAATAAGGATATACAAATGCAAACATTGTATGTAAATAAATATCATGCGTATTTTCTTATAATGTCCAACTATTGGTCCTTATCCTGTCCAACTACTGGACCGAATAGACCCTCTAAAAAGGCATGTCCAACTATTACGGTAAAGAAGCAATTAGTTATTTTCTTGATTTATATTTAACTAAAGTAAAAATTTAGACTAATTTTTTTAATTTGAATTCTTTAATCATAATACAAACGAAATATAAAAAGTTTGGCAAGTAAAACTATACTATTTTTTTAAAAATCGTTGCTAAATTTGCTTCTATCTTAAAAGTGTCCAAGTACTGGTGCTTTTACCTTAATAGAATTTTCAAATAATTGCAGAAATTTAATTATTTAAAGAAAAATTAAATTCTTCTTATAAAATTCAACTATGTTCAAAATTTGAAAAAAATTTCAATTATCTTTATAAATATCAAAATTTTTCTCCAAATTTCAATTATTTTCATAAATGTCAAAAAAATTCTTGTCCTACTTTAAATAATTTTTAAAAAATTTTCTAATTTGAATGATTTTCAATATCTACTATTTTAATAAAATTTCCCAAAAAGAGTTCAATTAGGTATTTAAAAAAAAAGTTTAATAAAATTTTATGCAAATATTTAATTATTTTCATAAATAATAAAAATTTGTCTGCAATTCAATTATTTTCATAAATAATAAAATTTTTTTAAGGAATTCAATTATTATTTTCATAAAAAATAATTTTAATTCTAAAAAATAATAATTGAATTAAAATGATGAAAATAATTTTGATGAAGTTGCAGTAACAATATTCTTATAATATATAAAATAATGATTTTATCTCTCTATCATCTTTAATTATTAGAAAACATGAAGAAATCGATCACTCCGAGTCTTCGACTCGGAGCAATCGGTGTCTTCATGTTTTGTAAGAAATACATTTATAAGTTGTTTCATTTAAAAAAGGTTAGAATTTGAAATTTTTGAATGTTTTAATTCCTGTGGTAAATCCTGTTCTAAAAATAAGATTAAAAATAGGAATTGTGCAAATATTTTTCTTCTTTTTCTAAATCAAAATAATAATTTTGTTTAAAAAAATTGTGATTCATAATCACAAAAATAATGCAAAATAAATAAATTTTCTATTCTTATGATTTCTATTTGTCATTACAATTTTGAATTAATTATAAAATAAAAATAATTATAACATATAATAATAAAATATACAATCTATCTAAAGTTAACAAAAAACAAAAGTATAAACAAAAGACAACTTCAGAGTGTGAGGGACAGAAAAAGTGAATGAAAGAATGAAAGAACTTTCTTATAAAAAAGTGAAGAAGATAGCGTTTTTTGTTTTTCAATGGGATGAGAAAAATATAGTCAATAAGTTATAAAAATAAATAAAAAAAACAAAATTTGCAAAAATGCTGTAATTAGCATATTCTGTGGGGAACATTTATACCCCAGTTGGACTTTATATAAATAAATATAATTTAAAAAATGCTTCAAAATTCTTGGCGATAATGTCTAAGAAAATAGTAGCTTTTGTGAAAATTCACCCAAAACACTGGAGAGAGATATAGAGTATTTTTGGTGATATTCACTGTGTGTGGAGTGGCGCGTAATAAATTATATGGTCCCTATTGTCGTTGTGTTAGTTTTGCGCTTATACACGGTCGGTCCACGCGACAGGGGTCGTAAGTTGAATGGAGACGTTCAGTGTAATAAAATAAATCGCAGCACTTAACAAGTGGCGCCCTTTCCTGTCTTTCTCTTTAACTTCATGATCTCCAGGGAGGGAATTTCCAGCAGTTCCGGATTTCTATCTGTTATACTATCCATGGTTATTTTAGTCGTTTCCACACCAAGCGAATCCATCGAGGACATCGTCAGCACCCCACTTAATGAGAATACTTAATGAAACCCTCGGGCGACTATTCAGATTTCTTTTCCTATTAACCAACGACGGGACGATTTTCTAAATTTCTTTATTAAAAAATTTCTTATTTCTTTAGTTTAAAAAACAAAATTTTATTTATAAATCGCAAAATTCAGAATTGTATAAATTTTTGTCTGCAAAATTATTTTTTAATGAGAGTTTTAAAATTTGGTTCTAATGAAATTATAATTTATATATTTTTATAATTTATTTTATTTATTTATTTTTTTTTATTGTTTATACTCCTGCCCTATTGGCCTTACGCACTTCCACAAGAGTCCCCGAGAAATACTTTTTGGATTAAGCATAACCATTCTACTTAGAAATTTTCTATATATTAACCTAATTTTGCGTCTACAGCCGACTTTATTAGGAGTACTCGCATTCGCCTGGACCACCCGTCAATGGGTTTTCTCGCCAGAGAAGAGGAAAACTGTAGAAAACCTCTCCTGAGTACAACCGGTTTATCGACAGTCGAGTTCTAATGGTGTGTACCGGACAATAATCGACGGTGCACATCATTATACCTCGACGTCAAACCTCCCGCTCAGATTGTCTCACGTGCCGGAAAAATACCAAGCCAAAAGGGCGCGATCCAAGGGTACTTACCCTTGGTCCTTAAACGACCGCCAAGCGAGGCATCTATCCGACTGAGCTACTAATCTGTCGGTTTTATTATTTATTATTTAAATCATAATTAACTAATTATCTTATTTAATTAATTAACTTATTTATCAAATAAATTCAAAATTTAGAATTACATACAATTTTTGTAGAAAATTATTTCTTTTTTAAATTTGATTAATTTGGTTTTAACACAGATTTTGCAAGAAAAACAAATTAAGACATAAAACCTTGATCAAAATTGCTGCCGTGTAACGTTTTGTTACTTTTTTTTGTTTCAATTTGACATCCATTTGATATTCTTAGAAAAACTGTGAATAAATTAGTAATTAATTACTAAAATATATTAATTAACTATATTAATGAATTTATTATTTAACTTTTTAATTAGGTAATAACGATATTAATTAATTCATTTCCTTATTAATTAATCACTGTCCAAAATTCAGAATTGTGTAAATTCTTTACTCGTAAATTATTATTTTGTGGAATTTATTTAATTTCCTTTTCTTTAGAAAATTTGCTTTTGATTAATTACATTTATTATTTTATGAATTATCTAATCATCTTACTAAAAAATATATTAACATATTAAATAATTTTATTTCAAAATTTAGATATTAAAATTGTATAAATTTTGAGTATTTTGACATTAATTATTTCTATATATTTATAATTTTAATAAATTTATAATTAATTAGGGGAGACTGAGGCGAAAAGTTAAATTGTGAAAACAGTTAAAATTCATTATCTTTCGAACGGAAATAGTTAGAGCATTGCAATTTTAATTATAGAAGGGTCTAATCACCCTAAACAAATGTCTGGAGTTATGTGACATTCTGTTCACTTTTTGTGGTGTCAATATTAAAAGTTTTTTTTCAACCTACTTTTGAAAATTTGTTCGAAAAAGAAAATATCAACTTTTAAGTATATTTTTAGCATTTATTCTCACCGCGATTTTTTTACTTCATTATTTGGGTCCCCTGAAGAGATACCTAAAGGTATTTGCTAAATATCTTTAGTCAGATTTTTTATATTTGTTGTTAAAGCCAAAAACGCACCCTGGGGCGAAAAGTTAAATGTATTTTTACATGTTATTAAATTTTTTTGTTTATTTTTCGTTTTTTTGGGTTTATTTGTTTAAAAATGATTTATTTGACATTAGGCAAGTACTCTATCAAAAAACAAGACCGTTCACGTAAAATAAACCAAAAAATTTTTTTTTTTTTTTGAAATTTTTTTTGAAATTTATAACTATTCTAAAGCTTTTGTTAAGTAAACAAAGATCTTTTATTAACTAAATTTCTTTGTTTACGTATACTTTAACTTATCTACTACTTAACACCTATCAGAAAATAGTTTTAGTAGGCTAAAAATAGAATTTAACTTTTTGCCCCAGCCATTTAACTTTTCGCCCCACATAGGGCGAAAAGTTAAAAAAAACAAAATTTTCAAAAAAGGACAAAACATGTATTGTATGCGAAAATATCAGAAACTTTTTTATTGAAAGTTGTAGGGGACAAGTTGCCCTACAATATTGATGTATAAATATTTGCATCTAAGCGGATTATATTGTCTAAAAAAATCATTTATGCAAAATTTAACTTTTCGCCCCAGTCTCCCCTAATAATATTCATTAAATAATTAGTTTATTATCTAATTACTTTGCAAAATTTAGAATTGTCCACATTTTTGTCGCATATTATTTTTTCATGTAATTTAATTCAGTTTTCATTAATGTACATATATAATTAATTATTTAATGTCTAAAATCTATATTTTTTAAATTGTAATAAATTTCGGAGCAAATTACTTTTTTAAGTAATTTTTTTCAATTTTAAAATTTATTTAAACGTTAGAAAGAACTATAGCTACTGATTTTTGCATAAAATATGTTCAGATATGTATGCTTTGTCTGACCTAAAAATTACTATAACTACTGAAACTCAAACAAGTGTTTCAGAAATGTTTCATCTGACTAAATCTGGGTTTAACTACTTATTTCTAATTGAAAAAGATTAAAAGTTATATCTGAGTAAAATTAATTTGAACTACTGTTTTTTAAATTAAAAATATTTAAACAGTTTTGCTTGCTAAAACAAATTTTCTAACTTAAATTCACATGAACTACTGATTATTAAATGAAAAGGTTTTAAAATACTTTTGTTCGATTATAATTATCGTGAACTACTGATTTTCTATTTACAAAGAATTAAACAATTTTGTGGAACAAAAACAAATTGTATGACTACAATTTAATAAAACTACTTAATTCTAAATGAGGAAAGTTAAAAAAATCTTTTGTCTGATTAAAACTATCTGGAACTACTGATGTTTTAATTATTTATTTATGACACAGCCCCAAATTTCAAATATTTTTAAACACTTTTGCCTGCAAAAACAAATTGACTGTATAAAATTCATTTGAATTACTGATATCTAAATGACAAATTTTTTAAATACATATGTTTGACTAAAACCAACTTGAACTACTAATTTTTTGATTACAAAGAATCAAATACTTTAGTGGAACAAAAACAAATTGTCTGACTAATAATAGCTTAAACTACTTAGGGGAAAGTGGGGCAAGACGGGGTAGCGGGTAAGACGGGGTACCGGCCTTACTTAACAAACGAATTAACCAATCGCGATTATATTTTACATAATACTGCGCCGAGACGATAGTTTCATGTTTACAAAACCTAAAAGCCATGAGAACAAATCTTTTATCTGTTTTACTAAAAAAAACTGTTTTTGACGATTTTCCTGTCATTTTTTCATTTTTTTAGGAGGTGTTTATTACTTAATAATAACAGTTAATGAACTGTATAAATTTTTTTCTAACTGTCAAGGGTTACAGAAGAAGGGAAGCATATGTTTTTTTTCTTTGTTGAATCGTAAATTGTAGTAATTAATCGTTTTATTAAATTTCGTAGGTGCGGGCAAGACGGGATTCACAAATTAAGCAAAAAAAAGAGAAATAAGAGAAGTTAAGAAAACTACTAAAATCAAGACTGAATAAAATAAGAGTCTCTATTGTAATGGTTATTATTTAGACTCAAATGAAGGCTGGGCTGCTTTTTTTGTCTGCGGCCAATGGGCTCAGTGCAGTTATGCATGAAGATGAAGAGGCAACCTTTACTTGTGAAATTTGTCGACAGAAATTGGTTGCTTTCTTAAGTACCCCATCTTATCCCTACGGGTACCCCATCTTACCCGCCGGTGAGGCAAGATGGGGAGATTTGAAATTTTTTCAATATTAATAATTATAAGCTTTTTTAAGAAACAGATGGCCTTTGTACGCCTTTTTTACGAAAGACTAATTCCCAAAGATGTTAATTAAAAATAATAATAAAGTATATATTCGACAATTTTCGTTTTTTTGCGCTTTAAACCTTAAGTACCCCGTCTTGACCCACTCTCCCCTATTTCTAAATAACCCAAATTAAAAAAATCATTCGTCTGACAAAAACTAATTTGTACTACTTATTTTCTAATTATTTATTCATTTATTTAAATTTTAGCCCTTGATTATAAAGTATCGAACACTTTTGCAAAACTGTCAACCAACTGACTGACTAAAAATTTATTTAAACAACTTATTTCTAAATGACCAAAATTAAAAAAATCTTTTGTCTGACTATAATTATCTTGAAAGACTGATTTTCTAATTATTTAATTAATTGTTTAAGTTACAACCCCTAATTTCAAATTTTTTTAAACACTTTTGCCTTCAAAACCAAATTGAACTGACTAATATTCACTTGAACTACTGATTTATAAATAATTACAAATTTTTTTAATACATTTGTCTGACTACTTGAACTACCGATTTTCTATAATTATTTAATAAATTATTTATGTTCCAGCCCGTAATTTTCAATTTTTTTTAAACAATTTTGCCTGCAAAAATAATTTTTCTGAACAAAATTTACTTGAACTACTGATTTTTAAATGGAAAATGTTTTTTAAATACATTTGTCTGGCTAAAACTAACTTGAACTACTAACTACAAAGAATTTTGTAATTAATTTTTGTAATTATTTCTACAAAGAATCAAATACTTTTGTGGAACAAAAACAAATTGTCTGACTAAAAATTACTTAAACTATTTATTTCTAAATAAAAAAAATTTTTAAATTTTAAAAATTTTAAAAATCTTTCGTCTGAGGAAAACTATTTTGAACTACTGATTTTCTAATTATTTATTAATTTTTTTAAATCACAGCCTTTGATTATAAAGTTTCGAACCCTTTTGCGTGCAAAAACAAATTGTCTGACTAAAATTCACTTGAAACTAATGAATTCTAAGTCAAAAATAGCTTTCGTCTGACTAAAAATAGTTTTAACTACTAAATTGAAGACAAATTTTATTTTTAAGCCACTAATAATAATGTAATATAATTACTTGACGGACATATTCTTAAAGTAAAGTATATTAGTTCTCCCTAATTAATTATTAATAAAAAAGTTTTGCATGTTTTCTTTCAAAAAGTTTGTATGAATTGTTAAGCACCAGAGGTTTTCCATTAAAATGTCGTATGCTTAGTCAACAGTTAAAGTCCCTTTGGAATGGAGAAAAAAATAATTTATTCACTTCAAAACCCTGAAGGAATACGTGGTTGGAATTTTTTTTCCTCTCCTCCAAAAAATGTGATCTTTTAAATTCCTCAACTCTTAACGGATATTTCACACATTTTATCTCGCTATCATAATTCAAATTAAAAATTTATTTATTATTTTGTTTAATAAAATTTACACAAAAATTTAAATCATTTTATTGAAAGAAATTTTCTTGTTTTCGCAAATAATTTATATAATTTTTATTTTATAAACTTGTTGATTATTATAACGAAAATATTTAAGTACCCACAAAAACAATTAAAAAAACCCGTTTTAATTATGAAACATTTTACCTAACAAAAGAATAAAACTTTACAAAAATTTGAATAAAAATGCGAGAAAATGTGCGTAAATTTCGCAAAAATGGATACATTTCAAACATATTTTGAATTCCAATAAAATATTCCAGGAATTGTTAATAGAATTTTGAATAGATTGAAAATTTTCAAAATTAAAATTATTTTCAGCACTGTAAAATTTTGTTAATAAATAAATTGTCATTTCTAACAAAATTGTTTTGTTTTTCTGTTACAGGTGAGTTTGATTTTCATAATCAACATTTCATCAATTTTACAATACAGGTACTTTGTTTATTTATTACATACAATATATATTTGAAATATTTTTCATATTTTATCATTTAATTATATAGAATTTAATAGTGAACATGTAATTTCACTTTAAAACCACTTTACGATTAATATAAAATATGTTGGATAAAGTATTCTCCACAGTATACGTAGATAATTAGTGGTTGAACGAGAACAATCTGGACTTTTATATATTTTTTTCTCCACTTGAAGAAAAAATTGTAAAGGGATAAAAAAAATCTCTTTTTCTTCTTTCCTTTTTTTGTAAAAATGGAGATTGAAATTTCAGGATTGGAGTAGTATTACGGATATGTAGTAGACTTAAGGGCTAAAGCAGTAATATGGAAGCTACTCTAATTTTAAAATTTCAGAACAGAAATTGAATCTTTTTCAAAAAGAAAACTTTCAATCCACCATCTTGATAAGTTTTATCCATCTTATATGTAATAACTATTAAAAATAAAATACCCCGAAAGATTTAATTTTTGTTTTTGCATTTATTTATAAATATCGATAAAACAGGTTGATTAGGAAAATTAATTCCCAAATTAATACAAAAAATATTTAAAAATATAAAAGAACAAAAAAGTAAAAATAAAACAACGAAAAAAATGTAAATAAGGAGAATAGACTTAATACTATAAAACTAAAAACATAAAAAGAAATAAAAATATACAATAATAAAAATGTAATAAAAGACACAAGGTTTTAGAGAAAAATGGCTAAGAATTAGAAAATTTTTTGCTAGAAGTAAAATAGTAGTATATAACCCGTTAAACTTGTAATAAATAAATAAATAATTTAAATATTTTTTGTTCTTTATTATTTTTCATTCTTCTTTACTATTTTTTAGCATTTTTTATTATTTTTAATATTTATTATTATTTATTATTTTACTTTTGTTGTATTTTTATTATTTTTCAAAAATTGTTTAAATTTTTAATTTCAAATTTATACTAATTTTACCAAATTTATATAGTCGGACATCAGTCAAACATTTTTGATTTAAAAAGTAAAAAAGATATATTTTTTTAAATATTTTCTGCTGGAAAATTAAATTAAAGATTATTAGAAGATAATAATGTTATATTTAAATCCTATAAGTTATAATATTTATGATTAATTATCAAAAAAACTTTGTGCTACTCATTGCGCTACTTGAAAATGGTTGCAGCTACATTCGGACAGCATGATTTTTAAAATAATGAATAAAATATTTCTTGTTTAATTATTTTGTAAAATAACACTATTTTAATGAAATATAAACTTCACGCATTCGTCCAATGTATTCTTTAAAGTAATTATTACATAATACATTATTATTTATTTGACAAAAAACACGAAAGTGTCCGACCACTGGTACTGTCTGACTATACCCGCACTTAACCTATTTCAATTTAACAAATATTTGTTGATTAATTATATTTAAAAAAGCAAAAAAAAAAAAAAATATTCCTTTTAGGTACATTAAAATGGACATTTTATTTACAAAAATTTCATTCTCTATCATATATTTTTATTCTTTTCGATTAACATTCTTTTAATTTAAAGAAGAAGGTTAAAATTCGAAAATATTAGGAAAATTTTATAAAATATTTTAAACTTATTTCTCTCTTCTCTATTAAGAAAAAAATTTCTTCACGCATAGGAATTGTCAATGTTAATTGTATAGTAAAAATAAATTTATAGAGAAATATACAATAAGTAGTAAAATATAGGGGAGAGTGGGGCAAACCGGCCATACCTACGGTTTTTTGACTCTTGTGACTAAACGAATCAACCGATTTCATTTTTCGATGGCTTGTTTGAAAGATCATTTAATTACGCAACTTTTTCCCAGAGGCACCTATACTTTATCTTTTATTGTTTAGTTGCTGTGTTAACTTTAAAAAAATTTGCAAACAGGCCGATTTGCCCCAACCCCTGGGGTAAACCGGCCACCCCATGGGTCAAACCGGTCAGTTGGGTTTTTTATCTACAATATTGTATTTATATAATCTACAATAACAATAAACATAAAGAAACATGTGAACAATGGTTGTTATAATCTAAATAATAAAACAGGATTGAATTTTAATTAAATAAATATTTTTTTTAATAAAAAAATAAAAATGTTTGTCATTATCAGAGAAACAATATTAAAGGGTCCAATTCTCATTGGAAGACAATTATTTTTCATTGTAAGTAAATATTTTAATGAAAGAAACATTTTATTTAAAAATAATTTTTATGACACAGGCCCATTTTGAGAATAAATGTTTGTCAAAAAGAAACGCTTTGCAAATTCATCAAAGTTTTTGGTGGCAAATATTCCTGAGGTGTGTACCTTCAAAACCCAAGACCTAATATTTGGAAATATTGCACGATTTCCTAAAAAATTCCTTAAGAAAAAATTCGTAAAAGTGTAGAAAAAAACTAAAAAAAAACTTTTGCTCCCAGCGTTGCACAAACAAAAGTAAAAATTATCAAATTGAAAAAATAAGGTATACTACACATGGTTGTTTCAAATTTCTAAATAGCACTTTTGACAATTTCGCCATTTCGGATATATTGACCCCTGACCGGTTTACCCACCGGGCCGGTTTGCCCCACTCTCCCCTAATGTTACACATAATAACAAAGGTGGGCAGAAAAGCGTTAATCCGTTAATCGTTAATTAACTTCGTTAATTTTTTCGTTAACGATTTAACTTTTAAGTTAATTTTAAAAACAGTTAACGGACTTGTTAACTTCCGTTACATTTCTCTTTCGTTAACTAAGGTCCGTTAAATTTCTTTTTTTTTAATTTTAATTACCCTACTAAAAATAAAGTCACAAAGCGACAGAAATTTAGTCAGAATCTCTGATGATTTTAAATTGCTTTTGTTATGATTGCAGCCACAGAACATCAGACTTAAGTCATATGTTTAAGCATAAAAATTCAAAAGTAGTCAGGTTTTTTATACAAAGTCGACACCCTCTTTTACCTGAAAAAGGTCAACTGACAGTCATAAAATTGAAGGAAAATCTTTTTATTTGTTTACGTTTATATTTATTTAAACATTATACTTGTTTTTCATCGACTTAGAATTCTAACGTTATGTTCTTATTATTTATACAATACGCTGGGTTAGTGGAAAAAAAGGACACCTCGAATTTTGGTTGAAAAAGAGGACACCTCGCATTTTAGTTGAAGAAAAGGACACCTCGAAAATATTAATTTTATATCAATTCTCGTTTGGCGATACTATGTGTAATGTAATTGTTTTTTGAGTTTTTGTAATAGAAGATTCAAGAACATATTATCTTCATAGTTTTTTGAGCACAGAATCTCATAAATCAATTAAATTACACATATTATCGTCAAACAAAAATGCATTTAAAATTAATATTTTCGAGGTGTCCTTTTCTTCAACTAAAAAGCGAGGTGTTCTCTTTTTTAACACCAAAATTCGAGGTGTTCTTTTTTTCCACTAACCCATTTAAGGGACCGTCCATAAATTACGTAACACGTTTTTAGTGAAATTTTAAACCCCCCCTCCCCCTATGTAACAAGTTGTAACAAAATCGTTTTACACCCCCCCCCCCTCCTTATCAATGTTACGTAATTTTTAAAAATATTTTTTTACTAACGTTTTTCGAAACAAATTTGTTTATTACTGTTATTTTTAGTATTTATATCGTACAATAGCAATACAAAATTAAGTTAAATATAAAAAACATTTAGAGGAATAATTTTATTAATCATACTGAACAACCAAAAATATAACATTGATTTTTTAACAATAAAAATTGTATATTATTCCCAAGAATCGGTTCGCGAAATGATTAGATTTTTACTTATATTGAAGTGGCGGCAAGGGACAGCTTTTCAAAAATATATCCATTATAAAGAGATTAAGTTCCTTATAAATATTACGTAACAATGATGATTGACCCCCCTCCCATGTAACATATGATAACATTTTCTCGAACCCCCCCTCCCCCCTAAACGTGTTACGTAATTTATGGACAGCCCCTTAATATCCTTTAGAACTTAAATTCAAAAATAATATTCTTTTTTATTTATCAATTACGGTTTTCGAGATACGTTACAGTTTCCTTAAAAAATGTTTTTATAATAAATTTTAGATATTTGTAATCGTGGAGATTTTTAGATTCTGAATTTATATTGATTTCACTTGAATGTTAAAATTGCAAAACTTTTGAGCAATAAAAATCAGGTTGGAGACCCCCGAAGCTCATAACAAAAAACCCACGATTCTATTGTGAAAAAAGGGATACGCACAAATTTGAAGTTTTAACGGTACTTTACATTTACCCACTATATTTTGGTGGGGGCTAAAAATAAAAAAGATGAATTCAATGAGAAATAATCACAATCCATAATAATCAGGATTCAACAGGAGCATAAAAAACCCTTTAGTCAGAATTAACCAAAAGCTTCAGAAAACGTTAAAGTAGTCACAAAACATCAAATTTTCTGACGTTTTCTTATTATTCCTGATTTTATTTTTAGCAGGGTATCATAATAAAAATATTTTGTCGAAACTTTAGTTGTTTATTAAAGTAAACATGTGTCTCTTAGATTTGATGTAAAAAAATAAAAATTAATGAAAAAGAACATTTGTTTTTTTGTACATTAGAATGCAATTACGAATTTTTTTAAATTTATGTTAACTTTAACGGTTAACGTTAACTTCCGTTAATTTTCTTGTTCGTAAACGGATTAACTATTAACGAAGTTAACTTTTTCACTTAACGAATTAACGATTAACGACGTTAATTTTTAGGTTAACGGTGCCCACCTTTGCATAATAATAAATAATTTTAATCATTTTTTTATTTTCCTTATTTTGTACTTTCTTAAATAACTATGTATTATTATTATTATTATTATTATTCTGCCATATAAAGTAAAAAAGTTTTAAGTTTACAAATTTCATTATTATTATACCTATTATAATTAAATTTATTTATTGTTCAATAATATAAATATTATTAGTTATTTATTTGTTAAATTTAATTTTACGTCCATTTTTTATGATAATGATTAATAAAATTTTTACGAGGCCTTTGGAACGGTTTTAAATAGCGCATTAAAAATGTTTAAAGATGTTTAACAACGCGTTTCGATATATTTTATGTTTCCAAGCAAATATATTGTTTAAATCAGTAAATATAATAATTATAATATAATTATTACGAGTAGTATTCTCTTTGTAGAGGCCGTCAATGTTATAAATAAATTTTAAATAAATAATCAATAATAATTACTAATAATCTTTTTGTTTATTTTAAAACGAATTTTGTTTGAATATATAATTTGTACCACTGTTTTATTTGATTTTAAAAAGATTTGTTATCAAAGAAATAATTTTTTATGGTACCAGGTCTCAGATATTATAATTTTTGCAGCTATTTAAAAAAATGCGACTTTTTTCGACTTATTTTCAAAAATTGCGATTTTTTCGACTTTCTTTCGAAATATTGCAGCAAAATACCACATTTTAAGTATAAAATGCATCTTAATTTTTATACATAGTTTTAAAAATAACTATAGACAAATCTTTCAAAATTATATTTTTGAATAATTTTTAACGATAATATATTTTTAAAAATATAAGTAAGTATCATTAAAAAATTTTAGAATACATAATTGATTTTTTGTAAAATTTAATTGAAAATAATTTATTTTTTAAAAATATTTTATTACATTTTTTGAAGAATTTTAATTGCAAATTTTGAAAATAAATCAATTCATTCTAAATTTTTTAAATTCAATTATTTTAAATATTTTTAATTACGTATTTCCGAAAATTCAAATACGTACAATAAATATTAATATTAAAAAATTTTAGAATTGTTTTTAACATTTTGGAGAAAACAATCATGTTCGAAATTTTTAATTAAACTTCTTCAAAAATTTGTTTTTTTATATTTTTTAAAAGTTTAATCATTTTTAAAAGATTTTACCAAATTTTAAGGGGTTAAAAAGTAATAAAAAATTGTCCTCGTGGTATATGAACGACAATTTTACTGAATAAGAACTTTAAATCAAAAAGCCAGTACAATGAAAATTTTAGAATTTAAAATTTATAAGAAAAGTTAAAAGCCTACTTTTTATTATTACAAGAATACTGATATGGAAAAAAATTAAAGGTGAGGGGACTCGAACCCATGAAGTAAATACAATTGACGATGTCCGTTACCCCTACGCTATGAACGTAAACAATTTTCTTAAAAACATACTCTACAGATAAATAGTTTAAAGAAAGAAATTTTTTTTCTAAATTTTAATAAAAAAATGTTTTTTTTGCAAATTTCTAGAGAGTTTAATTCTAGTTTCAATGAATTTGAATATTTTTTTCTTGTTTCTTCCTTTCTTTTTTGTTAGTTTATGAGAAAGATGTTTTAGTCATTGAAGCTGTGTGTTGTCACGATTGACGGATAGTGTCACGGTTTAGAAAGAAGGAAGAAAAAAAAATAAATAAAAATAGGCGAGTGGCGTGAACTCGAAACAATTACCGTTGCTCAGTCGATGCAGAAAGCGGTTCGACGCGTGGCCCTCCTTTTTCTCCCATCCCCCCCGTCCTCTTGGATGAGGGGATGGGTGCGGCGAGTCCTCTCCAGCGTTTGCGCCGGGTTTCGCTGAGGACACGACAGGGTTGGTACGGGGATCAGAATTGGCGAAAGGAGTCAGTGGCTTGCCGCGCGCCACAACGATCGTAAGATCTCATCCCCCTAATTTTCCCTTTTTTTCAAAATACCAAGTAAAAGGAAACAAAAAATAAATCTCCTTCAACCCCCCTCCCCACTCATGCAAACTTAGCATTTTTCTACAACGGAAATTTAAACTTGAAAACAATTTCAAGTTGTCTTTGAAGTGAAATTGAAAAAAATCGTAAGTGCTAAAATACTCTGAATAAGTGTTTTTTCTTTTTACCGGAAAGTGAATAAAAATTATAAATAAATAAAAATTATTCATATAATAAACAAATAATAAACAAAACAAAAAAATTATTTAAAAAAGGTGCAAAACTGGAGAAAGTTTATGGAAAATTATCAAAAATAAATAAAAATCAAATGAGAATCAAAAGTATTCTTATGAATCAAAAGTATTAATAATAATTGTAAGAATAATACTAAAAGTAATAATAATAATAATAATAATAATAATAATAATAAAATAAATTATAATAATAATTTTACTAATAATAATAATAATAGTAAAAATCTTTTTTGTATCCACAATTGATGGAATACAAGTAATAAGTAAATAAGAATATTAATAATAATATAATAATAAAAATTAATGAGAAGAAATAATAAATGTTCATATAAGAATTAATAAATAATAATATTAACAATAATATTAGTAATAATAAATACGAATAATAGTAACAATAATTTCAATAGTAAATAATAATAATAATAATAATTAAAAAAAAATAATGATAATAATTGCATTAATATTGAATAATAACAATAATAAATATTAATAATAGTAATTATAAATCATACTGATGGAGAATTAAGAATAAAAAAAATATAATCCGATAATGTGGAAAATTACGTGACTTGATAAATTAATATCAGTGCTATAACGTTTTGTGTTAATTTACAATTGAAAATTGTATTAAAATTGAAATTTGTATTCAAAAAGTGAAGTGGTATAAAAAAAGTGGTAAAAAAATAAAGTGTATATCTTTAAAGGAAAAGTAAAAAATCCTTCTCAGTGTCAAAATAAAATGAAATTGTGTATGCAACAAAAAAAATTATCGATAAAAGACTGAGTGGAAAACAAAATATCAAGGTAAATGTAGGTTAAAAAATAAAAAATAAATTGGAAAAACGAGAGAAATTCTTTTCCGACTCTCAAGGCTGATTTTGAGCAAAGCAAAAAAAAAACACAAAAATGAAAATCTGGTATTTTTCACTTGGCACTCGTTTAATTAGTGATGAGAGAAATCTTGCGTGACTTCTCCTGATATAGGACTTGGGATTCAATTAACTAGGGTTGAGCCAACGATGATATAAATTACTAGTTCTGTTTGTTCGATGGAAAAAATCCTTTTTTTTTCCTTCTAACGCGCTTCGCATTATGCTGATTACTCAGAAATATGGTTCTGATTTTTTTTCTGCTTCGTCTTTTCTATTCAGATAACGAAAATGAGAGGCTGAGTTGTGTGTATCAAAACAAAGAAAATTTTTGTTTTGTTTTTTTTTAAACAAATAATTCAGATAAAGGTATGTGTGTGAAAAATGTCCTTTTTCATTTTTGTTTGTATTCTTTATTTATTTTTTTTTGTAAATAATAATCTAGGAATATATTGAACAAGAATATAGTAAATGCAGTATCCATTTTGTAAACTCTTTCAACCATGACGGCTTTTATCAAATGTTCCAGTTTCTCGCTTTACGCTTTTAAAGTGTAACAGTGTCATCCGATTGGAAAGTTTCATATTAAAAATAGGCTTTCCAAACAAAAATTGTCTACAGTTACGTTTCTTCGTTTTCATTCAATTGAATACTTTTAACGGTATCTGTGAATTCAATTTTTGAGGATTTCATTTTTTTTTGTGTTTCGCGAAACTAAATTCTACTTTTTTCTGGCGTCTTACAAGTTAATTTTGTCTCTCAATCTGAATTAGTTGAAAATAACTAATTGTTTGTAAAATCTTTGCTGACTTTTTGTTTCAGAAATTAGTGCAGTTGAAAATTAATTTATATTAAAAAATTAATTATTAGTTAAAAATTAATTTTTTATAGAAAATAAATTATCGGTTGAAAATTAATTATCAGTGGAAATTTATTATTATTAAATATAGAATTAAGAAAGTAGTCAGAATTTGACTAATTAATTAAATAACCAAAGATTTTAGTTAATTTAAATTTAAAGAATAGAACAAAAAATTTAAAATATTAATAAAATTTTAAAAAATGAGGACTAATGAAACTAAAATTAATCATGTCCACAACACTAATAGTCGAAATATTCTGTACAATAAATCATATTTTGATAAGTTATTTATTAACTGTCACAAAATTTTCACTATCGTGGAATAAAAATGATTTGATTCAAATAACAATAATCACTTTTCTATTAACAAAAATAAATATTTATTTAAGTCAACAAATTATTATTTAAATATATAATTTTAGTATTTTTAGTAAACATTATTGAACTAACACAAAAATTATTTGTTACAAATAAATATTTATATGATAATAAACAAATAATCGTCTACTTGCGTCAAATACATTTTTTTTCAGGGTATTTCTAGTGTTACAAAATTTTTTATGCATTATTAATTAGATTCAATATAAAAATAAAAAAACCAATTTTAAACAAAATTGAATAGTTTCTAAGTTGGTAAAAAGTCATTGTTTCCTCACACATATTTTATACTTTCAAATAATAAAATACTGTGTAAAGAAAAATTACACCAAAATCAAAATTTAAGTTTTGAAACTTTTTTTTTGAAAACTCAATGTTCAATTGGCAAAGAATTATATATTTTCAAAAATAAATATTTTTAATCCAAGGATTTTTAATTTCAATAAAGTAGAGTAATTGTCGTATAGGAATAAGTAGCTTATGTCAATTTCAGTCAAACGAAAGTTTTCTGAATCCTTTTCATTAGAAAACTAGTAGTAGAGAAATATTTTCATAAGACAAATATTTACTCTGTACTTTTCATTTATAAATAAATAGTTTGTGTCAATTTTAGTCAGCCAAACGATTTTGAATATTTTCTGTTAAGAAAATCAGTTGTAAAACTTAATTTTAGTCAGACAAATAATGACTTAATTTTTTTCCTTAAGAAGCAATTATGTCCCAACTGGCCAATCAAAATTTTCCTGGTAATTTTTATTTAAAAATAAGCAGCTTTTGTCAGTTTTAGTCAGAAAATACTTTTTTGAACTTTAATGATTAACAAAATAATATTTTCTAAGTGCTTTTCATTTGTTTTTCTTTCCTAAATAAGTAGTTCTGGTCAATTTTTCTCAGACAAAACTTTTCTATATCTGTTTCAATACGAATTCAGGAGTAAGGGATAATTTTAGTCAGAAAAACAACTTTTCTTATCAGTAAGTCAGTAGTAAAAGTTTATTGTAGTCAGGCAAGCATTCACTGAAAACTTTTTTTTAAATTTAATAACTAATGTAACTTTCTGTCGGCCATAAGTTTTTTGCAAACTTTTGATTTTGTATTTAGTAATTAAGGTCAATTTTTTGCCGAACGGAGATTTAGATAAACATTAAGCAAGTACTTTTCATGTAGAAATAAGTAGTTTAAGTCAATTTTCGTCATCCAAAAGTTGCTGCAACTTTTCGTATTAGTAGGTCAGTAGTAAAAGTTAAGAGTAGTCAGACAAACTCACTCAGTATACTCACTATACTTTTCGTCTAAAATTAAGTAGTTAATGTCAGTTTTAGTTAGGCAACACAGTTAGCAAGTACTTTTTATTTTGAAATAAGTAGTTTAAGTTAATTTTAGCCAGACTAAAGTTTTTTGTAAACTTTAAATTAGGATGTCAATAGTTAAATTGAACTAGTGAATACTTTTTCACCGGATTAGTAGTAATAGTCTACATTAGTCAGACAAAATTGACGATTTTACCCTGACATAAGGTTTTAAAGTTTTTTAAATTTGAAAATTAGATGCTTTCCTTTAAATTATTTACTTTTATTTCCACTTTGACAAATTTTCATATTTTCACCTTAATTTTTTTCATTCTTACCATAAAAGTGTATAAATCAAAACTAAGTAAAAAAATAGTCACTGTGAAAGTTAATGTAAAAATGAAAATTTGTAAAAGTGAAAGTAAATGTAAAACATTCTGAAAATGAAAGTAAAAGTAATAAATAAAAGCGAAAGTAAAAATCTGTAAATTTTAATAGAAAAATTGAAAATTTAAAAGCGAAAATAAAAATGAAAATCAATAGAAAATTAAATAGTATAAGAAATTATCAGTGCAGTAGTTAAAAGAATTTTTAGTTAGACAGAAAGTGGCTAAAATTTAAAAATTGAGAAATAATAAGTTAAAGCCTGTTTAAAGCCAGACAATATGCAACGTCTGTCTAAACATGTATTTAACTACTCTTGATAGTTGATACTGAATGTTATATGTGACCTGGACAGTGAAAAGGAACCTTACGTGCGAAAACAAGTTTTCGAGAAAACAGCAGTTAAAGTTTAACTTAGAAAAGCCCTTGTAACTTTTTTAAATATTAATATTTTTTAATCAAGTTAGGCTTATTTTCTTCACCGTGGATCACAGTATCAAAATAAAAAACATACAAGTAATGAATTTTTTTTTAATAATTGTTGATATACATTAATAACAAACTCCCCAAACATAGAAAAAATAATCTAAGTTTTCTAAATAGCTACAATAAGTATAAATAAGTGACACATGTTTGTAAAGGTTTTCGAGGCCACTGATTACGAATATGATGTTAAATTGACAATTTGACAGTTGCCAGCTGTCAACTTCTCTAAAAAGTGATCGTTTTTTGTAAAAAAGACAGTAATAAGGTTTTTGAGGTCGCTGATTACGAATATGATAGCAAATTTGAATTTTAACTGTTGACAGTTGTCAAAGAAGCTGTCAACTTTTCTAAATAATAAAAAATTATCGTCTTCGTTATTTTAATTTGTATAATAACAAAAAATCAGTTTTTTCGTATTTTTACTCTTGTGTCTTTTAACTTAAAATTTTTTTTTAAAAAACTTGTAATCAACTTATGACTTTTTGGCTTTCACCATCTTGAAGAGCGTTTCAAACCCTATCCGAATCAACAAAAAAGTAAAAAATGATTTTTTGACACGTAAGGTCCCTTTTTATAGACCAGGTCACATATTATGAATTATTACAGAATTATTACAATTATTACAAAATCATTGATCTATTTTTTTTTTTAATGCTCCTGCCCTATTGGCCTTACGCACTTCGACAAGAGTCCACGAGAAATACTTTTTTGGATTAAACATAACCATTCTACATATGAAAATTCTATATATTAACCTAATTTTTGCGTCTACAGTCGACTTTTATTATTAGGAGTAATCGCATTCCGCCTGGACCACCCGTCAATGGGTTTTCTCGCCAGAGAAGAGGGAAACTGTAGAAAACCTCTCCTGAGTACAACCGGTTTATCGACAGTCGAGTTCTAATGGTGTGTACCGGACAATAATCGACGGTGCACATCATTATACCTCGACGTCAAACCTCCCGCTCAGATTATCTCACGTGCCGGAAAAATACCAAGCCAAGTGGGCGCGAACCAAGGGTCCTTAACCCTTAACCCTTGGTCCTTAAACGACCACCAACGCCAGGCATCTATCCGACTGAGCTAATACGTCGGTAATCATTGATCTATTAATTATTATATATTTTTTAATTTTTTAATTTATTATTATTTATTACTTCCTCATAGAGGAAGTATTTATGATTTTTTATACTTATTTATTAATTTATTATTTACTTATTTAATAATTCATTATTCACTTATTTATTAACTTATTATTTACCTATTTATTAATTTATTATTTACTTATTTAATAATTCATTATTCACTTATTTATTAACTTATTATTTACCTATTTATTAATTTATTATTTACTTATTTATTATAGTTTCTTATTTACTTATTTATTTATTTATTATTTACTTATTAACAGCATGTGACTGTTAGTTAGATCTCCATAGTTAATTTTTCTTGAAATTCACATTTTTCTTAAAATATAAAATAAATTAGGCTAATTTTTTGCGAATAACTAAAATATGATGCGGTAGGGCAATGAGGTAGAAAATTTTTAATATTTTTAAAATTATTAATATAAAATATTTTTTATCCCACATGCACAAAAACGGCGCTTTCTGATAGCAGCCGACAGGGAGGAAAGTCATTCATTTCTTCGACCGTATGAAAATGGCGGCCGTGTTCTCCCAAGGGCAAGAAAATTAGCTGTTCACATGCATTTTTCTTGCCCAAGGGAGAAATCGGCCGCCATTTTCATACAAATCGAACAAGTGAATGACTTTTACTCCCTGTCGTCTGCTATCTGAAATCGCCGCTTTTTTGCATTAGGAATAAAAAATATCGTAAGTAACACGAGAATAAAGGCAGCCAATTTCTTTACAATGATTTTTGTGACACGAGTGGAGGTCGAGGGCGCCGTAGGCGCCCCGAGACCGGAACGAGTGTCACAAAAATCATCGTAAAGAAATTGGCTGCCTTTATTCTCGTGTTGCTTAATATACTATTAAAATTGCCAGTGAAGCATTTCTTGTTTAAAAAATTTTAAAGTGTTTTATAATAATTAATTTTTATTTTTTTTTAACTTTTGCATCGCTACCCTTTTTTATTATAATTTAGACATTTTCACAAAAATTTCAGCTCAATTTATTAAAAATATTACGAGAAAAATAGTTTAAAATTTTAACATTGGTGGTCTAACAGTCACATGCTGTTAATTAATTTATTCTCAGGAATAACATATTTTTGACTCATAAGAAAGTAAAAATTTTTGTTTGCAGAATTTTGTATTAAAAATACATTTGATTTGAAAGAGTACACCGAAAAAAATCTCGATGGTATATTATTAACTATGACTCTATAGTTAATCTTAATCTAGTAAAAGTAATAAGGATTCCTAATCATTATGCACGGAGAGAAATTTGAACCGTAAAAGACAGTGTCTAATTCAGAAGGTTAAAAGAGGGGGAAAGTTCACGGTAAATCTGAGTGATTTCACCGAGTTTTTCCATTTACGAATCGCAAGTGGCAGTGACAGTAACCGTCAGAGAGCGCTACATCTTGTAGAAAATTATGATGAGTTTCCATTCATCGCCTAAGACTCTGATCACACCGTGATTTTACGTTCAACCTTCTCTCCGTGTGGTTAGGATCGCTAGGTTGATTCAACAAATTCAAGCCTGGCAAAAACAACCCTGCAAATTCTAGTCAAATTGACTAGGATTTTAGTAATTTTGCCTATTTCCATAATGCGCACGCGTCTGCTTCTGTTCTGACAGTGTTTACCTCTATATCTTTCGCGTCATTTATCGTGATTTCGTAAAACGATTTTTTATCATTATTCGCGTCTATTTTTTGTACATAAAATGGAGTTCTTACATACATCAAAATTGCTGGTTTCTCGGAACCTCTGGAAATATAGATGGTCCATGTTTTAGAAAGTAAACTATTTAATTATATTAGTCAATTCTTTCAGACTTTTTTGGTTAGGTTTCATTATAAATCGTCGAAATTTTTACGCACGTGGTGACAACATTTTCACTATTTTAATCGCGCAGTGTGTTTGAAAATTTACCTTTGCAATAATTTGTGTATTTAAATTTCTTTTCATTTGAATGTCATAAATAATTAAAAATAAATAGTTTTTGACAAGTGTATAAAATTGTGTACTCGAAATGTATAAAACATCATCTGATTAAGTATTGTATTTTGACTCGAAAATCTAGTGTCTATTAAAAAATTAAAATACGAAGTCGTGTTTAGTGTAGTGGTCATCGTTCCGGGTTTCAAAGTGCGTATTCGTTAGGTTCAGGTGTTCGCGTCCCCCCTGCGTCAAATATTTATTTCATAAGTTTAAATTAATTCCAAGGAATATAAATACAAAGTCAAATATAAATATGTTCAAATACAATAATTAATTTTTTTGTTTCTTCTTTTAATTAGTTTTTCTCTTTTATTTGAGAATAAGAATTTGATTAGCAATTTCAAATAATTATGATACACAGTGTAAATCTAATATTATTCTCCTAGTCAATTTGACTATTTTTTCCTGATTACATCGACTAATTTTCCTGGTCACTTTAACATTGCTTGAATCTTATTACTTTGACCAGGATTCTATAGTAGGCTCCTCTCGTAACTAGGAAACCTAGTCAATTCCTGGTATACGGGTCCTAGGCATTTTTTTCGGTGTAGTGGAAATTTATTCAGACACTATACATTGGAAATGTAAAAAACAATTTCTCTGAATTGCGAACTTAACGAATGTTATTTAGGATAGAAAAAGTAAATACAACTTTTCTTTTTTTTCGCAACTATTTTAAAATTACGCAATTTAATACAAAATTTATTATACGCAAAACTTTGTTTTAGTTTTAATACTTGGAAATTTGTATTAAACAAACCCTCATGATTTTATTGAGGCCATTAAATTTAATTGATCCTTAATTGAATTTATTCAAGAATCTCGAAAATTAAGGATCTTTCAAAGTACCATTTAGATCAAAAGTTACGTCTCAGAGTTTTAAAAATCCTTTCACTCTGTTTTTTCTTTTTTTTCATTCTTAATTTCTCATATTCTGCTCTTTTACTTAACGAATGTAAAAAATCTATTTTTTCATTCAAATTTTTAGAAATGTACAAAATTTAACCAAAAATAATAATTTTTTTTTCACTTGACCATTAATATTTTTTAAAGAGACTGTACATGAAACGCACTTGACGTGAATGCAGAAGTAATATTTCGTTCTTTTTTTTCGAGGGAGGGGGATAAAAATGATGATATCGTAATCAAAAGCTCGTTGAATTTGGATGAGGAAAAAATTTTGGTCCATAAGATCGTGCATTAACAAGCAAAAAAGCTTATCTCTCTCTCTTTGGGAGAAATTCGTTTTGAAAAGGGGAAGGAGAATGGGGGGAGGGAGAGTATGAATTTCGTAAAGGTTAAGTGATCATTGAACGTTATACACCAGTTCTCTCTAGTTAACGATCGAATCAGTTGTAATGAGGCCGCACGAGTATCGTAAAAGCAAGCATGATATGAAACGATGAAACGTCGTAATGTCGGCGCAGAAGGAAATCTTTAGGACGTGTTATAAAAAATCGTAAAATTTATGAATCCACCTTATCTTCCTTTCATTTCATTTTTATTTAACTTCTCGTCAAGCAAAAATTCCTCTGTCATGTGTCGACAATGATAACAATCATTTTATCTCTTTTTTGTTTTAAATTACAAAATATTTGCCACTCTATCTTTCCTAAATTGAGAATTAACCCTTTCGCAGTCTGGTGGAAAAATCGTTTTCAGACAAAAAAAAATAACCTAAGAAAAAATTTAAAATTTAATTTAGTCATATATATTTAAGATATAATCTGACCGTGTCTGCAAGGGACCTTATGACCAAACTCAACTTTTTGAGTAAAATGCGATTTTTTTGGTCATAAGGTCCCTTTTCTCAGACGCGGTCACTATAGTAATAGCATCTTATTTGTCAAGTGAATGAAAATTTTCATTTGCGTGATTAAAAATCAAAAGTTAATTTAAATTCTGCTTGTAAATAAACAATATATATGCTAAGATTAAAAATTCATTCTGCTATGTTTATAGGTAAATGTTAATTTCTAATCGCAAATGTATTTTGAACAAACGTGGTTTCATTAAGGAAAAAAAAATTTGAAAAATGCCTTGAAACGAAATGTTACTTTTTGGTTTAGCAATCCTGCAGGAAGTTGAAAGTTGGCGCAAATAACACTGACGCCTGCAGGTCGGATCTCAAAACGTCGATAAACATTTAACTTCCTGGAGCGATTTAGAACACATTTATGTGGTTGCAGTTGTGTGTCAGCGAGGGAGGGTTTTCAATTGAAAGTTCGCTATTTCCAATGTTAAGCCATTGCAGATATTCGAGTTAACGAATTTCCTTTAGAAATCTTATCGAGACCGCAATACGATAAATATATATCCAGAAGGGCGAAAAAAATTGGAAACGCAGCAAAGAGAAAAAAATTTATAACAATATTCATTCATGTATACGACGTTAGTTGACACATGCTTTTTGGTGAATAATTTTTTTCTTTATTTTTGGAATATTAATTTAATTATTTTATGTAAAAAACAAAATTTTTTCAACTATTAATATGAATTCGTTTATTTTTCCCATTATATTTGTACTCGACATTTTCAAAGATTTATAAAACTGTATTTTCGATTGGAAATCGCTATTCAGCAAAAATTTGGAATGACAAAATATCGTGTCCAAAATGTATTATTATTATTATAAATTTTTTCGAAATTCAAAATGGCGGCCAAATTATCTAAAATTTTAAATAAGCAAAAAATGCAGACATTTTCTCATCACATAAAACTAAATATGACTAAATTCAATATAAAACTTACATTTATGATCAAATTTTATTACTGACTACTATTTTACAATATTTCAAAACAATTTTTATAAACAATTAATAATGAATTGAAAGAGACAAATATTACTGAAAAAATTTTTCTCTCATATCCTTCTTAATTTTATCGTTGCAATGAATGTTGAAGATAAAAATTGTTTAACATTATTGTTTAACAATGATATAAACAATTTCATAAACAAATTAAAAATTTACAACAATTAAAGCTGAAAAAATTATTGATCGCATTTATTTAACAACTTTATAAACAATTCTTATAAACAAAATCCGAATTAACAGGTAAAGATGAAAAGGTATCGTTTTTCTTCCATTTTTATTTCAAAAGAATTAATGAATTTTGAAACTTAAATTTATCTAGTAAATATTTTTTAATAAAGTTGTGAACAAATTACATATTAACAACAATAAAATATGACAAATAATAGTTTTTTCTTCGAATATTCTTTTTTTTTATAGAGCTAATAAATCTTGAAGCTTAAATTTAATTCTTAATATTTTTCCACAAAGTTATAAACAATACTTGTAAATAAATTATTTATTAACAATTTTTCAAATATGTTCTAAACAAATTATAAATTAGCAATAATTTTATAACGTTTTATAACGCCACCTACGAGTGAAAAAATTATTGCGTTTTCTTTTAAGACCGCAAATTCGGTGTTAAAATAACACTTTGTACTGCAGCAGGATAGTGGTAGAAAAAACGATTTTTTCACATTTAATTTTTCTTAATATATACCTACTTTGTTTAAAACATTTGTTTATAACTTTATTGAAAAATGTTGAAATAAATTTTTGTAGAAAGCCATATAATTTAAAAAATAAAGTTCTTAAACTTTTTTGTTTGCCCTAATGGCTTCAGTATATTTTTTACGTTAGATAACGCGTTTCGATACAGTATACTGCATCCTCATCAGATTTACAGAAAAAAATTATGAAATAAAATAATAAGACGATATTATTAGGCCAAACAAAAAGTTTAAGATCTGTTTATTTATAGAAATTGCTTCTAAAGTGGTTGAATAATTGTGATCAATAATTTTTATCTTAAAGATTCATTAAGAAAACAGTAAAAAAGTCGGTGGAAAAAGGGACAATTTTTTTCTTAGAAGTAAATTCTGAATTCGTTTATAAAATTGTATTTATAACATTTTTAAATAAAATGTTAAACAATTTTCATTTCCAACATTCGTTGCAAATATAAAAATAAGACCAATATGAAAAAAAATGTTTTGCGACAATACTTGTGTCTTTCAAATCATAATTTGTTTATAAAAATTGTTAAAGATTTTGTTAGATATTAGTTAGGAGTAAAATTTGATAATAAATAAGTTTAATATTGAGTTTAGCCATTTGTGACGAGAAAATATGTCTACAATTTGTTTTTCTGTTTATTTAAAATTTTATTTATTTTAGCCGCCATTTTGAATTTAAAAAAATTAAATTTTCTAATATTGTTTAAATGAAAACAGGCATAAATTTTGGACGCAATATTTTGTCATTTTCAATTTTTCATGAAGCGATTTCCAATCAAACAATTTTTAATTTTTTATGTTTATTTATATTGTAAAATTTAAGAAAAGTAATAATTTTGACAAAAAATAATTCTCCTTGGACATTTTTATTTTACATTTTTACCATTTCGGACTTTGTTCTTGGATTTTTCGGTCTGGATATACCTAAGCGGATGTCTAGTAATAGTAAAGCAATTCCACGTGAAACGATCTAGTAAAAATTTTTATTTCCTGAGAATGGCTATAAACTCTGGTAAAATAATTGTTGTTCTGTATAAAAGTAATTAAATTCTAAAATATTAATTTTTAAAAAAAGTTAATTAATTTATGCCGTTTTTAGCGAAATTGTTAGCAAAATTTGACAGCTTTCGATTTTTTATAGTGAATTTTAAAGCATTTTTTGTAAACTTTTCAATGCAAAAACTCTTTTTTCGAAAAAAAATATTTTAACCTCTTTTTTAAAAAAAACCCCCTGTATTTTTCGGTTTTCACAAAAATACCTCTTTTTTAATTTTTTATTACTTTCATTACAAAGCTGAGATTTTTTCTAAAAAATTTATGCTATATTTAAAATTGCTACAACAATGAATTTCCAAGAAAATAAAAAAAACAACTTTTTAAACACTCTTTGTTTCTTTTATTGAAAACTCATTGTTGTCCCATTTTATAACTTCACATAATTTACTAAAAAAATCTCAGCTTTCCAATAAAAATGATAAGAAAATAAAAAAAGAGGTTCTTTCTGTAAAAATTTAAAAATAAGGTTTATTTTTGAAAAAGAGGCCGAAAATAATTACTGAATTTTTTCCAAGGTTTAAGATTAGAAAAGTACACTTAAAAAATTTTTCCCTTCTTAGGTGAATAACAGAAGTGAAATTAGTTTAAATTTTATCACTAAAAATAATAAAAAATAATTTTCAATGCTGAGCTTAACGCCAACTTCAGGAACGTAAAAATACTTAAAAATTTACTGTATAAAAATTAAAATCGCTTAATTTTTCTAGAAGTTATATCAATCTGGAATAAAACAATGTCCCTTTAAATCTAATTTTTTTATTGGATCAGTTCACTTGGAATGACTCAGTAGTGAAATAATTCACTACACACTAGTAAGGGTTTTAAATTTTGACTCAAGTGTCAAACTCAGGAATTAAAAATAGTTTAAGCGCAATATTTGAATCACTGCGAACCGAGAATTACAAGAAGGTTCATTCATTTCACCCCACTCTATCCACTATCGATATTGTTTAAGGGTTAATTGGGAAATGTTTCATTGGTTAGAAGATACACCCTTGAGTGTGATTTTGATCAATTCTCGAGACAAGGAGAAAGAGGGATGAGGGGGGATATTAAGCCTACTGGTTTGGATATCTATTGTAGGGTTAAATCCGTTGTTATCGCGCTGGAGTACTGACTTGACCTGATTCTGTGTCATGTCGTCAATTAAACAGCCTACATCGCAGGATTATGGCGAATCAGAAACGCCATGTCATTGCTGTATGTCGTACAACACAAGATGGGCACATCATTTTCTAATGGTTTCAAGGGGAGGATTTTGATCTCCTTCCGAAATTTTAGTGTGAAATTTCCTGACAGACACAAACACACTCACACACAAAATACACTACGTTATTTCAATCTCAATCTTCCTTCAAGTTTAATCTTATTCTAGTCGAATGCAACTCCTTCGATTCCTTCCATCAAATCTCGCACAAACTACTTCCTCGCTATGCTAATCAAGAACAAACAACGTCGACTTGAGATAATAGAACCTTGTAATTGAAATTCAAGTATTTTAACTCACTCTCTATGCTAAAAAAATTGTCTTATTTTTTTTGGAGAATTTCTTAATCTAGATTTAGTGAAAATTGACTAACTACAACTGTGCTTTTATTGCAATTAATAAATGGATCGAATAATTAATAAATTTATAACTGATAATATTGATGATGATGATAACGATAAAATCTGGCGAATCGTAAATTATAGTTAGTGTGTAGTGTGAGAAAATATATATTATACATATATTAGAAATTATACAGATTTTAGATGCGAAACAATAGCATTTGGAGAGCTGTTGAAATAGGATTATTGATATTTCGAGAGTTTATGAAGCAGAACCAATTAAATGTTAAAGTGCTGTTCAATCGAGAGGCTGTAATTTAGTCCATACCTTCAAATTGGAAATAACAGATGAGATTATATTGAGAGTTTATTCTGCATTCGGATTACAAAGATTGGAATTTCCATTTGATGCTTTGCAATTTCCTCTCGAGAGAGTTGAATTCCATTATTCTTCCACAATTTCCAAATTAGACCTGTGTAAACAAACATTTAAAGAGTTTCATTTATCCCCAATCAAAATTACTAAAATATGATTTTAATTTTTACTCTCGATACGAATTTGCAAAAAAAGTTTGTTGATGGCAACGGTGGGATTTCCGACATTATTGAACCTTTTCTTTTTTAACATTCGATAGCAAACAAAAATTTTCGCCATTTTTTCTAACAAAAAGAAATAATGTTCAAAAAGAAGAGAAGTTATTCTTAAAAAAATCAAAACCGTAATTTTAAAAAGTTTGCTTTCTAATATAAAACTAGCAATTCTATTCGCGCAGCTAACTACTTACTTACTTTTTTAAATAAAGGTATCAATTTAAAAAAAAAAAAATTATATTAGGGGAGAGTAGGCTACATTGAACCAGCGTCAACAGTGAACCACTTCAATTTTCTGAAAAATGACTGAGTGAAATTTTTTCTTATTCAATATATAAGTTAGTATTACCGAAACAGACTATGACCAAAAATTTACGGCACATAGGTTTATTATTTACAAAGAAAAACTAAAAAAACTGTTTTTCACGTACAAAACAAAAAATTTCGTGGAATTATAATGAGGTTTTTTTATTGAAATAGGAAGTTTTAAAAATTAGTAAACTTGTGATTTATTTCGCTCAGGGTGTCAACTTCAATATTCCGATGTGATAAAGAATTTTAAACCTTACGCATAAATTTATTTTAACCATTTTTTTTGTGAATGTCATGTGTATACAGTGAGTGCGGCATCATTGAACCACCCGAAAAAGCAAAGAATTTTCAATTTTAAGAGTGGTAAAGTTGTCTGCTCTACTAACTAGTAAGAAAAATACTGGAAGTCATGCTTTCATCACAATTGTCAACGAGATAAACTTAAACTGTCACTTCTGCTACGAAATCTGACATTGAAATATATTAATCTCCTATATTAACAAATAATAACTATTTAACAACAATTTTCTATTTTTTTGAGTGGAAAATAAGATTTTTTACAATGTGTAAGTGGAAATATTATTTTCGAAGTAAATTGTAGCGTTTTATTAGAAGTGGTTCAATGTAGACACACATCCTTCAAAATAAGAAAAGTGTAACTGGTTAGAAAAAAATTAAATTTCATTATTTAATCATAACAATTTGTGTTTGTAACGTGTGTATTAACTAAAGGAGTACTCCAGTTTTATTTTGATACAAAAACCTGATCAAAATTTGCAAAATTTAATTAGTTCTTGGACTTTATAAAAAAAACCCGGTTCAATGTAGCCTACCCTCCCCTAGATCAACTTCAAAAGGTTTTAATTTGAAATTTTATAAAATTTCAATTTTGAATGAATTTAATAAGGAAAAAGAACTTTGATTTTTGAAAAATTTTAAAAATTCAAATTCTTTTGAAATTAGTGAAATTTTTTAATGTACATATTTAATTAATTATTCAAAATAATGAATAAATAAAAGAATTTTACTTAAAACACAAGAAAATGGAATTTGGAGAAGAATTGCAGAAATTCGATTATGTTCAAAAATTTTATTAAAATTTGTCAAAAGAATTCAATTATTTAAAAATTTGTTCATAAAATTCTTTATAAGAATTCAATTTTTAAAAACATTAAATTATTCAATGAATTATTTATTTTTTTATTTCAATAACTTAATTTTCGTAGAATTTTCTAATAACAATTGATTTAAAAATGATTTTCACTTAAAATTTTAGATAATAATTAATTATTAAAAGCATTATAACCAGAATTTTTAGAAATTCTTGAATTTTGAAAAGGTTTCAAATTAAACCCTATGAAAATTTGAAATTTTCATACTTTTAACTGTCAATTCTGCAAAATTAATTGTTTTAAATATGCTTAATTGAATTTTTTATTTTCTTATATATATTTAATTGAAGAATTTCCGAAAAGTAGAAATTTCGTAAAGTTGAATTGTAAACAAATGGATTTGAAAATTCTTAAAAAACTTTTTCAAACATTATTAAAAATAATTAATTTAGAGAAAAATTTTAGTTGAAAATTTCAGAAAATAATAATTGAATTGAAATGATGAAAATAATTTTAAAGAAATTACATTAGCAATATTCTTATAATATAAAATAATAATTTTATCACTCGGTCATCTAAACGGGAGAAACATTTGCATAATTTAGATCAGTCAAACGAAATTTGTTATAGAAAAAAGGATGTAATAAATAAAATGGGTATATTTTTTTTTTTTTGTTAATCATAATTTTTTTTAAAATTTTCTAATATCTAATATTATTTTATTATAAATCATAAAAAAATATCTGCATATTTTCGATTTGTTAAATAATATTAAACTAACTTCAAACTTCGGACAGAATGAATGAAAGACATAATTATCAGATTATTATAGTTAATTACAGTTAATTAAAATATAATTTAGGGTCACTTAGTTGTAGGTAATCAGAATTGCTTATTTTCACGCGAATAAGGTCAGTTTTTTTTTATTTTTAAACTATACTTTTCAAAGAAGTAGTAACTATTTCCTCGTGACATTTTCTTTTCCTTCAAGAAAATGATAAATAAGTCAATATGAAATTTTAATAAAAGTGAAAATTTATTGTTATTTAAGAATTTAGAAGAAGTGGAAATTCCCCTAGAGTGAAGACAGCAAAAAAGGTATTTTATTTCCACTCCATTTGTCATACCTCGACATATATTATCTACTAAGTTTTCCCAGCTCGATTCTGAGCATACGGTGGCGAAAACTTCTTTTTATTCCCCTTCTCATCTTTTTTTTGACATCCAATATATCTATGAACGATCAACTTAACATTTGTGTACTTTTTTTGCAAATAAATTTTTGATAATAATTGGATACTTTTTGCATACTTTGCATTATTTCGTGTATTACATAACTTATATTGAACTTCATTCTTTACATAACTGACTGAATTAATTAACTTTTTTGAATCTCAAACATTTTCATTTATAATTAAAATTAATTGGACTTTGTTCCTGGGAGAATTATTAACTAACAGTAATTAAATACTAATAATACTTAATTTCCTATATGGGGCAAAATTCCTCAACTAATGAATTTTCTCTAAACTTTGTTAAAATGTTACTATTATTAGTAGAAGTGTAAATATACATTTTTTTGAATTTGATAAAATATTTTTTGAGTTATGGAATTTAAAAAAAAAATTTAAAGTATAAGTAGTGATTTTTAAAGGGGTTTTCACGAGCTATAAGCTGGAGATGAAAAAAAGTTGTTTTTTTTTCAATTTAACCTTGAAATTCAAGATCAAATTCTTAATTTCAATATATCTCAAAATCGGTGTTTTTTATTTTTTTCTAACCTATCCCAATCGAAAGCTTACGTTTTTTCCTATAAACCATGTAAAAATCAGCGAAAAAAATTTAAAAAACACCGATTTTGAGATATTATATTGAAATTAAGAATTTGACCTTGAATTTCAAGGTCAAATTGAAAGAAAACAACTTTTTTCCATCATTAGCTTATAGCTCATGAAAAAAACCCTTTAAAAATCACTATTTAGGGTAATGTCACATTGAGTGGACCGCCACTTTGACTGGACCACCTGAGTTTTTAAGTTATCTGGCAGCGGAAACGTGAAATAAATAAAATAAATAAATAATAGCAACACCGCATCTAGAAACCGTAAGAACTTATGTTCCGCAATAATCATATACGTTATTGTTTGATGTAACGCATTTTTAAGAACACAAACCAAAAAAGAAGTCGCTCTTACAATGAGTAAAGTGATTCGGAAGTGTAAAAGTAGTGTAAAATTTAAGTTTTAAAAGGTAACTTATTTTTTTCCTCCTACTTTGGACATTGAAATTGATTGTCTTAGTTTATTTAAGTGATAATTTTGACTCAAAAAAAATTTTGGTGTCTGCCATAAAAAGTTTCATGTCACCATGAGTGGACCACAGTTTATAACCATAAGTGGACTGCCTATTTTTTTATATTTTTAATGTCAGTTTACCATTTTTATGGAAATAAATTGACAATAAATTAGTTCGAAACTGTTTTATGTTCTTTATTAATTTTTTTGTGATTTTGATGTGATATGTGTCAAAATTATTGAAAATGGTTTCGCTTGTAAACATTGCGACATAAACATGGTCTGAAGCTGCATAAGCATAAATTTTGTTTCAATATCTCAGAAATATTAAATACCTAGGCAGTTGAGGAATTTTGCCCCATGTTTAATAATATTTTAAAAAAAGGTCCCACTGTATTCAAAAGTTGACCTTTTCAGCTTTAATTTGAACTATTTTAATTATTCTTCTCTAAATCAATTATTTTTAATAATTTTTAAAAAAGTTCTTTGAGAATTTTCAAATTCATTTGTTTACAATTCAATTTTACGAAATTTCGATTATTTGGATATTTTTCAATTAAATATATATTTTAGGAAATAAAAACTTCAAAAATATATCAAATAATTTAGTTCAAATAATTTAAAAAAAAAATTCAAATAAACATTTTCAAAAAAAATTAATTCTTTAAAATTGTCAGTTAAAAGTATGGAAAATTCAAATTTTCAAAGATTTTAATTTGAAACCTTTTCAAAATCCAATTATTTTTCAAAATTCAGGCTATAATGCTTTTAATAATTAATTATTATCTAACATTTTAACTGAAATTCATTTCTAAATCAAATTTTGAAAATTCAACGAATATTAAATTATAAAAATACAAAAATAAATAATTTTTGAATAATTGAATGTTTTTTAAAATTGAATTCTTATAAAGAATTTCATCAAGAAATTTTTAATTAATTGAATTCTTCTGACGAATTTAAATAAAAATTTTAAGAATAATTACTTTTCGAAGAATTTGATTAGAATTTTATTAAAAATAATTGAAATTCTTCGATAAGTTTTATATTATTTATGAAAATAATTAGATTCCTAAAAAATTTTATTATTTACGAAAATAATTGAATTCCTAAAAAGAAAAAAAAAAGTTTTCATTGAATTCCTGTGAAAATTTTATTATTTTTGAAAATAATTGAATTTTTTGGTAGAATTTCATCAAACATTTTTTTAAAATATTGAATTCTTTTGGAAAATTTTATTAAATTAGTAGATATTGAAAATCATTGAATTGAGGAACATTTTTGACAATAATTGATAATGTTAAGAATTTTATTCAAATTTTTGAAAACAATTGAATTTTGGAGAAGAATTTTAGTATTTATAAAGATAATTGAAATTTTGACAAGAAGATTTAAAAATTTTTGAACATAATTGAATTTCTGCGAAGAATTTTATTTCTTTTAAAAATAATTGAATTTATCTGCAATTCTTTTCCAAAATTCAATTTTTTTGTGTTTTTAACTAAATTTCTTCTATTTATCCATTATTTTTAATAATTAATTAAATATACATTAAAAAATTTAACTAATTTCAGAAGAATTTGAATTATTAAAATTCTTCAAAAATCTGTATTCAAATTCATATTCTTTTTAAATTTGAATTTAAAATTTTTAAATTCTGTTATTTTTAAAATTGATAATTTTATTTGAAAAAGTAAATAGTTAAAGTCAATTTCAGCAAGTCAATTAGAAATAAGAGATTAACGTCAGTTTTAGTCCGACAAATAACTACTTTCTAATTTTTACTTAGAATATAAATAACAAAAGTGTAAATTATTTTCAGTCAATCAAGAAGTTTTTAAATTCTTGTAATAAAAAAATCGTTGTCAATAATTAATATCAGTCATCAAAACAATTATAAATATTTCTAAATTGAAACTAAGTAGTTCAAGTAAATGTTGATTAGACAAAAGTTCTCTGGGTATTCTTTTTCATTTAGAAATCAGTAGTCAGTGTTAGTCAGTGAAAATCTTTTAAAATTATTTTTATTCAGGCTAATGTCAAATATAATAGTCAGACAAAAAAATTCTGAATTACATAACTCTAAGTGGCTAAAATATTAGTAACGATTCGTCTGACTAAAATATCTTTCACTACTTAAGTCCTAATGACAACTACCAGTGACTTTAACTACTGATTTCAAGCTAAAACAATAAAAAAATATTGTCATTACTGTCTATAAAACTGACTTTTACTTTTTATATATTAAATGAAACATAATTTAAAAAAAATTTTGAAGGACTTTTTTATATGTGACGCGCTCCCAAGAAAGGTACCTAAGAAGCAAAAAATTTAAGGTTATGTTTTAAATTTTTTAAGTAAAAATACAGAAAGAGAATCAATTATTAATTAAAAATTGTTGGTCTTCAAGTCTTCATTATATTCAAAATATTTAATGAATATTGGTTTCAAATTCAAATAATTAAAAATGAACTTTTAATCAAGATAAATCTAACTCGAACCCAACCTATAATTCGTTTGCTTCTTAGGTACCTTTCTTTGGAGCGCGTCCCATATATAAAAAAAAATAGGTTTTAAAATATTATTTTTCATTACATAAAAACTTTGATATTTTTCGAGAAAATAAACAATTGAATACAAAATATTGTAAAAAAATGAATAAATTTATATTTTTCTATTTAAATATTAGGGTGATTCTCCATGAAACCGACAATTTGGTTATTGCTATTTTAGAATTTTTTTTTTCAATAAAAATAAAAATCATAATGTAAATTTTAAGTATGATAGTCAAGAATGAAATATCTGTTATGGGCCGGACAAATTGTTTGTAATTTTTGTATTTTTTAAACAAAGTAACTGTTCACGCATCCATGTACCATAATTAGTTGCCATAATTTTTTTGTACTAACAAAATTGATAGTTGAACTTATATGAACGTTTTTTGTTTAATTCAGGATTTAAAAATCTAATTCAGGAAATATATGCAGTAATTTATGGTAATTTATAGAAATTTATGGTAATTTATACGGTAATTTATAAAAACTGTGAGGTAATTCATAATATTATTACAAAACATAATTCAAGATTAGAAAAACTAATGCAGGAAATTTATAGTAATTTATGCGGTAATTTATAAATTTTTTGAGGTAAATAAATTTTTTTGAGTAAATAAAAGAAAATTTTAAAAACTAATTTTGGAAATTTATGGAAATTTGTAGGGTAATTTATGGAAATTTATGTGGTAATGTATGAAAGTTTATGGAAATATATGTTGTAATTTTATAAATTATTTTAAATCATTTATCGTAATTTATTAACATAATTTAAATGAAAATCAATTCTTAGTAACTTTCAGAAATTTGTACGTTAATTTATGAAAATTTATAAAGTAATTAATGTCAAAACTTACTAAAATTATGACAGTCAAAGTAACTTTTATTTGTATAATTTTATTTGGAAACAATTACAAAAATTGTTGTAATTGTACACTTGTTTAAATCACAAGTTCAATGAAAAACAAAAAAGGCTTCACCGTGACGCTGAGGCTTCACCATGACGCAAAATAAATACTGTTTTTTTTAAATAAATTATTAGCAATTTTCAATCGGTTTCATATTCCTGTCTTTTATATTTACTGAAATAATACTACTATACATTATTTACTAGAAAAAATTTTTTTTTTTTGATTTATTATGAAATATGTGAAGGCTTCACCATGACGATTCTGTGATTCCCTGCACAAAGTTGACGCTTTAAACGTAAAAAAATGAAAAGAAAGTATAGCATTTTTTTCTATTGTAGTGAAACACTTGAGGGAACTTAATTGTTGCTTGTACTAAAGAATACCGAAATTCTGATTTTATTTTTCTGAAATATTTCAATTTTTTAAAAAGGCTTCACCATGACGCACAAATTTGGGAACAAGAAATAACGTCAGAAAAAAAATATAAAAAATAATTTTTTTTACAACCAATTTTACTTTTTAATTTTACACACTTAGATATTAAAAAGATATTATCAATCATTATTTTTATTTGAGAATTTTGCTAAAAATATTTATTTTTGTTTTGTAACTGACCCTGGAGACAGGCTATAGGTTTTTGTTTGTAATCACCAGAGTTACTTTTTCACGTTGGATTAATTACCATATGTGCAATCTGTTTCTTAAAAAACACTAGGGATATGAAATTGTCGGCTTCGTGGAGAATCACCCATTAATTTTTTTAAATGTCTTAATTTAAATGTTAATTTGGATTTAATTAGACTAGAGATTTTTTTTTCTTTTTCGATCAAAGAATAAAATTTGAAACAGTGTTTTTGGTCATTTAATTCTCTATATATTTTCTTTTTTTGAAGCTACTATTTAATATGCTACAATTTTAGCTACTATTTACTAAGCTAACTATTTTAATTATATTAAATATACTATTTAATAAGCTACTATTTTATTTATTAATAATTATTTATTATTTTATTTATTTTTTATTTAATATTATTTAATACTGTATACTGCGGAACCCCGCAGTATTAAAAATTTGAGCATTCAAGCTTTAATTTGAATTTTTATAAAAAATGTTTTTGATAAAATTTAAAATTGATAGAATGAATGGCTCATTTGATAGAGAATGCTTCAACTATAAAATTGTTTGATCTTCGGAAGCGCTGTCAATTTGACCATTGAGCAATTTATAACCTTAAACGAATAAATAAAAATTTTTACTTTCTGGGCTTGAGACTTTAGTAAATTGTTGTTCTATATGAAAATTATAAAATCCTGTAATGTTAAATTTTTAAAAAATTAATTGTGTAACTATGAGAATTACAGTTATGATGTTTCAGCAAAATTGTTAATTTTAAATCTGTCTAATTTCTACAAAACTTATCAGATTTGAATTTTTATATATTTAGGTATCGAATTTTAAAGCATTTTTTTGCAACACTAACCTGTAAAATTGAATTTTACACACAGAAAACTGTGTGTAAAGTACTTCATTTTATAGCGGTGTGTAAAGTGTTACTTTACACACCGCTAGCAGTGTGTAAAATGAATTCCAGTGTGTAAAGTGATTTTCAGTGCGTAAAATGATTACTTTACGCATTCTTGTGACTGTTTGATGAGAAACCATGAATTAAAGCTTTTAAACAACAATTAACAATCACATTTTTATTTTAGCTTCTAGAAAACTTCATTTAACAGTTCCCCCACTACACCTAAACTTTCAGTAATATTGGCAATATTGCTGCAAGTTTAGTTGTTTTAGTGTTGCAAAAAATTTTGTATGACACTCGTGCGTAAATCAGATTATACTTGTGTGACTTGCAGCACTCGCCTTCGGATCGAGCTGCAAACGTCACACTCGTATAATCAACGATTTTACGCACTTGTATCATAAATAACTATTATGTACTTTTCGATTCCAAAAATCTGTTTTCTAAAAAAAAATGTAACCTCTCTTTTTTTAAAACCAATTCTTATTTTTAAATTTTTAGAAAAACTACCTCTTTTCCAATGTTTTATCATTTTAATTCAAAAGCGAAGATAAAAATCTTTTATTTAAAAGATTTTTAAAAATACAAAAAAGACATTTTAATTGTTTTAAAATCTACAATCTTGTTATGAAACAATACTTATTGATTTTTCATTATTTCACATAAGATGAGAGTTGACATTTGAGTTGAAAACATTGGTAACTAATTTCTGCAAAAATAAAGAGAGAAAACTAACCCCAAAATCTAAAGAAAGCGAGTGATTCGCAAAATCTGTCGAACTACACTATAAACTAGCGAATTTTACTTTCTCATAAAATCGTTATGACGATATCGCGCTTTTACACACAGAGTCTATAAAACTTGACGAAACGACCCTATACAAACGTTGAACCCTCTACATTTTTAACTGTGATGCATGACCAAAATCCAAACCAATTTTTATTCATATTCCTTTAGTAAAATGTTTTCGATGTATAAAAAATTGGAATCACCTTTATTTTACAGCATCTGTGTATTTTTTTTCATTTTTTTCCTGCAACACTATTTATCGATTTTTAGAATAAACACAGAAATATACACCTTGCGCCCTCCATTAAAGTGATACTTTCTACGCGTTGAGTTCATGGAACTTTTTTTTTTGTTTTCTGAATAAAATTTTCTATATAAAGTAAGTTTAAACTTGTTCTAAACTTTTAACATATTTGTTTGTAGCAAAAGTTTCATTTTCCATTTTTTTCCATTTTTTCATAAAAATATTTTACTTTTTTTTCCTGTGGTCCCTTCACACAACTTTCATTTTTATTCAAAAAATTTTCACTTTCAATTTCAACAAAAAAAACTTTCGCTTTCACGCAAACAATTTTTACTTTGAATTTTACCCAAAAAATGTTCACTCTCAATTTTACCAGAAAAATGTTTACTTTTAATTTCACCAAAAGAATGTTCACTTTCAATATCAAAAAATTTTTGGTAAAATTGTAAGAGGAAAGTTTTTAATAGAAACTGAAAGTTAAAATATTTTGAGTAAAAGTGCAAATATTTTTCCCGAAATTAAAAGTGAAAATTCGTTGGCAAAATTAAAATTAAGAATCTTTTAGAAGTGACAAATTTTTGGTTGAAATTGTAAGTAAAAATTGTTTCATATAAAGTGAAAGTATTTTCTGTGAAATTGAAAGTAAAAATTTTTCAATTGATAGTAAATGTAAAAATTTTATTGGTGAAAGTGAAAATATTTGAAGAAAATGAGTAATTTTTTAGAGCGAAAGAGATTTTTCTAACAAGTAAGGGTAAAAAATTGATTAATTGAATGTTCATTGTAAAGGTTTTTTGTCGGAAAACTTTTTAAAAGGGACACTTATATCACGAATAGTCGTTGGAATCCTGTATAATGTCGTTACAAGAATCCTTACACCAATGTGAGAAATTTTGTCCCCCCCACTTTGAAACTTTGTCGATTAGTTTTCACTGGAAAGTTTCTTCTGACAGAAGTAGCTTTGGCAAGCGAATACTAGCCCCTTCAGTATAGACTTTTCTTTCATATATTGTATTTTCTGTTTGTTTATTCTTTTTTTCACTCTTTTTATTTGTTCGTATTTTTATTTCGAATTCCTTTCCTTTGTTTTTCTGTTATTCTTAATTTTTTATTTTGTTTTGTTCTTTATTTCTTTTTTTTTTGTTATTTTTTATTCCTTTGCTTTGTTTTTTTTAGATATTTTTATTCATTTTTTTTTATTCTCTTATAGTTTCTTTGTTCTTTATTTTGTTGATTTTTTATTCCCTTCTTTTTTATTCTATTATTTTTGTTCATTTATTTTTGCTTACTTTTTATTTCATTTTTTGTTATTTGTTTTTCGATTTTTTATATTTTTTTTCTATTATTTTGATTTTCTTATTGTTTTATTTTTATTTTGTCCCTCTTTTATTTTTTTTCTTCTTTCGTTTTCTTTTTGGATTTATAAACTTTTGTTCTGTTTTTCTAATATTTTTGTTGAATTATTGTTTTGCTTTGCTTTCTGATATTTTTAAATTATTTTTGTTTTCGCTTTTTTTGTTTTTGATTTTCACTTTTATTATTATTTTTCTGTTCTGTTTTTTGTTTCTTGTTTTCTATTTTCTATTTTCGTTTCCTATTCCTGTAGTTTATTATTCTGTTATTCAAAATTTTTTAATTATTTTTTGTTTTTCATTCTCTTCTTTAATATTTTCCTTTTTTTGTTTCGTTTTCTTATTATTTTTGTTCTTGACTTTTTAATTCCTTATTTTTTCTGATATTTTTGTTACATTTCTTTTTCGGTTTTCTTATTTTTTTGTTTTTTTGCTTCAATTTTTTATTCTCGTTATTTTTGTTATTCTATTATTTTTCTTATTATTCTATTTCATGTCTTTTTTATTTTATTTCTTTTTTTATTCTCGAATACATTTTTCCTGGTAAAAAAAAATATTTTCTCATTTAATTTCATTTACCATATACATATACCTATAATATAATATAAGAGTGTAGAAATAAATGGAATGTTAATTGATATTGTATTTCTTTTGTCTTCATTTGGTGTATTGCTGCGGGACAAATTCAATTTAAAGTTACACAAAATTAGAAGGTTCGTTAGTGTAATTCAATTATTTGTTTCAGAGATGAAACTTGAGAGTAAAGCTAGATCTTTTCTTTTTTTTACACGACTCGCTTACAAGGCATTTTCCAAAGGACCCTGGAAACCTATTGCTTGGCCAGGAGTAAAACAGATAGAAGAAAATTTATTGTGCAACGTCGATAAACCTTCTTCACCTTTTTGGTTATACACAGTCTCATCAAGTTTCATGGAACAATCTTTCAGATTTTGTTAGAGATTATTATTATATTATTATTATTTTTGTTTGCCTTTTGTGAAATCTTTTTTTGAATTGTATGAAACAAAGCAGGAAAATTATAATAGTAAAAGATACTCTTATGTAGACTTAAAGTTATAATAATAATACTAAAAATAATATTAAAAATAATAATAATAATAATAATAATAATAATAATAATAATAATAATAATAATAGGAATAATAATAATAATAATAATAATAATAATAATAATAAAAATAATGAAGCTGAATCTGGCACCCAGTTATCTGCACCCACTCAATTTTGGAAATTAAATTTTAAAGTTAAATATTTTTTTTGTTTAAAACCAACATAAAATTTTGAAATTTTAAGTAGGTACCAAGAAAAGTAAGAAGAAAACGAATTAAAGGTTATGTTTGTATTATATTTATCTTGATTAAAAGTTTATTTTTAATTATGTAAATTTCAAACTTGTTTTTATTGAAAATCTTAAATGTAATAAAGACTTAAGATTAATAATTTTTAATAATAATTGATTTCCTTTCTGTATTTTTACTTCAAAAATTATAAAAAAAACCTAAAATTCTTCGCTTCTTAGGTATATTTTTTACGAGAGCGCCACATTTAAAATATATTTATTATTTAATAATAATAATTATTATTATTATCACCACATTTATAATTATTATTATTTTGATTACCTATTATTAATTTTAGACAAATAGATAAAAAAATATCCCTGAGTATTTATGACCCATTATCAAAGACAGACAATTTTTTTTCTATTTTATAGTTTTGGAATTTTCGTTGGAGAATATTTTTTCCTTTGTTTGTTAATCCCCTTTTTTCTTATTCTTATTGCTTTTCCTGCTATTTTGTAAATTAATTAAAACTCGAATGAAATTGTTATGTCGAGCTTATAAATTAGGTATGCTCCATGAGTTTCGAAATATCTTCTTCACTCCTCTCTCTCTCTCTCTCTCTCACTGTGTTTTTTTGTGAAAGACGTGCTCTCCCTACTTTTGGAGTTCATACACCTTCGGAAAATCCATATTAATGCAAATCTCGTTCGTTCAGACTATTTCTCATGGGCAATATATGTATAGTGAAACCACCATTGGATTCGAATCCAGTGTATTTATAATTTTATATATAGATGTTCGAGACTTGACAGCAATATCAAAATAATAGGAAATTTATATTGCTAATTTATAATTTCTTTTAATAAAAAAGAAAATATTAAAAAACGAATATTTTTTTTTAATATTAAACTATTATTAAATATTATTAAATATTAATAGATGTTTATAATAATATTTAATAATAGTTTAATATTATTTACAAAATTTTAGAGTGAACAAATTTTTTTACTAAATTAAAATTTTTATTTTACTTATTTTATAGATTTTAATAGGTACAAATTTTTTTATAAAATTTGTGTTTATTAAAACAGTTTATTAGAAAGGAAAATTTGAAAATAATTTATTTTTTTTTGCGTAAAATATTTTTTTAATTACTTTTTAGCTAAAAAAATTCTTTGCTAAATAAAACTTCTTTAAATTATTCAATATGCGAAAAATTTGTGCTATTTTTTTAAACATTAATTTAAGACTTCTTCTGTGTCTTTTTTTTCTTATTTTAAGCAGAAAAATTTTCAGTCAATTTAACAAAATCTTGTTTATCTGTATATGCAATATGTTGTGTCTCGGATTTTGGTTCGAGTCCAATAATAGTTTCTTGTAAAATCGTTCGCTCGTGATTGGTTTCTCATGCTTCATGAAGCGTATGCTTTTTCCTTTGTCAAAACTTTCGCTTCATTACAAAAATTAAGAAATTTTTTTTAAATTATAGGGGAGAGTGGTCCTAAGTTGGCCGCCTAAGCAAATTGGTCGAAAATAGTAACAAAATGAAATTTAATCACTTCGGCAAGTATATATTAGTGTTCAGAGATCGTTTTGCTATAATTTTGTGATATTTAGAACGTTATGGAATGGCTTTTGTAGTCTTAATACAATAAATCGTGAAAAGCTGCATTTTGGACATTTCAGAAATAGCGGTCCTAAGTTGGCCACCACTTTTTTTTGCTTGAGTATAAGGAAGAAATGCATATTCTTTTCAATTACGCAGAAATTTTACAAATTTGATACATTTAGGAGAATAAAAACGCATTATTTAACTATTTTTGTTTAGAAAATGAAGCAATATTTTATTTCATTTATTTACAGTGGTGGATGGCTGTAGAGACAGGCGTTTTTGTACTTCATTTTTTCTAATGTTTTTTAAACCATTTTTTTTTGTTTTTTGTCTTTGTTTAATTCCTACGTTACACTTTTACGGTCTTTCTCGTGATAAAAAACACAAAAAAGAAATAAAACATAAATAAAAACAAACAAAAACAATAGGTGGCCAACTTCGGACCACTGTAGATTTTTACAAGTTTCAAATTATTACGCTAATAAAAAAAATTTATTTAAAAAATCAACAGAACCTCTTATTACAACATTAAATAAAGGAACTAGCGCACACACTTATTTATAAATTTTTAATTATTTATCTCTTGTAGCTGCTCTCGAAAAAACAAGAAAAATCAAATTTTTTTGGTCAAAAACAATATTATTGTCCTCACAATGCGTAGCAGAATCTTAGATTATAATTAGGTCCATAAATTATATCATGGTTTATCAATATATCATACCACAAAATTATAGATTCGTCCAGTATACCATCTCTGAGAAATGCAGGGTGGCCAACTTAGGCCCACGGCCAACTTAGGACCACTCTCCCCTACGTGAATCTAATTTAAAAATATATTTATTTTATATTTAATTTATAAATTACAAACCTTTATATTTATATTTATATTTAAATTAATTTAATTATAATTAATAAAAACATTAACATTGTCAAAAATTGAATAAATTTATTAATTATTTAATTTTTCATTTTTAATTATTGAATTTCATTAACTACTTGATTAAAATTGATATTTTTAATAAAAAACGTTTTGTTATCGATTATTCTTTTCAGTATTAAAATCAGACATCAGGAATATAAAACCTCTTACTGGAAAAAAATTTTTATTTCATTTCATAAACAACATTTAATTGTGTTAAAAATAGAAAATTAAATTCTTTACACACGTTTTGCATTTAAAATTATTAAAATTGCCTTTTTAAATTCAAAAAACAAAAGTCTGAAATTAAAATAATTTTTAGTATCCTTTTCATTTTTAACAAACAATAAATATGAAACGTTCTATTTAAAAACCCATTTAAATTTTAATTTTAAACAAAAAAAGTATTAAATAAAATTTTCTTTAACTAAAAATTTGTCTCATAAGTAATACGATTAATATTAATATGCTTAAAAATTTAATCAGTAAAAAGTTAAATTCAAAATTATAAAGAAGAAAAAAAATATTGAATAAACTTAGATGAGTTTTTTTTCTACTTTATTACTGTTTGAGAACATTAATTTTGTGAAAAATATATATGAACGAAAGCTCCTTGTGAGTTCAACTATTATAATGAAATAAGGCATGCACCCAACGGGTTTATGTATACATATGTGTGTGAGTTTGTGTCTGTGTGTGTGCAAATAACAAGATATTTCACAGAGAGAAACCTGAAATATACGTAAAAGAGAGAACGATTTCAAGTATAAAATGCAGGGAGGATGAAAAGAAAGGTGAGTTTGTGAAATGTGAGTGCGAATTAAAAACGCGTAATTTTAATTCTAAGAGGCGCAGCAACAGAAGATACTGCTGCTGCTATTATAAAAGACAAGCTGTAAATTTTTTTCATAAACAAAAAATAAAATTATGTTTAGATTACTTGCTTGAAAAACAATTTTCACATTTCAATTTTAAAAAGAACATGATAAATAGGTATAAAAATATGTACCTATATTTATTATTATTATTTGATAATAATAATAATATTATAACAAAAAATAAAAAAAATTATCTGCCTATAATTGTAATGTTGATAATTATGAATATAATAATTAGAAATTATTTTTTGTAAAAAAAGTAGTTAAGCAAGTTTATAGTCAGACAAAATACATCTTACAATTGATATTCTTTTATTGAAATACCTATTAGTAGTTAATTTAAATTTTAGTTAGACACGACAATTTTGGATAAATTTTACTTATCGAAATGAGTAGAATTTGTTTTAGTTATAAATTAGTATTTAATAACAGATGTAGTAGGACATGACAATTATAATTAATTTTAGTACAATGTAAGTATAGTGAAAGTCAGTTATAGAAGGACATGAATGTGTTGGATTTTTTAAATTTAGAAATTAGTAGTTAATGTAAGTTTCATTTAAACACAATAATTTTGAATCAGTTCTATTTATAAATCAGTAATAAAAGTCACTTCCCAATGGGAAATGCCAGTGTAGTGCCGATGCTCACCACTGGCTTAGTACTCAGACGATTGTTCGGCGTAGTCTAGCCGAGCCTCGACAATTAGTGCTGGCGCAGTACAGAATTTTTGTTTCGCCAAAGCTTGGACAAGGCTCGGCGGCAAGTGCTGGCTGAGTATAGAAAAATTGTTCACAACGCTCTTTGCCAACATTGCTTTTTTGACATAAACTTGAAAAAAATTATAAAAAAAGTTTATCAATGTTTATAAATATAAATTTATTGGAAAAAATTAATATTTTATTTTTCAGTTGTTCATTTTTTATTCTTGTCAAATTTAATAATAGCAATTTAACACAATTGTCTAATTTTGTAAATAATAAATTATTTAAACAAATTAAAATTATAAACAAAATTTAAACTTTAATCTCAATAATAATTTGGTTCCTATTAAAATACTATTATACTTCTTACTATGAATAAAAAATTATTAAAAAATTACCACGTAATTTAAGAATTACGTAAAATGTTAAATGCAATAAGTAAAGTAATTTCATTTTTAAAAATTTAGTTTAATTTATTTTATTTCAATTTATTATTTCTAACGTATCCCTATTTTTTTCTCATCTTTGACTCAATAATTGTATGTCTGAATGATACTGAGATATTAAAATTTTACTGCACACACGTGTCGTTAGCATAGTGGTTAGAGCGTTAGTCTGTTAGTCCGTAGGTCGTAGGTTCGATTCCCCTCGTCAGCAATTTTGTTTATTTTCATAGGTTTGCGATATTTCTAGATTCCAATCGTCAGGTACTAAAATATGAAAATCTAATGCACACTTACTGTAATTGTTTATTATTTAATTTTTAAATGTTATAAACAATTTTTTTCTACTTCATTTACTATATCCATATTGTTAGTCTCCATCTTTAATACAATTTCTTTAAGAAGAGAAATATTTTATGAATAATAACTATTTATTAATATTATTTACCATTTTGTTGTTAAATTATTTATAATTATTAATTTACGACTAATTAATAACAATACGGCATTTATTGCGGCAATATTCTCAGCCAGCACTGGTCCAGTGCTGCGCCAGCGCTGTCTGGCAGCACTGACAGACAGTACTTCGGCAGCGCCGGACGGCGTTATCATCCCAGAGTTATGGCAGTGCTGGCTCTCAGCCTTGCCGCCAGTGCTGCCAGTGCTGGCGCAGTACTACGCCAGTTGTAAATTTCCCATTGGGTTATAGTCATTCTCTTAATTTGAATTAATAAAAATGTTTACTAATTTCTAATTTGAATTAGTGACTGACTTTTTGCTTTTTAATTAGTAAATTTTACTAAAAAAATTAGTAGAAATAACTATTTATTAGTATAATGTACTAATTACAGAGCAAAAAGTTAGTCACTAATTGAAATTATAGTAAACATTTTTACTAATTCAAATTTAGAGAGCATTCATGACAATTTTGTTATTTTTAAAAATAGAAATTAGTAGGTAGTTAATATCAATGTTAATCAGAAACAAGAATTTGAAATTAATTTTAATTAGAAATAAGTAGCTAAAGCTGTATGTGATGAGACGTGGTAATTTTGAATTTGTTTTAGTTTGAAATTAGTAGTTAATAACAGTTGTAGTAAGACATGAAAATTCTACTTAATTTCAGTACGATGTCAATAGTTAAAAGTCAGTTATAGTCGGACATGTCAGTTTTGGATTTTTAAAATTTAGAAATTAGTAGTTAAAGTTATTCCGACACTACAGTTTTGGATCAATTTTAGTTACAAATCAGTAGTAAAAATCATTTGTAGTCAGACATAACAATTTTGATATTTATATTAAGTTAGAAATTAGTAGTTAATATCAGTTTTAATCAGACTGCGACAATTTTGTATTAAGGGGACACCCCACCTTAATTTTGACCCCTTTAAAATAAAATTATTAAACGAGGTAATATTTTTTTTCTTGCATCATTTTTAACCTGAAAACATATAAGATGGTCAAAAATATTTAATTTTAATTTTTGAAGAGGTTAGAATTTTTTTCTTCTGACCTATTGCATATTATTGCAAATCCATGCGAGAAGTTGTTTAGAATAGTAAAATATGCATGGAAAAAAATTTTCATTAAAAAATATTCAAAACTGTAAGAGAAGATCGATTTTTAATATTCAAATCTTTAAATTTTGCCGAAATTTCGAAAGCCTTAAATCTTTAATTCTTTTTCCAAATTGTGTATATTTACGTAATTTGATGCTATTATTCAAAAAACATTGTTAAAATTTATATTTAGCTCTTTTTCGTGGTAAATTCTATAAAAATCATAGTCCGAAGCTTTTATGGTATACTTTATATATACCGAAATAAATGCAAAAAGCCATGATTTTTATAGTTTTTACCATGAAAATGAGCTAATCGTCAATTTTAACGAAGTTTTTTAAACTCAGAACATCAAATTGGAAAAAACTAAAGGTTCAGGACTTCCGAAATTTCGGCAAAATTTAAAGATTTGAATATTAAAAATCGATCTTCTCTTACAGTTTTTAATATTTTTTAACGAAATTTTTTTTCCATGCATATTTTACTATTCTAAACAACTTTTCGCATGGATTTGCAATAATATGCAATAGGTCAGAAGAAAAAAATTCTAACCTCTTCAAAAATTAAAATTAAATATTTTTGACCATCTTATATGTTTTCAGGTTAAAAATGATGCAAGAAAAAAAATATTACCTCGTTTAATAATTTTATTTTAAAGGGGTCAAAATTAAGGTGGGGTGTCCTCTTAATTTTAGTTAGAAATCAGTAGTTAATGTCTGTTTTAGTCAGACATGTCAATTTTAAGTAAAAGTTTAGTTAGAAGTCAGTGGTAAAATTCAGTGTTATAGTCAGACATGCAAACACTTTGAAGTTGTCGTTTGTTTCTACTTTTGTTTTTTGTTATCTTTAGATAGATTGTATATTATATTTTTATGTTATAATAATTTTTATTTTATAATTAATTCAAAATTTTAATGACAATTAGAAATCATCAGAATTTTTTCCACTTCTTTTCATTAAACGACTAAAATTTTGTTAAATATTATGTTTTGTCAAATTGAAATTATGCAGATTTTTGCTCTTTACTTCTAAACAAAATTAGAAAATTGTTAAACAACTGTGATTAAGAAATAGAAAATTTATTTATTTTGTATTATTTGTGTTTATCAATCACAATTTTCTTAACAAAATTATTATTTTGTTTTAGAAAAAGAAGAAAAATATTTGCACAATTCCTATTTTTAATCTTATTTTTAGATCAAGATTTTCCACAGGAATGAAGACATTCAAAAATTTAAAATTCAAACCTTTTTTAAATTAAACAACTTATAAAAGTATTGTTATAAAACATGAAGATATCGTTTGCTCCGAGTCGAAGACTCGGAGTCATCGATCTTTTCATGTTTTCTAATAATTAAAGATGACCGAAAGATAAAATCATTATTCTATATTATAAAAATATTGTTACTGTAATTTCATCAAAATTATTTTCATTATTTTAATTCAATTATTATTTTCCAAAATTTTAAATTATTTTTTATGAAAATAATAATTGAATTCCTTAAAAAATTTTATTATTTATGAAAATAATTTAATGTTTGCATACAATTTTATAAAAATTTTTTTAAATAATTGAATTCGCGCTATCAACGAATTTTTTAGTCTCGTACATACTTTTTTAATTGATACAGATAAAAAAGAAGAAATTTAAAAAAAATGTATTTTTTATTATTTTTCAAAAGTAGATAATATTTTGTTAAGTGAATTAAAATTGCGATTCAATTGATGCAAAAGTCGAGCAGATTTACAACATTACATTTATTGCTTGGTCACCCCGGATGACCGCTCTGGAGCGCGAAGGTTAAATAGTAGGTATTGAAAATCATCGAAATTAGAAAAATTTTTGAAAATAATTGAAATTAGGACAAGAATTTTTTTGACATTTATGAAAATAATTGAATTTTGGAGAAGAATTTTTTATTTATAAAGATAATTGGGATTTTTATGAGAATTTTTTTCAAATTTTGAACACAGTTGAATTTTATAAGAAGAATTTTATTTTATTTTTTTTTTAAGTAATTGAATTTCTGCAATTATTTGTAATCTCTCAAAAATTGGATTTTTTAGTGTTTTCAACAAAAATTTAAATTAGAAAATTTTTAAATTCTATTATTATTAAAATTGCTAATTTTATTTTAAAAAAGGTAGTAAAAAGTTAACCGCTCGCTTTAGCGCGCGAATTGTTGCTGGTTAGTAGATGTCGTAATTTTGAATTTGTTTCAGTTTGAAATTAGTAGTAATTCTAAGTTTTTGTCAGACATGACAGTTTTAAACGAAGTATTTGTAGAAATCAGTAATTAAAGTTGCTTTTAGTCAGACATTGCAATTTTAAGTAAAGTTTAGTTAGTCAGTTAGTTAGAGTTAGTTAGTTAGACAGACCCAACAATTGTTTATTGTTTAAAGTTAAAAATTAGTAGTAAATGTCGTTTTTAGGCAGACATGGAAATTTTAAATGAAGTTTAATAAGATGCCAGGTGTAAGTATCAACTATAGTCAGACACATTAATTTTGAATCAACTGTAGTTACAAATCAGTAGTAAAAGACACTTATAGTCAGACACGACAATTTTGAAGCTTGTTTATATAGAAATCAATAGTTAAAGTTGGTTTTGGTCATCTTTGGTAATTTTAAATGAATTTCTGTCATATGTCAGTAGTACAAGTAAGTTATAGTCAGACATAACAATTTTGAATCATTGAATCTTTTTAATTAAAAACAAATTTCGTCAGGTAAAATTTTTTTGAAAATTGAATTATTCAAAAATCAGTAGTTCAATTAAGTGTTGATCAGACAACTCTTCTTTTTTCTTATTACTGAAAAATTAGTATTTATATATATTCTAATCCTTGTCCTCTATTAATTAGTAGTTCATTTCAAGTTTTAGTCATACAAAATATTTCTAAACAGTTCTCACTAAAAAATAAGTTGCTAAAAACAATTTAAGTCAGACGAAATTGTTTTGAACGTTATTTGACTGATTACTGACTTATTTATTTACTTATTTATTTATATATTTAATTCATTGTAAACAAAAGCAAAAAATTGTACTTTTTTGCTTTTTGCCGTGAATTACTAAAATACAAAGAACAATAAAAATAAGTAGTCGGGTATAAATAAATTGCGACACTTTCGAATGTAAAATAATTTTTCTAGCGTAATATATGTATACAATGTTGAATATGTATTTTCTTTTATTAGAAAATCATAAAATTGTGAATAATCGATAGTCAACATGGATGTCTTTTCTAGCGTGGTTATTTCCTGGCTTGTCGTCGCCTTTCGTACAAGACGAGGGACGCGTTAACGATCTCGTAAAGCATAACGTAAATCAGCATTGCTCAGCTATAGTAGTAAAAAAATCATAAAAATCACTCCCTGAAAGTGGTATCTAGAACCAAGATAAGTTCCGCATTCTTAGTAATAGTTTCAATGTCCCCGCTCATTGAATTGATATATTCACGTCTGACTATTTTCTCCTTGCACTACTTGGACTCAATCTATTCTCAACAATTTACTTTCGTTCTTCATCAATCTTGATTCAATGGAAAATCGTTCTTTCTATTTTCTCTCTCAAAATATATTTTAAATCGATATTTTTAGATTTTATTTTTATATTTTTATCCAAACGACACTATAAACAATACAAAGCAGTTAAAGTAAAAAAAAAATTATTTATCTCATAAGTAAAAATTATTTATTTTTATAATTAAAAAGTATTTAATAAATAAAGTTAAACGGTGATAACAAATAAATAAATTTCAATTTATTAATATTAAATTTTTACTTATTAATAATAATTACCTGCATTTAATTATTATTTATTAGAAATATAATAAAAATTGACTATTTCGGTTAAAAAATTGAAATTTGTTAATAATTTGTACAAACTGTACCAAAGGCCTGTCCCGTTAATTGTTATTATTTCTTCGTTTTTTAATAAACGAAAATATTGATAAAATTATTATTATTATTATTATTATTATTATTATTACTATTATTATTAACATTTAAGAGTATCTAATGGCTAAAAGAAAGATGGAAATAATTTCTCGTTTTCTTTTATCAATAATTTTCAGAAGGAAAATCAATTTCATGGGTGGCTTTGGTCTCTTTGAGATTTTCTGACATCAAACCAGGCGCTATTCCTTATTAGAATAAAGAAACCTCTTACTTCGGGATTCTGAGTAGTCTCGTTTTAGAGAACTTTTCTTTTCATATAAAGAGAGATCAAACGGACCAGACTTCTCTGAAGTCGCCTGCCATACCACTTTTTTCTTTTTTTTTAAATTTATTATTGAAAAAAATACTGAAGCTCCTTTTTTCGAAAAATAAAATGCAACATTTTTTTTAATATAAACAGAAAACAAATTTTGTTAAATTCTTTTTCTTTGTTGTCATTTGTAAAAAAAAATTATTAGTTACTTTGTTTACAAAATTTCCTTAAAAGTGTATTTGCATTTGTTAATTTTTATTTTTAAAAGCAATATTAAAGGATTAATCATTTAATTATAGAAAAAATATGGAAATAGAAAAAAAAACAGAAATAGAAAAACAAAACAATAAAAAAACATAGAAATAAAAAAAAATTTCGAATAGAGTAGAATTTTAAAAAAAAGTTAAATTTAACAATTTTAATAACCTAAAGTGCATACTTTTTAAACTTTTGCTTATCGTTGTTATTTTCTTTTTGCTTTTTAAAAGACGGCTAACTTTTAACTTTCTAATAGAATAATATCATTTTTCATAAAAATAATGTATTTTCAACATTGATGCTTAAACATTTTCCTTCATCAATCTTATTTCCATAAAATAATGATTCATTCTATAAACCTATGTCTGCAATTTTTATATTCACAATTACAGACTTCTTTTTGCCTGGAGAGTTAAAAAAACTTTGTTCATTTCGAAAAGTTACCAGTAACATTTTACTTTCATAAGCTTCTTCTTCTAACATCACTTTTCCAACTATATAAATATCTTCTTTTTCTTCTCCTGTTTTCTCAATTTTTACGTTTAAAATTACTTAGAATACACTTTTTTTAAGATCCAATTATGCTTTCTTGAAAATCAAAATTGCTTTTTTTATTCAAAAATGAAAATAATAACTTTGGAGAAACAAAAAAAGGAAAGGGAAAAAGGGAAAACCAAAAAATACGAAAAAAGGCAAACAAAAGAAAAAACAATAAAGAAAAAAAAATTGAAAAATAATAAAGAAAAGAAAACTTTCATAATTTGTCAATTATATTTTTTGGTTACATTTAGTTTCTTTTGGAAAAAAGATTTTAGTAATTTCCGGGTTTTAATCACAACTTTTAACGAAATTATCATTTTTTTAGAAATTAATGAAAACAAATTTGCAGAATTTACATTTAATAATTACATTTTTAACACAAAATATTGTTTTTAATTTTTCTTTTTGAAAAAGAAGGAAAAAGAAACAAAAGGCCAATTTATATTTCTGAATTATAATTTTATAATTATAATTTTTTTAACAAATCTTCCATATTTTTGAGTAATAAATAAAAGTTTTTGCATAATTTATATTTTTTCACTACTGTTTTTTATCAAAATCTCAGATATTTTTAAAAATAAGAGAATTTTCTATTGTAAATTCGATCACAATTTTTAATTAAAAATAAAACTGAAGTTTGAAAGATTTTATAAAATAAAGGAAACAAAATTTAATAATTTTGATATGTCAATCTTATATTTTTGTTAACAAATTTTTAGTTTTTCGTGGAACAAGAATTTGTGTAATGACAATATTTTTAACGAAATTATAATTTTTTGAGAAATTAATTAAAACAAATTTGCTTACTTTCTATTCTTTCATAATTTATTTTTCTTTTTTTAAAAATAAATAGATAATAATTTCTACTTCTTTATTACAATTTTTTAACAAAATCTCATTATTATTTTTCTAACTAATTTCAAATCATAATTTTTAAAAATGAAAGAATATAAAATATAAAAAATTATAAACAAATTATGGTTTGAAATTGTTTAGAAAAACAAACAAGTTAATTTCCATCTTTAAAACAATTGTATATCAATAGTATTTTTTTGCATTTCTACCTAAAAACAATGTTTTTAAAAAAAAAATGATTAAAAAATTATGAAATACAATTTTTTCATTTGGTAATTTTTTTTGTGGATTCAAAAACATATATTTTCTACAAAATTACGGATGGATTTTCAAATCTATCAATTTTTAAGATAAATAAAAATCCAAAAAGGGTCAAAATATTTTCTGACCGATTTTATTTTCTGACCATTCATTTCCTCTTAAAAAATTGCTATAAAAATAATTTTATGGAAGACTTAAATCATTTTCTGATATAGTTAAAAATGTACAGTCGAAGTCTCTATTAAAAATAATTATTTATTATAAACATTTATAAACAATTATATATAATCATTTACAAAATAGACAATCATCATACTTTTTTCTTCATTTTTAATGAAAACTTAAAATATTGTTAAAAACTTGTTATTAAGAAAGAGAAATCTTGCAAACTCTCTTCACATTTTTCTATGAAAGAATAAAAGTTTTTTAAAAAATTGTGTCTAATAAACTTATGTTATATTTTTTTTATTAATTATATATTATATATTATTCTAACAGTTTTTCCCTAAATTAAAAAAAATTATATGAATTATTTGAACAACTCGTGTTGAAATGGGCTAAGATATTTCAAACAACAACTTGATTGTATAAGATATTTTTTATTAAATATAATTGAACTTTCGAGTAGCACTGAAACAAAGGCTGGTAACAAGATTAATTCTAAATTGTTTTAAAATTTAATTATTTTCCAAACTTTCAATTAGAATTCTTCAAAAATACGATTTTGTTTCAAAATAATTTTTAAAAGTAGACAAATAAAATTTATTGAAATATAAAATTTGCTTCAATGAAATTTGACAAAATTTTCCAACTGTTTCAATTTTTAAAATTATTTTCGAAAATACAATTATTTTTAAAAACTTTTAATTACTTTTTTTCAAGACACAAATTTTTTTTGGAATTTATAATTTAAATTATTCAAAACTTTAAGAATTAAAAAAAATAATGTCATTAATAATTTTTTTAAAATAAAAATGGGGTCAGAATTCGTGAAATTTTCACAGAAAATAAAAAGTATTTTTTTTAAATCGAAATGTTGAAAAAACACTTCTATTTGGCCTTAAGAATGTGTCCACGAAAAAACAGAAAAAAAAATTATTTTTTAGAAAAGTTATTGCAAAATTAATTTTTTTGAAACTTTTTAAACAAAATGTTATTTCTCCTAAATGAACCAAGCGGGAATATAAAGGGAATAAAATATACTTTCGTTTAGAATTAGAAAATTTTTAAAAAGTTTAATTTTTAATAATTATTACTTCCTCATAGAGGAAGTATTGTAATACCGAAATTTTTCGAGTTCGATTTTTTGACATATCTTTATGTTATTTGACCTCAGGAGTTCAAAAATGATATTTTAAAAAAATGTCATTCCGTATATATATATATATATGTGTGTGTGTGTGTGTGTGTGTGTGTGTAAACATCACATTTTAATAAATATCTCAAAATCATGAAGAGCTTTTGGGTTGAATTTTTTTTTTAATTGTAGATCTCACCTGTGGACATAAAATGAGAGTACTTTGAGATAGATTAATAAAGTTTAACTAATTTTTTTTTTGGATTTTTAATTTTGCAAAAAAACGTTTTTTGCCCATAACTTTAAAAAAATGTTAGGACACCTATAAATGTTTTTCCATAATTTTGTAGAGTTTTTTTAGACGCATCTTTTGAGCACTAATTGAACATTTTTCGTCCATATTAACCGAAGTTATTAAACTTTTAAAAATCAAAAATTTTGGAAAATAAGACTTTTTTGAAAATTTTGTTGAAAAATGTAGAAGTAATCTTAAAATTATCGTTACCGACTTATAGAGCTTCAAAAAACGCTTCGATTGACCTATTTTTGAACCTAATTCGATAATAAATTTCGAAATTATTGGTATTTTAAATACCAAAAATTGTGGAAAATGACATTTTCTCAACTTTTTTGTTTGAAAATTTTTGTTTAACTATTAAACTATTATAACTATATTGTAGAGTATTTAAAAATACATTGATTGACCCAAGATTCAATCACTTTTACCATATTTATAAAAAATTATTCATAGATATATTTTCCTATTATTATTATTATCTCTATGTGGAAGTAATGAGTTCATGAAATGAGCACCAAAATTATAAAAAAATGTACAACTTGGCAGCGGTTTTTAATTAATTTTTTTAAAACAATTAATTTTTTTTAATGTTCTGCGGCTTTTAAAAATTTGAAAAAAATATTAACATACACTTAAATCTATAAGAAATCAAAATCCGTTGAGAAAATTTTGGAGCGACAATTATTTAAAAAGTTATAATGAAAATTATATTGGCGCGGTGTTGTGCTTCAACGCTGAACTTAGTTTTTGATCATTTTTATCAATTTTTATGGTTATATAATTGAATTAAAATGTTAATTTGACAGTGTTTTGTTCATTTCGTAGTTAAAAATAATGTTTTAATTCTGAAAATCATCAAAATCGCATCTCCGTTCAATATAATTTTCATTATAACTTTTTAAATAATTGTCGCACCAAAATTTTCTCAACGGATTTTGATTTCTTATAGTTTTAAGTGCACATATGTTAATATTTTTTTCAAATTTTTAAAAGGCGCAGAACATTAAAAAAATTTATTTTTTTTAAAAAATTTATTAAATAATTATTAAAAAATAAACTTATTAAAAATATTCTAATTCTAAACGAAAGTATATTTTATCCCCTTTATATTCTTGCTTGGTTCATTTAAATCGGTTCATTCATTTAGAAGAAATAAAATTTTGTTTAAAAAGTTGCAAAAAAATTAATTTTGCAATAACTTTTATAAAAAATAATTTTTTTTCTGTTTTTTCGTGGACACATTCTTAAGGCCAAAAAGAAGTGTTTTTTCAACATTTCGATTTAAAAAAAATACTTTTTATTTTTTGTGAAAATTTCACGAATTCTGACCCAATGTTAATATTTTTATACGTTTGTTTCTAATGTTTTGATAAGATACAAAATAAACATACAATATTGATACCTCACGTGGACGTATTGGGGATTTAAAATTGCAATGCGACACATAGTGACCATAAAGTGAACTAAAAAAAATGGCTGCTGTGGGTGTACAAGGTTGCAAAAATTGTTAATATTTAAAGTATTCTAATGTTTAAGAAATATTTGTTAAGATTGTTGGTCATTATTTATCTTTTTATTGAAAAACTACTTAAAATTAAAACCGAAAAGTCACAATATAAGTTTATATTTTTTTAAATTTGTACATCCATTTCGTCCATTTTTGGTGTAAAACACTAGCGACACCGAGCCCGCGGTGGTAATTTTCATTGCCAATATTATTTATCTGAGAATTTTCGTATTGGAAAAAGAGACAAAAGTAGAAAATTTGGAGAAATATTTGAAAATAACTGAGAATAGATTTTTTACCAAAAAATTATGATTGTAGTAATAATAATAATTAGGCCATTGAAGAGAAATTACATGGACACCTGTCCTCCTAGAGTGAACAAGGCTTTAACCCCGGCTTTAACGTACGTCAACAACAGGAGCTTAGGTAATATCGCCTTTGTCGTTCGACGTCCAATATATACACACACATATATATATATATTCATATCATATACTAAGATATACTAAGATATAAATAAAATAGTCAAAAGTCATCACTTTTAACTTCCTTTTACCATTCATTTTTCTCGAGACTCAATTCTCTGAAATTTAAATGCTATACCTTCTGCCACAAAGTTTATTTTATTTTTCCAACTTTTGGCACTTCGGTAATATTTTTCTGATCGTCTTTTTTCGCGCTTTCTACTATCCCGCCAAAAAGATAAAAAAGAAGATAAAGAGAAAGAGAGTGGGGGTCAAAAACGACGGGATATCCGCTGTCTACTCTTCTGTGATACATCGTTCTTGAAGGTGGAATCTAAAAAAAAGAGTCACAAGACTCACCTCTTCTTTTGGAGGAGCAGCGCCTCGGGAATCACACAATTACGGAAGTTATATTACCCCCCAGACTCTTCGACTAGTTCGATGATGATGGTCACAGGACTTTTTCCATCACAACTAACAGTAGACCTTCTTGCCTCTTAAGCGATTTTTTCTACAAAACTTTTTCATTTCCTACAAAAGCCTCTTTCTCTCTCATCTATAATACTTTTGTTTTAAAAAAGAAAACTTATTTTTTACGATCAATTTTCCATTGTCAGCAAAATTACAAACATCAATTTTAACATTATTTTTTTAATATTTGTCATGTAATTGAAGAGTACTTTCCGTTTTTTGAAACTTGGAATAAGAAAAATTATTAAATTTAATACAATTATATTATATATTATATTACTATTATATATTATATCTCTCTAATTATCGACTTTATTATTAAATATATAATTATCGACTTCATTCCCGTGTAAAAAACTTTCGAATGTTGTTGCTGAACATATCAATTCACTTGGTCATGATTTTGATTGGGATGGATTTTTAGTACTAGATAAAGAAGGTTCATTTAAAAAACGCTTAATTTCTGAAATGATCCACATTAACTTACAAAAAAATTCAATTAATAAAAAAAAAATTGGACAAGTGCGAGTTGTACTCGCACTGCAATGGCGGGTTCCGCACACAAATATTAAAACAATACTTGCAACATTGATCGGTAATTGGTAGAATTAAAATAAACAATTATAAAAATATATTAAAATCATTTGATAAAAAAAATAACTAAAAAAATTAAAGTATTGTATATATCTAATATTGTAATCAATAATAAGCAGAGGAACAAAATTTTCAAAATTGATTATAGTTCCTCTGCTTATTATTGTTTACAATATTAGATATACAATACTTTAATTTTTTTTAGTTATTTTTTTTTATCAAATGATTTTAATATATTTTTATAATTGTTTATTTTAATTCTAACAATTACCGATCAATGTTGCAAGTATTGTTTTAATATTTGTGTGCGGAACCCGCCATTGCAGTGCGAGTACAACTCGCACTTGTCCAATTTTTTTTTATTTTTAGTTAAGAAATTAAAGTCAGAAAACAATCTCTCATTTATTCTCTTCAAATTTCACTCTCTTCCTTAAAATATTTAATGCCACGTGTTTAAACTAAAAAAAATTAAAACAAATTTTTTTTTTTTTTTAAAATTAAAAAAAAATTTTTTTTGATTTTTTTTCAAAAAGTTTCTTAAATAAATTTTTTGTCGTCAGACTGTAATAATACACTAGGATACCAATTTTCAGCTCATTAGGTCAAATAATGTAAAAGTTAGAAAAAAAAATTTTTTTTTTTTAAATTTTTTAGTTTTTCCTTGACAACGCTATGGCCATCATTACATATCAAGTTTTCTATATTTTTCCTGTAATATTCGAGTAAAAATACACCAGCATGCAAAATTTCAGCTCTCCATGTCGAATAGTTTAGAAGTTAAGGGGGGGGAATGGTCACTTTTTATGCATTTTTGGCCAAAAATCTTGTTATTTCCTTGACAACGCTATGCCCATCACGTCCAATCACATTCGCTATATTTTTCCTGTAATCTACGAGTGAAAATACATATCTGGACCAAATTTGAGCTCTTTAGGTCAAATACTTTAGCCGCTAGGGGGGGGACACGATTTGGTTACGGACAACAGAGTCTCACCAATAGGGTTCCGCCGATACACCGTAGGTGTACGGAACCCTAAAAAGATGACACATTAAAACTTAGTAGTTATTATACTCATTTTCTCAATGAAAAGAAGGATTTATAATCAGCTGTTTTTTCAGTTTACTTTGACATTTCTCTTTCTTAGTTTTGTTTATCGATGGGGCATTGACCCCGAAAAATTGTACATCGTTCACTCGTACTTGTCTGTATATTTGTTTAGTGTCATATTGTAATCGTAGCGACAAAGATGTGCCTATCTTAATTTATAATTTTAATTTTTCTAATTTTCTTTTTTTCGGTAAATATTTTATTTTTTAATTTTTTATTGTTAATCAAAAAATTGTAAAAAATTGTAAAAAATCTTTTTTTAATATTTTGTTTTATAATAAATTATAGTTCTGAAGAGGACAGCTGTGCTGCCGAAACGTGAAAAGAATTGAATTTCTTTTATTTTTATTTTCCTTGACTTGGAGTGATCGTTAATTTTCACTATTTATTAAAATACGACTGAGTGATAGAATCATCTCTACTCTTAAATAATGTAGGTTTATATGAATTATAATAGATAACACACTAAAAAAAAAGTTTTACTTTCAGCCTGTTTTCGAGGCTGAATTTAAGGTAGGAACCGAGTCAGCTCCATTAAACAAGGACAGACTTATGTGAAATACATGATCTGAATTTAAGGTGTAAACGGAGTCAGACTTTTTTTTCCTGTGAATAATAAATTTTAAATCTATAAATTATAAATTATTTAATGAACAATTTTACTTGAAAATTTCAAAATTAATTGAATTTTATTAGAGTTACATTTACAATTTTCATAAATATAGTTGAAATTCAAGAGGTTTCGATTTGAAATTTTATAAAGTTTCAATTTTGAATCAATTTAATTAAAAATTGTAAAGAACTTAAATTTTTGAAAATTTTTAATAATTCAAATTCTTCTGAAATTAGCTAAATTTTGTAACATATTATATTTTATTAATTATTAAAAATAATGGATCTGTAGAAGAATATTAGTTAAAAACAATATAAACAATTGAGTTTTGGAGATGTTACAAATGATTGTAGAAATTCAATTATTTTCAAAAGTAACAAAATTCTTCGCAGAAATTCAATTATTGTTTAAAAAATTTTTTAATTCTCATCAAAATTTTAATTATTTTTATAAATAATAAAATTGTTCTCTGAAATCCAATTATTTTACAAATTTTTAAGAACATTCTTGTCAAAATTTGAATTATTTAAAAAAATTTTCCTTTATTCAATGATTTTCAATATCTACTATATTTTAAGAAAATTTTCCAAAAGTATTCAATTATTAATAAAAAATTTCGATAAAATTCTACGCAAACTTTTAATTATTCTCATAAATAATAAAATTCTCTTTAGGAATTCAATTATCTTCATAAATAATAAAACTCATTGTAGAATTTCAATTATTTTTATTACAATTTTAATCGAAATCCTCGAAAAATGTACCTATAATAACACAGGGCCACAACATTCTTTTAAAGAAAGAATTGACTGGACTATGTTTATTATATGTTTTTTGGGTCACTGAATTCGAATCCGAACTCAGTTTTCCGCCATCACGTCAAGTTTCTTCACAAATTAATAAAATTCGAAAAAACTGACTGTAAACAAGATTTCAATAAAAATAAACAGAAGATTCTATTAAAAAACAACTTTAAATCACTGAAAAAATATTATATAATGTTAAACAATCAAAAAAACTCGTGAATATTCAAAATTTAAGATGGCGGATCCAATATGGCGTCGATTTTTTTTAAAATTCACCCAATTCGCCTGAATCTTGTTACTCGGGGGTTTTTGGGGTTGCTAAATACGAATTTCACCTTAGTTTTCAAAAATTCAAAATGGCGGATCTAATATGGCTGACCAATTTTTATAAAAATTATTGGATTTACCTGAAACGTTATACTCGGGGGTTTTCGTGGTCGCTGAATACGAACTTCACCTTAGTTTTCAAAAATTAAAAAACGGATAAATTTTTAAATAATTCGTTAGCCATATTGGATCCGCCATTTTGGATTTTTGAAAACTAAGGTGAAATTCGTATTCAGCGACTCCAGTAACCCCCAGGTAACAAGTTTCGAATAAATCTGATAAATTTTTTTAAAATACGTCAGCCATATTGGATCCGCCATTTTGAATTTTGAAAAACTAAGGTGAAATTCGTATTCAGCGACCTCAAGAACCCCCAAGTAACAATTTTCAAGTAAATCTGATACATTTTTTAAAAATTCGACAGCCACATTGGATCCGCCATTTTGAAGAAACTTGACGTGATGGCGCAAAACTGAGTTCGGATTCGAATTCAGCGACCCAAAAAACATAAAAAACATGGTCCGGTCAATACTTTCTTTAAAAAAAATTTTGTGGTCCTGTGTAATTATATACTTAAGGATTCTATTAAAATTCGTCAAAAGAATTCAATTATTTAAAAATTTGCTGATAAAATTATGTATAAGAATTAAATTTACATTGAATCCTTATTTCTTATACATAATTTTATGAGTAAATAAAACTAAAAGTAATGCTTAAAAAAATTGTGTAATGATTACAATTATATTATGAATTATTTATTTGAATATTTATTTTTAATAATTAAAATAATTCAGGATTATTATATGTAAAATTTTTAGTCATAGTTTTCACTTTGTCCTTATAAGCAACAGAATATATGACACTGGCATTGATATAGTAAATTAGGAGAGTTCACACCCAGACTTCAGTGGCCGTGCGGTTTAAATGCGTTGTATCAGGGGCGGGGGAAGTGAGTTCGATCCCACATGCGAGCGGATATTTTTCATAAGCGTTATATAAAAAGATTAAATTACTATTTAATCTGTATAAGTGTTATTTTTAAAAATTGTAAACATGTTTGTAAATAATGTTAACCTGTCAGCAGTCGCCTTTTTTAGTGTCTCACTTGCACTCTAAGAGCGCCCTATAGGTCGAGTATAGTGTTGCGTGAGACTTTTTCCCACGGCGCGACCGCTGACGGGTTAAAGGTGTGTTAAAAAATAAATTTTAAAAATGTACTAATTGACGCAAATTGGCTTTTTTACTACAATTATTTTTCTTAATTATTGTTAATTATAAAAAATAAAAAGTCAAAAGAATGAATTAAAGACTTTTAATTAGCAATGATTTTTGACGAATAATTTTCAAAGAGTTAATGAGTTAATACAGAGTGATATGATTGAAATATGGGTATTGAAAAAATGGGTCAATTACACATACATGTAGACTCTCTTTGAAAGAATCTTGACGTATTGAAACTCTAACTCTCCATATTTCACATGATGAAACCAATAAATGGGAGTCTCTACCGGTGGCGAGGTTCGGAGAGTGGACTATTGATTCAGAGTAAAGCTCGTTCGTGCGATTATTACTGAAATTTGTGAGCGCCTACCATCTCCGAATCTCTGGGGCATATCGTACTGGCCATCGAAATCAGAATGCTTAGCTGCGTGTAAATGGCTCGTTATAATGCGCTACGGAATTCTACAATTCCACCTGCACCATACAAAGGCACGTGTGTATTGTTATTATTGTATTTCGCCATTATTAATGATCATTTTCCATGATAATCCTTTCGATTAAGTAGCAATATGTAATATCTCCAATCTAATTCTCCACCAATTTGTAATATCAATATTTCTTAAATACTTTTCAACAATTCATGTTTCAAATCTTACGAAATTCTTATTTACGAATTCAGATTTAACTATATTCAAAACATTCGAACAAATTGGGGTACAGTTTTTCTAAAACTTATTTTCTGAAACTTTTCTTTTCTAATAAAAGTGAATTTCTAAAAAAAATTTTACTAAGCATAATTTTATAATTTTCTTTTTTATAATAAAGGTCATTTTTTTAAAAAAAATTTTTGTAACTATATTCAATTTTTGTAATGACTATTTTAGTAGGGCAAGTGTGTCAATTGTGGCGAGTGCTTCAATTATGGCAACTTTGTAATACATACAATTATTTACATTTTTAGAATAATACCTATAGTTATTTGAAAATGATAAAAAAAGTTTAAATTATCATTGTTATTTATTTACTCATAAATATAATAATATTCTTTAGATTCTATTTATAAATGATTAAATAATAATTAGAAAAATAATTTGTAATATTTATTTATTAATATTTATACGTTTTACAAATATTATGCCCTAAAATATTCACAAAATTTAATATTTTGTGTCAAATTCTAATATTTCGATTGATTCAATTAAATTTATAATGTAAAATATGCATTTTCAAAAAAGGAAACCTTAATCAAACAGTTTACAACTTTATTTATTGCTGATTCTTAATATAAGTATCAAATATTAATGACTAAAAATATCTACCATTAAGTTGGCCAATTTAGACAAGCATGTGTCAAAATTGACCAAAATGTTTTCGTGACACAAAAATGTGTTAAAATTTTTAATACATGACATCATTATATTTTATGTTTTGGGGTCGCTGAATCCGAATATTTGGTTAAAATTTTAAAATTCAAAATGGCGGCTTCAAAATGTCGACCGAAAAAATTTAAAAGTTTACCAACGAGTAAATAATTTTAGCCAGATTCGAAAAGTTAAAAAATTTTTTCGTCGCCCTTTTGAATTTTAATATTTTGACCAAGTATTCGAATTCAGTGACCCCAAAAGCCTCCGGGTTGAGCATTTTCAGCTAAATTCATTAACTTTTAAGTTTTTTCGGTCAACATTTTGGAGCCGCCATTTTAAATTTTAATTAAAGATTTGGATTTAGAGACCTCAAAAACCCTCAAATGAGCATTTTCAACAAAATTCGTAAACTTTTAAAATTTTTTGGTCGCCATTTTGAATTTTTCAATTTTGATCAAAGATTTGTATTCAGCGACCCCAAAAACTTTAGAATAGTCATTGACATTCATATTTCATTCATTACAGTGATTTTTCTCTTTGGTGCCGCTATAGCGGTCATACACATTTGTGGCACGAATTATTTTTGCCTCTATAGACGTCAAACACAGTGAAGGGGTTAAACCTTTCCTCTCGGAATTTGAATGACTTTGATTATCAAATTAAATATTAAAGAACACTTTAACGAACTTGATTAATTCTAAAGAATATTAAAACGAAAGAATAATAACAACAATAAGGGGGCCATTTTAGACACATTTTCCCTAAGATTGTTTTCTATTTTTGAAAAATATACATGTTTCAAGCAGTTCAAAGCAGTTCTGAACAATGAAATTTAATTAATCGGTTGATGAAATTTTAAATAAACTTAGTTTTTCGATTATATTATAAGGTTATTGTAAATAGTTTTATCAAATTAACGCCTACAAACTTCAGTTCGACTTCAAAGTTTCTACTTCTATAATTGCGGTTGATTCTAATTTCAGTTTAAATTCCAGTTCCTGTATTTTTAATTTCAAATTTCTATTTTTAACTGTGAAATTTACATCTGTTTTAGAATTCTAATTCTAGTTATAATTCGAGTAGAGAAGGTACATTGAAAGTAACTTTTCTTGTGAATATGCAAATTTAGTAATCCTAAATTTCTTTAAACAGCTTCCAGGATAAATAAACTTTCCGCTTGGCTTGAAAGGGGAAGAAAAAGCAAAATAAATCAATACGGGAAAATGTTTTCTCTTCTCTCACCTGCAAAAAAAAGAGGGTCGGAAATCTTTTTTCCTACAATAAAATAAAGAATAGTGTTACAGAAACTAAACAATGCACTAGGTTTTCAAGAAAAATTGAGACAAATCCATTTTTTACATCTACAGAATTGTGTGCTCTAATTTTTGTTACCTTTCTAAACTAATAAATATCACTCCTCGAGTTTATTTTTCTTTTCAGTACAACTCACATCACGATATTTACTATATCTATAAAAAATGAGGAAACAATTCTAAAATTTGTAGAAAAAAGTTCTATTTATTTTCGATAATGAAAGTAATTTTCTTTAGAGAAAACTTGAAATGTTTTCTCACCGTCACAATATAGTATGTGGAGGCAGAGAACAACATCTTTCATGAAGGCAATACACAAGAGGCATTCTAGGAAAGCTAAATTTGTTGTGCGACATTTCATTACTCTGAGATATTTGGTCTCGTAAATTTTGCAAAATGGAATTTGTGCTTCTCATATTGGTTTGTGGAATAATTTTGCAAGGTTTTCGAGGAGTAATCGACGAACACGTTCACAGAGAGAGTCGCGACAACACGTGCCTCTACGTGTGTATTGGCCGGAGGTGAGGATCCACCGGAAGTTGGACTCAAAGCAATTATCTACCGCGGGTGCATGCCTGAGTACTACTACGTGCTCGTAACACTTGACGATGGCCTCGTTGCGAAATAGCAAGACGACCATAACGGTGTCGAGATCTACATTCTCCATCTCTTTATATCCAACATCCATGCCTACCTTTATTTAAGGCAACATTCGAAAGTCCACTTGCATACAAATTCCCCCTCGGTACTTTTTGATATACCGTCAGCTGGGGCTATTTTGTGCTTCAGAATTAAAAAAAGGAAATCAACTATTGTTATATGTTGTGGACCTCCTTCTGAAGGTGTCCCCCAGTGGGCAAAAGCGTTCGTTTTTGTGTTAAAATCATAGAACTTTTGACACACTTAACCAATTTTCATAAATCAAAAAGGAAATGAAAGTTTACTTACTCGGGAATAGAGGAAAAATATAGAAAATATGAAAAAAATTTCTAACCTATTAAAAATTATTGCAAACTTGACACTTCCAGACAAAGTCATCAAAATTTTTAAAATCCATCGAATTGACTTGAAACTCGCCACTCAGGGGTTTTCAGGGTCGCTAATTACGAATCTGATGTCATGTCGGTTTAAAAAAATTCAAAATGTCGGACATACATTGTTGAATGTTATTTAATTTGGTTTAAACTGGTCATTCGGAGATTTTTTGGGTCGCTCAATACAAATCTGATGACGGTTTTCAAAAAATTCAAAATATCGGATTTAATGCTTTGGAAGCAGTTGTATAATGCTTCAAATGAAGTAAAAAATTATTTTAAAATAAAAATGATTTTATTGATTAAAAATCACGTTTGGATTTCAAAACAAGTAAAGCAAAATCATTTATAAATTTTAGTATATTACCTTGAATTTATGCAGAAGTTAGTACTTTCCATATTGTAATAAACAGGATTTGTCTAAAAATATATACTCGGGAGTTTTTAAAGTTATGAAATTCAAAATGTTCATGTAATGAACATCTGGATTTACAACTTGTTTTATTTTCTGATACTTTCGAATATCTTCACATTTATTTTCTTCATTAAATATCTACATTCTTTTTCTTTAAATGGCAATAACTATAATTTTTTTCCTCTTAAGAATTTAATTTAATTTTGTATTTGTAAAAAATGGAGAAATAAAAATATTTTGCTTGAAACTTGTTAATCGAAGGTTTTATAGAGGTCGATGATTACGAATCTGCAAACTGATTTCAAAAACTCAAAATGGCGGATCCAATATGGCGAAGGAATTTTTAAGAATATGTCGAATTTCGTTCTCTTTATTCGCCTATTAAGTAAAAAAAATTTTAAGAGTATTTTAACCTTAAACCTAGGGAACAATTAAGTGATTTTTTTCGGTATCCTACAAAAAATATTTTGCAATTCTGAGCATCGATGTCAACTTCAGAGACCTTAATATTAATAATAATATATTGTCTTGATAATAATAAATAAATAATATTAGTAATATGTATATTCTTATTTTAGGTTTGTACATTTAAGTTTATACGATAAAAAATTTCAAGGAATAGATAATTTTAGTTCCCCTGTGAAAAATTAAAAATAATAAACTAATATAAAAGATAATTTTCCTGTTTGAGTCGTAACAATTATCATCCGAGATAAAAGAACTTTCTAGTTTTATTTTTTAAATTTGCAACTCGCGTATAATCTCATGGTAATATTTTAATTTCAGAACATACATTTCCCTCTTTAACGTAGATGTACGTGTGTAAATTTAGGAAACAAATTTCACAAACTAATTAAGCGCTCAACAAAGCTCGTAGGCTTTAACGACATTATTACATTTTACACTGTAATTTCTGCTAATGTAGTAGGTTGTCAACTGAGTCCTTGGTGTAAGATAACAAGGAGTTAGTCTTTCTTATATTACCCCTACCATTGTCTTAAATGTGACAGTTCGAAATGTAATTTGAACTCAATCACAAAAAATTTGATAAAAAATGCCAATTGAAAATTTATTTTAAAAGAGATAAAAATAAATTTAACAAGCTATAATTGACAAGACTCTTAATAGTTATTTCTGTAATTGACCGAGGCACTGCTGGTCACAGACAGACGTGGTTATGAGCTCCCACGAATCGTGATAGACGGATTCGAGGTCAAGTGGAGTAAGCAAATTAAATATCTTGGTGTGGAGTTGGATGGAAGGTTAAACTTTCACTACCACATGGCTACGGCGTCAAATAAGGCGATCGAGTGTGCGGCTAATCTTTCACGGCTAATGCCAAATCTTGGCGGACCCCGTGAACAAAAAAGAAGACTGGTGGCGAGTGTCGCCCACGCTAAAATGCTCTATGCAGCACCAGCGTGAGCCCTATCCCTGAGGAGTAAAAGATGTGTGACCATCTGTGAAAAGATACTGTCGGCGCAGAGATCGATAACTACGCGTATCATCTCTGCATATAAGACGGTATCTACGAGTGCTGTGCAGGTCCTTGCAAGTGTCCCGCCAGCAGATCTTTTGGCGAGGGAAAGGGAAGAAATGTTTCTCTTTTCTAAAGAAAGAAGTTCCTTGGATGAGGAATTAAGACCAAGCAAGGGCCTGATCCGCAAAGAAGCGAGGCACAGGCTCATAGAAAGATGGCAAGAAAGATGGGATGGTGAGGAGAAAGGTCGATGGACTTATCGCCTTATCCCGGCACTCGCCACCTGGATAAATAGGAAACACGGTCAGGTTTCCTATTACTTGACTCAGGCGTTCACAGGTCACGGGTGTTTTAACTCGTACCTGTGTCGCTTTAAATTACGCGAGGACGAGGTGTGTGCATATTGCCAGTTCCCTGAGGACAACGCGGAGCCACACTCTTCTCATGCAAGAAATGGGACTTGGAGAGGCGGGCCATGTTCGAAGGTGTATACAGTCAAGTTACACCGGAGAACATGGTATCGCTGATGACCCAGTCAGAAGAGAATTGGCGGCAAGTCGAGAACTTCATAATCTCAGTTATGTCGAGGAAGGACCTCGACGGCCGCCAAAAAAGCGTAATTTAAACAGCTTTTAAATTTGTTTGTTCTGATACCAGTCAAATTGTAGGGGGGAGATTAACTGGCTCAGAAATGGACAATTGAGATTGTCGGTAAACAAAAGTTCAATGAGTTGAAAAGAGAGTTACTAATAAGCGCTTAATTGATCTACTTGATAACGGAGTGATGTCGAGAGGATAACCAGCTCGACGTTGATTGTTGTGTTGAGAGGACATCCAAGTCGAAGCATAGTGTAGTGTGTCCGAGAGGATAACCAACTCGGTTGGTATGTGTGGATGTCAAGAGGATAACCAACTCAACGTATGATGTTGTGTGTCCGAGAGGATAGCCAGCTCGGTGTTATGTGTGAATGTCGAGAGGATAACCAACTCAACGTATGATGTTGTGTGTCCGAGAGGATAGCCAACTCGGTTGTTATGTGTGGATGTCGAGAGGATAACCAACTCAACGTATGATGTTGTGTGTCCGAGAGGATAGCCAACTCGGTTGTTATGTGTGGATGTCGAGAGGATAACCAACTCAACGTATGATGTTGTGTGTCCGAGAGGATAGCCAACTCGGTTGTTATGTGTGGATGTCGAGAGGATAACCAACTCAACGTATGATGTTGTGTGTCCGAGAGGATAGCCAACTCGGTTGTTATGTGTGGATGTCGAGAGGATAACCAACTCAACGTATGATGTTGTGTGTCCGAGAGGATAGCCAACTCGGTTGTTATGTGTGGATGTCGAGAGGATAACCAACTCAACGTATGATGTTGTGTGTCCGAGAGGATAGCCAACTCGGTGGTTATGTGTGGATGTCGAGAGGATAACCAGCTCGATGTAAAGTGTTGGTGTATTGAGAGGATAACCAGCTCAATGAAATATAGTGTACTGGTATTGAGAGGATATCCAACTCAATACTATACTATGTTTAAAAACGGCGGGGGGGGGGGGGTGCTTGCAAATAAATGAATTGAATCGAGTCAAAAGCATGTAAAATTTAAAAGACAGTTTATTTTAAAAGTACAAGTCAATGAAGAAATTTAAGTATCGGAGCTCGTGAAAATATTCTAAATTCCTAAGGACGAAAATATTCTAAGTTCAAAGTTGAACGAAAATATTCTAAGTCCGAAGTTGGACGAAAATATTCTAAGTTCATAGTTGAACGAAAATATTCTAAGTCCAAAGTTGGACGAAAATATTCTAAGTTCAAAATTGGACAAAAAATATTCTAAGTCCAATTTTGTGCGAAAATTTTCTAAGTACAAACTTCGGAATTTTAGTATAAGTACAACGTAGTGGTTAGGCTGAGCGGAGGAGGAAGACCAACCTCTAGGTGAGCTCAGGACAGAACTCACGTTTTGGTCCAGTGCATCGAGCTCCCTCGATCTGCAACTTCCCAAAACGTACGGTGGGAGAACTTCTCTAAGAGAGAGGGCAACTCGCGTCTGCGCTTCCTATCTCTGACTCAACGCGATGCGCGTACGGTTCACTCGTTTCGCTTGGGCCAGAGACAGAGTCGCGCGTCTTCTCGCGAGTTATTCCTATATCTCAAAGAATTCTCTTAAAATAAAATTAAAAAATAAAATTACTCAGCCTTTCCTAATTTACTAAATTTACTTAAATTTTTAATTAAAACTAAAATTATAACTAAGTTATAATGTACGGTATTATTAGATTATAAAAATGTTATATATTAAACTATATATATATATATATATATATACATATATCTATATAATACATAGCATAAAATATACATATTACAATATAACCTAATAACCCTTTATCATTATACGCTAAAATACATTTAAAATTGTTAATTACTAGTATTGCTTCGAAAAACGCTTGGTTTTAAACAACTTACCGCGAAAGAATGTCTAAAAAGAAAACTAAAAAAAAGATATTACAATTTTCCTTTAAGATAGTAAGCATTGGCTCGGCCAAGAAAATACGGGAACGAAAAATAATGTTTTGTTTTTTCCCTACCATTTAGTGACCTGTATCAACCCCCTTCTTGGAAAGACAATAGTTACGAATTAAAGAGTTGTTCGAAGCAGACTAGTAGTTATGAAGTTACAGATTTTATTTCAACGAAGGAAGTTCGACTGTATATCTTCTTTGTAGATGTCCTCTTCCTGGTCGTTGGTTGTTGGCGAGTTGGACACGTGAGCTTTTCCAGCTACATGTGTCATTGTTGTTGTTTTATCCAAGGGTCCTCTGGTGGTGATTCTTGAAGCGCTGGTAGCGTGAACTGTTCCGAGTTCACGTTTCGTCTTTGTCACTTCGTCCGAAGTGACGGTATCTCGCAGTAATCCTTGAATATTTCGAGGTCCTTACGTCGGCCGAGGCAAGGAGCGGCTTGCTGAGAAACTCGAGTGAAAAGGTGCAGCACGAGTTTCGTCATCGAAATATCGGGATTAGCTGAAGATGGTGAACTAAACCAGTATGGATTTGAGTGTATACAACTTCATGATAAGACAATTTCTCGGAATTGGCAATCAACTGGTTAAGTTCGTTCAACGATTTATTATTGGTATTATTCCAGGAGGAATAAAGTCCCTTAGAGAGAACCTATTGGGTCTGGATATCTTAAATGAGAGTGTTTTTTGGTACAAGAAACGACTTGATAATATGTAGAAAATGCTAATCTTAAACTTATTTTTTATGACGTGCGTAAGGACGAGCGTCGCGATATTTCGCGGTTTTACGAGGACGCAAGCGATATTGTAGTTCGACGTGTGGAGTATCGTCGAGTTGTTCTTGCTGATGCGAGGTAGCAGGAATCTCCATATCAATTTGCTCAGCAAGTGGAATCGTGGTTGGTTGCGTAATTTCAGGGATTGAATTGTTGAGAATAGTCGGAGATGTAAGTCTGAGAGGGAAGTTGACTTGAGCGTGTACCGCCTCATTTGTAAATAACTCTTCGGAGTTATCAGTCATCTTCTCGTCCTCATTGACCGTTGTTCTAGTTGGAGTGGGATCCTCTGATGGCGAAGGTACTTCTGGAACTACTGGATCGCGTTTCAGGATGGGAGCTAATATCACGTCCGTAACATAGACTTTGTGGGGCCCATCTTCTTTTTGGATCCAAAGTACACCAGGGGACACGATTTCTAGAACTGGATAAGGCCCGGTCCGAATAGGCGCCAATCTGGCATTGTACCGTTCGGCGGCATTTGAAAGGCGTGTATTTTTTGCTAGAACCAAATCTCCAACTTTGAAGGGGGGTTCATTTGGTGGACCCGCGTAGCGTCGTTGGTATTGCGTTTGGTGCTGGAAGGCCTTATTCTCGCGATGTTGAAATCCTTCATCCTGTTTTGGTTCCAGATCGATAGGTAAATCCCATTCTCCGGGACGTCGGATTTGTCGACCGAACATTAAACTTGCTGGAGTAAATCCTGTGGCGGCATTTCGGCGCCGCCGAAGGCCAAAGAGTAGTTGTGGTAGCTTTTGGTCCCATATTCGCTGATTTCCATCATGGAGACGGAGTCGAAGACCCTTCTTCACCTCTTGGTTACGTCGTTCCGTGGGGTTTCCTTGGGGATGATATTCTGGTGTAGTCCACAAGGTACAAGCCCATTGTTTACCAGATTTGGCCCACAAATTACTTCGGAACTGAGGGCCGTTATCACTTAAGATTTTACGTGGGTATCCGTAACGGGAGAAAACTTCTTCCTCGAGAATTCTGATGATAGTTGAAGAGTGAGAATTTCTTATCGGAAAGGCTTCAACCCATCGGGTAAAAAGGTCTGTGATTACCAGGATAAAGCGGTTACCTTTAGTGGTTAGGGGGTATGGTCCCATTAAGTCTAGGGCAATTGTTTCCCATGCTGAATGAGGTTTTCGGGGTTTTAGGCCGACGTGGTTCCGGTGATGTATCGGTTTTGAGCAGAGGCACAAATGACAACTGGCCACGTAGGAGCGGATGTCGCGACCCATTTTCGGCCAAAAGAAATGTTCACTTATACTGCGGAAAGTTTCTTCCGCACCGGGATGCCCAGCTAAAGGGACATCGTGGTATTCCCATAATACTCGTTCTTTCATTGTGGTAGGAACACGTAGTTGCCATCGCTCGTTGTATGGGCAAAACTTCCAGAACCCACGCTCGTCGAGGTAGTTGTTTTCATAGAAATTCTCCTCTCGTTGGTTGGATGGTCCCCGTTGTCCTATGGAGATCCACTCTTGCATTTGTCGACCAATCAGTGGGTCATTTTGTTGCAACTCCACGATCTCGTCTCGAAGAGTGGGGGTATAAATTGCACTAATGACTGGTAGATCTATTTCTTGTGTAGGAGGAGAATTTTGATCAGGAAACATGATTCTCTCCAGATCTGATTCTCCAGGGGCTCCTTCCATTGGATCAGGAACGGAGGATAGGGCATTAGGTAATCCTCGATCATTTTTCGGTGCGTGCTTCACAGTGAATTTAAACTCGTTAATCAAGATGTGCCAACTTGTTAATTTGGTCCGAGTACCTTTTAGTTTGTCCAACCAGACTAGGGCCTTTTTATCTGCTCGGAGGACAAACGGGCGTTCTTCTAAATACGGACGGTATTTTTTAAAGGCCCAGACGATAGTCAGACAGGTTTGTTCGTCTAACGGATAACGGGTTTCCACGGGTTTAAACTTTGCACTACCGTACGAGATGATCCGCCTTTCTCCAGTTTGAGTTTCTTGGAACAGGACAGCTCCCATACCAAGTGAACCTGTTTCAATCTGGAGTACGTAGGGGAGTTGTGGATCGGGACGACTTAAAGCTGGAGGTTTTTTAAAGGCTTCTTTGACTGTTTCAAAAGCCTTCTGATGCACTTCCGTCCATTTGTAGGGCTTTTTTACGGACAACAGGCTCGTCAGAGGGGCCGTCAATTCTGAGTAATGGTGCACGTACTCCATTAGCCAATTACACGTCCCTAAGAAGGAAGCTAGTTGTCTCCGGTTTCTTGGAGGTGAAGCATTTTGAATAGCTTCGATGTGTTTTGGTTGTGCTTCGTTTCCGTTTGCCGAAACGACATGACCGAGATACGGAAGTCTGGTGTGTCCAAAACGACATTTGGCGGGGCTGCATGTGAGACCAAAGATTTGGATCCTTTCGAGAACTTTGGCTAAATGTACCAGGTGTTCCTCCCACGAATGTGAGAATATGATGATATCATCCAGATACGCTATACAAAACTCCCCCCAGAATGAGGCGAGTACTTGACGCATCAAATTTTGGAAGGTGCCTGGTGCGTTTTTTAAGCCGAAAGGCATCCTCTTGAATTGGTATTGGCCTCCATCAGGCGTTGAGAAAGCGGTATACTTTCTCGACTTTGGGGACATGGGGATTTGCCAATAGCCATTTTTAAAATCCATTGTTGAGAAAATCGTAGCGGTCCCTACGGTTTTGAGGACGTCGTGGATTCGGGGCAAACACTGTGGTGCGTCCTCAGTCTGTCCGTTGACGGGACGATAGTCGACACAGAAACGGAAACCCCCTCCAGGTTTATCAGCAACAACGATAGCCGAACTGTAGTCAGCTGTAGCTGGTTCGATGACTTCTTGGGCGAGCATTTCCTTTGTCTCGGTGTCAATGAATCTTCGTTTTTCTACCGAATATTGACGGGGAGCGGCTCTGAAAGGTCGGGGATTTGCTATTCGGATTTCATGACTAGTGGCAATGGTGTGGCGAAGTTTTCCGCCCTTATAGAAGATCGGGTCAAAAGTTTTTAAAACGCTTCGAACTGCTGCTTCGTACTGAGTCGGAACAGAGGTTAAATCAAATGGTAGCGGCTCTGTTGGCTCGGCGAGGGGAACTGATAGTGGTGTCAAATAAATTTGACGGCGTTGCTTTCTTCCAAGGTAGAGACAATCGTTTCGGTGTTCATGATGAACATCGTGATCTTTGAGCCATGCTCTACCAAGGACGATATCAGCGCGCAAGTCGCGACAAGCGTGGAAAACACCTGGGTAAACTTGGTCTCCGATAAGGGGGCAGAGGGTCAGCGAGCCTTGTAGTTGTATCGTGGCTCCACTAGCGGCAAGTTTCGCCTGTGTAGGTCCTGATTGAAGGAGGGAACGTTCGTGAGCAGTGAGCACTGCTAATCGTACGAAGTTGTGAGTGGCGCAGGAGTCAATTTCTGCCACGATTTCTCGGGTACCAATGCGGACTCGAGCACGAGGCAGATCCTGGGCTGAAGAATAAATGGCGCTTAAGACTGGGAGTTTCCCGCGACGGGTGCTGCTGGAGTTGTACCCGCCGGGGCTCGCCAGTTTTCCTGACGGGGTTGAGAACGCTGAGTTTGGAGTACGGGACAGTCCCGATGAAAGTGCATCTCGGGACAGAAGTGACAAGGGGGCGGTGATCTTTGTTGACGAGGGTTAAGTGGTTCCGAAACTGATTTCTTTGGAGGTTCTTCTTTAGTAGGAACCGATTTTCGGGGAGCACAATCGGCTTCGTCTTGTTCCGCTTTAGAGGACACTTCTAAGAGTTCCGTGACTGTTCTCGGTTTTGAAAGTCTAACGAGTTTGCGCAAGCTAGGCTTTAAGGATTCTAGAAGCAAGGTAGTAAGGTCTGCGGGATCAAATAGAGGATTCAATCGTCTCGCTAGCAAGATTTTTCGCTGGAGAAAAATAGCGACAGGTTCTCTCTCACCCTGTTTTTGCGAATACAGCGATTCATGTAATCGCATTACTGCAGTGCTACTGGCATATTTGCTCAACAGCAAAGACTCGAATTCTCCCCACGGCAGGGAGAGATCTTTGTACAATGCCCACCATTTCTGGGCATCCCCCTTCAGTCCCTTATTTACGAGCTGCGTTCGTTGGTCGGGATCCGTGCGAGCGTTACAGAAATATTTCTCACAAGCTTGCAGAAATTTTTGTGCATCTTCATAGTCCTGACCGTTAAATTCGGGAAAGGGAGGAGCTGGAGCTTGGATGGCTCTAATGAGTCCCATCCAATCTTCTGCCGTTAAATTCGACGGCATGGCTAACGGAAGAGATGTTGAAGGGGCGAACGAGGAGCTCTCTGATGATCCCGAACCGTCAGGTATCGGGATGAGAGAACCAAGAAGGTTGAGAGGCGGTGCTGTCTCCCCCGATGTAGTAGGTGGAGAGGAGGTGATAGGCGGACCGGAAGTCGCCATGTTTAAGATGAAGCTGTTTGAAGGACTGGGCGCCACCGGGTTTTCTTGACCACTCCCGGAAGTGTTTCTTGAAGGGGAAGTCGTGATAGTTTCTTGAGAGCTTCCCCCTTGAAGTGGAGATACTCTAATCGAAGATGCCGACGCGGAAAGATCGCTACGTATACTTTGGTTAGTCGTAGGAGGACTGTGTTGGACTGGAGGACCTAAGGGCGGATTGAATGGAGGTATTTCGATCTCCGTGAGATTATCTAGCCCCTTGGCGATAGATTCTCGTCGGCTTGGACGAACTCCCGAACTCAGACGCTGCTCTGAAGCGTGTCTGATGAGTGGCGGCGAGCGGAAAAGTCCGTTCGCTCGACGACTTGGTAAGTTCCTTAAGGTCCTCTTTTCTGGATCAGAGGTTATGGGCGTTTGTTGGTTAGCTCGGCTGGGAGAAGGAGACATCAGGTGTGTGAATTCATTCTGACATCCATCAGAACCAAAAGCTAGAAAAGCAATGTCGGGCCCCACGTTGGGCGCCAGTTGATACCAGTCAAATTGTAGGGGGGAGATTAACTGGCTCAGAAATGGACAATTGAGATTGTCGGTAAACAAAAGTTCAATGAGTTGAAAAGAGAGTTACTAATAAGCGCTTAATTGATCTACTTGATAACGGAGTGATGTCGAGAGGATAACCAGCTCGACGTTGATTGTTGTGTTGAGAGGACATCCAAGTCGAAGCATAGTGTAGTGTGTCCGAGAGGATAACCAACTCGGTTGGTATGTGTGGATGTCAAGAGGATAACCAACTCAACGTATGATGTTGTGTGTCCGAGAGGATAGCCAGCTCGGTGTTATGTGTGAATGTCGAGAGGATAACCAACTCAACGTATGATGTTGTGTGTCCGAGAGGATAGCCAACTCGGTTGTTATGTGTGGATGTCGAGAGGATAACCAACTCAACGTATGATGTTGTGTGTCCGAGAGGATAGCCAACTCGGTTGTTATGTGTGGATGTCGAGAGGATAACCAACTCAACGTATGATGTTGTGTGTCCGAGAGGATAGCCAACTCGGTTGTTATGTGTGGATGTCGAGAGGATAACCAACTCAACGTATGATGTTGTGTGTCCGAGAGGATAGCCAACTCGGTTGTTATGTGTGGATGTCGAGAGGATAACCAACTCAACGTATGATGTTGTGTGTCCGAGAGGATAGGCAACTCGGTGGTTATGTGTGGATGTCGAGAGGATAACCAGCTCGATGTAAAGTGTTGGTGTATTGAGAGGATAACCAGCTCAATGAAATATAGTGTACTGGTATTGAGAGGATATCCAACTCAATACTATACTATGTTTAAATACGGCGGGGGGGGGGTGCTTGCAAATAAATGAATTGAATCGAGTCAAAAGCATGTAAAATTTAAAAGACAGTTTATTTTAAAAGTACAAGTCAATGAAGAAATTTAAGTATCGGAGCTCGTGAAAATATTCTAAGTTCCTAAGGACGAAAATATTCTAAGTTCAAAGTTGAACGAAAATATTCTAAGTCCGAAGTTGGACGAAAATATTCTAAGTTCATAGTTGAACGAAAATATTCTAAGTCCAAAGTTGGACGAAAATATTCTAAGTTCAAAATTGGACAAAAAATATTCTAAGTTCAAAATTGGGTGAAAATATTCTAAGTCCAAATTTGGACGAAAATTTTCTAAGTTCAAATTTCTTCGAAAATTTTCTAAGTTCAACTTCGGGTGAAAATTTTCTAAGTCCAAATTTCTTCGAAAATTTTCTAAGTCCAAATTTCTTGGAAAATTTTCTAAGTCCAATTTTGTGCGAAAATTTTCTAAGTACAAACTTCGGAATTTTAGTATAAGTACAACGTAGTGGTTAGGCTGAGCGGAGGAGGAAGACCAACCTCTAGGTGAGCTCAGGACAGAACTCACGTTTTGGTCCAGTGCATCGAGCTCCCTCGATCTGCAACTTCCCAAAACGTACGGTGGGAGAACTTCTCTAAGAGAGAGGGCAACTCGCGTCTGCGCTTCCTATCTCTGACTCAACGCGATGCGCGTACGGTTCACTCGTTTCGCTTGGGCCAGAGACAGAGTCGCGCGTCTTCTCGCGAGTTATTCCTATATCTCAAAGAATTCTCTTAAAATAAAATTAAAAAATAAAATTACTCAGCCTTTCCTAATTTACTAAATTTACTTAAATTTTTAATTAAAACTAAAATTATAACTAAGTTATAATGTACGGTATTATTAGATTATAAAAATGTTATATATTAAACTATATATATATATATATATATATATATATATATATATATACATATATCTATATAATACATAGCATAAAATATACATATTACAATATAACCTAATAACCCTTTATCATTATACGCTAAAATACATTTAAAATTGTTAATTACTAGTATTGCTTCGAAAAACGCTTGGTTTTAAACAACTTACCGCGAAAGAATGTCTAAAAAGAAAACTAAAAAAAAGATATTACAATTTTCCTTTAAGATAGTAAGCATTGGCTCGGCCAAGAAAATACGGGAACGAAAAATAATGTTTTGTTTTTTCCCTACCATTTAGTGACCTGTATCAGTTCGTTTCTTATTAATTTATTTTGTGATTTAATTGTCCTTATACATTGTTTAATTTGTTTTGTGTTTTTTATTCGTTTTTGTACAGTTTTGTCTTTTCAACGTTATATACGTGTTTACTTTTTTTTTCTTTTCTTTTTTATATCCGTTTGCGATTTTATCTTTTGACTTTTAACACTTCTTAAATAATTTTGTTTTTTTTATTATTGTTGTGCTGTAAATTCCGCTTAGACTATGAAATAGTTTTAATCATTTTTTTTAACTACGGACGCAGGAAAACCACAGAGATAAGAAGAAGGTCGCATTAGCGACAGAGTTGGAGCGCCACCCTCGAAGGCTAAAGTCTTACGACAGTTCCGAGGGAGGGTAAAGGGCTCCAAAAGAAGGGTTACGGGTTTTAGTGGGTCGGGCTGTTAGTAGGTCGCCAGTTTATTAAATTTATTATAACATTTATTTATTCATCTTTTTTTAATATTTCCTTTTGTTTCATTTTACCAACCCCACATAACCTTGGAGTGCGGAATCCAAGGTATCTGTAGGCAGATTTCCCAAAAGTCCCTAAGCAAAAAAAAATTATTTCTGTAATTAATTATTAAAGTAATTAATTATTTTAGTAATTATAGTTATTATAGTAATTATTTATTACAGTTAATTAATTAGTATTCTTTAATATTGATTATTTATTATTAAGCTTTCTTTATTTACAATTTACTTCTTTTATTCATTTACAAACCCGTCTCAAGCCTTATTAGGTAAAGCAAAATAATTATTACAGTAATTAATTAATTAATATTTATTATTTACTAATTACTATTTATTATTTATTACTTTATTATTTATTCTTATGTATTATTGAGACATTCCACGCCAAACCAACATATCGTCAAAATTCACATTTTTTATTTGGATCAAACATTTTTTATCTTTTAGTACTAGTTGAAAAAGAGCTTCATGATTTTTTTCAAATTTTTTTACCCTGCCGTTTACAAGATACGAATTTTTCAAAATTTTACGTTTTGAAAAAAAATTGTTTTTGAATGCTCATAACTTCTATAAATGTAGATTGATTTTAAACTTTCTTATATAAAAATTTTTTGTTTTTTCATGAACTTTTCAAAAATTTTATGAAAAATATTTTTCAAAAATTTTTTACTGCATTTTTAAAAATTTCAAGATTAAAATTTAATTTTTAAATCTGTTTGTATCCTTCGATTTTCTTTAAAAAAAATTCCAAAAAAACTACTTCCCTTTACGCAAATTTTAAGCATTGTCCCGTCGTGGTTATATGATTTTTACTATTTTTTCAGAATTTTTTTTAAATTACCGAAATTCAGTATTTACTCATTCAGCCGCTGCATTGTGCAACAAACTGATTTTACACGATTCAGTTTTGCCTAAACTGAGAGAAATTTCTACATAAAATAGTATTGAAATACTCAACGCACTTCGCATGCCCTCTGTCGTGAGTTTTTGTTATGAAAACTTAGTGAATTAGCTCAGCAATCATACCAATGGCGTATATGTGATATATTAGACGAGAAAAAAGTATGGCTAAAGTTCATACTATACTATGCAAAAATTACCCTCAGTGTAATATCAATTAAAATACGATTCCTTCAAAAGAATAAATTTTTTTAAATGTTTTTTTATTGATTTATAAAATTAAATAACAAATCTCAAATATAGCTACTTGATCATAAATATAAGAATCATCTTAAATTATTTTTTTGTTATTGAATTAATATAATTTATTCTTTATGATTAAGGTTTTCCCACTAATTAATAGATATTTATTTTCGTATCTTTCTTACATTGAAAAGTTAATATTTTCCAAAAAAATGTAACATTTTTTTATATTATTTTATAATCCTCATAACTCTATTTTAAAATATTTTCTAAACTCTAAATCCTTTCTTCTTCTTCATCCATTCTTGCAACGGCGTTGGAGGTACGCTAAAAAATGCAGCCGCTCGAGCTAGTCTTTAATTGCCATTGAATCAACAAATTTCAACCGCCAAGAGTTATACAAATGGGTTAATGTAGACACAAATTTACCAAACGTTGCAGCTAAATTTTCAAAATTATGAAAAAGTAATTGAAGCTCTCAATATTCGATGCTTAAAGGCTCAAACAGTTTGCGAAATATTTAGAAGACAAAAAAATAATTTAAGAAGATTCTTATATTTATGATTGAGTACCTATATTTAAGATTTGTTAAAATTTAATATCATAAAACAATAAATTAAATTTTTAAAAAAATTATTCTTTTGGATCACTAAACTTTTGAAGGAATCGTATTTTAATTGATATTACACTGAACTTTAGCCATATTTACATATTTCTTGTCTATACATATCACATATACGCCATTGGTATGATTGCTGAGCTAATTCACTAAGTTTTCATAACAAAAACTCACGACAGAGAGCATGCGAAGTGCGTTGAGTATTTCAATACTATTTTATGTAGAAATTTCTCTCAGTTTAGGCAAAACTGAATCGTGTAAAATCAGTTTGTTGCACAATGCAGCGGCTGAATGAGTAAATACTGAATTTCGATAATTTAAAAAAATTCTGAAAAAATAGTAAAAATCATATACCCACGACGGGACAATGCTTAAAATTTGCGTAAAGGGAAGTAGTTTTTTTGGAATTTTTTTAAAGAAAATCGAAGGATAAAAAATAGATTTAAAAATTAAATTTTAATCTTGAAATTTTTAAAAATGCAGTAAAAAATTTTTGAAAAATATTTTTCATAAAATTTTTGAAAAGTTCAAGAAAAAACAAAAAATTTTCATATAAGAAAGTTTAAAATCGATCCACATTTGTAGAAGTTATGAGCATCCAAAAAATTTTTTTTTTCTAAAACGTAAAATTTTGAAAAATTCGTATCTTGTAAACGGCTAGGTAAAAAAATTTGAAAAAAATCATGAAGCTCTTTTTCAACAAGTACTAAAAGATAAAAAATGTTTGATCCAAATAAAAAATGTGACTTTTGACGATATGTTGGTTTGGTGTGGAATGTCTCATTAATAGGTATCAAATTACCCAAGCAAAAATTGACAACTGGCGCAGTACTGCGCCAGTACTGCCCAGTACTGGCGGAGTACTGGCCGACATGGTTGAACCAGTACTGGCATTTGACCGAAATGATAACGCTTTTCAGTACTGGTTTGATGTTACTGGCGCAGTACTGGCAGCCAGTACTGGTTTAGTACCCGTGTAGAAAAATCTTCTGGCGCTGGCCTGAATCAGACAGAACCGTCTATTTTTCAATCTAGTTGAAAATTTATTAAAATTCAATATTAATATAATAAAAAAAAATCAATTTTATTTGCAAACATGTAATAATCTCCAACTTTTAACTTTTAATCAAATTAATGTTTACAACGCAGAATAAACGCAAACCTATAACGAAATAAAATTTGCCATTGTGGGGAATCGAACCTACGACCTACGGACTTCTAGCCTAACACTCTAACCACTACCCTATCGAAGCTACAGGATAATAAATTTTAATTTTCGACACCTTTTACACTTACAATTAATAAAGAGCGTTTAACTGCGTAATTAAGTTAAATTATTATTTAATTGAACTAAATTCAAAAAACCAAATAAGTAAATTACCTAATAAATTTCCATAAATTACCTCTAAAATATCCATAAATTACCATAAATTACCGACATTAAATATTTTAGGTCTAATTTGTGTTTTACATATTTTAATAAATTATCGTATAAATTTTAATAAATTATCGTATAAATTTCCATAAATTACCGCAAAAATTTCCATAAATTACCATAAATTACCAACGTTAAATTTTTTAGTTAAAAATTTATCGTCAAAATTTTCATAAATTATCTCATAAATTTCCATAAATTACCATAAATTACCGATGTTAATTTTGTTAGTTCTCGTTTGTGTTTTAAATAGTTTTATAAACTATCATCAAAATGTTGATAGATTACCGCATAAATTTCCATAAATTACCGTAAAATCCAAAATTTTAATGATAATTTTTGCTTTACATATATTTACGAATTATTGCGAAAATTTCTATAAATTACCGCAAAAATTTCCATAAATTGCTAAAATAAAAGTTTTTAATTGTAACTTATGTGGAACATATCTTTACGAATTATTGCGAAAGTTTCTATATATTACCGCATAAATTTCCATTAATTAGTTCCTAACTGACTATTGTCAGTTTGCCGTGTTAGCAATACTGGCACAGTACTGGCGTAGTACTGGTTTGCCAGTGTTGTTTTCGCAATACTGGCACAGTACTGGCATAGTACTGGCATACCAGTCTTGAAGGGCAGTACTGGCGTAGTACAGAAATTTTAATGAAACCAGTACTGAACCAGTACTGGCAAGCCAACTGCTGGCATGCAGTTGTGAATACTGGCATTTGACAGAAATTTTTGCTTGGGTAATTAATTACATTTATCTTATTACGGGATCCGTTCCAAGACTCGAAGCTAAGTCAATAAAGACAAATTTCTCCTCTGTGTAATAATATTGAGATTATTCGACTATTGTTACTATTATTATAATTATTATCTCAATTACATACTAACAATTTAAATTTGACATATATTTGGATACATCAAATATTAATATTTATGTTTTAAAATATGTAGAGTGTTACATACATCTTAACTAATCATATTTTAATTGAATAATTATTCATGGTTTATTGACAAATTGGCAAAATGAAAATATATTATGAAACATTTTATTTGTAATTATTAAATTAAGTTATTTAGAATGGCTTTAAAATATTTTTATATTATAAAAATGAATATTGAGTAGATATTTATAATTAATTACGATATTATTTAATTTTCCTGTAAACAAGTTTTATGTACGATACATTATTTATGTTTTATAAATTAACATTCATTATTTAAACATTTAGTGAAAGATAAGGGAAATAAAAGTTTTCGTTAATTTCATATTCAGTAGTAAATATCAGTTTGAGTCAGACAGAACATTCTTGAATATTTTTTAAATAACAGCTAACTGGAAGATATCAAATTGCAACGAATGATAACAAAAATGTGTATCGAATAAAGTGATTTAAATTTTTTGTATCAATTTAATCCAATTTTTTAAAATTTAATACTTTCAAAAAAACTGTGTTGGAACACAGTAGTAAAAAAGAATTTCAGTTAGGCAGAACAATTCCTAATTTCTTTCTATGAAAAATCAATGGTAAAAAGTAAATTTTAGTCAAACAAAACAATTTCTTATGGTTTGCAATATTAGAAATCAGTGGTTTAAATCAAATTTTAGTCACACATAAATATTTAAAAGTCCTTTTACTTTAAAAGTCAGTAGTTAAAATAGTTTTAGTGTTTAGTCAGACAAAACTTCCCTGAATACTTTTCAATTGTAAATCAGCTGTTAATGGAAATCTTAGACAGACCGAACAATTACTAATTTTTGTCAACAAACATCAGTCGTAAAATTGAATTTTATTCGGAAAAAAATGTTTTAAATTGTTTGCAATTAAAAAACAATGTTTTAAATCAAATTTACTTAGAAAATTTTTTAAAAATTCGTTTACATTGAAAATCAGCAGGTAAATATTAGTTTTAGTCGGACAAAACTTTATAAAATTCTTTTTAGTTTGTTTCCACTTTTTTGATTTATTACTTATTTGTAATTAAAAGTCAGTGATTCAAATCAATTTCGGACAAACAGATTCTTTATAAAACCATTTTTTTTTAATTGGTAGTAAATTTTTTGGATTCATTTAAATAGCAAAGCAGTTGTTAAAACTACACAGTTTTCTTGAAAGCATCAAATTGATACTAAAGTAGATCAAATTGATGCTAAAAATTTAGATCAATTCAGGAAATTCTGGAAAAAGACAGGGAAAGTAGAATTGATCAGAAATCAGGAAAAGTCAGCGATTTTTAGTAAAAGTACTGAAAAAAATTGAATTTTTAAAATTCATAAGAAAACTCTGAATTTTGAATGAATTTAATTAGAAATTTTAAAGAACTTAGTTTTTAAAAAAATTTTAATAATTCAAATTCTCCTGAAATTAGTTACATTTTTTAATACATGTTTAATTAGTTATTAAAAATTATGGATTTATAGAAGAGTTTTAGTTAAAAACACTAAAAAAATTGAATTTTTAGGAAGTTACAAATATAATTGCAGAAATTCAATTATTTTCAAAAGTAATAAAATCCTTCACAGAAATTCAATTATGTTCAAAAATTATTAAAAATTCTCGTAAAAATTTCAAGTATCTTTATAAATAATAAAATTCTTCTCCGAAATTCAATTATTTTCAAACATTTTAATAAAATTCTTGGGAAAATTTTAATTATTTTCAAAAATTTCCCTCAATTCAATGATTTTTAATATCTAATAATTTAATGAAATTTTCCAAAAGAATTAAATTATAAAAAAAAATCTTAATAAAATTCAAAGCAAACGTTTAATCCATAAATAATTAAAATTTCACAGTAATTCAATTGTGTTAGTTCACAATTTTTTATAAATTTCTTCTCAATAATTAAATTATTTTCATAAATAGCAATATTAATCATGAGATAAAATTTATTTTTAAGAGTTGGAAAATTCTTTTCAGAAATTCAATTATTTTCAAAAATTAAAAAAAAATTCTCATCATGATTTCAATTATCTTTATAAACAACAAAAATATTCACTGAAATTCAACTATTTAAAAAAAATGTTAATACAATTCTATGCCAAAAAATTTTTTTTTATTAATAATAAAAATTTCCCAGAATTTCAATTATTTACAAATTTTTTATAATTATTTTCGCAATAATTCAATTATTTTGAAAAATAATAAAACTGTTCTCAGGAATTTAATAATGCCGATAAATAACAAAACTCATCGCTGGATTTTAATTTATTTTTAATACAATTTTAATCGAACTCCTTGAAAAATGTGATTATTCTTAAAAATGTTATTAAAATTCGTCAAAAGAATTCAATTATTTAAAAATTTGTTGATAAAATTCTTTATGAGAAATCAATTTTCACAAAAATTCAACTATTCAATAAATTATTTATATTTGAATGTAAATAATTGAATTTTCGTAGAATTATCTAATAAAAATTCATTTAAAAATGAAATTCCGAATAATCAGTTTATTATTTATTAAAATAATTGAATTCTCGTGAGAAATTTTATTACTTGTAAAAATAATTAAATTCTTCCGATTAATTTTATTAGGATTTTTGTAAATAATTAAAGTTTTTTGAAAAATTTTATGGTAATTTAAATTATTATAAAACATGAAGAAATCAATCATTCCGAGTCAAAGACTCGGAATGATCGATATATTCATGTTTTACAATAAAATTTGGATAAGCTGTTAATTTTAAAAGGTTGAATTTAAAATTTTTAAAAATCTTCATTTCTATATGAAAAAATAATAATGATTAAATATTTATTTAAAAAAGAATTTATTGATGTTTTCGAATAATTTTACAATGAAAAAATTTGTAAATAAATGTAATAAAAAATATTTTTGAGTATCTAATAATTCTTATAGAATGAATCAGAATATTCTTTAGAGTCAGGGAAGAAGTGAAAATTTTGTCTGAAAATCAGGGAAAAACAAAATTAAATATTTGTGGCAACTCTGTTATTGTTTGCTACTAAAAATTAGTGGTTTAAGTTAATTTCGATCAGTCGAAGCCTTTAGTAATCATATTTTCATTTGAAAATCAGTAGTAAAAATTAATTTTAGTCAGACAAAACTTCCTTGAATAATTTTTTTGTTGAAAATCAGTAACTTTGGTGAGCAGTAACGTTTTTTAAACTTTGTAAATTAGAATTCTAATTTACTACTAGCTTAAACTAGCAGTAAACCAGTTATATATATAGTCAGCCAACGTATTTTTAATCTTTTTCATTTTCAAATCTATAGTAACAATAAATTTTATTCCGACTTATTTTTTTTAATTACCCATTATTTAAAATCCAGTAGTGAATATCAGTTTTAGTCAGACAGAACATTTTTGAATAATTTTCTATAGGGAATCAGTAGTCAATGCCATGTTTGGTCAGACAAAATTCTTCCATTATTGTCTTTCGAAAATCAGTAGTTAAAACGAATTATAGTCAAACCAAATTCTTCAAACTGCTTTAAATTTTAAATCAGTAGTTACATAAGAGTGTAGTCAGACATAAAATTGAATTGAAAATCAGTAGTAACGGCGACTTTTTAGTCAGACTTTCGAATTTTAGTCAAATTCGAATTTTAGTACGACGACAATTTTCCACAAACTTGTAAATTTGAAATCAATATAATTGTTTGTAATTGTTTGTAAGGAACCAACAACTAAAAAGATAAATATAGTTCAAAAAAAATTATATCAGAAATTTAGCAGGAAAGTATCAAACTGGTTGGTATCGGGCACTCTGGAGAATTAACTCTTATATCACCCTGGAGCTCGACGCAACTTTCGATATTGCACCAATTAATAATAGAAAGTGCTCTTTGTATTCAAGTTAATGGGTCCTATTCTCCTGCACGTTTTGAGGGTACTATCGCATAATTGAGAGGTTCGCCAACACAAAACGCATTCACTTCATCGTCATTGTAGTTTGAGAGAAAAAACTTTTCCACCAAACTCGATAAAAAATATATTAAGAATGCTGTGTATAACATAAAATCCCTTCTCTCCAAAGAAACTACACCTCAATATGACAAATAAAAAAAGAAAACAATAAAATGTTTTCAAAAAAAGTATAATGCACACAAAGTCTCCTAAGAATATTTGTCAATAAATAAGAAAAGAAAACTTTATTTATATAAATAAATAACAAGTGTTTTTTTCAGTTTCCAATAGTCTCTCTTTTACCGTACAGTTTTTAATAAAAGTTTCTTTGAATTACTTTTCCGCAGACTTCTTAAGATTCTGTTTCTTCTTCTTCTTCTTCTTCTTTTTTTTCTCGTTTTTACTATTTTCAAACTTGCAGAACTTGTACTCTTGTTCTTCGATAAAGGGTGTGATACACAACTACTGCAAACAAATAAATGTTTCGTTCTGTCTTACAAAAGTCGAGAATTTAAATGACAGGATAAAAAATCTCTTTTCTTTTATATGGGTGTTACTACTCAAAGTTATATTTTAGGTATATAGTTTAATTTAAAAAAAATTTCAGAAAAACAGTTGAGTTTACACTCTGACCAATACTGACATTTACTACTGATATTAGAACGAAAATAATATTAAAAAGATTTTGATTTAAGCATTATTCATTAAAAATGAATAAAATTTTTTAAAAAGTTTGTCTGACCAAAATGACACTTTCACTACTGATTTACAATGGCAAATTATTTAGAAATGTTCAAATTATTTAAAATAATTATTACTACCACTGATTTTTTATTCAAAGAATTTAAAACTGTCATGTGTCTGATTAAAACTAATCTCAACTATATATTTTTAAAGTTAAAACAACTAAAAAGCATTATTTTTACTAAAACTGAAATTAACAATAGTTAAAACTTGAAAATATTAAAATTAGTTATTTTGTCCTATTTATATAATATTTTAAAAGTTAATAAAAATTATCTCCAAATATTGCAGATTAAATGAAATAAGTTATTTGATGTGTGTGAAGATAAACATAAACATGTTTCATATTAATAATGATATTAATATAAAGTTTCCTACATAAGCAAATATTTATTTAATAATTTATATAACATTATGTGTTTTCATTCTATATTTATGTTATTAAATATATATTTTATCGATATAAACGGCTCATATAATCGAGCCAATCAACCGCATGTAGAGTCATCGATACCTTAACTTCTCGCAAATTGTGGCCAAATATCCAACGAGAGCGATAGAACCGTATCGTTACTGACCCCCTCCCCCCTTTCTCCTCATCCTCCTCCTAGCAAATATATGAGCCAATTCAAATGAAATGTGTGGTCTCTGCAGTTCAGAATTACAAAAGACCTTAACACATAGCTAAGTACACACACCTCGCAAATACTTTACTCTCGAATGACAAATTGGAATTTCCGTTTTAACTTTGATTGTTGCGTGCAAGACACATTGTTAGAACAAAATTTTTTATTAATAGTAAAAAAAGCACTTCTTTGAAGTTTGAAAAAATTTTCTGACGTAAGTCTTTTTGAAAAAAATAACTGTATTTCCATCTCATTATTGTTTATTATTTCTTTCTTTCATTACCCAAGAATATAATTTTTAGGAATTGGGAATTATTAAATAAAATTTTTATTTAATAATTGACACAAACAATTTTTTTACCATTGAACAAAATACTTAGAATTTAGGACAATAAAGATGATAAGATTTATTATATTTATTTTTCTGAAGAGTATTTTATTCTTCGTTAAGTAAGAAAATCTCTTCCCAATTTCCAAAAATTCAGAGAGAAGAATTCTAATATAAAAATCGAAACTTTTGCAAAAAGCTTCCCTGACGCTCTTATTTACTTTTTTGCTCTTTTAAAAACTCTTCAAACTTTTACTCACTTGCTTACACTTATAAAAATTTCTTTCAACTTACTCTTCAAAAGTTTATAAAGGTTTTTTTTACTATTTTAAGTTTTAAGATATCACTAACCCTTTAAAGGATAAAAAGTTATGATTGTTTAAACTAAAATAAGGACAAAATTTTTGGGTTTTTTTTTATTAAAACTATATTTTCGATTGGAAATCGCTTCAGAAACATATGGAATAACTAAATATCGCGTCCAAAATATATGACCTTTCATTTAGGCTCTATTAGAAATTTTTTCGAAATTCAAAATGGCTGCGACAATTACTAAAATTTCAAATAGGTAAAAATACAAATTGCACAAATTTTTCTAACAAAATTTTTCTTCACAAATGACTAAACTCAACTTTAAACTAACATGTATGATCAAATTTTACTACATTTACTACATAGCCACATGGGGATCTGCTGCCAACTGCCACATCAAGAAAATCCAAACTATCCAAAACAAGTTCCTGAGGATGATAACGAACGCTCCATGGTTCGTGACCAACGATCAACTACATAGGGATCTCCAAATTCCTACGGTGCGCAAATACGGACGAGATTTAGCAATTAAACTCTTCCAACAAGTCGAAAATCACGAAAATATCCTGCTAAACAACATACTTGACTACAATCCAAAAGACTGCCGTCCTAGAAAACGGCGCCCCCGCATAGTAGAAATACTTGACGTGGGCCCAATCTAAATCCTACTAAGTTCATCTTCTATGATATAACTCACTTTTCATTATCCGACATCAAAGGTAAAGATGCTCATTGCATCAACCTAATCATCAACTAGAGATCAAAAGCAAAAAGAGCATTCGCATTTCGCCGCAGGGTTTTACCCAGCTAAGGAGTTTGACTCCGGAAGGCGAAATAGCCCATCGAGACATCGCTTGAAGAGTGGTTTGACCCTCGCAAGAGTATGACTCTTGTTCGTCAGATCACCGGTCGAAGAGAGGTTTGACCCTCGTTTAGAGTTTGACTCTTTATTCGACGCATTCAACAACGAGGAAGCGGCAAGACGAAGAAGACGTCCACGGCAAGAGAAGAAGAGAGAAATGATTCTTCTCTCAATACCGAACAGAACCATTTTAGGCGATAAATTTTATTAAATTTTGTTTACATAATTTAAATTTTGACGAGAAGTTTATTAAGATTTTTGACAATAATTTAATTCTTGAGAAGAATTTCGCTACCTATTTATAAAGATAATTTAATTATTGACAAGAATTTTTAGAAAATTTCCATAACAATTTTTAATTTCTGAAAAGTATTTTATTACTTTTCAAAAGAATTTAATTCTTGTTATAAATTTTGATATTTATGAAAATAATTGAATTATTGCGACGAATTTTTTTATTTTATTTAATAATTGAATGTTTCTTAAATTTGAATTCTTTCGTCAAGTTTTAATAAAATTTTTATGAATAATTGCATTTTTCAAAGAATTTATTTAAAATTTTATTAAAAATATCTAAAATTCTGCCTAGAAAATAATTGAATTTATAAATGGAATTTTATTATTTGCGTAAATAATTGAATGTTCTCGTTGAATTGTATTCAAAAATTGTTTTCAATAATTAATTGTGATAAATTTTATGAAATTAGTAAATATTGAAAATCATTGATTTGCGAAAAACTTTTGAAAATAATTGAAATTTTGCAAAGAATTTTATTTAAATTTTTTAAAATAATTGAATTTTTGGCGAAAAATTTTGCTAATTTATAAGGATAATTGAATTCTTGACGAGATATTCGTTAAATTTTTTTTTAAATAATTGTATTTCTCCGAAATTATGCAAAGATTTTTGTTAAATTCCTAAAAATAATTGAATCCTTGTGAAGAATTTTGTTATTTATCAAGATAATTGCATTAAAACTTTTGAAATAATTGAATAATATTAAAAAATTCATTCTGGTCAGAAATAGAAAACAATTTTGAAGGTTTTGTATTAGAATTCGTGGCAGTTTGATAGTTTATGAGGCAAACAAAAAAAAACTTAAAAAATAATAATTTTCTTATGAATTTCAAAAATTTAATTTTTTTTAGTACTTTTAATAAAAATCCCTAACTTTTCCCTGAAATCCCTGATCTGTGGCAACCCTGTACAACAATTTAACTAATCATAATCAAAAGATAATTTCCAAGTTCTATTAGATGTGAATCTAGTTAAAATATTGTAGTTAATTTATTATCTTCTAAACTATAATATGTTTTTGATGTAACAAAACATGGTTCAAATGAAGGATTTTGAATGACGTAAATTGTTTCCTTTCAGAGAAAAATTCCAATGAAAAATAACAAATACTACGGGATTAGTTGATTTAAAAAAAAATATAACAAACGAAAGGAGAGAATTCAATTTTTTACACAGCAATGTATTCAAAAATAATTTCATATAATATCCGTATTTACAAAGACAAATGAAATAAAAAGTGAGTTTAACAATATTTATATTATAAACGAATATCACAAGGCTTTAAATCGAAACTATAGAAAATTAATCTGAAAATATCGTTTGTAAAATTGGTGAGATTTAGCTTTGCAAATGTTTCATTCATTCAATTGGAATGCTCGCCCGATTATATAACGATATCATTGGAAATATTCAAACCGTCAGGAAAAAAAGGTGAATTCAAAAATCAGCCAATGCAACGATCTCTCTCTCTCTCTCTCACTTTTTCTCTATATAACATTTATACATATATATTGTAATAGTTGGCAAAAGTCCAATGAAAAATAACAAGTTGACATTCTGCGAGAGCGATAATCGTATACCTTTTGGCAAAATTGACATTATATACTCGGTACACATATAGATAAAAAAAAGAAGGGCGAATAAGGAAAAGAATGAGAGAAGAATTGTAAGTTTAAAATTTGAGTCACGGCCAAGATTTCTTTGCCCCGACAGTAGTATTCTATATATATGGAGGGAGAGAAGGAAACGAAAACACTCCCGTCTTGAATTCGACTTGACGATAAATCCCTGGCGATGTCATGTCCAAGTGAACCAGTAACATTGCACAATGGTGAATAACTTGAATCTCTTGTGAACCAACGTAATCCTATTGGAAAGCCTTTGATCTTATGGTATGACATTTAATATTACTTGCTTCACCCGAGATAATCGAATCTCTCACCAGTTTAATGCGAACTCTATCATATATATAGTACTACCACCCTCGCTTTTATCTCAATTCATGTGAACAAATTTTTTTCTCCCGTCAAGTGCTGTACATCTATGTATACATATATATATACACTTTGCGTTCTGCGGGGAATAATTAATCATAAAATTTTATGGAAAAGTTTAGTTCTCTACCAACTTTTATCGCCTCTGTTGGAATATTAAAAGATAGTTGATTTTAACTTTTTTTCAATTAGATATTTCCTATAAGTAAAGTAACAAATTACGTATTATAATTTTATGATAGATATTTTTTACATTTTATATTATTCTTTTTTTTTATTTTATGTTATATTTTTCTTTTCTGATAATATGATTTTCCATTTTCATAAGTCACTTATTTATAGTAGGTACTGTATGCGTGAAAAAATGAAGAAAAAAAAGGAAATAAATGAATAACAAAATTGAAAGGATAAATTAAAAACAAAAAATAAATTTCTTATCAAAGGAATGAATGATCAATTCGCCACATAAGTTATTCTTGAAATAAGATTTGTAAAAATTGTAAAATTCGTTAATGGCATAAAATTGTCTAATCAAATGATATTGGAGAGCAATTTGAGTTTGGAATCAGGAACTATAGTTAATAAGAATAATAATAACAAGTGATAATAAACTATTATTTATTAAATAATAAACAGTATTATTTGATTAAAATTATTAAATGAAATCAGTAAATAATTGTATATTAAATGATAAAATAAAGTTCAAAATAAAGTGAACGAAATTAAAACAAATTATAAATAAATTAAATTCGGTGCAAGTTAAATATCAGAATACAAACCAAAAATATATAATGCATTTAAATTTATGAAAAATTGTTTTCCACGCAGATAAAACATGTCTTCACATTAACAAAATAATAAACCACGAAAAGCAGAAATTTTTGGGTTCATTTCATGGACATTTTGCTACCTCATGAATATTTATTTTATTTTACAAATATTAAAAATTGCCTTTCTGACATTTCTCGTTACAATTTAATAAAAAAGCCCACAAAAAGTAATTTTAAATTGACAATAACCTTTTAATTCCAGGCCGTATAAAGATAAAAAAAATATGTCATTCGATGCGTTTTTGAAGCGTATTTTCAAATTAAATATCAATTTAATATCGAAAAACAACAAAAAATAACTTTTTCCAAAGTTTCAATTTTTTAAAATATATAGTTTTTCTAAAAATATCAAATTGTGACAAAAAACGTATCAAAAATTTTACGATGCAACGTTTTGAACCCGTTAGGAGGAAGTTGATATTTTTTATTCCAATTTCCTCACACTTAGTACCGTATTTACAGATTAGTAACTATTAAATATTTAAATTACACGTAAAATTACCTTCAAAATAAGTAAAATGAACATGAAGCTGAAACTGGCTTGCCCTTTATTTTGAAAATTAAATTTTAAAGCTAAATATTCTTTTTGTTTAAAACCAACATAATATTTTGAACAATTGACTGTGTGCCAGTTTTAAATTCATTCAAAGAGCTTTGAAACATGTAAATTATTTAAAAAATTATGTAAATTTTAATAAAACAAGGCAAACTCAAAAGATTTTTTTCATGTTTCTAGAAAATTAATTAATTTCTTTCATTTGAGGTTAATCTATTTATTTCATTATAATTGTCGAATTTTCTATTTCAAAGGGGTCTAAATTAGAAAATAGTTTTATACTTCTGGCTTCGGATCGACTTTAAAGCGTAAAAAAATATTTTTAGTCGACTAAAAATCAAAAAGAGTCGAAAAAGTCGTTTATTTAGTTCAGTGTTGTCACAAACATTTTATTTTGTATTTCCCTGACCTTTCACTGATTTATAAATTCAATTATTCAAAACTTGAATAATTTTGTTAAAAATAAATATTTAAATACTTCTAATTCGTTTTTCCATTAAAAGAATTTCAACTTAAAACATTTTAAAATTTAATAATTTCTAAAAATTGCAATACAATCCTTCTGAAATTTAGTTATTTTCTTCAATTTTTAACTAAACTTCATCTCTTAGTCAATCATTTTTAATAATTTTCCGAAAGTTTCTCGAAAATTCAATTATTTAAATACAAAAATATGTATAATATTTTGAAAAAATTATAATAAAGAAATTCTTAAAATTAATCTTACCAAAATAATTTTAAATAATTTATGAAAGATAATAGTTTTTTATTGATATACAATTAAAAATTTTTGAACCAATTAAAATTTCATAAAATCTTTTCAAAATGATTGGATTTTTGAAAAGCATAAGAAATGATAATCAATTCCTTGAAGAATTTTAATTAAAAATTTTGAGCATGATTGTTTTTTGTACAAAATGTTAAGAACGATTCTAAATAAAAATAATTGCAGAAATTCAATTATTTTCAAGAGTGATAAAATTCTTCTCATAAAATTCAATTATTTTTCAAATTTAAAAAAAATTCTCGTCAAAATCCCAATGTGTAGTGTCAGTTGGGGTAAATCTGGACAAAATACCTATTTTTAACAAATGACGTAAGTGTTTTATTATAATAATAAAGGGCAATACTTCCGGTTCTGACATGTGTGTCACAGTTAAAACACGTAAATAAATAAATAATCGCTTAAACATTTTCTTTTCCTGACAATTGTACCCTATATTCTTAATTTTAACTATGATAATGATTAGTTAATGAACTGAATATTAAGTATCTTTAAGAAGAGACTTCTATTAAGTAATTTATGAAGTGATTGCTTGTCAAAAAAATTAATTTTATTAATTATTTATCTATGGGGTCATGTAAATATGACAGTTATTTGAAAATCACCCAAATAAAATGTTAGAGGAAAATTCGCTAAAGTGAAGACGTCCACGTGGTATATAAACGATCCTTTGAATATATGTTAAGATTTAATAAGGTAATAATTTTAGCAAAAAAATCAACTTTTTTGACCGTCTACAAAGTAGTACCTATTCTCTCCTTTAATCGTTGTTCATAAATTTATAGAACGTTAACGTAAGTAAGAAACTAATTAAAAATCCCCCTATTATTTTTTATGTAGTACAAATATTATTTAATTTTGTGATTAAAATAACAGTAATAAAACCGATATGCCTAGTTATTAAATGAATTTTCCTAATATTAATAAATATTAGAGACTTTAATGAGGGGTTGAAAAATTTTAATGAGTGTGGCTTTCGCACAGGAGAACAGTAATTGAGTATAGTGGATGATATAGACAGTGTGCACTATATATATTATATTCTAGTGCGAGAGAGAGAGGGGGGATGGTAGCGAACGAGGAGATAAAACGCTGCCTCCGGCTGAATAATTAATGTTGGACAAGTTCGGTTGGTTACGCATAATGGCAGACTTCCAGGAGTCACTGACATTGTTGGCATCAGCCGACCCGCATCATATACACGTAACACATAACTTTATCCAAAAGAAAATCACTCTTTTCTATTTTCACTGAACAGTTTATTCCATTTCATATTGAAAAAAAGAAAAAAAAAATTCATACCTGTCAAAAAGAAAATCGATATCGATATACGAATATTGAAAAGAAAATATTGCATATATATATATTGAAAATTGTTTTAAATGTCAAAAACTTTCAGGTGTTAAATTCTCAATGTTATGCTTGCATATACATTTCCATTTAGAGAGTATGGTAATGATAATACAACAAACAGGAAATGCGACTGCAGAGTGGTGATATCGTTGATTGAAATGACAGTTGTCATCGAAATCAACAGACTGGAAATCTGTTTGTCGCTAGAATATTGCCTAGAAACGAGAAATAATATCGGAAATATAACACTCCTCCAATAGTGTCATTTTTTTTTCTTTAACTTCAAAACATTCAATATTTTAATTTCCACAATATATTTACATTATTAAAATTTATTCACATTTATACCATTATTTAGTTTCCGAAAAAAGATTCACCAAAAGGAACAAGACAATGATAAATTACTTGTTTCTATTATTCGTCCTGAGAATTTTAAATTAGAGCAATTTTTCAGAGTCATGAGTCTAAAAAAAGTTTTGTCCTTCTTTTTAAAACTAAATTCCATTTTTTTTCCTTCTAAGGGAGGATTATTTGTTTGAGACGTTTAAATATCGGAGAATAAAATTCCAACACTTTTTTTAAAAAAAGTAAATGAAAATCGAAACTGATTTCCCTTGAGGGATTGTTATTGATTCCAAGTTCTCGACAAAGGGACATCGTGAAATAAATAAAAGCAGACGTTGGAAAGTGGGTAAATTAAAAAGAAGTGAAATTAATGAATTTCTTTCAAATGAATTAAGAGAAAAGGAAATTGTGAATATAGTGCTATATATTTATATTATATTTGTGTAAATTTAATCCATTAGTTTCGTTTCAATTTGCAAATGAGGAACAATATGGAAATGGATGTTGATAACGCTCGACAATGAAAAGGAGTTACAAGAAAATAAAAGAGATCGCTAGCAGTAATCTTAACATTTATTTTAGTCTTTCTCATTGTTTACTTTATCTTATGCGCGCACTCTATTCAAAGGCTGTATAAGTATAAATGCGGTCACTGAAAGCCATATCATCAAACATTCACTTTGGATTATTTATTCCTTAAGTATAATGTTTCCTGAATATTTTAGAAATATTTCAATGAATTATTAAAAAAAATTTAATGTCAAGTCTTTGAAATATTGCTGAATTCAGCAACTAACTTCTTACTTACTTACTTTTTAAAATAAAATTAGCAATTTTAAAAATAATAGAATTTAAAAATTTTTGTCATAAAAACAAAATACGAATATATTTAATTAATTATAAGAATAATCAATTTTTAGAATTTTAGTTAAGAACACTAAAAAAATTGAATTTTGGAAAAGTTACAAATGATTGCAAAAATTTAATTATTTTCAAAAGTAGGGGAGACCGAGGAGGAAAGTAACAAAAATCAGTTTTTTCATTGTAGCGTTTAAACTATTTAACGAATAATTTTTGTTGACACCTTAATTGAAAGCTTGGACTTTCACCTGTTAAATAAAATTTGAATTAGACATTTAGATTAAATAACCAGTTCACACTATGACTTTTTCACGACCTCTGCATTTGTTACTTTCCTCCTAACCCCCGAGGAGGAAAGTAACAGCACATAGGAGGAAAGTAACGTTATAGAATTATGGCTAATTTTACAATTTGAAGACTATTATTATTTAAAAATATTTTTATTATGAACTTAGAAAAATACAAAGATACTTAGAGTACAAATTGTACACGTTTGGCACAAATTTAATACATATTTAACACATTATGGTACATTAGTGTCTTCTAGATATTATCTTCTTATCCATATCATAGATAAAGCATCTAATTCTAAAAGTTTCGTACGTGCAATATTAAATTATTAAAATGTGTAACAAAAATACTAAGTCTTCAGTTTAAGTTAAATTATTAATAATTATTAATAAAGTAATAGCTTTCACTACTTCAGGAGTAACAACACTCTTGAGGCAGACATAGAGGCTAATTGTTGATAATTTATTGTTTTGGGAAAATGAAAAAAGAAATAGGATTTCTTTTTGGAGGGTTTGTTAAATACATATGAGGCCTTGGATCCAATAACTCGCCCGACGCTCGAAGGCACGCGCTAATACCAGTTGGTAGTTATTGGATCCAAGGCCTCATTATTGAAATATAAAAAAAATTTTATTTAAAATTTTATAACAAAATGGCGGCGATAAATTTCATAGTCAAAATCAACTATTTTCTTATGACCAAAATGCGGGCCAAAATGTCAGGACAATTTTTTTTAAAGTTTAAGTCCTGAAACAGAAAGCAAAGAAATTTAATGATCTATATAATATAAACTTTGGTAGCACATATGGGATTTTTTATATTAATTCTTGTAAAAATTGAGCACTTTTTGAGTAAAATAATCGATTTTTTGCCAAAAAATAAACAGTAAATTCTTTATAAAATATAAATTTTACATTGTGATTTTTCAACTTGAAAGTTGAAAAATCAATATGTACTTCCAAATTTTATAGTAAACAGATTATAAAATTTCTTTGTTTTTTGTTCTAGGACTTAAACTTTTCAAAAAAGTACACTATAAAAAAAAGGTTCTAAATTAGAGCTGATTTGGGTATTAAAATAGAACCAAATTACGATTTAGTACCAAAATTGGTACTAAATTAGTACCTTTCTTTTTACAGTGTATTCTGGCCGTAAAAAATAGTCGCTTTTAAACATAAAAATTTACCGCCACCATTTTGTTATATAATGTAAACAAAAAGTTTTTTTTAATAATTCAATAAGTATTCAATAAACCTTCTAAAAAGAAATCCTATTCCATTTTTAATTTTCTCAAAACAAATCATCAAATATATAGGTCTCATTTTCGGCCTCTAGAGTGTGTTGCCCCTTAAAAAAAGTAGCCAAATTTTTCATGTTTCATATTTTTGGCATTAAACAAAATAAACAATAAAACATTAATCTTTTAAAACATGAAAACAACTTTATCTAAAGTTTAAAAGCAAAAATTAACAATTATGACAAACATAAAATAAAACAAAATATGAACGCAGAATAAAAATGTTTTCTGGTTCAATAAATCGATTTTAAGTTACGTTAATATGTCAAAACGAAAGTAAATTTACTTGTAATTCATTATTTTTAACAAACAAAATCTAATCTGTAACTTTAAATATGATTTACTTCACTCATTTCATAAAGTATGCACAATATTGAAACGAGGAGGACAGTAACAACGTGTTACTTTTCTCCTCACTCTATTTTTCAACAAAAAAGTTAAAATTACAGAAAAGTATTACACGTAATTTAAAAATACACTGTCACAACTTAAAGGCAGATAATTAAGCTACAAAAAAACGAAACGCATATTTTATAAAACTGTGTAATTAAAAAAATATGAGGTTTTGAAAATTTAAACGAAAACTTACTTTTGACGTATTTTTGTAACGTCATATCACTAGCGGACCTAACCTAACCAGAAATGCTCTTTCACACTATGGAGAAGTTGTAGGGGGCACTACTGATTAAAAAAAATTTTAACTTTGTATATCGGCTAATTTGTTTAAAAGCTATAAGCGTTGTTACTTTCAAAAAGTTTAATAAAATTCTTGGCAAAATTTCAATTATTTAAAAAAATTTTCCTCAATTTAATGATTTTTAATATCTATATGTATTTTAATAAATTCTTTTTTTTCTTTTCTTAAATTCTTTTTTTAATTCAATTATTTTCATAAATAATAAAACTCATCTCAGAATTTTAATTATTTTTAATGCAATTTTAATCGAATTCCTAGAAAAATCTAATTATTCTGAAAAATTTTATTAAATTTCGTCGAAAGAATTCAATTATTTAAAAAAGTAATAAAATTCTTCACAGAAATTCAATTATGTTCAAAAATTTTCTTAAAAATTTAAATTATTTTTTAAATTATTGAAAAAATTTCAATTGTTTTCAAATATTTTCCTGAATTCAATAATTTTCAATTTATATTATTTTAATAAAGTTCTCTAAAGAAATTCAATTATTTAAATAAAATTTTATTCATATTCTAGCAAACATTTAATTACTTTCATAAATGATAAAAGTCATCGGAGAATTTCAAATATTTTTTATACAATTTTAATTAAATTCCTCGAAAAATGTAATTATTCTTAACAGTTTTATTAAATTTCGTCGAAAGAATTCAATTATTTTAAAAAGTAATAAAATTCTTCGCAAAAAGTATCTTTAAATTATTATAAAACATGAAGAATACTATCATTTGGAGTGATCGATATCTCCATGTTTTATAATAATATTGTTATAAGTTGAATTTCAAAGAGGTTTGAATTTGAAATTTTTGAAAATCTTAATTCCTATGTAAAAATAATAATAACACTGGTCGACAAAATTACGGTTTTTTTTCGACAAGAATAAATGAAAGTGATTCTTACAGGACTTTAGCCGTAGATTACGAATCTGTATGTGAAATTGTCCCATCACGTCTCAATTTTCAGAAAAACGGGGTCAAAGTGTCAAAAAATGGCATTTTTGGCACTTTTTAAAGCACTATAAAAAGAGAACGCGATGTGATAAGAAGCTCAAATATGGCTTAAATGAGAGCTCGAACTCTCAATTGTAACATATAAAAGCAAAAAACCATGTAGTAATAACTCAAAATTGTGAGGAACAACTTTTTACCAATTTGCCCTATATGATCGCTAAAATAATATCTGTTTGGCACGCAAGCGGTAAAAGGTTGTTCCCCACAATTTTGTGTTATTTCTACATGGTTTTTTGCTTTTGGATGTTAAAGTTGATGGTTCGAGCTCTTATTTAAGCCATATTTGAGCTTTTTATCACCTCGCGTTCTTTTTTATAGTGCTTCAAAAAGTGCCAAAAATGCCATTTTTTGACACTTTGACACCGTTTTTCTCAAAATTGATAGGTGATGTAGAAAATTTCAGATACCGATTCGTAATCTACGGCAAAAATCCTCTAAGAATCACTTTCGTTTATTCTTGTAGCAAAATTTTATCGAACAGTGTAATTGAATATTTTTTAGAAAAAGAAGTCAAATGAAATTTGTTATAGAAAAAAGTATATAATAAAAAAATGGGTATATTTTTAATTTGTCAATTATAATTATTCTTAATCTGAATTATCAGATCATTATAGTTAATTATTTGATTTGAAAGAAAAAGTAAATAAAATTTATTTGTTTGTGATAGTGAAAAGTTACTTTTGGTTCGAACGTGACACTTAATTTCATAAAGATGATCTTCGACTGAGATTTAGTTCAAAGGCGGAAACGAAGTAGAAGGCGACCCGACTGGGTGAAGTTAACCGATTAGACGACCTGAAATTCGATCACGTGCCAGTAGAATTACGGAAATTACTATTCGAATTCACCTCTGGGGATATATCCCACCCTACCTTCTCCTTTAAACCTCCTCTACTCCTAACACGATTTTCCTCTCGTTTCTCCTGCCCCATTCCAAACAAGTAGAATTTCCTCCAAAAATTATATGTTATTTCCAAACACCCTTCTTGTTTGTACACGAACACACAATTTGTTTATTGCTTTCAATTTTCTTCTCTTCATCACAAAAAAGAAAGTTTCAAAAAAATTAATTAAAAACAAATAAATAATAATTAAACATAAATTGTAACAATAGTACGCTGAAAAAAAATCTTATTCATGGTAAATAAACAAATAAATATATATAACAAAAAAATATTATTTACACATTGGTACATAAAATGAGCATAAAATTATGTTTGAAAATCTGTGATATATTCTGAAATTTTCATATATATTTTCTCAAAATTGTCCGACATTTTGAATTTTTGAAAACTGACCTCAGATTTGTAATCAGCAACCAAAAAAAGCCTCGAGTAACAAGCTTTAAGCCAATCTGATTAATTTTTACATTTGTCATTTTGAAAACTAACATCGGATTCGTAACACAGCCCCACAAAAAAAGTTTTTGTCCGGCGAACAAGAAGAGTCATGTTAAACCCATATAATTTATTTTTACAAATTGTAGAGAAAATAAATTAATTTTGTATGTTAGGAAAAATTTTATGACGTGTGTAAAACTAAATTAGAGATTTTTCTTTTATAGTCGAGAAGTATCAGATTTTTTCTTTCTTTGTTCTATATTATGGGAAGAAAGTAATTCTATGTGCAAATAAGTTTTCAGAGAAGCATATGAGCCAGACCTCTTATCTGGGTTTTATACTAAAGTACAGTCTTGCCTTGCTCCAGTAATATCCGTTCCGTCGAGGGAAATCTGAGCGAATTATATTGTCATCTCCTAAAGAATCTAGTTTCCATCTTCTGTCAGCAATGTTAACTTTGTTAAACTTCTTTATTGAAATACCAGCTTGATAAAGCTCTTAAGAAGCCAAATTTGATTCGGCCTTTAAGAAAATAACAAAAAAATGAGAAACTTTGTTCAATTAGACAATAATCGACACGACAAAAATTACAATTGTTAAAAAAAAATTCTATGTACTGTTTGATTCTACAATGATCGAATTTAAAAAAATTAATTTAAAAATAAATATACTATTTCCTGACGTGAAAAGTTAGATTTTACAATAATTGTGAACGAAATTATTTAATACAAATAATAATAACAAATAATAAAAAATGATACAAATATTTTAAATAGATAGAGCAGATGGTTAATTTCATTTTATTAATAAATGCAATACCTCACAGAGGGAAATGGAAAAATTAGACTTTATAATATTTCGTTGCAATATTAATTCATTAAGGTTGAGGTATCCCTTTGGTAAACAATATTTATTTAGATTTTGTTGATTTTTAACAAAAATGTTTACGTAACGTTATATGAGTGAAACCATCACGTCAGCTTATAACGTTATGAACAGTTTTGAAATGCCATGTCTCGGAAAACTATGTGCGGAATTTCCTCATTTTTCATGTCTACCTCACAGACTCTGGCTTGTTACATTTTTTTTTTATTTGCAAAAAGTAAAAATAAATAATTCCACGGCCACAGTTACGTTTCTGTTAAACAAGATTACGAAATATTAAAAAAATCGGAAAGTGCGAGTGCAACTCGTACTAAATACGTTTGAAATACGTTTGAAATACAAACATAAATGCAAAAAAATATAAATATTCTGTGTTTAATATTTTAACAGATTTTTAAAAAACTTGTTCCGTTACTTATTGCTTACTATATAGGGTAACTGCTCCAGTCGTTGGCACTGCGTTCCAGTGGTTGGCACCCTTCTAATAAGAAATAACTATAAACTAGTATATTTTGCATAGAATTATTAAAATTTGGAACATTTTTTACTAAAATCGAGTATATAATTTATTATTTTTTGTTATTTAAAGAAAAAAAAACAGGGGTGCCAACTTTTTGCGACACTGTCAACGACTGGAGCAGTTACCCTATTGGACAATATTATCTCTCGAGGTCAAATAGTTTAACCGTTGTGGGGAACAATATTTTTAAAGAAACATTTTATTCAACATTCGAGTGTCCGAATTATTAATTTGACGTTGATGTCGAGGTAATGCAGTCTTTAGAAAAACAGAAATGTGCCTCACAGTAAAAATTATCTCCTTGAATGAATTTGACTAGGACGAGACTCGAAGAAGGCACTCTGTACTTGAAAAGATTTTCTGCACTGGAGTCGAAGAACAAACTCGATGACAGAACACAACTAGTTAAGTTGGTGGCGATTGCTGGACTGACACGAAGAAGACGCGAAATTGATTCGGTGGTGACTTCTGGACTAACTAACTTCAGATCAGATCAATTTTTATTTCATTTAATCTTTTAATTTTACTTCATTTAATTTAATAACTTCATTTAATCAGAAAAATTGATTAAAAATTATTTCCATTCTATAATAATGCTTGTGTTTATAGTCTCTGAATTACCAGAAACAAATTGAGTTGGATTGATTTCATGTGAATGAGACCAACCGCGAGCTTTGATTTCTCTTTGAATATCATCGTCGGTGCCGCTCACATTGGTAACGAGGAAATAAACGTTTAGTGTTGGCCATGTTAAATATGTACATTCTGACATCGACATCGAGCTGTATGGTTTGCTTGCGTTTAATGCCATATTGGAATTCAACGGGATCGATATATGTCGTAATGTTTGCCACCGCCGCTACTGCTGTCGCGACTCATATCGATAATGCGTTAATATCGCTTAGCGTCAGTGTGTATACGATGACTTATAATTGGGAGCAACGATTCCTATTATAATCCTACCATACAATGACCTTTAACAACTTCTGTTACGAATTTCTTTTTATATAGAAATGTAATGAAAATACAGAGAGTTTCTTTTGACGAATTCTAAAGTCTTGACCGAGGACTTGATAAATTTATTAACTATTCCATTTATATGATCATTAATTAATTTCATGATAACTATTTATCACTACACTGCTTAGAGTATTAGGATATTTATTTATTTTAAAAAAAATTACAATAAGTGTTAATAAACTTTTCTTCAATAACCCCAACTGTCTCAATAAAGAGAGTAAACATACTAATAATTATATTGAAAAATGTTAGAATAGTGTTTTTGTTTTCACTGGTCTTAATTTAAAGAATTTTTATATTAAAGGATGAAAGAAGTTAACAATCACTACGAATCAATTTTTCTAAGCTTCATAAGTTAAAGTATCGACAGCACTGCTGCCTGAATACAGAAACCTGCTTTTTCCGAAAAATATTTTTCGAAGTCAATTAACAATTTCAAAATTATCAAGAAACTCAGAAAAGTTTCTACTACTAAAACGTACTACTGTACTACTGCAACGTGAAATTTTAATTCTGGATGTAGACCACGACGAAAACATGAAACGAACATCTTGTTCTAAACTTTCTGTTAATGTTTTATTTAATGAACCGTTATTTTTTAATCTTTCCCACATAAATATATATTTCCTAGTTCAATATATATAGTTCCTAGTTCAAAAGTATTTGGGCGAATCAACGGAACCGTGCGATTTATACATAAAAATATAAATATTTTTAAATTACAAGCACACTTTTTATTTTTTGATATATTATATGTTCGAAATTTATTCAAGAACAAAATTTTCTGTGCGTGAATCATTTTTATTTACTGCTGAAAGCATTGTATTTAAAAAAGTATATTGAAATTTTGATTGGCAAGATGTCATTTTTGAACTGAAAAAACAAATGAAGACAACTGAAATATGTATAATAATCAATTATATTCTAGTCGATTTTTCTAAGTAGAAAGTTTTTACAAATGTTTTTACCTATTTTTATTTATTTCTTATAATTTACTTCAATAGGAATGATTGTTTATTTGTATATTTATTTTATACTTCTTTTACGAGTTTTAAAGTGCAAACAGTAAAATTATAACGTATCATCAATTCAAAATCATTATTTTCATAAAATATTCTTAACATTTTACTTCTTAAAACTTTTTTAAATTGAAAATCAAAAAGATTATTTGCTTACCATTGTGAAAAATATTTTCTAACCCGTATTTCTAGAAATTGACATTTCTGAATATAAACAAACATATCGACCTTCCAATAAATGAAAACTGATATATTCACACTTATGAGATCGAGTCTTTTAAAGATGAAAATTTCACAACATTTTTATATTTAATATTTTTTAAATGTTTTAATTGGAATACATATTTAGCATTTAGAATTATGAATATTTATAATAATATCTACCGTTCACACAAAGTTTCAAACGATTATTTTTTAAGCTATAAGTGTGCCTTTAAAAAAAGTATAAATTTATAATCATTCACGTTTGAAGGTGTAGACATAATTATTGTCTCATTATCTTTATTTTTAAAGGCACACGGTTAAGTAAGGTCTCAATTTATTCATTTTTTCATAGGGAATAAGCTTATTAAAAAAAAATTAGAATTGCATTACCGCTGAAAGCACAAAATGAAGAAAACTTTGGACTTCCTGCTACTGAAAAATGGGAGTAACATTGCTTGAATTGCTGCCATTTAGTTTTAATAAAGGAACACATATTTCTTTCGATATGCAATAGATTTTAGAATATTAGAAGAATTATTTACAACTTTTCTTGGACGATTTTAATTTATGTACGCTGAAAAAGTTATACACGTTTAAGTCGAAGAGAAGCCCAAAGTAACAAATCAATTTTAATTTTTTAAGTACACATATCACTGTAAAAAAAGAGCGTCTTGGTTTAAGACGTTTACGTGGTCACATTTTAGACGTTTATAAGCGTCTTATTTGCCTTCTAAAATGCATGTATTTGGAGGTTATGTTTTTCATTTAAGACGCTCAAATAAGACGCTTTTTTACATAAGACGTTTATAAACGTCTAAACGTCTAAACGTCTTATTTTTAGAGCCATTTTTTGCAGTGTATGACTTTTTATTTTACATGAAGATTATAATAGATTTTAATTGATTCACGAGTTCTAAAATTGTAGCATAACTACTACCTGACATTAATCTCTTTGCTTCGCCAATTAATTTTGAACAGATTTTCCTATACTTTATGTCACGCGGATAACATTTGTCTCGCTTTCTTACAACCATCGATAAAAACTGTTAATGCAATATATAGTTCATTTTTTCTTCCGTTGTTGAATTTTGTTGATATTCTTTTAATCGATTATCGAAAGAGTAATAAATGAAACACTATTTCATTAGATGTGCAACGTTTTGGTGTCTTGGTTTGACACCATCATCAGGCCACTTTATTAAACAATAAAAATTTTGGATAAACAATTATTAATTTACAAATAAAATAAAATTAAGATTATCACACAAAAAAAACAAATAAAACAAAATTAATATTTACCTGCTCATTTTAAAAAATTTCAATTATTTAAATAAATAATTTGTTATTTTGCAATTCATATAAACAGCATGTTTGGAGTCGATAAACTCAAATCAAAACAATCGTAATAAAATCATTTTTTCAGTTTTCTTAATAGAGAAAAATAAGTATTACTTAGAAATTGTATATCTTCTTTCTTATTGATAGTATGATCGTTAATAAATAACATTTCGTAACGAATTTCTTATTTTCATCAATAATAAAAAAACCGCGACAATACAAATTACAAAAATAAACAAGATTTTAAGACAAAATATTACATATAAATAAATAAAATCATTGAATTAATTGAAAATTATAAATTCATAGTTCAAATAAACATACAAACAAATTCTATTAAGAAATTATTATATTATATTTCAGTCAAATAAAATAAATAGGCCTGACGTCAGAAAATAATACATATATACAGAAATAAACAATTTATAAAGAAAATACACACACACATTCAAAATTACAATGCATAAATTAATTTGACAATATAAACCACAATAATAAAATAATCAATAACAAATTAGAAACAAACATTTAAAAAATACATTTACAATTCATCTCACGACTTGATTGCTATCTCTGTCATTATTAGGCAACCATAATGGATAAATTTTAGTTTGACATATCAATATAGTCATCGAAAATTATCAAAACAATTTTATCATTTTTCTAGAATCAACTTACGGATCGTTGTTGAAACTCACGCTTATCCAAGTATGGAATGATCGAGACACCGTGATTTGTTCCGACTTCCGAGGTTGTTCCTTATGTTTAATCAAATATTGCAAACGTTATCCGTGAAATTGCCATAATGTTAGGATTATCCAAAAACGACCACACTTTACGTAAGAAAACAAAACAAAAACAACTCCGATAAATAAAAAAAGAGAAAATAAACTAAAACTTACAGAAAATTAAAAGATAATTTGAAACTAAAGAACAAAAACTACCTTTCCGTGTCCTCGGCCGGCACGTGAGAGCATAGCCGTCGTTGAACCTGAGATCGATGAATCGCGAAAATCAATTAATAAATTGATTATTCACAATCTTCCTCGACCCCAGAATTCAACCCGCCAATCCCCACTCCAGCCCGATTATCAAAGAACACGAAAATGAACCCGAACTCGGAAGTCGGAACGGTCACATTTTTCAGGAGTCAATGATAAAAATCTCTTACGAGATTATATCGCTTCAATTTCAGAAATTAATCGTTTTTCATAATTTGATTCCAAATCTACAATTTTGACTTCATCAAAATTGAAAGAATGATTAAGCGCAGTTTGATGTTCATTAACCACAGATTAAATTTTTTTGTTTTTATGTTCCTTAATTCTTTCTTCCAAACTACGTTTTGATTCACTGATGTAAATGGCAGAACAATTATTACAATTAAATTTGTAAACAATACCAGTTTGCTTCCATTTGTTAGTTGCATCCTTTCCTATTTTTACAACAGAAGTCAAAGACTTATTAACCATTGGAATTGACAATAACTTATAATCTTTTAAGATCTTTGACAATTGTGAGTAATTGTCATTAAAAGAAATGCAAATTCTTGGAATACGACTGTAAATAGCCGGTTTTTCATTATTTTCATTTTTGTTAAGTGTAGATTTTTGTTTAAACAGTCTAATTTTTATATGTTCATTGACAAAATCCAATGGATAATCATTCTTAAGTAGAATTTGAATCTCTTTTTCATTATTACATTTATGAAAAGTCATGTGACAATAAAATAGCTCTATCTAATAAATTATAAACAATATTTCTTTTTTGTTGAATTGGATGTCGCGAAAGGTCAATGATCACTCTATTAGAAGATGTCGATTTTTGGAACCAATTAGTAATAAGTTTGTTATTATTTTTAATTAACGTCATGTCGTTAAATAATGCAATATTTGATCCATCATAAATTGTCACTACACGGAGAAAAATTATTTTTAATGATTACAATAGTCTACATTACAGCGCGGATATGTGACCACTTTTTGGAATGATTACGAAGACTATGTTAATGTGTTAAGAATTTAGTAGAAACGATTACTATAGCTGTTGTAAGGAATACCTTCATGTTTGTACTCCTTACAACAGCTATAGTAATCATAACAAAAAGTGGTCACATATCCGAGCAGTAATATAGACTATTGTAATCAGTACGAATAAATTTTTCTCCGTGTAGCTGGTTGTTTTGTAAAGACATGTCTTGTTATGATTCTTGAAAATTTGTGATCGATGCTAATCGTGATTTATTTGGAGTTGAAGAGAAAAGGTTACTTTGTGATACTTCTAATTGAGTAGAAGTATCTCAAGTAGTAATTTCTGATTTAGAAGAATTTTCTATTTCTACAAATTGTAAAGCTGTTTTTGTTGTAGTATTTTCCTCACAATCTAAAGAATGACTACTTACATCTGATTCACTTATTTTAAGAGTTGATGAATTTGTTGATTTAATTGAATGTCTTCGAGGAATTGGATTGTGTTTAATTTTTGGATTGTTACTAAAAAATTGTTTTTTACAGAGATTTTCGTCTACATGTATAATAAGAGCAGACACATCCACATGTCTATTTGGAAAACTGGAACAAATTAAAATTCGTAAGGATAAAAAGAGTTTTAACAAAAGAGTAGAAAAATTATTTTAAAAACAGAGGTATGCCATGTCATTAAATTATTAATACAATGTTTGTAATTAAACCTTCCATTTTGGACAAAAAACTCATAAATCCGGACAAAACTAAAAAAAACCGATTTCTGAGGAATTTATCATCTCCACTAGATTACCCTCTATCCTAAGAAACTTCACCCAAGAAACCTAAACCCCGGGAAACACTATCTTGAGCAAAAAGCGGGTCGTCGTGAGAAGTAAGCTGATTCCCGGCTCGTCGAGTTGGACACACTCGAATGCAAATTCCGTGGTGCTGGTGGTAGACAGAGAGAGAGGGGGGAAGAACTTGATACTGGAAAATAAAGCGACAAAAGAAATAAAGTCGAGAATAGAATGAACAAAGAGAGAGGGGGTTTGCTTTTCGAAAAAGTGGAATGAGAAACTAGGGGAAGGGGTGAAAAGCGACAAAGAGGAGTTGAAGAGGGCATTAGGAAAAAAAACAAAGAAAGAGAGAGAGAGTTCGCTAATTACAAAGGCGTCGGACACAACGGAAGTAGAAACAGAGACGACGGAGGGGATGTACAGGAATAAAATTCCGTATTCCGCCTCTTTTCCTCTATTCTCAACGTACATTGGGAGCCACCCTCGAAACCAAGAGTGGAAGGTCGTCGACAGGCAGTTACTTTTCCTACACATCGTTTGCATACTATTTGTGTAAGCAGCAATGCATATGCATATTGCGCATCCATGAAGAGTTTCTCCTTCTTTTTCTGCTAGAGAAACTGCTGCACTGAAGTAATATTCCCTAATTATGGAATTCTTCTTCTTTCTCTCATTATTATTATTATTATTATGAGCTAAATAACTACAGTACAAAATATTTTTACTTTCGATACAGTTTCGAAGTGTCTGCATTACACTATAGTGGAGATTAATTATGTGTGATTTGATATTTGATTTTATTTGAGACTGATCACTAAGGACATTTATATTTTAATTTGAATATTTTCATATTTCGCACTCTCTCTGTCTCCTCGACCTTCTCAAAAATTTTTGAGAAGATCGAGGAGAGAGAGAGAGTGCGAAAATGAGTGATTAGGAGAAAGAATTTTCTTTTGGGAAGAGTCAGTTTACCATTAACGACGAAATACTCTTTACTTGTAATCTTCTTAATGTATTATAAATTAATCAAAGTAACTTTTTATTAAAATTATAATGTCTGAATAGTAATTTGTGTTTTTACGTTTTTTTTTTTATTTCACTCACGCGTCTGAATTTCTTTATCAATAATTATTTTAATTAACAAAATTTAGAAGATTTAGAAGATTATATTTAATAATTTATGTAGTCATTTTTTTATTCATTCAAAAATATACACTACCGCTCAAAATTTTGTGTATTTTTAATATTCGTAGACTATCAGTTACCCTAGTAGAAATTTGTCATAGTATCTTTAAGGGCACTGGACAGTTCCACTGGAAAATTTCGAGGCACTTTACAGTTAAACTGGCTAAAAACTATAAAGTGATGTCACGCTAATTTCTTCAAGTTATTGTCCAGTCAAATTTTACAGTTTCTGATCATCAGTCCTGTAGAAAAACTATACAAAATAATTCACTTGGAAATGTCAAAACTTTCTTTATATTGACGTTACGTATTAAACACGTACAAATTTGAAAATATAACGTTAAATTTTTTTGTCAACAAATTAAATAAATTAAAATTTTACGAAACTATATTTTTACTGTTGGTGTATCTATTGTTCCGTATAATAAATGATTTATAATAAATTATCTGTAAAATTATTTTTAAATAACTACATAATTAAAAAAAAATATAAAAATTACTGATTCTTGAACACATGTCATTTTTTTACATTAAACAACATTCACTTTTTCCTTTAATTAAGCACAACACTGAAATAAATATTATTATTTTATCACACTACAAACTTATAAGTAAACCCTAATATGAAGAATTAATTCAGTTCAAACGAAAAATATCTAGCGGTTTCGGGGAGCGAACTCGGGTCACACTGGGACGAAATACCTAAACGCACGCTTTACGCATCACGGCCGTTCTAGTCGATGGACGATTCCGGAAAAATAAGAACCATACTCTACCGGCAGGTAAAGCAGTTCCCTTTTTCATCTTTTCTAGCTCAACTGGCGAATTACTGGACAGCTACTGCATAACACTCTAAAGTTGAACTTATTGATTATTACTGTATAGAAGTTCTGTCTGTCCAGTTATTCTCATGGTACTGTCTAGGCGTTCCGTGAAATTATGTTTCAAAGTTTGTCGTGGCGTTAGCGCTACCGTCAGTCCAGCAACTGAACAGTGTTGTGTAGACATTTTCCATAAATACATCAGAGTATACACTGAAAGAAATAATTCGCGGGTGTAACTAGAATTATGTCTATTTTTTCCGTAAGGAATTAGTAATAAATTGTTACTGTCTACTGTCATTAATTATAGACAGTTCTGTTATTCAGATCGGAGAGCTATACATATGTCAACGTCAATTCATCAATGTAAAACATAACCTCACTTTATTGGACCAATTCTAACTTTTTGTATGTAACAGGTTTGTTAAATTAATATTTATACATATAATAAGAGTATATAATCTTGAAAAGAAATTGTCTTCTGAATTTTAAAAATTAGTTATTTTAATTAACTCAATTAATTGAAGCGAATTTTAAAAAAATTTTTTTTTTCTAAAGGAATTTTCATTAAAAATAAATTTTGATTGAAAAGAAATTTTTATTATTAAATCAAAATTTTAATATTAAATAATTTAAAAAATTTGTTATTTAGTTGTCAACAGTAAAATAAAAGAACAAAATTAAAATTATAAAAACTATAAACTGTAAAACCAAAAGATTTATTTTATAGAAAATATTTCGAAAATGTCAATACACAACTGTTTAGTTACTGAAACTGGCGGTAGCGCTAACGCCACGACAAACTTTGGAACATCATTTCTCGGAACGCCTCGACAGTGCCATGAAAATAACTGTACAGGACTTCTATGCAGTAATAATCAAGTTCAACTTTATATTTTCTTTAACAGTGTTATGCAGTAGCTGTCTAGTAATTCGCCAGTTAAGCTAGATTAAACTTCCATGACTAAAACTGTACAGTAACTTGAATAAATCTAGTCATGCCACGACAAATTTCTACTAGGGTTGTCAAGTAAATCAATTATATTTCAAGTTATCTATAAACTCTTACAGTAGGATCTTGAAGTTTTTTCTAAACTTTGCTTTTTTTGCTATATTCTCTGCAACTTGGAAATCTTTTTTGTGCAAAATGGTAAATTGTATATTTATTTTGTTTTTTACGTGCAATATTTTTTAAGAATACAAAGCGATATCTAAAAAAAACTTTGCACATTTATTTTCACAACAAAATATTTTACAAAAAAATTTTTTTTGGAAATTTCTGGCGTGTTTTTTGGCCCTTGTAGATTTAAAAAAAAATTTGTTTCTTTATTTTGAAAGCAAACTTTGTGTATTGTTAAAAAATTATCAAAAAAATGAGAAATTATGCAAAAAATTTTTCATTCTTTTTGCTAAAAACAATTAGAATTTTGTGACAAAAATTGTAACTGACAAATAAAAATCATTCAAATTTTTTTCACTTTTATTCTATAAAAACCTGTTTTACAGAACGAAATTGTGCACATTTTTTTCTTTATTTATAAAAAATAATAGAAAATTGTTTAAAAAATTATTATTAAGAACAACATTATTCACAAAATTATAAGTTTCTTTTGTAACAAAAAATTAATTAAATTATTTTTAAAAATTTTTTTAGAAAATGAGAAATTTTTTTTCATAAATTAATAAAAAGTTTGCATAATTTCTGTTTATTAAAACTTTTTTATTTTTGTAGAAAATTCTTTTTTTTGTAAAGAAATAATTTACATTTCTATTTCCATATTTGCTATTTTTAAACTAAATTCCGTTTTTTTAGAAATAAAAGACACAAATTTTATATATTCGATTTGACATTCACAATTTTTAATTGAAAATAAAACTGAATTTTAAAAGATATTTTATAAAATTTGCATCTTTAATATTTCTTACTTAAAAATTTTTAGAAGAATTTCAAGTTTCTCTAGAAATGAAGAAAAAAAAAAGTTTTAAATTCAATTTTTCAATCAGAGTTTTTAATTGAAAATAAAACTGTTAATTTTTAAAAGATTTTTATAAAATAAAGGAAAACAATTATATTCACCAATCACAGTTTTTTACAAAATTTTTATTTTCTTCTGTAAAAAAATTTTCATAATTTCAATTTTTTAATTACAAATTTTAAGGAAATTATTATTTTTCTTAGAAATTAATGAAAAAAAATTTGTATAATTTCTATTTCATAATTAGAATTATTATACAAAATCCGGTTTTTTTTCTTAAGAACGGAATAAATTTGGAGCAGTTATATTTTTTAATCACAATTTTTGAACAAAACTTCCAGTTTTCTTTAGAAATTAATAAAAACAATTTACAATTTTTCAAGAAAATTTCAAGTATTTAAAAAAAAAGTTAAAAACTTTGCATAATTTATATTTTTTAATCACTGTTATATAATAAAACTTCCAGTTTTTTGAGAAACAAATGAAAAAATTAACATAAAAAAATATTTAAAAAATTTGTTTTTATTTTTTGGAAAAATTGAATAATATAATAAAAAATTCTCTTTTTTAAAAGTGTTTTTTTTTCTGGAGAATTTATTTCTAAACATTTTCTATGGGATAAAATTTTGTTTATCAATTTATTTTTTGAAAAAAGTTTTGATTTTAAGTTTAATTATTTATTGACCTTAAAGAGAGACATCATTTGCATTATTTTAGCTAGTTTTATTATTATTTCTTATTATTATTTTAATTATAACATATACTTTATTTATTAATTATTAATTATTGACTATTTGTCAATTAATAAAAAATTATAAAAATTAAAAAGAGCCCTTTTTCTGCATAATTACCCGCAGTTTCGTAATAATAACTAATAGACTACCCAAGAATATTAAATTTTTAAATCCCGAAATTAAGTTAATTAAATGAATAATAATAATTAATAGAATTAAGAAAAAACCTCTGCAAAGTTAAAACACCCAATGGGAAATGCCAGTGTAGTGCCGATGTTTACCACTGGCTTAGTACTCAGACGATTGTTCGGCGTAGTCTAGCCGAGCCTCGACAATTAGTCCTGGCGCAGTACAGAATTTTTGTTTCGCCAAAGCTTGGACAAGCCACGGCGGCAAGTGCTGGCTGAGTATAGAAAAATTGTTCACAACGCTCTTTGCCAACATTGCTTTTTTGACATAAACCCAATGGAAAATTTACAACTGGCGGAGTACTGCGCCAGCACTGGCAGTACTGGCAGCTACGCTGACAGACAGCACTGGCATAACTCTGGGATGATAACGCCGTCTAACGCTGGCGAAGTACTGCCTGCCAGTGCTGCCAGACAGCGCTGGCGCAGCACTGAACCAGTGCTGGCTGAGAATATTGCCACAATAAATGCCGTATTGTTATTAATTAGTCGTAAATTAATAATTATCAATAATTTAACAACAAAATGGTAAATAATATTAATAAATAGTTATTATTCATAAAATATTTCTCTTCTTAAAGAAATTGTATTAAAGATGGAGACTAACAATGGATATAGTAAATGAAGTAGAAAAAAATTGTTTATAACATTTAAAAATTAAATAATAAACAATTACAGTAAGTGTGCATTAGATTTTCATATTTTAGTGCCTAACGATTAGAATCTAGAAATATTGCAAACCTATAAAAATAAACAAAACTGCTGACGAGTGGGAATCGAACCTACGACCTACGGACTAACAGACTAACGCTCTAACCACTATGCTAACGACACATGTGTACAGTAAAGTATTAATATCTCAGTATTATTCAGACATACAATTATTGAGTCAAAGATGAGAAAAAATAGGGATACGTTAGAAATAATAAATTGAAATAAAATAAATTAAACTAAATTTTTAATAATTAAATTAAATTACTTTACTTATTGCATTTAACATTTTACGTAATTCTTAAATTACGTGGTAATTTTTAATAATTTTTTATTCATAGTAAGAAGTATAATAGTATTTTAATAGGAACCAAATTATTATTGAGATTAAAGTTTAAATTTTGTTTATAATTTTAATTTGTTTAAATAATTTATTATTTACAAAATTAGACAATTGTGCACCGAAAAAAATCTCGATGGTATTATTAACTATGACTCTATAGTTAATCTTAATCTAGTAAAAGTAATAAGGATTCCTAATCATTATGGTTAGGATCGCTAGGTTGATTCAACAAATTCAAGCCTGGCAAAAACAACCCTGCAAATCCTAGTCAAATTGACTAGGATTTTAGTAATTTTGCCTATTTCCATAATGCGGACGCGTCTGCTTCTGTTTTGACAGTGTTTACCTCTATATCTTTCGCGTCATTTATCGTGATTTCGTAAAACGATTTTTTATCATTACTCGCGTCTATTTTTTGTACATAAAATGGAGTTCTTACATACATCAAAATTGCTGGTTTCTCGGAACTTCTGGAAATATAGATAGTCCATGTTTTAGAAAGTAAACTATTTAATTATATTAGTCAATTCTTTCCGACTGTTTTGGTTAGGTTTCAATGTAAATCGTCGAAATTTTTCGCACGTGGTGACAACATTTTTACTATCTTAATCGCGCAGTCCCAAGTAGAAATGTAATACTGGCATAGTACTGATCTTGTACTGACTGCCAGTATTGCAGTACTGACTCCAGTACTAAGTCAGTACTGGGAAACCCTGGCTGGTAACGCTGTCCAGTACTGATTTTTACCGGCGGTCAGTATAAGCTCCTTATTTAATTATTAAAGCATGGGGAGTAATTTATTGAATACTAATAATTATTATTAGTATTAATTATTATTAATTAATTATTAGAATTCCTTTTATTAAAATAAGTTTTAAAAAAATATTTTTCTTATTTTTTCATTATTTATTTAAATCTTATTTATTTAAATTAATGACTAAATTATTATTATTACTCGTTATTAATTATTTAAACTTATACTTTATGTAACACTGTTAAGAATTATACACAAAATACTTAAAACTAAGACGGAAAAATATCGCACGCACGGGGGACCGAACCCTAGACCTCGAGGACGCAAGTCGAATACACATACCGCATAGCCACGCAAGCTCGGGAGTTATCTCGCATAAACTTCCTTTTGAATTGTGGGACCGATATATACAGTGCTTTAATAATAAATCCACTGCATATTATATTTATTTCAAGAAAAATTATTATACATATATCTTTATATACATTTTATCAAGTCATTATGTAGTAATTAATAGATACATCATAATAATATGGTAAAAATTATTAATATAATTATTTATTTATTATTTATAATCTAATTATTTATTAAAATAATAATAAAAAAAAATTTATTTAAGAAAAATTTTTGTTAAATAAATAAATAAAAATATATATACAGCTTTAAAAAATAAAATTTTTTTTATTATTAATAATACGTAATAATTCTAAAAATAATTAATTAATAATAATTTATTATTATTGTTACGTTTAAACTCGTAACGATTTTTATTTTTATTTTATTAAGAAATAAGACAACTTTTATATTATATAACTTCAAAGGAAATTTGGAAATTATTATTGTTTTAGAATTAAGTATTTTTCACACAATTAATAGAAAAGAGGTATTTTCTTTACTATTAATCCACTCAACAATTAACGATTTATTAATTAATCTCGAATCATTAACCTACATTAAAAATAAGCAACCTAACTTCAATTGCTTTTTTTTACCTTTTTAATATTATCAGAATAATATTTTAAAAATTACAAAATATTATAATTTTTAAAGAATATAAAATCTTTCAACATCTATAAGAAATTGTCAGAATCATCAAAAAAACAATTTCACAGGAAAGACTTTTAAATGTATTGGTAAAATACCAAGGAAAAGAAAATACCTACACATTGGCAATATAGAAAAGAGAACATCGAACTCTATCACGCCATTTTTAAAGAATTTGCAAGCTTGCAAAAAGCTTGCCTAGTAACAATAAGTTCGAGGGGCCGTGTGCAACGGAATCCCCCACTTTACCGATTCTGAACCGAATTCGAGGGTGTGACCAAAATCACAGGTGGAATAATCGAGGAGTCTTAATTATCATTTCCCGCAAGGCGGATGTTTGATATATTTTATTTGTTTTATTTCCCGCAAAAGGCGGAGGTTTATATTTTTTTTGTCCCCAGAAATAAGGGTTGATTTTGAATTGTTTTAATTGATTGAATAAAGTGAATTGAATTGAGAATTTCTAATATTTTACGCGAAATTAAAGAAATAAATAATTTAAAAGAATACAAATACTAAAAGTGAATACTAAGTGAAATACTATTTAAAAAAATAAAAAAAGGAAACTAAAGAAAAGATAATCAGTTAAGAATACATTGTGTTGATAAAGTGAATTAACGAAAAGTGAAATTAAAATAAGCTAAGTAAAAAGGGAGTGTTAAATATGAAACCTCCGTCTAGTGCTTTTTAAGAATATTTTATCATTTGTCATTGTCAAAATAATATCAGGTTTGATTACAAGTTTAAATTCGGTGACCCCGAACTTTAAACATTAAAATCAATTTTTGATATAATTTTTTTATAAAAGTAATTTAAAGTATAATACTGATAATAATAATAACAAGGAACTAGAAACAAAAAAGAAACAATTGAAGGAAAATACGAAGAAAATAATTAAAAAAGAGGAAGAAATAATTCATATAAGGAACCTGTCCCAGGTGTGAATCTGAGTGATTCACTTGAGAAAAGTAACAGGATACTTTTCTGTACTTAAATACAAAAATTAATAAAATTGTAAGTTGGTGAGTCGATTACTATTTATCACATTATTTTATACATGATTACATTTACACATAACCATATTCTACACGTATAAAAATATATATACAAAAAATTATCTTGTATGCGACAAATAATAGTTAAGTTATTATAAAAGTTGTATTGTTATACACGATTTGAGAATTCAAATAGATCATGTTTTATTAAGAAGGGATATTTTACAATAATTATTACTTGTTATAAGCATAAAAGATTTTAAGGGGAATTAAAAATCTTGATCATTTGTAAGATTTTATATTAATTTCAATCGCATTAAAATTAATAAAACTGAGTATATTACATTCCACTCATATTACATTTAGTGTTTTATTACAGTTGTTATACTGTTGCCACCTTTTCCTTTTTTTACTTCTTTCAATTAAAGTACCGTCTAATCGGAGGCACTGAAGTAATAGTGCACTTAAAGGGGGGATCCTTTATTAAATTCTAATAATAATAATAATTATTACTTTAAAGAATTTAAGGTTTTATTTCTAAAGATATAAATACTGAGTATTTTCTTTTATTTAAAAATTTATCGAAAGTCTCTTTTCGATACAGTTAAGTCTAAATTCGATTTAATTTAAAAACTTTCTTTTTTAATAATAAATTCAAACAATCGAATTTAAACCTAACATTAATGGTGGCAGCGGTGGGATTTCTTTTTATATTTTATTGAAAGAATAAAAATTTATAAAGGTTGGAAATAGTTATTTTTAGAAGAAAATATTTTTTTTTGACACTTATACAATTACACAAAACGCAAACATACATATCGAAATGATTTTTTTTTGTGCTAATGCACGGGAAATTATGTAAAAGATTTTATTATAAATGAATGTTTATTTTCAGAAAATATCGAATTATTAAAAGTGCGTGTGTAGATTTTTTTTTGTCTACTCGCTAAAGTCGAGTTTAGAGAACGGTAACTACCCTTGCAATCGGCAAGCTCTGGTTTCCTCAATAAAATCGGCTCTTTTTTCCTCGAATAGAAAAACAACCTTGTCGGAAGTGTGTAGCCACTTGGACAAGTGAGAGGATTAAAAAAAAAATAATTTACAAAAATTGATGTCGGGCAACTTAGGATTGACTCAAAATTAAAAAATAAAGTATATAAAAAGGTTTATAAACCTATACATAAAGAAATAAGTATTCAAGATTTTTTAATAAAAATATTTTTGCAACAAAGTTTAATTTAAATAATTAAGATATTTATATATTCTTGTTAACGAATAATAAATTTAAATCTCATAAAAAGGCAGAATTAGTCGGCGTAAGCATGCTATAGAAGAAATTTGAGACTTTACTGAAACAATTTTATTTATCTTAATTTCTTTATTTTTTAAAATAATAATTAATTAATATTTATAAACTTTTTTTTGGGTTTATTTTAATATAAAGATTGAATAAATAAAAGGGAATTGTTAATCTAAAATAAAAAAAAAAGTTTTGCATTTTTTTTATTAATAAATAATCAAGTTTAAAATAAAATAAACCAATCATAATTTTGTTGACTTTTAAAAATCAATTGACTAAATATTGATAATTGATCATTATTGGTATAAATGTGATTAATGCACCTTGAGTCATGAAATAACATACAAAATAATTCCAAGATTGAGGAAGAGTGCTGACGATTCAAATTGGGTAGAATTGCAAAGTCAAGGCCGGTCACAACTAGCAAAGAATTAAAGAGGACAATATATATAAATTTATTTCAAAAAAAAACTGTTGGCATTTTTTTATTGAAAGATAATTAAAATAATAATTGTAATTTTAATTTCCATTTTGAAATAATAAATTATAATAATTAAATAAATTTAAAAATATTGTTTTTTGAATAAAATAATTTATTTAAAAATAAATCAACAAATTAGTGTTAAAATTCAAAAAATAATTGATCAATTAATACAGTAAAAAAAAAACTGCAAAAAAAAATTTTTTTCAAGTAATTATGTCGGTCAAGCAATTCTATAAATTATCAAAAACGGTCAAATGGTATAAACTTAAAAAAGCAGTAGAATTTTGTAACTTGAGCGGATATAAAAAAATAGTGTTACCGCACTACGCTTCAAAAAAATTGTTATCGATATTTTAAATTGAAAATCTCTTCCAACTAAAGAGAAGTTAAACGAATCACTTATTTTTCATTGTTTATGTTTGAATTGTATTAATTAAAAAATGAAATCACTATATGAAGTACTATTACAAGAAGGCCACATAAAAAAATTGAAATCGGAGGGATATAATGTTGAAATAAAGGACTATGAAAGTATTTTTAGAGATCAATGTTACAAAAATGTGTACCAAGAAAACTGTAACATTAGGCAGGATAGTCACAGGATGGAAGAAAGTGATTATGATCGAGATTTTGATTATTTTAATTATATTAAACCACAAATGGATCATGAGAATCGGTACTACCATAAAAATGCGAAAAACCAAGGTAAAATGTATGAACTAGATGCACCAAAAAAATACGAACAACCATGTAACCGACAGCGGAAAAGAGGAAACCAACGACAAAGGCAACGAGTTCGTAAAAGGGTCCATGGCCATAATGAATTTTATAACCAAAATAGGAACACGAATTTTGAAGAACATTGTCAAAATAGGGACATGACATCGGAAGGTTATGAAAGAGAAATTTTTTACAACAGGGATCAAAATTGGCAAGAATATAACGTTGAATCCAGAAATTTACAGCACAGATTTATCGACGAAGAAGAAAGTATTTATCTCAGAGACGAATGTAGAAGACACAACAACATACAGGATGATTACGGAAGAGAGGAACATAGAGATTATGGATGCTTTAACTATAATGACTCGTATATGAACTATGAGGAACCATATTTTGTAAATGACAATTTCGAAACAAATTATTTTATAGAAACCAGGCCTAAAAATAAAAAAATATATAATCATGATTTCACAATACCACCAATTATTTTTAAAGATTCGCCCAGAAACCAAAGCCCTTTAAAGGACAAAAAACAATTAGATCATAATGTATCACTCTCCATAAAAGAACCACATCTTCAAACAGAAAACGAAGAATCAAGTGACATGAAAGTAATTCACAATCCAGAGGAAACTTCAGAAAATGAACAAACGGCGTTGTATGTAAGTCGCATTACAGATACTACAGAAGAAAATATCAGTATCAATGAAAAACTTCCAGATAATAAAATAGTAGATAGAATCAGGAATTGTATCAAAAAAGTAGATTTGTTAAAAGCGGAAAACCAAAATTATTTCCTGGACAACAAAATTGTGGAAGGCAGTAAAAAAAATAAAAAGGACACTTCACAAAATACTGATTCGAAAAGCAGCAAACTTACAATTGAGGTAGGGAAAGAAAATCAATTGAAAAACTATACCTGTCCTAACAACGAAACTTTACTACTAAAAAATGATATTTCGGAATCTAAAGTTATCCATGGACTAAATGAAATAAAACCAGATCAAAAAAGAAATGAAAAAGTAATTAAGAAGAAGAAAGAACTTTTAGATAATAAAGAGACTAATTATGAGAATATCACAGGTATAAATAATTCATATCCAATAATAAAACATGTAAATTCAGACAGTCCTATTATCAAACTAAGAAAGGGAAAACCCCCGGGTAAAATCAAATCATTAGGTGAAGAACAATTTGATGTGAAAAGTGGAGAAGGAAGAAAAGAAGAAGAATTTAGTGGTCAAATGGTAAATGAAAACGTCATCATTTTAGCAGATACATATGCTGAGGAAGAAGAATTTCCCATAAATAAGACTTTTTCATCTCACAAAAGTGTTAATCAAGAAAGTTTAGAAATAATTGAAAGGAATAGCAAATTATCAGTAAAACATCAAAAACATTTTTTGAATAAATTTTTACTCGAATCAAATGAGAAAAACAAAATAAAAAATGAAGAAATATATAAATTAGAAAGGAAAACAGATACTATAAACATAGAGAAGAAAAAGAAGACAATGACACTAAACACTCTTACTCAGCAAAATTTTCGCACAACAAGACTATTGCCATTTACACAGAAGAACATTTTGGTGAACCTGAATTCAGAAATATATGACAAAGGAATGAATCTTAGTAGAAATTTAAAGCACAAGTTAAATGTGCATTATTTTCAAGAAAATAAAATATTACGAAGCAAAACACCAAAAATACTAGAAACAAAACTTAGCTTCAACAGGTTGGGCATTGGTTAAGCATAAGAAAGCTTAAATTTTTTTATTTGGCTATAAATATCATAAACGAACTATATAATAATCGATTAATTTAAAATAAAGGGTACTTATAGAATACTTATAGATATAGAATTTAAATGGGTTTTTCTCAATGTTCCAAGAGATGCATTTGGAGTTATTAAGTGACGCACATAGTAAAAAAAAATTAATACATAGGTATAAATACAAAATATGCATGCTTTATAAATGTTTACTAATAACAGAAGTAGGTTATTTTTTTGTGTAAAATTTTTATAGATTTTACATGTGAGTGTTATTGGGGTAAATTTCAGTAAATATCTTTTGTCCCGAAATAATTTCTGTATAAAAAATTAACAACATAAATTAAATTACTTGTAAATATTCAGTTTGATGCTATAAATAGACATAAACTTCATTTAACACAACATTAATGTTTTAAAATAAGAGTAAAACTAGATTCCAATTTTTAGTAATATTGACAAACAAGTCAAATTATAACTTAACTATAACACTTGTCCTTTTCAAGTAATTTTCGTTAAGGATTTTATTCTATTCATAATAGACTGTATTAAATTCGTAATTGAATATATTTAATGAAATAATTAAAATTAAAAGTCTTACATACAACTTTTTTTTACAAGGAAATATCGAATACTATTATTTTATTGAATAACCATCGAAATTTCAAGCTGAATTACTAATAAAACAAATGACATTTAAGCACTAATCAGATTATGCTTTTGACTAACTTGTAAAATGTAAAATATTTGCAAATAATATTTTTAAGAGAATTCTTTAATACAAGACAGCACTAAAGAAAATAAGCCTTAAAGTTTAAAAAAAACAGTAAACATATGTCACTAACATTAATAAATAGCTAACATTAAACTACTAATATTAAAAAAAAAATTTCTAATGACTTAATCACAGAAAGACAAATATACTCAAATATTGTTAGACATTTAAAAAAAAAATTTTAACAAAGACTCAACTAATACAAAAAAAAATTTTCGAAAGGTTTGCTTATAGTCATTTGTCATACTAAAAAAAATGAACTTTAGATTTTCAAAGATTTCAATGTTTTTGAGTTCCATGCTACAATGTTTTTATTGTTCAATATTATGCATAATTAAAACTAAAATTAATTTCTGGATCAATTTTTTGGAGGGTCCTATCACAGTATAATTTTTAAATACAAAAATTAATAATTGAAATAAAATATAGAGAAAAATGTATAAAATTAGACAGGTGTACGAACTTGGATACGCGACACTGTGTAAGGTTACATCTCAGGTGACTAGGTCAGGAGGAAGTATACATTGAAAGAAATACCTACATAGACAATTAAATTCTCATTCACTTTTACGTAATTTAAATGAAATATACATTTCTTATTATTCTTGTTCTCTAAAAATTATAGGCGACAAATTAAAAAAGTATATTTTAATGAAATTAATAATCAAAATATACACAGTGTCTAAAAAGCAAAGTCATAACGCATATAACAATAAAATCTATCTCAGCATTTTAATAACCTTCAAATTAGGATACATAACTTTTCTTTAAACATTAATTTGAGGCAAATAAATAATTTCAAATTAGCAAAAAAAATTGAATTACAATTTCAAAAAATCAAGAATTCTATTTAAAATTTTAAAATTAAAAAAAAGGTTTAAATATTAGAACATTATTGAAAACACAAATTTATAAGAAAACAATTTCTCATAAAAATTAAAAAAATATAGAAATTAAACCGCTTAACAAGCTTTGGAAAATGGTTTTGTCCAAATTCTAAAAACATAAATAAAACACCTACACTAAAGATTGCTATTAAAATAAAAATTTTAATTAAAACAAAACTTGCATGGTTAAAATACTTATTCAACGTTATGTATAAAATCAAGAAAGCCCTAACATTGTTTCAAACAACAACTGTATATATAATCTTTATTAATACTAAAAAATTAACCAAATTTATGTTCAAATTGAAGTTCAAAATATCAGTAATATGTCTTAATAATGAATAATTATAATATTCATTGAAATATTTAATAATTACGTTTTATGGATGCTCTGATTAAAATATGCTGAATTGTAAATTAAAATATGCTTAAAATACTTCTAGAAAATGCAACTAATTTTCTTATAACACTTTAAAAACCATAAAACAGTAATATCAAAGAAAGAACACTACATTTCGAGCATAAATGAAACTGTTGTAACATCAATAACAAATTATATAAATTATCAAGTTTAAAAATATTAAATTGAAACTTTTAATATTGAAATTTTTTTTTGTAAAAGATAAAAGCAGAAATAAAATTATTTCTTTTTGAAAGCTAAAATAAGGATAAATCAATCGAAATACGATGCAAAAGCAAATTCTTAAAAACACTTTACACAGTGCTTTTACATTAAGAAAACAATTTAATTCTTCCTCTTTTTATTAAAAAAAAGAAGAATATTAAATTATTATAAACATTACATTTCGTATTAAAAAAAAAATTTAAAAAGAAGCACAAAATTAGCATTTTTTTATAAATCTTAGTACATTTCATAAACAAAATCAAGATAAACTATGGCTAAATATACACATTTTTTTAAAGTCCCAATTAAACCAAAATTTTCTCGCTACTCTGTTTTGTAAAGATTCAATAAACATAAAATTTAAGGACTATTTTGAATACGTTTCCTTTGTCAGAAGTATTATAAAATTCAAAAGAAAATAGTAAATGATTTACAAACTACGTGTGAAAACAAAAATGTTGATTATAAAAACGTCCAATTTGATCAATTTTTACCCGAGTTATAAGCATTAAAAAAAAATTTTTTACGTAAAAAAACGTCATTACTCAAAAAACTGTATTCTCCTGAACTGATTTAAAAATAAAAAATTTTGAAAAAAATCAAGAAAAAATATCAAGAGTACCCAAAATTAAGTTTATTATGAAAATACAAAAAATATATATTCTAATGTTGTATAATAAAATTTTCCTTTTTTTGTAAACAACTTTATAAAACCAGTACAAATTATACTTTTCCAAAAAAACTAATAATTCTCGCTTAATTTAGAAAACAAAAATTGTATACAAAGTAATTTTTTTAGTTGAACGCAACAAATTATAAAATTAAATTTAAATATTGTGAAGTTACGTTATTAAATTTGTTAAAAGAATAATTTTTCATATGTATTCTTCGTTTAAATTTAATAAAAAAGGTGTACTTACACTGTTAATTATAAAATAATATGTACGTTTATCAAATTAAAATAGAAATGAAATTAAAGGCAACCAAAATTATCCAAATCTTAAACATTGTCAATCAAATAAACTAGGTTATTTATCCGAAAATAAAAAATATCTAGTTTGGTAAAATACAATAAATTTATGTAAAATTAAATTTAAAAAAAAAAACATTTTTTTACCACGCTAGATCTTTGGATTAAATTCTAAATGTTAAAAGTTTTACATTCAATACAAACAAAGAAGGTACTAATCAACGTCATTACTTTCTGACATTGTAAACCAAATGAAATAAAAGCAAACATTTCTTTAAAAATTGTCATAAAATAAAGTAAAAAGAAACAAACCATTTAATAAAAAGTTTGCCTTTATTTAAAAGAAATATTTCAAATGCTAATAGAAAACAACGAAAATAATTTATTTGTAAAAAAAGGCTGTCAAGGGACGACAGTGCATAAAAAGGGGGGTATGAGGTAGAAAATCAAAATTTTCAATTTGCTTTAAAAATACGATATACAAATTATATACATTTTGCGATCATTATTTTTTTGCTCCATTAAAACTCTTGGTATACGGCTACAAAATAATATTAGAAAAACAATGTTTAAAACTAACATTATTGCTTTAACATTCTTCAGCATTTAAAATTATACAAACTGGTGGTTAATACACGAATTATTAACCTAAGCGATTAGTTTGATTTAAAAAAAAAAATTACTCAAAATTTTAAGAGCATAATATCTATAAATGAAACATACTTCTTGTTAAAATCTTGTTATAGACATAATTTCAAATCCATAGGCAATATTTTAACAAATAATTCATTGAAAAAAAGACAAATTTAGTATTGTTCAGATCATAGAAGTTTAAAATAATGACATTAATTTAATTAACAGAATTTTGTAATCGACGTAACACTTTATTTTAAAGCACAACATTTTAGGATTATTTTTGCCGACGAATAATAATTAGCAATAATTAACGAATTTATGAAAAATTATAATTCCTTAAACAAAATGTTAAGTAAATTCAAATATCAATTTAGTGCTAAAATTTTATATCAATATTTTGGGCAAAATGTTATTCTTATGCATTCTTGAATTAAAACTAATATAAAGTTTGGGCACTTACATTGAAAATACAAATAGATACTACCTTCTTGAAACAATATAAATCTACGAATCTAAGGTAATGGTTCAATTAAATACTGTAAATAATAAAAAGAGAAAAATCAATAGAAATGTAAATGTTAATTACAACAAATATCCAGCTTGTTAAAATCGAATAAATATTAATGAATGATTAAAGTGACATGATGTTCTCAGTAAATTAAATAAATCATAAGTTTTTTTAAGAAAATGTATTCATTTTACCAAGCTGGATATTAAAACTTAAAAAGGCATCCTGTCAGACTAAACATTCAATGTATTGACCGTCAAAATCTCTTAGTAGTTTTCATTTTAATTAAACAAAAGCAAACCGTATTTATCCAAATTAAAAAAAATCTTCCTAAAAAAAAGGTAAACGATAATTTTAAAAAAAAAAGGTATTGACGTTTTGTTTCGGTTTAAATATTTTTCTTTTTTTTATAGGAATTTTGTTCGTTTTGTAAAAGCTATGGTTCATTAAATTTCATTAAATGGATATTATGTCATATAAAGTGGGACCAACAAAATCTAACATGGTAAAAATATAATAAATATATAAACTATAAATAATTGTTTAAATTTTCAGTTAATTAACTAATGGAAATTTTGTAAAAATATATATATTTAAACTCAATTTTTAACCATGTTTGATTTTAAAAATTAAAAAAAAAAACTATAAAATGCAAAGATCTTTTCTTACTAAACATTTTTTTTTAAATTTTTCTTTTACTCTAAATAAGAATAAATATCCAGTTTGGTAAAACAGAACAAATATTTTTAAAATATGTATAATAAACAAGTTCTGTTTACTACAAACTATGTCAGAAATGAGTCTTCCTATAAAGAAATTTTGTTCGTTTCACCAAGCTCGATTTAAAAAAATAGAAAAGGGCATTGAATTTCAAGTCAACGAGTATTGTAAAAATCAACTACAAAGTCAATAAACAAAAGCAAACTTTATTTTCAAAAAAATCTTCATAAAAAAAGGGAAACGATACAAAAGATAGGACAAAAAGTTTGCCTTTGTTAAAAAAAAAAAATACTTTATTTTCAGCAGAAAACTCCACAAGGTACATCTTATAAAAAATAAGAGAAGAAAGGATCGTAAATAAAAAACCGATAATTTACGCAAAAGGCTGCCAAGGGACGTCAGCCCAAAAAAGGGGGGTATTTGTTACGTTTAAACTCGTAACGATTTTTATTTTTATTTTATTAAGAAATAAGACAACTTTTATATTATATAACTTCAAAGGAAATTTGGAAATTATTATTGTTTTAGAATTAAGTATTTTTCACACAATTAATAGAAAAGAGGTATTTTCTTTACTATTAATCCACTCAACAATTAACGATTTATTAATTAATCTCGAATCATTAACCTACATTAAAAATAAGCAACCTAACTTCAATTGCTTTTTTTTACCTTTTTAATATTATCAGAATAATATTTTAAAAATTACAAAATATTATAATTTTTAAAGAATATAAAATCTTTCAACATCTATAAGAAATTGTCAGAATCATCAAAAAAACAATTTCACAGGAAAGACTTTTAAATGTATTGGTAAAATACCAAGGAAAAGAAAATACCTACACATTGGCAATATAGAAAAGAGAACATCGAACTCTATCACGCCATTTTTAAAGAATTTGCAAGCTTGCAAAAAGCTTGCCTAGTAACAATAAGTTCGAGGGGCCGTGTGCAACGGAATCCCCCACTTTACCGATTCTGAACCGAATTCGAGGGTGTGACCAAAATCACAGGTGGAATAATCGAGGAGTCTTAATTATCATTTCCCGCAAGGCGGATGTTTGATATATTTTATTTGTTTTATTTCCCGCAAAAGGCGGAGGTTTATATTTTTTTTGTCCCCAGAAATAAGGGTTGATTTTGAATTGTTTTAATTGATTGAATAAAGTGAATTGAATTGAGAATTTCTAATATTTTACGCGAAATTAAAGAAATAAATAATTTAAAAGAATACAAATACTAAAAGTGAATACTAAGTGAAATACTATTTAAAAAAATAAAAAAAGGAAACTAAAGAAAAGATAATCAGTTAAGAATACATTGTGTTGATAAAGTGAATTAACGAAAAGTGAAATTAAAATAAGCTAAGTAAAAAGGGAGTGTTAAATATGAAACCTCCGTCTAGTGCTTTTTAAGAATATTTTATCATTTGTCATTGTCAAAATAATATCAGGTTTGATTACAAGTTTAAATTCGGTGACCCCGAACTTTAAACATTAAAATCAATTTTTGATATAATTTTTTTATAAAAGTAATTTAAAGTATAATACTGATAATAATAATAACAAGGAACTAGAAACAAAAAAGAAACAATTGAAGGAAAATACGAAGAAAATAATTAAAAAAGAGGAAGAAATAATTCATATAAGGAACCTGTCCCAGGTGTGAATCTGAGTGATTCACTTGAGAAAAGTAACAGGATACTTTTCTGTACTTAAATACAAAAATTAATAAAATTGTAAGTTGGTGAGTCGATTACTATTTATCACATTATTTTATACATGATTACATTTACACATAACCATATTCTACACGTATAAAAATATATATACAAAAAATTATCTTGTATGCGACAAATAATAGTTAAGTTATTATAAAAGTTGTATTGTTATACACGATTTGAGAATTCAAATAGATCATGTTTTATTAAGAAGGGATATTTTACAATAATTATTACTTGTTATAAGCATAAAAGATTTTAAGGGGAATTAAAAATCTTGATCATTTGTAAGATTTTATATTAATTTCAATCGCATTAAAATTAATAAAACTGAGTATATTACATTCCACTCATATTACATTTAGTGTTTTATTACAGTTGTTATACTGTTGCCACCTTTTCCTTTTTTTACTTCTTTCAATTAAAGTACCGTCTAATCGGAGGCACTGAAGTAATAGTGCACTTAAAGGGGGGATCCTTTATTAAATTCTAATAATAATAATAATTATTACTTTAAAGAATTTAAGGTTTTATTTCTAAAGATATAAATACTGAGTATTTTCTTTTATTTAAAAATTTATCGAAAATCTCTTTTCGATACAGTTAAGTCTAAATTCGATTTAATTTAAAAACTTTCTTTTTTAATAATAAATTCAAACAATCGAATTTAAACCTAACAATTATATTATTAAAATATATCTATTAGTTAATAATAAATTAATAAAATGTTTGATATTATTGTTGATGAATAATGTTTTTACAAATCTTTGCAAATATTTTAATTGTTAATAAATCAAACGATGTTTAATGTTTAATTACATTATAACAAATTTTGATTGTTTTTTTAACTCCTTCGCAGTACTGATTTAGTGTTAAGCCAGTTTTCTGCCAGTACTGATTTTAATACTTTTTTAACTCCGACGTATTACTGATTCGGTTTTGGAGTCAGTATACTCCCAGTACTGATCGGGTTCCGAAAGTCAGTACCGACGGTCAGTACTGAGTCAGTACCATGTCGGTGTTTAACTCCGTCCTAACTCCGGACATTTCTACTTGGGACGTGTGTTTGAAAATTTACCTTTGCAATAATTTGTGTATTTAAATTTATTTTCATTTGAATGTCATAATTAATTAAAAATAAATAGTTTTTGACAAGTGTATAAAATTGTGTACTCGTTATCGAGTTCCGTTATCGTTCCGGGTTTCAAAGTGCGTATTCGTTAGGTTCAGGTGTTCGCGTCCCCCCTGCGTCAAATATTTATTTCATAAGTTTAAATTAATTCCAAGGTATATAAATGCAAAGTAAAATATAAATATGTTTAATAAAATAATTAATTATTTTTTTTAATTATATTTACTTTTTCTCTTTTATTGGATAATAAGAATTTGATTAAGAATTTCAAATAATTATGATACACAGTGTAAATCTAATGTTATTCTCCTAGTCAATTTGACTATTTTTTCCTGATTGCATCGACTAATTTTCCTGGTCACTTTAACTATGCTTGAATTTTATTACTTTGACTAGGATTGTATAGTTGGCTCCTCTCGTAACTAGGAAACCTAGTCAATTCCTGGTATACGCGGGTCCTAGGCATTTTTTTCGGTGTGTTAAATTGTTATTATTAAATTTAATAAGATTAAAAAATGAACAACTGAAAAGTAAAATATTAATTTTTTTCAATAAATTTATATTTATAAACATTCATAAACTTTTTTTATAATTTTTTTCAAGTTTATGTCAACAAAGCAATGTTGGCAAAGAGCGTCATGAACAATTTTTTTATACTCAGCCAGCACTTGCCGCCGTGGCTTGGCCAAGCTTTGGCGAAACAAAAATTCTGTACTGCGCCAGCACTAATTGTCGAGGCTCGGCTAGACTGCGCCGAACAATCGTCTGAGTACTAAGCCAGTGGTGAACATCGGCACTACACTGGCATTTCCCATTGGGAACTTGAAAAAAATTATAAAAAAAGTTTATAAATGTTTATAAATATAAATTTATTGAAAAAAATTAATATTTTACTTTTCAGTTGTTCATTTTTTATTCTTATTAAATTTAATAATAACAATTTAACACAATTGTCTAATTTTGTAAATAATAAATTATTTAAACAAATTAAATTTATAAACAAAATTTAAACTTTAATCTCAATAATAATTTAGTTCCTATTAAAATACTATTATACTTCTTACTATGAATAAAAAATTATTAAAAAATTACCACGTAATTTAAGAATTACGTAAAATGTTAAATGCAATAAGTAAAGTAATTTAATTGAATTATTAAAAATTTAGTTTAATTTATTTTATTTCAATTTATTATTTCTAACGTATCCCTATTTTTTTCTCTCATCTTTGACTCAATAATTGTATGTCTGAATGATACTGAGATATTAATACTTTACTGTACACATGTGTCGTTAGCATAGTGGTTAGAGCGTTAGTCTGTTAGTCCGTAGGTCGTAGGTTCGATTCCCCTCGTCAGCAATTTTGTTTATTTTCATAGGTTTGCGATATTTCTAGACTCCAATCGTTAGGTACTAAAATATGAAAATCTAATGCACACTTACTGTAATTGTTTATTATTTAATTTTTAAATGTTATAAACAATTTTTTTCTACTTCATTTACTATATTCATATTGTTAGTCTCCATCTTTAATACAATTTCTTTAAGAAGAGAAATATTTTATGAATAATAACTATTTATTAATATTATTTACCATTTTGTTGTTAAATTATTTATAATTATGAATTTACGACTAATTAATAACAATACGGCATTTATTGCGGCAATATTCTCAGCCAGCACTGGTCCAGTGCTGCGCCAGCGCTGTCTGGCAGCACTGACAGACAGTACTTCGGCAGCGCCAGACGGCGTTATCATCCCAGTGCCATGCCAGTGCTGGCTCTCAGCCTTGCCGCCAGTGCTGGCGCAGTACTACGCCAGTTGTAAATTTCCCATTGGGCATATTGAAAAAAATTAAATGCAGGCAGATATTTGTACCTATATTTTTTTATAAAAAAGTGAAGTCACAATTTTATTACAAATTTTAGAAAGACGAAAAAAATATTTTTGAAAATTCAAAAAACACACTTGAAAAATTACACAGGACAGGATGGGAAAAAAGAGACGAAGATAAATGGCTCAGCGTCCTCTTTTTTTATAGGAATTAACTTACTGAAAGCAATCTTTCAGGTCCTCTGCCAAGTTTTTAAGTAATTAGATTGGACAACATTTCAAAACTAAAATCTTGAAATGTAAAAAAAATTCTTTTCGAAAGTATGTCTATTAGAAAGTGTTTAATTAAATTTCTCTTATTATTTTTTTTCTTTTATTGTTTTTTTGTTTTTATTTCTTTATTTTCTATTAAATTTTTATTTAATTTTCTATCATGTTTTATTGTTTTTTATTATATTTTTCTATTTTTTATTATTTTTTTATTCTTTTCATATTTCTTTCTATCTGCATTTCTATATTTTTTGTTTTTCTGTATTTTTTTACTATTTTATACCTACTATTTTTCACTGTTTTTTTTACTATTCTATTTTTTTATTATTTTTTTTATTGTTTCCATATTTCTTTCTATTTTTTTGCCTTTCTGCATTTTTTCGCTATTTTATATTTTTTAACATTACATTTTTTTATATTTGTTCATTTCATTAAATACCGATTTTATAATTTTTAATTCATTATATTTTCCAATTAATTTAAGTAAATTAGAAAATAATTAATTATTTATTATTAGGTAATTAACTTAAGTTAACTTAAGTTAATTGTAAAATATAATCAATTGAAAATTACAAAATCGGTATTCCCTTTTTCTTCAAACACTTTATAGGAATTAATTTGTCTATTAATTAAAATAAAATCCAAGTTTAATTAAAGATTAGCGCAATTCAAGATTTGTAGAATAGGAAATTAGGTGGATTGAGAAGAAAGGGGGGCAAGGGAGGGGATTTAGTTTTTTTCGTTGAAAGTATTTATTTAGCTTTAAGCCACGAGTCATTTCGTTACTCTGAACCATGTGCTGTAATTGCTTTCCGATCGGCGCCGGCTGCAGTATATATTGCAATTTATATTCTTCGTAATCGGTTGGTTTAAGAAGACGTATAAATTAAATAAGTACTTTTGCGCTACAGACCTTCTGTTCTTTTTTTAAACCTGTCATCGTCAGAATTTCTGCAACAAAAGGAAAGAACACGGTATTGAGAATATTAATCTAAATCAGAGAAGAAGGTAATTTTTTTTTATATTTCAAAGAAAATAAATTAATTTTTTCGTTTCTTTCAGCTAATACATTCTCATCAAAAATAAGATGGTTTTGTTTTTAGTACAAATAAAGAATAAAATTTTATTCAAAAATGTTTTTTTATATTATAAAAAAAATTTATTTTTTCCTTTCTTTCAGTTTTTTTAGGGCAAAAAAAGATATTTAAAATTACACTCAAAGATGTTTTGACCAAAAGTTATATTTGAAACAACCAAATTTTTATTGAATTAAAGAAATTTTATTTGTAGGTTAAAATGTAAAATGAAAAATTTATTTATTCCATCACTCTGAATTTAGAATAAACTTGCTATATGGCTGTTAGACCGAATGATAAAAATTTGAATCACGGCAAATTGAAATTGACGAAATAAACGTACCCTGGAATATTTACTATAAAATAAAAATGAAATCAACAATAAAGTTACTCGCAATTCACGAATTCAAGAGAGCTATTTGATTTAAAAAAAATAACACTCGCTTTTTGCAAATAACTTTCTACAAATAGAAATCATTTCAACGAGAATGGGAAAATTCATTTTTCTTTTTACTCCCGTTTTTTCTCACTCGATTATAAATATGTGATGAATTTTGCAATAATTTTAAAAAATTCCTCACAAAAGAAAGATGCTTAACACTTTTTAGAGATTTCGAGGAAAAAATGGTTGCTCTCACTGCAGTTGCGGAAAATAAATGACAAAATAAAAGTGTTAAAAACAGGAAAACAAATGTTTCCGATAGTTTTGCATAATCTTCCGGTTCGACGAATTCAATTTATATTTATGAGCCTGCTATTATATTAGGAACTCTTTTGTTTTATTAATCTCATGAAAATTCTTTCGCTCTGACACGTGATTGGCAACGCGGAAGCTGCAATTTAAAAAAATTAAGCACTGAAAAAAGTACAACTTCTTTCTTAACGTTCAAATTTCAGCCATTTTTTAAATAGTATAAATAAATATTAAAATTTATACACTAATAAAAGTATAATAAAAATAATTTTGTATGTAAATAAAAAATATTGTATTTCAAATAGGGGAACACAGGGTTGGACCACCTTATGAACTTTGTTTATAACTTTTTAAGAAACTAATTTAGACAATTGTATTGGCACAAAAAGTTAGGTGCCACTAAGAGAAACTTCGTCAGTAGGTGGCGCTTGTGTTCTTATTAAAATAAATCTGGCGTCCTACCTCTAATAAGGTCCAACCCTAACAATTACATTAATTTACGAATTTCTTTAATTATAAAATTATTCGAAAATATCAATAATTTTATTTAAAATAAATATTTTATCATTTTCATTTCTCCACAGGAATTAAGATTTTCAAAAATTTCCAATTCAAACCTTTTTGAAATTCAACAACTTATAATATTTCATTAAAATATCAGAAGAATTTGAATTATTAAAATTTTTCAAAAATCTAAGTTCTTTAAAATTTCTAATTAAATTCATTAAAAATTGAAATTTTATAAAATTTTAAATTGAAACCTTTTGAAGTTCATCTATTTATAAAAATTTGTAAACGCAACTCTTTTAAAATTCAATTAATTTTGAAATATTTAAGTATAAAATTATTCATTAAATAATAATTTATAAATAATTTTATGATAATTCTTCAAGAATTAAGTTGTTTGAAAAGAAATTGTTGTCAGAAGTAGAAAAAATTGAAGGTTTTGTATTAGAATTCGTGGTAATTTCATAGTTTATGAGGCAAACAAATGAAACACCAAAGTTTAGAATTTTCTTATGAATTTTAAAAATTTAATTTTTTTTCAGTAATTTTAATAAAAATTAATAAATGATTTAATGATTTAATTTAATCATTTAATAAAAATTTTAATAAAAATCCCTGACTTTTCCCTGACCTGTGGCAACCCTGAATTATGGTGCACAAAATAATATTAGTTCGAAAGGAAAATTTATAACGTAACGTAATACAATAATTGAACTCTAATAAATTATTATTTAATGCAGTTTTATTACCGGGAATATTTTATTTATCATCTAAATGAAGCATTTCTATTTTCCTAATGAGCATACATTTTCACAGTGAATTTTGTTTGATATTGCAGATAAAAGTGCTTGTTATATATTCATGTAGTGAAAATGCATGTTAATTGAATTGTAAACTTTTCAAGTATACGCGGATGGTTATACTAACAGATCGATTACGCAATTGCTTTACAGATGAAACTGATATTCAATTTAGCATTCTCTTTTTTGCAGTTGCAAAAAAGGGAATCATCTTTCTTTTTAATTTCTACTTCATCAAAACTAATATCTCAATTTACAATTGTTGTTCTAGTTTAAGAGTCTAATTATATATGCACTGAGAAAACTGTTTAGTGCCAGCTCGCTTGTAACTTATACTTTTCATTTAATTTTCACCCTTTTAATTTCTTATTTATTATTTATGTTTCATTAATGTTATTGTTTTTCCATTTTTTACTGCGCTTTTAATTATTTTTATGTATTTATATTTATACTTATTTATACTTTATAATTTCATATTTTTAATTTTTTATCTATTAATTTTAATTTTGATTAATTTAAAATATTTTGTTATTTTTATTTGTTACCTCATTTTATTAACTTTTACGCGAAAAAATCCGCCATTGCCGGGATTCGAACCCCTAATTTCGAAGTACCAGTCAGGAGCACTATCGACCAGACCATGAGTAGTGTTTATTGTTGTTCGATGTAAAAGGATATAAACTGCAAAAGAAAGTTTCTAAACAATATATTTTTCGAAAAACAAACAATTTTTTGATGAGTAAAACTAAAAGATTTTTGGGAGTAAAAAAAATTTACTACTTAATTATTTTTTAAAAACTATTGACAGGATAATACTTTTTCCCTCGTGTATGTACATTAAAAGAGAAAAATTATTTTTAAGAATATAAAAGAATAAGTAATGACAAATTCAATCTTTTGGAGAAGTGTTTACTAAAAAGCGAGCTAAAAAGAAAACTGAATATTAGTTAGTTTTTTTTTGCAATTTTTTCTGTAATGAAACTCTCGTGAAATGGCTTGATTTGGACGACAGGATGTGTCCAGAGTCAATTTCCTGAATGTGTTTCAATTTTCACCGTACTCGATAATATAATACGCTTCACTGGCTGCACGACATTTTGAAAACGAAAAGCGAAAACTCATTGCGACTGGGAACTGAAAACGTGCTGTGAAACTATATATGAATGTCATCTCACCATGACTGATGTACTGCCTCCTATATAGTTTATCTACATATGTGTATATTTACTTCTGTTATTACTTTGATATTGTTCTTATCGCACATTTCATAAACATAAAAGGGCAACAAATTCATTCCTCTAGAAATTAAAATTTATTCTTTCATTTACTTCAAAACTCAAATAATGAATAGGTATAATAAATATAATAATTATTATAATAAAAAACTAGCAAATGTCACACGCGTGGAACGAGATATTCAATATTATTATTATACAAATTACAAATTTTTTTATTTTCAAATAGAAATTTTTGATTAATTTCATATTCAAAATTTTTAAAACAATTCGATTATTTTCTTAAATAGTAAAATCTTTGCAAAAATTCAATTATTTTCTATAAAATTTCACGAAAAAATTCAATTATTTTCTAAAATTTTAATAAATCCTTCGAAACAATTCAATTACTTTTATATTTTTATAAATAGTAAAATTCTCTACAAGTATTCAATTATTTTTAATACAATTTTAAAAAACATTTCATAAAAAAATTGTAATAAATATTAATATTCGAAAAAATTCAATTATTTTCTCAAATTTTAATGAAACAGAATTTAAATATTTACAAAAACTTAAATAAAGTTGGTTACTAAAGCTTAACTTTCTATCAATTTATTATTTTAATAAAATTTTAATATTGAAATTATTAATTACATTTACAATTATTAACAACATCGATTATATTCAGTAAATTAAAGAAATTTAAAAAAAAAATTTTTTTTTTTATTTTAATAAAATTTCTTGAATTAATTCAATTATTTTAGAATATTTTAATAATATTCTTAAGGGGTTACACCACTCTAGAGCCCTAAAAAAAGGCCTAACTTTGACAATTTATTTTAGGAGTATGAAAAAAATAATTGAATCTCTCTCTTTTAGGCTTTATTAAACATGTATTTAAGTATAAAAAAAATTTTTATTTTTACATGTTGATAAAAAATGGCGGCTTTTAAGCCAATCTTTGGAATCACCTTCTTCAAGAGGGCCTCTACGGGCGACCGTGATTCCAGGAACTCGTGATATCTGAATCAAAATCAATAACGGGATCTTAATCTACATAAGATTTGCTAGTAAAGTACGTACGATTTTAGCTTTACATCAATTTTTTGCAAAATGGCGGCTTTTTTAAAAAAATGTTCAATTTTTGACCAAAAAAATTAGCATTAAATTGTTTATAAAAAAAAGTTACAATGATAACAAAAAAATCGTACGTACTTTACTAGATTATGTTACTGTGAAGCTACAGTTAAAATTTCAGGTAGATATGTGCTATAGTCTCCGAGTACCATGGTCGCCCGCTTTTTGAAAAATGCAGTTTCGAGAAAAAGTTGTTTAAAGTTTTAAGTGTTGAAAATTTTGTTATATGCACGGAGAGAAATCTGCTGCTAATATTACTCGAAAGAGCACATTACTTAAATTGCTTAACGTTTCTCTTATATTTTTAGCATGGATTCATATACTTATTGTAAAAATACTTTCAATGCAATAAGCATAAGAGACAGTAGCTAATTTTGCACGAAATCTTTATTATAAATACAAAGAGAACGTGCTATAAAAGTATTAGATTCTTCTTATAAGAATCGCTCGAACTCCGACTGATTTTCAGGCGGACTTTATACAACACAATCTTACTTGCGTGTACGCACATATAACTCACACACACATATATTTCTCTGGACAGTTTTGTCGTTCTGTAAAACATTATATATTATATGTAGTATTTAATACTTGTTGCTGTTATAAAAAGATAATATTTATTTAATAGTAAAAATATTATTTAAAAATTATTGCATTTTTATTCGTGTTTGAATATATAAGCAACATGTGAAAATTGTTAGGTTATGTTATTGCAAACGTCACCGCTTTGTACGCGTTCCGTTCCTCGAAACCATCCAGAGAAATATTATGTGTGTGTGAGTTATATGTGCGTACACGCAAGTAAGATTGTGTTGTATAAAGTCTGCCTGAAAATCAGTCGGAGTTCGAGCGATTCTTATAAGAAGAATCTAATACTTTTATAGCACGTTCTCTTTGTATTTATAATATAGATTTCGTGCAAAATTAGCAGCAGCTTTTTGTTTTTATTGCATCGAACTCTCCATTACATTAAATAGATGATTTCGTATATAAATTATTATAACCTCAAGCTAAAATTCTATTCAGCAGTGACTAATAAAATTTGTAAAGATTCTGCAAGCAATAATAGCAACAGATTTCTCTCCGTGTGTGATGCCGTTTTTCAGCTGACTGACTCACACATACAGCAGTATTGATGAACAAGCACTTCATAGCGACCTTTTGGAGAACTATTAGAGCCTTCAGGCCCTGTTGGTGCATTAGTGCAGAGGGGAAAGGGGTAGAAAGGGGACACAAACCGCTCCGAACCCTCCGACACTACAGCGGATTAGAAAGGGAAGAAATTATTTTTTCACCATTCTACCAATCGAATTATGTTTTTAGGACCCTAAAGTGTACTTTAAGCAAAAAAAAAATTTTTCGATTTTTTGAAAATCCTAGAGTGGTGTAACCCCTTAAAAGAATTTATTTATTTATTTTTTTAAAATTTTAATAAATTTCAATAATTAAATGTTTAATTTTAATTATTAAGAAACACGATTATTTTCAAAACTTGATAAAATTTTTCATAGAATTTAATTACTTTAAAAATTCCCAATTAAAATTATTAAAGATACTCCATTATTTGAAAAAAATTCAAAGAAATTCATTAAAAGAATTTAATCAGGATTTTTAAGAATTTTTCAAAAATTCTTCCATAAAATTCAATTATTCTCAAATTTTTGATAAAATTCTTCGAAAGAATTCAATTATTTTCAAATTTTTTGATAACATTTTTTGCAAGAATTCAATGATTTTCAACAATACATTCATTTTAAAAGTGAAAATATATTTAAAAAGAAAAATTTTTAATTAAAAAAGTTAAGAAACAAAAAAGAAAACAACAATTAACTTCAAACGGCGAACAGATTACCGGAAAACAACGATTTTTAATATAGATTTCTCTTATTTAATTCAAACGGCCATTGATAGAATGAAAAATCATAGGGGAAGGGATAAACGATCGCTGAGTGGATGACCTGAATTGAGAAAATTGAAGGGGATGTATTAATTAAAACTCTTTTTTAGAAAGGAAATAAAATCAAACAGTAATATTTAATTTATTTAAAATAAATTTAATTTAATTCAAAAATAAATAAATAATTCTTTTCACATTTTATTAATTTTAATTTATTTAAAATTACATCATTTGTAATTTACTTATTTCTAATTTTTATTAATTTATTTGTAATACAATAAATGTGATTCCTTTCACCTTTTATAATTATGAATTTTTGTTTTATTAAAACTAATTTATTTTAGTTTCAATAAATTATTAAACAATTCATGTTTAATTTAACTTTAATTAAAATTTCAGTGTCAATTTTAATTTGAATTTATTTTTAATTTAATAGAAAAAAAATTCGTCCTTTACCCTTTGGTAATATGAATTTTATTTATTAAAAATTGTCTGTGGAAAATGTGAAAAATTTAATTAACGTTTAAATACATCTCATTCATTCAGTATATAAAAATTATTGTGAGCTCTTAATTAAAACTCTGCCAATGTCACGTTAATTAACGAACGGACTTTTTCTTTGGTTTTCTTTTTCTTTTTTTTCAAAACTCAGACTACAATTTTTTTTTGTTTTACACACTGAAAATTTCATACTAAGGTAAAAGCACCAGTACCTGGACATTGCAAAATATGGAACCTATAGATGGACAGTAACAAAAAGAATTAAAACTCCTTTCAATGTAAATGAAAAAATAATATATGCCGTTTTTTAATATTAGCTTTTAGATCTCTGTTGGTTATAATTCAATTTTTTAATTTCCAAGCTCAAAATTTATCAAAAAAAAATTATAAGTCTCGAACTACTCAAAATGAGTGTCCAAGTTTACCTTCTGCTTCATAACCTCAAAAACCAGCAGCACCAGTAGTTGGACAAAAACTTAACAGGCTTCAGTCTAATTAAATAATGAATTAATTAACATAAAATGACTAACTAATAAATTTAATAGCTGACAATATTAACTAATATACAAATGCAAACATTGTATGTAAATAAATATCATGCGTATTTTCTTGTAATGTCCAACTATTGGTCCTTATCGTGTCCAACTACTGGACCGAATAGACCCTCTAAAATGGCATGTCCAACTATTACGGTAAAGAAGCAATTAGTTATTTTCTAGATTTATATTTAACTAAAGTAAAAATTTAGACTAATTTTTTTAATTTGAATTCTTTAATCATAATACAAACGAAATATAAAAAGTTTGGCAACCCAATGGGAAATGCCAGTGTAGTGCCAATGTTCACCACTGGCTTAGTACTCAGACGATTGTTCGGCGTAGTCTAGCCGAGCCTCGACAATTAGTGCTGGCGCAGTACAGAATTTTTGTTTCGCCAAAGCTTGGTCAAGCCACGGCGGCAAGTGCTGGCTGAGTATAGAAAAATTGTTCACAACGCTCTTTGCCAACATTGCTTTTTTGACATAAACTTGAAAAAAATTATAAAAAAAGTTTATAAATGTTTATAAATATAAATTTATTGAAAAAAATTAATATTTTACTTTTCAGTTGTTCATTTTTTATTCTTATTAAATTTAATAATAACAATTTAACACAATTGTCTAATTTTGTAAATAATAAATTATTTAAACAAATTAAAATTATAAACAAAATTTAAACTTTAATCTCAATAATAATTTGGTTCCTATTAAAATACTATTATACTTCTTACTATGAATAAAAAATTATTAAAAAATTACCACGTAATTTAAGAATTACGTAAAATGTTAAATGCAATAAGTAAAGTAATTTAATTGAATTATTAAAAATTTAGTTTAATTTATTTTATTTCAATTTATTATTTCTAACGTATCCCTATTTTTTTCTCTCATCTTTGACTCAATAATTGTATGTCTGAATGATACTGAGATATTAATACTTTACTGTACACATGTGTCGTTAGCATAGTGGTTAGAGCGTTAGTCTGTTAGTCCGTAGGTCGTAGGTTCGATTCCCCTCGTCAGCAATTTTGTTTATTTTCATAGGTTTGCGATATTTCTAGACTCCAATCGTTAGGTACTAAAATATGAAAATCTAATGCACACTTACTGTAATTGTTTATTATTTAATTTTTAAATGTTATAAACAATTTTTTTCTACTTCATTTACTATATTCATATTGTTAGTCTTCATATTTAATACAATTTCTTTAAGAAGAGAAATATTTTATGAATAATAACTATTTATTAATATTATTTACCATTTTGTTGTTAAATTATTTATAATTATGAATTTACGACTAATTAATAACAATACGGCATTTATTGCGGCAATATTCTCAGCCAGCACTGGTCCAGTGCTGCGCCAGCGCTGTCTGGCAGCACTGACAGACAGTACTTCGGCAGCGCCAGACGGCATTATCATCCCAGTGCCATGCCAGTGCTGGCTCTCAGCCTTGCCGCCAGTGCTGCCAGTGCTGGCGCAGTACTACGCCAGTTGTAAATTTCCCATTGGGAAGTAAAACTATACTATTTTTTAAAAAATCGTTGCTAAATTTGCTTCTATCTTAAAAGTGTCCAAGTACTGGTGCTTTTACCTTACATAGTTGATAAAAATTTTCTTTTATTTGTTTATTTTCTGGAAATAAAACAAAAAAATTTTTTAATTGTTAGATTGTTTCGTTTTCTGTCTCAATTTGATGTACTTAGAAAAACTGTCTTAGAGAAGATTTACTATTTTCTGAGATAAACATATTGAAATGAAATTGTATTTATAAAAAAAGATGCGACTAATTACTTTTATGGTAGCAGTAAAATTATTAAAGGCGCGTTAAACTTGAAATCATTGCATTTAAATAATATTCCAAATATAATAACAAGTAGTTAATTTTTCTTCTTATTCGAGAAAAGAATAAAAAATCGGCGGAAAAAAATAAAAATGCGAATATTTTATAAATGATATTTAAGATTAAAGTTTTAAGTCTCTTTGACAGGCATTCTTGCTAATAATTACCTGTCTCGACGACTTTGTCCTTTCTGATGGTTAATTGTCCGTTTCTTCCTTCGACTAACGCTTCAGTGCAATGCACAAAGCCACTCTATTCTGGAGTCACTATTTAAACTTTTCCTTGGTACGGACAATTCAAGCGGCCATTATTTTGAGTCAACGATAAGACTTGTATTTTGCCAAGAAAGTACATTAGATCACAAAACAGATTATTAGCTATATTCATCCCTCTCTCTTTCCCTCCAACTCTACAGTGAACTCATAATACTTGAAATTTAACTTTTCCAAGATAATGAACATGCACTTGAAATGGATTCAAAATTTTTTATTTTTTATTACTGAAAGGCGAGGACTTATTTTTTTTAAACAAAAATACATAATAACTTTAAATGGCAAAAATACTAAAAACGAAAAAAATATTTAAACAATAAACTAATTAAAATACTCTTTAAATATCTAAAATTAAGTGAAATTAAAAAACGCAAATTTAATACTTTTTACTTTATGAATTTGAAAAAATGAATACTCACAATATAACTTTTTCGATTGTATTTTCAAAAAATGCGATATTTTTCATCAGGGTTGCCACCAAAATTTAATTTTGCTTTCCTCTGACATTTCCCTAATTTCCAGACAGAACCTTGACTTTTTCCTTAACCAAAAAGGATAATCTGATTCACACTACTGTAACTTTTCCAAATGTATTTTCAAGATTTTAATTCAATTATTTTCTAGAAATTGTAATAAAAATTCTTCTCTATTTCAATTATATCAATTATTTTAAATATTATTTTTTTAAAAAGTGCTTTGAGAATTTATTTGTTCAAAGAAATAAAAAAAAATTACCTAAAATAATAACAATGAAATCCACTTGTTTACAATTCTTTAAAATTTTAATTTTCTAAAATTTGAAATTGAAATAACTTTTAAAATTCAATTATTTGTAATAGTTGTAAGCATCTCTTCTTATAAAATTCAATTATTTTAAAAATTTTATATTAAAATTTAATAAAAATTTTTAAAAATGATTCTTTAATCATTTTTAATAATTTTTTAGAAAGTTCTTTGAGAATTTAATTATTTGAGCAATAAAAAAAAAGTTCACTTAAAATAAATCTGAAATACGTATGTTTACAATTCAATTTTATTAAATTTCAAAATAAAATGAATTATTTTAAAATAAATTGAATTTCATATTCTGTAAAATTCGAGGTAAAATTTAATTATTGTCTGAAATAGAAAAAGCTTTATAAGGTTTTCTATTAAAATTCGTAGTGATTTAAAAGTTTATAAAGATAATCAAAACAATATTAAAAAAAATAATTCTTTTTAATATTTTCAATCTTTGATCCCTGATTTGTGCCAAGCTTATTTGATTTATTTTAATGAAATTCGATTTTTTCGACTTTTTTTCCACATATTGCATTAAGATACTAATATTTTTTGTTATAGAATGCTAATTTTGAATAATTAAAATTAAAAATTTGAAAGATTTTAGTTTTTTGAAAATATGTGATTCAAATTTTTTTAGAAATCTATTCAATTTTTGAATATATATATATATATAAAATTTTGAATTAGTGAAATATCGTAACATTTAATTAAAAAGAATTTAAATTTAATCCTCCCAGGAGGAAAAGTCGGACGAATGTCGGATTATACAACCGCCTGGGATCCGCGCCCGTACGGACCGCCAGCACCGATGGTCTGTACCGATTCGGATCCTAAAATGTAACCGGCGCGGAACAGATTAGGCTCCGACTTTTGGATCCGCCTTTCTACTTTCGTCAGTACTGGCGCGGTACTGGATTTGTTCCGCCTGCAGACGGATGTTAGGTCTGTACTGGCTCGGTGCTGGGGCGGATCCGACTGCGGATCTCGTCATTTATTGTTATAGTTTACATTATCAGTATAATCATAAATTTATTTTATTATTATAATTAATTATTACAATAACTAATTGCATTTATTATATAATATTATTATTAGTTAACCAATAAATAAATTAATAGTATTCATGCAAAGGAAGAATATAAGAAACTTAATTTTTTCATTATATATATAAAAATCCAACTTTATTAATGTGCAATTAAATAAATAATTTTTAATAAATAATATATTAATTTGAAAGAAGTAAAATATATTTAACTTCAAAGAAAATGTGATCAATATATTATAATGCCTACAATAAATAACATATTAAATACAATATGTAAAAAAGAGATTATTATTAATTAATTTATTATTAATTAATTAATAATCTCTTTTTAATTTAAACAATATATTAAGTAATTATTTATTGACACTTTTCTGCAAATTAAATAATTAAAAAAATGTGTTGTGCATTAAAATTTTATTCAATTTAATACTATTACTTATATGTTATAAATTGTTTTGCAGTGAAGTTATGTTCATATTATTCGATATATTATGTAATAAAATATTAAAAAACATAATAATAAAAATATAACATTTTTTTTAAACGAAATATTGAAATATTCATAAATACACATTCAGTAAAGTATTGAAAATATACCGGTATTACATCAGTTCGTATTTGAAAATTGCCTATTGCCGCGTAGTAATTTTACAATTTTCATTTTAGCTAGTGAGACTTGAAAGCATTTAAGGTTTGAGAGTTCCATGCGAGCGTAGCATAGTGGTTAGCGTGCGAGATTTCGGTGCGTAAATATTCGGTTAGGCGTAGGTTCGTACCCCCAAGCGTTAGGATTTTTCAAATGTGTATGTAATAAAAAATTGCGTTTAAGTGTATAAAGAAATAAAAAAATGTGTAAAGTGAACTGTCAATGAATTTTCATCCGTATTTATCTTTTGCAATTAATTATTATTTTTTTATTGATATTTGTTGAAATTATTATTTTGATCCGAGCCGGTTGTCAGGCGGTAGAATGCCAGCATTGCCAGCGCACATCTGGCTAGGAAATGAAAGATCCGCAGTCGGTACAGTGCCGGGTCCCAGCCGGTTGAATTATACACGGAACGGCTCTTCGCGGCCGGTTACCGGGCGGTAGAATGCCAGTTCCGAGACGGATGGCCAGCCAGCTCCTGGCCAAGTCATCTTTTGGTAGAATACCAGTTCTCGGACGGTAGGCAGGCGGTTCCCAGCCAGTACCACTACTCCGGCGTCGGTACAGGCGAGGATCCGCGCCGGTTGGAAATTTCCCACTGGGCTATTATGAAATTTCCTTTTTTTAATAATCGAATTCTCAAAAAAGTTTCTCAAAATTACTAAAAATAATTGTTTTAAAGGAAAATTTTAGTTAAAAATTCCAGAAAAATCATTCAATATAAGAAGAATTACTATTGTAATTATTGTTGAAATTATTAAATTTTCAGAAGATTTGATATTGTAATTTTTCAAAATTTCAGTTCTTGTTGAAAAATAAATAACAATAACAAAATTACTAAAGCATTGAATAATTTAATTTTGAAAAAATTGGATTTCAGAAAAATTTTTATTTAAATTTAACTAAAATTTCTTCAAGATAATTAATTCCCAAAAACAATTAATTGAAAAATTTTTAAACAATTCCAAAATTCGTTAAATTTTATTAAAATAAATTTTATATTTTAATGAAATTATTGACCTTTTTTTAAAAAATAGTCTTGTCATAGAAGGAAAAATATTAAAAATTGAAAAAAAAATTATTTCAAAATCATTAAAATGCAACTGCGTTAAAATCTAAAAATAACAAAACACACGCGAAAATGACTAATTTTAAGATTGGACAGAATGAATGAATGACGGAACGACGATTATTAAAAGTAATTATTTACTTCTTTATTAGATTCATTATAAAATAAATTAACGTTTAATATGTATGTAAACAAATATTTATTATTATAAATAAATTATCTTTTTTATTAGGATAATATTTTATTTTTCTACAGGATGGTTAACGAATTAAAATTTATCCCCCCTCTATTAGTTGTTTTAAAGAAATAAGAAATAAATAAATAATAATATTAAAAGTAAATAATATATATTATATGTTACATCGAAAATGTATCTATTTTCTTTAAATATTAAATCAATTAATTTAAATTTGTACTTTTTTAAAATTAATAAATTTGAATGATTGAACAGATTATATTATCCGTTCAATCAAAAAATGGAATAAAAAGTTAGTAAATAATAATTATAATAATAATAAAAAATATTTTAATATTTTCCCCACTTTTATAATGAGTGGCAGGGCACTTTCCATTAAAGAGAAATCTTTACTGCTGGGTTTTTCGATTTCGAAGATGTATCTTCTTCACATAGTGGGACGAGGTTTTGATAGATGAGTCTAGAAGAGATTAAGGATCGTTTTAAGATCGTCTGGTGATAATAGAAAGAGTTGAGGAAGATGGAATCGTAGTTTTCGCTTAACGTTAATGTAAAAACATTGAGAAAACGATAAAAGAAAAAAAGCACAAGTTGAAAACATGGTGTGTGTAAACTCTTAACCGCATTTTTCAAGAACTATGCAAAAAAAGGAAACCAATTTAACACGTAAATCCAAAACCCAAAGTAAAGATATTTTTTACTTTACAAAAATTGTAAATTAAAAATTATAATATTTGCATTTACAAATTTATTGAATATGTCAATTACTTTCTAAAATTGTTATTTTTATTTTATTGTATTTTATTATTTTCATTTTCTTTTAATATTTTACTTTTACTATTTATTATTATTATCATTATTATCTTACTATATTTATTTATTCTTGTTTTGTTCTTTTTATTTTCTATTATTACTATTATAATTTGTTGCTTTCAATTTTTTCTACACAATATTTTAGTAGTATTTTTATTATTTTTATAATAAAATTTTCATTTTTTAAACTTAAATTAAAATCCACTGTAAACTCCTTTTTTATTTTATATTTTAAAAATAGTAATTAAAGGCTATTACTGGACGTAAAATAGAAGGAACTTTTAGTTTTTATTACACAATATTTTAGTTTATTATTATTTTAAAATTTTTATTTTTGAATTTAAATTGTTAGATGCGCGCGCAGTTAAAAATGTAGATTCACTTTACTTACAGTTATTCAATATTCCTCCTTTCATTTTCAATAAGAAATTTTTTTTATTTTTTTAATTTTTAATTATTATGTTTTGTGAAAAGTTTACGGTAAGAGGAAAAGAAATTCGGGCGCAACGTTTGTTATTATTTTAGAAAACATTCTTTTAATACATAAAAACTAGAATTGAATAAAAAATTCAGATAATATGAATTTAAAATATTTAAATAATGTAATTTTAAACTTTTTAAAATGAAAAAGCAAAATTTGAACTTGTAAGTTAAATTAATTACAAGAAGGAGGAACTGCGTGCGCAGTATTTTAATATAAAATAAAAAGTTTAATTTAGATAAAAAATTGAAATTGTAGTTAATTCCTAAAACGGTTTGAAAATAATTTTATTTATAATTATCAATATAAAATTATTTTCAAACTGTTTCAATTTCTTTTGTTTAGAAATTTTTACTAAAAAACGTTTTTTTGTATTTCTTATCAAATATTCAGAATCTTCTAAATTTATTCGTATACATATATATGAATCAAAATATATATAACTTATCTCTTGGTATATACGGTTAATCGAGGGATCCATAGATCTCGACCTACCGTCGTATTTTGAATTCGTGTGGTATTCATATCAACGTAAAACCGTTCCATATCGCGTTTCATTTTGTGTACACAAGGTAAACGAAATTTTCCGGGGACACATGCGGATATTCCGAACCAAAGCGCTCGAAGGATTTCGTGGATTTTTGTCAAATCCTCTCTTTGTGTTTTATTTTTTTTCTTTTTATTATTATTTTTTTTAGGAAAGTTATACGTAGTCACGTCTACTAAACCGTGGACATAGGTAGACATCTCAGTGGTTTTTTTTCATCTCTTGTTACACTGATACTTTTTTGTCCAAAAAAAAGAAACAAAACCATTTTACAATTGACAGAAAAATTGTCTTCTCTCTTTGCTTTTGTGTTATTTTGCCCATTTTTAAGAAATGAGAAAGAAAAAAAATTTCCTAAATTTAAAATAAATAAATGACTTTAGTTTTTATTGATAAGACAGATTTTTTGATTGAATACAAAAAAATATAAAATTTGAATTTCAAAATGAGAAAATAAATTCAAATTCAAAGTAAATTCAATTCAAAGGAGAAAAAAAAATCGAGAAAATAGAAATATTTATTTTAGCAGTCAGCTGATCGTGTAAACGACGCCATTTTGTATCCAACTTTTTTACCAACAAAGGCTCGTTTTAGTAGGTAAAACAGAGTTTCAGATTATTTTCAGAAAACTACAATTTTTTTAAAATTCAAAATAAATAAATTTACATTTTAAAAAAAGAAAAAAAAATGATAGAGAATATTTATTTAATGATAATTATTTTTGAATTCTTTTTAAATGAAATAAAATTGGTTGGAAAATCACATAAAGAATTCATAAACAGAATAAAATATTACCTCAAAAAAAAAAAAAATTTACGAATTTTTTTTATTAATTAAAAAGTAGGTACTTTTATATATGAATTTTTTTCTTTTACGAATCCAACTCTATTTTACAATTTTTATATTTACCTCCCGTTCTGTATATATATGTGTGTGCTAAATTCAGTCGTTAGTAAACCCGAGAAATAAAATGGTCAGTTCTTTTTATCATCTCGTTAAATTTTACTTCATATAGAATACCGTGGCACATCAATAGCCATTTGAGTTGTCCATTTTATGAAAGGGAAAAATAATAATTTCGTCAAATCTATATATGCACTCACGCTATCCGGAGTGCCTTTTTTTAAAAAAAAGAATGCAAACACTATACGAAAAAGTCAAATTAATAAAATAGAGTTAGAAAGAAAATTAAAAATAAAATTGAAAAAAAGTTGAAAAAAAAATTCCAAGTGACAGTGAAACGTTTTAAAATAATTATACAATGTATATTTCATTAAATCACGTGAGACATCTTTTTTTACATTCATACATACCGCTAAACAAAAACTTATATATAAAGTGAATAATAATTTTTACTCAAATATTTTTCAATATTTTAGCATTTTATTTATATTATGCAAATAAATTTAAAGTTTTATTATATTTTTATTTAATCTTCAATGTTTTTAATATTTATCTTTATTTTATTATTTAGGAATAATTAGTTGAACACTTCACTTTATAACTATTCGAAATCAATACAAAATTAACTAAAATAAACATTTGTAACTAAGTGCGTTTCATTTATACTTTATAAATGTTTTTAAAAAAGAGAAAAAGATGAATGTAATTAATTTGAAAGAAATATTAAATATTAATTAACATTCACCTTGCATAGTTAATTAAACATTTCTTTTATTTGAATTTTTAATAAAGAATATAATTTGGCCCGCGCTGGTTGCTAGACGGACGAATGCCAGTACAACGCCGGGTGTTTGGCGGGCTGAAACCTGCACCGAGCCGGACGCATTTTGCAATAGAATCACAGTGCGAATGTACTTTCGGCTCTTTAAAAATTAATAATACAAAAATGTTTAACTCTCTGGTGATGCTAACGACCGTTATCGTCAAAAATCGTCATTCTGGACCGACAACCATATCGGAATAATTATCTTAAGAATAACACCTGACTCTAAACCAAAGAGTTCAATCGACGTCTAATAGATGTCACTAATTGCTGATATAGTCAAAATCTTCCTTAATTAAAATTCTTAATCAGCATATAATTTCCTACATTAACTATACAGCTCTTCGACTAGTGTATGGGCTTGATCTGAGATTATAAGAAACGTGAACGTCCAGGCTGTGTTGGCATGGTGCATTGGTAGGCGTTAGTCCCGCGAAAGGCAGCTATTAACTGGGGTTCGAGTCCTCACAGATGCACAGTGCAGTCGTTCACGCAGCTTATTTTTTCGGATCAAAAATTAAATTAAAAAAATATAATTATATACCGACAACCATATCGGAATAATTATCTTAAGAATAACACCTGACTCTAAACCAAAGAGTTCAATCGACGTCTAATAGATGTCACTAATTGTTGATATAGTCGAAATCTTCCTTAATTATTTATTAAATTGTTTAAACAATTAATTGTTGTTGTTTTTTCATAAACTGCAATTAGGGTTAGAAATTACTAGTTTTTTTTCTATATTATGCATTTTTTGTAACTAAAGCACTTAAGTATAACAAAACTAAAAATTATCTAATTATTTAAACATTATTTAAACAATTTATTTTGTTAATTTTTCAATTTACTGTACTTAACTAGAAATTCCTTAGTTTTTCTCAATTGTAAAATTTTTTTATAATTTAAACACTTAAGTATAATAGTAAAACTAAAAGAATATTATTTAACCATTGTTTAAACAATTAATAATTTTTCAATTGATTATAAATTTAGGGCTAGAAATTCCTGCATTTTTGCCAATAATGCAACTTTTTATAGTAAAAAAACTATAGGGTAACTGCACCAATTACCGAGGGTGCACCAATTGTCGAGGATCATAATTTTCTTCTTTAGATAAATAGTAATATATAATATTTAAGAACAAAAAAATTTCTAAATGAACTTTGTATTTTCAACTGTATATTTAGGGGAGAGTCTCCAGTTGTGAGACACCTCCAGTTGTGAGACAGTCAATTTTTTTTAACATGCAATATTAAAAAGCCGATTGGTTTATATAAAAACATTTCTTTTTATACACGGAGAAAATTTATTCCTGAAATTTTACTGAATTTAGTTCGGTAAAACTGGGATGAAGTGTCAAAACAGTAATTTTTCAAGAACTAGACTGTAAAAGAAATTGCATTGAAAAATAATGTAAAAATCATAAAGCTCACGATACATGTATTAGCGCTTCAGTTACAGTTCGGTAAAACGTAAGCCAAGTGCTCGCTACATTCATATTTATTGAATAGTTCGGTAAAACGTAAGATAAAGTTTTCGGTAAAACTGACGAGTTGCAATTTATTGAATAGTTCGGTAAAACGTAAGATAAAGTCTTCGGTAAAACTGACGAGTTGCAATTTACTGAAAGTTCGGTAAAACTTGAAGAACAAAAATAAAAAATAATGTTACTTCAGTAGATCTATATTAATACTGCCGTAACTCTCAATTTACCTACTTTAATCACTACCTAAACCCCCTACAATTGTTTACGAACAAATACTAATAGATACACCTGCCTACAGTACATTCTAAACGCATACACTAATACATACATCGCACGCTTTACATTATTGCTTCAGAAAGTTTCAACTGTCCTTATATATTAATCTCAATTTTATTTCACCGCTTGTGAGAAAGATTCAAATTAATAAACTATCGTTGTACAAAATTAAAAATTATTTATATTAATGAATCATTTCTAACTATATATTCAAGGTCAATTTATGAAATATTTTTAAATTATGTTTTTATTATTATGAAAAAAAATGTTTAAATTTGTATTTAATGGAATAAAACAATAATTTATGAAAATCCTTATTATTCTCAAATTTTTGTGTTTAAAATAAAAATATACATATTAAAAGTGCAAGTTGAAAATTATTAAATTAATTAATAGAAAATTAATCTTTCTGAAATTTTAAATAATAATTGTGAGGTATTAAAAAGCGAAAAGGAAATAAGCAAGTAAGCAAATAAGGAATAAAGTAAGCAAGAAGGAAATAAGCAAGTAAGAAAGTAAGCAAATAAGAAAGTAAGTAATCAAGAAGGAAATAAGCAAGTAAGCAAAGTAAGAAAGGAGGAAATAAGCAAGTAAGCAAAGTAAGCAAGAAGGAAATAAGAAAGTAAGCAGAAAGGAAACAAGCAAGTAAGCAAGAAGGAAATTAGGAAGTAAGCAAATAAGTAGGTAAGCAAGTAAGCAAAGTAAGCAAGAAAGAAATAAGCAAGTAAGTATGCAAAAAAGAAAGTAAGCTAGTAAGCAAGCAAGTTATTTCCTTTTTGCTTATTTGCTTACCTACTTATTTACTTACTTACATACTTACTTATATGTTTAATTGATAACTTATTTATTTCCTTTTTGCTTACTTACTTATGTTTACTTGCTTACTTACTTGCTTACTTACTTACTATTATTCATGTTTAATTAAAATGAATAAATTATATGTTAAAAAAATAAGTATGTTATTGCTATTTTATATTTTCTTTTTATATGATTTGAAAGCATTTATTACATATTTGGCAATTAATAAGTGTTTAAAATAATTAATTAATTGAATTTTAATTTAAATAATAATAAAATGATTATTAATTAAGTCTAAATAAGTTGGAAAAATCAACTATTTGTGTGAAAGTCTTTCATTTGACTGCGGGACACTTGAAATAAAGTATTTTAATCCAGAAAACTAAAACTTTAGGCAAGTCAAGGAAGTTTTACCGAACTATTCCTGAAAACTAACACTTTAGGCAAGTCAAGAAAGTTTTACCGAACTATTCCTGAAACGTTAGTGCCCATCAAGGAGGTATTTATTTAATTTACATTAAACGTTCAGTTTCAATTTTTTTTCAACTTTTACAGTACTAGTTCTTAAGGAATAAAGATATCACATTAGATTTTAAATATTGTTACCGAAAAAATAATATAAAAATTATTAAAAATTACGATTATGCTACTATATCCCAACTTTATTGAAAAATTCGGTAAAATATAAGGAACAAATTTTCTCCGTGTATGAGCCAACTATTTCGTGTACACCGAGGCGGATATATAAACTGTTTTTGTTAAATACCAACACTGTGTGTGATAATCGACTAAAAAGCGTTTTTTCAATAAATGCAAAGTACTTTTTTTGCAATTTAATTAATTGAAAAAGGTAAATGTAATGCATTTTCTTTTAGTGTTTTCCTTATATTTTGTGATGCAACATTGCATTGTTGCAATCTACGGTTGAAAATAATTTAATTTTCCTTTTTCAAAATAGCGCCAATTTCTGGGTGTGAGACACAGCATATCACCAGTTGTGAGACGGTGTCAACACCCATCTGGGCAGCATAAAAAATACTACTTTGCAGGCATACTATTTAAATGTTGTTTTGATTCTTTTTTCTAGTATTTTTGGGCATGTCAAGTGGAAAAAAGTCAATTGATTCAGAAGAAATCAATTTTAATGCTCTTGTTGAAGCTATTAAATTGTGTTTATTTGATAGTCATATTTTGGCGAATAAATATTATTATTTAGTATATAATAATATATATTATTAATATATTTAATTATTTCTACTAAACATAACGTTTTATGTCAAACTTATTAAATTTTAGCAATTTTTAATGAGTGTCTCACAACTGGAGACATTTTTTTTTTTTTGAAAAAAGCGATGTGCTCGGAAAATGTATCGTAAAATTTTTTGAGTTCATCGAAACACTATACTTTCTTTTAATAAAAGTTGTGTATTTCTGTTACCTTTCGAACGGTATATTTTATTTACAATTTCGTTTGCCCGTTTACAATTTACGGGTCAAAAATGAAACCCGTCTCACAACTGGAGACTCTCCCCTATATTTTCAAATTTCGTAGCGATTCTACTAAAATAATTATTTAATTAATATTATAATTCACTGCTGTGAAATTTACTCGAATGAAAAAAATTTACATAATTTTGATTTGTTAATCACATTGTATTTAAAAAATTTTTAGTATTTTTTTGTATTTCTGTTTCTTTATCACAATTTTTAAAGAAATTCTCAATATTATTGTTTTAATAAGTACTAATTAATTATTAATAAAAATGATTTATTTATTATTTTCTTAATAAATGACTCAGAATGTGTGTTTATCTTCTGCTGTATTATATTATCATTTATTTTTTAATAATTCTAATCAGTTTATAAATTTAAAACAATTATTGATTTTATTCATTTTTCACTTTGTTGTGCCAAGTTATAAAATGAAGTACAAATTATAAAAATTAATGAAATAGAAAAAACATTTTTTCTCTCTTTTTAATGAAAACTTTGAATACTGTTAAAAAATTGTCATTGAAAAAAAGAAATTAAGCTTTTTTCCAAAAAAATATAACCTTGTAGTAATGTAAAAATAACAGTTAACAAATCAAAATCCTGCAAATTTGTTTCATTTCTTTTTATACAAAAATATTGTTTGGTAAAAAATTTTGTCTCACAAATCTAAATTACAGGTTTTTTTTGTTTAGTTTCTAAAAACAAATTCGAAAATTATTTAACAAAATGTTAATAATAATTATTAAAAAAGAAAGTAAAAAAATTATGCATAATTTCTTATTTTCTAATCACGTTTTTTATAAAAATTGAGATTTCTCTAGAAATAAATAAAATGATCTAATTTTTTATTTAATAATTACACACGCTAAAAAAAGTTCTACTAAAGTAGAGATAACATGCACTATAATAGCTATAAGTTTCACTGATTTGGCTCCATCGATAATCCATTTTCGCTGATCCAGCGAAAATGATATTTCTTGCGTTACCTTTTGAAAACAACACAACCTCAAAATAACACTTGAATGAAAACATTTTTAAATTAATGTTCAAAGCGTATATTCAAATTCTATTTATTATATTTTTTATGTTATAACTAATAAAATGTAAAATTAGTAAATTAATACGTATTTAGAGGTAAGAAATGTAAATTTGACATTTGTGATTTTAGAGAAATTTCTATGAGAATGGTAAACTGTCAAATATTTCCAATATGGCTGACCAGTTATATTCATTTTCTCTATATCAGAGAAACAGTTTGACTACTGCATTGGAAATCATTCACTGAATTAGTTGCATAGATTCTTTATATTATTTATTTTCGAAATTAGCTGTATCCCACAGTAAAAATTTTTTTCCGTTCAATATTTGTTAGACTATGTTTGTACTATGTACTGAAATTTATGTCTGATTTTACTCATACTATGATAATAATAATTAATGTTTGGTTACAATTAATTAACTTTTTCTTTTATTTTTTTAACTTAATATTGAAAATAAATGAGAACATAATTATTTTATAGTTTTAATTAAATATTAATTATATTCTTTCAATGACTTTCAATTTGCACGCGCGCTTTAGCTCGCGCATCCAATGCTAGTAATTTTAATAGTTGTTTGGAATTAAATTTATTACTAGAAGCAAAAATGTAGGAACTGCGCGCGCAGCACTGTAAAGTGGGGATAGCGTCAGTTGCGCGCGCACTAAACGATGCGTTTCGGAACTCCCCATTTTTTCATAGTTTTGAGTCACAGTTTTCTCTTATTTCTTTTTTGTTATATATTAATGCAATAAATAAATATTAATTATTTCAAAACTTATCAAACATTTGAAAGACAAATAAATAAAATTACTAAAAATAATTTAATTTTTTCAAAAATTAATATTTGAAATAAATTTTTTTTTCCCACTATTTTTCTAGAATTTTAAAAAAGCACTTGTGATGGGATTGTATCATGTAATTTATGAAAGAGATTTTGATTCAGTGTGCGGCGCCGAGCGAATGTGGAATATTGTCGTAAAAGCGAAAAGGGACATTTAATAATGCATTGGGGACAAGGGTAGTAAAGATGTGAAGGGAAAGAGGATGGTTTCGTGATAGAGAAGCATACTACCAACGTTAATCACTCAGATGGTTTTCAGTTTCATGGTATGCGTTAAGATTAACGAGTTCAGGAGCCATGGAATTTCCATGGCAGAGCTCATTAACAGATAGCTCCCGGGAACCGATTAAATTTTCTATATCCTTTCTACAATGCACTCTCTCACCTCAAGTAATTAACTCTTTCAACTGAATCACAATCCTTTCGATTATGTATTCAATTCACACCGAAACAACAAGTTCAATTTTTCCTCGATGGTCTCAAAAAGAAAAACTTAATTGGAAATAAAATTCAATTTGCGTTTCTTTTGTTTAAGAGTTTTACATACTTTTTTCTATACATTCTCTTTCTTTTGATAAGAATAGATATAAAAATTCATTTTCAAGGGAGAAAAATGTCTGCTTTTTTTGCAAAAGCAGAGGAGAAAAATTTGAAAATGTTTCTCTTTAGAGATGGGAGAGAGAAAAATTGCGTAACGAACCAATTTATTGTTTGGTGGAAAAAGAAAGGATATTTCCCCAGTGATAGACTCGATCTAAAATGACTCTTACGTGACTTACGGATTTCATGCACGTTGACTTGTTCGCTTCGAAAAAGCTTTCTAACCTTTGAAATCCTATTTTCTTTTATGTCACTCGTCAAAAGTCCCAGGCTACCTTATAGTGTCTCTCGGTTTCAATTTTATGTCACCAATAAAACGCTTTCCTAATGTCCTCACATCACTTAGAGTCATTCAATTCTCATCAATTTTCATTACGATTGTGATTTTAAAACCCTTGGTCATTTCGTTTATTCCTTTTGATATTTTAAAAAAAGGAACTTAACCATTTTTCAAAAAATCATCTGATTGTTCATGACGACGCCATGTTTGAAATTTTGAGAAAAATGGAGAAATTTTATTTTGAATTTAAAGAAATTTCCGGTATCTTTGAAAAATGTGTAAGTTTTATGCTCTAAAAATGTTTCTTTTCGCGAATGCTAACTTGATTCTATGGGCTTTGCCATGCATTCAAACGAGCTGCCTATACGGATATTGGAGACACGTAAAGGAGAAAAATTGTAGCGACGTTGATATCGCAAGGCAATTCGATTTGCGACCCATGTTGAAAACAAATTGATTCCGAATATTATTATTATCATCATTTGCCAATAGAAGAAAAATCTTTTTAGTTAATTTTTTCACAGAATTTTTTTTTCAGAAAAAGCTTTTTCTTTTTTCATTTCAAACAATATTTGAAACTAAATTTCGAAAATAGTAAGAAATAATAAATCGGATTAAAAATATAGGGTTGACACAGGTCTAGAAAAATAAAATTGATAAGGGAAAAGTTAGGAAATTTTATTAAAATCATTGGAAAAAAATTAAATTTTTAGAATTAATAAGAAAATTCTGAATTTTGGTATCTTTTTTGTTTGCCACATAAACTATGAAATTATCACCACTTCTAATACAAACCATTCAACTTTTTCTATTTCTGACAATAATTTCTTTTTAAATATCTTAATTCTTCATGAACTTTATTACTTAGAAATGATTTAATAAATCATTTTACCTAAATATTGCAAAATTAATTCAATTTTAAAAGAGTGTCGTTTTCAATTTTCATAAATAAATGAATTTCAAAAAGTTTCAATTTAAAATTTTGTAAAATTTCAATTTTAACTAAATTTAATTAAAAAATTTAAACAACTTACTTCTTTGAAAAATTTTAATAATTCAAATTCTTTTAAAATAAGTTAATTTTCTTAATACATATATTTAATTAATTTATTAAAAATAAAAGATTTACAGAAGAATTTAAGTTAACTCTAAAAAAAGAATTAAATTTTGGAGAAATTGCAAATAATTCCAATTTTTAGAATTAATCGGCTTTTTGAAAAGGTTGCAAATTTAAATCTTTGAAAATCTGAATTTTTCATACTTTAATTAACAATTTTGTAAAACTAATTTTTTTGAATAATTTCAATTTCAATTCTGTTGAAATTACATTCACTTTTTAAATAATATGTAATTATTTCAAAAGGTTTTTACGTATGTAATTCTACAAAAGAATTCAATTACCTTGATAAATAACAAAATTCTTCTCAGGAATTCAATTATTTTCACGAATTTTAATAAAATCCTTTGCAAAATTCAATTATATTTATTAGTAACAATATTCATTACAAGAATTCAATTATTTTCAATAGTATTTAAATTCTTCGCTAAAATTTAATTATTTTTATAAATAATAAAAACTGCACAGGAATTCAATGATTTAAAATAGAATTTCCATAAAATTTACATACAAAAAGAATTATTATTTTAAAAATTTTTGATAAAATTCTTCCCAAACATTCAATTTTTTTTACAAATAATAAAAATTTCATGGAAATTGAATTCTTTAAAATAAAATATGCATAAAATTTTTCGAAAAAAGTCAATTATTCAAAAAAAATTCTATATTATTCTTCCTTAGAAATCAATTATTTTCACAAGTAATAAAATTTTAAATGGAATTGAAATAGTAAAAAAACTAATAAAATTCTTCGCAAGAATTCAATTATTTTCAGGATTTTTAATAAAATTCTTTGCAAAATTAAATTATTTTCAAAAATTTTAATAAAATTCTTTGCTAAATTTAAATTATTTTCAAAAATTTCTCGCAATTCAATAATTCTCAATATTTTCATAAAATTTACCAAAAAAATTCAATTATTTAAAAATAAATTTGATAGAATTCTATGCAAACATTCAATTTTTTATAAATAATAACAATTTCATGGGAATTCAATTATTTAAAATAGAATTTTCATAACATTTTTGGAAAAAAATCAATTATTTAAAAAAAAATTGTTATAATTTTTCTTTAGAATTCAATTATTTTAAAAAATGATAAAAAATTTTACTGTAATTCAATTATTTAAATAATTGTAATAAAATTGTTCACAAGAATTTAATTATCTTGATAAACAACAAAATTCTTCTCAGAAAATCAATTATTTTCATAGTTAATAAAATTCTATTTTGAAGTTAAACTATATTTTTAAATACTAATCGCTAATCGCTTAATTATTTCTAATATAATTTAAAATAAATTTTTCGAAAAATGCAATTATTTTTGAAAATTTTATTAAAATTCGTCAAAAGAATTCTTTTTAATAAACATTCAATAAATTATTTATTTTTGCATTAAGAATATTGCATTCTCTGACCATTTTTTAATAAAAACGCATTTAAAAATGAATTTCAGTTTAAGTTTTACATAGTAATTCCACATTAAAAGCATTACAGGACGCATTTTGAGAAATAATTGAATTTTAAAGGTTTCGAATTCAAATCTTTGAAAAATTCATACTTTTAATGAACGATTCTGCAGAGTTAATTTTTTTGAAAAAATTGAATTGTATTTTTTTGAAATTATTTGGAGTTTTTACTTTCTAATATATATATATATATTTAATTGAAGAATTTCCGAATAATCGAAATTTCGTAAAATTGAACATGAATTTGCAAATTCTCAAAGAACTTTGTCAAAAATTATTCAAAATGATTGATTTAAAAAAGGATTTTATTTAAAAATTCTTGAATTTTGATGTTTATTTTCGAGTAACTTTGCAATTAGAGAAATTAGCAAATAAATAAATTAAGAACATTTTTTTAGACTATTTAATCAATTTTATAGTGAAGCAGAGTATTATTTTTTAAGGTGAGGGAAAAAGGTTAAAAGGTTCTGTTTAAAAATCAGGAAAAAGTCCGGAAAAAACATAAAATATAATTTTTGTGACAACCTTGAAATATTATTTTTATAGATAGAATTTGTCGTTTAACAGAAAAAAATTTCGTACTAATCGATGTAATTTTATTTTTTATTGACAAAATTTGTCGTTTTACAAAAAAAATTGTTCGTACTAATCGATGTAATTAAGATCGGGGAATGTTTGTCGGCGTTTTTAGTTAGAAATTCATGGTTCATTAAAGACGAAGGGAAACTGAATTCTAGTGCCTCGATATATCACCCTCCCTTCACCTTAGCCCCTCTCGAAGTAAACCATTTTCCACTGTGGAAAAGTTATTTATGTTACCTCGTGATTTATGCTCACTGAAATCGGAAAAGGAACACGATTAAATCCTCACAAAGTCTGCTTCTTATAAAGTTATATTTAAGAATATGAAAGAATGAAAAGGCAATATACGTCGTTTTTTCTTTTTTATACTAAATATATAACGGAACATTTTTTCTACGACAAATTATCTTTTTTAGATGTTTTTGAATAAAAGTAAATAAGTACGAATTTTTAATATAGAGGCGAGATAATGAATTCAGAATGGAATGATTTCCATATTTCAGTGATCAGCCGATCGCATAGGACGACGCCATTTTAAAATATTGTCTTACCCACAAAGACTCAAGTTTTCGTTGGTCAAAAGATTTCTATTTTTTGCTCGTAAAAGTTTTGTTTTTTAAGAATTTGGAACTGAATACAAAAAAAGAAGAATTTTAAATATCGAAAGACAAAAAACTACTTATTTCAACTATATCAGCTGCTTGTGTAAACGTCATCATATTTAGTTGATTCTTTCTCCTTTTTCTAGGATCAGGGTGGTCACAAATTTCAGTTTATCAATTTCCCTGACAATTTACTGACATTAAAACTATTTTTCCTGACAAAATTCTTTTCACAGGAAAATATGAAAGTTTACGGAAAATGAGTAAAATTTATTAAATTTAATAATTTCTAAAAATTACAATTATAACTCTTCCTGAATTCAATTATTTTCTATAAATTTTAACTACACTTCATCTCTAAATCAATAATTTAAAATAATTTTCCGAAACTTTTTCGAGAATTAAATTATTTAAATACGAAAATTCAATTTTTTTTAATAATTTTAACTGTCCATGTTTTTTTTTCTTAAGTTATTAAGGTATAATATTTTTAAAAAATAAACATTATCAAATTTTTAAAAAATTTTAATTATAAATATGACCATGATTTCTCCGAAATTTTAATAAGTCCAAAAAAAGTAAATATTCATTTGCTTTATTCGAAGATAATTAAGTTTTAAAAAATTATGATAAAACAATTCTAAGAATTAAGTAGCTTTGAAAAATATTTTAATGTAATTTTTCGAAAACTATTGAATTTCTTAAAAGAGTTTTTGTATTATTTAGAAAAACTAATTAATTTTTTGATGAATTTTAAAGAAATATTGCTTCCTTGTGAGGAAGCTTTGTAGTCGTTTAATTTACAAAAATTTTAAAAATCCTTTTAACAAATTTTCTTCTATATTGGACTATGTTTTATAAGACCCTGAACAATTGTCCAGATGTATGTATGGATGTGTATATGTGTGTGTGTGTGTGTGTGTGTGTGGATCCCGATTTTTGTGAACACGATAACTCCAAGAGGTTTTAACGAATTTGGCTAAAATTTACCAGGTCTATTTATCATAAAAATATCTCGAAATGGATTGATAGACTTTAAAAAATTCTTTAAAAAAAATTTCTTTTTGACTTTTTTCTAAAAAAATTTTTTTTAAGTTGGTTATTGAAGTGAATATATAATAAAATCTTATTCTTCGCACCAAGACGAATCGATTGGTATATACAAAGTATAAATTGTATAAGAATTTATAGAGTTAATCACAATTAAAGCTGAAAAATTCGCATTTTTATCAAAAAATGAGTTCTTTCCGCAAAATTATGTTGCCGTATAAGAAAATCTTACTCATTTATTTCTAAAATCTTTTTCTTTGCGCCAAGTCAGATCGATTGGTATATATAAAGTATACAGTGTATTTAAATTTATAGAATTAAAACCAATTATAGACAAAAAATTTGCACTTTTAATAAACATTCATTTTTTCTTAAAAATCATGTTGCTGTACAATAAAATGTTTTTATTTATTGAAAAATAAATAAAAAATCATATTCTTTGCATCAAGACGAATCGATTGATGTATATAAAGTATATATTATATTAAAAATTATAGAATTAATTACAATTAAAGTTGAAACATTCACACTTTTACTAAAAAATTTTTTGTTTATTTAGATTCATATTACTGTATAAGCAAATTATATTCTTTCTATTAAGACGAATGAACTTTATTTTATAAATGTTGAATTGTATAAAAAATGATTTAAAAATTAAATATATTTGTCGTTAATGCTTCCTCCACGAGGAAGCAAATTTTTTTTGATGATCGTAAAGAGGAAGCAAATTGTTCATGTAATGAACGTCTGGATTTACAACTTGTTTTGAACATGATTTTTCATAAAAATTTTTGATAATTCAATTATTTTGAAAATTTGCAATTTAGATTTTTAGAAATTCATGTCAGCTTAAAAGATCAGCTAGCATTTCAAATCCAACGGATTTGTGATATTCACATAAAACGGAACACTTCCTCATTGGCCAATTTTCTCGTCATTTTAGATCGGAACTTTCTGGCTTCAAGCCCACCGTGACCGAATATTTTTTTATGATAAAGCAGATTTTCGTATTTAATACAGAAGAAAAAACAAAATCTTGCACCAAAAAAACAAATATTACCGAAAATAAATACAAGAAAAAAATGTAAATTTATAGGGTCAATGAACAGATAATTTTATTAGTATCGAATGTTTCTTTTCTCCCTTTTAGATTATTAAATGAATAGATCTCAAGGCAGAGAATTTATCAAACGATCGGTTTCAATTACTCGAAGGCCTCTCTCTCTCTCTCTTTCTCTCTATATGCCGACTATTCAAAGGCACTTTATCCCGGAGGGTTGTTGCTAACGAAAAGAAATTTCCAAAGTACGTGCCGCAGCGTTCCATCCTAAATAAGGTGTAATTGTGTGAAGACCTTTGGACGCAAGTCTCGCCAATAGTTGAAATGTAATTTCGTTTGCCAATCCCACACCAGACGTAGATGAGAACAAATTAGGTTAGGCTAGTCACGCCTCGTGGTGTTCTCTGCTCGTAATTCTCTCGAGGGCACGGATTCTCCTATAGTCTTTGTTACCACTCCTTTTTTTCCTCCATACTATATACACTCCATTTTCATTGTCCTGCAGGATATTTCACTTGCTCATTCCATGGAAACTGGTTCTCCTTTTTTTGTTGCTGTCTTTTTTGCCACCATTTTTGCGAACAAAAAAGAAAAAGATATTATTATTTTGCAAATTTTTTTGCATGTTAATCTGACTTTTTCGAAGATTATTATATTTATTATAATTTATAATTCATCATTATTTATAATTTTTTACCGTCAAACATTATTCACGTACTCTATTCGCTTCACTGCGTTTATGATTGGATTTTCATACCATCTGGATGGCGCAGCAATTTAATGAACTGAATTGGCGCGAAATTCAAAAAAACAATAATTTAATTAATTTAAATAAATAATGTGCTAAATAATATTATAATATTTTTATAAAAAAATACATTATTATTAAAAATATCCATTTTAATACGAAAAAATTCACTTCACAACCAAATATTAACTTCAAAATACCTAATAATAATAATAATAATTAACTATAGGTATATCTTAATATTCATTCATGCTTTTATTTTTTTTTTCTTTAAAAAATATTGTTTGACAATTCAAAAATATACAGGTATTTTTTCATGATTAGAAAATTTTTAAAAAATTATGCTTAACAAATAAAAAATATAACCATTTTGTTTGTTACATTCTTTTTTCTATAACTTTCGTTTGACTGATTTGAATTATCCTTTTCATTTATAAAAAATACTAGAAAATTGTTAATTGTTAAAAAATGTTGATTCAGAATTAGGAAATATACCCATTTTATGCATAAAATTAAAATTAATAAATTAAATAATAAAAAAAAAAATTAAATTCTCAATTTTCATAAGGAAATAATTTGCATCAATTCTATTTCTTAATTTCAATTGTTTTAATAAAATTCAAAGTTTTTTAAAAATAAAGTGAAAAAATATTTATGAATTATATTTGTCAATTAGAAAATTTAATTGAAAATTAAACTGATAATTTTTGAACTTTTAGAACATAACATTTTTATAATTTATGAAAATAATTAAATGTTTACGTACAATTTTATTAAAATTATTTTTAAATAATTGAATTCTTTTGGGTAATTTTATTAAAATAGTAGATATTGAAAATCATTGAAATGCAGAAAATTTTTGAAAATAATAGGAATTTTGACAAGAATTTCATTAAAAGTTTTGAAAATAATTGAATTTTTAAGAAGAATTTTTTTATTTATAAATATTTTTAAAATAATTGAATTTTGTGAAAAGAATTTAATTACTTTTGAAAATAATTGAATTTCTGCAATAATTTGTAACTTCTTTCAAATTCAATTTTTTTTAGTGTTTTTAACTACACGGAAAAAAATTAATCTCTAAACTTGAAATAATATTAATTTGAAGTCCAATGAAATATAAGTGTATCTAAATTAAACATTATAGTCACAATTACTGTGATAAGTTGTGATTGATTCTGTCAAACTTTATACCAGAAAACGCCATAAATTCACATCTCTGATTTAGAGATTTGTTAATTTCACAACTTTTTTTATATGAATTAGGTACATTGTGTTTTAAGTTAATCAGTGACAAAAAAGATTTAAACCATTTTAATTAATTAAGTATTAATTTTATTTTCAAATATCCAAATAAAAGCGAAGGTCTGTGAAGGAAGGTCTGTGAAATTTTAAGGTTACAATTGTCGCCCGACAAAATACGGCACTGACTGATTTAAATGACGTGAAATAGGTAAATAAACATTTTCCAACCACTTTTTCTCTAAACACAGACACTTTTTACAAAATAGGCCAACATACAATGGGTAAGAATCTTCTTAATAACCTAAATTCAAAAGATTGTTTAAATTCATGCAGAAACGCGGTTGTCAAGCGGTTGTAAAATGTAAAATTGGAAATGATTGGAAAGTAATGTAATGACAGACAACAAGAAGCGGATTACTGCCAGTCGCCAGAAGAGGGCAGAAGCATGCAGAGAGCACAATGGTCCAGCTGTTATATTCTTAGCATTACATCACTTTCCAATTTTACATTTTACAACCGCGTTTCTGCATGAATTTAAACCATCTTTTGAATTTAGGTAATTAAGAAGATTCCTACTTGTTGTATGTTGGCCTATTTTGTAAAAAGTGTCTGTGTTTAGAGAAAAAGTGGTTGAAAAATGTTTATTTACCTATTTCACGTCATTTAAATCAGTCAGTGTCGTATTTTGTCGGGCGATAATTGTAACCTACAAATTTTACAGACCTTCCAACGCCGTTAAAACACAAAAAAACGAAATAAAAAAATATAATTCGTATTGTGTTTTAAAAATATCCAACTGCTTTTTTATACTTGTCAATGTATAGTTCATACAGGGAAAACAATATAAATATTTTGTGAATAATTCTCACTCTAAATTGTGATAAATTATAAATTCTTATTACATCGAGTTATTACAAAAATAAGAATTATATAAATATACGACTAAAATTTTTAATATTGTTTATTCAAATAATATATTAGATTTGAATTTATTCAAGTAAGTTGATAGTTTAGAACATATGTTCCATATGTCATAAAATTTGAGATTCCTAATATCATTTTTAGGCATAAGAAATACGTGTTCTTCACAATACTAATATTCGGATTAGATATAGAAGGAGTTTACACCGTAAGCCTTAAATATAAGCCTCCGCGAGCATAAACGGATATGCCTCCATGAGGATATACTTGCGTCTGCGCAAAGTGTTTGCCTGCAGCTGTGTTGTGAAAGAGTTTGCCTTGACCACGTGTTCGCGCAGGCGCAAATATATGCTCCTGGAGGTATATCCGTTTATGCGCGCGGAGGCTTATATTTAAGGCTTACGGTGTAAACTCCTTCATAATACCAAATTTCAGTTTTAGTGATCTGCTTACATCTTACGTCCGATTCCAGTGATAGTTTATGCCTAAATCTCAGATTTAATCTCTAATTTAGAGATTAATTTTTTTCCGTGTAAAATTCTTCTATAAATACAAAATACATTATTTTTAATAATTAATTAAATATATATTGACAAATTTAACTAATTTTAGAAGATTTTGAATTATTAAAATTTTTCCTAAATCTAAGTTAATTTAAATTTCTAATTAAATTCATTCAACATTAAAATTTTATAAAATTTCAAATTGAAACCGTTTGAAGTTCATTTATTTATGAAAATTGTAAACGCAACTCTTTTAAAATTGAATTAATTTTGAAATATTTATGTAAAATTATTCATTGGATAATTTATTTATTTTATGATAGTTGTTTAAGATTTAAGTTATTTAAAAAAAAATTTTTGTCAGAAATATAAAAAATTGAAGGTTTTGTATTAAAATTCGTGGTAATTTTATAGTTTATGAGTCAAACAAAAAAGACTACTTTTAATAGAAATTTCTGACTTTTTTCTGAATTCCCTATGTCAGAATATATGATTATTATAATTATAATAATTTTAAAACTGTATAATCCAATTCAAATTTAAAGAACTTAGATTTTTAAAAAATTTTAATAATTCAAATTCTTTTAAAATTATTTAAATTTTTTAAAATATATTTAATTAATTATTGAAAATAATGGATTTATAGAAGAATTTTACAGAAAAAACTAAAAATAATTGAATTTTGAAGAAGTTACAAATAATAAAATTCTTCTCTGAAATTCAATTATTTCCAAAAATTTTAATAAAATTCTTGGCAAATTGTCAGGAAAAATACAAATAAATTCAATATTCCATTACAAAACTGTAAATTAATCAAAAAGAGACAATATTTTAAATTATTGCATGTTTCATGAAAGAGACCGAAAAATTTTTTTTTCCTATTTTTTAGAGAAAAAGAATTTATTGGGAATTAATTTCATCTTTTCTGATGTAATTTCATATGGAATCGTTGCACTTTGCAGTTGAACAATGATGACGTAATATTTTAAAATGCCTTTCAACAATACCCGACAGTCAAGTTCGATTAATCGCAAATGCTCAATCAATATAATCCGTACGTTGTGCACCACAATAAATGCTCTTTGTGACGTCTCTCTTTCTCCCTTCCTTTCCGTGTATTTTAACATGAATATAAACAACCTTCCGTGTATAATTTTCCATTGAATTTTTTTCACTTTTCCTTTTTCAAATTCATTTTGAAACAATTTTTTTTATTCACTATAAGCTCATTTTTAACAGTGAAAAAAATTTCCAAGTCCTCAAATTATTCTTTTTCTCGAGTTATGGAGAAATCGAATACTGATGGAGCTTCTATCATAATAAATAATTAAATAAATAAGTAAATAAATAGATAAGTAAATAAATAAATAAGCAAATAAAAAATCAAATAAATAAGCAAAAAAGAAGTAAATAAATAAGTAGATAAATAAATATTTATTTAAGAAATTAGTAAATAACTTTTTATAATTAAATTTTTGAAAAAAAATTAGAAAATATTTGCTTAAAACTTTTTCCAAATGTAATTACTTTTAGAAAAAGTTTTCACAAAACTTTTTTTCTCTTTGTTTCCCCTTTGACTTCTTAACGAAGTTAACTTCACTCCGTATTTTTTCCCCTTTTTTTTTAATGTCGAGAAGTGTAAAAAAATCTTTTTCAGTAAAAATTTTAACTAATTACAGAGGAAAACAAAAATTATAAAAAAATTTGTGATTTAAAAATAAAAAGCTTCTAAAAATTGCAGTATAAGCTTCTTCGATAAAATATATATATATATATATGAAAATAAAAATTCACCGCATACTCACGTCTATTTTCAAAAAAATTGGAATAATTTTTTAACGTGTAGCAGAAAAAAAGGAATAGCAAAAAAATCTGGAATTCAAATATCTCGCTCTTCGTAAACTAAAATCGAGTCTCGAAAGGCAATATCTCAGAGATGTTAGAACGCGTGGATATTCTCGAGAAATTTTCATATTGAAATTTATTCCATTGCAGTAGGAAGTAATACTTCAATCAAGAGATTCGAGGGTATTTGATTTCAAACTGAACTACATATACAAATTTCGAAAATTTATCCAATTGCTTCTAGTTTACATCAATTCCCTACTGCTCACTCTCTCTCTCCTCCCGCTTAATACTTTCAAATATTTTTCACATAATTCTATAATATAGGTCTACGTGAATTGCTTTTAGAAAAATTTATTTTCCGACAATAAAATTGATAAAATTTACTCCGTGTTTTATGGGAGCAAAAGAGGGAAACAAAAAATATATAACCCATACCCAATGGGAAATTTACAACTGGCGGAGTACTGCGCCAGCACTGTCAGTACTGGCAGCTACGCTGACAGACAGCACTGGCATAACTCTGGGATGATAACGCTGTCTAACGCTGGCGAAGTACTGCCTGCCAGTGCTGCCAGACAGCGCTGGCGCAGCACTGGACCAGTTCTGGCTGAGAATATTGCCGCAATAAATGCCGTATTGTTATTAATTAGTCGTAAATTCATAATTATATAAATAATTTAACAACAAAATGGTAAATAATATTAATAAATAGTTATTATTCATAAAATATTTTTCTTCTTAAAGAAATTGTATTAAAGATGGAGACTAACAATGGATATAGTAAATGAAGTAGAAAAAAATTGTTTATAACATTTAAAAATTAAATAATAAACAATTACAGTAAGAGTGCATTATATTTTCATATTTTAGTACCTAACGATTGGAATCTAGAAATATCGCAAACCTATGAAAATAAACAAAATTGCTCACGAGGGGAATCGAACCTACGACCTACGGACTAACAGACTAACGCTCTAACCACTATGCTAACGACACATGTGTACAGTAAAGTATTAATATCTCAGTATCATTCAGACATACACTCTGAATCAATATTATATGGAATTGAGTATAGTTAAAGTCAGTTTTCTGTCAAACTGTATCAATTTTACTTGGTAAATAATTTTAATTAAAAAATAGTAGTTAACCCCTTGGCTGACAACGAGATTTCCACTGTTTAAGCCAAAAGTGTGTTGAAAAAATTTTTAATGGATTTTTATGAAACTTGGTACCCTAAGGTTGCTGGGGTCGCTGATTACGAATCTAACATTAGTTTTCCAAAATTCAAAATGGCGGATCCAATATGGCAAACAACGAAATAAAAAATTGATCAGATTAGCTTGAAACTGAATACTTAGAGATTTTCAGGGTCGCTGATTACGAATCTGAAATCAGTTTTTCAAAATTCAAAATATCTGGTTTAATATGGCGGAAAATTTTTTAAAATTTATTGAATTTGTTTGAAACTGGTTAATCTGACATCAGTATGATAATTTTTGGTGAAATTAAATTTCGATAAATACCCTGAAAAACTAATGTAAGATTCGTAATCAGCGACCCTTAAACCCCCGAGTATCAAGTTTCAAGCAAATTCGACGAATTTTGAAAAAATTTCCGCCATCTGGGATCCGCCATTTTGAATTTCGAAAAACTGATGTCAGATTCGTATTCAGCGACCTCGAAAACCCCCGAGTAACCGGTTTCAGGAACATTTAAGAAGTTTTAATTACCTTTTTAACCCAATGGGAAATGCCAGTGTAGTGCCGATGTTCACCACTGGCTTAGTACTCAGACGATTGTTCGGCGTAGTCTAGCCGAGCCTCGACAATTAGTGCTGGCGCAGTACAGAATTTTTGTTTCGCCAAAGCTAGGACAAGCCACGGCGGCAAGTGCTGGCTGAGTATAGAAAAATTGTTCACAACGCTCTTTGCCAACATTGCTTTTTTGACATAAACTTGAAAAAAATTATAAAAAAAGTTTATGAATGTTTATAAATATAAATTTATTCAAAAAATTAATATTTTACTTTTTGGTTGTTCATTTTTTATTCTTATTAAATTTAATAATAACAATTTAACACAATTGTCTAATATTGTAAATAATAAATTATTTAAACAAATTAAAATTATAAACAAAATTTAAACTTTAATCTCAATAATAATTTGGTTCCTATTAAAATACTATTATACTTCTTACTATGAATAAAAAGTTATTAAAAAATTACCACGTAATTTAAGAATTACGTAAAATGTTAAATGCAATAAGTAAAGTAATTTAATTATTAAAAATTTAGTTCAATTTATTTTATTTCAATTTATTATTTCTAACGTATCCCTATTTTTTTCTCATCTTTGACTCAATAATTGTATGTCTGTGTCTGAATGATACTGAGATATTAATACTTTACTGTACACATGTGTCGTTAGCATAGTGGTTAGAGCGTTAGTCTGTTAGTCCGTAGGTCGTAGGTTCGATTCCCCTCGTCAGCAATTTTGTTTATTTTCATAGGTTTGCGATATTTCTAGACTCCAATAGTTAGGTACTAAAATATGAAAATCTAATGCACACTTACTGTAATTGTTTATTATTTAATTTTTAAATGTTATAAACAATTTTTTTTTACTTCATTTACTATATCCATTGTTAGTCTTCATCTTTAATACAATTTCTTTAAGAAGAGAAATATTTTATGAATAATAACTATTTATTAATATTATTTACCATTTTGTTGTTAAATTATTTATAATTATGAATTTACGACTAATTAATAACAATACGGCATTTATTGCGGCAATATTCTCAGCCAGCACTGGTCCAGTGCTGCGCCAGCGCTGTCTGGCAGCACTGACAGACAGTACTTCGGCAGCGCCAGACGGCGTTATCATCCCAGTGCCATGCCAGTGCTGGCTCTCAGCCTTGCCGCCAGTGCTGCCAGTGCTGGCGCAGTACTACGCCAGTTGTAAATTTCCCATTGGGAAGTTGCGCATATATGCGTCATGAACACTTTTGGTTAGTTCAGTTTTGGGCATATATGCGTCAGCGACAGTCAACGGGTTAATGTCAGTTTTCAGTCAGACTGAATCAATTTGACTTATAAATCAGTTGTTAAAGGCAGTTTTCTGTCAAACTATCAGTTTCACTTAGAAATCAGTAATTAAACTAGGTTTTAGTCATACAGAATCAATTTGAGTTGGGAATCAGTAGTTAAAGCAGGTTTCAGTCAGACTGAATTATTTCAAGTTACAATTTAGTAGTTAATGTAAGTTTTCAGTCAGACTGCATCAATTTAACTTACAAAACAGTAGCTAAAGTCAGCCTGCTGTCAGACTAAATCAATTTTAGTTAAAAATCAGTAGTTAAAGTAGGTTTTAAGTCAGTCTGAATTAATTTTAATTAGAAAACAGTAGTTAATATCAGTTTTTAGTCAGACTGAATCAATTTTACTTCAAAATCAGTAGTTAAAGTAGGTTTGAGTCAGACTAAATTAATTTTAGTTACAATTTAGTAGTTAAAGTCAGTCTTTTGTCAGACTAAATCAATTTTAATTCGAATTCAGTAGTTAAAATCTGTTTTTAGTCAGACTGAATCAATTTTAGTTACAAATCAGTAGTTAAAGTAAATTTTCAGTCAGGCATGTCAATTAAAAATCGATTTTTGTTAGAAATCAGTAATTAAAGTCAGTTTTCAGTCAGACTAAATCAATTGTAGTTAAAAATTAGTAGTTAAAGTCAGTTTTCTGTTTAAATATGATTAATTATCGTTTAGTAATTTCAACCAAAAAATGAAGACAAAGTATAAAGATATAAATCATCTCGAAAATTTTTTTAACCTACACGGAGAGAAATTTATAGTAGTGGGTAACATAATTGTGGTTAGGGTGACCATCTTTAATGCTACGTATACAGACAGCTATCTAGATAGTCACCGTTACCATCAATATCATCAGGAGTAACATCTTGGTAGTAAGGGGTAGCATAACTATATTTTTTTAGCATCTGTGATGGTTGGCAGTAGCATAATGATAGTATCATGTAACATCATCTTTTTAACATCAAAATCTGACTATCCATTTCTCTCAGTGTATAATTGAGGGGCTGGATGCTATAATGTGTTACGCGCCATGTTAAGTGAATGGCGCGTAACACATTATAGCATCCAGCCCCTCAATTATAATAATGTCAGAAGAAAAATATTGTCAACACCTATAAAAGAAATCAGTTTCATGCCGCGCCTACTAAACATAAACCGCAATGCAGTAGAATATTTTCGTTTCTCGAATTGTTTTCTATTCTCTCGCATTCGCGTATAAAGTTCGTTTTTGTTTTTGTCTTTGTCGTTTTTCTTTCTTTTTTTTTGACAGTTGGACACGGTTTTGCGCCATGGAATATCACTTGCTCCCCATGTATTTTCAGTGTCTTTATTTGGAGATATTTTTCATTTGCAGCTTTCATTTATGGTCCCCGCCTATCTATTCGTACGGTTTTTTCCTCTCTCTGTAAGCCTCTTCACCACTCGGAACAAGTCTTTTAACTATGATAAATCGCGCTTGAATTACTCTAGCGTTATACGCTCGCAGTCAGCATATCCATTTTTGTTACATGCCTGCTGATAGGAAAAAACAATGATATTTTTCATCATCACTTTATTTTTCCCTTGGCCATTTTTATTTATTTTTTTTTATTCGCTTTATTTATTATTTTTATCATTTTGATTATAGCTTATTATTTATATTATTATACTCTATATTTAGTATTATTTTATTTTATTTTACTGTTTTGTATCATTTATTATTTTGTACAAGCAAAAAATAATGCACAAGTGAAGTTTCCAGTTGCATTTACTAAATAATTAAAAATATTAAATATAATGATTGGAATTTAAATTCACACAATTCATTTAAATTTACAAAGTTTAATTAACATTTTTCAATGTATTTTGATATGGACAGAGATCTGGAAGTACCTTGATTATTATAAGTTAATTAATTAATTCTAATTAATAGATATTTAACGAGAATGTCTATTAATATTACTAATTTCACTATAAAATAAATTAAAATTTCATTCTTTTGTACTGATTCTTTTATGCAAATAAAAAAAAACATAGAAAAATGTTCTTTATTTTGAAAATCATGATTAAAAAGTAGAAATTATGCAATTTTTTTAACTCTTTAAAAAAAGTACTTGAGAATTTGTTAAAAAATTCCGATGAAGAAATAGAAATTATCCACATTTATTTATTTATTTATTTCTGAAAAAACTTAAAGCTTTGTTGAAATAAAAAAAATTGTTGATATAAAAAGGTATAAATGATGCAAATATATTTCATTAAAAAACAGAATTTTGTACAAAAATTGTGATTATGAAATAGAAATTATGTCATTTTTTTCATTTATTTATAAAAAAAATTATGTTAAGAATCGTGATTATATTTATAAATTATGAAAATTTCTTTCCGAAAGAAAATAAAAATTTTGTAAAAAAAAAATGATGCACAAGATTTAAACATTCAAATGAACGAAATATTTTTTTTTCAAAAATATTTTTGTAAATTACTGATTACAATAAAAAAAATTAAATTTTACATTTAGAAACTTAAAACTTAATTTTTTGAACAGTGACGAAATTTAAAAAAAATCGAATTTTGTTAAAAAATTGTAATTGAGAAATAAAAATGGTGCAAATTATTTTCTTTTCTTAAAAAAAACAGACTTTTGTTTGATATTCGGAATTAAAAATAAGAATTATGCTAATTTTTTTCATTTATTTCTCAGAAAACTGAAAGTTTTGTTAGAAAATCTGTGAATAAAAATAAACAAGTTGTAAATCCAGATGTTCATTACATGAACATTTTGCTTCCTCTTTACGATCAGCAAAAAAAATTTGCTTCCTCGTGGAGGAAGCATTAACGACAAATATATTTAATTTTTAAATCATTTTTTATACAATTCAACATTTATAAAATAAAGTTCATTCGTCTTAATAGAAAGAATATAATTTGCTTATACAGTAATATGAATCTAAATAAACAAAAAATTTTTTAGTAAAAATGTGAATTTTTTCAACTTTAATTGTAATTAATTCTATAATTTTTAATATAATATATACTTTATATACATCAATCGATTCGTCTTGATGCAAAAAATATGATTTTTTATTTATTTTTCAATAAATAATAACATTTTATTGTACAGCAACATGATTTTTAAGAAAAAATGAATTTTTATTAAAAGTGCAAATTTTTTGTCTATAATTGGTTTTAATTCTATAAATTTAAATACAATGTATACTTTATATATACCAATCGATCCGTCTTGGTGCAAAGAATAAGATTTTAGAAATAAATGAGTAAGATTTTCTTATACGGCAACATAATTTTGCGGAAAGAACTCATTTTTTGATAAAAATGCGAATTTTTCAGCTTTAATTGTGATTAACTCTATAAATTTTTGCCATTTCTTAATCTTTATTTTTTAACAATTTTCATATTTTTTTTATAAATAAAGAAATAAAACCTCATAATTTCGATCTTTCAAAGTTTTTTTATAGAATGAATATGAAAAAAATTTTCATGATTTTGATTTGTCAATTACAATTTTTGTTTCAAAATTCTATATTTTTAGAAGAAAAGAATTAAATTTTCCATACTTTTTCTTTCTCAGTTGCAACTTCTTAACAATATTCCAAGTTTTTATTGATTTTCTGAACTTCTGTTTTACACGGAGAGACCGAGATTACTAATTTTTGTATAAAATCACACTAGAATTTACTATATTCACATTGCAACCACCGGAAATAAGGGGACTTTTTGTATTTTTTACTATTTTCTACACTAAGTCACTAATCCCGACAAATGTTCACCAAATTAGCAAAGTTTCTTACTATTTCGTCCAATAGTTCCAAACAACTGTAGTAAAACTCAGAAACATTGTGTACGTAAAATTACTATAGTCGTTGTAAATGCAGAAAGAAAGAGTGAAAAGAAAAAATACGGATTTTTGTCGCCGGTTTCCCGTCAATTCTTGACTAGTGGAGGTAAACTGGAAGGATTTTTACATACACAGACACACACACTCACACACTTATATATTTGTTGTTGGATAAATATTTGAAGACACACACATGTTTATTTCACTTATATGTATAGACGCGGTTAATTAATACACTAATACACAACTGCACGCACGACAACGAATTTCACTGAAAGTATACATCTTTGTTTCCTTATATATTGAATGATGAAAATTTACAGCACTTACGAGAAAGCAGTTTACTTTTAACAACTTATTATAAGACATACTTCTTGGGACAGGAATAAATGCAAAATTTATTAATTTATAATGGTCAATTTCTGAGATACCGAACGACCTACGTTTCACTTTATATTTAATTATTGTAGATAATATCCAAATTTATTTTACATACGCGAAACATAGTCACTGTCAATGATCGGAAGGCATCGGCTCATTTACGGAGATTGACGAGGTTAGCAACCAATAGAAATACAGGCGCCATATGACTGCACTCGCTAGCCACACTTGCTCACCAAAAATTACTACAGTGGATAGAAGATTTTAGTGGAAAATGTTTTCATTTGTCAGATTTTGTCTAATTAAATTAGAGAAAACTATAATCAATTTTCGCTACATTTACAACTCTTACACAAAATATTAAAACTTGCTATTTCAATGTAGCAAATTTATCTATTTCTTTTGTAAATTTATCTAATTCTGTAGTACATTATGCTAAAAGTCCCCTTATTTCCGGTCATTGCAACCGTTTTTAGTAATTTTTACGAATGTGGGTCTCTCCGTGTATGAGTGTTTATAATTTGTAACTTGAAAGCGACAGAAAAATAAAATAGCGGATAAAAATATTTAATTCATTTTTTATATGAATAAATTTTTTTTGAATTAATTAGAAAATATAAATAATATTAATAAATTTAAAAAGAATATAAATAATATAAATAAATCTATTTAAAAAAATAACATAATATTATCTACCAAAACTCATAAGAAAACCAAAAAAGCATAATCAGAACTAACTTCAGGTGTGAACAGAATAAAAGAAAGAATGAATACGATGATTATTATAAATAAATAAAACAAATATTTGTCCAAATAATTAGTTTGAAATAAAATGTAGTCAAACCCAAGTTGGTTTTATGCTTTTAATTTAAAAATCAGTAGTTAAAGTAAATATTTACTTAGACGAGAAATTCCCAAACACTTTTAGTTTACTCATCAGTAGTCAAACTGAATTTTGGTCAGACAAAGTTCTTAAAATCATTTCAATTTGAAATTCAGTAGTTACAGTTGGTTTTAGTCAGACTAGACTGAAGTTACTTTACATAACATTGTAGGACAAAAGCAGCAGTTTGTCAATGTGGAACAAAGTTAAATAAGGAAATAAAATTGATTAATATTCAATTTTTACCGAAAATACAATAGCAAATATTAATTCTCCGACAGGAATTATATTGGTGTATTCCACGTCAGTTCAACACAAAAAATTTTATTAGGTTTTGGGATTCGGTTGAAATTGGGTAGATTATATCCTCTGGTGGTAGTAAATAAAATCCCCAAGCGATTTTAAAAAATTTCAAAAATTGGCGGACATATTGGATTTTTAATTTTTTTGTACTTTTTTTTGAAAAATATATATCTCTGCTTCGTCTTAACGGATTTTAGTTTATGACCTCTTAAATTGTTCGTATTGAAATATACTTTTATTTAAAAAATTAAAATTAAAAAAATTATTTAAATTTTTTGTTTAAAAAATTAATTTAATTTTTTGAAAAGCCATAGAAAAAATATGCTACCTTCAATTTTGATCATTTTTTTACCATTTGTAGCCATAAATGTGTTGAACTTGTCCTGAAATTTTCATCGTGGGACAGCCAGTAGTTTTTGAGAAAAAAAATAAAACGTAAATCCTCGCATAGCGCTGTAGCGCTCACCCAACGGGAAGTTGCCAATGTTAACGATTGGTTCAATAATGGGCCATGCTTGGTACCCAATGGTTTTTTCTTGGCAAAACAATTGGCAACCATCATTGGACCACCAATGGTTTAAACTTGGGATGATCACGCTACTGCCAATGATCGGTAGCCAAGCATCGGGCCAATATTAGTTGCCAAGGAATTGCCAAGGAAACAAAATCGATTTTCAAAAGCTTGATTTTTTATTGGCAGCCAACAAAAAACCAAGGTTTTAAAAATTGGTTTTTTTTAATTATTAATTAAAATTTATTTTTAAAAAATATATTTTTCAAAAATTTATTTTTTAAAAATATATATTTTTTTAAATTAATAGAAAATATTAATTTAATTTGTCACCTCTGGTAAAAGAAAGATGAAAGACTGATAAATTCCCTCACTTTATATCTTACAGTGGAGGGATAACTGTGAATGTCTTTGCGAGAGAGGAGCAGGTACTTATATAGAGCCAGTGAAACAGGTCACAAGCGAGAAGGAATCACTAGCATGCACTCTGGCGGCGCTTGTCGGAAGTGGCGCAACGTTGGTTGCCAAGCGCTGCGTCGATAATGTCAGGATATGCATGCGCGCCAGAAAACAGTTCCGACAAGCGCCGCCAGAGTGCATGCTAGTGATTTCTTCTCGCTTGTGACCTGTTTCACTGGCTCTACACGGAAAAAAATAATTCGGAAATAGTTCCTGAATTCGTTCCGAAATTGAGGATATGAGCAAAAGTCGGTAATTATTATAGAGCTGTTATTTGGAAGAAATGTCGAACTTTCCAAATAGATATTCAGGAATTGTATGGTAAGAACTCGGTATTTATGTGATAGTTTTTACGAAATGTAGCGGCTGAGTATTTCAGATAGTCTGAACAGTAGAACTTCCGATGAGTTCGGGAAAAATTCAGAGGGTCGCTTCATGTATGAAGAAGCTCTTATAAGGGCTACAGAATAGTTCCGGAACAATTCCGTAGCAAAGAAAATAAAAAAAAGAAGTTGTGTATACGCGTTTATACTTGATCGACATTCGTCAAGCAAGGCGAACTGTGATTGGTTGAGGAGGATACACACACATACATACATACATACAACTACCTACATATATTCTAACGCACACATAATTTATACACAAATAAACGCAAATACACGACGCATTGAATCGCACGCTGGTTGTAGGGACCTGGGAAGTCTCTTATATACTAGACTTTACTTTTATTCAGCGCTTGTGAGAAACGGGGTCGGCACATCTTTTCTTTTGATGAAGTTCGGGAATTATTATGAAATTTAAACTGGAGTTCTCCTTGATTAGATGCTTGTAAATACTATTTTAGAAGAAATATAATTTCTACGACAAAATTTCGATAATATTATAGACCAGTCCTGTATTTCTCCAGGAATTTATTTACAATGCTGATTTTGAAAGTCTCACAAAAACCGTTTCGTAATTAGTTCGGAACGATTCAGATATACTTACATTGAATTTCTAAAAATTTCTGGAACTTTGCACAAATCCTCAATTATGGAACAAATTCAGGAATTCTTACAGAATTTATTTTTTCCGTGTATATAAGTACCTGCTCCTCTCTCGCAAAGACATTCACAGTTATCCCTCCACTGTAAAATATAAAGTGAGGGAATTTATCAGTCTTTCATCTTTGTTTTACCAGAGGTGACAAATTAAATTAATATGTTCTATTAATTTAAAAAAATATATATTTTTAAAAAATATATTTTTTTTTAAATAATTTTTTGAAAAATATATTTTTTAAAAATAAATTTTAATTAATAATTAAGAAAAATCAATTTTCAAAACCTTTGTTTTTTGTTGGCTGCCAATAAAAAATCAAGCTTTTGAAAATCGATTTTGTTTCCTTGGCAATTCCTTGGCAACTAATATTGGCCCGATGCTTGGCTACCGATCATTGGCAGTAGCGTGATCATCCCAAGTTTAAACCATTGGTGGTCCAATGATGGTTGCCATTAATGTTCCAATAATGGAACGGAGTTCGCCAAGCATGGCCCATTATTGAACCAATCGTTTACTTCCCATTGGGCAGTTTTAATGCCGCACGATTGTAAATGGAATTTTAATGAAAGTACGAGTTTTTATTAACCCTAGAACTAAAATATGATTTTTTTATAGACTAACGAAAAACTGGGGTGGTTTGGTACCCCAGATTTGAAACAATTGTAAAAGGTTACCTTCTATGTAATTTTTTTAATTTGTCAACAATGTGGCTAATTTGAAAAAATTAAACGGATTTTAAAAGGTAAATAGAGACAATTTTATTTTGATTAAGGCAACTTGAAAATTTAAATATTATTTACAATATATACAAATGTTAAATGATTTTAAAATAGAATAAAAATTATTTATTACAAAGGAGGTTTCTATTTTTTACGGGGGAGTTTCCGAGGTCTTACAGTTTTTCTTTATTTACCTTTTAAAATCCGTTTAATTTTTTCAAATTAGCCACATTGTTGACAAATTAAAAAAATTACATAGAAGGTAACCTTTTACAATTGTTTCAAATCTGGGGTACCAAACCACCCCAGTTTTTCGTTAGTCTATAAAAAAATCATATTTTAGTTCTAGGGTTAATAAAAACTCGTACTTTCATTAAAATTCCATTTACAATCGTGCAGCATTAAAACTGAGCGCTACAGCGCTATGCGAGGATTTACGTTTTATTTTTTTTCTCAAAAACTACTGGCTGTCCCACGATGAAAATTTCAGGACAAGTTCAACACATTTATGGCTACAAATGGTAAAAAAATGATAAAAATTGAAGGTAGCATATTTTTTCTATGGCTTTTAAAAAAATTAAATTAATTTTTTAAACAAAAAATTTAAATAATTTTTTTAATTTTAATTTTTTAAATAAAAGTATATTTCAATACGAACAATTTAAGAGGTCATAAACTAAAATCCGTTAAGAAGAAGCAGAGATATATATTTTTCAAAAAAAAAGTACAAACAAATTAAAAATCCAATATGTCCGCCAATTTTTGAAATTTTTTAAAATCGCTTGGGGATTTTATTTAATACCACCAGAGGATATAATCTACCCAATTTCAACCGAATCCCAAAACCTAATAAAATTTTTTGTGTTGAACTGACGTGGAATACACCTATTTCTAAATAATTTTCATTATCGATTGTTAAGATGTTGATTACTCGAGTGTGTATTTACCAATTAATATCATTAAGCTTTTGTATACAGTGTTATAATGCTTACACAATGTGTTTGTGTAACTCTAGGTTTATTTAAGCATAAATAATGAGGTCGCACATATAGTGTAGCGTTAAATAATTCACAGTATATACTCTAGCCAGAAACTCTGATTACCGTACAATACTTTTTGAATATGAAAATTTTATTTAATTTTTATCTTATATACTTTTTTTTGCTTTTTTTAAACTTATTTTTTCAATATAGAATTTATTTTTCTATTTTATCGCATATTTTGAGGGGGAAAAAGGATATTTCAGAATTATCGTAACACTTCATTTTCCAGTAGCAAGAAGATCTCGTAAAAATTAATAAATGTTATAGAGTCATTAGCGAACTAAATGTCTTTTACGAGCTTATACATTTTAATTAACGATCTCTCTGAAAACCACTGATTCGTAATTTCACTTGTTTCAAGAGTGGGTCAACCCCATTTTATACGTACAATTTTGTTTTTTGTTTCAATTTCAATTTTTGTAAAAAAGCAGCTGGAGTACAAATATATTTGTATTTTTTTACTTTGTTCACTTTTTTATTTTTTTAGTTCTTTTATTTTTGTTGTTTGCTGCTTATTAATTTTTTGAACTTTCTTTATTTTTTTATTTCTTTATATTTTTTTGAGTTTAATGAAAAGAAGGGTAAATTTTTCTTTGAGAGAAAATTTCCATTAAATTTATAAATTTAAGTTTTAGAGAAACAAAAAGGCAGTTAATTTAAATCTATTGGTTTTTTTCGCTTGAATTGTCGTCTAGTGAGAAGATGGAACTATTCAAGTGTGAAATCCAACCACTTTTGAAAACGCACTCAAGGAAATCGAATTTTTCTTTACAAACAAATCCCCTTCTTCAGTGATCGAATGACTCTTGGTAAAAATTTCCAAGACATCGATTTTTTCTGATTTTACATTCAATTTCATTATTGTGGTTTTTAACTTTTATAAAACTGAATTTTTTTCTAGTTTCAATGTAGAAAACTTTTTTATCTCCCTCTTTATAAAAATAGTTTTTTTTCTAATTCTTTTACTTTTCTTTTGAGTTTTTTTGTGTTTTTAACATTTTCAGAATAATTATTAAATCATCTAATTATTACTAAATTATTATTTAAAAAAGGGGCTCAAAAATAAAAAAATAAAATCAGAAGAAAAATGGGGAAAAACGAGAAAAAATTTTTTGAGCATTTTCTGTCTTTAGTTACTAAACATATAAAAGGAACAAAAATTTTGTCTTTTTAATTTTTTATTATTCACTTTCTAAAATGATTAAAATTTAAAGTTAAAAAAGTAGAAGTGAACAGAAGGAAAAATATTTTTAAAAAATAATGAAAGCAAACATTTATTTTTTTTATTTTTAAAACTTTTGAAAACAATTATAGAAAATACGAAAACGATAAATTAAAAAACGGAAAGAAATATTAAAAAACTATAATAGAATAAAAAACATGGATAAAAATAAGAGGAAAAGATAATTTAACAGAAAAGGACATAAAAAAACAAAAAAAAGGAAAAATAGAAAAAAATATTACAAGAAAAAATATAAAAAGAGGAAAAGGAAAATAATTAATATTGCAGAATAAAAAAACAAATTCAAACATTTTTGTCTATAAACGTAAATATCGAAGTACATTTTCAGTTCACATAAATGACATACATATATCAAAGAGAAAGTAAAGTCACTTGTGAAAAAGAGCCATAAAATTGAATGATTGACTTCGAAACGAAGAATTGAAGAGGAAGAAAAGATCATAAGCGTCAGAAAAGTGACATGATGAATCGACAAAGTTTAACCTAAGGAAAAATTTTTAAATAATTGAGATTATCATTTCAGCAAAAAGTGATAAATTATTTTTTATTGCTTGTTTAATTTCATTACATCGTAATTTCGATTGTACTTAAAATTTACCAAAATGAAATTGAAATGAAAATTGGAAAATTAAAACAAAACTCTAATAAAACGGAAAGAAAATTAAAAAGAAATTACAAATAAAAATATATAAAAATGAAATTTATAGGTATAAAAGTAAAATTTATAAAAACAATTTTTACAATTAATTTATAATAATATAATTTCTAACAAAAATTTGTAGAAAACATTTTTTAAATTATACCTATTTCTAAAAATAAAATTTGTAAAAATTAAAATGTAAATTAGATTGAAGGCCTGGATGCTATAGGTATGTTAGAAGGGGTGTTCTACATTACCGACCGAGTTTTAGTACCTGCTGCCACCGCTAGATAGCGCCACTTAATTTATGTTCAACTTAAAACCCGTTGGTGGGGTATTTGAATTTTTTTCAAAGTTTAAAGTGGCTTAGAAGGGGTGTTCTACCTTACTGACCTTGATGATAATACTGATATAAAAATGTCGATAAATTATCGACTGCATATAAGTTATCGACCGATGGCAAACATAACTATCAGTCGGCAATGCAGATTTCTTCCACAAATTTTGGTTCGGTTGGTATGTCAGGGTTCTGCATTACCGACAGTTGGTCTTATTTGAATATGATAACTTCAAGTTATCCCAGTAGTTGGCGTTTGCAATATTGTGGTAGGAGAGTTGCGACTATGGAGTAGTGGGGGTCTACCGGAGTGGGGTGGTAAGTATAGTGGGGACTGGTGTATAAGTTGCGGAGCGCGAGCCAGGAGCATCAGTGGCTTCTTTTCAGCAGCATACAGTTCAGATAGAGTCGTCTTCAGTGTTTGCAGAGTGCTTTTCATAATTATTTTTTATTTTTTAGCAATTTCAGGTTTTTAGGTGCTTTTTTTGTTTTTTGGTGGTGGATTTTCTTTTACAGGGTTTTTTATTTTTATTTTATTCCTTTTATTCTTTTAGCTTTAGGTTTTTGATATTTTTATTTTAGTTTTATTCCTTTTATTCCTTTAGCTTTAGGTTTTTTTATTTTTATTTTAGTTTTATTTCTTTTTTTTATACTTAGGTTTTTAGGTTAAGGTTTAACATGTCGAAGATCAAATCAGTGAAAAAAAAATCGCGACATCGAATGAGTGTGGATGAGTACAACGAATTGTGTCGTGAGTCAGACAACTTAATCAACATCGCTGAACGTCAACTTATTACCACAATGGGAATGACAGGTGAGGATAAACTTATTAGTGCATTCGAATGGCAAAACAAGTGTCAACATAACAAAAATATTTTGCAATCATTTTTAAGAAATTCTGATTCTTTGCCTTATCAGAAATCAAGATGTTTAAACCTAACTCAAAAGTTGGAATACTTGTTTTGCAATTTTAATGCTTTAATGAAACGTGGTGCAGGTGTACAAATGGAGAATGAAAGAATGAAGTGGGTTGATTTTGATAAGGCATTTGATGGTCGTTTACAGACTAGTGCTATTTTAAATATTGACTACATTGATGTTAATGAGTTTCTTGATGATGCCTTTGTTTTGTTTGAATTTAACGTACGAAAAGCTTTAGATAAATATGGGCCGCTAAAAGTGTATACTGTGTTGGGCGCGAAATTTATAAAAGAGTCGATAAACGGAAAGGAAGAAATGTCTGATCTTAAGACATTTATCGCGAAAATGGGTGAAATATTTTTAACAACCCACTTAGATGAGTGGTACAATGGTAATGTCAAACAAATAACTTTGAAAAGAATGTAAGAATTACAACAGAAAGAATCAAATTGGAGACTTCATTCTATTCAAAGGTTAGAGGTTAACATTAACAGTTATAATCCCATGCATGCTGGTTCATATATCGATTTACCACCTCCCATTAAAAGAAAACAGGCTTGCATTAATGTTCAGAATGCTGATCAGCAATGCTTTAAATGGTCAATTTTGTCAGCTTTACATCCAGTTGAAAACCATGCAGACCGAGTTTCGAAATATAAGTGTTATGAAGATGAGCTTAATTTCACTGGAATTGAGTTTCCTGTTGCTCTCAAAGATGTTTCAAAATTTGAGGAACAGAACAACATTTCAGTGAATGTGTATGGACTCATAAAAAAAGATGAAAAGTTTACGGTTGCTCCATTACATTTGTCATCGCAAAAGAAGGTTATTCATGTAAATCTTCTTCGAGTTGAAGACCACTACATTGATAAAAATCTTAAGAGTGAGGAGGAAGAGGAGGAGGACGATCAAAAAATCATCTCTTTCAACTACCATTATGTGTACATTAAAGATTTATCCAGACTTGTCAGCACTCAATTGTCAGGTCATAGGGGTAAAAAATACATCTGTGATCGTTGCCTTCATTATTCTTACGATGAACTGAAGCTAAGTGAACATGCAGAAATCTGTCAAAAGATAAATGTTACGAGTATTAAGCTTCCTGAACCAGGGAAAAATTTCGTTGAATTTAAAAATTATCAAAACAAGGAACGTGTGCCATTCATCATTTATGCAGACTGTGAAAGTATCCTGATTCCTGCGGAAGCACCACAGCAACCTAGTAATACTGAGATTTTTCAAAATCACAAAACTCTCAGTATTGAATATTATTTAAAGTGTAGTTTTGACGAGTCGTTGTCCACATATAAAGCATCTCCAAGAGATGAAGAAAATCCGGCTAAATGGTTTTCAACTGAATTAAAGAATGTGGTTGACAATCTTGACAATTTATAGATATTTATAGATATGCCGGTACATGTCATATTTGTAGGAATAAAATCAAGCCTGGGGATGTAAAAGTACGAGACCACTGTCATCTAACAGGGAAGTATCGGGGACCCGCGCATCAAGATTGCAATATTAATTATCATGAATCGCAAATAATACCTGTTGTTTTTCATAACCTTAGCGGGTATGACGCCCATTTTATTATCGAAGCTATTGCTACAGAATTTGAGGGTAATGTTTATTTGCTTCCTATTAATAAAGAAAAGTATATCAGTTTCACGAAAAGCGTAAAAGGTAGTTACATCAAGTTCCGCTTTATCGATTCTTTTAAATTCATGGCATCATCATTGGACAAGTTAGCATCCTACCTCGACGAATATAAAATTGTAAACACAGTTTTTTCCAATTACAGTGCTGATAAAATCAAATTGTTAACGCGAAAAGGAGTTTTTCCTTACGAGTACACGGAGAGAAATCTGCTACTAATATTACTCGAAAGAGCACATTACTTAAATTGCTTAACGTTTCTCTTATATTTTTCGCATGGATTCATATACTTATTGTAAAAATACTTTCAATGCAATAAGCATAAGAGACGGTAGCTAATTTTGCACGAAATCTTTATTATAAATACAAAGAGAACGTGCTATAAAAGTATTAGATTCTTCTTATAAGAATCGCTCGAACTCTGACTGATTTTCAGGCGGACTTTATACAACACAATCTTACCTGTGTATACGCACATATAACTCACACACACATATATTTCTCTGGACAGTTTTGTCGTCCTGTAAAACATTATATATTATATGTAGTATTTAATACTTGTTGCTGTTATAAAAAGATAATATTTATTTAATAGTAAGTATATTATTTAAAAATTATTGCATTTTTATTCGTGTTTGAACATATAAGCAACATGTGAAAATTGTTAGGTTATGTTATTGCAAACGTCACCGCTTTGTACGCGTTCCGTTCCTCGAAACCATCCAGAGAAATATATGTGTGTGTGAGTTATATGTGCGTACACGCAAGTAAGATTGTGTTGTATAAAGTCCGCCTGAAAATCAGTCGGAGTTCGAGCGATTCTTATAAAAAGAATCTAATACTTTTATAGCACGTTCTCTTTATATTTATAATAAAGATTTCGTGCAAAATTAGCAGCTGCTTTTTGTTTTTATTGCATCGAACTCTCCATTCCATTAAATAGATGATTTCGTATATAAATTATTATAACCTCAAGCTAAAGTTCTATTCAGCAGTGACTAATAAAATTTGTAAAGATTCTGCAAGCAATAATAGCAACAGATTTCTCTCCGTGTATATTGACTCAAAGGAAAAACTTGATAAAATTGGATTACCACCAAAAGAAAAATGTTATAGCACATTAAACGACTCGAATGTCTCTGATGAGGATTATGCACATGCGCAAAATGTTTGGACTGAGTTTGATTGTCAAAATTTGGGTGATTATGTGTACCTGTATATGCAAACCGATATTTTGTTACTCGCGGACATTTTTGAAAATTTTAGAAATCAATGTTTAATCGCGTACGGTCTCGATCCAGCCCATTACTACACGACACCTGGATTGACATGGGATGCCATGTTAAAGTATACGAAAATAAGATTGGAGCTCCTTACTGACATCGATATGGTAATGTTTGTCGAACGTGGAATTAGAGGTGGAGTAAGTCAATGCACCAATCGGTACGCTAAAGCTAATAATTCTTATATGGAGGAATATAATGAAAGTGAGGGGACATCTCATATCGTATACTTTGATGCTAATAACCTCTACGGTTGGGCAATGATCCAGTCAATTCCCTATGGTGGCTTCGAGTGGATAGAAAATTTTGACAATAGCTTTGATTTCAACGTCTCTGATGACGAGGTGATTGGCTATATTTTAGAAGTTGATTTGGATTACCCCGATAATTTGCATGATAAGCATAGTGATTTTCCGTTTTGCCCTGAACGCTCGAAGCCACCTGGATCTAAAGAGGAAAAGCTCCTAACTACCCTCCTATCAAAGAGAAAGCACGTTCTCCATTATCGCGCGTTAAAACAAGCTTTGGCGAATGGTCTTGTATCAGTAAAAATTCATCGTGTATTGAAATTTAAACAATCCACGTGGTTAAAATCATATATTGATTTTAATACAACTGGAAGAACAAGTGCAAGCAATGAATTTGAAAAGAATTTATTTAAATTAATGAACAACGCGGTATTTGGTAAGACAATGGAGAACGTGCGAAAACATGTCGATATTAAACTCGTTACAAAGTGGGAGGGTAGATATGGAGCTGAAGCTTTAATCGCGAAACCTAACTTCCACAGCAGAACCATTTTTAATCCGAATTTGGTTGCCGTGGAACTTAGAAAAATGGAGGTAAACAAGCCACTTTATGTGGGTTTAACAGTCTTGGATGTTTCAAAAACGTTAATCTATGATTTCCATTATGATTACATGTTAAAAAAAATATGACGCGAAAAATTTAAAACTATTGTGCACCGACACTTATAGTCTCATCTACGAAATCAGATGCTCCGTCATTTATGCAGACATGAAAGCAGATATTGATAAATTCGATACGTCAGATTATCCGGTTAATAACGTGTACGGTATTCCGCAAGCCAACAAAAAAGTTTTAGGATTAATGAAAGATGAGTGCAGTGGAAAAATCGTGACTGAATTTGTTGGCTTGCGGAGCAAGATGTAGAGTGTGCGAGTTGAAAACAAAGATTTTATAAAAGAGGCTAAAGGTGTGAAAGCTGTAGTTGTTAAGAAGAACATAGACTTTGATGATTATGTGTATTGTTTACAAAATGTAAAAATTCAATCTAGAATGCAATATTGTATCAGATCAAACCTTTACAATGTTCAGACTTTAAAACAAACAAAAATTGCTCTGAGTCCTTTCGATGATAAAAGATTTTTGTTAGCCAAAAGTACCGACACTCTAGCATGGGGGTATTGTAAAATTGCAAAAATTATGGAAGATGATGAAGCATTATAAAAAAAAGAGAGAGGGAGGAATTGATTGTTTGAATAAAAGATGTTCATTTTATTTTATGTCTTTTTTATTCAATAAAACCTTAATCTAGTTACATTTATTCAATAACATTACTTAAACTTGTTTTAACTTTGCTTAAACTTATTTTAAAGTTACTTTAACAATACTTTAACTTATTTTAACGTTACTGTAACTTATTTTAACTTTATTTTAACGTTAATTTAACTATATTACATATCAGATTTTTTATCCAACTATTGTGCGAGCTATCAAATCCAAGACATTTTACATAGACATCATTACCACGAGTTTTCAGGACTTTCTTAACAAGGTAAACATCTGGATACTGGACTTTTAGCAGTTCTTCCTCATAAAAACCACCTTCGATGGGTTGATTTTGGTAATCTTTCAGCTTGTATGTAACTGGTTTTGTCGATTTGACTTGGTCCACAGTGAATATTTCCGTTGTCCAGTTGGGAGTATATCCTTTTTCGAAAATATTTTTAAATTTGCTGACTCGAACTCTATCTCCTCTTCTGAATTTTAATTTTTTCAGCGGAATTTTTCGAAGTTTACGGATACGTCTCAGCAGTTTTCTTGTATCTTCTACAGTAACACCTTTGGGTTTCATACCAATAGTACGATGCTTTTTATTATTGTACTTTGATATGAGCGTAGGTAAAAGATATATCCATTTGTAATTGCCTTGTAAGCTGAATTTAGGCCACATCATATTTTTCAGAGTGCGGTTAAATCTTTCAACAATTGAGGCTTTAAAATTACTATAGGTAGAATAGAGATTAATGTTAAATTCTTGCATTAAACTCTTAAATTCAGAATTGTAAAATTCTTTGCCTCTATCAGTGTGCAAATTTTTTGGAATTCTACCTTGTTTTAGAATAGTTTTCATGGCTAGAGAAATGTCCTTTCCATTCTTACTCTTTACAGCTACAGCCCAGGCATATTTGGAAAATATGTCTATAACTGTGAGCATGTATTTGAAACCTTTATTAGAATAAGAATAAGGTATCATTTTAACCAAATCTGCTTGCCAGGTTTCATCGATGCCACGCATTTGAACTTTTCGACGAAAATAATTTTTTCTAGCCTGTCTATGCAACTCTTTAACAACAGTTAACTTTTCATTGTCCATTTTCAAGGTTTGTTAAACGTGAATCCAATTTAGCGATATATTTAGCGTTTTGAAAAGGTAATTCAAGTTGTAAATCAGTTTCAATCTGCTTAAGTTTTTCGTTAATTCTTTCCTCGATAGATTGTATAAGAATATTCAAGTCATCAATAGCTGATCTTGAAGATGATGTAACTGCAAAGACAGTTTTTATTTCGTTTTTAACAATTTGTTTTACTTGTCTTAAATTTACTGCGTCGTGTTGCTCTTCAGCGTCTTGCACGTTGCAAAGTCTTTTGTTATCAATATCGTATTGTCCATTTGGAGTAATTTTAAAACAAATTCCAGAAGGTCCAGGTTGTCCACGACCTGCAGTAGGTCGTGACAAAGGATGTCCAAACACATCAATGCTCATTTTAATACTAAGCTTTGTTTGCTTGAACTCTTCTAATATATAATGCGAGCTTTACGTAGTTCTTCAATAATTGACATAATTTCATTATTGTGGCTCGGATTTCCAGCTTGCTGCGATGCTACTAGCAGACGTAATCTGTCAACTAGTTCATTAGGATCATCCCAATAAATGTAGTCTGGGTTAAATTGTTTCTTTGTAATCATAAATTGAGGTAATTTATTTCCAAGCTTCTTCTTCTTCTTCCCTTTAAAAATACCTCTACCCTTTTTTGGTGTACTCTTAAAAAGTTTTGCAATGATATCAATGTATTTAGAACTCTTATTTATGTTGACAGGTTCACTGGAACTATAATTTTTTCGATGTGCATTTGTAGCTACAAGAATTTCTTTATAATTTTCTAAATCATCTGGACTTATTAATTCTTGTTTAGCTCTTTGTTTAAATAAGAGTTCAATCAACCCAGTAGTTTTTAAATATTTTTTCTTTCCAGCAAGTCGAATATGAGGACCTTCTAAATCAACTGGTGTATCTCCAATCATAAAAGTACCATTAGGCAGCTTACGTACTCCATAAACCATGTCTAAAAAAGTTTTTCTGTTTTTATTCAATAATGTAATAAATTTATTTGTCAAATTTTCATAATTAAGATCTTCATCTAATGCTTTTTCAAAATTAGTACTCTTATCAAATAGAGTGTCATTGAGTAGTGTTTTATCAAATTCCTCCTCATCATCAACTGCAGTAGAGAAAGAAAAATCATTTTCCTCTTTTTTTACTTTTTCTTTCTTAACATTTTTGAAAGGTATGTCAGTTACTTTAACCAACTTTTCAAGAGGTGTTACTATAGGTTAAAGAGTTTCTTTTAAAACTGTTTCTGCAGCCTCTTTACCCATTTTGAGGAAACGATGTTTTCGCCTAATAGCATAACTAGCTTTCGCTATTTGACAAAGTGTTTCTTGCTCTTTTCTATACATGTTTTCTTAGTGACAATATAAACTATACTAATTAAAAATTTAATAAAGTTCTTATATTTATAGTGTAATGAAGCAATCAAATCCTCTTCTATATCTTCCCTCATTAAAATTACGGTCCTTATCAATAACAACAAATCCGTATTTGGCCGATTTCCAACATTCTGAACATAAATCGCGAAATTGAGTATAACTCATATCAGTATTAACATGATCTTCATAAACATGTTTCAGATTCTTTTCATCTTGTCTGAATAGAACCAATAAATTTACATTATCTCGAACTAGATGTTTTGGAATACGAGCCTACGTTTGACACAAGTAGAAACTGTCAACGTTTACATGTCTACCCATAAAAAAGAAAGCTCTAACATTATCTTGTTTTTCGCAAGCAATGTCATCAAAAATGAATATTGAATTTGGTTTACCACAATTTGAGAGACCACAGAAAACAGCTCGAATGCTGCCTGAAAACAGACTACCATGATGTTTAATCTTTTTTTCGTTTGTTTCTATATCTATACTAGTTATTGGCAGCATGACAGGTTGTTTCGTGAACTGCATCTTGATTTATACATTTTAGGGTAGTTACTACTACCCTAAAATGTATAAATACCTAGCTTATATAGTAATTTTGTCAGTTTCACGACAACCATTGTAGAGTGAAGAATGATTCTGCATAAAGAGGTAAAAAAGAACGCTATTAAGGAAAAGGTTTAATCAATCGTATAATCAATAGTTTACCGTGAGAGTTACATTTGCCAGGTTACCAATTCTGTGGGCCTGGTACAAAGTTAGCAAAGCGTTTGTCTCGAGGTAGTTAGACGCTGCTTGTAAGCAACACGAAATTGCATATTCGCAAAATCGAGAAAATATTCAAGCTAGAAACGAAGCAGATAAAATATTAGCTAAGAAAGCGTGGGAACGTGTTACAGCTAAAAATTCTAGTGTGAGTGAACGAGCAGCTGCTTTAGCTATTTCCGGAACCATGAAAACTAAATCTAAATTAGGTATGGGGATGAAAAGAAGGAGAAAATCGTCCATAAGAAAGAAAAAAAGAAAAACAATATGTAAGAAGAAAAGAATAGCACTAAGGAAAATTGTCGATGCTGCGCGAAAAAGTATGGTTCCCAGTAATAATGCTGAAGAATCAATTAGAGCAGCTATGATTGGTGCACGACAAGCAATAAAAAATGTTGGTGGTAAATCTAAAATTTTATCACCTCGAATTCTTCCTGTACCTACTAAAGTAGGTGGAATTCTACCGCTTGTTCCAATTTTTTCTGGACTTAGTGCTTTAGGAGCCCTTGCTGGAGGAGCTTCAGGAATAGCAAGGGCTGTTAATAAGGCTAAAAAAGCCAGTGAACAGCTTTCAGAAGCTCAGCGTCACAATAAAACAATGGAAGCTATATCGCTTGGAAAAGGATTACACTTTAAACCTTATCGGCAAGGACTTGGTCTCCATCTTAAACCTTACACTCAAGGAAAGGGAATTAAAAAACGAAAGAAACGAGCACCGAGAAAGAAAAAACGAGCATCAAGGAAGAAGAGAATAACAAGAAGGAAAAAAAACTTGTTTTGAAGCTACCTCATCGTCCATTAACTGATTTTGATTTGTTGAAGTATGCCAGAACTATAAAAATACCTTATTTTCGCGGTGTTTTTATGCGAAATAAACTACCTATTAGTGGTCCTCACAAGTGTGAATCAGGAATAATTAATCTTGATAATAAACAAGGTGCTGGAACACATTGGGTAGCATATAAAAAATTTAGAAATGAAACAATGTATTTTGATAGTTTTGGTAACCTAGCTCCTCCAACAGATCTTGTCATTTATCTAGGTGATGGTAGCTTAATAAAATATAATCATGAAAGATTTCAAAATTATAATACATTTGTGTGTGGGCACTTGTGTCTTAAATTTTTATGTAATCAACTAAATATTAAGAGTAGCTTTAACCTGTATAAAAGTGTGTAACTATTGTAAGCTTTCAGTATAAAATCTGATAGCAAGATGAGTGATTCATTTACTTTAACGTTAACGGGAAATTCTCCAGTTCTTGAAGCTGAATATCGATAGAGAAAATAATAAGTTTTACATTGGAAATCAAATAATTCATATTGCAACTGTAAGTTATGAAATTAAAGACATTGAATCTTATATACAAAATTCTGTAGAAATCGGAATTGTCATTAGTATAAAACCGAATAATAATACATTGCGCAGTGTAGTTAAATCAAATTTGCCAATTGATTTTAAACCTATTGACTCGATTGGTAAATTTTTGGGATTTACATCGCAGCATCTAGCACCTCATAGAGCACATACTTCTGATTTACCTGTAGCAATTCTAAAGGTCAATTCAGTTAGAATTGAGTGCAATATAACATCTGGAGCATACATAAATAATCAAAAAGTCCACACTATACATGAATTCTTCCCTAGCGTTCCACCAGGATATAAGATTGTGGAAGTGCCTGCACACGTCATTTATCTTCCGATTTCCACCAAGACAGCTGCGAAATAATATACAGCTGCGAATTGGCGACCAGGATGGTGATTTAATAAATTTTAGAGAAGAAACTATAACTATTCGATTGCATATAAAGTCTTTGTAATGGGAATTGTTTATAATCAAAGAGCTGTTGTTAGTGGAAACTATAAAAGTCAAATCAGTCTAAAGTCATCTTACAAGGTGTTAACACCACAGAATCGTCTCTTTCTTCAAGAACTAGGTCTGAAAGTTCAAGGAAAAAAAACGAAAATAAGACAATCAATATACATATTTTGTGGGTGCTGTTGCAACAAAAATGGACGAACTTCTCAATATTCCAGCAGCAGTGAATTTTGATGAGTCTATAGCTCATTATGAAATTCATGCTCATCAACCGTATGCTTCTTCATCTTTTAACAATAGTGATAAAATTCGAATCGCAGTACAACATCAAGACTTGTGCATTTTACCTAGTAAAAGTTCATTACATATTTTTGGCAGATTAGCTAAAAATGATGGAATTACTCTTACGGAAAACGTGCATTTAAGTAATAATGCTGTATGTTTTTTGTTTGATGAAATTCGCTATGAACTAAATGAAATTGAAATAGATCGATGCAAAAACGTTAGATATACTACAATTATGAAAAATTATGTCTCGCAAACTCCTACACAGTTAAATTTTATTGAAAATGCTGAGTATTCAAGAATGGCAGCTGATGCAAGACTTGTATTGGAAAATGGCTATTTTGATGTCACTATACCACTCAGCATGATTTTTGGTTTTGCCGAAGATTATAAAAAATCGTTATGAACGCTAAACATGAACAAGAGCAAAAATTAACAATTTTAACAAGAGCACGTTCTGACATGAATGCTATATTTCAAACAGGACAAGGAGGTGATGAAGAATTTAAAATTTTCATCAATAAACTTGAATGGATGGTTCCATACGTTCTATTTGCAGATAATAATAAAATAAAACTATTAACATTTATTGAAAAAGATCCATTAATTTCAATAAGCTTCAGATCTTGGGAAATGTATAAATATCCTCTAATTCCTACAAGTTCAAAAGTTTTGTGGCAAATTAAAACATCAACGCAATTAGAGAAACCACGCTATGTTATTGTTGGATTTCAAACAGCGAGAAAAGATAAACGTAAAAAATATGCTTGTCATTTTGATCATTGTAATATTACAAACGTTAAACTCTTTTTAAATTCACAATATTATCTATATGGAAATTTAAATCTAAATTTTGATCAAAATCAGTACTCTCTACTTTATGAAATGTACGCTAATTTTCAATCATCCTATTATGGTAAAGATTCAAAACCTATTTTAACAAAGGATATTTTTAAAAGTCTGTTTCCTCTAATTGTTATTGATTGCTCTAAGCAAAATGAGTTTCTAAAACAAGCGTCAGTTGATGTACGTTTAGAATTTGAAGCAGGAATCAACATGCCGGCTGAAACTACTGCCTATTGCTTAATCATCCATGACCGCGTCATACAATAAAAACCAATCAGCGGCGTTGTCAAGAAACTGCTGTAATGGGGATAATGTAAGGGGGTGATTGGGTATAAAAACAGCTGCTTTCAGTCAGAATTTCAGTTTTGTTTGAACCTCCTTGTGCCTGGAATACATTGCCTGGACGCTACAAAAGTGAAAATCGTTGGTTAACGCATAATTACCATGGAAATGATTGGCCAGCTGGAGATGTTCCATATGATGAACTTCCTTCTCTTCTACAAGGAATACTTAAAGAATGCTCGGACAAAAATTGATCAATTTTGACGTTCGATATATGAAAATTTTTGTTTTTACACGTAGTTTTTGATAAAAATATTAAAAATTTTTTTTTTTAAATTTACCAAAAAAAATTTAAATTTTAAAAATAAAATTTAATTTTTAAGAATGTATGTATCGATCGATTTTTTTCAAAATTTTTTGTGAGAAACTGGTACTAAATTAAGAATTTTTAAGCATAGTCTGATGATGGGCAAACGATGGGATCTATTTGTTTCTGATTTTTCAATTTTTATATTTATAGCTAAAAGTATGAAAAATGAATGAATTATCGTAAGAATGCGATAGAGAAGGACAGACAAAGCTCCTGTCCTCTTCTATCTCATTGTTTTGTTATAAGTTCACGTCTTAAGATTTCATTGTGCGTTGGCCTTTTTCTATTTTACGCGCTGCGTTCATCCGCTACATCTCAAACCTTTAAAATATTTAAACGGTCACGAAATTAAATGTTTTTCTACATATGAATATGCTTTCTCAAAATTACAATAAAGTAATTAATATCCTGAACGTCTTGTAATTCATTTTTCATACTTTTAGCTATAAATATAAAAATTGAAAAATCAGAAACAAATAGATCCCATCGTTTGCCCATCATCAGACTAGGCTTAAAAATTCTTAATTTAGTACCAGTTTCTTACAAAAAATTTTGAAAAAAATCGATCAATACATACATTCTAAAAAATTAAATTTTATTTTTAAAATTTAAAATTTTTTTGGTAAATTTAAAAAAAAAATTTTTTAATATTTTTATCAAAAACTACGTGTAAAAACAAAAATTTTCATATATCGAACGTCAAAATTGATCAATTTTTGTCCGAGTTATAAGCATTTCAGAAAAAAATTTACGTAAAAAACGTGATTTTTCAAAAACCTGTATCTCTTAAACCGCTTAATGAAAAAATTTGAAAAAAATCATGGTAGCTCATTTCAACGAGCACTAAAAGAAAAAAAATATTTGAAAAAAATCGGAGATGCAAAAGTCAAAAGGTGTCCGACTTGGCGTGGAATGCCCCTATAGATTATTTTATATCAAGGACAAAAAGAAATATTATATTACTATTATTATTGATGTTGTTATGATGAAAAAAATTAATGCTCTAATGTTGTAATTAATTATATACTTACAAATAAGGTTAGAAAATGTTCCTTTCACCGTGCGAGCTGAAATCTGAATGACTCTATAAAGCCTGTCTCTTTCTCCGTCAGAGCTCCCTTCTTACTCGAGTCCGCCTATCTTCTCTCTTTGCGCGAGCTCCCTCCTAACTCGAGTCCCGCCTATCTTCCCCCTCCATACTTGTATCCTCCATGTTGAATACAATTTAAATCTAAAAAGTTTACAACTTAACTCAAAAAGCGTGTGCTAAAAAATTGTTTAAACACTGCTAAATTGTAAAAATACAAGCAAACATTTACTGACATTTTTTTTCATGCAGGACCAAAAAAAACACTAAACACTGTTTTACAAACATGAATAAACAGACAAAAATTTATTTTTCATGCGGAAAAAAATAAAGCGTGTACAATAAAAATATATTAAAACTACTATATACACAATAATAATTTTTCTGAAGAAATCGAGTCTTTTTTTTGCTACTCTGTAGCTTGACTAATTACACTTTAAAGAAACAGACAAACAAAACGTTAACTAAACGAAAACTTTGGTACTCTTCGAGTAAAATAAAAAAAATGTGAACTTAAAACTTATTTTTCGTGCGGAAAAAAATAAGCGTGTACATTAAAAAAAAAATTAAAACTACTATATACACAATAATAATTTTTCTAAAGAAATCGAGTCTTTTTTTTTGTTACTCTGTAGCTTGACTAATTACACTTCAAAGAAACAAACAAACAAAACGTTAACTAAACAAAAACTTTGGTACTCTTCGAGTAAAATAAAAAAAAATGTGAATTAAAAAATAAAACGTGAACTTAAAACTACTTATTCTACACATCTAATGAAAAATTCTTTTTAAATAAAACTTATCTTTGGTCCTCTTCGTCCAGTAAAAATATTTAAAAATCACATTAACTTAACACTGATTATGATTGAGTAAACAAATATTTAAAACTACACAAAAAATTCTTCTTCGAGGCTGAAATACAAACTGAATTCACCCACTCACTCGCCAGGATCCTCTGTAGCATTATGTCCAAATAATTCTTACAATAGTTCTTTGAATTCTACATCCTTAGATGTAGAACTTTGCGAATCTGATTGATTTTCTTCAAATTGCGCTGGAACACACCTCGGCTCATCCCACCGGGTCCAGCGAAATCTTACATATCCTTCTTCTTCACTGTTATTTTTATCCTCTTGAATGATTTCCTCCGCCATTTTGAATAAATCATCTAAAGTATCTGACTCTTGAATGATTGAAGAAGACTCTCTAGAAACTTCAAAATTCGAATATGTCTGCATCAAATACCTCTTCGAGATCGTTGACAATCATGTCGACGACTTTAGGTATGCAACAATTTGACTTCTGGCCTAGAACCTCCTTCCTTGTTGGTACATACACTGATGAATTTTCTTTAAATTGCACTGGAACAAACCTCGACTCATCCCACCGAGTCCAGGGAAATCTCGTCACATTTTGAGGGACATATTCTTCAACTCGAGGTTCAGGCTGCTAAAGAAAAAGATTTTTTATATAAACACTATATTATTTACTTAAAATTTACGCATAAGAAAACTTAAAACATAGTTATATTATGATTAATAATGAGTTAATTATAATAATCACACTATACTTACACTTTTCATTTGGTGTATTCGAGAGTCGTTTGGGAATTGCTTCTTGCAATCACTACACATGCAATACATGCTATCTTTATTTGTTTTGTGCATTATTTTTATTTTTATATTTCTTTTATTATTTTTTAATTATAATCTCACTCAGCAGTCGTTTATTAAAGATGGAGTTAGTTTCTCCAAAGTTCATACATACGAGGGGGAACAGCACCAAGGTGGTAGTAGACCTAGGCGGTAAAATTCAACGACACAGTCTGATTGGTAGTTGCAAAGTGGAAAGATTCTGGTTGACCAATCAGAGTTCGTTAATAGAAAATTTTCTTACTGTTGGGCTCTATCACTATATCGAAATATTTTGAGTATGACGTCAGAGTCGTTTCATATTGTGTCGTCTGTTTGTTTTCCCTTCAGTTTTTTGACGTCATACTCGAAATATTTCGATATAGTGATAGAGCCTAATATCTAGTGAAAAATATAGGTTGGCACACACTTAGAGAAAAAGTTTATTTCACTTAACCAAACTGTTTAATTAACCTATTTTATTTGTTACGATAAAACAATTTCATTGATTTAAATAAAAATTTGGTTCATTCTAATAAATACGTAAAATTTGTTTAGTTATCCGAAAGAAATTTTTTTATTTGAAGGTGTTTGTTTCATTTAAAAAATTAGTGTTTTGAATAGAGAATATTATTTAGTTGAATACAATTTGTTTGACACAACACTTGGTTGATTCAACCAAAATTTGGTTGTTTTAAACAAATTTTTTTCTGAGTGCACAATGGTTTTAAGAAACTCATTAGAGAATGTAAAACATGAAATTTGTGTTTTTTCTTTCGTTTCACGAACATAATTTTGTATTGATTGTTTAATAATAATAATAATAATAATAGTAATAATAATAATAATAATAATTTTTTTTTTCACGGGGGAGAAGAGGAAATGCATTAACGCATGCCCAGGAAGATCCCACTTACCTGGGGTATGTCGGACTCGCACAAAATGCAAGGAAAAAAAAGAAACCTCACATACCTGCTTTTACGGCAGTCACAATACCGACTAAAACCTCTTCTTGATTCCCCTGGGTTTCGAACCTTCTATCCACCTACGGAACTACCTTTCGGCTTCAGACTTCGCAGATGGATGGTCCCATTTAGTCGCTGGCGCGACTCTTCCGTGCCGCTCTTCTTCTGGCCATTATTTTCTCCTTGTTCTTGACAGGGTCTTCTTAGCTTCCTCTAAGGCAGTCCTGAAGACCTTGCACCGACCTGATCCAGCGACGTGTTGGATGTTCTCCTTTTCGCCGAACTTCGCCTTGCATAAGAAGCAGCATGGGCTCTTCTTACAATCTGCTACCTTATGGCCGGCTTCTCCGCACTTGAAGCACGCAGCTGACCTATCTACTGCTTGGCAGTCTCGACCTATATGGCCATAGCCAAGGCACCTGTGGCACCTTGTGACCATAACTCTTCTACTTATTCTGCAGGACACAAAACCGATTTTAATGTGCCCTATCTTCTCCAGCTTGTTAGCGTCCTCTTTGGAGGTGACCACGACAGCGAGCTTAATACCTCGCTTATTTGGTCCGAGGACCGTCACCTTCCTGCTTCCTGCTGGCACCGTAGATAGTTTGTCCAGGGCTTCTTTGACATCCTCCTGTTCGGTAAGGGTGTCCATGTCGCGGATCTCCAGCACAGTCTGCCGATCCGCCATCTGCACCTTACCTAGATCGCCGATCACCTTTGTCACCTCCTCGGTGAACAACTTCCTGTTCGAAGACCCCCCAATTTTAATAAGGAGGTCTCCCTTTTTAGTGGGTACAGCTCCCACAACCCTTGTCTGGCTGGCCTCCAAGTCAGCCTCTTTTCGAACCTTCGCCAGCACCTCGGCTATATTATAATAATAATAATAATAATAATAATAATAATAATAATAATAATAATAATAATAAAATCTTATACATAAATAATTATTTAAAAAACAGGGTGGGGAATATTTATTCTAATATAAATATGTGTTTTTTCTTAGTTGGTAGTGGCCAATAAAGAAATCGGTTAATAAATTTGGTTGAAAAAATTGAAATCATCTCCAACAATTTCTTTTTTTTTCTTTTTAATTAATATGAAGATAGAATTAATTTATACCACTGGTATGGTAAAATCTTTAACAACTACTGACAGTAAATACCTACCAATCTTATTTTAAAATTTTAAAGTACTGCGTGCAACTTCGATGTCAAAATTTAAAATATTCTACTCCAACAGACTATAAATTTACAATAAATATTTTTAGATATCCTTCCATAGATGGTCCTACTTTAAAATTTTAATTTTTATTGTTAATTTATAGTCTGTTGGAGTAGAATATTTTATAAATAACCCTAACCAAGCGTCTTGAAACTTTCAAATTAAAAATTCAAATATCCCACCAAGGGGGTTTGAATTCGACGGTGGCGCCATCTAGCAGTTGCCTCCGGCACTAAAAAATCAGTCGATAATTTATACCCATTCTAACACACTTTAAATTTTAAAAATAAAAATTCAAATACCCCACCAACGGGCTTTAAGTTGAGCAAAAATTAAGTGGCGCCATCTAGTGGTGGTAGTCGGTACTAAAAAATCGTTCGGTAAGGTAGAACACCCCCTTCTAAGCCACTTGAAAGTATGAAATTAAGAAATCTACCTTACCGACTGTAGGTAAGTGGTCCCGAAGTCTCATAGCTTTACTACTATAAAGATAAGAATCTTGAGAATTAGTAAAACAAGTTGTAAATCCAGATGTTTATTACCTGAACATTTTGCTTCCTCTTTACGATCAGCAAAAAAAATTTGCTTCCTCGTGGACGAAGCATTAACGACAAATATATTTAATTTTTAAATCATTTTATATACAATTCAACATTTATAAAATAAAGTTTATTCGTCTTAATAGAAAGAATATAATTTGCTTATACAGTAATATGAATCTAAATAAACAAAAAATTTTTTGGTAAAAATGTGAATTTTTCAACTTTAATTGTAATTAATTCTATAATTTTCAATATAATATATACTTTATATACATCAATCGATTCGTCTTGATGCAAAGAATATGATTTTTTATTTATTTTTCAATAAATAATAACATTTTATTGTACAGCAACATGATTTTTAAGAAAAAATGAATGTTTATTAAAAGTGCAAATTTTTTGTCTATAATTGGTTTTAATCCTATAAATTTAAATACAATGTATACTTTATATATACCAATCGATCTGTCTCGGCGCAAAGAAAAAGATTTTAGAAATAAATGAGTAAGATTTTCTTCTACGGCAACATAATTTTGCGGAAAGAACTCATTTTTTGATAAAAATGCGAATTTTTCAGCTTTAATTGTGATTAACTCTATAAATTCTTATACAATTTATACTTTTTATATACCAATCGATTCGTCTTGATGTGAAGAATAAGATTTTATTATATATTAACTTCAATAACCAACTTAAAAAAATTTTTTTTAAACAAAAATTTTTTTAGAAAAAAGTCAAAAAAAAGTGTTGTATCAATCCATTTCGAGATATTTTTATGATACATATACCTGGTAAATTTTAGCCAAATTCGTTAAAACTTCTTCGAGTTATCGTGTTCACAAAAATCGGGATCCACACACACACACACACACACACATACATCCGGACAATTGTTCAGGGTCTTATATAACATAGTCCTATATAGAATAAAAAATTTGTTGAAAGGATTTTTAAAAATTTTGTAAATTAAACGACTACAAAGCTTTCTTGTAGTCCTTTTTGCTTCCTTGAAGCAAAAAGGGATAAAAAAATATAAATTACTTGGATAACACAGGACCACAAAATTTTTTTCGGGAAAATATACATTGATGGCACCATGTGTTCTATACGTATTTTGACGCGCTGAATCCAAATCTGGGTCTACTTTTGCCCCAACACGTCACAGTTCTGAGATAAATTAAAATTTCTCCAAAAAATAGATCAAAAATAAAAAAAAATTTCAAATTTCTATAGGGATACAAGTTTTTCTCATAATTTTCTTCATATTTCTCGGAAATTTTATGTTTATTTGTAAGAATTAACCCTTTATTGTTCTCTAAATATGTATTTAATGTTACAAATAGTGCAAATAAATAAGTAAAATATATTCAATATATTAATGACTTACTTCACAGGTTTTGAATACTACTAGATCTGATATTACTTTCAGTTCAATAGAATATAAAGTTAAACATTTTGTTCATAAATACAAAAATCTCAAGTATATTTAATTACATAGTAATTTTATATAAATCGAAGTAACCATCTACTTAACGATTTTTTCCATTAATTTATTTAGTAATTTCTAGATTTTATACACATTTACAGGTGTCAATTCTCACAAACAAACATGAAATTTTCAACAGATGTAAAGAAAATTATCAGAAAAATTTGTCTCTTTATAAACGTTTCGCAACATGGTCCCGTCAATGTATATTTACCCGAAGAAAATTTTGTGGTCCTGTGTAATGAAAAAGTTGTTTAAATTTATCGCTTAATTTCGTGACAAAAATATATTTTGCATCACATCGTAAAAAAATTCCGCAGAAGGAAAAAGTAGAGGAAATATTCGAAACCAATAGAATTTGCAGACATGTTGGTATTTCGTGAATTTGCAATAATGTCTTCAACGTTGAATATCATATATCAGAGAGAGAGAGAGAGACTTAAACTTTTTCTACTCTTATCAAATACCACACACGATGGACCAACAGAAAATGACGTCTACGCTAAAGAAAAGCAAATTTAAATTCCTTTTTTTATACCAGCAAAAAATGCATCTGCTTGCAACATATAAAGTATACATGTGCATATCAATCCGAGGCAACTTGGATTTAGGATACACAAAGAGAATTCCAAACATACTTTGCATAAAATTTTTACGAAATTTCCTCTCTTTAAATAATCCTCTTTTTTAAAAATTGTTCTTTAAGTTTAAAACATCAAAGGAAAATTTCAAATGAAGAAGTATATTTTGTAAAAGTAACAAAAAAAGAACTTAAGAATATAGACAAAGAATAGATATTAAATATTTAACCCAGAAAAGAAAAAACCGCTGCCAAGTTGTACATTTTTATAATTTTGGTGTTCATTTCATGAACACTTTGCACGGAAAAAAAAGTACGTGAATCCTTCCTTGAAAGTGCTTGACTTTTGGATAGGACACAAAATACAAGGCTGTATTATATAATTTTTATTAGAAAATATAGAAAAGTCCTAGAGTTATTCTAGTACTAGTATGGGCAACAGTGTTTTTTAAATTTTAACGAAAAGTCATTTGTTCAGTTTTATAAAGTACGTGAAAGATTAGTTGACTGCGCTTGAAAATTCTGTATAGCATGCGCAGTGTGCGTTTCTACCCAAGGTAAATGCCAGCTGATCGTCTGTTTCCGTTTGTGTTAATTTCAGATGTGAATATACTATTATTTTATGAAAAACAAATAGTGTTAATATATATTTGTCTTCAAGAATTGACTTTCAAAAAAATATTTTTTGTTTTGTGTTTCTCACAAAACAGAATGTTATGTAAGTATCAGTTTTCAGTGAAATAGCATGTCTCAGAAGTCGTGAAAAATTTCACCATGTGGTATATAAGAACAATTCGATACGTACTTTTAAGTGTTAAGTGTGTGTTTATATTTAAGTTATACGCGAATATATGTGTGCGTTATAGGTTAGTTCATAAGTGTTGACGAACGTCGAAAAGTGATACAATAATTGTTCTTTGTTTGTGTGATTAATTATCAGAGTGAATTTCAGAAAAACTGTGTGAACAAGTGGAAATTATTTTTTTTATTTTACAATTTTTTTGAAAGTCAATGAAATTCTCAAGCAAGGTACTAGAATATTTCATTGACTGCTTTTGAAACTCTCATGCAAAATGACTAGACTGTTTTTAGTATTTTGTGTCGTATCCAAAAGTCAAGTACCAAGTCAATGAAACTTTCACGTACACGGAGAGAAGAGTTGCAGTAAATGTGACAGAACGCGTTTAGTAAATCATTTAGTGCACCGGTTAGTGGCGCCAACTGTATGTTTAGTATAATACACTACGACACCTCTCTGTTTAGTAGAATATACTGTTTGCTCAGTGTATCTTACTATCTTACTAAACAGTGCAGTAGATGGCACTGTCTGTACCGTCAGTCCAAACCTAACGATTCTGTTTAGTAGATTTAACTGCCATGTCAGTAGAATCTACTACGCCCTTCTCTCCGTGTACTTTTTTTTCCGTGTGCTTCCTCATAGAAATAATAATAATTGAAGTATAAGAATTACTTTTTATAAAAGGGTTTAAAATCATTAAATCTTGGTCCAAAAAATGTGTTTTTATATATTCTATAAAATGGTAATCATAGTTTAATAATTACACATAAGTTAATAAACAAGAATGTTGACAAAATTATATTTTCCACAATTTTTGATTTTTCAAATACCAATAATTTCATAATTTCTGTCCGAATCAGGTTAAAAAATAGGTCAATCAAAGCGTTTTTTAATGCTCTTCAAGTTTGTAATAATTTTTTGAAGTTACTTTTACATAATTTAAAATTTTTTTTATAAAAGTCTTATTTTACAAAATTTTAGATAATTTTAAAATTTTTATATCTCCGGCTAATATGGACAAAAAATGTTCAATGAAGGCTCAGAAAATGCGTCTGAAAAAACTCTACAAAACTAAACACAAAACAAAACTAAACTTCTACATTTTTCAACAAAATTTTCAAAAAAGTCTTATTTTCCAAAATTTTTGATTTTTAAAAGCTTAATATTTTCAGTTAATATGAACGAAAAATGTTCAATTAGAGCTCAAAAGATGCGTCTGAAAAAACTCTACAAAACTAAAGAAAAACATTTATAGGTGTCCTAAAATTTTTTTAAGTTATGGCCAAAAAACGTTTTTTTACAAAAAGAAAAATGCAAAAAAATATAGTTAAGCTTTATGAATCGGGCTGAAAATACTCTCATTTTATGTCCCCCGGGGAGACCTGCAATTTAAAAAAAATTGAAGCCTTTAGCTCTTTCTCGTTCTGAGATATTGAGGCAAATGTAATGTTAGTACACATACACACACACACACACACATCGGGACAAATTTTTAAAATTCGTTTTTTGGACATCGGAGGTCATAATACGTCGAAATTTTTTTTTATTTATTTAGAACATTTATACGGGCAGTGCCCATTCGTACATAAAGTACCAAAAGATTAGGTATAATGAAAAAAAATTTATAAATATGTCAAAAAATCGTAATCGAAAATTTTGCTAATACAATCCTTCCTCTATGAGGAAGCAATTATAAAAAACCACCATAGCATAGCGGTTAAAGTGTTTGACTCTTTAAACACGTTGGTTCTATGACCACTTCTCTTCAAGATAAAATTTTTAATCTATTGAAAATTATTTATTTAATTAAACTTATAATAAGAAGAAAAAACTTACATCAGTCAATTTCGGTCAGAAAAAGCTTTTAAAGTATTTGTTATGTGAAAATCAGTAGAGAATGTCAGTTTTAGTCAGACAGAACTGATTAAAATGATTTTCAATTTGCAAACAATAGATACACTGAGTTTTAGTTAGACAAACAATTATTTTTTATTATTAAAATTAGAATCAGTGATTAAAGTCAGTTTTAGTCAGACAAACCTATTAGAATATTTTTTATTTGTATTTTGTATCAATTTCGGTCAGGCAAGACTTTTTCTAAAAAATATTTCCATTTCGAATTTAAGTAGTTAATATCAGCATTAGTCAGACAAGTATTTACTAATCCATTTCACATATAAATCAAATTTGGTCTTTTTATATTTGAAAATAAGGAGTTAATATCAGTTTATAGTCAGACAAAAAAATTCTAAATTATAGTAGTAGTTAAAGTCCTTTCTTGACAGACGTAACTTTTTAAAAAATAATATAAATTTGTCATTTGTAGTTAAAATAAATTTCATTTAAACAAATAATTTGTTAATCATTATTATTAAAAAAATAAGTCATTTTTTGAAATTAATAATAAATCTTAGTTTTAATCCCTAATAATAATCAACAATTTTCTATTTTGCAAACTAGTAGTAATTTTACTTAAGTTAGACAAAATTTTTGCTTTTACTTTTCATTTATAAATTCATACTTAAACTCAATGAACGTCAGAGAAAATTCTTTTTTAGTCATTTTTATTTTGAAATAAGTAGATAAAGTCAGTTTTCTAACAGACATAAATTATGTTACAATTTTAGTCAGAAATCAGTAGTTGAAGTCAGTTTTCAGTCAGACTGAATGAATTTTACTTAGAAATCAGTAGTCAAAGTAGATTTTAGTCGGACTGAATCAATTTTAGTTACAAATCAGTAGTTAAAGTCAGCTTTCAGTCAGACTAAATTTATTTTTTTTATAAATGAGTAGTTAAAGTCAGTTTTCAGTCAGACATAATTAATTATTAATTAACTATATTAATTTGAATGTTCTTTCATTCTTTCATTCATTCACTTTTTCTGTCTCTCACACTCTGTTAGGAATTAGGGAACCGTGGATCTTGTAAAGATAATAAAACGTGAAAGAACGAAGTAATTATCATTTATTTGAAAGAAAAGTAATTGTATTAATGAACAGTAAACAATATCAAAAAGGCTTCATAAAGCGAACTGAATTGGATGGCTAGAAAAAGTGTAGCCAACCTTTAAAAAGAAGATACATTAAAGAGCGGGAATTGTGAATTTCTGACACACTCTGAAGTTGTCTTCTATTTATATTTACTAGAACGTGATTTACTAGAAAATTTTACGCGCGAAACGTGATATTCAAATTATTATTGTTAAATACAAATTACAAATATTTTTAATCTTCAAACATAAATTTTTAAAATAATTTCATAATCAAAATTTTAAAAAATCACTTATTACTAGTACAAAATTAATTATTACTGTTCATATTTTCTAAAATTTTAATAAATCCTTCGAAAAAATTCAATTATTTTTATAAATAGTAAAATTCTTCACAAGAATTAAATTATTTTTAATCAAATTTAAATAAAATTACATGAAAGAATTTAATTATTTTCAAAAATTTCCATAAAATTCAATTTCAACAAGAATTTAAAATTCTATAAAAATAATTCAATTATTCTCAAAATATTTTTAAAAAATTCTATATAAAAATTAAATTACTTTCAATGCAATTTTTAAATATATTCGTCAAAAAAATTGAAAGAATTAAATTATTTTCAAAAAAGTAATAAAATTCTTGTGATGAATTCAATGATTTTGAATATAGGTACATAATTTTAATAAAATTCTTTAAAGAAATTCCATTATTTTCGAAACAACTTTCAATTGAATTTCTCGAAAAAATTTCTTTATTTTAAAATATTTCTATAAAATTCTTCATAACAATTAAATTATTTCTTAAAATTTTTTAAAATTCTCGCGAAACATTTTAATTATTTTTTATAAATAGTAAAATCTTTCTAAACAATATTCAATTATTTTTTTCAATAGTAAAATCTTTACAAAAATTCAATGATTTTTAAAACAATTTTAATTGAATTGCTCTTCAAAAGAATTTAATTAGGATTTTAAAAAATTTTAATAAAATTCTTTGTGAGAATTCAGTTATTTTCCTAAATAATAAAATTCTTTGAAGGAATTCTATTATCATCAAATTTTTTGATAAAATTCTTTGCAATAATTCGATGATTTTCAATATATTAATTTTAAAATTGAAAATATTTGAAAAGAAAAATTACAAAAAAGTTAATAATAATGCAATTTATTTTGCATTATTTTTGTTTATGAATCACAATTTTTTTAACAAAATAATTATTTTGATTTAGAAAAAGAAGAAAAATATTTGCAAAATTCCTATTTTTTTAATCTTATTTTTGGAACAGGATTTTCCACAGGAATTAACACATTCAAAAGTTTCGAATTAAAACCTTTTTTAAAGTAAACAACTTATAAAAGTATTGTTATGAAACATGAAGATATCGATTGCTCCGAGTCGAAGACTCGGAGTGATCAATTTCTTCATTTTTTATAATAATTAAAGATGACCAAGTAATAAAATCATTATTTTATATTATTATAAGAATATTGTTACAGTAACTTCATCAAAATTATTTCCATCATTTTAATTCAATTATTATTTTCTAGAATTTTAAAGTTGTTTTTTATGAAAATAATTGAATTTCTTAAAAAAAAATTTATTATTTATAAAAATAATAATTGAATTCCTGTGAAATTTTTATTATTTATGAAAATAATTAAATGTTTGCATACAATTTTATTAACTTTTTTTTTTAAATAATTGAATTTTTTGGGGAAATTTTATTAAAATAGTAGATATTGAAAATCATTGAAATTAGAAAAATTCATTTTATTTTTGAAAATAATTGATATTAGGACAAGAATTTTTTGACATTTAGGAAAATAATTAAACTTTGGAGAAGAATTTTGTTACTTACAAAGATAATTGGGATTTTTACAAAAATTTTTTTTTAATTTTGTACAAGTTGAATTTTATAAGAAGAATTTTATTTATTTATTTTTTTTAAGTAGTTGAATTTCTGCAATTATTTGTAATTGTTCCAAAATTGAATTTTTTTTAGTGTTTTCAACAAAAATTTTAATTATAAAGTTTTCAAATTCTATTATTTTTAAAATTGCTAATTTTATTTGAAAAAGGCAGTAAGAAGTTAGCCGCGCGCTTTAGCGCGCGAATTGTTGCTAGTTTTAATTACTTTAAGTTACAAATCAGTAGTTACAATCAGTTTTAAGTCAGACTGAATCAATTTTATTTACAAATCAGTAGTTATTGTCAGTTTTCTGGCAAAAATATAAATTATGTTACAATTTTAGTTAGAAATCAATAGTTTAAGTCAGTTTTCAGTCAAACTGAATTAATTTTATTTAGAAATCAGTTGTTAATGTCAGTTTTCTGTAAGACTTTATCAATTTTACTTAGAAATCACTAGTCAAAGTAAGTTGCAGTCAGACTGAATAAATTTTAGGTACAAATTAGTAGTTGAAGTCAGTTTTCAGTCAGATCGGCTTTATTTAGTCAAATTAAAAAAAAATTGTTTTCTATTGTCAAATAGTCAAAGAGATTTTTAAGTTTTCGAAAATTCTCGAAATTCTGTAATTGTTAAAAATCATTAGTAGTTAAAGTCTTTTTATGTAAGACAAAAATTTTTTGAATCATCATCCTTTGAATATATTCATTGAATATATTCCTAAAGTCCATTTTATTCAGAAGTTCTTTGTAATTAAATTTTAATTCAAATACATTGAACTGAAGCAAAAAATATTTCTCTCTAAAAGCATAAAAATAAAGGCATAAAATATAGACAAATAAAAGGAAATAAAATAAAACCATAAAAATTGTTATAAAACGAAAAACAATTGCTTTTGAACCGTAAAAATTTGTTTTTTTACAAAAAACCAGAAAATAGATGCTATATTAAAAAAATAAATCTTTGACATTCATATTCTGTAGAATTTACATACAACAAAATATATTTAAACTGTAAAACCACTAGATCAATTATTAATGACTAGGAAAATTGAATTTTTTAAAAACTCTCAAAAATGTTGTTCGAATGTGTCAGCGTGACAGTCTTCATTTTACATTTCGTGTGACGTTTTCGTCATTTCCTAGGATATTAAAATTGCCGACGAGCTGTTTCACTCTCGTAAAAAAAACTCTGACAACTAAAAGTCGACGATTAAAAGAAAAAACGTAGCCAAAAAAAAGGAGAGAGATAGAGAACTGATATAGCGTCCGGTAATTCTCACATATAAAAAGTAGTTTCTCGCTGCATTTTAGTTTTTTGCATACACAAACACTATTTTTTGAATTGAAGTCGTATATAAAATCTTTTTATGGACAAGAATTTTTTTTTAATTTTGAGCACTCTGGACCTTTTTGCTTAAACCAGAAAAATCCCTCTCTAAAATTGTTAAACAAGTGAAGCATTCAGTATTTAATTTTTAAGATCAGAGGATATTTATTATATTCACAAAATATGTATTGAAAATGTAAAAAATACAGAAAATAAAAAATATTTGAAATATTTTCTATTAATTTTTATATTTAATATTTTATTACTTATATTTTTGGAATTTTTAAATAAATAATATTCAAATATACCTAATAAATAATATTTAACAAAATTAATGATTTAAAAGAAAAGTTATGTTAATCAATTGAAAATCAATTTTGAAGAAAATATTCATTTCTTTAACAAGAATTTTTGTTATGCAAAAGATAAAAAATTGAAAGTAAAAGAAATTTTTTTTATATAATAATTCAACTGTCGTAAAATGTATAAGAATGAAGAATTTTTCCTTCTATTGTATTCTCTTCATTTCATTGAAATCGTAAATTACATAAAAATATGAAAAGATTTTAAGGGCAATAACCTGAACTTATAGAAGTATAATAGCAGCAATTTAGTGTAGCTTGCGGCAATGTCCTAGACTCGAAAGTCTCTTTTCTTTTCAGCTTCTTAAAAAAGAAAAAAAAAAGAAACACTCTCTTGAAGAGATCGTTGTTTGCGTGACTGAGTGGCTTGCGCTCTTTGGTCATTCTATTCATAATATACATTGTGTAAAGAAACATGAAACAAAGATTGGCAAAAAAAAAATTATTTTAATAAATATTTTTTGGATAATTAGGAAAAAATGACAATTAAATAGTTAATCAATCAATCAGTTAATTGACAATAATTAATTAATTATATAATAATTGAATATTTAATAAATTATATCAAAATTGATTAATTAGTAAATTACATAATAATTATTTAATTAATAAATTTATATAAAAAGTATTTAATTAACAAATCTACATTAATAATCTTTCTATACCCTATGTCAGTATGTTTTTGTTTGTTATCTTGTTTCTTAAATTTTTTTTCTAATTTTATCTTCTAAATGCTTCGACTTTAAATATTAATGAAATTCTAAATTAATGTTTTCAAGATTACATAATAACAAAAATTATTGAAATAAAATTATTTAGAAAATACAGTTACTTTTTAGAAAAATTCTGTTATAATTTTTTAAGATACCTAATTAAATTATTTTATGGAATTTAGTTAAAAATATATTGTGAACATTTAATCTTTTAAAGAATTTTATCAAAATTTTTGAAAGTAATTGAATTATTTCAAAAAATGCTATTAAAATTGTATTGAAAATAATTGAATTCTCATAAAGAATTTTATTACGATTTTTATAAATAATTGAATTTTAATTGTAATATTATATTGAAAATTATTGAATTCTTGTAATGAATTTTATTACAATTTTATAAATAATTGAATTGTTTCGATGACTTTTATTAAAATTTTAAAAAATAAAAAATTGTATTTTAAACAATTAAATTCTTATAAAGAATGTTAATAAATTTTTTTTATATTGTAATTTATTATAATAATTGTATTCTTTCGAGAAATTTTATTACAATTTTTGAAAATAATTGAATTGTTTGGAAAAATGTTATTATAATTTTTGAAGATAAATTAAATTCTCTTTTGGAATTTATTCAAAAATATATTAAAAGCAAAATAATTGAATTCTTTCAAAAAATGTTATTTAAAATGTATTAAAATTTGAAAATAATTGAATTCACACGAAGAATTTTATTAAATTTTGTTTTTGTATATACCTACCTAATGCGAATTGTATTCTTTTGAGAAGTTTTATTAAAATTGTATTGAAAATTATTGAATTTTTATAATGAATTTTGTTACAATTTTATGAATAATTGAATTGTTACGATGACTTTTATTAAAATTTTTCAAAACAATTAAATTCTTTCGTGTAATTCAATTAAAATTGTATTTTTTTAACAATTGAATTTCTTCAAATAATTTTTTTATAATTTTTTTTTTTATAATTAAAATTACTATGAAAATAGTTAAATTTTCACTAAAAAATTTAATAATATTTTTTTATATTTTAATTATAATTGTATTCTTTTGAGTGTATTAAAATTTTTGAAAACAGTTAAATTTTTTCAAGAAAATTAATTAAAATTACCTACCTATTTTATTGAAATTGATTAAAATAATTGAATACTTAGCTATAAATAACTTTATCAAAATTTTTGGAACTGATCGAATTCTTTTCAACATCGACCTCCACTCGTGTCACAAAAATCACCGTAAAGAAATTGGCTGCCTTTATTCTCGTGTTACTTACGATATTTTTTATTCCTAATGCACAAAAGCGGCGATTTCAGATAGCAGACGACAGGGAGTAAAAGTCATTCACTTGTTCGATTTGTATGAAAATGGCGGCCGATTTCTCCCTTGGGCAAGAAAAATGCATGTGAACAGCTAATTTTCTTGCCCTTGGGAGAACACGGCCGCCATTTTCATACGGTCGAAGAAATGAATGACTTTCCTCCCTGTCGGCTGCTATCAGAAAGCGCCGTTTTTGTGCATGTGGGATAAAAAATATATTTAATTAATGCTATTAATTAATAAGTAATTTTTTTTAATTTGAATCTGAAATTATTCAAAAATTGAAGTTTTTATTTCAAAACATAAATTTCTGTGAATAAATAACTATTGTTAATGCCATTATTTTTTACTGAGTGTATTTTTTCACAATAATTTTATATTTAGAAAGAATAAGAACAACTTTTTATTTTTTATTGGAACATGAAGAACCTAATTATGCATTAAGATTTTATAAATATTTAAACTATTTTAAAAAAAATGTTGAGGACAAAAATAAAATGAATATTATTTTATGAAGATAAAGAATAAAAAAATTTTTGTTAAATCAACATTATTTTTAGTTCTGTATTTCAAATAAAAAGATTTTTTTACTTTTTAATTCTGTTAATTGGATCGCAGTATTAAGTAGAATAAACAATTTAATTTGGTGTAGATAAATATTTCATTTTTAAAAAAAATTAATTTTAAAAATACATCTGTGTAAAAACTACTTTTTATTTAAAATAAGAAAACAATGGAAATGTTTTGGAAAAATAAATTCTTCAGTAGTTGAAAATTAAAATTTTTTTTTCCTCCTTTTCATATATCAAATTGAGAGAGAAGAATTTATTTACCACTTTTATTTTCACCTGCCAAACATATCGCATATTTGAAAGCAACAGAGCAATGCCAAATATTTTTCTCTACTATTTTTTGAAAATAAATTGTGGCTTTGATATGCGGAATGTTGTAGAAAGAATAGAAGAGTATTACTCGGTATTTTTCATTTAAATCGAAGTGCAAAAAAGGAGACATTTTTTTATGCTTGTTTCATTTTTGTAAAAAATATTTATACATTAAAATTGAAAAATATTTTATTCGATACTAAAGAGAGGAGGGAGAGAGAGAGAGAGAATTTCAACTATACTGAAGAATCAGCAATAGTTTAACAGTATTAAGTGCTCAACTCAGCGGAGCTTATTTTCGAAATTGGTTTTCAACTCTCGAAACTTTATAGAATTACGTTCTTTATTTTCCTTGAGAAAATAAATCGTTGAAACTTTCGGTAAATAAAATAATCTCTAATGGCTTTTCTCCCCCTTTTTTTCTTACTGGCAATAACACATTCGTTTTACAAGTTAAAAAAATTTATTACAACACTTTTTGGTTTTGTATTCAGATTCTGATTTTTGCTTTCTTTGAAATGAATCAAGAAAAATTTTTTGTGAATTTTCATTCGAAAGGTGTTTTTTCTAAAGTAGTCAGTTACACAGTTGAAAGGGTTTTTGATTTCATTCATTGGGTGGCGCGTACCTTTTTTCTATTTTCTTTTTTTTTTAAATAGGAAAAAGGAAACGTGCAAATTCTGGCGTGAAATTATTCATACATGTGTATGTATGAGGTCGCTATCGGATTATTCCTCGTCCCTTGAAACGATCTGGTTTCTGGTTTGCCTGGAAGGCTTTTACCAAAGTATGAGAGCTATTTTCTGGGTTATTTTATTTTTTTTTTAAAGTTCCTAGACGGTTATGTACAGGAGTCATATAACCCCATGGCGTTGGAAATATTCCTGAATGCCACACAGTAAAGGCATTTTTGTTGGTGAAATATAAGATGTTGTAAAAGAGAGTGGGATGGTGTTATGCTCTACGTGTCTATTTTACTTGTGTGTGAATCTTCCGCAGGAGGGATTTTCATAGGCGAAGATATAATAGATTATGAAATAAAAATGCGAGCATAATGGCACATTGCACGCTACACGTGCCACTGACACTGAGTAGTCCGAGTTAATAACGAGATATACATTATGCAAGAGTACGCATTACGCATAAATTTTCTCAGTTCTGCCAAAAAATTCTTTCTTGACTTCTATTGCGAGCAATGTTTTCTGCTTTTATCTCTTTTGAATTTTCTACTTCTTCTTCTTGCTCTTCTCCTTCTTTCCCTTCTTTTTTTCTTCTACTTTTTTATTTTCATCTTCTTCTTCTTCTTCTTCTTCTTCTTCTTCTTCTTCTTCTTCTTCTTCTTCTTCTTCTTCTTCTCTTCTTCTTCTTCTTCTTCTTCTTCTTCTTCTTCTTCTTCTTCTGCTTCTTCTTCTTCTTCTTCTTCTTCTATCTTCTTCTTCTTCTTCTTCTTCTTCTTCTTCTTCTTCTTCTTCTTGCTTCTTATCTCTTCCTGTCTTCTTCTTCTTCTTCTTCTTCTTCTTCTTCTTCATTAATTTTTTTTCACCCTTCTTTAATTTTCGTCTTCTTTTCTTATTTTTCTTCAACTCAAATAGGATCACTTTTAACTAGGGGAGACTGGTGGGGCGAAAAGTTACACTACGCCAAAACCGTTAAAAATTCAATTATCTTTCCGAACGAAAGATAGTTAGTAGCATTGCAAGTTTAATTATAGAAGGGTGTTATCACTCTAAATAAATGTCCGGAGTTGTGTGGTCAATTCCTGTTTATTTTTGTGGTGTCAATATTAAAGAGTTTTGTTTTCAACCTACTGTTGAAAATTTGTTGCGAAAAAGAAAATATCAACTTTCAAGTATATGTTTACATTTTTTCTCAGTCGCGCGATTTTAGTGTTACTTCATTATTTGGGTCCCCTGAAGAGATACCTACATGTATTTTCTAAATATCTTTAGTCAGATTTTTTATATTTGTTGTTAAAGCCAAAAACGCACCCTGGGGCGAAAAGTTAAATGCATTTTCTCCAACACTTGCTCTGGAAGGAGTACTTTTCTTGGTAGAAAAGTGTGGCGAAAGTAGAACTTTTCTCAACTGCTCTGAAGAGCGTGGCGAAAGTAAATTCAGCGTGGCGAAAGTAATTTTTAGCGTGGCGAAAGTAAATTTGGCGTGGCGAAAGTAAATCATGAATTTATTCTTTTTTTGGGTTTATTTGTTTAAACATTATTTATTTGACATTTGGCAAGTACTCTGTCAAAAAATAAGCCGGTTCACGTGAAATAAACCAAAAAATTTTTTTTTTTTTTTGAAATTTCAATTTTTTAACTTTACAACTATTCTAAAGCTTTTGTCAAATAAACAAACATCTTTTATTTACTAAATTACCTGTTTACGTATACTTTAACTTATCTACTATTTATCACCTATCAGAAAATAGTTTTAGTAGGCTAAAAGTAGAATTTAACTTTTCGCCCCAGCATGGGGCGAAAAGTTAAAAAATACAAAATTTTCAAAAAAGGACAAAACATGTATTTTTTGCGAAAATATCAGGAACTTTTTTATTGAAAGTTGTAGAGGACAAGTTGCCCTACAATATTGATATACAAATATTTGCATCTAAGCGGCTTATATTGCCAAAAAAAATCATTTATGCAAAATTTAACTTCTCGCCCCAGTCTCCCCTATATCTAGAAAATGATTTAAATCTTCCATTTAATACAAAAGGGTTGGAATATTCTCGGACCATTGATTTCCTCCCAATAAATTACTATAAAAATAATATTTATGGAAGATTTAAATAATTTTCTTTTAGATTCAAAATTTAAAAAAATTCACTTATTAACAAACTAATTATTTTTAATTATTATTTTTCGAAATATTAATAAAATTCTTAGGAACAATTCAAATATTTTCATAAATAATATAGTTATTTACAGGAATTAAATTATATTTACAATACAATTTAAATTAAACTTCTCGAAGGAGAAATTTATTTCTTTCTTCTTTATAAATATTTATACAATTTTTCAAAATAAATTATATTCAAGAATTTTAATACCTTCCTTTATAAAAATTTAATTATTGTAATTTTATTTCTTAGCAAGAAATAAATTATTTTCATAAATAATAATATTCTGCAAAGAAATTCTACTATCTTCAAAACACTTTATGAAAATTTTTATTTGCATAAAATTCTTGGAAAGAATTCAATTATTTTCATTCGAATAAAATTCTTGGACAAAATTCAATTATTTCATTCTAATAAAATTCTTGGAAAGAATTCAATTATTGTGCATCTGATCCTTAAACTTTAAACGCGTTTTTCTCGAAACCACCATTTTCAAAGTCAGTGAACATAATAACTCAAAAACTATCTCACGAATCTTGACAATATTTGACACACTTTTTTAACACATAAAATTCAAATTTTTTTTATTTTAAAAAATGTTAATAAAATTTTTTGAATTCATTCATTTACTTTCAAAAATGTTAATGTTTGTTGAATTTTATTAAAAAATGGATTGATTTAATTGATTAGATTATAGCAATCAAGAATTTAATTATTTTCTTAAGTTAAAAAATTCTTTGCAGAAATTCAATAATTTTTAATAAAATTTTAATTAAATTTCATTATAGAAATTCAAATATTTTTAATAATTTTAATAAAAAAAAAATTAAATTCTTTTCAAAAAGTTATAAAAACTTAAAGTAACACAAAAAAGTGCTGCTTGCGTCGTTTTAGCTTTAAATCTAGAGTGAAACAAAACTTAAACTATTACTGACTTTAAATTTTCGAAAATTACAACCATTTGTAGAACTTTTAGTACTGATTTAAAATTTTTAAGCAGTTATACCTCTCGTGTCTGACATAAAATGTACTCGTACTACTGATACCTTTCTTATAGGAATATATACCGGTTTGTCTGACTACATAACGACTGACAAGTCACATAATATTTCTAAAAATATACCTGAGCGAAATATATTTCTTCTATTAACAAAAGAATTATATATGTCTGACTTAAACTGTTTTCTACTACTCATAACAATAAATGATAATTTGTTTTGCAAGAATATAAATTATTTTGCTTCCTCATGAGGAAGCTTTGCATTGGTGACGATTTTCAATTTTTCAAAAGAAGGTTATATGGACTCATTTTCATCTAAAACATATGTATATTCAATTATGAGCAAATGTCCAGATGTATGTGTGTGTGTGTGTGTGTCACAAAAATTGTGTACAAATTATCTCAGACAAATTTTGATGGATTGTCCTGAAATTTTGCAGGTTTATTGCAGTCATTAATACCTAAAATCTGACACAAGGATTTTCGAAAATATCTACAAAAATTTTTTTTATACATTTTTTTTTAAATTCAGAAAAAATTTTTTTTGTATTTTTTGAAATAATTTTTTTATTTGTTAATATTTTCATTAATTTTTCTCAAAATTACATTCCTGACAAGAAAACGAATTGATTGATGAATGCTAAGTATATATTTTATCAAAATTTATCAAATTAATAAATATTTTTCTTTTTAAAAAAAAATTCAAATTTTGTATTTTTTTCATAATTTATTTAATATTAACATTAATATTTTGAAATGATTATTCTATCATAAAGAAAAGCAATTCGCAAATGAAAGTGTAAATTTCACCAAATATTTATATAACAACTTATAAATTATAAATGATTTATTTATTTTTAACAAATCTTCTGGACGAACCCTTTTGTACATAGTTTTTCAAAAGTTTGCAAAACCGCAATTTTTATACATTGAGGAAGCTAAATGGTCATGAAATGAACAACTTGTTTGTCTGACTAAGCAAGTGTTTCACTACTTAATATCGAAAAATTGCAAATTAAAATGTTTTGTCTGACAAAACAAGTATTTCACTACTTAATATCGAGGAAATTACTAATTGAAATGTGTTGTCTGACTATGCAAGTGTTTTACTACTTAATGTCATTTTTATCAATTTAATTAATTTTTATAAATTATAATTGAAAGAAAAAAAAAAAATTTTTATCACAAGTAAAATATAAGATTCGTATTTTTTCTTTTTTGTAAGAAAAAAAAATTCTTGCAGTCGGGGATAGCGTAGGAATATAAGTGTAACTCGAGTCACTCTTTTTTTTCTCCAGCGAGCTGAAGTTGCTCGTCGTTTAAAGACAGCATTTTGGACCGCATGGCAAGGCTAATGAACACAACACTTCGCAAAAGCTGTGTATAGCCTTGTTCCGTGCTTCGAATCTGAAAAGTAGTTTCGAAGCGGCAACTTCCAGCTTGAATTCCATTCGAGATAAGTATTCTTGCTCCAGCTGCAGCGACCGCAGTTTGCTTTTCACTTCCCCCTCTCGCACTCTCTCTCTCTCTCTCTCTCTTCTTTTCGCAGATAACCTACTACTTACTATCCTTAACTCTCAAAAAGTTAGTTCGTTGCTCGAGACAGGAGAAATAATCCAAACTGGAAGAAACCGCTTGTAAGACGAACTTAACTTGAAGGATTCTTATATAAGCAAGATCTACACTTGTGAATCTCTTACTGAAGAACACTATATTTCTTCAAATCCGGAAAATTTCCTTTTTTCCACCCCCTCACCCCCCCTTATTTTGTCCTCTACCCAACGGGAAAATTAGTTTCCAAAACTTCTTTACTGGAATTTTAACAATTGAAACTTAAATTTATAATTTACAAACTTATATACAATTTATAATAAATTATAAACTTATAGTTTACAAACTTACAGAGTCAATCCATTATATCGATGAAAACTAAAAAAATGTAAAAAAATTATTGCAATTTATGAGGAAGGACTTAATTTATTGTTATAAATTAATAGAAACAATTATTAATTAACTATATTAACTATAATAATTTGTATGTTCTTTCATTCTTTCATTCATTCACTTTTTCTGTCCCTCACACTCTGAAGTTGTCTTTTGTTTATACTTTTGTTTTTTGTTAAATTTCAATAGATTGTATATTTTATTATTATTCTTGTTTTGAAGTTAAGGCCAAAGAATAATTTTATTATTATGTTATAATTATTTTTATTTTATAATTAATTCCAAATTCTAATGACAAATAGAAATCATCAGAATTTTTTTCACTTCTTTTCATTAAAAGACTAAAATTTTGTTAGATAAATTATGTTTTCTCAAATTGAAATTATGCAGACTTTTGTTCTTTACTTCTAAATAAAATTAGAAAATTGTTAAACAATAGTAAAAAATTTATTTATTTTGCATTATTTTTCTTTATGAATCACAATTTTTTTAACAACATTATTATTTTGTTTTAGAAAAAGAAGAAAAATATTTGCACAATTTCTATTTTTAATCTTATTTTTGCAACAGGATTTTCCACAGGAATTAAGACATTCAAAAGTTTCAAATTCAAACCTTTTTTAAAGTAAACAACTTATAAAAGTATTGTTATAAAACATGAAGATATCGATTGCTCCGAGTCGAAGACTTGGAGTCATCGATTTCTTCATGATTTCTAATAATTAAAGATGACCGAGAGATAAAATTATAATTTTATATTATAAGAATATTGTTACTGTAACTTCATCAAAATTATTTTCATTATTTTAATTCAATTATTATTTTCTAGAATTTTAAATTATTTTTTATAAAAATAATTGAATTCCTTAAAAAATTTTATTATTTATGAAAATAATTTAACTTTGGAGAAGAATTTTGTTATTTATAAAGATAATTGGAATTTTTAACAGAATTTTTTTCAAATTTTGAACATAGTTGAATTTTATAAGAATTTTTTTTTTAAATAATTGGATTTCTGCAATTATTTGTAATTTCTCCAAACTGCTAATTTTATTTAAAAAAGGCAGTAAGAAGTTAGCCGCGTGCTTTGGCGCGCGAATTTTTGCTAGTAATTAACATTAAATAAAATATGATTTTAAAGTTCACCTGTCAAATAACCTAATTTTGCAATTTTTATTCATTAATTGAGAGAAAGGGAAATGATTAAATTAACTGAAACTTTATACAAAATATAAAGTACCTTTGATTAATCTTTTATTTTTTCTTAGCACTTTTTTTCTTTCTTCTTTATAAATGCAAAAGAATATGCAATTAAAATTGTCACTTTTCTAATTTTACCGATTTTCCAATGTAAATAATTGTCTTGCAGAAAAAAAAATTACAAAACTTGGGGCATATCTAAATGATCACCAAATAGTTAAATACACATGCTGCAAAAAAATTCATGTTGGTCCCGAAATATCAGGTTAATTTTCCTCTCTCATAATTAAGGGAAGACATCGACTACATTTTAAACCATATTAGAAAAATGATTTAAATCTTCCATAAAATTATTTTTATAGTAATTTTTAGAGAGAAAATCATTGTTAGATTTTTATTTTTCTTAAAAATTGATACATTTTAAAATCCATCCATAATTTTGTAGACAATATGTTTTTTTGCTTCACAAAAATATTGACGAATGGAAAAAATTATCTTTTATTATTTTTGAAGCATTTTTTTGAAAAAAAAAACATTGTTTTTAGGTTGCAAATGCTTAAAAAACCATTTGTTAATCAATTTTTTTATGTAGAAATTCACTTGATTATTTTCTTAACTAATTTCAAATCATAATTTTATCATAATTTTTTTGTATTTTATACTTTTTATTTAAAAAAATTATGATTTGTAATTAGTTATAAAAATAATCAAGTGAATTTCCATATAAAAAAATTGAATAATAATTGTTTTTTTTTAATTTTCAACCTAAAAAAACAATGTTTTTTTCCAAAAAATACTTAAAAAATAATAAAAATCATTTCTTTCATTCGGCAATTTTCTTGTGAATACAAAAACATATTTTCTACAAAATTACGGATGGATTTTAAAATCCATCAATTTTTAAGAAAAATAGAAATCCAAAAAGGGTCAGAATATTTTCTTTCATCAATTTATAATAATGAATTAAGTAATTCTTAATACATTCCAATAATTTTTTTACATTTTTATAGTAAATTATGTGTTTGATAAAAATATTGTTTTGCGAATTCAGAAAAAATGTTCATCTTATAGAAACAAATCAATAGCAAATCGATTAGATATGTAAAAAATGAACACTAACTAAACGTGTGTAAAAATTTCATTTTTTATTTTTCTTTTGACTTTTCTATGTCGTTAAATATACGTCTTTCTCTCTCTTTATCTCTGCTTCTGTCCTTTCGCGTATCAAAGGAACAATCGTCTCGCCTTTCCTCTTGGCACTCGTCTTTCCTTTTAGAGAGGATTTGATTAATCGGGCTTTTAGCCTACCTTTGAGAAAATTGCAACGGTTCTATTTTCGTTGGATGTTCTAAAGAATCTGCAAGTTGGAGATTTAAATAAATTTCATTCAATGTAAAAAAGATTAATACAAATGTAATAAAAAATGGTCTTTATTCGTTCAGTAATGTATTACATTACTGAAGAGTGATGCTCTTTTGTCAAAAAAACGAAGAAGAAAATTTCTTTGAGAAAATGGAAACCATTTACAAAAACTAAAACTCTACACAGTGGCTGCAATTTTGAACCAATGTTGCTTATTTTGTAATAATAAAATGTTAATTTTCGCAGTAAATTTACTATTTCTGTCTATATACCTACTATAGCCAAAGTAAATTTTACTATACTAAAGATAAAGTTTCGTATTCACAAAGTAAAATTTTACTATACTGAAAGTAGATTTCATTATCTCTTTCATTTTCACTTTTAGTTTCACTTTGACAAATTTTCACTTTAGTTTTCACTTTCATATTCACTTTGACAAATTTTTATTTTCACTTTTATTTTCTATTTCATTTTCGCTTTTACATTGACAGATTTTTATTTTCACATTCACTTTAATAGATTTTTATTTTTATTTTCAATTTCACTTTAGCAAAATTTCATTTTCATTTACACTTGTCAGAATTTGTATTTCACTTTCGCTTTCATTTTCACTTTCACGTATATTTTTATTTACGTCACAAAGTGTAAATGAAAGTTATAAAAGAAATTCATCAGAGTCATAGTAAAAGCGAAAGTAAGAATGAAAGTGAAAGTAAAAATGAAATTATGTAATCGACCCCTGAATATAAATTTAACTGCAATTAAAGTAAATTTTAATATACTAATTGTAGATTTTACTAGACGGAATGTAAGTTTTATTGCAATCAACATAAATTTTGTTCCACTAAATGTAGATTTTACTAGAGTGAATATAAATCTTACTATAATTAAATTAAATTTTACTGTATGGAATGTAAACTTTACTACAATTGAAGTAAATTTTCTACTGCTTCCACCATAAAGTTTACAAAAAGAAAATTTTAATATACAATTGTTAGCAAAATTATATATAGTGTATGATACTGCTGAATAGTTAGGAAGAAAAAATTTTGAAAGTAAGTCCAAAAAGAAAAGTAAGGAATGAAAAAAATGACTGAAGAAGAATTTAAAGAATGGGGAATATATTTTTTAAGTATTGGAGAATATTTCGAAAGTCTCGTCTCATGAACGTGTCGAACGTACGCCTGAGGGTTTTCTCGCATGCCAAAGTTTGACAAAGTTGAAGATCCAAGGAGTCTGTTACTACCAGTTACTATGCAAATAATAATTTCAGTACGTAATAATCTTTCCCAACTGTATATTTGCATCGTCACTACTTCCTTAGAGATGTATGGTGATGAATATGTTTTCCGTTAAGTCACACACTTGGAAAAGCATTGGCACCCAATTTTCTCCTGAATTGCAGAAATTCAACATTATCCTTGTTATTGCAAAAGCAATTTTACCAGCCATGAGTATAATCATCATCATTATCTTCATTATCTTCATTATCATCGTCTTTATCATCAACATCTTTCTAAGCCTTCTGAATATTCTCCAAGTGGTGTTTTTACATCGATTTTTTAAAATAAATAATAAAAAATAAAGCATTAAAATTTTAAAAATTCTGAAATAAGTTTTAGAAAGAAAAAGTCGGACAAAAAAATAATTTCTAGAAAATAACCATTGTAAAGATTAAAATTTTAAAAAATGAAAAAAAACAATAATCTTTCAAAAATTAAGTTTTAAAACAATCAAATAATTGACTACTTCGCAGGAATTAAATAATTTTCACTGCAATTCTAATAAAATTTCTCAAAAAATTCAATTATTCTTTGAAACTCAATTTATTTCTTGAGATCAATTTAATTATTTTCGAGAATTTTTATAATTCTTTGCAGCAAATTTGAATAATTAAAATTTTTTTATAAAATTCTCAAAAAATTCAATTATCTTCTTAAATAATTGAATTCGTAGATGAAATTCAATTACTTTTGATACATTTTTAAAAAAATTCTCAAAATATTCAATTGTTTAAAAAATTTTTAATAAAATCCTTCGAAAGAAATCAATTGCTTTAAAAAAAAATTTTAATGACATTTGATTTTTAATGAAATTCTTTATAAGAATTTCAAAAATTTTTAATGAAATTCTTTATCAAAATTTAACAAAAATTTAATAAACAAGTTGTAAATCCAGATGTTCATTACGTGAACATTTTGCTTCCTCTTTACGATCAGCAAAAAAAATTTGCTTCCTCGTGGAGGAAGCATTAACGATAAATATATTTTATTTTTAAATCATTTTTAATACAATTTAACATTTATAAAATAAAGTGCATTCGTCTTAATAGAAAGAATAAAATTTTCTTATACAGTAATATGAATCTAAATAAACAAAAAAATTTTTAGTAAAAAAGTGAATTTTTCAAATTTGATTGTAATTAATTCTATAATTTTCAATAGAATATATACTTTATATACATGAATCATAATCCCTCTTGGTGCAAAGAATAAGATTTTAGAAATAAATGAGTAAGATTTTCTTATACGGCAACATAATTTTGCGGAAAGAACTCATTTTTTGATAAAAATGCGAATTTTTCAGCTTTAATTGTGATTAACTCTATAAATTCTTATACAATTTATACTTTGTATATACCAATCGATTCGTCTTGATGCAAAGAATAAGATTTTATTATATATTAACTTCAATAACCAACTTAAAAAAATTTTTTTTAAACAAAAATTTTTTTAGAAAAAAGTCAAAAAAAAATTTTTTTTCTGAGAATTTTTTAAAGTCTATCAATCCATTTCGAGATATTTTTATGATAAATATACCTGGTAAATTTTAGCCAAATTCGTTAAAACTTCTTCGAGTTATCGTGTTCACAAAAATCGGGATCCACACACACACACACACACACATACACACATACATCCGGACAATTGTTCAGGGTCTTATATAACATAGTCCTATATAGAATAAAAAATTTGTTGAAAGGATTTTTAAAAATTTTGTAAATTAAACGACTACAAAGCTTCCTCACGCGGAAGCAAAATTTAATGTAATTCTTTGGAAAATTTCATTTTTTTGAGTGTACCCGAGTCAAAATTTAGACCCTCTTTTTGTTCTCCAAAAACCTCTTTTTAACCTCTTTTAAGCCTCTTTAACACTTCTAAATTCTCTTTTGAACCTGCAAACTGCTGAATCGGATTTTTCCGCACTATTAGAGGTTCAAAAGAGGTTGAAAAGAGAAGTTAGAAAGGCTTAAAAGAGGTCCGAAAAAAGATTTTTAAAAATATTTCGAAAACTAAAATTTGAATTTTTTCACAGAGTTATATTTTAATTGCCCTATAGAAGATGCAAATAATAGTTTTTGAATGATTTCAATAAATCTATGAGCATAGATAGAAATTTAAAAAATTTAAATTTCACAAAAATTTGAAATCCTCTTTTGAACCTCTAAACATCGGAATATGGATTTTTCCGCATCGTTTTCAGGTTCAAAAGAGGTTTAAAAAAAGAGGGTCAAAAGATGGTCTAAATTTTGACTCGGGTAATTTTAATTAATTTTATGAGATGAATTTAGTTATTTTTAAAAATTTGTAATGAAATTCTTCGAAGCAATTCAAATTTTCTGAAAATTTTTTATAAAATTCTCAAAAATTCATTTATTTTCTTAAATAATTAAATTTATCAATAAAATTCAATTAATTTTAAACAATTTTCTAAAAATTCTCAAAATATTCAATTGTTATATAAAAATTTTAATAAAATCTTTCTGAAGAATTTGATTACTTTAAAAAAATTTAACGATATTCTTCATAAGAATTCAATTATGTTTTAAATTTTCAATGAAATTCTTTATAAGAATTTAATTATTTAAAACAATTTTAATGACATTCTTTATAAGAATTTAATTATTTTTAATAAAAATTTAATGAAATTCTTTGTAAAATTCCATTGTTTTGATGTAATTTTAATTAATTTCATGAGTTGAATTTAATTATTTTCAAGAATTTTTAATGAAATTCTTTAATGCAATGCAAACATTTTAAAAGTTTATATAAAATTCTTCACATAAATTCAATGAGGTATTTTTCTAAATACTTGAATTCTGTACAGGAAATTAAGTTCTAAAATTAATTATTTTATATAAAGTTATATAAAGTTTTAAAGAATTTCCTTATAAGAATTCAATTATTTTGAATAAAAATTAAATTCCACAAAAGAATTAAATTATTTTTCAAAATTTGGATAAAATCTTTTAAAAAATGCAATTATTTTAAAAACCTACAGTTGTAATTAAATTTACGAAAAAATTTAATTATGATTTAAAAAATATTAGGTAATAAAATACTTGCAAGAAATTCAATAATTATTATTGAAAATTTTAATAAAATTCTTTAAAGGAATTGAAGAATTCTTAAAAATTTTAATAAAATTCTTCACAAAATTAAATTATTTTCATAAATAATAAAAATTTTCGCAAGGAATAAATCTTACAAATTTGAAATATTTTCTAAAGAAAAGTGTTAACGTTTAAAATAAAAAAAAATTATTAAAGCATAATTGTAAAAGATACAATAATTTATCAATTTTGTTTGCCAAACTGCATACATTTTTTCAAAAAAAAATTCTTCCGAAGACTTATTCTCTAAATCTGAATAATAAATGTATTAATAAATGAATATTTATAATAATCTGCGAATAAAAAAATTTAGTCTAATTAGAACAAAAGTGATACGAAATTTCTAAGATTTAATTTCTTAATTCTGCATAGAACAAAACATTGAAATAAATAAAATCCAATTCTTATAAAATTAATAACATTAACCGTTTTTGACATTAATAAAAATTAGTTTTTCTACAATAATTTAACAATAATTATTTTTATGTTTTAGAATGTTAAATTAAATTTATAAATTGAATTATGGTTTTTAATTGATAACATTTGGTACATTAATTTTTGTTATTGTCTAATATTCAAAATATTAAATTAGAATTTTTTTCTATTTTAAAATTCAAAACATTTATAATGAAAAATTATCAAAAAAAATTAGGATACAGTGAGTAAAACAAAAAAAGTAAATAATTAATTTTAAACTGCGAATTGACATTCGAAATGCAGCAATTATATTATTAATATAGATTAGCAAATAAATTATAATTTTAAGAACAGAGGCATCGATTCATTGGAGAATGTCAAAACACGATTAAATAAATTAATGTTAAATTTACATTTGAATGAATTAAGTACAAATTTATAATTTCATTTTTTTTTTATTTTAAAAAACCAACTCAAACGATTTACAAGACACTTGGTAACTCATCGACGTGTCTAGATAATTCAAACCTAACTCGAATGCTAGAAACGTTCTGGGATTCAGAAACGTGACAAAATGACATTGCTTAACGAACTGTAAAGCTAACCAATCCACGAAAAGAGGAGAATTCTCTATTCGTATATAGAGACTAATTTCCTGAAATTTCTCAAGGTTTTCTCCCTTTATATGAGGGACAAAATTTTTTCCCTTCACTCATATTCCAATTTTTTTTTGCCCCCACTTGATTTTCTTCTTTACAAATTGTGAAAATTTCTTTTTTCTATTCATAAAACAATATTCAAAGAATCATTTGAAGAAAAAAAGTATACAAAGTACATTTTTTTTTGTGACTAAATTTGAAAAGCTATCTCATCGAAAAAAGACTGGAGAAAACTACTTTTGTCTTCTCTCTATATATGGAATGAAAAGTTTTGCTATCAGCTTTTCCAATTTTCCCAAGAAACTTTCAACAAAATCCAGTTTTAGATCGCAAAAAACTTGCTATATAGATACATGTATATATATACATTTATTAGAGAAAAATTAAATTATGGAATTATAAAAGGATGGGAATGGAAAAGTTTTTTTCTTAAGTCAAAAAAGAAAAAAAACAGTGTAAGATAGTTCAGAATTGTTTCTACAGTGTTAATTTGTGAATATTGCCTTGGATGGGTAAATCAGAATGAATCGCATATTAGCTTTTTTTGTAGCAAAAAAGAAAAGGGGTATGATCTCAAGAGAATGGAGTTTTCTCTGCAAGTAAAAGCGAGTTCACCTTTTTCTGCTCCGTTCTTCTTGCCTTGAAAGAAAATCTTCCAGCTCAGAATATCTCAATTCAAATGAAACACCCCCTGAGATAATTTCATTTTATTTTCCCTCAACACAATTCGCGTTCTCTTCTTTTTTTTATTCGCAACTTATTTCCGGCCTTTCTGTAAACAACTTCAAAGGGTGAGAAAAAAAATTTAATTCTGTAAAACAAAGTTTCTATACACTTTTTTCCTTTCTTCTTTGCCCCTTTCAGATGAAAAATGTATCAATTTCTGGGGAAAAAGGGAGAATCGAAACGATTCTGGATGATTGTGATATTAACTATAACAGAAATAGACTGTCTGTTTTTTCTTATTTTTCTTTTTTTTTTGAAAAATTGAAGAGATTTGAAAACATTGGAGTGTGTCAGACTGATTGGATTTCTTCTTCGTATTCGTGACAGGGCATAAAAGGGAGTGAGTGAGGGAGGGGGGATAAAAAAATACGCAGGTGCTGAAGAAAAATTGGAATTTTCTGGTCAGCAGAATAAAGAGTATCAAACTGATCGTGAGGATGAAACAGAGTAGTTGGAACAATTTTCATTGATCCACTACTGTAGCTTCCAATCGCGATATACTCTCGAGGAAGGGAAAAACGTGTTAAAGTGATGTTGCCAGTGTGCCGCTCGTATAAACTTTCATTTCCAGGAATTCAATAATCGCTTACACCGCAATAACCAAGAAGGGAAGGGGGTCATTCGATTTTATAACACTTCCTGCGATTATACACACACACACACACATATATATATATATATATATATATATATATATATATGTTTCGCGTGGTATCGTTAATCATTGTTTCCATTTTGCTAAAAAGCTTTTTCAGTATTTTTTATAACCGTAGAGAAAAAACAATTTTTTCCCGCGCTAGTTAAAAAAAAATTTCAATCGAAATTTTACCTCGCAGTGTCTTATTGATTTTTCTGAATTAAATTTTTTATGTAAATTAATTTATTACTTGCAAAATAAACGTGCGCGTAAATTAATTATTCTATAACCCTTTATTAGCGCCCAAATGTACAATATTTTGACATAAAGTTTGAGAAGTCATTTCCACTCTTAGAAATTAGAAAAATTCTACAATCATCATTTCTTATGTTTTCATCTGCGTTCCTTTGAAAGGCGTATTAAAAAAACAAAAATTTATATGTAAACAAAAAAGTTATTAGTGTATTTCATAAAAAAAAGCCTGATGGAGAAAAAATAACTCCAAATGTTGCAAATAATGTGACAGAAATATGTAGGCTACAAGATAGGATTATAGAGAAAATTAAAATGACGACTAAAGTTCAATTTTTACATTCTCATCACATGAGAAAGTATTAGTTTTGGTCGAAAATTGACTTTTGCTAATTTTATGAAATCTTTACGTTTTGAGGTCCCCTGAACCCGAAAAACATGGTCCGGCGAGTCCGTCTGTCTGTGTGTCTGTCTGTCTGTCTGTCTGTCTGTCTGTCTGTCCGTCTGTCTGTATGTATGTCCGTCTGTAGACCAAAATGTTGTAGGCACAATAACTTTTGAAAATCTTATCTGATCGTTTTTAAATTTAACACACTTAAAGTTAGTGTAAAAATGAAGGTTAAGTTCGTTAACCAGCCATTTTCGTTGAAAATTACAAAAACTACGGTAGTTTCAAAATTTTGAAAATTCAATTTTTTCAAATTTCAGAATTTTTAACTTTATATTATTTTAGATTAGAAAAATACAAACAACTTTTCTCTACAACATTTTTTCATAGAAACTCAATTTTCGAAGTTATAGTCTCTTAAATGGTCAAAAAAAACTAAAAAAATCCTAAAATATCACTGAAAATCGAATTTTTACATTCTCATCATATGAGAAAGTATTAGTTTTGGTCGAAAATTGACTTTCGCTAATTTCATGAAATCTCGACGTTTTGGGGTCCCCTGAGTCCGAAAAACATGGTCTAAAAAAAGTGTCTGTCCGTATGTCTGTCTTCGTGTCTGTCTGTAGACACAATGGTGTCGCCACGATAACTTTTGAAAAACTTATTGTATCAACTTGCAACTTTGCATGCACAAAGTTAGTGTTAAAATACAGATCGAGTTCGTTAGCCAGCCATTTTCGTCGAAAATTACACAAACTACAGTACTTTAAAAAATTTAAAAATTCAATTTTTTCAAATTTCAATGTTTTTAACTTTATATTACTTTAGATTAGAAAAATACAAACAACTTTCCTCTACAACATTTTTTCATAGAAATTTTTTTTTTTTTTTTTTTTTTTTTTTTAAGTTTTTGGGCCAGGCCAGCTTAATTGTGTTAAAAAAATTTTACTGAATTTTTAAATTTTTATAACTATTATAAAAACATTTAGTTTACAATAAAACCAACGAACATTTAAGAAAAAAAAATTTTTTTTAACTTTTTTTTAAATTGTTATTGAAAATATTGAATTTTTAAATCTACAATCATGCAAATGTTTTTTTTTAAAGAATGGACAATTTTATCTAATCATTGTAAATGACATTAATTTATTGTAAACTGCTTTTGAACTAAAAATTTTTTTTATAAATGTTTTAATATTTTATTTATGCAAAAAAATAACAAAAGTTTAAAATTTTTAAAAACGGTTAAAATTTTTTTTTGTTTTGTTGTAAACTACAGATTTTTATAAAAGTTTTAACTATTTAGAAAATTAGTGAAATTTTTTTAATGCAGTTGGGCTGGTCTGGCCCTGTTTTACATTTCAATTTTTGGTCCTATCCTTTAATATCATAATCTACAGATAAAATCAAATTCGAACTTTTAAAAAGTTAATTGTCTAATGACGGACAGTTCATCTTAAAATTGACAAATCTGAAGCAAAAAATTCAAACTGTTTTTCTAAAAAAGGAAAGTGTCTTGCATATAAATCCACCACCTTTACTGAAAAATCGATTAAAATAAAAAATTGCATATGTTTCAATATTTTGTTTTAAAATATACCATCTTTTTTTATTATATTTCTAGTCTACAAAAATGTTTTTTTTAATTTTTTGACTATTTTTTGGTGAATTCACATACAGGACAAGCTAAAAAATCAAACGACCTAGCATTTAATAAAATCAATTCAATAGATTCAGAGATGAAGTGTCCTCTATTTCAGAAAACGTTATTCTGAGAAAAACGCGTTTAAACCTTTATGTATCGTTAGAGGCCATCCATAAATTACCTAAAAATTTTTTGGAAGTTGAAATCCCTTCATTTCTCATTTTATTAACATTCACTAAATTGTCCGCACTAATTCCAGATGATAAAAACCTGAGAATAAATGGCAATGTTGCGGATAAATTCCGGAATCACTAGTTTAAATTAACTGATTAGTTTCGGACTTCATCGGACCAACTCCGGATTCACTAGTTATTCACAAACCGTATAGAGTTCGTATTTATCCGGATTAATTTCGGGTGACAAAATCCTGACCATATTAATAATGATACTACAAATGTTTAATAACAAACAAATTTTTTATATCTTATTTGGTTTTGTAGTTATTCAAAGTTTAAAGGTGTCTCTGCAACTATTAAAATATTTTAATAAAAATACTCTTAAATCTGTCCATTTAGCTCCGATTGACTTTTAATTTTAACACAATATTCTGGAGATATAATGCATTTACTTAAAATAATTGAGAAAAAAATACAAAAAAGAATTTTTAATACATGGGTTCCCGAATCGATCTTTTAGACCTTCTTAAATTCTTAAAACTAAGGGTTTTTAAGGATGTAATAAGATGAAAGCAGAGTTTATTTGCATTGCAAGTTAACTCTGATTACCACCAGCAATCCTTGGTTAGCAACAAATTTAGATGGAAAAAGAGGGAAAGCAGGTGTTCCTAGAACCTTCCCAGTAATAAGGGGTGAGTTAAATTGGATTGGCACTTTTATGCTCTTAAATTCCAAACCAATTCCGTTTTTGTCCGCAATCTTAATGAATTCTTTTTCTATTGTTAAGTTGATAATTTCTATCCAATTCAATTCTCTGTAACCACGTGACCAGATTTTGAAACCCCATTTAATGCTCTATAAATATCTATAAATATGTGATTAATACTGATACACAGAAAAAAAAACTCTTGAATAAAGTCTACAAACGAGCTAATTTTAAGATGTAACAAAAAGTAGTCATCCTAGACTTAAAATTAGTTTGTAAAAAGAGTCTTAAAAAAAGTCGGTACTCAGGCTTGAATGATGTCGCTATGTAGTCTTAAAAATAGCCGATAGCCAAAAATTGGACTTAAAAGTAGTTTCCTTTTAAACTTCAATTTACTCTGCAAGTCAAAATAGTGACTAAAATAAAGCTTTCTTAAATACTTAAAAGTAGTAAATAATACAGTTCAAATTTATTTTTCTATTGCATATAAAATTATAGTTATTAACTATATTTTCTAAATAAAAAACGTTTAGAAGAAGATATGCATCATAATTCTTGTCAGAGTTTTACACATAAAGAAAACCTGGTTAATTTTACTGCTTTTTAACTATTTTTATTGCAGTTTCAGGAGATGCCAGTAACAGATTGTATAATAGAAGCATCTGTAAGAAAAGTTACATTAACTATTTAAAATAATAAAATGAAATTATTTATTTATTTTTTATTATTGAAGTCCAATTTTTCATATACTTTCATGATGACATTTGTTAACATGTACCTTATAAGTAATCATTATTTAATAATAGACAAGAAATCGGTTTATTGAATCAAATTCATTTCAGTTCAGTGTAACTATGCTTGCACTTCATATAATAAAAACTTATTTATTTATTCGATACACAAAAATATCAAAATCTACAGGTGACTATGGTCGAAGAAAACACGTACACTCAAGGCAACGCCGTGACAACTAATGACACGTCACCTGATCACGCCCAAGCGCGTCTCCCCTTCCAGAGGACTATAGACGCTAGGGGACTAAAAACTAGTCTACATATCGACTTCATTTTATCTATTGAGTTCTTAAAGTTTCTATTAGTCTCGCTGAGACTACATTTAAGACTTAAATATAAAAATAAGTCATAAATATGTATTGCTTTAAGATTAAGGCGTGTTAACAGTACTCTTAAGTTAATCATGAGGCTAAAATATCGTTACAGACTAAAATTAAGCCTGATTTTAAAATTAGTCCTTCATAGATTTAAGACTTTTTTTTTCTGTGTAAAATTAAGTAAAAATATATGCGTATTATAAAATCCTTTATGATATAATTTTAAAAAAACTTACCTAACAAATAATCTTCATGAATTTAAAATGTAAATATGTATAGTAATAAAAACAAATGAATAAATGTAAAATTATATGGATATATCTACAGTATTATAATTTAGATTTAATAATTATTGTTTAAATAAATAATTTTCCTGATGTTTTATCACCCCATTCGAAGCGCCAAAAAACATAAATTTTTCTAAATTTGTAAATAACTTACTAGGCTAGGCAATAAGATATTAAAAAGATTTAACAATTCAACAATTGTTTAAACAGATAAATAATCGTTATTTACTAACTCCACTATAAAATAAAGGATCTAAAGTAGGCCTGATTACGGAATCAAAAGAGATCCAAATTACGATTTATTACCAATATTGGTACCAAATTATTTAAAATTTGGAGTTTCTTCAGCTAACCATGTTTCTACAAAGAAAAGTAGTAATAAAAATAATTTCCCAATCGTATTCAACGATCCCAAAAATTAAAATTAATCCCAATTAATCTCGTAATTAGCCAATAAAAAAAGTTAGCCATTACGCTCCGGTCTACACTACACAAAAAACTTGATACTAATACTTTAAGAATATTTTAGCTGCTTCTGCAAATCATGTTTCTGCTAAGAGAGTTAGTATAATAAAAAATAACTTTACAATTTTAATCATCAAGACCAAAAATATACATTTCAATCCACTTAATCTCGCAATCATCAGCAAACAAAAACATGTGATGAGAATGTAATCCTTAAAGTCGTAGTAACTTTAAGAAAAAAAATGTTTTATAAAACACATAATAGGAAACAAGAATAAGAACACAAATAATGCACAACAATTGCAGACCACAGCGAGCGAAGCGAGCCATTTGCGCGCGAAGCGCGCAACAACACACGGAGCGCGAAGCGCGACGTGTGAAATAATCGCCGGAGCGCGAAGCGCGACGATCAATATTCGCGCGCCCCGAGGCGCGCTGAAACTTGCGAGCGAAGCGAGCCCCCGCGCGAAGCGCGGATGAGAATGTGTCCGCGCTTGCGCGGGCAGATTTTTTTTGTACAATTTCATGAAATTACTGAAAGTGATTAAATTCGCTTGAACTTTTTTGCTTATAAATTTTTTATTTTTTTATTACGTCTTTCAAAGGAACGCAGAAGAAAACTTAAGAAATGATGATTGAAGAATTTTTCTACTAATTTCTAAGAGTCGAAAGAATATCTCAAACTTAAAAAATACTTTTTGGAAATTGTATCCTACCAACGTTTCTTTTAAAATTTAAACAGCTTCACAATCTATTGAATTAATTTTTTACAATCATGAAAAATTATTATTAATAAAAGAATAATTATTTAAATGTTCGTAATATTTTGTTATTTTTTTAAAAAGTAAGTTTAATAAAAATTAATTTAAATTTTAATTTTAATAATTAGTAATTTTTGTCCTGACAAAAAATGTATTTCTTTTTAAAACTTTTTTAAAAACTGTATTGAAAAAATTCAATTTTTGAAATCATTTTAATAAAAATTTTGAAAATGATAAAAATTTCTCATGAATTTCAAATTAAAAATTGATAAATGAGTAATTTTTGCGAACAGATTAATTGACTTTTTGTAAATATTTAATTATAATTTCTATAAATATTTGACACTTTGTAAAACGGAATGGAAAAAATATTATTTTTTTTTAAATTTCATTAAAGATTTTGAAGATAATAAAAATTTTGAAGAGTTTAAATTTCACTGTAAGTGAATTTTATAACGGACAATTAAATTTTGAAAAATATGTAATAGAAAATATTTTAAATAATTAAAAATTTGTATAACTGTATTGAAAATAATTGAATATAAATTCAATTATTTTCAATACAGTTAATTAATTAATTATTACTTAATTAATTTTTTTACATTTTTAAAAATAATCCAAATTTTAATGAATTTCAATTTGAAAAATGGTAAATTAGTGAATTTTACAAAGACAGGTCGATTTTAAAAAAAATAATAATTATTGAAAATTTTTTTATAATGTTATATAGAAAATAATTGATTTTTTTACAATAATTTTTTAAAAATTAAAATGCAATCGAATTTTTCAAGATTTTCAATATAATAAAAAATTGTGGACCTTAATTTCATGTATATTGATAAATATTTGAAAACATTTCATTAAATATTTTATAAATAATTAACATTTTTATAAAATTATAATATTAAAAAGAATCAAATGTTTTTAAGAATTTTTAATTTAAGATTAAGATAATTGGTGATCTTGAAAATTAGTGAATTTTTTAAAAATATTACAGTTAAAGAAGTAAACATCACAAAAACAGCAGATTTTTTGAAAATATTTAGTTGATATTTTTTTAAATAATTGACAATTTATAAATATTTTTTTTCTTTGTTGCAATTGATTGTAAACAACGATTATTATAAACTAATAACAGAACACTTGTATACATCATGTTAATTTGTATCTAATCGATATTTCCTATCTTGACACAAGATGCCCAATTGGATTGTATTCAATACTGTACACTATACTGAATATTGTATGAGATATGAAATACGATACCAAGTCAATATCTCAATTTGTAACTGAATTTATGATCCCTTCGATAACTGATTTCTTAAGTGTGACAAGAAGAAATGAATATTAAGAAATTTAACTGAATTTTCCTATGGAGATGAAGCCTATTAAACTAATTAAAGAATATTTTTAATAATAATTTAATTTGGAAAATTTATCATTTGATAAAAATTTGCAAAGCTTGGTTTTGTTTATAGATTCTAGAATATTTATTTTAATTCGTACATTTTATGCAGAAAAAATGAATATACATAAATTTATTTAAATTTGAAAAAATGAGAGAAAAATAAAAGAACTTTTAAAAATTTACTTTGGACATTTTGTAAATGCCGATGTTTATATTCCTTTTGGATTGTAAACTTTGAAGTTATTTATTCGAATGCACTTTCGGTGGCATGTGGTAAACTTGAAAAGTTTACTGACACAATTGTACAATTTCCGAGAGTAAAATACATCTACTTTGGGAAACGTATGTAATAATCATGAGAGAATATATCCCCCGGAGCATTACAAAACCTGACACTAGCAGTAGATTTTGGGCCAATAGCTCTTCGAAGTTTACTTTCCAATAGTCGAGCGCAGCTGACCTGGTATGATGTCTACTAACATGAAACTTCTTTTTATACTCAAAAATACTGCCAAACTTTCTCGATATTTCAAATAGACGAGCTATATACTCTACATACAAGGCAACTTCTATATTTCGTGATATCCTTTTTTGTTTCTGAATGGTGTACATATAGTTTTACGAATCGTTAAATATAATTGTGTTTTGTAACTACAAAAATAGTTAGACTACAAAAATACTTTAACTAAAAGAATATTCTATGTAAAAAACAACATTAACTATAAAGACATTAAAATACTTCAAAATAAATTTTTAAATAAACTTTTAAATACTTTACAATAATATTTTAAGTACAAAAAAACTATAACTATAGAATACGATGGTTACAAAAATACGTTAAATACAAAAAAATGTTTACTACAGAAATACTTTAAGTAAAAAATCCTGTAACTACAAAAATACGATAATTACAAAAATACTTTAACTACAAATATATGTTAACTACAAAAATACTTTAAATACAAAAATATGTTAAATACAAAAATATGTTAAATACAAAAATACCTTAACTCGATACTTCAGTGTAATACAGTCCTATCTTCTGGTAATATTTTGTACAGTCCTATCTTCAGGTGATACTTTGTATCGTGCTGTCAAAAAGTAGGGTTAATGTATTAGCTGTTTTCTAAATGCATTAAAGTGGTTAAATTTTTCAAGAATATTTTAACTACAAAAATACGTCAATATATTTGGAACAAAAATAACATAACAACAATAATATTTTCATCATCTTAATAATTTATCGACCGAGTGATAGCATCATTACTGTATATATAATAATAGTTTAAGTTCAAAAATACTCTAAATAAAAATATTTTTTATTTACAAGAAAGCGTTAAATACAATAATACTTTTACTACAAAAATACTAAAATTACAAAAATATTGTAGTTATTTAATGTAATGTTTTAATTTAAAAAAAAAACGTTAACTACACAGGAAAAAAAAAGTCTGACTCCCTTTACACCTTAAATTCAGCCCATGTATTTCACATAAGTCTGTCCTTGTTTAACGGGGCTGACTCCGTTTACATCTTAAATTCAGCCTCAAAAATAGGCTGAAAGTAAAACTTTTTTTTTAGTGTATACAAGAATACTTTAACTACAAAAATACGTTAATTTCAGGAATACATTTAATACAAAAATACTTTAAATATAAAAATACTTTAACCTCCAATGTCATGCAACTATAAAAATACTTTAAGTACAAATGTGTTCACAGCAACTTTAACTACAAGTAAAGAAATACGTTAGTTACAAACAAAAATACGTAAAATACGAAAATGCGTAAAGTACAAAAATACTTTTTCTACAAAAATACTTTACAGACAAAAATACTTTACCTACAAAAGTGCTGTAACTACAAAAAACGAGAACTACAAAAATACTTTAACAACAATAATACTTCTGGTTCAAAAATACTTTAACCACAAAAGTACCCAGGTAGAAATTTGTCAAGTATTACTTGTTTTCTTCCAGTAGCTGTAGAGTCGAGAGCGAGTTTGACTTGCCAAGACAATCTGGCCAGTCCTGAATAAGTGACTGGCCAGTTTTACTGGATAAAAACAATTCCCCTTTGTGAACAGTATTTTTGTCAAGTCACTGACCAGAAAATCTGATCATAATAGAGATAAGAATTTCTTTTCAGACACTGGCCACTCACTGATTTGAAAAATTATTTAAGATTCCACCTAGAAAAACTGGTCCACCACTGATCCGAAAAACTTGCCGAATCTTATTAAAAGAATTATTCTAGATTTTTCCGAATCTTTAGCCAGAAAATCTTGACACTATTAAAAAAAGAAACTGCGGACACAGGAACTGACCAGTTACTAAGGAAAAAAACAAAGCACCAGTCCCATAAAAATACTCTTAGTCAATCATTTGTAATTAGACATTAAAAATAATTTTTACGTTCTATACGTTCAAAAACAGAAAAGTCTAAAGTAACTTTATATAAAAGTTATGATCGTTTCTCTGTCACATTACCAAAGTTTGCATTTTTCTAAATTTTGACAAGATAAGCCGTCAAGTCTCTGACAAGTGACTAAACAGTTTATATGGTCATGATTTCTGATCATTACTTCTGACAAGTCACTGGCTAGAAATTCTGGTCACAATCGGAATAGAACTTCAGTTCTTAAATTTGTAGTTATGATAAGTTACCATGTGGCTGTGTGGTAACGCACATGCGTTATGTTTCCAGGGTCTAGGGTTCGATCCCCCATGCGTGCGAATTTTTCATTCTTAGATTTAAGTGTTATTGGTAGAGTAATTGTTCCATTAGTCTTAAATATTTAAATAAACACAAAAATATAAATAAATATGTAATTATAAACAAAATAAAAAGAGCCGGAAAAAATTATATTTTATTCTAGATTTTGATCAGAAAACTGTCCAGTTACTGGTCAGTTACTTGCCAGTCACTGGCCAGATAATCTAACCAGTGACTGCTAAAGCAGCGCGTAACATTTCTAATCAATCCTTTGCCAGATTTTCTGGTCAATCACTGGTTAGAATCTAGAAAAACTTCCCAGTCACTGGTCATTATAGAGTTGGAATTTCTACCTGGGTATGTTAACTACGAAAATACGTTAATTACAAAAGTCAGGTAACTCCAAAAATATTTTAATTGCAAAAATATTTTTGGTGCAAATATACTATAACTACAATAATATTTTAAGTTCTAAAATACTCTAACTAAAAATAGTTTTTAAGTACAAAAAAACCTTAAATACAATAATACTTTTACTACAAAAATACTGTAACTATAAAAATACGTTAATTTCAAAAAATACATTAATTACAAAAATACTTTAAACATAAAAATACTTTAACCTCAAATGTCATGTAACTATAAAAGTACTTTAAATACAAGTGTGTCAACTGCAACTTTAACTACAAGAATATATTTTTAAGTACAGAAATACGTTAACTACAAAAATACTTAAATATGTTAAATTTTAACTGACTTTTAACAAAAAAAATACTTAAATACAATGATGTTTCAACTATGAAAATATGATAACTGCAAAAGTACTCAAAATTAAAAAAAGCAGCGACAACACTTAAAAATACTTTTTTTAATACACTTTTTAGTGTTTTAACATAAAAAGGGGGAGGTAAAATACAAAAAGTATTATTTTTGAGGTTTATGCGATAACAGCAGTGTCCTGAGTATTCAGACTAATTATTAATAATTAATTAACAAGTTAACGTTGCACTATCATCATTGCAACTGTTATTTTCGAAATTATGTCAACTGCACCTACAATACTGGAAAATGGCGAATGATATGACTTAATGGAAGATAGTGATTTGTCAAGATTACACTTTCTCTTTTTCTCTCTCTCTCTCTAAATGAAGGGGTTTCTTTCAAGCTTTATTTAGATGGGGAATGTGACTTGTCGACGTTGTGCACGTGCTCTATTTCCGGAGTATTTTCAACGTTGGATTAGCGACGTGAATTAGCTGGCCTTTGCCATTGGAAAGAGAGAGGGAGAGTGTGGGCGCCATAAATCTTGCGAATCTCATCTGATCCTCAGTAGTGGGAGCGTGATGCGAGTAGTGAATTGAGAACAGCTTCGCGATGGTATGAGGTGAGCCAGGTCGAAGATCGTACTCTCGTACTTGCATTTACAGAACACGGAAATAACGACCCAGCTGCTTAATTTACCGGATAATTTCTACATGATTCCTCTTGCTTCTCCTTTCTTCAGTGTATACAGATCGAAATACATCTCTTTCACATTTCCCTCGTCTAATAAATCATTTTTCAATCTTGTCAAATAAGAAAAAAAGCTATTTTTAAATTAACTATTATCATTTTTTGCATATTCTACGAACTAGTGGAGTTTGAGTCAAAACTGTGTTCACTTTTGCTGGAATATTATGTTCGCATGAAAAGGACCCATTTTTTCGGTTCTAGTTTTTGAGATAAGCGCAATTTATTAATTTCTTGACTTTTTTTATTTTTTTTTATTAATCTACATGGTTTGACTCGTCAAATACTCGAATAGTGTAGTTTTCATTAATTTATTGTTAATTAAAGTGATTAATATCATTGTTTATTTAAAAAAAAAGAAAAGGGACGATTTTGTCGGTTCCTTGCGAATATTGTAAATTTATGTCATTTTCGACAGTTTCTTGCAACATTACAGTTTGCTTTTGAATGAAAACACTTTCTAACATACACATATAGTAAATTTTGTTATATATATTTAGAAAAAATGGTACGAAAATTGTCAGAAAAGTAAAAAATACATTGAATATAATTGCTTCTAACTTTATGTTTCACAACTATTGCAATAATTTTTTAATAACTATAATACTTAACTAATTATTTATTTTGTTTATACACCTGTCTTCAGCCTACATATCTTGGCTATACAAGTGTCCTTTTATAAATTTTCTTACAATCATTTCTTATATACATTTAATACTAAATTTTGCGCCTACAGAGCGACTTGAAAATTAGGAGTACTCGCATTTGCCAGGACCACCTGTCTAATGGGTTTTCTCGCCAGTGGAGAGGGAAACTGGAGAAAACCTCTCTTGAGTACAACCGGTTTATCGACAGTCGAGTTCTAATGGTGTGTACCGGACAATAATCGACGGTGCACATCATTATACTTCGACGTCAAACCTCCCGCTCAGATTGTCTCACGTGCCGGAAAAATACCAAGCCAAATGGGCGCGAGCCAAGGGTACTTACCCTTGGTCCTTAAACGACCGCCAAGCGAGGCATCTATCCGACTGAGCTAGTCTGTCGGTTAATACTTAACTAATTAATTATAATAATAATTCTTTTAATAAGGACACAGAATTTGATTCATTTTTAATTCTAAAAGTCTAATTCATTTTTCTTTTTTCTAAAAAAACCCGGTTTATTAATTAAAAATAGCTTTTTTAGAAAATGGCCCATTTTGACGAACCCCATGTATTTTAAAAATAGAGGGGGGGGGGATTTAACACTTTTTGACTTTTTATCTTTTTCTTGACTGAAAACAATTATCGTCTGAGTAACTTCCCAAAAGAACCAGAAATATTGGTATTAAAATCTTTATTTTCTTTTTTTTTCTAATTGGAAGATTTCGATACTTCTCAAGATTATTCTTAATAGAGACAGTCAAAAAATGTTTAATAGGTCCAGTTTCTATTCTTTTGCCTCAACTAATTTGATAAAATAACATCCAAACGTTTACTTCATAAAAAAAACTCGGTTTATTAATTAAAAATCTCATTTTTAGAAAATGGCCCATTTTGTCGAATTCCCGTAATTTTAAAATCGAATCTCCTGTATTTTCAAAATAGAAACGAAAATATTTGAAACCTATTAATTTTGTATCTTTAAGGCGTCCTAGACAAAAAAATTTCTCATCTGAATAAATTCCTAGAAGAACCTGAGGTATTGTTGTTACGATTTTTGATTTCGTTTTTCTCGAAATGAGATTTTTAGCATTCTGAACTTTAAGAAAGTCTCCTTTTAATGCGGACGTCCACATATACCTAATGATTTGTCTGACTACATCGAACTTTTACTACTGATATTTATTTCTAAAAATAAATATAATGTCTGACTAAGTAGAGAGAACTCTTCCACTCAAAGCAGATTTACAAGAAAGAAAACCAATTTTTCTTGCAATATGTCAGAGATCACAGTGATTTTTTCATGTAATATTAGGTATAAAAAAGGGGATATTATTTTTTAAAGATTTTTTTTTACTTTTTCTTTTAACTTTAGCTTTTTTAAATATTAAATAATTTTTTTTGTTGAAATTTTTTTGTTAACTATTGATAATTTTTTTTATCTTTTTCCGTAGTCTGTGAATTTCTTAAAATTTGTAATCAAAATTTTTATTACACCGCTACTTTTCTTTTAAAATTCCATGCATTTTATAATATATAAAGTACATTTCAGAAAAAAATTAGAAAAATTATTTTGGGACTTGCAAAAATTTATTTCAAAAATAGTAGGAAATATTTAATATTAAAAATTTATTGTTATTTTTGGAATAACTTTAACTGTTTTCAAAAAAAAAAATTTTTTATAAAAATTAGAATAATTTATTTCCAAAATAGTAAAATTTTTTCTAAAAATTAACTATAATAATTTGAATGTTCTTTCATTCATTCACTTTTTCTGTCCCACACACTCTGAAGTTGTCTTTTGTTTTTTGTTAACTTTAGATAGAGTGTATATTATATTATATTATTATGTTATAATTATTTTTATTTTATAATTAATTCAAAATTGTAATGACAAATAGAAATCATCAGAATTTGTTTCACTTCTTTTCATTAAAAGACTAAAATTTTGTTAAATATATTATGTTTTGTCAAATTAAAATTATGCAGATTTTTGTTCTTTACTTCTAAACAAAATAAAAAAATATAAAAAAATTATTAAACAACTGTGATTAAGAAATAGAAAATTGATTTATTTTGCATTATTTTTGTTTATTAATCACAATTTTTTTAACAAAATTATTATTTTGTTTTAGAAAAATAAGAAAAATATTTGCACAATTCCTATTTTTAATCTTATTTTTGGAACAAGATTTTCCACAGAAATTAAGACATTCAAACATTCAAACCTTTTTTAAATTAAACAACTTATAAAAGTATTGTTATAAAACATAAAGATATCGATTGCTCCGAGTCAAAGACTCGGAGTGATCGATTTCTTCATGTTTTTTAATAATTAAATATGACCAAGTAATAGAATCATTTTTTTGTATTATAAGAATATTGTAACTTCATCAAAATTATTTTCATCATTTTAATTTAATTATTATTTTCTAGAATTTTAAAGTTGTTTTTTATAAAAATAATTGAATTCCTTAAAAAATGTTATTATTTATAAAAATAATTTAATTCCTGTGAAATTTCTATTATTTATAAAAATAATTGAACTTTGGAGAAGAATTTTGTTATTTATAAAGATAATTGTGATTTTTACGAGAATTTTTTGCAAATTTATTTTATTCCTAATTTCATAAAATGAAATACTAATTGTGGAAAATATTAAAAAAGGGGATAAATACCTTATCTTTCATGGAAAGGAGAGAAAGATATAATATGATCGTTAATTTCAATTATGTTATGCACGCCTCTCACGTAGAAAGCAAGCTGACACGGATGACTCTGAGGAATAGAATATTCTTCCTTGGCTACTCCCGGTAACCGAGAAGGAGTGAATTTCCTTGAGTTTGCCACGAGGACCGTCTCAGCGAATTCCGAGAGGCAGTAATCTTAGTTATGTTTACACTCTGCACTCTACAGTAAATGGGGAAAAGATCCTTGAGACTTGCAAAAGACCGCTTGAAAAACGCACTTTTTATAATTTACCTTAAACTTCTTTTTTTTCCTTTAACTTTCCGGAAAATATTATTCAAACACAAATTTACAAATATTTACATCATTATGTCAAAATGTGCAATTTTTTCTTTAAAAATTTCTCTAGTGCTCAGTTAGTACTTCACTTTTTTTACCGTCCACTTAAAAATAGGTTTTTAAAAGAAAAGTCTTAGAATCAAAACAGAATTTGAAAATTTTTTAAATTAAAATTAAAATAAAACATTAAGAATTAAAATTAAAAAAATAAAAATCAGTATCTTTAGTTTCTTAGATTTAAAATTATTTTCTGCAACGAAAATTTCCAATAAAATTTCAATTATTAAAAATATTATTACAATAATTTTACTTTACTGCATTATTTATTTTTAAATAAAAACTTAAATAGAAAAAAAAACTTGAAACGTTAAATAGAAAACGAAAAGTACAAGAAAAATTCGAAAATTGTAGATTCTGTAACGATTTAGACAGAAAAAATAATTTACGACAGTTGAAAGCGGAAAAGAACTTTTATCCGAGTTTGTTTGAATGCAGAATTGTCATTCATCTCTGCACTATACGCATTCACAGTTGACGCTTTGCATAATTGCTGGAAAGAGTCAGTTCGAATATGAAAGAAAGAAAACGGAAAAAAATTGTAATGAAATTCAGAGGGATATTTAATACGAGGGTTTGCAGGAAGCCGGCCACACATTTCATCCCTTTAACGTCCGGAAGCTTCTAAGCCTTGAAGCCATTGTAATCACTTGATCACGTAGTCCGTATTAAGCAATATCACGCACGTAACCCAAAACGAAAATTATATTCAATAAAAGCTGCGACAATTGACCGAAATTTTTCGAGTTCGATTTTTTGACATATCTTTATGTTATTTGACCTCAGGAGTTCAAAAATGACATTTTTAAAAAATGTCATTCCGTATGTGTGTGTGTGTGTGTGTGTAAACATCACATTTTCATAAATATCTCGAAATCATGAAGAGCTTTTGGGTTGAATTTTTTTTTAAATTATAGATCTCACCTGCGGACATAAAATAAGAGTACTTTGAGATAGATTAATAAAGTTTAACTAAATTTCTTTTGGATTTTTAATTTTGCAAAAAAACGTTTTTTGCCCATAACTTTAAAAAAATGTTAGGACACTTATAAATGTTTTTCCATAATTTTGTAGAGTTTTTTTAGACGCATCTTTTGAGCCCTAATTTAACATTTTTCGTCCATATTAACCCGAGATATTAAACTTTTAAAAATTCAAAATTTTGGAAAATAAGACTTTTTTGAAAATTTTGTTGAAAAATGTAGAAGTAATCTTAAAATTATCGTTACCGACTTGTAGAGCTTCAAAAAACGCTTCGATTGACCTATTTTTGAACCTAATTCGATAATAAATTTCGAAATTATTGGTATTTTAAAAACCAAAAATTGTGGAAAATGCCATTTTCTCAACTTTTTTGTTTAAAAATTTTTGTTTAACTATTAAATTATTGTAATTATCTTGTAGGGTATTTAAAAATAAATTGATTGACCCAAAATTCAATCACTTTTACCATATTTATAAAAAGTTATTCATATATTTCTATTATTTTTATCTCCATGAGGAAGTAAAGTGTTCATGAAATGAGCACCAAAATTATAAAAAAAAATTATACAACTTGGCAGCGGTTTTTTATTTTCAAATCCCTAAAAGGGATTTGAAATATTTTATAAATATTGTAAGATTCTAATAATACTAAAGAACTTTTATTTGTAAATTTAACAAATAGAAAATATTTTGTGATGCAATTTTAACCTGGTCCAAATGCCAATTAAAGTATTTAAAATTATAAAAAAAATAATTTATTCAAACAAGGAACACATTTTTAACCTCTGGTATTTGTTGTTTAAATATCAAAGTTATTTTATATATTAATCTGAAATTTGCAAGCTTTTCTATGCTTCTATTATAAATTATTTTCTGGTAAAAGTTTACTTCTCTCGAAATCTAAAATGGTGATTTAAAACTAATGAAATTATGCAGATTTGTTGACTAAATAAGTTATTAATAAATTTAACTGATTTTCAATAAAAAATAAATAATTTATTACAACTAATTTTTTTAATTATTATACTATACTAATTTATGCAATAAGTCATATTTTTTACTATTTCAAATTAGTAAGCACGAATTAATAGTCTTATGATTAAACAAATTAGTTACAATAATAAATTAGTTTCGGAGAAAAAAATTTCGAATAATTCTTTGTTCCAAAAGCTCCTTTTAATTCTTTGTTTCAAAAACCAAAAGGTCCAATAATAATTCTTATTTCCAAATACCAAAAGGTCTGACATTTTTTTTTCAAATTCAAAAACTTTTTCGTGCTGTATTCCGTCACTTTTAAGAATTATGAGAAACAAAATGGCGGCGGACAAATAAAACACCTGATCAACTTGAAATTTTATAATTCGTCTAAATTTCAAATTAAACGAAATTAAATAACGATACTTTTTTAAAAGAATTTTTCCCAATGTCAAGAATATGATTTAAGTGTATAAATAATATTATTGAATATAATTCATTTAAATAATTTAATTAATAAAATTTTGACATTTCTTAAATTTTTATTTTTCTTATGTAGTTTTTGAAATACATGCCTAATTTTGTAGAAAATATATTTTTGAATTCACAAAAACAATTGCTAAATAAAAAAAATTGATTTTTACAATTTTTGAAGCATTTTTTTTTAAGTAAGCTTTGCTTTTAGACTGAAAATGCTAAAAAATACAGTTCCATATTATTCAACTTTTTCATTTGAAAATTCATTTGTTTATTTTTGTAACTAATTTCAGATTATAATTTTTATGGATAAAAATTAAAGAAATTATAATGAAATTATGATGTAAAATTAGTTAGAAAAATAAATAAATAAATTTTCAAATAAAAAATTAAATAACAATAATATTTTTTATTATTTTCAGCCTAAAATTAAAAAATAATAGTTTATTTTAGTCAGACATGATAATTATGAAATTTTTTTAATTTTAAAAATAATTTTTTTTTTACTTGCACTGTAAAGAGTATTAATTTAATATCAATTTTGGTACTAAATCGTAATTTGGTTCTTTTTCTATACCACAACCAGCTCTAATTTAGAACCTTTTTTACAATCTTGTGCAGAAAATGCCCCACTTTGCCCTATTTAAAACAGGGTTCTAATCGAAGCCTCGACAGTTTTCCCTATTAAAATTTTTTTTTTTTAATAAAGTTTTTAGAATTCCTTTTTGTTGTAGAAGCTATTAACAATGAAAGGCAATCATTATTTTAGTTATTTAATAATTTTTTTATTTTAGGGGTTTGCCTAGAATTCCTAGCCAGAATCCCAGGTAGGGTGTTCATTAGATTTTAGATAGGGTACTGATCAGGGCCTCGACAGTTTTCCTTGTTTAAATAAAGTGTAAAAAATTAAATCTCTAAAATTACTTTTAATAAAAAATAATGAACAATTAAAGAATACAATTAAAGGGAGTAATTATACTATCGTTTTAATAATTTTTTATTTTGTGGGTTTGACCAGAATTTCTGGCCAAAACCCCAAGTGAGGTGTTCACTAGATATTAAATAGGGCTCTGATCAGGGCCTCGACTGTTTTCCTCGTTTGAATAAAGTGTAAATGAATTAAGTTTTTTAAATTAGTTCCCATAATAAAATTATAAACAATTAAAGAAATTAATTAAACGGAGTAATTATACTACATTTTTAAAAATTTTTTTATCTTATGGGTTTGACCAGAAATAAAATATAATTTTTTTTTCTTTAAGTACAATATTATAATAAAGTTTATTTATTAATAATAACAACTAAATTATAAATAACGAATAATAATAGTTATTAAATAATTAATTATTATACATTTATTTAAAAATAAAAATGATGAATTTAAAAAATAATAATAAATAAACAATTATTAATAAATTATACTTAATAATGAATTTTAATCATTATTAATTTATAGGATGAATTTATCATTTGGTTTGTATATATATTATATTATTTTAATAATAATAATTATTTTATATTATATTAGCCTTAAGTGAGAAAATTATTCGGAGAGATTGTTAAATTTAACACCTTCAATATTTAATAACTATTTTTTAAACATAATTAATAAAATTGAATAAAATATTTATTAAATAAATATTAATTATTACTAATACATTTGAAAACAAAAATTGTAACCTTTATTAATATTATAAAATTAGGAGGCAGAAAGGAGCGACAACCTCCAAAAGAAAAATGAATTAATCATAAAACCAAAAATTATATTTTTCAAAAATTTTTAAGTTTTTCTATTCTTGAAATTATATTATTTTTATCATTTTCACTTTTAAATTAGTCAAAATGACTATAATACCTCATTATGTTATGTATAAATATGTTGTATATATAATGAATAATGTGTTCATTATGTTTCTAATATAATAATATTTTTAATTACAGTAATTTTATTGTAATTTCTTTTGAATAAAATTAACCTCACAAAATAGGGCAATTTTAGGAAAAACTGACGAGGCCCTGACCAGTTTTTCCCTAAGTAGGTGTAATGATTTTCTCTTTTATTTTATTAAAAGGGAAAATCATAAATTAAATTTAGTTTTTTTTATTTTCAATAATTTCCAATTTACTTAATCAAAAAATTTAATATTAAATAAATAAATAAAAATAAAAAGATTCCAAAAAAATAAATTATACAATAAAAATAATTTGAGGTCAAACAAAAATTATATGCCAAATAATGTGAATATAATTTCTCGAGTTTTATTTATATTGATAAATTATTAATTTTAGTGGTACCACCTAACAATATTCAATACATACACATACACATTGATAAATTCCTTTTAAATATACAAGTACAATAAATAAAATAACTGCGAATAGATTAATATTTCATATAAAAAATGTCAAACATAATTATAAATTAATACGTATAAATGCAATTTCATTAAAATAATGTCAAGATTATTTCGTCACATAAAGGATTATAATCGAATATAACAATTAGATCAGAGTCAAATTAGTGCATTAATATAATAAATGTGTAATACGAATCAAAAGATCATTAAGAATTTGTCAAAGAAAATGCTCCAGATCACTCACAATCAATTTGCTTAAACAGTACTTAGCTGAACGGAATTGGAGGAGTTGAGGCGTCGGTCCCTTCAATTTGGCGGGAGATCGTCAATATGAAACTCTCGGACAATTGTCTGATTTCGAATTCTGTTTTATATTTTGGCCAATAATTTATCTCGAACTTAGCTTCAATTTTGCGATCAAATCCTCACGTCCAATTTCCATCCCCAAAGCAACTTCAAGATCCGCCCACAAAAATCGCCACACTACATACCTAGTAATTTTACATTTTTTAACAATCTTAACAAACAACTTCAAAATTCGATAAGAAAATAAACACAAAAAATGAATTTACGAAACACTATTATTTTATATTTATGAAAAACAATACATGAATTTTACCTCTCAGTGTCCTCGGCCGGCACTTTGACGCGTGGCGCGGATCGGTCCGTCGATCTGGAGCTACGATGACAAATTAAAAGGTGATACTGATACGCAAATTTTCCAGAATCAACGGCCGTTTTCCGAAAACCAGCGTCTCTCCCACCGACTCGAGGATCACGTGAGATACCCCTGCATGTTTTCTTTCCAAAATACATTGCCCTAAGGATGGAAACAAGCCGCGAGACTTCTTATTTAATTTTCTCCCTTTGCCATAGAGAAAAGACCGTCTCATAGGGCATTGGTCGGGAACAGCGTCACACACTAGTCGAGCACTGGCCAGTTTCTCTACCCAGAGCCACACCAGAGATCGGAAAAACTGTCCAGTACCCTATCAGGCCCACATTTTAATTTCTGCACGGGATGTAGACTTTAGTAGTTGCATAAAATTGTCTAATTTTCAGAAATATTTAGTACAAAAGAATAAATAGACATAAAAATCTTTCTATAAATACAAATTAAATTTCAATTACAATTTTCACAATTTGAAAAAATTGATATAAAACCAATTTTTTATTTCCCTATTATCTCTATTTGAATAGCGTGGGATGATTTATATTTTGAATATGCATACAGTAAGGAACATCAGAAACTATATGGAGTTAATTACAGTCTATTTGTGTACTGTTGTAGTGCAAGGAGCACTGAATTCTGTCTCTTCAGTTGCACTATGTAGTCGCATCCATTGTTTTCCATGAAACCCTCCCTCCTCGCCCCTCTCGCTTTACACTGAATTGGGCCACGTACCTCTACGGAAATTACATTTAACTGTAACAACGCTTGCAATTTAAGCTTAAAAAAATTCCTTAAACATGCACTACACTTTCATTCATCCTACAGACAATCGTTTATTACACCAAAAAAAAATTTTTTTTTGACAAATTTTTTTGTATATATATTTCTTTACAAGAGAAATATTTCCCATATTTATTTGCAACAAATAAAAAATTATATTTGTTTCTCAGAGCCAAATAGAATTTTATTTGTTTAAAATAATATTTTTTATTTTAATTAATATATTTCGTTTATAAATATACCTACATTTTTATTTAAGTGAAATAAATTTCATATTTTCTTCAAATATATTTTATATTTAGATGCAAATAAAATAGATTTTTGATTCTATTAAATGGCGTAAGCCTTTTGGAATATTGAAATTTACTTATAACCCTCAAATAAATTTGACAATCACAATCAATAATTATATTTTTAAAGACTTATTGTAAAAAATGTTAATTTTCATAAGTAATTGAATATGTGTTGAGAGTAAACTCAGTTCTTCTTTATCAATTTATGATATTTTTTCATTTTATAAAAGAAAGTTTGTTATCACATTTTTTCTCACAAAATATCAAATAAGACAATAAAATGCAGAAGAAAGCACATAAAAATCTGCCACTTTTTACTGATTAAAATTTTCAATCAGAAAAAGAAAAATTTGTTTTTCTGGGTGTAGTAAAAAGAAAGTCTTTTTTTTAAGGCAGTTTTAAATTAAGATGCAACATTTTTAAAGCAGATACTTTTAATTTGAATTAGTAGAAATAGTTACTAATTTGAATTAGTGACTGATTTTTTGCTTTTAAATTAGTAAAGTTTACTACTAAATTAGTAACAATAACTATTCAATAGTAAAATTTACTAATTAAAAAGCAAAAAAGAAGACACTAATTCAAATATAAGTAAATATTTTTACTAATTCAAATTTAGAGAGCTGTGCTGAATTTAAGCCTGATCTTAAATTAAGCTTTACTTTTAACTATGTAAAACTCTTCTTAAAAACAGTTCCAAATTGTTTAGTAAAATATTAGTACAAAATTAAATCAACGAAAATCGATATTCTTTCCTATAACACTTTTAGGCTTCGTACTCGATAATTAATTTTGAAAAAGTAGCAAAAAAAAATAGAATAATTTTTTTTAAATAAATATTTAAATACCTATTTATTTTGTCTGCAGGAATTAAAATATTTCAAATGATTTCAATATAACGCATTTTTGAAATTTAACTATTTCTAAAAATTAGAAAAGTAGGTAATTCTTTTAAAATTCAATCATTTCTTTTTTTTAAATTTATAAATAAAATTATTCCAAACTTTAATGATTTTATTTTATTTAATTCTAAATCAATTCTTATTAGAAAGTTCTACGTGAATGTAGAAGTTTGTTCTGCTTGTACCTTATTTTGATGAAAAGTTTGTTTATTGTTTATTTTGCTGACGTTATGAGTAAACACCGATTTAAATGAATTTTCAAACATGACGATGGCTTTTGAAGTCATATATCAATTTTTGGGGTGTTCGAATGCACATTTTACTGCTATGTGTGCTAAAGCTTCTATAGTTTTCTAAAACGATATAAAGGGGCATGGAGAGAGGGGGCAGTGGATGGTGGTGGTCTATTCTCTAGGTCCTTTCAACGTTAATTTATTATTTCAAGTGCATCCACAACATCACAGACTGCAAATATCGTTTCGTATAGATATATAATGCAGTGAGTTTTTTTTAACTTTTTTTTTTGCTTGACAAACGTTGCTTCCCTATTTTCAATGCCGAATGGCTTGTGAAAATCAATTTATTACTCTATTTCCCTATTGATTTTAAATAATTCACTTTAACTTTTTTTTGAAACAAATCATAATTCACCATCTTGAATATTAGAAAGATTTAATTTAGCGAAAAGTCCTATAAATTATAACAGATGTTGTTTGGAAATTGTTTTTAATAACAAAAATGCAGAGTGTGAAGTTGCGTCGTGATAAAAATATTTCGAAAATAAAACGATTTCATATTGTTGTCACTGTGAATTTATATGCGTGAAACAATCTGATTCACTGAGAAAACAATATATTTAAATCAAACATAATTACTTTCGTTATAGAGTCAACCAAAAATTATTTTTGAATTAATTATAATAATTTTTATTCAATACATAATAAGTTTGATTAAATAAAAATTACGTTTTATTCAATTATAAAATATTTTTAATTCAAACATATTTATTTTGGTTTGCTATTTATTTTTGTGTTAAAAAAAAATTTTCTCAGTCGTGAATCAATCATTGCTGTCAAACAAAATAAATATTTCTGCCCAATCAATCAAACTTATTCAATTTTAATTTGTCAATTTTTAATTTGCGACGAATTTTTCAATTTTTTGTTCAATCGATTGTAATTCAGATTTTCGATGGAATAAAAAATGTTGTATTAAATATAGAGTTGTGCAAAAAGCTTGATCGAGTATTTCAAGCTTTTCGTTTTTCTAGCAGAGCTGAGCAGAATCAATCCGAACTTGAACCAAATTCCATCTGACACGTGCAGTATTAAACCTAAAATAATTTTGAGCACTTGAATTTTTCGAGCACTCAAATATTTTTGAGTAACTAAAACTCGAGCCCGGCTCGAGCTCGACCATGCTATTCGAGCTTTTAGCACACCTCTAATTAAATATATAAATTTTATTTCCACACATTATCCATTGAATGTAATCAAACGTTATAAGTATGGAGGAAATTAATAATTTTTTTCTGTTTTTATTTTGCTTTAAAAATTGAATCACTTTGGAAATTAATTTTAAAATCGAAAAACATTACTCCCAATTCAGGATGCCATTAACTCCCGAGATATTTTACAATGTATTTTAAAAATTGTTTTTTAATATCAGAAATTTTTTAATTTGAACCAGTGACAGACAAAAATAAAATTGTTTACAACTTCACTAAAATGCTTTTTATTAATTAAAAATGTTAAAAAAAGTAATTTTTTAGAGAGAGACTCTCCATACTGGCAAATTAAGTAAATGAGTAGTAAAAGTAAATTATAGTCAGACAAGTGGATTTATTTTGATTATTGTCATAAAATTCAATTATTAATTTTAGTTTTTTTATTTTCTTAATTCTTTTTAATATAAATTTAACAGATTTTTAAGAAAATTTTAAATCTTTTAAATATTTTTAATTGTTTTAATATTAATGATAAAGTGTAGTTTCATTAAGTCACAATTTTTATCAATAGCGTAATAGATCAGTATTAGTCAGTCAAGAATTAAAAGTTTTTCTTTCAAATCAATAGTAAAAAAGTAATTTCATTCAGACAAAAGTATAAAAGTGTTCAAAAATTATTTTCCAGTGATAAAAGGCAGTTTTAGACAGACAAAGAATTTTTAACCTTTATTTATTTATTACCAGTAGTTCTACTGTTCTTGTCACACTGTACATGAAAGGTTTTAAATTAGAGCTGATTTTCGGTATTAAAATAGAACCAAATGACGATTTAGTACCCAAAATTGGTACAAAATTAGTACCTTTCTTTTTACAGTGCATGCAGATTGTTGAAATTCGCTTTTAGTTTATTGTCAGTAGTAGAACACATTTTTAGTCAGACATAATATCGATTTAGTAGTAAAATACTCTCTCAGCCAGACATAATGTATATTTCTTGAAATTATTGTCAGAAGAAAAGCGAAGTTTTGGTCAGACAAACAGGTATATTATCCTGTAAAAATGATATCAGTAGTACGAGAATATTTCGAGTCAGACACAAAAGATTCATATTACTGAAAAATAATTTTCAAATTTCCAACACTATAATGTGTAGGTATTTATAATTTTTCCTTCATTTTTATAGTAGCTAAAACTTTTTTTATTTTGATATTTAAAAAAAGCTGAGTGTATTCACTGTTAACTTAATAGTATCAAATTAGAACGAAATGATACCAAAAATGTGGATCAAATATAAAATTGATCCAAATTTTTGACATCAATTTAATTCACTTTAGTATCAACTAGCAACAATTCGCACGGTCAGGAATTTTTATTGAAAGTTCTGAAAAAAAAATAAATTTTTAGAATTCATAAGAAAATTTTTAATTTTTGTGTCTTTTTGTTTAACTCATAAATTATAAAATTACTATGGATTCTAATACAAAACCTTCAATTTTTTCAATTTCTGACAAAAATTTCTTTTTAAATAACTTAAATCTTGAACAACTATCATAAAATAAATAAATTATTTAATGAATAATTTTACTTAAATATTTCAAAGTTAATTCAATTTTAAAAGAGTTACATGTGCAATTTTCATAAATAAATAATCTTCAATCGGTTTCAATTTGAAATTTTATAAAATTTCAATTTTGAATGAATTTAATTAGAAATTTTAATGGACTTAGATATTTGAATAATTTTAATAATTCAAAATCTTCTAAAATTAGTTATATTTGTCAATATATATTTAATTAATTATTTAAAATAATGGATTTATAGAAGAATTTTAGTTAAAAACACTAAAAAAAATTAAATTTTGAAGAAGTTGAAGAAGCAGAAATTCAATTATTTTCTAAAGTAATAAAATTCTTATCACAAAATTCAATTATGTTCGAAATTTACAAAAAAATTTCGACAAAATCCCAATTAATATCTTTGTAAATAAAAAAATTCTTCTTCAAAATTCAATTATTTTCAAAAATTTTAATAAATTTCTTGTTAAAATTTAAATTATTTTCAAAAATTTTCCTTATTTCATTGATTTTCAATATCCACTATTTTAATAAAATTTCCTAAAAGAATTCAATTATTAAAAAACAATTTTAATAAAATTGTACGCAAAAATTCAATTATTTTCATAAATAATAAAATTCTTCACAGGATTCTTAAAATTTTATTAAAATTTGTCGAACCAATTAAATTATTTAAAATCTTTTTTATTAAATTCTACGCAGTAATTAAATTATTTTTATAAACATTAAAATTCTTTTCAGAAATAATAAAACTTATCTTAGAATTTCAATTATTTTTAATACAATTAAATTTCTTGAAAAATGCAATTATTATTAAAAATTTTATTAAAATTCGTTGAATGAATTCAATTATTTAAAATTTTTTTATAAAATTCTTCGCAATAATTTAATTATTTTTATAAATATTAAAATTCTTTTCAGAGATTCAATTGTTTTTATAAATAATAAAATTCTTTTTAGGAATTCAATTATTTTCAGAAATAATAAAACTCATGGCAGCATCTCAATTATTTTTAATACAATTTTAACCAAATTCCTTAAATTCTTTAATTATTGTAAAACCAAGTCTTCGACTCGGAGTGATCGATTTCTTTATGTTTTATAACAAAATTTTTAAAGTTGATTAATTTCAAAAAGGTTTGAACTTGAAATTTCTGAAAATTTTAACTCCTATGGAAAAATAATAATAATTAAATAGTTAAAATATTTAAAAAATAAATTATTGTTTTCGCATAATTTTACAATTAAAGATATTCGTAAATAAATTTAACAGAACATTTTTTTAATAAAATTTTTTCCTTCATTTTCTAAAAATTTCTTCTCAAAAAAAAAATATGTTTGTAAACAATATTGTTATTGAGAAATAAAAATTATGCATAAAATGGGTATTATTTTATTATGAATCATGACAGAATAAATAATCCTATAAAAATTGTGTGTTATGTCTTTTTTTTAGATTGAAAAAATTTTTTTCTCAGTTATTGAAAGCCGTTTTCTGTTTATTAGAAGTAGTAAAAACAGTTTTAGTCAGGCATTAGTATCAATTTTTAAAAATCTTCTGTTATTAGTAGAATTCTACTTATCATTCAGACATTCTGTCTTAGAAAATTAATCAGTAGTAGAGCATAGTTTTAGTCAGACAGAAGCGTACAATTTTTGTTAATTCACTTTAAGTAGAAAAATATGAACAAAATTATTTTCACTTGGTAAAAATTAATTTCAATAATTTAGAATTAAATTTGAAAACAAAGTTATTTACATATTTACTAATTTGAATCAATGGGTGATTTTTCACTAATTCAGACTGAGAGAACAGATATTTTCCATTTAATCAGAATTAGAGTGTAAAACTTGGATCTATAAAACAAAAATAGAGGATAAATTTTCGATTGTCGATTTTTTATTTTCTGACCAATCGACTTGTGTCCTCTTTTCTATATATATAAATATAGTAATTAAATAACGGACCTAATAGCAGGGAACGATTATTAGTGGCCTATTGATCGATACAAATATGGATATAGTATATAGGGTTATTACAACGTTGGCTGCATCGATGCTGATGATTCTCTTTGACGCTCGTGTATGCACGTACGTGCGAATACGCGATAACGAGTTTCGCCCCATTCGAGAGTGTATAAATCAATGTATGAGGGATTATTGTTAATAACGAATTTATGCGACATCTACCAGTTAATGAGTCTTTGTGAATTTGACCCAATTTTTTTCCCTCCACTTTTTGCATCCATATTGGCTCGCTATTAGTTACGAAAAGGTCATTTTTTTTCTTTTTCAACCAAAAATTGACATGCCTCCTATACAATAGGTTTCCTATCCTTTTAACAAAGGATGCCTTACAATATAGACATTCTCTCTAAAACTCAATTTTTTGCCCAATATACTTTAGTATTAGATTTCCAATTTCAGTATTTAAAAGTATTTAATTAAAAAAAATTGATTTTTAATCTTCGTTTTTTTCTACAAAATCGTATGTTAACAAATATATTGAATTTTACTAATGTTGAAATTAATTTGGCATTATTTAAATAATTAAGGGCAGGATTCGGATACATTTTTAACTACATCAAGAAACTGATTTAAATTTTCCATAAAATTTAGTACTTAATAATTTTTTGAGAGAAATTCAATAGTCAGAAAATATTTTGACATCTTTGAATTTTTATTTCTTTTACTCTCTAAAATATATTTTATATTCAGATGCAAATAAAATAGATAACTAATTTCAGATTATAATTTTTATATACACAAAAAATGAATAATAACAAATAAAATTATGATTTAAAAGTTAGAAAAATAAACAAATGAATTTCGATATAAAAAATTGAATAACAATGATATTTTTTGTCATTTTTAATCTAAAACAATGTTTTTTCAAAAAAAAGCTTCAAACATAGTAAAAATCAATTTTTTCATTCACCAATTTTTTTGTGGATATAAAAACATATTTTCTACAAAAATAACAAATGGATTTCAAAATCTATAAATTTTAAGAAAAATTAAAATTCAAAAGGGGTTAAAAATATTTTCTGATCAATTTTATTTTTTGGCTATAGAATTCCTTTAGAAAAATTACTAAAAAAACAATTTTATGGAATAGTTAAATTTAAAATTAACAGAGATATTAGAAAAGTTTTTATTTTTTTACCTTTTTTATCCTTAATCAATAAACAAAATAAAGTATTTTGTGAAAATAGTTGCAACTATTATTCAAAGAGTGTTTAAATAAATTATTATTGCTATGTAATAATTTGTCGACTAATTGTTTAAATAATAGGGGAGAGTGGTCCTAAGTTGGCCGTGGGCCTAAGTTGGCCACCCTGCATTTCTCAGAGATGGTTTACTGGACGAATCTATAATTTTGTAGTATGATATATTGATAAACCATGATATAATTTATGGACCTAATTATAATCTAAGATTCTGCTACGCATTGTGAGGACAATAATATTGTTTTTGACCAAAAAAATTTGATTTTTCTTGTTTTTTCGAGAGCAGCTACAAGAGATAAATAATTAAAAATTTCTAAATAAGTGTGTGCGCTAGTTCCTTTATTTAATGTTGTAATAAGAGGTTCTGTTGATTTTTTAAATAAATTTTTTTTATTAGCGTAATAATTTGAAACTTGTAAAAATCTACAGTGGTCCTAAGTTGGCCACCTATTGTTTTTGTTTGTTTTTATTTATGTTTTATTTCTTTTTGGGTTTTTTATCACGAGAAAGACCGTAAAAGTGTAACGTAGGAATTAAACAAAGACAAAAAACAAAAAAAAATGGTTTAAAAAACATTAGAAAAAATGAAGTACAAAAACGCCTGTCTCTACAGCCATCCACCACTGTAAATAAATGAAATAAAATATTGCTTCATTTTCTAAACAAAAATAGTTAAATAATGCGTTTTTATTCTCCTAAATGTATCAAATTTGTAAAATTTCTGCGTAATTGAAAAGAATATGCATTTCTTCCTTATACTCAAGCGAAAAAAAGTGGTGGCCAACTTAGGACCGCTATTTCTGAAATGTCCAAAATGCAGCTTTTCACGATTTATTGTATTAAGACTACAAAAGCCATTCTAAAACGTTCTAAATACCACAAAATTATAGCAAAACGATCTCTGAACACTAATATATACTTGCCGAAGTGATTAAATTTCATTTTGTTACTATTTTCGACCAATTTGCTTAGGCGGCCAACTTAGGACCACTCTCTCCTAATTTTCTTTTAATTAATAATTAAATTTTAATTTTCTTTTATATGGCACAGTGTAAGAAAAGTTGGTAAATAACAACAATTATTTGTTCAAACAAATGGAAAATTCATCATAAATTTTGTCAAAATAAATTATTTTTGTTGTCACAAAACAATTTTAGTGAAAAATTTTTATGATTCTAATTTTTTTTGCAATATACAAAATAAAAAATATTAAATTGACCCGAGCAACTGTCGGTAGTCTCGTACATGAATTGATAAACGTAATAAATAAACAAAAACAAATATAAAAAAATTTTCAGTATCATTTTTCGAATGTAGAGAAAAATTTTGTTCAGTGACTAAAAATCTCGATTAGTTGCAAAAATTAAGCAGATTTTACCAATCTTTATTAATTAGTTACCCCGGGCAGTTCTTGGTGGCTCAAAGATTTTGTAAGGTTAATTTAAGAATAATTTTCTTAATATTAATTTTAAAATAATAATAATAATTTTCTACTTACGAAATATGAATTATTTTTTATTTAAAAAAGACGAGAATTTAAATGTACTAGGGTAAACATTTTTTTCTAGTTTAGATGCAGGTATCGTTTTTTTCATGAAAAAACAAAAAATCCAAATGTTTTTCATATAACATCAAAGAGATATTTCACTGTTTTGTGTTTATGTGGTGAAGGGGGGAAACAACTAATACAAGAGTGCCAAAAAGGTAAAACTGAATTGTTTTTCACAAACGAAATGTTTGACGATTGACTTGAAATAAAAAAACAAGGAAAAAACACGATTTTATTCGACTAGAAATTTTTTATCACTTTGAAAATATTATTATAAAAAAAATTGCTCGGTCTGCAAATAATTTATGTTACGTCTATTTGTTTCGTTATTTTATTTCTATTTTAATGTTGTACAATAAAACTCTGTTAATTTAAAAAAACGAATTTAATTAAAATTAAACCAAAAAAGCATATTTTTTTTTAATTTAGATAAAAATTCTTATTTGCTATTTTACATTATTTTAATACTATTTTTAAACTCTTAAAAAATTATAATTTAGATTAAAAATGTTATTCATATTAAGAAGCTTTTTTTATAATTTAAATAAAAATTTTATTAGCCGTTAAAAAGCATTTTTATGTGCTTTAAATATTAAGTATTATTTACCATTTGTTACTATTTTTATATTTAAAAATTGTTCTTTAGGTACAAAATTGTTATTTAACAAAAACCTGTTTCACATTTAAATAATAATTTTATTAGCACAAAAAGCATTTTTATTTACTTTAGATGAAAATTGTTATCTTCTATTTTATATTCATGTAAAAATTGTTAATTAGATACAATACTGTTATTCAGAAAAAGAGTTTTTCTTAAACTCAAATAAAAATCTACTTTAGCGCCATGAAACCTTTTTATATAATACTAAATAAACAATCTTTTTGAATTAAAAGAATTGTTTTGTTTGAATTCAAGTTTTCGACCCCTAATCCAGAAAAACATTTTTTTCACAAATTTTTCTATAAAATTCTGTTTGAATCAACAAACTTCAAAAAGAAAACTTTTCCAAAAATTTTTTTTAACAATTTATATCAAAAAATGTTTTTTTTTAAAGTTAATTAATATAGATTTTTTAATTTCACGAACTTTTAAATTTCTTATAAAATTCCATTTTATTTTTATAAATATACTTTTTTAAAAAATAAGTTAATTTCTTATATAAATATAATAATATTAATACTATCCATTCTTTATTATTAGTTTTAATTAATTTTTTCAATTAATTAATTTTTAATTTTTTCTTGATGAAAAAATTCTTTAAATAGAGTGTATTCGATTCAAATAAAAATTATTATATTTATATATTATCAACAATTTTAAATTAACAATTTAATTAATTTTTTAAATAAATTTTTTTATATAAGTAGGTAGTACAAATATATTTTTTATATGCATAAGTATAATTTTTACATATAAATATATTTTCTATAAATATATTTTGTGTGATGTATGTATGTACATTTATTCCGTTCATCGTGGATTCAGCGAGGAGCGTTGATTGGGTGATAATATTTTCATCTAAAGTAGTGACAACTCAAAGTAGGAGAATAGACGCGAATATAACGTTCAGAGGTGGCATTAAAACGCATCGGAGAGCTGAAGAGAAGGGAATATGAAATAGGATTTACTCAAGTTTTAATTGCCACTCATACGTGGGAGGTTCAGTCTCCATATTGTGAATGTGTAAATACTTTTATATTTATATATATGTATATAGTAGTAAAAAAAAGTGCCAGTAGTCAGTACTTGGAAGTCGGAAAGAGTACTTTTTACATATATGTATACATCCACATATTCATATGCAATCTACATTCTTTCTATTTCTTTCATTTCACACACAACTACGTGCCTAAAATTTCTCTCGTTTTCTCCTATAACGCAATATGCGAGATAAATTCAGAAAGAGAATTTTTTTAAACGCCGAAAGGAAAGAGTATTTTTATTTTTAAAGATTTTTTACGATATTTTTTTTTAGTTTTTCAAACTTTCCATTTGGCAATATTTGGGTCTATTGTGTTCATTTCAGTATCATTTTCATATTTACTTTCACATTCGCAAATTTCATTTTTTATTTTCATTTTCAATTTTACTTTCAATTTAATTTTCGATTTCACCTTCATTTTGACAAAATTTCAGTTACAATTTAAATTTCAGTTACAATTGCACTTTTACTTTCACAAAATTTATTTTTTATTTTAATTTTCAATTTTACGTACTTTCATTTAGAAAAAGGCAAAATTTCATTTTTACTTTTAATTTCAATTTCATTTTCGATTTCACTTACATTTTGACAAAGTTTCAGTTTCATTTGCTCTTTTCTTTTCACAAAATTTATTTTTTATTTTCATTTTCAATTTTACTTTCATTTAGATAAAGGTAAAATTTCATTTTCAATTTTACTGATAATTTCATTTATGATTTCACTTACGTTTTGACAAAATTTCAGTTTCAATTTCAATTACAGTTTCTTTTTCACTTTTAATTTTATTTTCGCAAAATTTCTTTTTTATTTACATTTTTAATTTTACTTTCATTTAGAAAAACGCAAAATTAAATTTTTATTTTTACTTTTATTTTTCCAAAATTTCGTTTTGAATTTCATTCTCGATTTTCCTTTTAATTAAAATTAGGTAAAATTTTATTTTCAATTTCAGTTTCATCTTCACTTTTACTTTCATTTTCAAAATGTCATTTTCAATTTTACCATCATTTTCACTTTTACTTTCACTTTGGTAAAATATCTTTTTGAATTTAACTTTCACTATGACAGATTTTTATTTTCAGTGGTAGTAATTTTTTCTTTGATAGGTTTTTATTTTAATTTTCACCTATATTTTTAATTTCAAAAGATTTTAATTATTATTTTCTCTTTCATTTTCACTTATATTTTAATTTTAACTTCTACCATTACCTTAATTTTTACTGTTTTTCAGTTTCTTTTTCATTTTTTCTTACATTTTTAATTTTATTTTTATACTTTGAATATTTATTTATTTTTATTATCATTTTCACTTTCAAATTTACTTTTAATTCTTTTATATCGTTATTTAATTTTAATTTTTACTTTTATTTTATATTCATTCATTCATTCATTTTTATATTCATTATCGTATTTGTGTTTGCAAAATTATCACTTTCACTTTTCTTGAAATTTATTTTCACTTCTACTTTTACTTCGATAGATTTTTTCCTTTTTATTTTACTTTCACTGAAAAGTGTAAATGAAAGTTAAAACAAAAGTAGACAAAATTCAAAGTCGGAGTAAAAATAAAAGTAATAGTGAATACAATAAATAATTAATATAAAAGTAAAATTAAAAAAGTTAAAATTAAAGTAAAAATTAAATCTGTCAAAATTATTGTGAAACTCAATAGAAAATTGTCAAGGAGAGAGTAAAACCGAAAATAAAAATCTATTAAAATTAAAGTAAAATTGAAAATGAAAGTCCAGACAAAAATGAAAATGAAAGTAATAGTGAAAGTTTAGAACAAAATGAATTAAGAAGTCAAAAATGAGAGTTAAAAACATGAAATTTAAAGTCAAAAAGAATATGAAAGTCAAACTGAATGTAAAAGAAGAACAAATGAAATTTAGTCAAAATGAATGTAAAAGTCAAAATGCATGTGAAAGTCAAAATGAAAGAGAGATATAAAATGAATGTGAAAATGAAAATGAAAATGAAATTCTATTATCGACCCCGGGAAAAATGAAATGATAATTTTAGACACGAATTTTGAATATTTTTAATATTTCTTCCAGGTAATGAAGAAATTAATGACGATGAAGAAGTGAAAAGAAAAAAGTTTGCAAGACTTTTTGTTAGCAAGAAGAATACAGTAGTGTTTGATTGCTATCGTCATGTATGTACTATTGAAGCGTTACGAGAAGCTTTACACCAGCAGCGGACTTCCGCTGTCGGTGATACAAGACTCGTAAGTGTTGCTGTGTGTGTTCACTCCGGTAATTCAAATGGTAAACAGCTGCCATTTCCCGTCGAACCATTTTCACAGTAATACTTGATAAATAATCAAATAGACCTTCATGCCTGAGATTTGCTCAAAGGAAAACAAAGACGAAGAAGAAAAACTCTCCCAGTTCAATCAAAACCTTTTTCTATTTTAAAAATAGAAGTTTAGAAACTACTTTAAAAAAAAACTTTCCAAAATCTTCTAGTTCAATCTAAACATTTTTCTATACTCTTATTTTTCTAAAAGTCCGAATTGTGCCTTCTCTATAATATCAAAATAAAAAAAAAAGAAATTTAAACGGAATGAAACAATTTTTTTTGTTTGAAATGAAAAAAGGAGAGATTGAAAGAAGAAGAAGAAGAAGATTGAAAAAAAGCGAGATTAAGAAGAGGAAAAATTGTGAAATAGTTGAATGAATGATATAATTATTGTTTAGACAAGACTTTCTTTTATTAGAAAAGAGAAAAAAGTGTTTTGGTGGATGAAATTGGTGATGATTATCGACGGCACGTGGGGCCTCGATGAACGTCATTCAGCGAGCATGAAGGATCCATCGAAAGAAACGGTTTCCGAGGTTGCTATGGCACTTTTCGGAATGGTTTGGTTATTGCGAGTACGCTCGGAAATGCGTCGATGCTCAAAATGTCGTCGCGAGGAGTTTCTAAATGCGCAACAGCAGCAGCAGCAACAACAACAGCAGCAGGTGCAACAGCATCACCATCACCATCAGCACCATCATCAACGAGCATTATCACAAACGACCCTTCATACCCCTGAGGATGGTGTTTCGTCCTCTGCAAATACCCTCTTCACTCTTGATACCCCCGGGTCTACTGGAATTACCGGAAGTTACTGCGAGGTTCATGGCTACGTACCTCCCAAAGAAGGTATTTCAAAACCGGTATTATTATTATTATTATTATTACTATTATTATTTATAAATATCCCAGAAATACTCTCTTTTTAACATTATTATCTCTTGTTTTTATTTCTCCCTATGATAATTCAATTGTTTTTCGAATTCAAAATATTCAACTCTAAAAATATTACATTTCATCCTTGCAATATTCTATTGGAATCTTCGGAATATTTCTTAAAAATATTCTATTCACATTCCTGGAATATTTTATGGGAGTTTTCCTAACATACCTTTGGAATATTTCGAACAAATTTCTGGAATATTATGTTAAAATCTTCGGAATACTCCTTTGGAATATTACATTTACATTCCTGGAAATTTCTATTGAATTTTTCCGAATATTCAATTGGAAGCTTGTCAACATTCATTTAGAAGCATTCGTTTACGTTTCTGTAAAATTCTACTGAAATTCTCAAAATATTCTTTTAAAATTTTTTATTGTAACAGGAGTATTACAGGTCAGAAAATTTAGGAAAAAGTCAGGAAATTTTATTAAAAGTATTAGAAAATATTTAATTTTTAGAATTCACAAAAAATTTCTGAATTTTGGTGTCTTTTCTGTTTGACTCATAAACTATGAAATTATCACGAATTCTAATAAAAAAAGATTCAATTTTTTCTATTTCTGACAATAATTTCCTTTTAAATAATTTAATTCTTCAAGAACTATCATAAAATTATTACTTATAAATTATTTCATGAATAATTTTACTTAAATATTTCAAAACTAATTGAATTTTAAAAGACCTGCGTTTAGAATTTTTATAAATAGATGAAATTCAAAAGATTTTAATTTGAAATTTTAGAAATATATATATATATATATATATATTTAATTATATTTAATTAATTATTAAAAATAATGGATTTATAAAAGAATTTTAGTTAAAAACATTAAAAATAATTGAATTTTGAAGAAGTTATAAATGTTTGCAAAAATTCAATTATGTTCAAAAATTTTTAAAAATTCTCGTCATAATTTCAATTATTTTTAAAAATAATAAATTCTTCTCCAAAATTCAATCATTTTAAAAAATTTTAATAAAATTTTTGGCAAAATTTCAAATCAAATATACTAGGAATATATGAACAAAAATATTAATTTTACAATTTCCTCCTGGATATTCAGGAATATTAAAATGTGGATAATTTCATGGAAATGTATTTCATACATACTTGGGGAATATTAAAATATTCGCATTTTAGATTGTTCCTTTGGAATAATATTGAAATAGATTATTATAATTCTTACATTATTACAAAAGAACACTCCAAAAGTCAAACTACATTTTAATAGTCCTTAAGAAGGATGGAATATTCTAACAAAATATTCTTAAAATTCGAATAGAATATGCTTGGATCAGGAATATAACATTACGTCTTTTTGAGAAATATTCTATTTCAATTTTTGTATAAATATTATTTTTATTACTATCAATAAAATAATATTTCTACAAAATTTTAATGGAAATTTTCTTATACAACATTTTACGGGGAATATTCCTAAGTAATAATTTGATTGAATATTCCTTAAAAATATTTTATTGTAATATTTCTACGAGACATATTGATGGAATATTTGTACACTGTCTCAAAGAATAAATTAAAAACTAGAAATTTGTCATATTCCTAAAATATAAATGGAATATTAATTTATAGTATTCACAGTATTTCAACGGAATATTCACGAATAGTGAATAGAACTTTTGGCGTTATATTTCTTTATTGAAAATCAATTCTTTTATTTCAACTCAGTGACTTGTTTTTTTTAATCGCACAAGTGAGAAAAACAGTTAAATTGAACATTTTTCTATTTGCCTCTATAGAAAACTGTGGTAATATAAAGATTTAAGCAAAAGATGAGAGCGAGATTTTTACCAAAGTTTGTTACTTTAATCGTAAAAATTGCAGAGAATGGCCGATATAAAGTGGACATTAGCTTAATATCTCGAAGGTTTATTCTTCAAAGAGGAAAAAAACAAGTAATATTAAACTTGATATTTACTTCTCTCAGAGATCAAAATATTGTAGAGAAATATTTTAAATAAAAATAAATAAATAAAATATTTTATACAAAATATTACAAAAATATAAAAACTTTATAAAAAAAGTTTTCATAAGTTTCTATAAATATAAAATTTTTTTTTAATTATTTCAATGTTAATTTTTTAAAGGATAATTTCGCAAAAAAACGAAAGAAATCTTTAGATTTCGATTAGTGTTAGCTTCTTTTTTTTAGGTGTTTGGCATTAAGGTGATTAAGTGAGCGGGACAGCTTGGTGGAATCCACCAGAGATCCATTTGAGGGAGTAATCAGGAAAACAAACGTTCCCGAGTCCTGTTTTTTTCCTCACCACCCATTCCCCCCAAACAGGCATTTCTAACAGAAAGTGGAACACGTTTCCTTGGTGGTCCAAATTTATCGGCTCGGTTGTCATGACTACGCTCGTTAAACGCCGTCATGTGTACGACTTCCTCTCTAGACGAATGAAAATGAAAAGGATATTCTCCTTTTTCCCATTCACACCCTTTTATGTACTTTCAAATTTCTCTAAACTTTACAAAATTTTTTTATTTTTTGTTTTCAAATTTTGTACTTTTCTACATTCCACAAATATATAACAGAGAATTATTTCATTTAGATTACTTCACATTAAAAAATTGTCTAATTTATCAACTACTTATTTCAGTATGAACTTACAAAAATAAATTAATTTTTACGAAGAATTTTATTAAAATTTCTAAAAATAATTGAATTGCTTCAAAGAATTTTGTTAAAATTTTGAGAAATAAATGAATTCATTTGAATAATTTTATTAAACTTCGTGGGAATTTGTGAAAAATTTGCTATTTATAAGGTAAGGGGCCGTCCATAAACTACGTTACCAATTTTTTGTACTTTTTAGACTCCCTCCCCCCTCGTTACCATTGCGATAAATGTATTTTTATGGATTTGGGGACCCCCTCACCCCCTAAATTGGTGACGTAGTTTATAGATGACCCCTAATTAAAAATTAATAAAATACATTCCCACATTCCAATAAAATGGCCTAAAAGATGGAAAATTTAATATTCTTGAAATTTCTAAAATCGGAAAAAATTAAGCAAAAAGTTCCAATAAAATATTTCCGGAATTTAAACAGAATATCCTGTGCTATTGATGAATTTTAACAATAACTTTATTTTCATCTAATTGAACGTAAATCAGGGTTGCCTGAATGTCAAGGTCAAGGAAATTTATAAGGAACTTCTGAATTTTGGTCTTTTTTTAATATCTATGATATTACCACGAAACATAATACAGAAACTTGAATTTTTTCTATATCTGACAATAATTTGTTTTTAAATAACTTAATTCTTGAAGACCTATCATAAAATTATTACTTCTTAGAAATTATTAAATGAATAATTTTAGGTACATATAAATATTTCAAAATTAATTGAAATTTATAAGAGTCGCATTTACAATTTTTATAAGCAGATGAACTTCAAACGGTCTTAATTCCAAATTTTAGAAAATTTCAATTAATTTAATTAAAAATTATAAAGAACTTAAATTTTTGAAAATTTTTAATAATTCAAATTTTTCTGAAATTAGTTACATTTTTTAATATATATTTAATTAAATAATTATTCAAAGTAATAGATTTATAGAAGAATTTAAGTTCAAAACACTAAAAAAATTGAATTTTGAAAAAGTTACAAATGATTGCAGAAATTCAATTATTTTCAAAAGTAATAAAATTCTATGCAGACATTTAATTATTTCATAAATAATAAAAATTTTATATAAATTCAATTATTTACAGATTTTTAATAAATTTCTTTGCAATAATTTAATTATTTTTTTAAATAATAAAGTTTTTCACATTTTGTAAAAAGAAGGCATCTTATTTTAAGACACTATTCTAGTCACTTCTTCTAACAAGTTGTTACGAAAACTTATAAAAAAGTGAGTTAAATTTATTTAAGATCCCAAGTGCGAAATGCCAAGACTGCAAAAACGGCCCATCATTGGTGCAGTAATGTCTGCCGAGAATTGGCAGTAGTTACTGGGCCATTATTGGTAACCAAAACGTCCCATTACTGGGCCAATGATGGTGCCGATGGTCAGAATTTCAAATTTTTTAAGACTGGGCCAGCTCTCGGCCCAATAACGGCACATTCATGGCAAAGTTTATCAATGTTTAATGTCAAAAGACAATTGCCAGTGATGTGCCGACCATCGGCCCAGTAATGGCTCATTATTGGCACTTTAATGGCAAAAAATTTGTATCGTTCATGGCAAATTATAATTACCAGTATTGGGGAGTAGCTTGGCTCAGTAACGGCATAATATTGGCAAAGTTGATCAATCTTTAATGGCAAAATTCAATTGCCAGTGATGTCACGAAGATCGGCCCATTAATGGCACATTAGTGGCACTTTAATGGCAAACATTTTGTATCTTTGATGGCAAATTATAATTGCCAGTATTGGGGCGTAGCTTGGCCCAATAACGGCACGTTATTGTCAAAGTTGATCAATCTTTAATAGGAAAATTCAATTGCCAGTGATGTGACGAAGATCGGCCCATTAAAGGCACATTAATGCCATTTTAATTTGGTATAATTTTTTATAAGAATTGAAATTTAAGAAACATTCAGGTATTCAATAAATTATTTATTTTGTATTTAAATAATTGAATAAGCTTGAAAAGGATTCAAATTAAAATATTTGAAACTTTGAATTTTCTATATTTTTAACTGTCAATTTTAAAGAATTAATTTTTTTGAAAAAGTTTAATTAAGTATTAATTTAAAAAAGAAGTTATTAATGTTTTCATATAATTTTACAATTAAAGAAATTCGTAAATAAATGTTACAGAAACCTTTTTTTGAGTAAAATTTTTTCTTTATTATCTAAAAATTAAGAAATTTTCAATTTCACTTTCAATTAATATTTGCAATTGACAAATAGAATTTATAAACATTTTTTTCCTTCATTTTTTAAAAAACTTTGAATTTTTCTTAAAGCAATTGTAATTAAGAAATAGAAATGATGCAAATTATTTCCTTAAGAAAATTTATTGAATAAATGAATGTTTTTTAAAATTTAATTCTCATATAATTCAATTTTAAGAAACATTTAGTTATTCAATAAATTATTTATTTTTGCATTTAAATAATTAAATTCTCGTAGAATTTTGTAGTAGAAATTGATTTCAAAATGGATTCTAGTCAAATTTTCAGATAATAATTAAATATTAAAAATATACCATGAATTATGATATTAAAATTTTTTTAAATTCAATCGCCAATGATGTGACAAAGATTGGCCCATTAAAGGAACATTAATGGCACTTTAATGGCAAAAATTTTGTATCTTTAATGGCAAAATATAATTGCCAGAATTGGGGCGTTGCTTGGCCCAATAATGGCACATTCACGACAAAGTTGATCAATCTTTAATGGTAAAAGACAACTGCCAGTGTTGTGACGAAGATCGGCTCATTATTGGCACTTTAATGGCAAAAAATTTGTATCTTTCATGGCAAATTATAATTGCCAGAATTGGGGCGTTGCTTGGCCCAATAATGACACATTCACGACAAAGTTGATCAATCTTTAATGGTAAAAGACAACTGCCAGTGTTGTGACGAAGATCGGCTCATTATTGGCACTTTAATGGCAAAAAATTTGTATCTTTCATGGCAAATTATAATTGACAGTATTGGGGCGTAGCTTGTCCCAATAACGGCACATTCACGGCAAAGTTGATCAATCTTTAATGGCAAAATTCAATTGCCAGTGGTGTGACGAAGATCGGTCCATTAATGGCTCATTGTTGGCACTTTAATGGCAAACATTTTGTATCTTTGATGGCAAAATATAATTGCCAGAATTGGGATGTAGCTTGGCCCAAGAATGGCACATTAATGTCTATCATTTTGTATCTATGATGGCAAATTATAATTGCCAATATTGGGACGTAGCTCGGCCGAATAATGGCACAGTATTGGCCAGTGTAGTGTATCTTATAAGAACCCTTTTGCTTCCTCGACTTCAAGTCAGAGTAGCAGAGTGGTCAGAGTGTTAGGCTGTGGAGCGTCAGGTTCAGGTATCGATCCCCGCGAGAGGTAAGAATTTTTCAAATATTTGTAAGTTTGCGTTTAAATTAGGGAAATAAGCCGTATAAATGTTATAAATTAATTAGTTAATTGAATAAAAAAAAATTATTTTTATTTTTTTCTAATTTTGTCAACACTGGGGGAGTAATGGCAGCCAATATTGGGCCATTAATGTCTGCTGAGATCTGGCTGCCAATAATGGGCCATTAATGTCTGCCGAGATTTGGTGCCAATATTGGGACAGTAATGTCTGCCGAGATCTGGCTGCCGACGTCCAACCGCGGTTAACACCACAAGAGTCGGCGCAAAGTCGGGCCAATATTGTCTGCCAAGTCTCGATGCCAGCTTTGCCAATACTGGGACAGTGTTGGGCCGCGTTGGTTTTCGCACTTGGGATGCTTCTTTTTGCAGTGCAGGAGTTCAATTCTTTTCACAAATAATAAAATTCTTATGAGGAATTCAATTATTTTCATAAATAATAATTTTTTTTTAAATTCCATTACTTTTATAAATAATAAAAAATTTTTTAGGAATCCAATTATTTTCGTAAATAATGAAATTTTTCTGAGGAATTTAATTAAATTTAAATTTAATTATTTACAATTTAATTTAAATTTAAATTGTATTTTAATTATTGTTCTTGTGGCTTGCCTGGGACAAAATAAATAAATTATGAATTATGAATTAATTGTTTAAAATACTATTTTCAAAAAAATTTTCATAAATAAATCAATAGATTTATTTCTGTTTATTAAAAGCATTTTAATAAAATTCTTCAAAAGAAATCAATTGTTTTCCAAAATTTTCATATTTGTTTATAAAAATTTAATTATTTTGAATACAATTTATTTTTATTAAATTTCTCGAAAGAATTCAATTATTTCCATAACTAATATAGAAATGATTGCAAGAATTCAATTATTTTCATAATTGAGGGCCTGGATACTATAACAACCAAGCGCAGCGGTTGTTATAGTATCCAGGCCCTCAATTAATAAAATTCTACTTAAGAATTTAATTATTTTCATGAGTAATAAAACTCATGTCATAATTTTAATTATATTTTTAAAAAAAATTTAATTGAATTCCACGAAAAATTTACCTAATTATTTTTAAAATTTTATTATAACTCGTCGAAATAATTCAGTTATTTAAAAATTAATAAATAAAATTCTTCAAATGTGAATTCAATTTTAAAAAACATTAATTTATTCAATAAATTATTTATTTTTGTATATTTAAATAGTTGAATTCTTGTCGAATTTTTTAATAAGAATTGATTTATAGAATTTCAAAAGATTTGAATTTGAAATCTTTTTCCTATGTAAAAATAATAATGATTAAATATTTATTTTATATAAAACTATTATTTTACAATTGAAGAAATTCGTAAATAAATCTAATAATACATTTTTTTAAGTATCTAATCATTTTTAGAAAGAATTACAATATTCTTAAGGGTTAGAGAAAAAGTGAAAATTTTTTCTGGAAATCAGGGAAAAGTCAGGGAAAAACAAAATTAAATTTTTGTAGCATCTCTGTAATTGCATCAAGTATACGACTTTTATTCCTCAAAACACTTTTAAACGGCTAATTATTATTTCTCACCACTTGTAAAATAAATGGACCAGGGAAAGAAAAGTAAAAACTTTCCTTTATTTCATCTAAAGATATTTAAAAAAGAGGACTTGAAACTTGTATGCATGGTGTATAGTGAAATTAGTAAAGGTCTAGTAATCAAGTAAATGAAAGTTTTGCCAATTTTATTTTTCGCTTGCTGAGTGGTTTCAAGCCGGGTCAGATTCAAGTGCTTTCTCGATTTCTCGAGTATATAGTATATATGTATTTTCTCTCTCGAACTTTGACCCCTCTCAGTTCGCTTCCTCCCAGTGGATTTCCAATGAAGCACGTATTCCTCTTGATTTCCCCTCATCCAATTCCTGACTGTTCGACCTCACTTTATATACTCATTCGCCATGAAGTGAAGTTATTAAAACCACCTTCTGATCACACTCAACTCCCCCAGGAACAATTTCAACAAAATGGAAACAGATTCGATGTTTTCATGTTTGAATATAAAAATTTTATAAATCATTTTGAATTCTTTTTTCCAATGGAGATCGTTTTAATAGAAAGTAAGATAAAATTTTTTAATGAAAAGTTTAAAACTTTAAGTAGACTTTGTAACACATTTCGTCTTTAAAAATGGCGAGTACAAATTTAATGGCGAAAAAACGGACTTCTCGGACGAAATGGATTAAGAGGATTGAATTTTATAGGCTTATATTTTTTTTAACTTTTTTGGTAAACTTTTGATACTTTTTTCTTATTTCTTCTTTTCTTTATTTTTGTTTTTTCGATTTCTGATTTTTCCTTTTTTTAATTTTTTGGTTTTTTTATTTCTTTTTCCTTTTCTTCTTCTTTCTCCTTTTTTTCTTGTTTTGCTTCTTTCGAGTGAATTGTTAGATGGAAAAAAATAAGCTTTTATTGTGCCTAAATGAGTGAAACGATGATATCGATGTGCAGACTGATTTCTATTCGCCAACAATAAGTTGCAAACACTTATCGTAACTAGAATCCAATGTGGGCCGAAGCCGCACTATGGCATACTTTATGTCGTTAGTGTTCACTCGGGGGGTTTGTCCCCTGCCTTTGTAAAGGACGTCCTCTTTATCTTCGTGACAGAGAAAGACATTCCAGTTTCACAAACGCTTTTCTGCTTGTTACCTTTCCGAGAGAACATATTCTCTTTTATACACAAAAGTTGCTTAACTCTAAAGTAGACAGATGCTTTTGTTCTGCCTGCAGACAATTTGAATTATCACTATATATGTACACAAACATCGCGAAACTTCAATTTATTGTTTTTACATTGTCTTACCTATATAATTGAAAAAACAAAAAATTAAGTATTATAATCAAAATATTTCAAATATTTTTCAAAAATTCCAGATATTTTCAAAAATATTACAAACATTTTCGCAAATATTCAAAATATTTTTCAAAAATTTTCTAAATATTTTCAAAAAATTTCAGATATTTTCAAAAATATTTCAAATATTTTGCATAATTAAGTCAAATATTTTACCAAATATATTCTGAATATTTCACAAGAACATTGCATTATTTTCAATTTATTTTCGAATTTCTTCTATATATCAACAAAGGAATGGCAATCAAAACTCTGCCTCAAGTATTGACTAATTCCAAATTAATTTTGTTCAGTCTCTCTATCTCCCTCTCTCTTACTATTACTATTACATTTTACTGAAGTTTTAGATAAACAAACCGATCCTGAACACTTGTCATTAGAAATTAAGTAGATACAGTCAATATCAATCAGACGAAAAACTTAATCGTTTTTACTTAGAAATAAGTAATTAAAGTTAATTTTGTCCAACGAGAACATTTTAGAAAAGTTTTTAATTAGAAATAATTGGATAAACTGTGTTTTAGTCACACTAAATAATTTAAAAGGTTTTTAAATTAAAAATCAGTGAGTCAAATCAGTTTTAATTTGTCAAAAAGTTATTAATTACCAAATGAGTAGTTAAAACTAATTTTGGTCAGACTAGGATTTAGGATTTACTAAATATCTTTCATTAAAAAAAAATTAGTTAACTCCTTCGCCGTCTATAATTAGAAATCGCTTGTAGGCCTAAAACGGATCGAAAAAAAAAGTTTCCAAAAAAATATGATTTCATCATAGGTCATATAAGTTTTTTGTGGTCGCTGAATTCGAATGACTTATTGTTGATTTTTCAGCTTTTTAAAATCATTTTCTTATTTTTCATCATTTGCTTATTTCATTATTTATTTTTATTACTGTATTGTTTTTAGGGAAAAAGTCCTTTATTTTTGATATATATATATATATATATATCAAAAATATCTTGTAGAAATTTATTGATTTTTATTAATGAGTACTTGAATTTTGTAATTTAATTTAAAAATTACTTATTATAATAGAAAATAAGTAGTTTAAATCAATTTCAGTCAGAAAAACCGTTTCTGAAAGCATAATATAAGGAAATCAGTAGAGAAGTCTATTTCAATTAAACAAGACACTACTGAATCGTTATTATGTAAAGATACGTAATTAAAGTTAATTTTGTCCATAAAAAACTTTTTTTTGACTCTTTTTAAGTAGAAGCAGTATTTAAAATGAATTTTAGTCAATCATTAAAATTTTAATTGTTCTTTGATATTAGAAATCAGTGATTAAAATCAGTTTTAGTCAGACAGAACTTTACTACAACTTTATTTTTCGGAAATTAGTAGTTAATGGCAATTATAGTCAGAAAAACCGTTAAAAACTTATATTATGAAAAAACTCAAAAAATTAGTAGATAAAGTCAATTTAAGGGGGCAGTCTGGGTCTTTTGTACGTATTTTGAAGAATTTTTTTTTTCACAGTGAAATTTATTTAAACAGTTTAAAATTTTTACATATTATTACACATATATTAAACTAAATAAAAAAAACTTTTTTCTATAGCGAAGAAATGTCGACTTGAAAAAAAAAATCTCGAAAATCTGGTTGATATGATATTTTTACACTGAAAAAAATACATGAGACATTTTCAACTACATCCCCTTAGTAGAGTAAAAAGTAATAAAACGAACTACTTTTTTAGTTGGTCTGGCTACTTTTGATACTTATTTTAACTGTTTTATGTAGTTAAAAATTATTAATTAAATTAATGTAATTTTACAGTTAACTTTGTAACTGCAGGTATGTTATAGAAATGACTACAGAAAGTAGTAGATTCTACTACTTAAAGTAGTTCGATAGACTAATTTTGTAGTAGTTTTTACTTCTTCTAGGAGTTGAATTATTTTCCATGTAATTTATGTTATAGGTTTTTATAGAAGATTATCAACTGTGAAAAGTTGTAAATGCAACTACTTTAAGTAGTAAAATTAACTACAGTTATCAGTTGAACTGTGTCAGGAATGCCTTTAAGTATTAAGCAACTCATCGTAGCGGGCGAGCGTGGTTAGGTGGTTAGGTTATCGGTTTACGAATGTTAGGGTCGAGCGTTCAACTCCCGACGTTTAGAGATTTTTCTCCGTTAGGTATATAGACATTAAATAAATAAGGTATAGGTAAACAAAAGTGGGTAGGGAGAAATATAAAAAAATACAACTCGATAATATTTATAATAAATTATAAATAATTTTATTTTACCATTTTCAGTAGTTGTCTTTATTACTGAGTTATCTTAGTAACTTTAACTACATATCAGCAGTTAATTCTACTGCAAAACTGTCATTGGTTCCTATTTAACTAAGAAAAGTAGTTAATGCAACTGTATTATCACTTCATTCAACTACATATCTGATAATTAATGTAAGTTCAAAATTATCTTTGGGGACTTATTGAACTAAGGAAAGTAGTTAAAAAGTAGTCAAATCTACTAAGAATTTTTTTCAGTGTAGTCAGAACAGACGGAATCAAAAAATTCAAACGGATTAGTAAAATATAGGTAAGTGGTTACAGCCGGAACTAAAATAAAAAATTTTCATTGAAAAATAACAAAATGGCGGACTTTTTACTTTTTTAAACCTTCTTTCGCAACTAAAATTGGTTAAAAAACAGGTTAAAAATTATTTAAAAATTATGATTTTAGTTTCGGCTGTAACCACTTACCTATATTTTAATAATCTGTTTGAATTTTTTGATTCCGTTTGTTCTGACTGAAGATATCATGTCAACCAGATTTTCGAGATTTTTTTTTCAAGTCGCCATTTCTTCGCTATTAAGAACAAAAAAAATAGAAATTTTTTTTTTATTTAGTTTAATATATGTGTAATAATATGTAAAAATTTTAAAATGTTTAAATAAATTTCACTATGAAAAAAAAATTTTTCAGAATACGTGCAAAAGACCCAGACTGCCCCCTTAAGTCAGACATATATTTCCTTAAGTAATTTTGTTCGGACAAATAAGTTTTTAAAATTATTTTGAAAAACAGTGATTAGAGTTAATTTTAGTTCAAGAAAATATTTCAAACTTATTGTAATTTGTAAATCAGTAGTAAAAACTAAAACACAGTCTTTTAGTAACTTTTCTCTCTAGATTAACAGGTATTAAAAGTTTTTGACAAAAAGCTTAAAATAAAAATTTATTTAAATAATTATTATTCGTTAGCCCAGTTGTTAGTGCATTAGAATTTAGGTCAGTAGGTGCAAGGTTCGATTCCCCTGATGCGTTAGTTTTATTATTTTCATAATTTAATTATTGTATAAACATATTTGAAATATTTAAGTTTAATTGAAACATATATTTTTTGATTCATTTAAAGAAATAATATATTTAGTTCCAATATAAGTTATGGTTGATTTAAGATTATTTATAATCAACTTTTAAGTTTAAATCAAACATAAAATTATAAAAAAAAAATTTGTTGTTTAAAACAAACACAAATTATATTTGAATTAAATATAATTATTCAAACAACTAAACAAAATTATCTAAAATTATTTTTGAATTTCATTTATGCATAACTAGCAACAATCTTCCTGCCTTTTTTTAAACAAAATTAGCAATTTTAAAAATAATATAATTTAAAAATTTTCTAATTTAAATTTTTTATTAAAAACACTAAAATAATTAAATTTTGGAAAAATTACAAATAATTGTAAAAATTTAATTATTTTCAAAAAAAATAAAATTCTTCTTAAAAAATTCAACTAAGTATGTTCAATATTTGAAAAAAATTCTCGTAAAATTCCCAATTATCTTTATAAAAAATAAAATTCTTCTCCAAAGTTCAATTAATTTTCATAAATGTCAACAAAATTCTTGTCCTAATTTCAATTATTTTCAAAAATTTTTCTAATTTTAATTATTTTTAATATCTAACATTTTAAAAAAATTTCCGAAAAAGAATTCAATTATTTAAATTTTAAACAAATTTTTAATAAAATTGTATACAACCATTTAATTATTGTCATAAGTAATAAAAATTTCACAGGAATTCAATTATTTCCAATGATAATTGTAATTGTAAGAATATAATTGTAACAATATTGTTATGATATAAAATAATGATTTTATCTCTCGGGCATCTTTAATTATTAGAAAACATGAAGAAGTCGATCACTCCGAGTCTTCTACTCTGAACAATCGATATCTTTATATTTTATAACAATACTTTTATATAAGTATTGTTAAATAAAATATTTAAAATAAATTATAAATATTTATTTATAAATAAAATATTTTAAATAATTAAGATTATGGATTTTTATCAAACAATATAATATCACACTAAAATTATAAATCCAAACAAAATAACAGCACAATATACTTTTATAATAAGTTGTTTCAATACTTTTATATAAAAAGGTTTGAATTTGAAATTTTTAAATGTCTTAATTCCTGTGGAAAATCCTGTTCCAAAAGTAAGATTAAAAATAGGATTCGTGCAAATATTTAATAATCCGTCTGTGAAAACATTTAAATTTAAAAAACAAAACAAGCGTGTTATTTATTTTTAATTTTCTTTTTCTATTTATTCACTGAAAAAATTTAGTCAAAAATTTCAACTACTATAATATATTTGAGTGGAAAGTAGTTAAATAAATTACTATTTTAGTTACGCTAACAATGTTTCTGTATTTGATTTTACTATTTTTGAAGTAATTAAAAAATAATAGTTGAGTTAACTAAAAAATGTAGTTAAATTACAAAATCAACTGGGAAATCTGATTGCATCAACAACACTCTTAGTTCTTTTAACTACTTTCTGATAGTCGATACAACTTTTTAAATTCATTTGAGGACTTATTGAATTATTGAGCGAGTAGTTGAAAAGCAGTCAATTCTACTCGAAATTTCGTTTAGTGCAGTACTGTCCAGCATTTTTGCTATCAACTGCCAGTACCCTCCGCTCAAGTGTTTGACTTATTTCCAAGATAAAAAATATTTCTTTTTATTTTGAAAATGTGAAAAGTGTTTACAACAGCAAGAGTGCGCGATGGTCATAGCGTTGCTTCCTTGATTTAAATTCCAGTATAACTCTGGGAGTCAGAGGTTGTTTAAACTCACTGGTGTCTGTTCCGAGCCATTTACTGGACTTGCCATCAACTGAGGAGCGAGCCATTGGTCGCATCCGCCATCATGGTCAGACTCGAGATACAAACTGAGTCTACTGGAGCACGATTTACCAGTCCGTTTGTCCTTTCATGCGATTACTCATATACGATTCCTCTGGCGGCTTTATCAAAGTGTGTGCAGGGAAAACCCCTCTCCTTCCCCCCTCCAAGAAGGTTTATTCACTCTAATCCTCCTAGGTCATGGGGTGGATTTACAAAAGCTCGTAATTGTTTTCCCGTTAATTCAGGGACTTTTACGCTCCTCGTAAAATGTCACACAGGTTTACTCTCATTTTCTTTTTTTATTTTCTCTTCCTGACGAAAATTTCACTTTATGGATCATGTCAATCTCCTCGGTTTTTATCCTTCGTGGGTGGAAATTGCAAAATTTGTTCCTAAAGCTTTTTGTATTTTATCTGTTTAATTAACGGGTGAAATAATATTAATTGTTTAAGGATAATTAAAACTCGATTTTTTAAATTCTAAATACAAAACCTTCAATTTTTTCTATTTCTGACAATAATTTATTTTTAATTAACTTAATTCTTGAAAAACTATCATAAAATTATTACTTATAAATTATTTAAATAGCACCTAATTGTACTTAAATATTTTTAAATTAATTGAATTTTAAAATAGTTGCGTTTACAATTTTCATAAATTGATAAACTTTACAAGGTCTTAATTTAAAATTTTATAAAATATCAATTTTGCATGAATTTACTTAAAAATTTTAAAGAACTTAGATTATTAAAAAAATTTAATAATTCAAATTCTTGTGAAATTAGTTAAATTTTTTAATATCCAAATGATTTACAAACGATTGCAGAAATTCAATTATATTCAAAAGTAATAAAATTCTTCGCAGAAATTCAATTATCTTAAAGAATTTTAATAGAATTTTTGAAAAAATTAACTATAATATAATATTAATATTAACTATATTAATTTGAATGTTCTTTCATTCTGTTTCATTCTTTCATTCACTTTTTTTGTCCCTCACACTCTGAAGTTGTCTTTTGTTTATACTTTTGTTTTTTGTTAACTTTAGATAGGAAATAGAAATCATCAGAATTTTTTTTACTTCTTTTAAAATTTTGTTAAATACTATGTTTTGTCAAATTAAAATTATTTTTGTTCTTTACTTCTAAAAAAAATAGAAAATTATTAAACAACTGTGATTAAGAAATAGAAAATTTATTTATTTTCCATTATTTTCTTTTTGAATCACAATTTTTTAAAGAAAATTATTATTTTATTTTAGAAAAAGAAGAAAAATATTTGCACAATTTATATTTTAATCTTATCTTTGGAACAGGATTTTCCACAAAAATTAAAACATTCAAAAATTTAAACCTTTTTTAAATTAAACAACTTATAAAAGTATTGTTTATAAAAAATAAAGATATCAATTGCTCCGAGTCGAAGACTCGGAGTGATCGATTTCTTCATGTTTTCTATTAAATTAAAGATGACCGAGAGATAAAATCATTATTTTACATTATAAGAATATTGTTACTGTAACTTCATCAAAATTATTTTCATCATTTTAATTCAATTATTATTTTCTAGAATTTAAAATTATTTTTTATGAAAATAATAATTGAATTCCTTAAAAAATTTTATTATTTATGAAAATAATTGAATTCCTTGTGAAATTTTAATGATTTTTTTTTTTTTTTTTTTTTTATTGTTTATACTCCTGCCCTATTGGCCTTACGCACTTCGACAAGAGTCCCCGAGAAATACTTTTTTGGATTAAGCATAACCATTCTACTTTAGAAATTTTTTCTATATATTAACCTAATTTTGCGTCTACAGCCGACTTTATTAGGAGTACTCGCATTACGCCTGGACCACCCGTCAATGGGTTTTCTCGCCAGAGAAGAGGGAAACTGTAGAAAACCTCTCTGAGTACAACCGGTTTGTCGACAGTCGAGTTCTAATGGTGTGTACCGGACAATAATCGACGGTGCACATCATTATACCTCGACGTCAAACCTCCCGCTCAGATTGTCTCACGTGCCGGAAAAATACCAAGCCAAGAGGGCGCGAACCAAGGGTACTTATACCCTTGGTCCTTAAACGACCACCAACGCCAGGCATCTATCCGACTGAGCCAATCTGTCGGTTAAATTTTAATGATTTTATGAATATAATTAAATGTTTGCGCAGAATTTCAATAACATTTTTTATAATTGAATTCTTTTGAAAAATTTTAGTAGATATTATAAAAATCATTGAATTGAGGAAAATTTTTAAAAATAATTGAAATTTTTGCCGAGAATTTTTTCAAAATTTTTTAAAATAATTGAATTGATTCGAAGAATTTTATCAAACTTTTTTATTGCGAAAAAATTTATAAAACATTTGCAAATGATTGAATTCTTGCAAAGAATTTTATCAAAAAATTTGATACTAATTAAATTTTTTCGAAGAATTTTATTGTTTATGAAAATAATTGAATTTAGGAAGAATTTTATTAAAATTTTACATAATCTTAATTAAATTCTTTTGAAGAATTTCTTTGAGTTTCTTTAAAATAATGGACTTTCTTTAATCATTTTAATTACAAGTTTTCAAAGTAATTAAATTCTATATGAATAATTTTTTTTAAGTTTTTATAATAATCCTCTTTTTAATAATTGAAATTAAACAATTAATTCTTGAATTTTATTTAAAATTTTTGGAAAATAATTGAATTTTTTTGAAAAATTTCTTTAATTTATTGAATACAATCGAATTTTTTAATAATTGTATTGAAAATAATTGAATGCCTGAGATTACCTGATTAAAATCTTTGAAAATTAATTTTAATAAAAATTTTAAAAATAATTACTCTGAAATTTTTATTATTTAATTGATTCATTCAAAATTGTGATTTTCTAAAATTTCAAATTAAATTTTTTTTTAAATAATTGAATTCGTTTTGGGAAATATTTTATTAAAATCATAGATATTGAAAATCATTAAAATTAGAAAAATTTCTGAAAATAATTGAACTTTGGAGAAGAATTTTGTTATTTATAAAGATAATTGGGATTTTTACGAGAATTTTTTTCAAGATTTAAACATATAGTTGAATTTAATAAGAATTTTTTTTTTTAAAGAATTTTTGCAATTATTTTTAAATTCTACAAAATTGAATTTTTTTTAGTATTTTCAACAAAAATTTAAATTAGAAAATTTTCAAATTTTATTATTTTTAAAATTGATAATTTTATTTAAAAAAGGTATAGTAAGAAGTTAGCCGCGCGCTTTAGCGCGTGATTTTTTGCTAGTAACTATAATAATTTGAATGTTCTTTCATTCTTTCATTCATTCACTTTTTCTGTCCCTCACACTCTGAAGTTTTCTTTTGTTTATACTTTATACTTTTGTTTTTTTCTAGAAATAATTGAATTTTAAAAAGGTTTCAAATTAAAATCTTTGAAAATTTGAATTTTTCACACTTTTAACTAACAATTCTGTAGAATTATATTTTTTTGAAAAAGCTTAATTTAATTATTTTTTGATATTATATGAATGTTTTTATTTTTTAATGTATAATTAATTGAAGAATTTACGAATAATCGAAATTTCGTAAAATTGAATTGTAAAAACAAATGGATTTAAAAATTCTCAAAGAACTTTGTGCAAAATTAGTAAAAATAATTGATTTAAAGAAGAATTTTAATTAAAAATTGTTGATTATGAAATTTTATTTCATTATGATTACGAATTAGAATTGTCTTTGATGTCAAATTCATTTTAATTTAGAATTTGAATGAACTTTGGTGCCAAATTCATTTTGATGTTGAATTAGACTTCAAAATGCATTTTGTGTCAAAGTCAATTCGAAATCTAAAGGAATTTGTGGGCAAAATTAATTCGAATTCTAAATTAAAATTAATTTAACGTCAAACTCAAATTATATCGGAGTTAAAGTCATTTCGAATTCGAATTCAAAGCGAAATCAGATTAGATAATCAACCTTTCCCCCCCTTTGATATATTTTTATTTTCATATTTCTTCCACTTTCAGCCTCAGAAATTTTTATTTTTACAACATTAACAATATGAAAATTAAAAGGAAAATAAAAATTTTTTTAAAACGAAAATAAAACTGAAATTCTATCCAAGTGAAAGTGAATATGAAAGTGAAAATAAAAATTTATAAAAATAAAAGTAAATGTGAAAATAATAATCTATTAAAATAAAAATAAAAATTTTCTGAAGTGAAAGTGAAAGTAAAAATAGAAATGAAGTTACATAATCGACCCCCAGGAAATAAAAATTCCCCCACCCAATTCTTATTCTGAAATATTCTTCCTTAATTCAAGTCAAACTCAGTCGAAGATTTTTGCTTTCCTTTTTCTTTTCCTTTCTTTTTATTATGACGAATTTTCGAGTGGATTGCATTGTTCGACTTTTTTATGACCCCATCTAAGTATAGAAGTGAATAAGGCGCAACAAACGTCAAGATTTCTAGCGAACCCACGCCAACTAGGTCTCAGTATCCAAAAAGACTTTTTTTTCTTTTCTTTCTCTTGCTCTTTTTTCTCATTCTTTATTACAGAACTTTCACAAGTTCTCGAGGATATTCAAGTCAAAAGTTTGTCGAGGTTGGTGAGCTGGGAAATATTTGAAAATGCTTTATTCTAGAAAGTGCCACGACTCAGAGAAAGTTTATGAATTTTTTTTTATACTTCTGCTTATTGACAATTACCCTGAAAAAAAAATACTTTTTCTTCACACCAATTTTCTTATATATACTGAAATATTAATTTAATTCTAATTTATTTTCATTTCCAATCTTGATTGTGAAATTGACAAATTTCAATCGACAAATGACATAATCTGTGTTATGAATTATTATTCACGACGCATAGATTTATGATTTATGGGAATTAAAATCATGATCAACTTTATCATTAACTGTACGATGAATGAATAAATTTTCATTAGCATATTAAATCAGTCAAAATATTGATTTTCCAATAAAGATGAATTTCGCCTCTCGCTCTCTCAATTTGTTTAGAATGAAAAAAACAAAAATAAAAAAGAAAAGTGAAATTTAATTTACCGAAGGTTCTCTTCGCAAATATCTTTTGTCCGTACGACTAAGGAGACACAGAAGAAAAGGAAGTAAGTGGGTTTGAAGTTGTAACATGTTCAATATCCTTTGTGTATTTTATCTTTCCGTAAAGGGGTATATATAGGGGGGAGAGGGAGGAATCGAGTACACCATAAAAAGAAAAGAAGAAAAAGAACCGCGAGGCAAAAAATTTATACGAGAGGGGAGGCAAAAAAAAGTGGGCACCTTTTCATCGTTCAACGAAATTCCAGAATTGTAAAATGTTGAACTGCGCTCAAGACATGAAGAAAAAAGACACGTGCAGTTTAGATTTATTACACAAGTGCTTCACGAGAAATGGAAGGGAAAAGGAAATACTTGTATTTAAGTTATCTCTATAAAGGAATAAAATACAATTTTTTGAAATTTCAAAATTTTTCGCAAAGAATTTGTTCAATTCAAAAGTTTTTGCACGACAATATTTACTATAATGATTTAAAATGTTAATAAAGGAAAATAATAATAAAAAACAAATAATAACAATAACAATAATAATAATTAAAATAATAATAATAATATAAAAAATAGTATAAAAATAATAATAGAATAACAATAACAATGATAATAATAATAATAATAATAATAATAATAATAATAATAATAATAATAATAATAATAATAATAATAATAATAATAATAATAATAATAATAATAATAATAATAATAATAATAATAATAATAATAATGGGAAGAAATGTTTCTCTTTTCTAAAGAAAGAAGTTCCTTAGATGAGGAAATAAGACCAAGCAAGGGCCTGATCCGCAAAGAAGCAAGGCACAGGCTCATAGAAAGATGGCAAGAAAGATGGGATGGTGAGGAAAAAGGTCGATGGACTTATCGCCTTATCCCGGCACTCGCCACCTGGATAAATAGGAAACACGGTCAGGTTTCCTATTATTTGACTCAGACGCTCACAGGTCACGGGTGTTTTAACTCGTACCTGTGTCGCTTTAAATTACGCGAGGACGAGGTGTGTGCATATTGCCAGTTCCCTGAGGACAACGCGGAGCACACACTCTTCTCATGCAAGAAATGGGACCTGGAGAGGCGGGCCATGTTCGAAGGTGTAAACAGTCAAATTACACCGAAGAACATGGTATCGCTGATGACCCAGTCAGAAGAGAATTGGCGGCAAGTCGAGAACTTCATAATCTCGGTTATGTCGAGGAAGGATCTCGACGGCCGCCAAAAAGCGTAATTTAAACAGCTTTTAATTCGTTTTGTTTGTTTTTTGTTGATTTATTTTGTGATTTATTTGTCCTTATACATTTTTTAATTGTTTTGTGTTTTTTATTCATTTTTGTACAGTTTTATGTTTTCAATATTTTATACGCGTTTATTTTTTCTTTTTTTTTTTATATATCCGTTTGCAATTTTATCTTTTGACTGTTTACACTTAATTAAACATTTTTTTTATTATTGTTGTGCTGTAAATTCCGCTTATACTTTGAAATAGTTTAAATTTTTTTTTAACTATGGACGCAGGATAACCGCAGAGAAAAGCAGAAAGTCGCACTAGCGACAGAGTTGAAGCGCCGCCCTCGAAGGCTAAAGTCTTACGACAGTTCCGAGGGAGGGTAAAGGGCTCCAGAAGAAGGGTTACGGGTTTTAGTGGGTCGGGCTGGTAGCAGGTCGCCAGTTTACTTAATTCACCATGTTATTTATTTATTTTTTCTTTTTTTTTTAAATATTTCCTTTTGTTTCATTATACCAACCCCACATAACCTTGGAGAGCGGAATCCAAGGTATCTGTAGGCAGATTTCCCAAAATTCCCTAAGCAAAAAAAAAATAAAATAATAATAATAATAATAATAATAATAATAATAATAATAATAATAATAATAAGAATAATAATAATGAAAATAAAAATAATAAACAAATAGTAAAATCATAATAGAATAATAATAGGTAATAACAATAAAAGTAAAAATAATAATGATAAAGAAATTGTAATGTAGAGAACTTAAAATTTTGTTATTTTAAGTAAAACAAAATCCTACTTTAGTTTAAAAGCGGGTTGCAATAAAAGAAAACTTACTTTGCATTAGGGACTTTGTTCTTCAAAAGGAATTATCATTCGAGTTATAAAGAGTTCTTCAATTACTGAAGAAACTTACTGGAATAACCCAAGGCATACACCTCCCCTGGCATCGAAGGGAAGAAAGGAATAAAGTGGTGAAAAATTCCATCTTTTATGCGAAATGAAGTGGTTTCATATTGAAAGTTTTTAAACTTTTCGACAAAGTTTATTCTCTTCCAAATAGGCCAAGGTTAGTTGAAAGTTCATCAAAAAATATACAGGCGATTACCTCAATTCTTTACTAAATTGTAGGAAAAAATTTCTTTCAATCAAATAAATTCATTAAATATTCGAATCAAATATATCCATTAAATATTCGAATTAAATAAATTTTAATAAATATTAACTATAATAATCTTCGAATTCATTCTTTCATTTTTTCCGTCTGTCCACACTTTGAAGTTAGTTTTTGTGTTTGCTTTTGTTTTATTTTCTTTAAAAAATATTGTTTGACAAATCGAAAATATTTACAGGTATTTTTTCATAATTTATAAGGAAATAATACTAGAAATTAAAATATTTTTAAATTTCAAAAAAATTATGATTAACAAATAAAAAATATACCCATTTTGTTTATTAAATATGTTATTTTTTCTATAACAAATTTTGTTTGACTGATCAGAATTATGCAAATTTTTCTCTTTTTTATTTCTGAAAATTATAAAATTGTTAATTGTTAAAAAATTATGATTAAGAAATAGGAAATAAATACTCATTTTATGCATAATTTGTATTTTGTAGCAAATTCTCAATTTTGATAAGGAAATAATTTGCATCATTTCTATTTCTGGATTACAATTGCTTTAATAAAATTAAAAGTTTTTTAAAAATAATGAAAAAAATGTTTATAAATTCTATTTGTCAATTACAAATTTTAATTGAAAATGAAATTAAAAATTTTTTAATTTTTTGAAAATAAAGGAAAAAATTTTACTCAAAAAAATGTTCTGTAACATTTAATTACGAATTTCTTTCATTGTAAAATTATTTGAAAGCATCAACAACTTCTGTTTTAAATATAGATATTTAATTATTATTTTTTTTTCCACAGGAATTAAGATTTTCAAAAATTTCAAATTCAAACCTTTTTGAAATCAAACAACTTATTATTAGAGGTGTGCAAAAAGCTCGAATAGCATGGTCGAGCTCGAGCCGGGCTCGAGTTTTAGTTACTCAAAAATATTTGAGTGCTCGAAAAATTCAAGTGCTCAAAATTATTTTAGGTTTAATACTGCACGTGTTGGATGGAATTTGGTTCAAGTTCGGATTGATTCTGATCAGCTCTGCTAGAAAAACGAAAAGCTTGAAATAATCGATCGAGCTTTTTGCACAACTCTACTTATTATAATAATCACAGATGATCGAGTGATAAAATTATTATTTTAAATTATAAGAATATTGTTACTGTAACTTCTTAAAATCAATATTTATTATAAATTTCTACAAGAATTCCATTATTTAGGTAAATACAAAAGTAAATAATTTATTAAATCATTGAATGTTTCTTTTAATTTAATTCTAATAAAGAGTTTTATCAACAAATTTGTAAATAATTAAATTCTTTTGATGAATTTTAATGAAAATTTTAAGAATACCCAATGGGAAATGCCAGTGTAGTGCCAAAGTTCACCACTGGCTTAGTACTCAGACGATTGTTCGGCGTAGTCTAGCCGAACCTCGACAATTAGTGCTGGCGCAGTACAGAATTTATGTTTCGCCAAAGCTTGGACAAGCCACGGCGGCAAGTGCTGGCTGAGTATAGAAAAATTGTTCACAACGCTCTTTGCCAACATTGCTTTTTTGACATAAACTTGAAAAGAATTATAAAAAAAGTTTATAAATGTTTATAAATATAAATTTATTGAAAAAAATTAATATTTTACTTTTCAGTTGTTCATTTTTTATTCTTATTAAATTTAATAATAACAATTTAACACAATTGTCTAATTTTGTAAATAATAAATTATTTAAACAAATTAAAATTAAAAACAAAATTTAAACTTTAATCTCAATAATAATTTGGTTCCTATTAAAATACTATTATACTTCTTACTATGAATAAAAAATTATTAAAAAATTACCACGTAATTTAAGAATTACATAAAATGTTAAACGCAAGAGATAAAGTAATTTAATTTTTAAAAATTTAGTTTCATTTATTTTATTTCAATTTATTATTTCTAACGTATCCCTATTTTTTTCTCATCTTTGACTCAATAATTGTATGTCTGAATGATACTGAGATATTAATACTTTACTGTACACATGTGTCGTTAGCATAGTGGTTAGAGCGTTAGTCTGTTAGTCCGTAGGTTGTAGGTTCGATTCCCCTCGTGAGCAATTTTGTTTATTTTCATAGGTTTGCGATATTTCTAGACTCCAATAGTTAGGTACTAAAATATGAAAATCTAATGCACACTTACTGTAATTGTTTATTATTTAATTTTTAAATGTTATAAACAATTTTTTTTTACTTCATTTACTATATCCATTGTTAGTCTTCATCTTTAATACAATTTCTTTAAGAAGAGAAATATTTTATGAATAATAACTATTTATTAATATTATTTACCATTTTGTTGTTAAATTATTTATAATTATGAATTTACGACTAATTAATAACAATACGGCATTTATTGCGGCAATATTCTCAGCCAGCACTGGTCCAGTGCTGCGCCAGCGCTGTCTGGCAGCACTGACAGACAGTACTTCGGCAGCGCCAGACGGCATTATCATCCCAGTGCCATGCCAGTGCTGGCTCTCAGCCTTGCCGCCAGTGCTGCCAGTGCTGGCGCAGTACTACGCCAGTTGTAAATTTCCCATTGGGAAATAAAACTATACTATTTTTTAAAAAATCGTTGCTAAATTTGCTTCTATCTTAAAAGTGTCCAAGTACTGGTGCTTTTACCTTACATAGTTGATAAAAATTTTCTTTTATTTGTTTATTTTCTGGAAATAAAACAAAAAAATTTTTAATTGTTAGATTGTTTCGTTTTCTGTCTCAATTTGATGTACTTAGAAAAACTGTCTTAGAGAAGATTTACTATTTTCTGAGATAAACATATTGAAATGAAATTGTATTTATAAAAAAAGATGCGACTAATTACTTTTATGGTAGCAGTAAAATTATTAAAGGCGCGTTAAACTTGAAATCATTGCTTTTAAATAATATTCCAAATATAATAACAAGTAGTTAATTTTTCTTCTTATTCGAGAAAAGAATAAAAAATCGGCGGAAAAAAATAAAAATGCGAATATTTTATAAATGATATTTAAGATTAAAGTTTTAAGTCTCTTTGACAGGCATTCTTGCTAATAATTACCTGTCTCGACGACTTTGTCCTTTCTGATGGTTAATTGTCCGTTTCGCTGTCTGACAGCACTGGCAGGCAGTATTTCGCCAGCGTTAGACAGCGTTATCATCCCAGAGTTATGCCAGTGCTGTCTGTCAGCGTATAGCTGCCAGTACTGCCAGTGCTGGCGCAGTACTGCGCCAGTTTAAATTTCCCATTGGGTAATTACATTTTTCGAAGAATTCAATTAAAATTGTATTAAAACTAATTGAAAATCTGCGATAAGTTTTATTAATTATGAAAATAATTGCATTATTGCGAAGCATTTTATAAAAATTTTTTAAATAATTGAATTCCTGTGAATTTAATTCAATTTTATTAAAATAGTGATTTAGAGAAATTTTTACATTTTTACTATTGTCTATTAAAATAGTAGATAATTAAAATTAAAATCATTGAAATGAGGAAAATTTTTGAAAATAATTGAATTTTTGGAGAAGAATTTTGTTATTTATAAATATAATTCTGATTTTGACGAGAATATTTTATCATTTGTAACTTTTTCAAAATTTAATTTTTTTTAGTGTTTTTAACTAAAATTCTTCTATAAATCCATTATTTTTAATAATTAATATAATATTATATGTAGGTTATTATTTATTTATTTACTCTCCCTACAATAGGTAGGGTTCGAGACTCCCAAGTACATACATAATAATCTTAACCTATATTTACAAAAATCCTTACAACTAAACATTCTCTACATACAACTTAACCTAAAACGCAACTCTCTCCACGCTCTCAACCTTACGCTCTTAACCTATCGCCAGTGCCGGGCTTCCGTTTCCAGTTCCTTCTATGCCCATGCTGGCTTCAACCCAATTCGCCCACCCTTTTTCAAAAACCTGCTTCCCACCTCTTTTACACGGTCCAGTCATCCACTTTTATCCATCCATCCATCCAAGCAAAATCTTCTCACCTCATTCTCAGCCTATCCCTGTCTATCACACTTTACACACTTCCATCACTCCATCCATATCCTCCCCCACAACATACTTTACCCCATCCACCCAAATACAATCCTTACCCATTCTTACCTGTTTTCCAATCACTCTCTCCGTCCCCGCTCTTTCTCTCAATAACCATATCATTCTTCTCTCTCTCCAACTTCTATCCTCATCTATTCTTATTACACTTCCTTTCAGTCTTCCTTTCAACCTCATCACCTCCATTTTCTCTTCCTCACTACTTAACTCCACCAACCATAACTTTGGCAAACCATATTCACCCCTTCCTAACGGTTGTACCATTTTCATCGAGACATTAACCCCCACCCAAGCCAACACTTTTTCCACTGCCCTTTTACCCTCCATCACACCTACATTCATACCTCTGATCACTACATTCTTTTTTCTTTTCTCCTTTTCAACTACATCCACTCGCCTTGTCAAATTCGCCATTTTCCACTTCAACCTATCATGTTCACTTCCCTCAACTTTCTCTGTCCCCTCATTCACTTCCTTTATAAATTTTTCTAATCCATTCATTCTTCTCCACATGCTTTCCTTATCCTTTTTCCACCTACTATCCCATTCATTCCACATTTCCCAATGGGAAATTTACAACTGGCGTAGTACTGCGCCAGCACTGGCAGCACTGGCGGCAAGGCTGAGAGCCAGCACTGGCATGGCACTGGGATGATAACGCCGTCTGGCGCTGCCGAAGTACTGTCTGTCAGTGCTGCCAGACAGCGCTGGCGCAGCACTGGACCAGTGCTGGCTGGGAATATTGCCGCAATAAATGCCGTATTGTTATTAATTAGTCGTAAATTCATAATTATAAATAATTTAACAACAAAATGGTAAATAATATTAATAAATAGTTATTATTCATAAAATATTTCTCTTCTTAAAGAAATTGTATTAAAGATGGAGACTAACAATGAATATAGTAAATGAAGTAGAAAAAAATTGTTTATAACATTTAAAAATTAAATAATAAACAATTACAGTAAGTGTGCATTAGATTTTCATATTTTAGTACCTAACGATTGGAATCTAGAAATATCGCAAACCTATGAAAATAAACAAAATTGCTGACGAGGGGATTCGAACCTACGACCTACGGACTTACAGACTAACGCTCTAACCACTATGCTAACGACACGTGTGTACAGAAAAGTATTAATATCTCAGTATCATTCAGACATACAATTATTGAGTCAAAGATGAGAAAAAAATAGGGATACGTTAGAAATAATAAATTAAACTAAATTTTTAATAATTAAATTAAATTACTTTATTCATAGTAAGAAGTATAATAGTATTTTAATAGGAACCAAATTATTATTGAGATTAAAGTTTAAATTTTGTTTATAATTTTAATTTGTTTAAATAATGTATTATTTACAAAGTTAGACAATTGTGTTAAATTGTTATTATTAAATTTAATAAGAATAAAAAATGAACAACTGAAAAGTAAAATATTAATTTTTTTCAATAAATTTATATTTATAAACATTTATAAACTTTTTTTATAATTTTTTTCAAGTTTATGTCAAAAAAGCAATGTTGGCAAAGAGCGTTGTGAACAATTTTTCTATACTCAGCCAGCACTTGCCGCCGTGGCTTGTCTAAGCTTTGGCGAAACAAAAATTCTGTACTGCGCCAGCACTAATTGTCGAGGCTCGGCTAGAATACGCCGAACAATCGTCTGAGTACTAAGCCAGTGGTGAACATCGGCACTACACTGGCATTTCACATTGGGTTCCTGCAATTTCTCCAACCTCTCTTCAATTTCCACTATATCTTTGTCCCTTGATTCCCCATCCTCACATATATCCATCAAATTTTCCCTTACTCTCTTCGCTCCTTCATCCATCGCGTCCTTCATCATCCATACTAATTCTAACAAATCCATGCAATCCTCACACGTCATCTTTTTTCCATTCTTTCCTATTCCCCTTTCAAATACCCGCGCCTTTTTCTCATTCTCGCTAACACTACTTGAGTCAAACTCAGCCATTCCAGAAATCTACCTTATCACTCAAATGCTCAAAATTTTTCCACTGTCTCTCTCTCCTCTCTCTCACTTCAAGCAACCTAACCTCACAAAACACACTTCTCTTTTTTACCTTTTTTATCACTTATACATTCACTACTCTATACAAACATACCTTTCCTTTACACTACCGCAAATTACACTACACACTCAGCACTCTACACTACCCACCCTTTTTTAAAACCTTTATATTTCTCAAAAAACTCTTAACTCTTTCCAAGCGCGTGTACACCGAAACGGTACCGGAAACGGAAGCCAATATTATATGTAGGTATACATTGACAAATTTAACTAAATTCAGAAGAATTTGAATTATTAATATTTTTCTAAAATCTAACTTCATTAAAATATTTAATTAAATTAATTCAAAATTGAAATTATATAAAATTTCAAATTGAAACCGATTGAAGATTATTTATTTATGAAAATTGCACTTGTAACTCTTTTAAAATTTATTGAATTAACTTTGAAATATTTAAGTGAAATTATTCATTACATAATTTCTAAGTAATATTTTTATGATAGTTATTTGAGAAGAAATTATTTTTAGAAATAGAAAAATTTGAAGGTTTTATATTAGAATTTGTGGTTATTTTATAGTTTATGAGACGAACAAAAAATACACCAAAATTCAGGATTTTCTTATGAATTTTAAAAATTTAATTTTTCCAGTACTTAAAATAAAAATTTCCGACTTTTTCCTGAATTTCCTGTCTCAAAATAGGGGTGAGTGGGGCAAAGGCGCTAGGTTTACATTTATCGATGTATATTTTTTAAATTAAGCAATTTATTTATGCGGTCTTTGTTTTTCATTATTCTAAAACTAATCAGCAAGAAATTTTAATAGTTGTTATTTAGTATATTATAATTATAAATACACGGAAAAAAATTAATCTCTAAACTTGAAATAATATTAATTTGAAGTCCAATGAAATATAAGTGTATCTAAATTAAACATTATAGTCACAATTACTGTGATAAGTTGTGTTTGATTCTGTCAAACTTTATATCAGAAAACGCCATAAATTCACATCTCTGATTTAGAGATTTGTTAATTTCACAACTTTTTTTTATATGAATTAGGTACATTGTGTTTTAAGTTAATCAGTGACAAAAAAGATTTAAACCATTTTAATTAATTAAGTATTAATTTTATTTTCAAATATCCAAATAAAAGCGAAGGTCTGTGAAGGAAGGTCTGTGAAATTTTAAGGTTACAATTGTCGCCCGACAAAATACGGCACTGACTGATTTAAATGACGTGAAATAGGTAAATAAACATTTTTCAACCACTTTTTCTCTAAACACAGACACTTTTTACAAAATAGGCCAACATACAATGGGTAAGAATCTTCTTAATAATAACGCGGTTGTCAAGCGGTTGTAAAATGTAAAATTGGAAATGATTGGAAAGTAATGTAATGACAGACAACAAGAAGCGGATTACTGCCAGTCGCCAGAAGAGGGCAGAAGCATGCAGAGAGCACAATGGTCCAGCTGTTATATTCTTAGCATTACATCACTTTCCAATTTTACATTTTACAACCGCGTTTCTGCATGAATTTAAACCATCTTTTGAATTTAGGTAATTAAGAAGATTCCTACTCGTTGTATGTTGGCCTATTTTGTAAAAAGTGTCTGTGTTTAGAGAAAAAGTGGTTGAAAAATGTTTATTTACCTATTTCACGTCATTTAAATCAGTCAGTGTCGTATTTTGTCGGGCGATAATTGTAACCTACAAATTTTACAGACCTTCCAACGCCGTTAAAACAAAAAAATGAAATAAAAATATAAAATTCGTATTGTGTTTTAAAAATATCCAACTGCTTTTTTATACTTGTCAATGTATAGTTCATACAGGGAAAACAATATAAATATTTTGTGAATAATTCTCACTCTAAATTGTGATAAATTAGAAATTCTTATTACATCGAGTTATTACAAAAATAAGAATTATATAAATATACGACTAAAATTTTTAATATTGTTTATTCAAATAATATATTAGATTTGAATTTATTCAAGTAAGTTGATAGTTTAGAACATATGTTCCATATGTCATAAAATTTGAGATTCCTAATATCATTTTTAGGCATAAGAAATACGTGTTCTTCACAATACTAATATTCGGATTAGATATAATACCAAATTTCAGTTTTAGTGATCTGCTTACATCTTACGTCCGATTCCAGTGATAGTTTATGCCTAAATCTCAGATTTAATCTCTAATTTAGAAATTAATTTTTTTCCGTGTACATTATTTAATGAAATTTAAAAACAATGCAAAAAATGCCTTTGCCCCACACGCTGGGGCAGCGACGTTTTCGCTTATATTTCTAAAAGAAAGCATTTATAAGCCTTAAAAAAATTAACAAGTGATATTTATTAGTATAACATTTACAAAACATAAGGTTAACAACATATTATTAAAAGAATTGAACTATTTAAATAAAATATAATAACTTTTAGTGATTTTAACCTTATATTGTGAATTAATACATAGAAAATTCGAATATTCAATTGTTTTTAACCAAATTATGTTCAATATTGCCTTTGCCTCACATAACAAACTCTTTTTTTACTTTAAATTTAAAATATTTAGATACAAAATTAAACTAAAACACCACGCCAGTTGTGTAGAGAAATATTTAATTTATTTACATGTTACGTTTTTAAAAATTAAATACTTAAACTTATGTTTTAAAAAATAAAAGTTTGTTCAGTAAAATTATCATTTTATTTTTGCAAAACAATTTTTTTGTTATATTTCTTAAAATATTTGATATTTTTAAGTTTTTCTTTTTTTAATCAATTGGTCTGATTGCATTGCAACTTAATTTTTAATACCAATTGGAATAGACAGAAAATGAAGGAGATATTTTAAAAAACGTCTTTGCCCCGCATAGCGCCTTTGCCCCACTCTCCCCTATATGATTATTATAATTATAATAGTTTTAAAACTATATTCCAAATCATATTTTACTTTTAGGAAAAAAGATTTGATACAAAGAATAAGATTTTTGATTCGTCTTCATGTAAGGAATAAGATTTTATTGTCCAGTAACGTAAATTTGAATAAAGAAACGAATTTATAAAAATAAAGCGAATTTTTCGGCTTTACAATTTATCAGGATTTCATATAACATGTTCCTATATCTAGAGGAAAATTTCTTAACCATTTTTAAAAATTTTATAATTTAAAGGAAGCTTCGTAAGCTTTCTTCACGAGAAAGTAATAATTTTTTTCGAATTATATAAAATTTACTCTAAATAAATAAATAACGAAAAGAAAAGGAAAATACTATCGAGATGAGACAAAAGGATTTATGAAAATTGAATTTTCAGTTTACATTCACGTGCGACCAAAAATAATATCAGACGAGTGATCGAGTGAATGGAAAAGTTTCTCTTCCAACCAGACACGTTTTCTTTTCGCCGATAATAAACCTTTTCCTGATATCGCATAGTTGTGATTCGTGTACCGACATGAACATGCTTTCAGCTTTAAAGCATAATGCTGAGTTGATACTCCATACAGAGTAGATATATATACTATGTATCATAACTAGGTCGGACCTATGCGAGAGTAAATGTAAGGAAAGTAAAGAGAGGAAAAAATAAAACGTAATCAATACTTTTCTTCTTTTCAGTTTTATTATTTTTTTATATTATTAAAGAAAATTTTTTTTAGTTTAGGGAATCTGGTACTGGCTCGGTATTGGCAGTCAATACTGGTTCAATGCTGGATCACTATTGGTTTAGTGCTATGTCGATGGTTTTTTCATTCTCATGACAATTGAATTAACTTTTTCACGTTTTAATAAAAAATTGTCGCGAAGAAATAGAAATTATACAAACTTTTTTATTTATTAGTAAAAAAACTGGAAGATTCGTTAAACAATTGTGATTGAGAAATATGTACAATTTTTTTTCCACAAGAAACTAAAAATATAACTAAATAATATATAATTGTCAAATCGAAAAACGACAAAAAATTAGCTGCTATCGCTGATTTGCAAATTTCTAGGATTTAAAAATAATAATAATACAATTTAATCTAAAATTTGTGAAAATTAAAAAAAAAATTTTAAAATCATAAACAATTTGATAAACAATATATTTTGATAAAGAAATTAATTCACTAATCATTGTACGCATTTTTTCTCTAGACGTATTAAAATCTAAATTATTAGTCTATTTTAGAATTTCGAATTGGATTTATTTTAATAGATTCAGAATAACGACACGCAAACGAAATGAACGAGCAATTGTTTACTCCTGAAAATTCGAAATTCAATAGTTAATTATCATTAACGAGATGTGGAAGGAAAATACGAAATTTAATTAAGCTACAAACTGTGAATTGGAAATGAACATTTTTATTCTTTCTGTCGTGATTACATTGGAATGATACTGTGATAAAAATAAAATTCCCCAAGTTCGTTATAAAAAATTGTCAACTCACTTATTTCAAAGATATTATTTTAAGATAAAAAAATATTATCAAAAGGAAATTAAAAAAAAACTTTACTCAATTAGTAAAATAGTAAAAAAAGAACATCGAGAAACATTTATTCTGAAATTTACAATAATATACTTAGCACTTATTTTAGAATATTTTAGGCTTGAAATTAGTATATACTGTCCTTAAAACATACTAAATTTAAGTATAAAATAATTAAAAAATTAAAATTTTCTAAAAATAAGTACAAACCAGAGATATTTTTAATTTCAGAATAGATTTCTTCTCGATAAAAAGAAAAAATTTTGCGAAGAAAATTTCTTTGTTTCTATTCAGCTTTGTTGATATGTATGTATTGCAAAATTTTTGCTATATTTGCATACAATTGATCTCGTGTTTATAAAGCTTGCATAATTTCATATCTTATTTACACGTATTCAAAATGTTCAATGTTCGTATTTGAATATTAACTCACCTTGTATTTTGATAAGCAGTGTATACAAATTATATAAATCATTAATTATGTAAATTTTGTTGTGCATCAAAAATTAAATATCCCGAGCGATTTATGTTAATACATTAACTTGCCGTATTTACAAATTTCGATAATAATAATAAATATTTTGTTTTGAATAAAACATAAGTGAAATTTTTATATTTCTAAAATAAATTTTAGATTTTATTTTTTGACTTCTAGCAAAATTAAATTTAAATAAAATATAATAATAAATATATAAAACCGCTGCCAAGTTGTGTTTCTTTTTATAATTTTGGTGCTCATTTCATGAACACTTTGTTTCCTCATAGAAATAATACTAATAATAACAGAAATATACGAATAACTTTTTATAAATATGGTAAAAGTGATTGAATCTGGGGTCAATCAATGTATTTTTAAATACCCTACAAGATAGTTATAATAGTTTAATAGTTAACCCTTTAAGGACCAAATTTTTTCTTAAAAAATCGCGATTTTTGATTTTTAAGCATACTTTTCAGGAACAGTTATTAAAGTTTTTTATTTGAAGACCTGTGTCTGTCATACGAAATCTTTCATACTATGTGAAAATTATTGTTTCAATATTCAGTTTTGAAAATTAAGAAATTTATGCACGAGTTAATAAAAAAATGTTCATGTTGCCTGAAAGCAACACTGGTCCTCAAAGGGTTAAACACAAATTTTCAAACAAAAAAGTTGAGAAAATGTCATTTTCCACATTTTTGGTTTTTAAAATACCAATAATTTCGAAATTTATTATCAAATTAGGTTCAAAAATGGGTCAATCAAAGCAATTTTTAATGCTCTACAAGTTGGTAATGGTAATTCTAAAGTTATAATTTTTAACTTGTGAAATGGAAAGTAATATAAATGTTAAAAATATAATATGTATTTCTATTCTTTTTTATGAAATCTAATTATTATTTGAAATAATTCATGTTATATTTTTAAATAACCGAAATTTAAATCCTCGAATTATTATTTTACATAATTTTAATTTAAGGGGTAACACTACCCTAGAGTCAGAAAAAGAGACCTATATCTTGGATGATTTGTTTTGAGAAAATGGAAACTAGAATAGGATTTCTTTTTGGAGGGTTTATTAAATACATATTGAAGAGTAGAAAAAAAATTTTTATTAAAAATTTTATAACAAAATGGCGGCGGTAAATTTCATAGTAATAATCGACTATTTTTTTTACGTCCGGAAAGGTTTCTTGAACAGTTTAAGTCCTGAAACACAAAACAAAGAAATTTTATAATCTATATAATATAAACTTGAAAAGTACATAGGATTTTTTTAATTGGATTTAAACTTTAATTTTTATAAACAATTTACTTTTTATTTTTTGTCGAAAAATTGATTATTTTACTAAAAAAGAGCACCATTTCTACAAAAATTAATATAAAAAAAAACTCCTATGTACTTTTCAACTTTATATTATATAGAAGGAGTTTACACCGTAAGCCTTAAATATAAGCCTCCGCGAGCATAAACGGATATGCCTCCATGAGGATATACTTGCGTCTGCGCAAAGTGTTTGCCTGCAGCTGTGTTGTGAAAGAGTTCAATTTCAATGTTCAGCGTTGGCACTTATACTTGCGTTACGCTGCGTATATACGGCCATGACCTGGTGACTTTGTGAAAGAGTTTGCCTTGACCACGTGTTCGCGCAGGCGCAAATATATGCTCCTGGAGGTATATCTGTTTATGCGCGCAGAGGCTTATATTTAAGGCTTACGGTGTAAACTCCTTCATAGATTATAAAATTTCTTTGTTTTCTGTTCCAGGACTTAAACTTTTCAAGAAACCTTTCCGGCCGTTTTGGTAAAGAAAAAAATAGTCGATTTTTCCTATGCAATTTACCGCCGCCATTTTCTTATAAAATTTTTAATAAAAATTTTTTTTCTACTCTTCAATATGTATTTAATAAACCCTCCAAAAAGAAATCATATTCTAGTTTCCATTTTCTCAAAACAAATCATCAAAGATATGGAGGTCTCTTTTTCTGACTCTAGGGTAGTGTTACCCCTTATGAAAGTTTTATTTCTTACAATTTTTATTGCATAGAATTTTTACTTGATATAATGTTTATTTTATAAACTTAATAATATGGCTTAATTTTTATGTCACCGAATACGTGATTCACAGAATATTCTACGAATTAATGAAAATCTACTGTTAAATTAATGTAAATTCATTATTAATTCGTAAAATATTCTGCTAATCGGGTATTTGGTGTCATGAAAATTAAGATATATGAAAAGTTTATAAAATAAAATTATATTAAATAATAATTCTGTGCAAAAAATATTATAAGAAATAAAACTGTCATTAATTTAAAATTATATAAAATAATAATTCGAGGATTTAAATTTCGGTTATTTAAAAAATATGTAAAACAGTAATTATTTCAAATAATAATTAGATTTCATGAAAATTATAAGAAATAAATATTTTATTTTTAACACTTATATTACTTCCAATTTCGCAAGTTAAAAATTTTGCTAATTTGTGTAATGTTTATTTTATAAACTTTTAATATTTTAATTTTTAAGTGACCGAATAAGTGATTCATAAAATATTTCCCAAATTAATGAAAATCTAATGTGAATTTTTTCAATTAAAAATATATTACATTAAATATCTATTCTCAATATTGAAATAATGTTAATATTATATCTATTAAATATTTAACCGACACTTACCTTTTCGTCTAAGCGATAATTAAAAAGTTAAAGTTCGATTAATTAACAATATTTTATAGAATTAAAATTTGTGTGCAGTTATGCGCCTTAAATTTACAGGAATTTTTTTTTCTTTGTTTCTAAAAATAAATTTAGAATGTTTTTTTAATTTACAGCCTCATTATATTATATTAGGTAATATTATAATTAAATAATTAATGCAAGTTAAAGTTATTTTTTTTTCTAAAGATGTTTTACATTTTGTTTTCCAAAAAAATTATTATTTACATTCTTTGTTCAAAAAGTTGAATGTATAGTCATTTTTTACCTTTTCTATTTTTTAGAAAGGAATTAAAATTTTCATTATAATTAATATTTTTATTTTGAAAATGAAAGTATCAAATAACAATTTTTGCGAAATTCAATTTTCCTCGTACAACAAGAAAGTTAAATTATTTTGAATTTAGAAAATCTGATATCAAATTTGAAATTAGTATCAAAATTTGTTAAAGTTTTGTTATATACTTTAAACTTTTAAAATAATATAAATTGAAAATTTAATTTTAATTAGTCTTTTAATTATGTGCCATAATAATTATTTTTTTTTTTAAATTTCTTAAATTAAAATTACTTGAATTTGTTTACAATAATAATCAGAGGAATGCAACATTTCCACGCGCGGATAATTTGGCTAGTAAATAAATAATATTAAGTAAAATAATAATTATAATATTACAAGAAGGAATTAACAGGAATTTCAATTTCACTTTATCTGAAAGTGTAGTTAAACTTTATTTGAATCTAAACTGAAATTAAAGTGAATAACATTGGAAAGTGATGTGAAAGTGCTTAATTAGCGGCAATATTTTTTGAAAAAGTGATAAATTTTCGAGTATTAAAAGATAATTTTTCCCCAAAATAATTTCCGTTTTATGATAATGCATTCATAATACATAAAGTTTCCCCTAATTTTCAAGGGCTTAACATTAATTCAAGTAAACAAGAGTTGAATTCCAAATGAACTTTATTTGGGACTGTGTGTTGGCCAGCTTAGGAAATTACGCCAATATGGAAGTGCATATGCATTAAGGCCTTGGCACTGGATCAACCAAAGTTGCGGCTCGTGATCCTTAATTACGAGAGGAAACAGGCGGTATGAAAGGGCAAAGCCAAAGGAGAAAGAGAAAACTGAGAAATTTTAGGAGAGGGAGAAAGGGGGGGGTCGAACCCCCTTCTGTACAGTTAGTTGCATTCGTTGTGGTCTGACCCATTCCAATTGCGACGCCAAAAGTTCGAGTCAAACCACCCCCACTCCCCCCTTTGACTCCTGTCTCTCTCTTGACCCACGCAACCCACTCAAATATACACTGTGTTAGTTCTCTGGACACATTTACCCCCTACGTCTCCCTTTTTCTCATCATAATTCACTTCCTCCTAAAACTCTTCGTATTAAACGTATCTCTTACACTATGACCTCCCACTAGCAAAATTATATTCTATTTATGTTTTCATTTTATTTTCCCCTCTCCCCTTGTCCTTAAGATGAAATAATAATTCACTTGACAATTGTAATTAATGTTAAAATAACAATTACACAATAGTTCCATTAAAAAATTGAGTATCTATAAAATAAAGTCAGAAAAGTTTTCTGAATTTTTGTTTTTTAGGAATCAGTAGGTCAGGTCAATTTTAGCCAGACAGTTTTTTCCTGCTTTTTTATATTAAAATTCAATACATGTGGATTTTAGAAATTGACATTATTCAACGAATCTCTTATGAACTCAATATAATTTGAAGTAGTTACGATCATTTTTTAAAAGATAACACTAAAAAAAATTATAGCTATGCAAACTGAAAATTCCAAAAAACCAAACTCTCCCAGATAACCAGCGTACTCGTACTGTACCAGCCATGTACCTTCGCACTGTACCAGGTACTGTACTGGTATATCGTACAGATAATGGCGGAAAAGCATTGTAAATTGATAACCTAAAATCCCAATTAGTTTGGCGTACTGGTATTGTACTTAGTGTTATACTCGTACGGAGTACTTTGGCAAATTCATAATTCTATCCGTATGACATACCGTTATTATACTAGTATCATACTGGTATGTACATACCTTATTATTTCGTGCTAGTGCAATATGAGTACAATACCAATACGCTGTACTAAAAAATAATGATTAGTACGCTTGGCTATCTGGGCTGTTTTGAATTATAATTAAATATAATAGTTATTTGTGTGTATTGAAATAGTTTCCCTGGGTTGGCATATGATTTGTTTCTTGAAATGAACGGAAACTGGAAAGTTTTGAATATAAAAAAAGACGTGAGAAGATATGTCTTTTGGGAAGTTACACACACAAATGAGCGCCTCTGCAGGGCACTAACGAGTTCTCGTTTATCGTCTCGCCGTCTACCTAGCCGTCTCGTTTCTACTTCATGGTATCGCCCTTACCCCTTCCTCCTTTCACCCCATCCCCCTCTTCTAGAACTTGCAATGTACATGAACGAGGCAAAGTTTCACTATGAAATTACGCGTTCTAAAACAAAGTTTCGCTCCTACGAAATACCGAGAAATGCAGACTTACTTCTTATCAAGCTCTGAGACTTAAGAGAGAAAGAGAAAGAGAGAAAAAAGAGAGAATAAGAGAGTCAGATATAAGTTCTCGTAAAATACGGTTTATCATCTTTTTTCTTTTCTATTTATTTTTTAATCTCAAACTCTCAAAATGACACATAGATAAGGCATTTTTTTCACAACTGCAATTCTATTTCTCTTTTTTCTATCGTTATTATTTACTACTGTTATTAATTATTATATACCTTTTCATTATTTTTTCATTTATTGTATTTATATTTATAAAATATTTATATTCAATATAATAATATTTATTTTATTTATCTAATATAATATGTCCAGAGTTGGTGGACAAAGTTTTTTTAAATGCTTGTAAAAATTATAAAAAAATCGATTTTTGTATAAACTTATATTGATACAACATTAAACACTTAAATTCAAAATTACAAAAAATAAAATAAATTACTTTCAATGAAACAATCTTAAAATTTATATTTTTTAAAAATTGCGTAACAGACACTTATATGGAGTCTTTTTCTTACATGTAGGTGAAAAAATAGGTCAAATTTGACCAAAATTTTGACGTAACTTTACGGCCCCTTAAGGCCATTATGGGATCTCTTTTTGACGTGTAGGGCAAAAAATTTTAATTTGACCTATATTTCGACTCAAGCCCAGGCGGAAATTTCCAACCGGCGCGGATCCTAGCCCGTACTGACGCCGGTGTAACTGTACTGGCTGGGAACCGCCTGCCAACCGAATGTGAACGGGCATTCTACCGAATAGTGACTAGGCCAGGAGCGCGCTGGCAACCGGCTCGGAACTGGCATTCTACCGCCCGCTGACCGGCCGGGAGAAGCCGTTCCGTGTATAATTCAACCGGCTGGGACCTGGCACTCTACCGACCGTGGATTTTTCATTTAATAGCCAGCCGAGCGCTGGCATTCTACCGACTGACAACCGGATCGGATCCAAATAATAATTTCAACAAATATCGATAAAAAAAATAATAATTAATTGCAAAAGATAAATACTGATGACAATTCATTGACAGTTCACTTTACACATTTTTTATATTTTTTTATACACTTAAACGCAATTTTTTATTACATACACATTTGAAAAATCCTAACGCTTGGGGGTACGAACCTACGCCTAACCGAATATTTACGCACCGAAATCTCGCACGCTAACCACTATGCTACGCTCGCATGGGACTCTCAAATCTTAAATACTCTCAAGTGTCACTAGCTCAAATAAAACTTAAAGAATTACTACGCGTCAATGATACCGCTATATTTTCAATACTTTATTGAATGTATATTTAGGACTATTTCAATATTTCGTTAAAAAAGAAACTTGTTATATTTTTATTATTATATAATACATATATTGAATAATTGTTTTTCAATATAATAATATTGAACGTAATAATATTAATAATTTTAATTAACATCTCAATAATAATAAATTTATTATTATTAAGATATTATTAATTAATATTAATATTGTTGAGAATTAATAATAAATTATCAATATTAATATTAATTAATAATATATCAATAACAATAAATTTATTATTATTAAGATATTAATTAAAATTATTAATATCATTACCTTTAATATTATTATATTGAGAAACAATTATTCAATTATTATTGAGATATTATTAATTAATATTATTATTAATATTAATAATTTATTATTAATTCTCAATAATATTAATGTTAATTAATAATATATAATATTAATTAATAACGAATTTTTTTAATTATTTAATTTTTAAAAAAGTCTCAATAAATAATTACTTAATATATTGATTAGATTTATTTAATAATAATTATTTTCTAAAATAATGCAATTACTTGTAATAATTATTTAATTTATAATGTGACAATAAATTACGAGATCCGCAGTCGGATCCGCCCCAGTACCGAGCCAGTACAGACTCAACATATCCGTCATTCTTCCGACGCCGCAAAAGAATAAGATCCGCCGGCGGAAGAAATCCAGTACCGAGCCAGTACTGACAATAGTGGGAAGACGGTTCCGACAGTCGGAGCATAATCTGTACCGCGCCGGTTGCTTTTTCAGATCCGAATCGGTACAGACCGTCGGTACTTGCGGTCTGTACGGGCGCGGATCCCAGCCGGTTGTAAACTCCGACGTTCGTCCGACTTTTCCGCCTGGGAGGACGCTAATCGTAGAGGCGTAATGTAAAGGCCCCTTTGGGAGAGGGGCACTTAGAAAATCCTGACTCTGCGACAGCGGCGAAATATTTTTATATAATAGGGAGTAATTATTTAAATTCTAGCGACGTATTCCATCGCTAGTTTGTAAAAATTTATTCATTTATTTTTAATCAGTTTTGCAGAAAACAATTTTTTTTATTTGTTTCTATTGAAATAAAAAGCAGTAATTTTTTTTGATTCCTCATAATAATTCAATTCAACTAAAACAACCCGTGTGGAAAAGTGGCGTAGGCCCACGCTGGGGGCCCGCATGGATCGCCCACATCCATGAGGGGCCCACGTAGGTGATCCAGGCGAGGCCTCTCATGGAAACGACATGCTGATCGATGAGGGCGCCCTCGTCGGCCCCCTGCGTGGCCCTCGCGTTTGCCCTCATCTTACCCTCACCTTTATTTTTCAAAATTAAGTTAATAAATTAATTATTTATTAATAATAAACAAGTTCAACTATTAATAAATAACATTGTTATTTAACGATTTTTCCTTTTTAGGGTTCCGTACACCTACGGTGTAACGGCGGAACCCTATTGGTGAGACTCTGTTGTCCGTAGCCAAATCGTGTCCCCCCCCCCCTAGCGGCTAAACTATTTGACCTAAAGAGCTCAAATTTGGTCCAGATATGTATTTTCACTCGTAGATTACAGGAAAAATATAGCGAATGTGATTGGACGTGATGGGCATAGCGTTGTCAAGGAAATAACAAGATTTTTGGCCAAAAATGCATAAAAAGTGACCATTCCCCCCCCTTAACTTCTAAACTATTCGACATGGAGAGCTGAAATTTTGCATGCTGGTGTATTTTTACTCGAATATTACAGGAAAAATATACAGAACTTGATATGTAATGATGGCCATAGCGTTGTCAAGGAAAAACTAAAAAATTTAAAAAAAAAACATTTATCGGTAATTAGTAGAATTAAAATAAACAATTAAAAAAATATATTAAAATCATTTGATAAGAAGAAATAACTAAAAAAAATTAAAGTATTGTATATCTAATATTGTAAACAATAATAAGCAGAGGAACAAAATTTTCAAAATTATAGTTCCTCTGCTTATTATTGTTTACAATATTAGATATATACAATGATACTTTAATTTTTTAGTTATTCTTTTTTATCAAATGATTTTAATATATTTTTTTAATTGTTTATTTTAATTCTACCAATTACCGATAAATGTTGCAAGTATTGTTTTAATATTTGTGTACGGAACCCGCCATTGCAGTGCGAGTACAACTCGCACTTGTCCAATTTTTTTTAATTAAATTGTGACCAAAAAAAAAAATCTGACGCACGCGGGTATAGAACCTACGACCTACGGACTATCAGACAAACGCTTTACCACTGTGCTTCAGGACCTACTTGAAATTTATTTCTTTATTGTAGAGGTGACTAGCTGACTTGCTTTGATGATTCAATAAAACATTATTGACACTAATACACCATAACAAAAAACGTGTTTTTCATTGTTTAAAATCATTATAATCATTAATTTTTGTTATGTTAAAAAAATATTTTTTGTTTGGACTTAGAAATTTTTGCAAATCAATGATGTGGGCGATCCATGCGGGCCCCTCGTGTGGGCCCTCAAAGATTTGCTCTTATGTAAGTTCAATATTTTCAAAAAAATGTAAATAATTTGATGTGAAATATGTGTTTTTAATTTTTTATAATCATTCTAAACATTAATTTTGAAGTAATAAAAAATTATTTGAGGCTTGGACTTAAAAATTTTTGCAAGTCAATGATGTGGGCAATCCATGCGGACCCTCGGCGTGGCCCTCATGGATCAGCCCTCGTCGGCCCCCGCCGGGGGCCCTCACGTCGTGTGGGCTTGATGGGGGCTTTTCCCTCACGGGAATAGAATGTAGGATATTTATTGAAGAAAACAAGTAAAATATTGAATTAAACAATTGCTTTTGAAAATTTATAAATACACATTCAAAATATTTGTATATAAAGAGAATTTAATTAAATGTGAATTGGAGTGGAATTTTTGTTATTTTCGCAAATATAGAAAGTGAAATACTAATGAATGTTAATTTTAAACTTCGAACACTAGGTAAAAGATTATTTTAGCAATATTGTATTTGTTTTTTTAACATAAATTATAATCGTAACGTGGGATTTATAAATTAGTTGGATTTACAATTTATAAAATAGTGTTTGAATACGCAGAAAAAGAAAAACTTTTCTAATACTTTTTCGTTCAGGAATCAGTAGCTAATGCTTATTTCAGTTAGACAAATTCGTTCTTTTCTTATTATACTTTTTTCTTAGTAATTTTGAATTCGAATTTTAAAAAAATAGTTTTTTTCTATGTGTTTGATAAAACTTAATTTTTGCTGATGACCTTTTGCTACATTCAGTATCAAATCAATGTATAAAAGTCTTATACGTGTTTAATATTGACGTGAACTACTTATTTATAGTAAAAATGTCTACAGTTATTTACTATTGTGTAGTATAGTTTCCTACTATTTACTTTAAGTGAATATTATATTTACTATTACATAATTTACTAACAAGTAATACTACGGAAGTGATAACCCAATGGGAAATGCCAGTGTAGTGCCGATGTTCACCACTGGCTTAGTACTCAGACGATTGTTCGGCGTAGTCTAGCCGAGCCTCGACAATTAGTGCTGGCGCAGTACAAAATTTTTGTTTCGCTAAAGCTTGGACAAGCCACGGCGGCAAGTGCTGGCTGAGTATAGAAAAATTGTTCACGACGCTCTTTGCCAACATTGCTTTTTTGACATAAACTTGAAAAAAATTTAAAAAAAAGTTTATAAATGTTTATAAATATAAATTTATTGAAAAAAATTTATATTTTACTTTTCAGTTGTTCATTTTTTATTCTTATTAAATTTAATAATAAGAATTTAACACAATTGTCTAATTTTGAAAATAATAAATTATTTAAACAAATTAAAATTATAAACAAAATTTAAACTTTAATCTCAATAATAATTTGGTTCCTATTAAAATACTATTATACTTCTTACTATGAATAAAAAATTATTAAAAAATTACCACGTAATTTAAGAATTACGTAAAATGTTAAATGCAATAAGTAAAGTAATTTAATTGAATTATTAAAAATTTAGTTTAATTTATTTTATTTCAATTTATTATTTCTAACGTATCCCTATTTTTTCTCATCTTTGACTCAATAATTGTATGTCTGAATGATACTGAGATATTAATACTTTACTGTACACATGTGTCGTTAGCATAGTGGTTAGAGCGTTAGTCTGTTAGTCCGTAGGTCGTAGGTTCGATTCCCCTCGTCAGCAATTTTGTTTATTTTCATAGGTTTGCGATATTTCAAGATTCCAATCGTTAGGTACTAAAATATGAAAATCTAATGCACACTTACTGTAATTGTTTATTATTTAATTTTTAAATGTTATAAACAATTTTTTTCTACTTCATTTACTACCCAATGGGAAATTTACAACTGGCGTAGTACTGCGCCAGCACTGGAGCACTGGCGGCAAGGCTGAGAGCCAGCACTGGCATGGCGCTGGGATGATAACGCCGTCTGGCGCTGCCGAAGTACTGTCTGTCAGTGCTGCCAGACAGCGCTGGCGCAGCACTGGACCAGTGCTGGCTGAGAATATTGCCGCAATAAATGCCGTATTGTTATTAATTAGTCGTAAATTCATAATTATAAATAATTTAATAACAAAACGGTAAATAATATTAATAAATAGTTATTATTCATAAAATATTTCTCTTCTTAAAGAAATTGTATTAAAGATGAAGACTAACAATGGATATAGTAAATGAAGTAGAAAAAAATTGTTTATAACATTTAAAAATTAAATAATAAACAATTACAGTAAGTGTGCATTAGATTTTCATATTTTAGTACCTAACGATTGGAATCTTGAAATATCGCAAACCTATGAAAATAAACAAAATTGCTGACGAGGGGAATCGAACCTACGACCTACGGACTAACAGACTAACGCTCTAACCACTATGCTAACGACACATGTGTACAGTAAAGTATTAATATCTCAGTATCATTCAGACATACAATTATTGAGTCAAAGATGAGAAAAAATAGGGATACGTTAGAAATAATAAATTGAAATAAAATAAATTAAACTAAATTTTTAATAATTCAATTAAATTACTTTACTTATTGCATTTAACATTTTACGTAATTCTTAAATTACGTGGTAATTTTTTAATAATTTTTTATTCATAGTAAGAAGTATAATAGTATTTTAATAGGAACCAAATTATTATTGAGATTAAAGTTTAAATTTTGTTTATAATTTTAATTTGTTTAAATAATTTATTATTTTCAAAATTAGACAATTGTGTTAAATTCTTATTATTAAATTTAATAAGAATAAAAAATGAACAACTGAAAAGTAAAATATAAATTTTTTTCAATAAATTTATATTTATAAACATTTATAAACTTTTTTTTAAATTTTTTTCAAGTTTATGTCAAAAAAGCAATGTTGGCAAAGAGCGTCGTGAACAATTTTTCTATACTCAGCCAGCACTTGCCGCCGTGGCTTGTCCAAGCTTTAGCGAAACAAAAATTTTGTACTGCGCCAGCACTAATTGTCGAGGCTCGGCTAGACTACGCCGAACAATCGTCTGAGTACTAAGCCAGTGGTGAACATCGGCACTACACTGGCATTTCCCATTGGGTATATCCATTGTTAGTCTTCATCTTTAATACAATTTCTTTAAGAAGAGAAATATTTTATGAATAATAACTATTTATTAATATTATTTACCGTTTTGTTATTAAATTATTTATAATTATGAATTTACGACTAATTAATAACAATACGGCATTTATTGCGGCAATATTCTCAGCCAGCACTGGTCCAGTGCTGCGCCAGCGCTGTCTGGCAGCACTGACAGACAGTACTTCGGCAGCGCCAGACGGCGTTATCATCCCAGCGCCATGCCAGTGCTGGCTCTCAGCCTTGCCGCCAGTGCTCCAGTGCTGGCGCAGTACTACGCCAGTTGTAAATTTCCCATTGGGAATCGACGATTTCTTTGAAACTACGCATACAGATAGTTCTTTCAAAAAAGTGTGACTCCTATTTTTTGTTTCTCCCCAAAAAAAGTTATAAGGGGAGAAACCCCTAAAAGACCCCTAAATAAACCCCCCTTCCCATTTTCTAATAAAAAAATTCATTTTACACGAATTTCATTTGACATAAATTTTAATGGACATAAAATTGATATAAGATTCATTTAACATAAGTTTCAATTGACATAAAACTCATTTAACATAAATTTTTATTTCACATGAAATTTATTTTATGTAATTTTTAATTGGCATAAATTTTATTAGTCATAAAAATTACTTAACATAAATTTCAATTTCTGTAAATTTCATTCGACATAAAATTTATTTCACAGAAAATTGATTTTACATAAACTTTTTTTAGACAAAATTTCAGTTGTCATTTTTATTTGATATAAAATTTATTTAACATACCTACAATTCATTTGACATAAATTTAATTTTATATGATTCTCATTTGACATAAAATTCCCTTGATGTAAATTTTATCTGACATAAAGATCATTTGACACAAAAAATATATTCTCTGAATTCTTTTGATTATAATATACAACTATAAGTAAATCAGACGAAGTCATTCTAACTATTTTTTATTTAAGAATCAGTAGTTCACGTCGATTTTAAACAGACAATTTATTTTTATTTTAGTCAGGCAAAACTTTTCAAAATTGTTTTATTTTTAAAACTAGTAGTAAAAATCCAATTTTGGTCAGACAAATATTTAATAATAAAAATTGTTAATTTAAAATAAGTAGTTTATTTCAGTCAGTCACACTTTTCTGAAACCTTCAAATTTTGAAATTAGTAGTTATAGTCAAATTTAGTCAGACGAAGCTATTATAACTATTTTTGATTTAAAAATTAGTAGTTCACGTTAATTTAAACACAATTTATTTCAATTTAATGCAAGTAAAACTTTTTTGAACTCTTTTGATTTTTTAAACATTTTTACTCAGACAAGTATTAAATAAGAATTCTCTTATTTAAAATAAGTAGTTAATGTCAATGTTAGTCAGTCAACAATTTTCTGAGTCCCTTAAATTTCGAAATCAGTAGTTATAATTAATTTTCGTTAGACGAAGCAATACTATTTACTTTTATTTAAAAATGAATATAGTACATGTATATTTTTGATAAACACTTTATCTAAATTCAGTTAGGACAAAGTTGTCTGAATTCATTAGGATTTAAAACTAGTAATTTAAAATTATAGTATATTAATACTTCTAGTAACTATATTAATTATTCATTAAAAATACAACATAGTCGAAACAATAAAGAAATTTCTATAAACGATTTTTTATAGGATTTGTAATATAGAGAACAATTTTTGCTAAAAGCGACTGGATTTTCCATTGTTGTAAATAGATAGAGAAATGGATGAGGAATATATTGTTGTTCCCTCATTTCGTTAACTATCTCTGTTCATAAGTACTTTAGACACCATCGGGAATTGTGGAAATGGAGCGTCAATTTTTTTTTTAAAAGTATGCCCACTAGTTCGAAATAGCTCTTTTTAATGTCCCCTGCCACTCACTTGAAATCCTACTTTCCCGTGTGAGTGCTGTAAGAATTTAAAGTGGCGCAAAACCACCGACATTTTAGTATAACTTGCTCGTAACTTTCGCAACTATGAAACAGTTTTCATCCTTTTTTTGGGACTCTACTTTCAAAAACTATTCTTCTCCAAACTTTATATAAATAACATAATTTATCAAATATTAAAAATATTTTTCACAATAATAATAAATTAATTTTCTAATTGTCTTTCGCATCTAAAGATGACTAGTTGCATTTAGAAAAATGTTTTAATGAATTTTATTGTAACAATGTATATTAGGAAAAATAAACATGTTCAGAATAATTTTAAACACTTTCTCTCTAAATTTGAATTAATAAAAATATTTACTAATTTAAATTTGTGACTGACTTTTTGCTTTTGAACTAGTAAATATTTCTAATAAATTAGTAGATATTACTATTTATTAGCAAAATTTTTTTAAAAAATTTAGTTTTTTGCTTTTAAGTTTGCTTTTAAATTAGTAAATGTTACTGACAAATTAGAAGAAATTACTATTTATTAGTAAAATTTATGAATTCAAAAGCAACAAGTCTGTCACTAATTTAAATTAGTAGACTTTTTTACTAATTTAAATTCAGAGAGTGTGAATTGAAAATCAGTAGTTCGAGTGAATGTTGGTAAAACAGAACTTCAATACATTTTTTGTTTAGAAACAAAGGTATTTTCATGCAGCTATTAGTAGTAGAAATCCCTTTTAGTCAGACATGTCAATTTGAAATCTGTTTCACTTGAAAATTCAAGTTCAAGTCAATTTCAGACAGTCAAAATTAACCGGAATTTATTTTAATTGAAAATAAGTAGTTAATGTCAGTTTTAGTCAGACACAATGCTTCTTATTTTTCCCAATTAAAAAGTTGGTAGTTAACATTAGTTTTAGTCTGTAAAGTTAATGTAATTTTTTCTTTCCACTTAAATAACAGTAGTAGAAGTCAGTTTTAGTCAGACATATCAACTTTAAATCTGCTTTACTTGGAAATCAGTTCAAGTTAATTCCAAGCAGCCGAAATTGACTAAGTTTTATTTAATTTGAAAATACGTAGTTAATGTCAGTTTTAGTCTGACAAAATATTTCTTATTTCTTTTCAAGTAAAAAGTTAGTAGCTACCATTAGTTTTAGTCTAGCAAAGTATTTAATTTCACTTGAAGTAATTATTAGCTAGAAGATTTCATAAAATGAATCGAGACATCAAAAATCTTAAAAATTTTAGTCGGTAGGGTGCAAATAATAAGAAATAAAACTCAATTATTAAAATTTAACAAATTAACAATTTATTTTCGGATTCTCGGAGCGAGGTTGTGCTCAGGACGAGAACGGGTCTAAGACTAATTTCAAAAATGGCGATCGCAAAGGAAAGCGTCGCTTCTGAAAAGAGAAAAAAGATGAAAAATACAAAAATTAGTGTATATTAGAAAGAGATAAAAAATGCAAAGAGAGAGGGTAACGTTATACATTGCAAGTACTTCACCCGAACCGATTTTTATGATCGGGTCTCGGTAGGTACACGTTGACCGCGAAGCCTGAAAAGGTTTTAGAAGTGAAAGAGTGTAAGTTAAGGAAAACTCTAATTTGCATTTAGAAAATTTAGAAAACTACATTTCACAAAAATAATATTTCTGAGCACAACCAAATATTAAATACAATTACAGAAATTAATTTGTAGTGTAATACATTATGTGTGTATGTTTGTGTTTATTTCGTATTAAAATAAAATATTGAAAATAGTTATAAAAATAATTTCATGATACTCACACAAATAAATAGAAATATTCATATATCATAATATAAATTTTTCTATTAAAAACACAACACTTGTTAAAAATTATAGTCTCTAAAAATGTCTTTTAGAAAAGAGTTTTTACCCTGTACCCAGTACTGGCCAGTACTGTAGCTCAGTCGCCACAGTACCCCCCTTACCAGTGATGAAGTCACGAGAAACCAGCTTGAAGGCGATCTGGAAAGCGTACTCGTCGACCTGATCGAGTACGAAAATTTTGATCTGGAACTGGTTCTGGTATTGGAACTGGAACAATTTCTGGTTCTGGTACTGGAACAGGAAGTGGAACAATTTCTGGTACTGGAACCATCTCTGGTGGTGGAACTGGTACGAGAGCATCATTTCTTGGAAAATAAATCTGCTCATCATCATCTTCACTGCTGCTTTCATCGGCATCAGCATCTCCCATTATGAATGCCGGTTTCAATCGATCAATTGAAACCGTAACGTTTTTACCATGCATTTCGATAATAAACGTTTTCGAAGAGCGGGAAATAACTTTGAAAGGTCCTTCGTATGGATTTTGAAGTGGCAATTTTACGGAATCGGTACAAAGAAACACATAATTCGTTGTCATCAAATCCTTGAAAACAAATGGTGTTTTTGTTCCGTGTCTGGAACCTTGTGCTGGACGCAATGTTCTCATTTGCTCACGTAGTGCTTGAACAAATGCTGTTTGCGTTTCCAGAGTCGACTTTCCAGGAGATGAAAGAAATTCTCCAGGAAGCCGAAGTGGCTCTCCGTACAGCATCTCTGCGGCTGTGGATTCAATATCCTCTTTCCATGCTGACCTGATTCCTAGCATGACTGATGGTAAAATCTCCGTCCATTGAGAGTGATTATGGCACTTGATGGCGGCTTTGAGTTGTCGATGCAGCCTTTCCACCATTCCATTTGCTTGCGGGTGGTAGGCGGTTGTTCTTAGATGAGTCGAACCAGTCAGAGAGTTCAGTTCTCTAAACAGGTGCGACTCAAATTGTCTTCCCTGGTCCGTTGTTACTCTCAGCGGGGTCCCAAAGCGCGAGATCCAAATGGAGTAAAAGGCACGTGCAACCGTTGAAGCTTCTTGGTCCTGCATCGGCGCAACCTCGGGCCAGCGGGAAAATCGATCGATGCAGGTAAGACAGTACCGGTACCCTTCCGAACTCGGCATGATGATAATGTCCAAGTGGACATGTTCGAAACGTTTCGATGGCAGTTGGAAGGTTCCTGTTGCAGAAGTAACATGGCGCGTTACTTTGGCTCGTTGACACTCTAAACAGTGTTTCGCCCAGGTGCTGCAATCTTTTTTAACTGACGGCCAAACATAACGCTGTGTTATCATTTTGACCGTAGCTTTGGAACCAGGATGACTGAGGTTATGTACGGAATTAAAGATCCTTTTTCGAAGTGGTTCCGGAATGTATGGGCGAGCAGATGAAGTGCTTACGTCACACACTAACGACACGTCAGCTTCCGGAATTTTAATCAGTTTTAGTTGCAATGAAACTGATTTTTCATTCTCTAATGTTTTTAACTCGAAGTCATTCTTCTGTGCTGCCTCTAGTTGTTTCAAATCAAAAGCAGGTTCGATTTCTTCAATCCGTGAGAGGGCGTCGGCGACAACATTATCTTCTCCAGAAATGTGTCGGATGTCCGTTGAAAATTGTCCGATGAAGTCCAAATATCGAAACTGGCGTGGAGTGCACTGGGTGTCCTTTTTCTTGAATGCGTAAGTAATTGGCTTATGGTCAGTAAAAATCGAGAAAGTACTTCCTTCAAGCATATGTCGAAAGTACTTTACAGCTGCATAGATGGCAAGCAGTTCTCGATCATAAGCAGCGTACTTACGTTCAGTGGTGCTCAATTTTCTGGAGAAGAAAGCCAGAGGTTGCCAAGCACCGTCCAAGTCCTGGTGCAGTGCTGCGCCGATCGTGAAGTCAGATGCATCACAGACAATTGCAAGCGGGCGGTTGACAGCAGGGTGCGCGAGAAGTGTAGCTTGCGCAAGGCTTTCCTTGGTTTCCTCAAACGCAATTTCCGCTTCTTTTGTCCACAAAACCGGAGCTTTGCCCTTCACATTGCCCTGAAGAAGCTCATTTAATGGAGCTTGAACTGCTGCAGCTCTAGGTATAAATCTTCGGTAAAAGTTCGTCATGCCTAAGAACCGTCGAAGTTGTTTAACTGTCTGTGGTCGCGGATAGTTTCTTATCGTTTCAACCTTATCCGGTGGAGGTTGAGTACCACTTTCACTAACCGTATACCCGAGAAACTTCACACTAGTTTGTCCGAACACACACTTCGCGGGGTTAATCACCACACCATAAAGTTTTAAACGTTCGAATAAAATGTTCAGATGGCGAAGGTGTTCCTCTAGTGATGAAGATCTGATTAAGATGTCGTCGATGTACGTGTAGCAGAAGTCCAAGTCACGCAAAACTTCATCCATGAACCTTTGGAAAGTTTGAGCTGCATTCCGTAATCCAAAAGTCATGAAGGGAAACTCAAAAAGTCCGAAAGGTGTCGTGATTGCAGTTTTGCAAATGTCCTCTTCTGCAACAGGAATTTGGTGAAAAGCCTTCACCAAGTCGATAGTTGAAAAAATTTTCTTGCCAGCGAGGTCCTGTGAAAAGTCTTGTATGTGACGAACGGGATAGCGGTCAGGTTCGGTGCAAGCATTCAGTCCTCGGTAATCGCCACACGGCCTCCACTCGTCATTGTCCTTTGGCACGAGGTGGAGGGGGGATGACCAACCACTTTTCGATGGACGCGCGATTCCAAGTTTCACCATTGCACTAAATTCCTTCTTCGCGGCCAGAAGTTTCTCAGGTGATAAGCGTCGTGGTTTGCTCGCAACAGGGGGTCCTGCTATTGTTTTAATATGATGCACGGTATTGTGCTTCATCGATGCAACACCCGCGGGACGCGTGATTTCGGGGAACTTAGTCAAAAGTTCATGGTATACACTCGAACCCGATACAATTTTCACATGAGGCACATCACTGTACACTATTTTTCCGTTAGAACAGAGGTTAGTTTTTCCGTCAATCAAACGTTGATTTTTGACATCTACGAGCAGCTCGTAAAATGCTAAGAAATCAACTCCGATAATCGGTTTTGTAACATCAGCTACCACAAACCGCCACAAAAATTCGCGACGAAGTCCTAAATTAAGAGACATCGTAGTCGTACCATATGTTGCGATTATTGAACCGTTCGCCGCAGAAAGTTCATATGACGACTTTGCGCGAGGCTCACGGATTGAAGTTCGCGGAAAAACACATAGATCGGAGCCAGTATCCACTAAAAAATCAAAATGCGAATTTTTATCTTCTATAAAGAGTCGGCGTGAATTTACTGGGCCAGTACCGGCTGACGCCATTATGGACTGGCCAGTGCGTTTTCCGCAACAAATTTACACGGCTTTGTGCACTTGGTGGCATTGTTCCCGAAACGCGCGTGATACCAACAAACTCCGTCACTCGCGTATGGCCCACGGGATCGCGAGCGGTCACGAGATCGCGATCTACCGTTCGGTTTCTTATCACTGCGCCCACGAATTTCCGACACTTCCGATCGCAACTTTGTCAGCTCTTGTTGCATAGAACTCATCATCTGGTTAAATTGATGAATTAAATTTTCAGTTGCTGAGGTGGTCTCAGCAACCACAGACCGATTTTTTGTCAAATCGTGTATGTGATCGGCCATTTCTGCAACTTTGTCCAATTCCGTCTCTTTATGTATTGCCAAGATTGGCTGCATACTGGCAGGAAGTCGGCCCGACCATAACGTGCGCATCATCGTATCCGGCATTGAAGAACCCGCGAGAGTTTGTAGATGACGTAAAAACTGTGATGGTTTCCGGTCACCGAGTTCCTCTCTTTCTAAAAGTTTACGAGTCTTTTCCTCTTGTGAGGAACACATTCTTTTAATAATTTCCGTCTTTAATTTAGTGTATGGAGTCTCTTCTGGTACATTTACCAGTAAATCACGAACTTCACTAGACACTCGCGAATCTAGCATTTTCGACACATGTGAATATTTTTCACGTTCTGCAGTCACTCCCGATGTAGTGAATGCTTCTTCCGCTTGTGCGAACCACAATTCGGGATCGGAAACATTAAAATTTGGAAGTCTGAGTGAAGGTCTATTACCAGTAAGAGCACTGCGTAATAAATTCACTAACTCATTTTGATTATCTTCAACCATTTTCAATAATTAAAATGTCACTTTTATATTAAAGAAAATAGCACTTAACTTGCACAACACACGTGAAAGTTCAAAAAGTTACGTTGCGGAACTTGTGAGTCTCGAGTTCAAAAAAAATTGCAGGTTTTAAGGTTATTAAAAGCACTATTTATGCACGACTATAAAGAAAAAAAAATCACGTCGGGGTCACCACTTTAGTCGGTAGGGTGCAAATAATAAGAAATAAAACTCAATTATTAAAATTTAACAAATTAACAATTTATTTTCGGATTCTCGGAGCGAGGTTGTGCTCAGGACGAGAACGGATCTAAGACTAATTTCAAAAATGGCGATCGCAAAGGAAAGCGTCGCTTCTGAAAAGAGAAAAAAGATGAAAAATACAAAAATTAGTGTATATTAGAAAGAGATAAAAAATGCAAAGAGAGAGGGTAACGTTATACATTGCAAGTACTTCACCCGAACCGATTTTTATGATCGGGTCTCGGTAGGTACACGTTGACCGCGAAGCCTGAAAAGGTTTTAGAAGTGAAAGAGTGTAAGTTAAGGAAAACTCTAATTTGCATTTAGAAAATTTAGAAAACTACATTTCACAAAAATAATATTTCTGAGCACAACCAAATATTAAATACAATTACAGAAATTAATTTGTAGTGTAATACATTATGTGTGTGTGTATGTGTGTATGTTTGTGTTTATTTCGTATTAAAATAAAATATTGAAAATAGTTATAAAAATAATTTCATGATACTCACACAAATAAATAGAAATATTCATATATCATAATATAAATTTTTCTATTAAAAACACAACACTTGTTAAAAATTATAGTCTCTAAAAATGTCTTTTAGAAAAGAGTTTTTACCCTGTACCCAGTACTGGCCAGTACTGTAGCTCAGTCGCCACAAAATTAAAACCAAAATCACCCACTATTTTTATCACAACTTTATTATTTTTAATATTTTTCAAACTAAAATTTACAAAAGTTGAAAAAATGCATTAAAATAAAAGAATAATAGAAAAATTCACTTATACTATAAAATTTTAAATTAAAAAAATATTTTGAACTGTAGTAAGAAAAAAATGTTTCCATGAGAATTTTCAATTAATTTTTTTTCTTATTCTATTTGTGAAAAAATGGGTAAAAAAAATTAGTAAAAAAAATTGACTAAGAGTTGAGCGAAGAAAATTAACAAACTCGGGTAATAGAAGTTACTTTTTTCACATTCCTGGTGCTATGTAGCCATAACTTTTTTTTCATTGCAAAACTCTCGCTGATCCACTATATTATATATATGTATAGAAAAGAGCGTGTTCTGAGGATGAGGAAAAGGGTATGCTCGTAGAGGACAGCGGCAAACACTACTGGAAAAATTCTCAACAGAACTGCCACTCTAATTCGTTCGCTTTCATTTCCTTGCAATCGGAATCGGGAACTCAATTTTAATACAATTTCTCTCTGTGAAACTCATTTTTTTTCTTCTCTTTTTTTGATTCCCTTTTACGCAAAATTACAAAGTTAAGATACTTCCCTTTAATCAATGATTTCAGTATAGCATTTTAATTTTCACTTTGACCTTTAATGAAAATTGATTTTTTAATTGAGAACAAGAAATATAGTGATTTTCAATTTATTGGATCTTTTTTCAACTTCTTTCTATATAGGCTTTTAGCAAAAAGCTACTATTCTAAATTTATATCGTATTTTTAAAATTTGTTTTAAAAAATAAAAAAAAATAAAAAGTTTTTAAAAGGTATTTAAATTTGATAAAAACTTGCCACTCAGATGTTTTTGGGATTGCTGATTACGAAAGTGGAACCAGATTTCAAAAATTAAAAATGTCGGATCAAATATGGTGGACAATTTTTTCAAAAAGATTTGCAAATCCAAGCAATTTTTAGAAACATATCCGCCATATTGGATCCGACATTTTGAATTTTTTTAAATTTGGGGTGCCTTCACGTAACTTTCACTTTCACTTAAAAAATTTTCATTTTCAATTTCACTAATAGAATTTCCAGTTTAAATTACACCTGAAATATTTTTATTTTCAAACAAATAATTTGTACTTTGTCTTGAAAAATGTTCACCTCCGCTCAAAAAATTCGCACTTTCAATTTCGCTAAAAAATATTTCACTATCAATAAAAAAATGTTGTGTGAAATTGTTAGTGAAAATTTTTTCAGAGAAAGTGATCATGTTAAAATATTTTTAGTGAAGTGAAAGTGAAAGTATTTTTAGTGAAATTTGAAAGTAAAAAAGTCTTTGATTCAAAGTGAAAATGTGTTTTCTGAAATTGAAAGAAAAAATATTTTTTGTGAAATTGAAAGTGAAAATTTGTTTGCAAAATTGAAATTAAAAATGTTTTATAACTGAAAATTCTTTAAATTTAATTGCAAATTTTTTAATTAATTGTAAAAGTGAACAGTTTTTCGGTGAAAATGAAAACATTTTGGGTGAAATTGATAATTTTTTCATTGATAGAGAGAATTTTTTTAATGGAGTTGAAAATTTTGTGGGATAAAGTGAAAATTTTCTGAGTGAAAGTGAAAGTTACGTGAACATACTCCTGAGTCCTGATTCCATATTGTTAGTGCGATCTTAAAAACCTCGGAGTATGTAACAAGTTTCAACAAAATCCATCTGCTGGGTTTTTCGAAAGCACTTAGGGTTAATAATGTAATTCAGTGTACTACAATTTTTCTTGTAGTAAGTGTGTAATATCACGTAGTAAGGCGTAATAATACGTAATAATATCCGTAATACTTGCGTAATAAGCTGTAATACTGCGCCAATTAAATTATCAACTTTTGCCCATAATAAAAAATATAAAATTTTTGATTAATAATTGTAAAACTTTTACCCATCAGTGTGAAATTTTTGTGAACTAGTTTTGTAGGAGAATAAAGATTATATAACAAGTATATTAGGACCCTTAAAGGAGGTGTAAGTTCTGAACTAACATCCATTATATTAGTGTAAATTCAAGCGGTTGGAAGAGGAGCAGTGCACTTAAGAAGAGTAGTTAAGGGTTAAACGTCTTTAACTACTGTGAGTATGCGAAGCCGTTGTGCTTAAATGGATTCTATCGCATCTCAAGAGGAACCATCACATCTAGAATAATATATTTTCATCATGCAATAGTTTTATTACAAAATTAGCATAGTTTTATCAAGTTTTATGTTTGTGAGTGTGTCTCCCTCTTTCTCTCTGTCCTCTCAAATCCTTTAAATGCAAATTCATTTACGCAATAATGCAGCATCTTTCATTCTAATTAAACTAAATTAAGAAGAATTTTCTATGCAAAATTGTTTCAAGATTTGTCCCGCATGTTTACTGGACCCTCAGGGCGCGTATAATTTTAAATTAATGTTTATTACGATCCCTTCCACGTAATAGAATTGCTAAAATTTTCCTTCTCTCATTCCGTGAAGATGAATTTGTTTTTGTGAAAAATACGCTTCATTTTAGCCGAATGGCTTATTTTAGCTAAATGAGCTATTTTAGCTAAATGACATATTTTAGATAAATTACCTATTTAGGGTAAATAGCTAAATTAACCATACCGTGGTGAAAGGAGCCACTGTTAAAAAATCTTATTAGTTGACAAATATTATAACACAAGCAACAAATTTAACACCTTCTTCAACCCTTTTTTACTATATTTTAGACTTTCTTTCAAAATTTCAGTTTAATTTATTAAATATTTAAAAAGAAAAAAGGTCGAAAAAATTAACATTGAATTTCTAACAGTCACATGCTGTTAATAATAACCCAAAACATTTTTTTAAGGTTTTAATGTCAAAACCATTGAATTCAACTGCAATAAATAAATATATTAATTAATGTAAGTAATTAATCATTAATCATAAATTGTACTTATTTAATTAAAAACATATAAAATCCTCTCGAGTGAAAACTATTATTTTTGATACCATTTATAAGAGGAAAATATTCATTCTATATAGAGGAATTCGCTAAAATTAAGTAACTTTTTTAAGGCTTGTTTAAATAATTATTTAAGTTTCTTTATAAAGTTTGGCGAGTTAAAATAAGTGAATCCGGTCACTTGAAAAATCTTTGTCTCCAATTTTCAAGTTATCTATGATTTTGGAAATATAATATTTTAAATATATAATTTTTAAAATTATCAGGTGTTGAAGTTTTGGGTAATTTTATTTTCGTTTTTTTTTTACTCTAAAACGAATAAAGATAATCAAGTAAAATTTGTTTAAATTAAAGCCTAAAGTCAATACTTTGAAGATAAAATGAAGCGTAGGGTAAGTGCGTCAATTGCTGCGGGTGCTTCAGTTTCTGCGGCATTTTAATAATTTAAGTGAATACATTTGTTCAGGGCACAAATAATTTTGAAATTTTTTTTAAAAATTACTTAACGATGTAAGTTTTAAAATAGATATAGGAAGTATATACCAAAACTTAATATTTATGTATTTTATTTTAATTAAAAGTTGACGTGTTCAAGGTTTTATTTATTTTCATTGCTAACTTTGCTGGCGGTGCAAAAATACCTACATAAAAAAGGCTTTATTATTGTTTTTAGACTTAAAGTGGTTATTATTATGATGATTTTAGATAAAGAAAACCTTGTTTTAAAAGAAAAATTAAACTTTACTTTATTTTTGTCTGTTATTATATTTTATTTTTAAGAGTAGTAATTAACACAGAATTTGGGCTTGATTTAATTTCTGCGCCCTCAGAAAATCAACTAAGACTGGTTACAATAGACTATCTATTTTGAAAAAGAGCAAGAAAAAATTATGAAAATGAAAGAAAAAATGAAGATTATGGAGGAAAAACTAAAGAAAATTTAATAAATACATAAATTAATTAAGGAAGAATTCTGCTATTAAGTTTTAACTAAATGTTTCAAAAATGTGATAATTCAGAAATTATTTGTTACTTTTGTTAATATATGATATATATTTATTTTTAATAAATTTATATTCTATTCAATTAAACATTGATTAAAATCATTGTCCTATTTTGATTTCATAGTAGTTTGCGGTATTATACACATAAACACGAAATTATGCGCAGAAACTGACCCACAGGAATTAAATTCGCGCAGCAACTGATGCGCAGCAACTGACTCAAACGCGCAGAATTAAACGCATTGAATATTATTTTTAATTCATTAAATTTATTAAAATAAATTATATTTTAGAGATGTTATTTATTGTAAACATATCTTAATAACACAAACTACAAATTTAATAAGACATAAGTTCAATTTGATCAATATAAAAATTATATTTTATAGTTAAAAGACGTCTTGACCAAAATACCGCAGGAATTAGTACACTTACCCTATGCTAACAAAAATAATTTATAATTTTGTCAGAAAAATTTACATAATTTATATAATATTGGAGGATACTGATTTTTCTTTTGTTTAAATTAATCCTTAGAGTTTTTTACTTGAAATTTGTTACTCGAGAGTTTTTGGGGTCGCTCATTACGAATATGATAACAGTTTTTAGAAATTCAAAATGGCGGATCCAATATGGCGGACATTAAAAAAATTTCATTAGATTCACTTAAAACTTGAAACTCGGGGGTTTTTGGGGTCGCTGAATACGAATCTGATGTTAATTTTACAAAATTCAAAATGGCTTATCCAATATCGCGTTTTCTAATCTTCTACTTTATTAAATTTTTAAAAACTGGCATCATATTCATAATCAGCGACCACAAAAACCCCCAAGTATTTAATTTCAAATGAATCCGATGAAATTTAAAAAATGTCCGACATATTGGATCTGCTATTTTGAATTTTTAAAAAATGGAATCATATTTGTAATCAGCGTCCTAAAAAACCCCTGAGTAACAAATTTCAAGTGAATCTAATGAATTTTTAAATAATTTGTCTCAGGCACCCGGAGGGCAGACACTGCGTATCTATACTTTAAACTAATTTTTATTTATTTATAAAAAAACTTTTTTTTATGAAGAAATTGCTTTTATTTAACATAAATAATGAAGATCTGGAGCGCTGAGATGAAAAACCCCTGGATCTGACCGTCAGATTATTTTTTATAAATCTTTCGCTTTAGTGGGTACCCGGGTACTCCGGGTGCGAGACAACGTAGAATTATTTTGTCTCTGGTAAATTGCTGAAATGATAGTGATTGCGTTTAGTTGAAGTAACTAAATGCAATATAGTTAAATTAGCCAATAGGAAATGTGTAGTAAGTAAGCAAGTACCTATTCACAGTTTTTCTAAAGTCATCAAATTGAGACAAAAAAAGCATCAAAATTGTTCCGAAGCAACGTTTTGATGCGTTTTTGGTCTCTATTTGATATCCTTAGAAAAACTGTGTTTTCTCTGTGAAATTACAAAAAAAAGTGTAGACACCTTAAAAAAAGAAAGGGTTTATAAAAATTTCCTTTAAAAAATATATTGAGAATCATTAAATAATACTGTAGTAAAATTGTTTGCTTATGAAGTTGTTACTTAAAGTACTCAAACATTCATGTTTACATGAATAGTTTTATACTGCAATTCTCTTGTAGCACTTACTTGTATTAGTTCACCCTGCAATGTTAACTGTTTGAAGGACACTTTTGAACTGAACTACACTTAAATGTTTGAGCGGTACTTTGCAACTGAGTTCTATCTTACTAAAGGAGCCAAGCCTGACAATATTTGTCTAACGATTCAATTCCAAAAAGGAATTCACTCCCTCTGAGGTCAAGTACTAAAAAATAAATTCTCATTCATTCCGAATCTGAATTTTAATCTTCTTTACTCTTTATTAGTTCATTTTGAATTAGTATTAACATATTTTTTGCAAATTTTCATTTCCAATGCAATTCAAATCGAATTTATTCGAATAACAAAATCTCAAGTATTTCTTAAAAAAACATTTAGAATTTCTATTTCTTAATCAGAATTTTTATAAAAATTCTGATTTCTTTATAAGTAAATAAAAAAAATTGACATAATTCCTATTTAATAATCACAATGTTTGTAGAAAATGTTCTCTTATTAAAGTTATTAATTCAGTACCAAGTGTCGTACTAATGAAAAATAGTTAATGTTTATCAAAAAATCACCTAATTATAAACATAAGGAAAATGTAAATAAAAAGATAAATTCTAAAAGTCAAAAAACGAGATTTTTGTGTAATAATAAGAAGTGACAGGAAAGTTAGGAGAAGAGAGAGAAAAGGAGAGAGAAAGAGCAGGTAATTGATAGTGTGGGTATTTAAAAAATGGATTCTTATCAAAATTCACACTTGGTTTATGTGGTAAACCTTAGTTGCGGCACTCGCTACTTTTTCAGTTGAAAGCTCAGGCGGACACGCCAAAGCTATCGTTCTACAAGGCGCTGGATAAGATAAATGGTCAGAAACTCTCTTGTACTTGGAGGCAACCGAGACAAACGATTTATCACTGCTTTCATATATTTATTATATTGCAAACCCTTTCTGTCATCCACAGCGTATACCATTTAATAGTTTCATTTTAGTCCAAAAGCAGTAAGCTGATATTTACAAAGGAGAATTTAAAAATTTACACTCTAAACTAACAAGAAAACGATTTATCACTGATTATCATCATTATATTATTTCAACTCTTCCTACTTAAAAAATTCCCGTTCATAATAACAACTAATTTACACGAGTTTCAAAGAATCTTTTCTAATTTCAATAAATATATTTTTAGTTAAATTTTCAATTTTTTAATGTTAATTTCTCGTTTACCTATATACACATGAAAAAACAGAAAAATGCATGGAAAAATGTTCACAATTAGAAAAAAAATCCTCTGTACTAGAACGGATAAAAATAGATTGTCCCATATTTCGCTTCAAATCAATATATAGAAAAATATTTTCTCGAAGGAAAATAAAATTTATAGAAGGGTAAAAAATGTAATGTGAGAAATTTTTTTTATATGAAGTAAATTTTCGACCTAGAAGCACATGAAGAAAAGAAAATATGTGACCAATCATGACCCTTAAGTCTGAAACTTGTCTCTTTGATAAATAGAATGACCGCTTGACGAATCGTCGACAATGGAAGTGTGAGAGACGGTCTGAGGAACAGATGAGACGACAATGGGTTCTCTAATACCATCTGAAAGAGCATTTCTCTCGCCTTCACTTTTGTTGAAAAGCTTTTTCCTCGACGACGATCAAAAGCTTATTACCGGGATTTACAAATATAAAACACAAATCTTTTTAACTAGAATAGAAAACATTTTAATACGCTCATACAATGAAATTTGTTTGAAATTTGTAGACACTTGAAATGCTTTCTAGAGTTCTGAATTTTTTTTTAAATAGAAATTTCAATGAAAATCCCATTATTCAGATAGTAAAGTTAACTGAAAGTTAATTTCTACTTTCTACATTTTTACATTGAATTTCGTTTTGACTTTTACTTTCACTTTGATGATTGAATCAGTAGAGTCATCCTGTTCTTATAGTCGGGCTCTAACAGATTTCGAACAATAAACGTAATGATTTGTGCCAGTAACCATATTTCCGACGCTGATTTTTTAAAATTCTCACGTAGAAGATAAGCTGATTTAAACTTTGGAGGGCTTTCATCAACTTCTGGGTAACCATAATCAAAGGCGGCTATGCGTTTATTTAACTTTTTAATTGAGATATTCGGAAGAATGACTTTTTGTATGAAGTGCTGTAAAGTCCGGAGTAAAATTACAAGGAAGAAATTATGCACTAAATCGGGTTGTGACCCCTGAATGATGTGATATCCATCAACTTGATTTAAAGTAGTTCGCCTATTAATTCCATATTTTGTCATTAAAGCTTCCTTTTGTCGCCCTTGTTTTTCTTCTATTACGCTAACCCAGATCTCATGATTCTCAGGAGTACGTAATAAATTTGGATCTTCTTCGACCATCGTGTGTATTTTTGTGATATCTGCAAGATAAGTTCGGCACGAATGCTTTGTCTTACCAAAAGATTTTTTAAATCCTCCAAACACTAAAAAAAGTGAAAACAAATAGAACAGTTTCACTATTGACTGTTGTGCAGCGCTACTTGACGTTCAAACTCACATCTCAATCAAAATTGGGCGAGTTGCTCTCTTAAACTTAAACACTACTCTTAAACTTAAACTTCAACACTACCAATGGCGTTGAGTGAGCGGCTGCTTGACAGATAGTTCAGCAGCTCGATGAAAAAGGACAGTTACTCTCCCAAAAATAAAGTGAGCTGTGCGTTTCTTTTTAAGGCAGCACTTTAGCACATTGAACGAACAGTTCTACCAACAGTTTTTCAGTGAACTCACTTACTGCAAGATTGTTTCCAGTAGTGGCTCCAGTAATCCTTTTGGTCCATTAAAACCTACCAGGCACCAGCATTCCAGTAAAATTGGCTTCAATATAGAAATTAAAACATATCGCTTGATATCATCATATTTTATTATCCCGACTAAATAAATGAACAGTAAATTAGAGCGATACATAGGATGATGTATGAACGATGAAGCATATGTATATTATACCCAGTTTTTGTTATGTCTAGAAGTTTTGGAACCGAACCCGACTTCATAGTAATAAAGTAAAATATTATGATGATCACGATTTTTTAAAAGACTCATTTCAATAATTTGTTCCATTACAATGTGATGAAAGAACTCCTTCCTGATAAACAAAATCACCAAAAGTTCCGTGGTAAGTTCCATTTTTCAAAAAATTTGCTAGGACCTCTGTTAGAGGAACACAATACATTTCATCTAGAGGTGTGCATTTAATCGAGTCGAACCGAATATTAATCGACTCGAGAATAGGAGATAATTCGATTCGAACTAGTCAATTCGAAAATCGGCGTTTTGAATTTCGAATTGCACAACTCGACTCGGTCTACTTTCGATTCGAATCGGCCAATTCGAAGTTTCGAATTGCGAATTGCACGACTCGACTCTGTTAACTTTCGATTCGAATCGGACAATTCGAAATTCGAAGTTTCGACTTTCGATTTGCTCGACTCGACTCGATTTTCGAATCAAGTCAGCCAATTCGAAAATCGTAGTTAGACTTTCGAATTGTTATGTAATGTGCTATGATGTGTTGCAGTATTTTGTGCAATTCGAAAGTCGGTAGGCCTTTGGTAGGCCTTTCTTTATTATTAAGGGGTTACGTACAGTTAGAGCTTCAAAAAAGCTGTTTTTTTAGGAATTTTTTGTGGCCACACTTTAAAATAATAAATAACAAATCTTTTTCCACATAAAATATATATATTTCAAGAAAATTTTCTGAAAATATAGTCTATAAATATAAAGAAATGTGCGAATGATAGAACATTTGCGTTAGCTCCTTAAATAAAAATGGTTTCGCGGTGATCACACTATCTCTTGACTGGATCATCTAAAATCAAATCGCAAAGAAGAAATCGTTAGGTAATGATATAATGCGGTACTTGTACGAAGGGATTTGAAAATTTTTGATTTTTCACAAAATGGCGGATGTTAAAAGTCAAAAATTGTTTTTTGACCAAAATTTTACTCACATTTTCAGCTATAAAAAAAAATTATTGTCAAAAAAAAATCCTTCGTTCAAGTACAGGCCAATCATATAACAAATAAGCAATAAAAAATTCAAACCGATCGGTAAAGCCGTTCTCAAGTTACAGTGATCACCGACTCCCAAAACATGGTTTTGAGAAAAACGAGTTCAAAGTTTTGAATCCCGCCGCCTGACCACTGTAACGGCTGAGACGGCTCCATTCAAAATTCTATATCTCCATAAATAATAGTCCGATTTGTCTTAAATTTTCAGTGAATACTTTTGAAATGGTATACTTTTAGAAAATGCATTTTAAAAAAAATCGATTTTTTGAAAATCCTAAGTGTACGTAACCCCTTAATAGCACTACCGTACTATATTAATCGTTTTCCTAAAATATATTTTTTTGGAGTTACAACATCAAACTGAGTTTCAAAGTATTTATCCTGCTTATGTTTTTTATCCCAATTGAATATGCAATCAATAGATTGTATTTCGTTATCAACATTGAAATACTCCCGAAGATTTACATTCGTTTTTTCTTGTAGAGCTTCCTCAACTTACGCCAAAGCGATAGAAACGTAAGTTTAAACAATAACTTGTAAGATAATTTTTTTATTTTGTCTTCGGATAAATTCGTTGATGACCTTAACATTAGTAGAAGTAACGCAACTGCTCTTTTCCAAGGATTATTTTCTTCAGGTTGCATATCGTCATCGACTTTATTATCACTTTCCTCATGTGTGATGATTCTACTCTCATCGTTTGAATCTTCATCATTTTTAGAACTGGAATAATAAGATTCATGTTCCTCGATTACTTCGGAAATTTCTTCTTCGACTTTCAATATTCTTCTTTCAGACCCCATGGCCAATATTTCGACGTTCACAATTTCTGTAACTAAGTCCACATTCCCGAAAGATCCTCCACGCAGTACGAAAAAAAGATACATTGATTATTTTTGCGATTTCCCAAAAAAGGGAGTCGATTTCATACCACCCTTTTTGAGACAATCAAAAACTTAAATTTTTACTTTTTTAGATCTCTTACTTAATGTGATTCAGAAACCTTGGAAATTGTAGCTGAAAAGAGAAAAATATTTCTTTTATTGAAACAAAATTTTTACTAAGTCAAAGAAACACATTTTTGAAACCATTTTAGCTGGCCAAAAGGTGTAAGACGTTTTCATAAATTAAAGCACTTGAAACCTGTTACCCGAGGGTTTTTGAGGTCGCTGATTACGAATATGAAATCAGATTTTTGTTACTTTTTACATTTTATGATTTAACACATTAAAAATAAGTAAGTGAATTTAAAATTAATTTCCCAGGAGGTAAAACTTTTAAATTCTAACATGTAATATAATTTTATTTTTCTTAATTTATTAATTGTTATGTCTCAGAAGGAAAATAAACATATCCCAAATTATATATATTTAAAATGTCCGGCATCGGTGATCCAAACCTAATTTATTCACAGAGCGGAAGGCTCTGATTTTAATGGACAGGTTTAGGAAAAAGGAACTGTTAAATTAAATTTAAATTATTAAATATTAAGATGATGAAAAAAACCGATCACTCCGATCTCAGCCTAGGAGGGACCGAATTATTTATTTGACGTTGATGTCGAGATAATGCAGTCCTTAGACAAATAGAAATGTGGCTCGTAGTAAAAATTATTTTCTTTAATAAATTTGACTAGGACGAGACTCAAAGAAGGCACTTGGTACTTGAAGAGATTTTCTGGATTGGAGTTAAAGAACAAACTCAATGACAGAACACAACTGGTTAACTTGGTGGCGGTTGCGGGACTGACACGAAGAACGCACCCGAGTCGAAATTTAGACCCTACTTAGCCTCTGAAAATGTAGGGCTTATTCAGGTTTAGCAGTCGTAAAGTAGGGTCTGATTTCAATACAATTTTTAAAAACTAGACCCTCCTTTGACTCCCAAAACAGGCTGAAATTTGCCAATCTTCCATTTGGAGAAGCAAAGGAGGGTCTACTTCTAAGAAACCTATACCGTACTTTTATACCTCGCAGACCCTACTTTCATACTCCTAGACCCTACAATTAGAAAAAGAAAAATTTGAAGATTTGCTCAGATTCAATTTAAGCACTTGGGATGAGTAAAAGTGGAATTTTATGTGTTTTATAGCGTCTATATACACGAAGTGTATATAGACGCTATAAAACACATCAGTATTTATGAATTTGGAGTACTTTTTGCATTTGCAGTGTTTCAAGTAATGCATTAAAAAATAATTCAAATTTTTCTTTTTCTAATTGTAGGGTCTAGGAGTATGACAGTAGGGTCTACGAGGTTTAAAAGCTACGGTATAGGTTTCTTAGAAGTAGACCCTCCTTTGCTTCTCCAAATGGAAGATTGGCAAATTTCCGCCTGTTTTGGGAGTCAAAGTAGGGTCTAATTGTATTAGAATTAGACCCTACTTTACTGCTCCTAACACTCAATAGACCCTGAAAATTCAGGGTGAAAGTAGGGCTTAAATTTCGACTCGGGCAGGTATCTGAATACAGGGTGATTTCTAGAGTGACGCAAAGAATACGCGAAGTTGATTATTCAGTGGTGATTTCTGGACTATCGCGAAGAAGACGCGAAGTTGATTCGGTGGTGACTTCTGGACTGAAAAATTTGGTGAGGATGGCACCTTTTATACAGTTTCTCCCAATGGAACAAAATGTTAATGCCACCAACTATAATTGCTTCTGGGTCAGTTTTTTATTGACTTAATTTGGGCACATGTGCTTAGTCCCTGTATTAGACAGGTGAGTGACCCTATAGCAGAATGCCAACGTTGACGACTATATTTGGTAACTATTGCTCAGGTGTAAGACTATTGGATCGAAGTTGTTTGGGTTACAAGAAAAGGAGGATTCAGATTTTAACTTTACAAAATATTAAAGTATAAATACGTCGCGATGACGTGACATAATCAAAAAATTATATTTAACATTCGTTATAGGTACATGCATTTTTAAGTTTATATAGGTATTGAAACAAAAGTACTTCAATCCCCCTCGAAATTCTTTATCAAGGAAAAAATTACTACCAATGTGTTTAAAAACTATTCGTATACACCTAAAATCGTTAATTTTATTTTGACGCAAAAATAGTGTAAGTATACTTTTATGTTTATTTTTTAATAACGAATAAAGAGCATTTAATTTTTGAAGAGTTTTCTTAATCAAAGAAAGATTTCCGGACAGAGTATAACGAGGCGACAAATAGAAGAGGCGGTCTGGTATTTAGTATGTACGTGTTGGCTGACGTAAAGAGCCCCTCTTAAATTCTTTGACTTTAATTAACGACATTATTCTTTTTGGCGGGTTCGCAATGTTACCCCTGCTTCCATCCGTACCATTTTCAGCCGCAAAACGACGCTTTTCCTTTTTCTGCCACTTACAATGCTTCTTTTTTTTCTTCTTTTTTCTTTCCTTTTATTACCCAGCTGCAGAAAAAAAACTTCACACGTGTCTCTCTTTAGTGCATTTTTAGAAAAATACTTATTGTAAAATAATTAGAAATAAATTTTCTGTTTTTTTCACCAACTAATTATTGTTCTTTTTATTCTTGCGTGAAGATTTAAAAAAAGAAATATAATTTTGTAGTAATTATTGTAATAATTTTTGTAAATAATTACAAACGTAATTAAACTATTATATTTTATTTTTAATCCTTTTTCTAGTGGACAATGTAATTTCATTTCTTTTCAATTTTTTCTTCGATTAATTATTAAATGAAATTAAATAAAATTAAGTAATATTGATTTATTATAAAAAGAAAATAATTTTACAATATGTTGATATTAAATTTTTAAGTTATGATAATTTTTATTTAAATTTCTTTGTCTCCATTCATTGAATTATATAAATTTTTTCCATGTTAGGAATATTATTACTATTATGCGAGAGAATGGGAGATGAAAATATATGAAATTTACCGTGAAAATGGGAGAAAAAAGAAGAATAGTGAAAAACGTCATTACATTATAAATTTCCTTAGGGCATTTCGATTCTCAACCCATATATCGCATTTTCTTTTTTTTCTGAATAACCAATGAATGTTTTTATTTTTTTTACTCTGTGAATTGAATGTCGGATAAAAGCATAAATTTTTAAATTTGTAAAACAGTGTTCAAGAACAGATTTTTCAGATGGAAAGAGTTTTATAAAGTAAATAAATTTTTTTTGCTCTTATTTTGTGCTCCACAGTGAGTGTTTCATAGAGAATGTTTTTTCTAGTCTACAATTTTATTGTAAACTTAGCGTAAACTTTATTAATAATTAATAGTAAAAAAATTAATCCGAGTATAAAATGAGAGAAGCTTGTTAAAGCAGATTTAAGTCAGATAGCATTTTTTAATTTTTAATTTCAGAATCAGTAGTTAAGGCGAATTTTAGTCACAGAGAGAATAACAATTTTATTAAAATAAACTTTTTCATTTCTCACTGAGCATTTATTTTGAAAATTTTGTTGGCTAAATTGAATAGAAAATAATTGAAGCAAAAAAATTGATTGTATTTGAAAGCAAAAAATTATTTTGCATTTTATGGGACGAGGAGACGAAATCGATAAAATCGAGAATCCGAAACTGTTCTCAACTAGTTGCATCCGTTACGTCCCCGAGAGTAACGTACATTTACCAAGTCTCGTGCGAGTAATTTGCAATTTCCGAGTATAGTTCATAATTATGGAATTGCAGAATGCTACGCTCCGTTAACTGGTTTTTAGAGTCTGCAAAGCAGTCGCGGCAACTAATCTTGTCCTGGTTCTACAATTATTGTTTCGAAGCGACGAATTATAATATTTCAATTATAATGGTGAATTTACTTTTTCTAATGATCTTTTAAATCTTCCATTTCATGAATATTAAATGAAATTGCGTTTGTTTATAATTGTTATAGAAATAAATATCTTTGTATTAATATTAAATATCCCGAGAACAGTAATTTTGAATCACTGATTCTAAAATTATAAATTTATGGAAATATGCTTTCTAATTAAAATTTATTTTTACCACTGATTTTCAATCTCGATACAGATTCGTAATATCTTTGTCCGACTATAATTGATTTTAACTACTAATTTTTTAATAACAACTGTTTCGAAATGCCTTTTACAACTGAAATTGAAATTAAAAAGTTATTTTCAAATTACAAGGGATTAAAAATTGTGTGCCTGACTAAAATTGACTTTGGATAATAAAGATTAAATTAACTAAAATAATATTATAATTATTATAATTAACTAAATTATCATTAACTACTACATATTTATTAAAGCTTTATCAAAATTTTGTGTCAAACTAAAATTGACTTTTACTACTAATTTCGAATTTTTAAAAATTTACAAAATTCTTTTTTGTTACAATTTGTTGATTAATATATTATAAAAAAATAAAAATAACTATTTATTTAGTATAAAAATAAAGTAGAAATAAGTAATAAGTAAACAATAAAATAATAAATTAAATAATAAGTATGAAGTAGTAAATTCGATCAATAGGAAGGTAAAGTATAAATAATATTTATAGCATTTTTAAAGTTGCGACGTTTCGACAGTTTGGTTCACTGTCTTCATCAAGCTAAATTTATTTAATAATAAAACCAATTAATAATATTACAACGAAACACAATAATAACCCGAGTCGAAATTTAAGCCCTACTTTCACCCTGAATTTTCAGGGTCTGCTGAGTGTTAGGAGTAGTAAAGTTAGGGTCTAATTCTAATACAATTAGACCCTACTTTGACTCCCACAACAGGTGGAAATTTGCCAATCTTCCATTTGGAAAAGCAAAGGAGGGTCTACTTCTAAGAAACCTATACCGTACTTTTAAACCTCGTAGACCCTACTTTCATACTCCTAGACCCTACATTCTAAAAGAAAATTTTGAATTATTTTTTAATGCATTACTTGAAACACTGCAAATGCAAAAAGTACTCCAAATTGATAAAACACATAAAATTTCACTTTTACTCATCCCAAGTGCTTCAATTAAATCTGAGCAAATCTTCAAATTTTTCTTCTTCTAATTGTAGAGTCTAGGAGTATGAAAGTAGGGTCTACGAGGTTTAAAAGTGAAAGTAGGGCTTAAATTTCGACTCGGGAAAACACATATATGTATAAATTAATAATACCTGAATGTACTAAAACTTTATCATAGTGCAACTATGTCAACATAAATAAATTACTTTTAAAAACACATACGACACAATTTAATTAAAACATATAAAAAAAACCGCTGCCAAGTTGTACATTTTTTTTATAATTTTGGTGCTCATTTCATGAACACTTTGCTTCCTCATAGAGATAAAAATAATAGAAATATATAAATAACTTTTTATAAATATGGTAAAAGTGATTGAATTTTGGGTCAATCAATGTATTTTTAAATACCCTACAAGATAGTTATAATAGTTTAATAGTTAAATACAAATTTTCAAACAAAAAGGTTGAGAAAAGGTTATTTTCCACAATTTTTGGTTTTTAAAATACCAATAATTTCGAAATTTACTATCGAATTAGGTTCAAAAATAGGTCAATCGAAGCATTTTTAAATGCTCTACAAGTTGGTAACGATAATTTTTAAAGACTAAGACTTAGAATTTGTCCGAGACTAAGGCTTAAATTAAGACTTTATCCGAGACTTAGGCTTAGACTAAAACTTAGACTTTGTCCGAGACTTAGGCTTAGACTAAGACTCGCTTTGACTTTCTTTGACAAATCGTTGGCTTGGTTTTTGATTCGAAGTCAAATTTCATTCATAGCAAAAAATAACACCAAAATTCATTATTTTTCTTTTTTGGTGTTAATTTAATCTGCAACGCTTTTTAATGCCTCACAATTTACTGTGAACTTATGTTTGAATTAAATATATAATTCCTTTTTAAATGAACAAAAAAATATGTTTGCATTAAACTTAAATATATTTGACTGTATAGCAAAGATATTTTAAGTTTGATTTAATCAAAATTTGTTTGGATCAAATTAATTTGTTTTCTCAGTGTAACTTTCCATATATTTATCAAATAGAGACAAGTAATCGGTTCTTTGAATTAAATAAATTTTCTTTTCAGTGTATTAATTATGTATGAGTGTGTGTGTAGTTGAAGTAAACTGTAATTATAGTGTTTCGTTCAATCGAGCGATGTATTGTCAGAAACGGCCGTGTAATCCTGGAAATAGGTTCTCTATAAGCAAGGAATTACGGCCATCCACGACCTAAAGGACCTGCTCGAGACATGTCCTGGATGATATATTCCCTAACAGTCCACAAGGTCTTGGTACGCGAAACGTTTCCCTCGTACCAAAACTGCGCTCTAAACTATTGAAAATTATGTCCTCTCTCTCTTATCTCTCCACCCGCACTGCGCGGGATACTGGCCCTGACCCTTCACTGAACTTGACTCTAAAGCCTGGAAAGATAATTCAAATATCTATTCAAACTTTGAATTCAAAATCAACCATCGTATATAATTGTTAAGCGTCTCTCATAATTAGATGTAAACTATTGTCCTACAAATTTAAAACAATTGGACATAATCATTTATATTCTTCTAATTAATTAATACATTATAACAAAGAAGTAATTCCTATAAATAACAAACAGTTCTTTGTAGGGAAAAATTATTTACGTTCAAGTTAAGTTAACATTAAGCAAAATTCTCTTTAAGAATGGAAACTGACGTGGATCTCTTTCGATCGGAAAATAAGTAGTAAAAGTAAATTTTAGTCAGGCAAGAATTCACTAAGTACGTTTCATTTATAAATAAGTAATTAAAGTCGTTTTTAGACGATCAAAACATTTCTGAATCTTTCAAATTACGAAATCAGTAGTAATAACCAATTGTAGTCAGACAAATATTTTCTAAGAACTTTTTAATAAAAAATAAGTAGTTTATGTAAATTTTAGTCTAAATTTCAGTACAAATCATTTTTTAATTAATTTTAGTCAAATGATTATAAATAAGTATCGTTACTTATTCTAAAATTTCCAATCTCTTTTAATAGCAAATTAACATTAGCAAATGTTTATTGTTCAAAGTGTGTGAAAAATAAAAAAAAACTTTGCTTCTTTCATGGTTGCCACAAAATCTAGATTTCAAAATTCCAGGCTTTTCCAGGTTTTCCAGGTTAAAAATATTAAAAATTCCAGGTTAAAATTTAGGAATTATTTGTGATGAAAAAACAAGTATTTTACAAAACAATGTTAACAATATTCATTATTATATAGTTATAAATTATTGTTCTCTTAAACAGTTAAAATCACAGGCATGTTTATGTTTATTTTTCTGAAAGTGATACTTTTGATATTCGATTTTTCAATTTATTTTTTTTTAAATTATATGGTTTTTTCTATTGAAACTACTTTATTTCATACTCAAAAGTAAGAATTTTTTTATAAATATTATATAGAAAAATTAAACATCAGACCATTAACTTTATTTTAATGTGCATTCACATTTTTTTATAATATTTTTAATGTATAAAAACATCATTAATCATCGTGAAGTAATTTTAACTTAAACTGAAGACAAAATTTAAACATTTTTATCACATATAAAACGGAGGTACAAAAATTTTTAAAATGCACATAATGATAGAAAAACATTGTATTTTTTAACACTATTTTTAAAAAATTTTTAAGAGTTTGAAAAAAACCATAAAAATTTAGTTCTCTTATAAATTATAAATTCTTTACTATAAAAATGGTTAATAATATTATTAGAGAGTAGATTCTATAAAATTAATCGAGATATCAAAAATGTCACTTTCAGAAGAATCAGCCATAATTAGAACATTGAAGTCATGTCTAAATTAAATAATTTTTATCTTTAAACTTTGTTCAAAATCTTGAACAGAAAGCAACTAGTAACAAAAAATTTTGACAATCGTAATACTAATAAAGATATAAAATCCTTTTTTTAGAACAATCGTAACAACATTTTTCACAGTTTCAGTCAATAATTAAAAAAAAAAATAAATTAATTTAAAGAGAAAACATGGAAAAGGGAAATTGCATGTTAACATTTTTAAAGAAAAAAAACATGTTGAATGGAATTTTTCTTAATATCTTTCATTAACCCAAAAAAATTCCAGAAATTCGTTCAAATTCCATGCTAATTCCAGGTTTTCCATATCCTTTTTCAATTTCCATGCTATTTCCAGGTTTTCCAGGTTTTCCAGGTTGTGTGTCAACCATGTTCTTTACTTAAATTTTACAATTTGGATTTTTTTTAATTGAACTATTTTTTCTGTTTACAGATATTCAAGAATTCTACGAATTGACACTCCTGGATGAGTCGAAATCAGTGCAGCAGAAGACTGTCGAGACGATTCGAATTGCTGACAAGTGGGAGGCAAGTGATGGACCAATTACGCCGACTTATGCTCAAAATGACGTGAGTGTTATTAAATTCCACTAAGTAAAAATAATAATAACAAAATAATTAATTTTTCTATTTATTTATTAAGAACTTAATTTATCCAGCATAATATTCTATTTGGATAATTAGCAAGAATTAATTCATAATTTAATTTCCCATTTAGATAATAATTTTGAAATTAATATTTTTCATTTAAATATTGCAGTACGGGAATTAATAATAATAGGAGACAATTGGTGTAGAAATTATTAAACAAAAGAGTCAATATAGAATTTTCTTTTGTGTGTACAAATATATTAATGGTCCATTGTGGTCTATGCAATTAGCGTTAGTAATTATAATCCACGAGACGATTGGTTGAAATTGCAAATATCATGATAGAACTGTCGATCAATTCTGTTGGCCAAGATTTTCATTTTAATTGCTAATTGTTCTCACAATAGTGAAATGTACACACCTACAAACTGCGGAGCATTTAATAAACTTTATATATTAATTGGAAATTAAAAATAATTACTACTATAATGAGAAAAAAGCAAATTTTCAGCTCTTTTTATATTTTTAGGCACAATTTCATTTGTTCAGTTAGTTATTTATTTTTATTCGTTTCATTAGTTTTCGTTATTTTATGAATTTAATGAAATTCTTTAATTCTGTAACTTCCTCTATAGAATGGAATATTCTTTTCATACTGTTGGAATATTCTAACAGGGTATGCCATTAATAAAATAATTAATCGTAATTAACTTCACTACGTTCCATAAAAAACAAATGTTTCATTAGAATATTAGTAATATTTCAAAAGAATATTTCATTGAAACATGAAGATTTCACAAAAATATTCTATTACAATATTGGGAATATTCCAAAGGAAAAATTCCATTTAAACATTCGGAATATTTTAAAGAAATATTCCATTTGAACACTAAAGATTTCATAGGAATATTCTATTGAAACATTAGAAATATTCTCAAAGAATGTTCAATTGAAACATTGGGAATATTCCAAAAGAAACATTCCATTTAAACATTCGGAATACTATAAGGAAATATTCTATTGGAACACCAAGAATATTCTAAAGGAATATTCAATTAAAATGTTGGGAATATTCCAAAAGAATATCCAATTGGATCATTGGGAATATACAAAAGGAATATTCCAAATTCACACATTAGGAATATTCTCAAAAAATATTTAATTGGAATGTTAGGAATATACCAAAGGAATATTCCATTAAAACATTCTATTGGAACACTGAATATTCCAAAGGGATATTCAATTGAAACATTGTTAATATTCCAAAGGAATATTCAATTGAAGCATTAGGAATATTCGCAAAGAATATTCAATTGGAACATTAGGAATATACAAAAGGAATATTCCACTTAATTCATTCATTGTAACATTGTAAATATTCTTACGAAATATTCTATTGGAACGCTGGAAAGTCTATTCTATCCAAAGGGAATATGGACGGAATATTCATTTGTAATATGGATGAAATATTCCCAGTATTCCAATAGAATATTCCAGGAATTTTAATAAAGTATTCCCTGCTGTTGGGATTATATTTTGATTAATTTTAAAAATCCATTTAGAATATTCGAACGAAATTTGTCTGACTAAAATTCAGTTGAACTACTAATTTAAAAAAAGTCACATTTTTATTATTATTATTATTATTATTATTATTATTATTATTATTATTGTTATTGTTATTGTTATTATTGTTATTATTATTAAAACGCTATTAGGTCATTAATAGCGGATTTTTAATAAACTTTCTTTAACTCTCTTGAGGAAAAATTATCTTGATTTCTATCGTAATTCATTTTTAAAGCTCTTTCCTTATTGTTCAGGAGAGCAAAAGGTACACGTTATAAACCTGTCGAAGAGTTACAACCCTTTTAAAACGGTCGTTAATTTTCGATAACGGTAGAGAAACGAGCTTGAAGGACAAAGAGCCGTAACTATTAAAAAACTAAAGTAGTTTGTCAATAGTATAGAAAAGCATATAGATAGTTACAACAAAAATTCTATATAGCTTCATATAGCGTCTCTTTAATGAAATAGTTATTATATTCTCAAACTTTTTGTTCAAAAATACATTCTCTCTCTCTCTCTCTCTCTCTCTCTATCTCTCTCGATATCTATCTAGAGTTGTAAAATTTTATTTTATCAAATCTTATCGACAATTTGAAATGAAAGATTTTGAAAAGAATTTTAAAAAATCATAAACAATTCAGAGAATGATAAGAAAGTATGATTTTACATTATAAAATAATTCTTCCATTGGGACGAAATATTCAATTCACATTTCGCGAATATTCCATTGGAACATTGTGAATATTCCTCTGGAATATTTCGTTGAGATTTTGTAACATTTTTTTTATTAGTAGATATTATCTGATAATATAAATTTTCACTAATATTCCTATATATAATATTTATATAATATGCCAAAGAAATATTCCTTCTGAATTTTTATTACAATATTTCAAGTCAGTATTTCTTCATTTTTCTAAAAGAGTATTCGAAAGGTAGGACAAGTTAGTAATTTTTAAAAAATGTTGATGAAATATTTCCAATGTTTAAATGGAATATTCCGTGGAATTTAGGATCGTTTAAGACTCGACATTTTCTTCGAAATTTTTACAAAAAAAGTTGAATAATATTTTTTGTGGGTGTAAAGTTTGTAAAATTGAAATGAACGAAAATTCTTTATTACAATTATTTTATTTAAGTAAAAATTAAAAGTGTATTATTTTGAATGTTTTTTAAAGACTATTATATTTTTACTATTTGCTTTTATTTATTCCTTTGATATTTACATTTATTGTTCTGTTTCGTGTATTAAATATTCTATTTTCCATATTTATTGTTGTTTTCTCTATTTACTGTTATGCTAATCATATTATATCATATTAAATAATAATAACAATAATAATAATAATAATAATAATAATAATAATAATAATAATAATAATAATAATAATAATAATAATAATAATAATAATAATAATAATAACTTTTGTCTATTTTAATTTTTAACTAAAGCAAATTCTCAATATCTATTTTTTTAAAAAAAGTAGGGTAAGTCCGGTGGAGATGATCAATTTAAATATTTTATAGAATTTTTAATATTGTTATTTTTAACTCAATTTTTAATTTCATGTTTCATTAAGAACTACACAACCCACACTACTTTAACATTTCCAAAAAATTAAAGAAGAAATTATTTTATTTATTTAATATTTTGATGTTTACTTCTAATCGTGTATTATTGAGTAAGATGGCAATTAATAACTTTTATTTTAATTTTTTTATGTTAATTGTACACTGAGAAAACAATATATTTGAATCAAACATAATTATATTTAAAATGTGAAAGAAAATTTTTTAAAAATCTAATTATTATTATCTTTGTTATACACTCAACCAAAAATTATTTTAAAATTTAAATTAAACATAATTTTATCTAATATTTCGTTATTTTAATGTTAAGTGTTTAATGTTCAATTATCAATAAAAATTTAAACAAAAATCGCTTTTTATAATTTTGACAATCTTTTGATAAAACTTAGAATCATCTCCCTCGGATTTACCCTAATAACTTTTGTGTATTAAAATTATATTTTTTCACTAAAGTAAATGCTCAATATCCCTTATTTTTTATGAGTATAGTGATTTTCGAAAATATATTAAAAACAGAAAGAAAATTATTCATTTGATCGTTCAAAATTAGCATAAAAAAATGTAAGATATAATGAAGTAAATGCTAATTTTTTTCCCAATGAAATATGAAAAAACGAAAATTTAAGATAAATTGAGTTTATAATAACCCGGTATGTTTAAATTAAAGTAGAATAAATGTGACTTATGAAGTTTATTTAGTGTCTATTTATAAAAGTTGGCGAGGAGATAAATGACGAGAGGAAAATATTCTCGAGTCTTGAATTTTCGCGGTTGATAGGTTGAAAAGGAAGTGAACAAGCGTTGACAGCCCATTTATGCCAGGAGAGTAACGTTAAATGCTCCCATGGGGATACAATGCTTTCCACTGGTTAGAGAGATAACGTAGATATATATATATATACACATATATATGAGTACACACGTACTTGAGCTTGCAACTCGAGAGAGGGCACACGCACTTTGCTTGCATGTGTGTATTGTGGTCTGTCAGGCATTATCAGTTGCATATTGTAGCTTTGATGAGCCCTTGTCAGCCCATCAGGGTTACATCTAAGATTACAACCACATATTCCGTCATAGTTATCATCTACATAGATACTTCCTCCTTACAAACAATAAGCTATTTGTGCAATTTGAATTCTGCAACAAAAAATAGTTCATCAAAAATCAACTCTCAACTCCTGTTAACTCTGGTACCGTCAACTGAGGCTATTTTGTGCACGCGAGGTTTTTAAGTATTTTAATTTGCTATTTTTTTAAAACAAAAGTTCAATTATATCACAATAGAGGACACTAAATGTTATTATTTAATTCATTGTCAGTTAACAGAAAAAATATTCGTAAAAACTGAAGATTTGTGTCTAAAATTTTAAAAGTTCTGAAAAATTATACCAAATTCCCTATAGAGTTTTAGTATGCCTCATAAACTGTGCTTAATCATTAAATATTTTTGAACTAAGTAAAATTATTGCTCTTAATGTATTAATCAATTAGCAAAATTACTTGATTGAATAAATGAATATTATTAACATAAAAATACCTAATATTAATTGAGCCAAATAATTTGTATTTTTATCAAATAAATAAACTAATAGTTTTAAATAACTAATTTATTATCGTTTTGTTATACAGTCAACCAAAAATTATTTTTGAATTAAACAATAATTTTGAATCAACACATAATAAGTTTGATTCAATAAAAATTACGTATCATTCAATTATAAAATATTTTTTTTTCCCAGGTAAAAATAATCAGTACGAATTTCGAACGAACACTGAGAAAACATTACACTTAATTTAAATAGAAAAATAATTTTAAGTGATTTTGTTAAATTTAAATTGGTTTATAAGCTTAATCCCAATATATAGAAAATATCTACTGCTTTGATTCAAAAATATTATTTGTTTGAATAATTATATTTAACCCCTTCACAGTCCAGTGAAAATAAAGTTTTTGTATCAAAAATGTTCAAAAAAAAATTTTTTTAAAAATGACATTGTCATATTGTATGTTTTTGGGGTCACTGAATCAAAATCCGTGGTCAAAACTTCAAAATTCAAAATGGCGACCAAAAATAAAGTTACACTGAGAAAACTGGAGTATTGGACTAAACATCTGGAGGGACAAATCGTTGATATTTGAGAGTTAGCTATTGGATAACAATCTAAATGTTCAAATACACCATTGACAGATATTCGTGCCATTTCTCTTGGAGGGAAAATGAGTTTATAACAGAGGGACAAATTAACCATCTTGAGAAATCCCTTCCTTATCCGGCGCGAAATGAATAAATATGGCAACCTAACCCCTAAATTAAATACATAAAATGTCAGAAAAATAATTTCGCGCGCATCAGATCGTACACATTTTCTGCGCAACTTTTAACCCTCAGATATAATGGGAGAGAATATACAAGTAGATTTCCATTATCAATTCAAAATTTATTTTAGAAGGACTATTTAACTCTCTTCATAAGCAAAGGAAACATACACTTTTTGAACCTCTGAATTTGACTCTCCAGTTTTCTCAGTGTAACGAATTCCTTAACTTTAAAATTTTTTAGTTGCTATTTTGAAGCCATCATTTTGAATTTTGATTTTTTGACCACGGATTTGTATTCAGCGACCCCGAAAACCCCTAAATAAACATTTTTAGCTAGATTCGTTAAGTTTTAAATGTCTCTAAAAAAATAATTAATTTATATTTAATAATTGAATATTATTATTAAAATTATATTTTCAGGAAGAAGAAGAATTTCAGTTTTCAAGGAAAATATTTTTAACCAACAAATTTATTAGTTTATACCTACAATTTGCATATGGTCCAAATTTATTTCTGTCATATCTCATGTTAGAATTTTTAAAATTTGAAAATTAAAATAAAATGATCTAAAAATAACTATTTATATACAAACTATAAAACGTCTAAAGTATTTTCTCTGACAAAAGTAGATTGAAGTTCACTGATTTTAAAACTTTGTCTAAACAAAATGATTAAAATAATTTTTTGTCTGACTGAAATTGGCTTTATCTGTGGACGTCCGCATGAAAAGGGACCACTTTGTCGGTTCTAGATTCCGAGATATTCGCAATTTACTAATTTTGAAGAAAAATATTGAAATTGTTTTTATCTTTTTTTCTTAATCTACAGGGTCTACCACGTCGATTCATGCAGTTTTTATTAATTTATTGACACTCTAAGTATTTTATTTCGTTGTTAAAAAAAAAAATGAAAAGGGACCACTTTGTCGGAAATCTGTTATTTTTTCATTGTTTCAAAACGAAGGTAGGGAAAAATTCGAAACCTATTGATTTTCAATCTTAAGGGTGTTCTAGACTTAAAACAATTTTCATCTGAATAACTTCCCGGAAGAGCCGGAGAAATTCGCATTACAATTTTTAATTTCGTGTTTTTAGAAATGAAATTTTTAATGTTTTCTAAGATTTTTTATAATAAAGTCGCTTAAAAAATTTTTTTAGGTTACTTTTCTTTTCTTTGCTTGAAATAACTCTAAAAAATAACACCGAACCTTTAAATTCGTTAAATATTCCACTTTATTAATTAATCACCGTATTTTTAGAAAAGAGACCACTTTGTCGGAGATCCATTATTTTGTCATTGTTAAAAAATGAGGGGGGGGGGGAATTCGAAACCTATTGATTTTCAATCTTAAGGGTGTACTAGACTTAAAACAACTCTTATCTGAATAACTTCCCAGAAGAGCCGGAGAAATTCGCGTTACAATTTTTAATTTCGTGTTTTTGGAAAAGGAATTTTTAATTTTTTCTAAGATTTTTTATAATAAAGTCGCTTAAAAAATTTTTTTAGGCTACTTTTCTTTTCTTTGCTTGAAATAACTTTAAAAAATAACACCGAACCTTTAAATTCGTTAAATATTCCACTTTATTAATTAATAACCGTATTTTTAGAAAAGGGACCACTTTGTCGGAGATCCATTATTTTGTCATTGTTAAAAAATGAGAGGGGGGGGGGAATTCGAAACCTATTGATTTTCAATCTTAAGGGTGTACTAGACTTAAAACAACTATTATCTGAATAACTTCCCAGAAGAACCACAGATATTCATATTACAATCTTTGATTTCGTTTTTCTCGAAATGACGTATTTGATACTCTAAGCTTTAAAATTCTGTAACTCATCGAATTTTTTACCAAAAAGGTTGTAAGACCACTCAAAATTTTCCAAATTTTGTCAGGAATTCGCCCATATAGATAAGTCCAATAGTGCCAAAGTGGTCCCTTTTCATGCGGACGTCCACATCTACTGGTTTTCTCATGAGCCCTTAACTTGTGAGAAACGGCTTGTCTGGCTAAAATTGATATTAACTACTGATATCTCAAAGAAACACGTTTAGTAAAGTTTTGTCCGACTAAAACTGATGTTAATTACTGATTTCTAATTGAAAAATATTCAAAATTGTTTTTGTTTGACTAAAACATATTTTATCTACTACCGTAAGTGAGGCTAAATTCGCTCAATTTTTCAATTCTTTTTTAAATAACTTCGGGAAACGATGAAAATAAACATTGGCACTGAAAATATATAATCTTTAATCCTTTATGTTTCCTATTACTGCATAAAGAAATTAAAATATGTTGCAGAAAATTATTTATAAGCCGTTTTTTGTGAGCGACTTTACCTTTAAATGATGGGTAAATTCGCTCACCATTATTATTCTGGCAAAATATATTATAATCTGCAAAAATGAAACTAAATATTCACTGTAAAAAATTTTTGGGGAAAATTCCCCAAAATCTTGGTGACGCAATTTTAACCAAAAAAGGTAAATTTCCACCAAGAAAACTTGGGGAATTTTCCCCAAGAAAACTAGAGGAATTTTCCCTTTAAAATCTTGTGGAATTTTCCCTTTAAAACCTTGGGGAATTTTCCCTTTATAATCTTGGGGAATTTTCCCCAAAAAACTTTAGGAATTTTCCCTTTGAAATCTTGGGGAATTTTCCCCAAGAAACTCGAGGAAATTTCCCTTTAAAATCTTGTGGAATTTTCCCTTTGCATCCTTGGGAACTGTTCCCTTTGAAATCTTTGGGAATCTTCCCTTTGCAACCTTGGAAAATTTTTCTTGTAAATTCTTAGAAAATTTCTCTTTTAAATTACTTATTATGGAATTTTTCTCTTCGAACGTTGGGATATTTTTACTGTAAAATAGTACAGAATTTTTCAGTAAATTTTATCCTTTCATATTTGGGAAGATTGGTTTGTAAGGTTGAATAAATCTTGAACAAATTTTTTAAATACTGTTTATTATATTAGGTACTGTCAGTGAACGATAAGTACTTCAATTAAAAGTACTACATCTGAACTTTACAACATTAATAATTAATTTTTTGCTTTCGGATCGCAAATAGTCTTTGTGTAATGCGAAAGTTCTCCGTTTATATTGCCTTTAGGGGGTTGATTGTCCAACAACATACTGTAAAAATAAATTATTATTTACCTTTTACAATTGACAAAAAAATACATAAAAATTAGATTGAACAATAATATATTTACCAAAAACTATGAATATATAGTAGTAATAGGGTTATGACTTTTCTAATTCAATATTATATTTCATATTTTTATTTATATATTTTTAAAATAAATTAAAAAATTTTTATTTTGATTAAAATATAAAAAATACCTAAACTACTTTATTTTTAAAATATTAAAAATTAATTAAATTCTATAAGTCAATTGTTAAATTAACATTATATGGCAAAATATGAATAACTAACTAAATTTTTTGATAAAACCAAAAATAGTTTTAAAAAACTTTACAATACAATATGTTACACTTACAATATAATTATAATATATCTTTAAATATTATTTACCTTTTTAATAATTTTTAAATAATCCTTAAATATCGTTCTAGAATATTATTAAATATTGTCGAATTGTCCACTTCACTATTATACATATAACCATCACTATATATTTAATAACTTTGAATATTTTTTTCACTCAAGGTTTTACTCTTACGAAGGCTGAAAAGCAACTAACATGTAAAATCATCTTGAAAGACTTTTCGAAGAAGACTTCTTGAGAATTTCTCAAACATTCTAGCTAAATAAATTTATAAGAAAAAAACGGGTCCTGCGAGAAACTCATAAAATACGTCCCCTTGCAACGAGAAACCCTTAGGTATTGTTGGTCATCCAAAGACAAACCAGATGTGCCAAATCTTTCAAAATGAGAAAATGCTTCAAAACATTTTATACTTTTGACTAAGAGCAAAAAAATTTTAAGGCCCCCCATAGTATATATCTTTCAATAAACCTAACTATTTATGGCAATGCTTTTTTAAGTGAAAAATAGTTTATAATTGTTTGTTAAACATGCTTTATTAAAAAATTTTTTACCAAAGTATTAATTGTATTTTTAAGATAAAATTTTTACTATAAGTAGAACAAAAAATTTATGTAGTTCATAGTGAAAGTATTTTTTATTATATAATTATTAAATTATTAAAATTATAATAATTGTAAAGTTTAATTAATTTCATTTCTTCTAAATGCTTTTTCTAGTAAAAATTGTTATTTAAATTATAAATTAGACAAAGCTCATTTGTTTAAAACATTAATTTAATGAAGTATTATAAAAAAACATTTCACTGTAATATAAATATTAATTTTTTAGCCCCTAAATCATACATTTTGTAAAAATGTTAATAATTTTGTACATGCAATTTAGTAAAAATTAACCCATTTTATAAAATTTAAAAAAGTTTTTTCAACTTTGTGGAAATTTTTATTAAATTTGGGAAAATTCCACAAAGCTTTCATAAAATGACATTTTCTTACTAATATGTGGAAAATTCCCTAAAATTATATACAAATTTCCCTATAATATTGTTGAAATTTTCACTATTATGTGGAAAATTGCACAAAATTGTAGTGAAAAATTTTTTCCCCTTCGCTTTGTAGAAAATTCCCTAATATTTTATCACTTTTCCCCAAGTTTGTTCAAAATTTCACTAATTTGTGGAAAATTCCCCAAAATCGTAGTGAAAATACTTTTCCCCGTGAATTTGTGGAATATTCCACAAGGAACCTCAGGGAAAAATCCCCAAATTTTTTACAGTGTTCTTTAGAATCAATAAAGAAAAAAATTAAGAACAATATACAAAGTTATTGGAATAAATATTTAATATTGTTTTATCAATAAGTAATTAGATTCAATCATTCAATCAAACGTACTCATAACCATAAAAAACAAGGTTAAGTTTGACAGTTTAGTGCTTAAACCGTTTTAAATCGTTTAATTTTCAGTTATAAGAGTACTATTATTTAAAAAAATCGAATTATAAATTAAAGTAATTAACATACTTAAAATATCCAGGCCCAAACATCTTTTTTGTAGACTTATTTCCTGAGCGAATTTACACAACAAATTTGAATTTTTTTTTTAAATTGATTTTTTGCAGAATCTGTTTATTGCTTAAATTTTTGTGCTTTATGAAAATCATGTTGGAGATACAGGAAATGTAATGTTCAGAAGTATTCAACTTAAAAATTTTGAAGTAAAGCTTTATTCCCTACTTTTTCATACTACTTGTTCAATATGAAAATTATTCACTTGTGTTTTAAATATAATTTCTACTGAAAGTTACCAATGAATTTGCTGCAAATAAATTTTAAATTGAAGTTTAGCATTTATATTAACCAAAACAATTGTAAATCTTAAATATTTCTGTCTAAAAAGTATGTTAATCGAATTTTAAAAAATAGACATCGGTTGAGCGAATTTACCCTACATGAGCGAATTTAGCCTCACTTACGGTATTTCCTAATTGTGCCAATTTAAAAATGTTTTGTCTGGATAAAATTAAATTTAACTTCTATATTTAAATAACAATGATTTAGGATATTCTTGCCTGATTGAAATTAAAAACTAAATATGAAAATAATCAAAATGAACTGTACTTTAAAATAAATAATTTATTTATTCAAATAATATATGTAGGCTTAGAATGGGACTCGGAATGGAAAAATAATTGTTTTTAGAATAAAATAATAGATTATAAAATATAATAATAAATTGTAAAAGAAATTAGAAAATATTAAAAAAAGTAATTAATGCAAATAAATTAAATTAAATAATAAATATACAAATAAAATAATAATAGTAATAATAAATAATAAGAAATATTTATGCAGATTTCAATTTTTGTTATGTGATTGTGTGAAGCGTTATAATAAAAAAGAGGATTTTGCAGTGAAATAAATTTAATGTGGTCAGGAATGTAGGAGAAAGAAGCATCGATTTTGTTTTCTTTCTTTGCGTCTGACCACAGAGAATTTATTCTACTGCGAAAATTTCTCTCTCACGCTCGCTCGTTTATTTGAATTGAGATTCAGTGTCGCTTTTAAAATATACATTAGGCTCGATTTATATTTTTCTGAACAATCTGAAATTTCCTTCTATCTTTTCTTGACTAATTTCCCAAAAAGTCAAGAGTAAAAGTAAATATATTATTTAAAGTAAAGAAAAAAAATGATAATAAATTTAAACTGTAAATAAAATGTTCAAAAAAAGTAAAAGAAACAGAACAATTTTAAAAAAGAAAATTATGTACCTGAATAAAACATTGAAAGTAAATAAAAAAGTAAATAAAACACAGGAGTGAATAATAAAATTGAATGTGAATTTATTTTTTTTATTATTTACTTTTCATTATATTTTTCGTAAATTGAAAACAATTTAAAAAATAAAAGTACCTAAATGAAACATTGACAATAAATAAAAGAAGAGTAAATAAAACACAAGTGTGAAAAAAGTATTAAAATAATACTTTTAAAATTGCTATTTTTTGTTTTTTACTTACTTTCAGGATTTTATTTGTAAATGAAAATAGCATAAAATAAAAGTAAATAAAAACTTATAAATAATCTTAAAAATGTCAGTAAATAAAGAATTGAAAGTAAGTAAAATATAGTTGTAAAATCAAAACTAGAAATATTAAATTAAAAACTGAAAGCACAAAGAAGCTGAGAAGAAATAAAAAGATTGAATGTAAATAAAAAAATAAAAAGTAATGAGAAAAAGTGCAGTTCAACATTTTGAAAATTGAGAAAATTTCCCCAATCATCAATGCTGATTTATATCTTATAAGGGATTTGAAATAAATAAAAGTATCTCCAAATGTTTATATTCATTTCCTCTGTATTAATACCGATTTTTTCTTCTCCTTTTTTCCATTTTTTTTTTTTTGAAAAGTCCAAGACTTGACATTTTCAAGAAAATTCGAGAATGAAAAATAGAAAAAACTAAATAACCGGAAAGGACAGAGTCTAAAAGGGAAAAAGAGATACTTTAATCTTTATCTTCTTGAACAAGATCCCAATCGATTTTAGTTCTCTCGGGAAATCGGCAACATAAGGTGGTGTCTGTGTGTGTGCGTGTATGAGTGGGAAGAAGAAAAGGACACAAGAAGTAAGAAAAGAAAAGAAAGATTCCTTTGTGTTGAACTTTAACCTTACTGTGTGATTTTATACACGAACATATACAAAATAGGTGTATCGCTGTGTATTTGCAATAGGTGGAATTTTTCATTATACACCAAGATCGCCCCCTCCACTTCTCTCTTCTACTTTCTTATCTTTTGCCGTTGCATAGCCAATCTGAAAGACACGACTCGACGAATAATGGAAAACAAATAACGTATATCTATCGCGCAGCAAACTAGTGGAAAATGCTTTTCTTCCTTTACATATATTCTATATGCTACACAGAACCCAATACGATCATTCAAATTTTAAACGTTTACAGTAGTCTGGGGATTGAATGAGAAAAAGTTTTTAGAAAAAAAGAATTTCTATTCATCAATTGTTTTATATTTTTGAAACATATGACAAAATACAGTTGGTGACAAGTTACTCTGTTATTATTTTCAATATGTTTCGAAGGAAAGAATGGAATGAAAATTGTTTTTATTATGTTAGAATTTTAGTTGAATTACACATATGTGAACGTCCGCATGAAAAAGACCCATTTTGTCCAATTCCCCTATTTTCAAAATCCCAAATCCCAAAATCAACAAAAAAGGGGGATTTGAAATCTATTAATTTTGCATCTAAAGGGTGTCCTGGGGGTCGATTATGTAATATCACTCCACTTTCATTCCACTTTCACTCCACTTTCACTTCACTTTCACTCTAATTTCACTATTACTCAAATTTTATTTTTACTCCACTTTCACTTTTACTCAAATTTTATTTTCACTCCACATTCACTTTTATTCAATTTTTTTCACTCCACTTTCACTTTTACACAATTTTTATTTTCACTCCACTGTCACCTTTACTCAAATTATATTTACACTCCACTTTCACTTCACTCTCACTTTGACTCAATTTTTATTTTCACTCCACTTTGATTTGCACTTAAATAAATAGAAAAAATGGAGTTGAAAATTAATGTGAAAGTGTAGTAAAAATAAAATTTTAGTTAAAGTAAAATTGGAGTGAAAAAAAAATTGAGTAAAATTGGAAGTGGAGTGATAATAAAATTTGATTAAAAGTGAAAGTGAAGTGAAAATAAAATTTGATTAAAAGTGAAAGTGAAGTGAAAATAAAATTTGAGTAAAAGGGAAATTGGAGTGAAAATATAATTTGAGTAAAAGTGAAATTAGAGTGAAAGTGAAGTAAAAGTGGAGTGAAATTACATAATTCGAAATTTCGGCAAAATTTAAAGATTTGAATGTTAAAAATAGATCTTCTTTTACAGTTTTTAATATTTTTCAACGCCAATTTTTTTTCATGCCTATTTAAGCGAAAAGAAAAAAATTCTAGCCTCTTTAAAAGTTAAATTAAATATTTTTGATCACCTTATATGTTTTTAGATTAAAAATGATGCAAGAAAAAAAATATTACCTCATTTAATAATTTTTTTTAAAGGAACAAAATAAAGGTGGGGTCTAATAATTAATAATTAATTTTCGAGAAGGGTTTAATAAAAATACACTTCTTTTATCCTTTTAAGTCTACTTCCTATGGTGCTAAGGAAATTTTGATAAAACTAGAACCAAACGGTGCGCGTCGCGCGCCCATTCCTAGTAATTTGAGACATTTAAGAACACAACAATTATGTAAGATTATTTTACTAATTGTGTTCATAATATGTAAATTACAAAGTAGAAATACTACAGATTTTTTTCATCAGTTTATTATAACTTTTATATGTTTACTTATATTAAATTATAACGTCAAAGATGTTTTTGTTAGGATTAAATTATTCTGTGAAAAATGATTTATTAGGGGAGAGTCTCCAGTTGTGAGACACCTCCAGTTGTGATACAGTCCATTTTTTTTAACATGCAATATTAAAAAGCCGATTGGTTTATATAAAAACATTTCTTTTTATATGAGCCAACTTTTTCGTGTACGCCGAAGCGGATATATAAACTGTTTTTGTTAAATACCAACACCGTGTGTTAGTAAATGTAATGCATTTTCTTTTAGTGTTTTCCTTATATTTTGTGATGCAATATTGCATTGTTCCAATCTACAGTTAAAAATAATTTAATTTTCCTTTTTCAAAATAGCGCCAATTTCTGGGTGTGAGACACAGCATATCACCAGTTGTGAGACGGTGTCAACACCCATCTGGGCAGCATAAAAAATACGACTTTGCAGGCATACTATTTAAATGTTGTTTTGATTCTTTTTTCTAGTATTTTTGGGCATGTCAAGTGGAAAAAAGTCAATTGATTCAGAAGAAATCAATTTTAATGCTCTTGTTGAAGCTATTAAATTGTGTTTATTTGATAGTCATATTTTGGCGAATAAATATTATTATTTAGTATATAATAATATATATTATTAATATATTTAATTATTTCTACTAAACATAACGTTTTATGTCAAACTTATTAAATTTTAGCAATTTTTAATGAGTGTCTCACAACTAGAGTCATTTTTTTTTTTTTTTAAAAAGCGATGTGCTCGGAAAATGTATCGTAAAATTTTTTGAGTTTATCGAAACACTATACTTTCTTTTAATAAAAGTTGCGTATTTTTGTTACCTTTCAAAGGATGTATTTTATTTACAATTTCGTTTACCCGTTTACAATTTACGGGTCAAAAATAAAACCCGTCTCACAACTGGAGACTCTCCCCTACTATTATATATTTATTAGTAAAATTAATATAATTTCGTAAATACTTTACATGTTTTAATGTTCTTTGAATAAAGCTGAAATAAGCATCCAGTTTATTTTAAAAATATTATTGTTTTTGTTTTAAAAAAAAGAATATTTACCATTAAAATTTAATTCTAAACGTTACAGATGCTAAAACTCTAATCCAATTATTATAGCACCTATTTATTAACTTTCAGAGTTTAATTTTATACCTACCTAAATATTCTTTTCTTAAAAAAATAACATAAATATTTTTAAAATCAAATCTGGGTGCTTGTTTAAGATTCATTAAAAAAATATTAAAACATGTAAAGTATTTTAAAAATTATATTAATTTTAATATTTTAATTAAACAAAGCAAACTCAAGAAATAAAAATATAAATATTAAAATATATAAAAAAAATAAATATTTAAAAAATAATAAATAATAAATATTAAAAATAATAAATATTTAATATTTTATTATTAATATTTTATTTATATTTAATTATTTTTTAACTGATTCTAGAAAGTTACTTAAATTTCTTTATTATAGTTTAATTTTTATAAGTTTAATTGCTGAAAAAATAGATTATGTTTTAGTGACTTAGACGGGAAAGATGTTTATTTATTAATTGCAATTACTTACAAAAAGAAAAAAAAATTATTTTTATCACTAAAAAGTAGTATTTTACATAATTTTTAAAAACTTACCTAGGGTAACTGTACCAATTGTTGATGGTTTTAGGCAACATTTGACTTTGACATTTTTTTTCTCGGAAGTAAATGCACTTTAAAATTTGATTTTTGTATATTGGGACGAAGAACGAAGAACATTACCAAAAAACAAATATATTTATTTAAATATAATTGAATAATTTATAATATCGATATAAAACCTTTTTTATAGTAGATGATACAGGACAGAAAATTATTTAACTGTTTTTTAAACTTTTATAAATAAGTTAATTAAATTAAATCAATTTTGTTAATCAGACATTAATTGAAAAAATACATTAATTTAAGTCACATTAAATTTGTAAACGAATAAAATAAACTTTTATTACGAACTGTAAATATAATGGTTAATTAGAATTAAACTGTAGTACAAAATTTTTTAGTTTTAAATAATGCATTTTTTTATTAATTTTTTTCGGTCTTCCTCGTTTTTTTGGTTGATTATTTTCTGTTGGTTGTAAATTTTTGAAGCATTTTGTTTTCTTTTTCTCTGTACCTATAAATGTTTGGCATTTATGTTTGATGTTTAGTAAATAAACACTTAACCATCGATAAATGGTGCATCAGCGAAAAAAGTGACTACACCAAATTTCGAGTCATTACCTAGAAAAATGGAACTGTCAAAAAAAAGGAACCAAATACCGATGATTTGCTTTTAAAAAATATTAAATATTTTTTTTAACAAAAAAACATATATACAAAATTAATTTAGTTCTTGTACAAAATTATAACAATAATTTTGTACACAAAAAGTCATTATAAATACGTTTAATTTGCATTTCTAAAAATCTGTTTCAATAAACCTGAAGTATTAAGAAAATGGAGATTCGAGTAAATTTCACAGCTAGCAGTGAATTATAATAAATAATTATTTTAGTAGAATCGCTACGAAATTTGAATATATAAATATACAGTTGAAAATACAAAGTTCATTTAGAAATTTTTTTTGTTCTTAATTATTATATATTATACTATTTATCTAAAAAAGAAAATTATGATCCTCGACAATTGGTGCACCCTCGGCAATTGGTGCAGTTACCCTATATCCTCCTTATCCTTATTTTAATCACAAAACTTTTTTCACTTCTGATCACTTATGATATTTTATATATTTTTTACAGTTTTGTCACTTTTCACTTTTTATCATCCCATATATTAAGAATATTTTTAAGAATGATGAAGAATATTTAAGAAAAAAACACGTGTTCTTCACTTTGTGATCTGTAATATTCATCATGTATCATGTATAATACTCGCACTCGACCACGTGGAATAAATAAGTAACTTCAAAACTGCGCGCGCACAAAAATTTTAAATTATTTCAGCCAATAGCGACCGTCATCATCGTATTTCAATCACTCGCGACCGTCATCAAGTCATTTTAACAACCAATCACGATTCACGACCGTCACTCTCAAACTCCAGACAAAAAAATAGCTGTTTTTCTATTAAGGATAAAAAAATTTTACCCATTCAAGTGCAGAGAAATGGAACAAAGGATTTTTAAAATCAGAAAAATATTTTACTTTAGGTTCAATCCATTATACTTCACCTAAAGTCATTGCAACAATTCGTACTGTTGATAAATGAAAAAATCACTTTACACTTTTATTTACACTTTATTTCACATTATTTATCTAACCAAGAGTTAACCAAGAATTTGTAAATAAAAGCTCTTTTCTGAGTTTCACGTTTCAACACTATGCTGGTGGACTATAGTTTTTGTACTGTAAAAATCCTATACATTGCAGTATACATGGTAAAGAGGAAAAATTATTATACATATGAAATAGATGATGAAAAAAAGGGAGATTTTTAATTTTAAAATGGAACACTTTAAAGGAGATGTATTAAATCCGTGTAATGTTAATGGGTATTTTAGCGTCGTCTTAAAAAAACTATATGTTTCAGTAGATACGAGAATCTCGTAAAAAGTTTGATATACAGAGGAGAAGTTGAGAAACGAGGGAATTACCTTTTTATTTTACGCTCAGCCGCATTCTTTTCTCTCTTTCACTCTCAAAAGTTGAAACTGCAAGTCAGTTGAACGAAACCCGTTGAAACTACCACCCGGGCACAACCCACAGGGCTTAATCCGTTTACACTAAGTTTCCTTAGCCTCAAGAAGCTCTCATGGTGTGTGGCGCCTTGAAACGAAAATTATGACCTTTGCTTTACGAGGTTCTCCCGACATATTTACAACCAACTTCACTGGCATTAAAGAATCTTCCATGAGACGAAAAAAAATCCACTTTTAAGCTTCTGTACTTCTACTTTCGTCTTATTTTATACTTCAATACATTAAATACCCTTACCAGAATTTTTTTTGACTGAAATAATATTTTTTTTTTAATTTTCATAATTATTTCATTTTTTCAAATAATTTTTTTCCATTTTCAATTTCTCCTAAGAATTAATGCCGAAAACTAATAGTTAACTTAACATGAGTCTTTTGACTTGAGAGAACTCGGTATTACACTTCCGATCTACTTTAATGAACTTTATAAACTTTGTTGGAAGCTTAAAGTCTTTAAAATAATGGTCTTTGACTACACACGCAGTTACAGGTATTTAGCTTTCATGTTTAAAAGCTTTTAGATCTTACTTAAATTCAAAAAAGAAAATTTTCTCGAAAACTTTAATTAAAGAACCAGTGTGTCCGTTATTCTCTCTTATTAAATACTTGTTCATTTAAAGTTTCAACCATTAGACCTCGAGACTCTTTTTTCAACTCTAACCGATGTTTAAGAGCATAAGAAAGCGTTGAAAAAAAATAAAAAATTATCGCTAGAAAAAGTTTGCTTTAATAAAAATAATAATAAAAGTTTTGTTATTAAAGAAAAGTCACTATGAAATAAATGTTTTCAGAAAAAATTCCCGCTAAATAAATATACAAGAAAAAAAGAGAAAATAAAATATATAGTGTGTTTATAAATAACTTTCGATTGAGTTGAGAAGCCAGAAAATTTGTTTAAGGAACTTTTAAACGAGATATTTAATTAAAATCAAAATTGCCTTAAAAAGTTAGTTTTAGAAACCGCAGAACCGCGAAAGTGGGTGTGAAACTTTAGTGTTTTCAAAATGATGTTCTTCTACAACCTGTTGCGTCTTAATGTTTTTCTATAATTAAAGCACTAGAGCAGTTATAATTAAGTTAAAACATAATTTATGATGTCATTGCAAGTGAAATAAATAAATAATTTTTTTTGTAAATTTTCTTTAGAACTTTACACTAATTATTTGAGTATATTAATTATTAATTAATAAATTTTAATAATTAATAATAAATAATTTCTTGTTACATAATGTTTAAGTATTAGTAAAATTTATTACTTAGTGAATATTTGGGTTTTTGATATAAATAAAAAATCATTTGATGCAATTACTAACTAATAATTTATTTTTCTAATAAATGTAAATATTAATATTATAATTAAAGGAAAGAAATTTATCATTTGGTATTAATTTTATGTTAAAGGAAAAAGTTAACAATCTATCCGAATCATTTCTCACATAAAGCTTAAAATTTCGTGTATATCGTCAGCACAGCCATCCTATTAAATACAAAAACCGGCTTTGTCAGAAAAATATTTTTTCGAAATCAATTAATAATTTCAAAATTATCAAAGAACTCAGAAAAAAACGGGAGCGTGGTGGAATACGAGCCCACGACCTTTCTATTGTCGGTATATTCATTGTACATGTTTTATTTATATTTATTTTTAAGTCATTGGACTTCGCCAAGTCACAAATACACAGTAAAAAGAAAGTCTTATTTTAAGGCAGGAAGGCAGTCTTAAATTAAGACGCAACATTTTTAAGTCAGTCAATGCTGAATTTAAGCAATGGGTTTTGTATGCTTTGACATTAGAGCAGACAGTGCTAAATTTAAGACTGATCTTAAATTATGATTTACTTTTTACTGTGTAACATCAACATCCTCATTAATTAACGCTATGCTATTAATTAAATCCTCAATACTAAAATATCTACATATCTGTAGATCATCAACATAAAGCCTATGCTTAGAACGATTAAGAACATTCCTCAATTCATTTGTGAAAAGTAGGAACAATAAAGAACCCGGAGAAGATCCTTACGGCACTTCTGTAACAATATAACCCCAATCAGACATCTCTTCATCAAGATCTACAACCGACTGTATTCTACCAGAAGATAAGATGCAAACCATTTTAAAACAGAGCAAGACATACCGAATGATTTCAATTTTAACAATAAAGATTTTGAGAAACCATGTCAAAGGCTTTACTAAAATCAAAAAAAGATAATCGAGAAGATAATTAATGTTATTATCTTATGATATATGACCTGAACCATATCATCAATGACTTTTAACAACAGAATCTTTGTACCTAGACCTTTCCTATAGCTTGATTGAAAAAGATCAAGAATTTCAATAGACTCAATAGTCAATATTGACATTTGCACCTCATAAAAATGATTACCATAATCATTTTTGTGCTTATTTACTGATAACTTAAAGTAATTATTATTATAAGGAATAAAAATTTTTGGTAATCGATGATAAATCGAAGAAGTATTGTTAGATTGCATAATATTCGATATTTTTTTATTTTCAATGAAAGATCGGATTTTTAAATGTTTTTTTATAAATTCTGGTGGATAATTATTGTTTTTTAAAATTGCATTAACTTTCTAAATATTTTCTTTATGAAAAGATTCGTGAGACAACAAAATAGTCCTGTCATACAAATTGTATACAATATTCTTTTTTTCTGGGATTGGATGATTGGCGTTATAATTTATTAATCTGTTGGATGAAGTTGGTTTTTGGTACCAATTGGTAATAAGTTGGTTATTATTTTTAATTAGAGTCATGTCTAAGAAATTAATTTTATTCTTATTTTCTAATTCATGAGTGAAATTCAGATGAGTATATAAGAACTAAAAGTATCAATAACAAGTTGAACATGATCTTTATGAATACATAAGAGAGTGTCGTCAACATATCTAAAGTAAAAATGAGGAATACAATTAAAATTTTTTTTACGTAAATATAAACAATCTGACTCCATATCATCTATTACAATATCTGCGAAAAATGGTGATATTTGTAAACCCATCACTCATTAAAAAAATGTTCGTGATTTTTAATAAAATAGTCAGGATAGTAAATTCAAGTGTCCTGCACAAATAAATGCTTAAATATCGTTGACGACCGTTTATAGAAAAACGAAAGTAGGCGTTTTCCTCAGAATGCTTTTGGGTTAACCAAAAGTAAATGGTCTGGAGTCCAAGTGTCGATGAAGATTAGATTTCAAGATAGACGTACTACTCTTTAGACTTGGAGTAAAACTATTGGATTGATTTTACTTTAGTTTACACTGTCGTCAATAATTTATCTCAACTTATCTTATTTCCGAATAAAAAAATATTTGAAACAAGTAAATATTTTAAAAAGAATTAAAATTAATTGAATCAAACTTTTTTTTGTTTAAATTGTTTTTCTACTAGGAAGATAAAAAAATAACCAGCTACTTAGCAAATGGAGAAAAGCTTGTACAAAATCGACGATAAGTACGATGAGGAAACTTAGTTTTGAAATATATTTAAACATGGAGAGTAACAAAATTTTGAGATTAGGGAAAGTTGTGCGAATGTCGCTAATTGCAATTTACGTATATATAGGAGGAGGTGACAGAGAGTTTGGAGAGTTGAAGCATTACGAAAAAGAGGTCGTAGAGTTTGAAATGGCCTCTATAAATTCCACTTGTCCCCTTGAAAACGGTAATGCATCAAGGCTTTCAAATTCGTGCGGGCCGTAAATACTATGAAAAGGATGGAGATGGGTGGATAGTGTTGCAAAAGTATTTGTTATATGAACGTGTGCATTTTATATACATATACAAATATACATATATGTGAGAGTCTAGTGACAGGGGCAGAGATGCATTGTACCGGCTGCATCTATCCGCTCAGGCTGCCTATCCTCGCTCAGAACTATGCACTTCACTCGGGACACAAGTTAGTTTCAAAACACAGTTTGGACAATGTTATACAGCACTCGGATGACGTTGCAGTTGTTACGCTACATTTCCCAGCGATGGTATCTTCCTCTAAATGAGATATCTGCTGACAGTGTTCCAACAAAAGGCGCCTCGGCAAAATACCGACAATGATGAAAATTTACTTATCTTAGATTCTATTTTAGTATGCTATGTAATCGTCCTGCATTCATTTTACATTTTACATTCAATTATATGGGCAAATCCATGGAACCGGACGATTTCATGTTACTCCCATTTATTCAAACTGTTTTAATTATATCATAGAATTTCTTTCTGACAGTCTCTATTCTTGCTAAAATATTTAACTAAAAAAATAAATAAAAAATAAATGAAAATAAATGAACCAATTTATTACGGAAAATATTCAGAATGAACCAAAAGAAGAAAGGCTTTGTGAGTATAAGACTAAGAAGAAGACTACTTTTGAAGGAATTTCATCCAATTGGAGAACTTGTCAAATACGTCAGCCATTTGCTTGGGATGTTTTGCAGCAGTGTCTACGGTCACTCTTCACACCTTTTGAACATAAATTTGGAAAAGAAATAAACCTTCCTTCTACTTTTGAAATTTTACCAATTCTCAAGTATTCAGAACTAATTCAGCAATGAAATCAGAAACATGAAAAATGGTTAACTAAGGTAATCAGATATTGTAGTTGTTCTTGTAATTTAACTACTTTTTTTAATTATCTCAACTATTATTCTTTAACTACATCAAAATTAGTAAAATCAACTACTCAAAAATTGTTAGTAAAACTAAAAAAGTAATTAATAGAACAACTTTCTACTCAACTAGGTAATACTAGTTGAAGATTTAGACCAAATTTTTTCCAGTGTAATTAATAATCAAGCAGCTAATAAATTATCTCCTACTTGATTAAGACCGAAAACTGTTATACAAATTTTTGACAACAATAATTGAGGGTTCACGTGCAATAAGGCGATACGCATGAAAGTGAAAGTCCCTGCGTACAGCGAGTCAGCAGATGTTTGAGAGGCTGAAGAAAATCCTGCACGTCCCCTTATTGCCTTTGAATCCTCAATTATGAAGCATTATTTTAAAAAGAATCAGATTACATATCATCAGTACATTTTTTTCAATAAACAACGTCTTTTACAACTATTTGTTGTAAACAATTATAATTGAAATAAATTAACTATAATAATCTTCGAATTCTTTTATTCAGTCTGTCCACAGCCTGTATATTCTGTCCGCAGTGAGAGAGAAAGGTTGATAGAGAGAAAGAGAGGGAAGTATCGCCTGTCATTTTAGTTTAGAGTAGGAGCGAAAGAGAGGGGAATATTATTATTATATCTATATATATTAAGTTAGTCTTTCCTTATATATTCTGTTCACAGTGGGAGAGAAAGAGAGGGAGGGAGATATTGTCTCTCCTTTTAGTTTAGAGTAGGAGCGAAAGAGAAACGAATAGTTAAGAAAGTAATGCCCAATTTTTTGGTTTAGAAGGGGATATCATGTTTTCTCCATTTTCCGTGTCAGGTAGAAAGAGAGAAACAGAATTTGATAGGGGAAGGAAAAGTGGGAAATTTTACTTTCAAGCCAAAATACGAAATGGGCGTCTTATTTCCTTATTGGCTAATAATTTTTCTTTTTTCACTCACAGATAGATTAGGGAGTAAAAGACAGGGAGATCGAGAACGAGGTATGAGTGAGAGGTATAAATTTTATCGTTGTTCCATAAACCAAATGGACAATTTTTCATCAATTTTTGACTCCCACCCCGCCTCCAGTTGTGAACAATCGCAAATATTTTGAAAAACTAATTCGTATAATTATTTAAGATTCAATTAACTTCGAACAATGGGTAAGGCTTTCTGAAGTGTACCGATGGTTTTTTAAGCCTGTTACGCGCTGTAAAAAAGACATGGACCGTGCAGTTTTGCGGGCAGTTGCACTGCCGCGTTACATACGTTGCATTGGTTTCAATTTGTTTGTTAATGCTTTATTTATTAAGCACTTGATACATAATTTCAAAAATTTTAATTAAAATTAAATTCAAAATGGCGGATCCAATATGGCGAATAATAAGGCGCTTAAAAAAAATATAGCTTTATTTTGTAAATAAAATGCAGGCCCAGAAACTTTTTTTTGGTAATAGTTCCACATTTTACGTAGAATAAAATGCTGTTAAGAAAATTTAATTAATTATCTCATTTACTTTTAAAATATAGTGTTTCAATGAAATTAAAATACCCTTCGCAAATCATGAGTACACTTCAGAAAGCCTTACCCCAATGTCAATTAAAATTTTACATATAAATTTGTATTCCAAAATTTTTAAAATAATTCTAAAATATTATTTTTGTGTGTATTTAGATTTTTGGAAATATAAATTAAAAATACTGAAAATATTAAATTTTTAAAAATTAGAAGCTAATTTTCATGTTTACATTGGCCTATAAAGACTTTTTATTCTTTAAAAATTAATTTTTTAAAATCATAACAAAATACTTTAAAAAAATTAATTATTTTTCAATTCAATTTTACAAAATATCAACTATTCAGAAAGATTTTTATTATACATATATATTTCAAAAATTTAATTATGTCTTAAAAAATTATTCAAAAAATTTTCTTTTTAATTTGTTTATAGTTTCTTTTTGCATTATCAACATCAAAATAACTTGCATTTTTTTTGCTAACAATTGTGGTATTTTTATGTTTGAAGTTTGAAGAAAAAGACGAAAAAGTAGCAATTTTTTAAAGTAAGTCGAAAAAAGTCTCAATTTTCTTAATTTCCCTGAAAACTTTTTTTATTCCACATGCACAAAAATGGCGCTTTTAGATAGCTGACGACAGGGAGTAAAGTCATTTATTTGTTCGACCGTATGAAAATAGCGATTACACTTTTGTGCATTAGGAATAAAAAATATCGTAAGTAATACGCGAATAAAGGCAGCCAATTTGTTCACGATGATTTTTGTGACACGAGTGGAGGTCTCGGGCGCCCTCGACCTCGACTCGTGTCACAAAAATCACCGTAAACAAATGGCTTCCTTTATACCCTTGTTGCTTAATATAATATTTTTACAAGTTTAATGATTAGGTACAATTTTATTGTGTCATTTGAAGAAAAAGAATAGATATTAATCTTATTTAAAATTTTTTGACAGTCTTTATTATGAAAAAATTGATGCAATATTCAAATTTTCATTTCGACAATTACACAATTACACCTCCATTTTTAAAATAAGGATTTTTTTGTAAATGACCGACAAAATGGGCCCTTTTCATTTTTCTAAAGAGCCAATGAAATCTAATAGTTTAATTATCGATAAATTAATGAAAACCGCAAATTCCTGGTAATGAGAAAATTATAAAAAAACATGTTTCCCGACATGAATTTTTAGGGAAATATTGACTTCTGGAAGGTTTGTCCCACTCTCCCCAAATATTATAATATTATTTTAATGATTAACCCATTAACGCCTGAAATAAGAAAATTCTTTGCGCAAATTCAACCTATACTTTTATGAATAAAACGGATAATATTTTATACCGCAAGTATGTTTCTTATAGGTATTGAGTGTGCTCTTTTCGATTCCGGTGGGAAAGAAAAGAATTTCGTTTAAAACAAAAATTTAAAAATTCATTTTTTCAAGTTTGGTTATTTTTTTACCCATTTACCCATCCAAATATTTGGATTCAGTAACCCCAAAAACATAAAATATAATGATATCTGGTATTATAAGAAATAAAAAAATTTAGCACAGTTGTGACACGAAAACTTTATTTTGTCTACACTGCTAAGGAGTTAAACGTGCGTGAATAATATTCAATTCTCATCCATAGAGGCACAAAAATTGTATACTTTTAAAAAAGTAAATTAGAATGTAAAATTTAAAGATGGCGGACCAAATATGGCCTAAAATATGAAGGAAACTTTGAAAGGGGTGGTGACTATTTTTCAAAATACTAAAATGTAATTAAATTCGCCTAAGTTTTCCTACTCGAAGGCTTTTGGGGTCGTTGATTACTAATTTAATGTTATTTTTAAGAAATTCAAGATAGCGGATTTAATATATAGAACAAAATTTTTTAAAACTTATGCAATTGACCTTAATTTTGTCACTCGGGAATTTTTGTGGTTGCTGATTACGAATACGATTTTAGTTTCCCATAAATCAAAATGGCGGATCTAATATGGAACAGAATGTTTACTTTATGCAATTAATCTTAATTTTTTTCACTTGGTGGTTTTTAGGGTCGCTGATTACGAATACGATGTTTGTTTTCAAAATTTCAAATGACTAATACAATATGGGAAAGAGAAATTAAAAAAAATTTTCTATACTCGCTCGCTGGTCGTGAATTGACACAAGTGCTAAAATAATTGTCAGTGAGCGCTCCTATGACATTTACAGCTAACTGACTAGTATTAGAACTCTCGAGTAACAAAGTTAAGGTCAATTGCATAAATTTAAAAAAAAATTCTGCCATATTGAATACACCATTTTAAATTTATGAAAACTTACATCAAATTCGTAATCAGCGTCCCTAAAAACCACCGAGTGACAAAATTAAGATCAATTGCATAAAGTAAAAATTTGTGTTCCATATTGGATGGGGAGAGGGTCAAAAATTAATAAAAAATTGTCCTCGTGGTTTATAGACGGCTTATACCTCGACTTACATATATCATGACTATCAATAAATCTCGGTGCCAATGTTTTGACAAAGAAGGAAGAATACTTCAATAAAATAATTCTTCTGATGTATACTTAATACAGTCGAACCTGGATAAGTGGTCCCTTGATAAGTGGGAATCCTCTTTAAGTGGAACTTTCTTTGCAGTCCCTGCACAAGTAATTTGACCTTAAATGACCTGGATAAGTGGAATACCTCTATAAGTGGAACAAGAACTTTGGTCCCTTGAGGTTCCACTTATCCAGGTTCGACTGTATATATAAAGTTTTTCTATCGCTTAACTGGACTAATCAAAACAAAAACCATTATTTTGTAATTTGACTTGCTTGGCACTTTGAAACGTCTGGCGCAACACAGTATTTCTTTATTCGTGTTGCAAATGCTTGATATGACTTGTATACATTTAGTTTTGAGTAGAAAATTGTGTGCAATGTTTCCAGATGTTTAAACAGCTGTTCAATATACTGTATAAAACATGAAATTTTTTTACAAATTAATTTATTGCAACTCTCACAGGTACCTAATGACACTTTTTTAACAGATATTTAATCATTATATATGTCTCGTATTAAACAATGTTTTATTAATTTCTTAATGTTAAGTACTTTGTGGTGAGTAAATATGTTTGAAAATGTACTCAATTCCCACAAAACTCAACGTTAAAAGTTGAAAACAAAGACGCTTATAACTTTTTTCACAAGTACCCACAGGTCTGAAAAATTTAACTACATTTATTAAAAACTTTTATCTAACAGTGGTACAAATTTCAACAAATTCGTAATGTTAATTCTATTTGCGAAAAAACCTTTCTATTATCTTGAGAAATCTGTAATTGCCTTAACGTTTTATAAACATTTTACAATATAGCTCAGTGTGTTAAATTTAATTTTTGGTTTTCGTGTTTTATGTTCTTTAATTCTTCAAAAAAAAATTGTAATCTTTTTCCAATATTTCAGAAGAAGAAAAAAACGGATCATAAGGTCTTAGTCACATTTTTATATACACACAATAAAATAAGGTCTTGAGTATCATAAGACAGAAACAGAAATATCGCGCGTAGCTCTGCTAGTACACAATTTAATTTTATAAATAGTAAGTAATTTTATTAGATTGCATTTTAAATTTTACAACGATCATTTAAAATATTAATTCTATTATCCCTTCCGTGGTCTAGTACAACATATATGTACCATTTACAAAATTTAACATACAGTGCCGCTCAATAACTTTTGCCCACCCTACAGCGATTGAGAGCTGTACAAAAAGTTTTGTATTTTGTTTATTATTAAAGATAAAAAGTTCAAAAAGGTCTCTTTTTAAAGCTCTTTTCCTCAGCTTTAACACTGTATAAAATAAAAATTAAAAAAATTAATTTGTTAATGTTTAAAAAATGTTATTGCAACATAAAATTTTTCGTTTTTTTTTGTTTTTTTTAAAGTGATACAGTTTGTTAGGAAATGGTCGCATTTTAATCCCACATATATTTTCTGAAAGCTAGTTTTATCACCTTTAAAATGCATTTTTTAAAAATTTTATACGATAATTTTTAAGAAAAATATGATTTTTTGTTTAAAAAAATAGCCATTTTTTTCAATTGCTGATAACTCAAAAACGGTTACTTTAGGAAAAAAATTTTTGAGAACATAAATTGTTTCTTTTTATGTGCAGAATTAAAAAAAAAATATGAAAAATTTTTTTGACTTTTTTCAAAAAAAAATTTTTTTTTCATTTTTTATATTTTTTAGTTTTAATTGTAGAAACTCGCTTTTTACACTCATTACAACAAGCAAGAAAATTTTTCATCGTATTTAATTAATTTTTCTCAATAATTTTAACTCACCAATCATTTAAATAACTTTTGATATAATACTTATTTATTATATTGTTTGTAAACGGATTAAAGGTTCTTAATTACTTCGACGATTGTCATCATAATGTCAGTCTTGTGACAATTGTCATAAATATCGGAAGTCTTTCTCTATATATTTGAAAATACGCGAAATTTATTATTTAAATTTATTAACATTATATGTTCTGATTAATCAGCAAAATGAAATCTCGAAATTTAACTACTGATGAGCGCATAGCAATAATAACGCATCACAAAGATGGAAAAAGTAATCGACAGATTTCAAAATTAATTAACATCTCGAGACGTACTGTCGATTACAATGTTAATAAATTTTTAAAATATAATAATATAATAAATAAGTATTATAACAAAAGTTATTTAAATGATTGGTGAGTTAAAATTATTGAAAAAAATTAAATAAATACGATGAAAAATTTTCTTGCTTGTTGTAATGAGTGTAAAAAGCGAGTTTCTACAATTAAAACTAAAAAATATAAAAAATGAAAAAAAAAATTTTTTTTCAAAAAAAGTCAAAAAAATTTTTTTGAAAAAAAAATTTTTAATATTTTTTTTCTAATTCTGCACATAAAAAGGAATAATTTATGTTCTTAAAAATTTTTTCCTAAAGTAACCGTTTTTGAGTTATCAACAATTGAAAAAAATGGCTATTTTTTTAAACAAAAAATCATATTTTTCTTAAAAATTATCGTATAAAATTTTTCAAAAATGCATTTTAAAGGTGATAAAACTAGCTTTCAGAAAATATATGTAGGATTAAAATGCGACCATTTCCTAACAAACTGTATCACTTTAAAAAAAACAAAAAAAAACGAAAAATTTTATGTTGCAATAACATTTTTTAAACACTAACAAATTAATTTTTTTAATTTTTATTTTATACACTGTTAAAGCTCAGGAAAAGAGCTTTAAAAAGAGACCTTTTTGAGCTTTTTATCTTTAATAATAAATAAAATACAAAACTTTTTGTACAGCTCTCAATCGCTGTAGGGTGGGCAAAAGTTATTGAGCGGTACTGTAACTCTTAAAAATGTCATGCAATTAACAAAATTAATATTTCTTTTTTTAATCACCAACGTGACTACTATAAGTAAAAAAATAGGAAATTACATAGTACAATTATAATTATAACTATTATAAACAATAGATAGAATTCATGTAGCTAAAAAAATATTTAACAATTTATAAAAATTAATACTAATTAATAATAACCTGACAAATCCATCAATGCCTGCTCGATTTAAATTGAATTAAAATTTGAACTTAATGGGAAGAGATACCCAGATTCATGACCTAACCCTAACACCTGAACCTAACCCCCTCAACGACTGCGACTACCGAACCGACTTGGATATTCATTTTCGACCTGCCTACATTAAGTTCAACTGTAAAAAAAGAAATTTTTATAAAATGTATATTTAAAATAATGTTCACATAACCTTGAATATACTTAACTAAATTACAGTTGCTAATTATTAATTTTTTTCACCACTTAATGAAAAAGACTGCAAGATTATTTAATCATGAAAGTTTTTGAGTATCAAAGAACGTAAAAATGTATTTTTCATCCCACAGGCACGAAAATGTCTCTTTTTGTATGTCTAAACGAAAGCTGAAAATAATGAAAACACTGGTCAATAATATTCCCATTTTTACCTATACCAGTATTTTTTACCGACGCTGCTCTGATATTTGCAACGGATAATTAAAGCTGAATGGTTAGTACATTTTCAAGGCACCATAGCCAATCACAACACTCTATTAGTAACATCACGTGATTATTTCGGGTCATTTCGTAGTTCTTCGGATATTTTCGGGTGATGTCGTCCAATCTTGTCGAACGAGATGAGGAGAATTGCAAATGGTCGCCATCGCTGTTGTCCGTGCTTTCGACACTTCCCTATTGAAAATCCCCATATGGGAAACCACATGGGAAACCACATGGGATCCTATGTCAAAAACCATGTAAAACCCTACTTCCATGAAGGAAACCACGTGGTTTACCATGTGGTTTCCCATGTCAAACCATATGGGAAATTGAGACAGGATTTTAGTTAGGAATAGACATGGGAAATTTGAACAGTTCATCTATGCATAAAACCATATCAAATCCCACATGTTTTTCCCAGTCAAATCCTAAACAGAATCCCATGTGAAAAACAGTATCATTTATTTATAATTATTTTCCCAAGTCAATCCCCAAGTGAAAAACAGTATCATTTATTTATAATTATTTTTCCATGTCAAATCCTAAACCAAATCCCATGTGAAAAACATTATCCGCCTTATTGAATATCCCTACATGGGAATCCACTTGGAATTTTACAAGGGATTTCACATAGGATTTTATATGGGAATTGACATAGGATTTCATGCAAGATTTCACCTAGGATTTAATGAGATATCACATAGTATTTTATTAAAGATCCAATGAAGAAATTTTCAAAGGATTAAAAATTATTTAATAAAAAATTAAATAATAAATAGTATTAGTGTTACAAGTCATCAAAAAAGTAAAAAAACGATCATTTGAAACACGTCCTCTCTGCTACAGGTTCTCAGCTTTTATATACTTCCAGAGTCGTCTCAACAGCGAGAGAAGTCACTTTCGCCACCTAGCGGTGAAAGTATAGGAGCGACAGTAATCTTTATCATTACTAAGGAAACCATGTGGAATACCACGTAGGATTCCATGTGGTTTCCTACGTGGGGATTAACATGGGATTTTACTTAGGAATTCATTTGGGAATTTATTTCTACTTAAATTCCTAAGTAAAATCCCATGTAAATCCCCACGTAGGAAACCACATGGAATCCTACGTGGTATTCCACATGGTTTCCTTAGTAATGATAAAGATTACTGTCGCTCCTATACTTTCACCGCTAGGTGGCGAAAGTGACTTCTCTCGCTGTTGAGACGATTCTGGAAGTATATAAAAGCTGAGAACCTGTAGCAGAGAGGACGTGTTTCAAATGATCGTTTTTTTACTTTTTTGATGACTTGTAACACTAATACTATTTATTATTTAATTTTTTATTAAATAATTTTTAATCCTTTGAAAATTTCTTCATTGGATCTTTAATAAAATACTATGTCATATCTCATATTAAATCCTAGGTGAAATCTTGCATGAAATCCTATGTCAATTCCCATATAAAATACTATGTGAAATCCCTTGTAAAATTCCAAGTGGATTCCCATGTAGGGATATTCAATAAAGCGGATAATGTTTTTCACATGGGATTTGGTTTAGCATTTGACATGGGAAAATAATTATAAATAAATGATACTGTTTTTCACTTGGGGATTGACTTGGGAAAATAATTATAAATAAATGATACTGTTTTTCACATGGGATTCTGTTTAGGATTTGACTGGGAAAAACATGTGGGATTTGATATGGTTTTATGCATAGATGAACTGTTCAAATTTCCCATGTCTATTCCTAACTAAAATCCTGTCTCAATTTCCCATATGGTTTGACATGGGAAACCACATGGTAAACCACGTGGTTTCCTTCATGGAAGTAGGGTTTTACATGGTTTTTGACATAGGATCCCATGTGGTTTCCCATATGGTTTCCCATATGGGGATTTTCAATAGGGTTGTTATTTGTTGCGTTAAAATACTCGTGTTTATTTGTGAAAATGAATCCCGATAAGAACATAATAGTGAACGAAATTCCGGACGAAGTTCTCGCACTGGCTGATTCTGCGCTGGAAGAAATTATTCCTTCGAAGTCAAGGAAAACATACGAACATGTGTATTCATTGTACACGAGCTGGAAAACCTCAAAAGGTTAACTGAGACAAATAAAAAAGTTCTCCTTGCGTATATGAAGAAACGTTCCGACAACTATAAACCAACGACCTTGTGGTCGAATTTGTCCATGCTTAAAGCTATGATAAATTTAAAAGAGAAAATCAACATCTATGATTTTAAAAAAGTTTCTTCGTTCATGAGACAAAAATCGAAAGGATACGCAGCGAAAAAATCAAAAATATTTTCTGCAGAGGAACTTGAAAAATTTATACAAAATGCTTCTGATGAGTATGAATTGGATAAGAAGGTAATGTAAATTATATTTTATTATAAATTTGAATAAAATATTACGCATACAAAGAAATATATTTAAAAAGAATTTAGGAATTAAAATATTCAAAAAGTAAAACAGTAAAATTTGAAAAATATATAAAACAGTATAATAATAATAATAATAATAATAAAAATATGATTAGGACAAAAGCATACAATAAAATTTCTAAAATTAATAACAATAAAGGGCTTTTAAAGTAAAACTAATATCATGCAAATAAATATATTGAAAAATAAGTTTGTTTTGAAATAGTAAATAAAATAGACGAAAAATAATTTTTATAATTTGTAATAGACTATTAATAAAAACAATTGTTTTTATATTAATATTAATTAAAAGTTTTAAAATGTATAAAATCGATCCTTTAACATGTTTTTGTAGATTATCACAATTTTCGGAATCTTCGGAGCTCTTCGGGGAGACGAATTGTTAAAAGTCACTGTTCAGAATGTCCAACGACACGGAAACATTTATTTAGTTAATGTACTCATAACGAAAAATGATAATCCTCGATCCTTTGTAATACCAGAAAAATATTGTCCTTATATTGAAAAATATATTAAGCTTCGACCAAAGGCTGCTACGACAGATAGATTTTTTCTCAACTACCAAAAGGGCAAATGTACTGTGCAGGTAATTTATAATCCACTTACTGAATAATCTGAATTTCAAATTAATTTATTACATTCAAAAATAAATTGTTCCTAATCTGAAAAATAGTATCGTTGTTTTAATTTAAGTGCTTTTACTTAAAATTTTTCTAAAAGAATACTTATTATTGAAGGAGTTTACACCGTAAGCCTTAAATATAAGGCTCCGCGCGCATAAACGGATATACCTCCAGGAGCATATATTTGCGCCTGCGCGAACACGTGGTCAAGGCAAACTCTTTCACAACACAGCTGCAGGCAAACACTTTGCGCAGACGCAAGTATATGCTCATGGAGGCATATCCGTTTATGCTCGCGGAGGCTTATATTTAAGGCTTACGGTGTAAACTCCTTCTATAAATGAAATATCTTTTGTTTCTAGCCAATAGGAAAAAATAAATTTCGCATCGACACCGAAAAAAATTACGAATTTTTTGAAACTTCCTAATCCAAAAGCATATACGGGTCACAGCTTCAGACGTTCTTCTGCGACTATGCTTGTTGATGCTGGGGCCAGCATGCCAACCTTGAAGAGGCTTGGTGGCTGGAAGAGCAATGCAGTTGCCGAAGGTTACATTAACGAGTCATTGAAGAACAAAAAGGACATAAGCAATCTTATATCAAATGAGATGGCCGGACCATCAACTTCTACATCAACTAATTCGTCTTCAAAACGACTCAAGCTTCAGGAAATAAATATGAATGAAAATAACGGAAATCCTTATTCTTCGATAAATGATGATTTATCCACAGACAACCGTTTTAAATTCAAAAATTGTAACATTACTATTAATTTCAAGTAATTACAAATTTTTGCGTAAATAATTTTTTATACGACTTTTACTTCAATTGTTATAATTTCACATTAATTAATTTCACATTTCAACATATGTTCTTATAAGTTTAATTTTATATTGAATTAAAAGACTGAATATATTCTAGCCAATCTTACGATTGCCAAAGATTTAAGGTAGTGCAAAATACAAAATAACATGAATATCATTGTAAATTATTTGTACTACTTTTAAGACTAAAATAATAAAATACATTTTCTTGAATTTTCGTTATAATGTTTCTACGCAAACGTGTGCGCGGAAAGAGAAGAAGACTACTTTCTGCGCACACCTTATCCCATGAAAACTGCTCTTAAGCACTGTCGTTATTAAAGAAAATATTTTATGGCATTTTTGTCCCTCTTTTAAATATTCGCGCCTTTTTCTCACTCTCTCGAGCACTACTTGAATCAGACTCAGCCATTCCAGAAATCTACCTTATCACACAATTTTTCCCACTGTCTCTCTCTCTCTCTTTTATCTCACTTTAAGCAACCTAACCTCACAATATCCACTTCTCTTTTTACCTTTTTTTATCATTCACACTTACCCACTCGTACACATACACTCTTTTTACTTTCACCACCACTCTTTCCTTTGTTATCTCTAACACTACACTACCCACCCTTCAATAAAATATTCAAAATTTTGCCAAAAACTCTTAACCCTTTACAAACGCGTGCACAACTCAACGGTACCGGAAACAGAAGCCTAATTATTATTAGTAGAAAGTTACTAATTTTCAATAAATATAAATAACTATAAAAATAGTCAAATTTCACTAATTATATTAGTTACCAAAAGTTTTAGCTATTTTGACCTAACCTACTCCCAGAAAAAAGATATATTAGACTCAGAGACAACTAGACATTTTAGTATAAACTTAAAATAAATATTATAGGTTAAATAAGATTTCTGAGAAATAGAAATTTTCTTAAATGTGATTTTAGTTTAATAAATGCAGTTAAGTGAATTTTTTACCAAATGAAAGATTAGATTTAAAAAAGTTAGTTTGAATGAAAATTCTTTTCAAAAAATTCAAATTTCTATCAGACTTAATAAATAATAAATAATAAGTAATAATAAATAAATAATAATAATAAATAAATAATAAATGTTGGAAAATCTTTTGAGCAGTAATGTAGGACTAGATAGTACCAAGCAGTACTAAATAAGAACTTGCAAGGAGTTGTAGTATTAAAACAGATGTTAAGTACAGTACCGGCCAGAATTGTCAGTCCACTTACAAAATTCGTATTAAAAACATGCCTCTCGTTTTTTGATAATATTTCAGTTAAAAATAAGTCTAGAAAAATTTAAAAATAACCATTGGAAAGCTTATAAAATTTCGCGTGAAATGAGCTAAAGTTCAAAACTATTCGTTAAATAGAAACTGAGTTAGAGTGTGAGAAATATCGTCTAATTTTCTGATTTTTGAAAATTCTGTTATCCAACTTCAAGTTCAGGATTGCTCTAAACGAGGTTAGAAAAAAAATTCAAATTCACATATAATAAAGCTTGAGATCTCCTCTTTAAAAGTAGACTAAGTAGCTTAAAAAATATTACGTGGTTTAAAAGATATTGGAGATTTTAAAAAGGTCTGCACGATTGACAAGCAAACCATCATTCAAGCAAAACAGTCACATCGCGCCTCATAGCCAGGGCCGAATAGAACGCTTTATCAAAAACGGGCCCCATTATTATAATTAATTATGAATTATTATTAATTATTAATTATTAATTATTAATTATTAATTATTAATTATTAATTATTAATTATTAATTATTAATTATTAATTAAATGAGATTCTTTAAATAAAACTGTAATTTGAACACATTTTATAGTTTTTTTATTAGAAATTATTATTTTAAATTTAATTTAATTAACATTAAATAATTTTTCAAAATTATAAATTATCAATATTATAAATTAATAAATTTC